>NC_047024.1:29163927-30450961 GCF_902652985.1 Pecten maximus | reverse complement strand
TTGAGTCATTTAGGGCCATCAACAAATTAAAAGGACATCCACTGAAAAAACCCACCAAACTCTTACTCCTATTAAATTATAAAAAATATCACAAGAGGGCCAAAGGAGTTTTCAGAACAAACCCTTCATTCTTATAGAAGAATGTGAAATAATATGCAAAATATGTCCTGTACGCCTCCTTCCCTCAAGCCCCCGAGGGTCAGACTTTACAACAAGAGACCCTAGAGGGATCTTGGCGCCCACCATTGAATGATCTTTATAGGTTCCATGTCAGATTGATCTTTTCTCTACTTTTCCCTTCCTCTAAGTCTTACTAATCTGTGTAAATTCAGAAACAGCCCTCTAGTACTTTTCAAACAAGGTGAACCTATATACAAAATTTAAGATTAAGCGATAATGGCTGTCTGTCGGCCATGTTGTTTTCGGATTGGTCCCAAAATTCAATACCAGGGACCAAGGGGAACCTATATATGAAATTTGAGAAAGATCCCTTCAGTACCTTTTGTAAAATTGCGATAACAAACTTCAATTGTCAAAATACAAGATGTCTGCCTGTCGGCCAGGTTGTTTTCTGACTGGTCTCAAAATCCAATATGCATAACTAAGCACAGAGGGCAACCTACAAATGAAATTTCAGAAAGATCCTTCCAGCAATTTATGATAAATAGCGATAGCAAACTTCAATTGTCAAAATCCAAGATGGCTGCCTGTCGGCCATTTTTGTTTTTCGATTGGTCTAAAAATGCAATATCCATAACTAAACACCAAGGGAAACCTATATATACAATTTGAGAAAGATCCCTTCAGTACTTTTTGAGAAATAGCGATAACAAGAATTGTTTACGGACGGACGGACGTAGGGCGATTTGAATAGCCCACCATCTGATGATGGTGGGCTAAAAATGTTTCTACGTCACCAAAGACTGCTTCAGACTAAATATGGACCAAATCAATTATTGCCATGATGACAAATAGTATTTGGAATGTTTTACTTCTATTTCCCCTATTCGGTCCCGTCCTCTGGCTCCTTTGGGTCAGAAGTCACGAAATATGAAAACATTCTTTCAATGCAAATCTATTCAGTACTTATTCCTTTACTTCCCCTTTTGGTTTTGTTTGGTTTTATTTGTTTAACGTCCTATTAACAGCTAAGGTCATTTAAGGACGGCCTCCCGTGCGTGCGACATGCATGAGTGTGGTGAGTGCGTACGTGTGTTTTGGGAGGCTGCGGCAAGCTCCTGCGAAGTGTTTCAACAATTATCAGAAATGGAATCCGCTTGGTTTGGTTTAAGTTTTATTTATTCAACGTCCTATTAACAGCTAAGGTAATTTTAAGGACGCCCCTCGTGCGTGCGATATGCATGCATGTGGCGAGTGCGTATGGGTGTTTGGGAGGCTGCGATATGTTCGTGTTAAGTCACCTTGTGATAGGCCGGAACTTTTGCTGATTTATAGTGCTACCTCACTGAAGCATACTGCCGAGGACACCCAGCCGGTCACATCCGCACTTCCTGCCTAATGGGCTCATACCCATTTAAGAGTTTCCCTCCCCCTAATGGTGTTTCTGTTTAAATTTGGTTGAAATTTATTCAGTACTTTGTAATAGGTAGCGATTTGAAGTATTTGCTTCTATTTTTAGCCCACCATCATCTCAAATTTCATATGTAGGTTCCCCTTGGTGCCTAGTTATGCATATTGCATTTTGAGACTAATCGGAAAAACAACATGGCCGACTGGCAGCCATCTTGGATTTTGACAATTGAAGTTTGTAATCGCTATTTCTCAGAAAGTACTGAAGGGATCTTTCTAAAATTTCATATGTAGGTTCCCCTTGGTTCCTAGTTATACATATTGCATTTTGAGACCAAAATGGAAAACAACATGGCTGACAGGCAGCCATCTTGGATTTTGACAATTGAAGATTGTTATCGCTATTTCTCAGAGAGTACTGAAGGGATCTTTCTCAAATTACATATATAGCTTCCCCTTGTTTGAAAAGTACTAGAGGGATCTTTCTCAATTGACACAGATTAGTAAAAGGAAGGGGAAAATAGAGAAAAGATCAATCTGACATGGAACCTATAAAGATCGTTCAATGGTGGGCGCCAAGATCCCTCTGGGATCTCTTGTTTCTATTTGACCCTACCCGTCTGGCCCCATGGAGTCAGTCTCATCATGTATTCAAAACCTGCCCCCCCCCCCCCCCCCCCCCCCAAGGATATTTCTGACCAAATTTGGTTAAATTATTTTCAGTACTCAATGGCTAGTATCACCTTTGGCCAGTGGAGCTGTAGATAATTGTGTTATAATTTGGTTACAAAACATTTGATTGTATAGTTCTATTGCACGCAAATTATCAAATTTTAAGCGATGAAGAAAGTGTATCCAATAAGTGTTTCATAGACGCAATACTAAAAAAGAATATGTGTAGTCCAATGCACAAAGGGAAGACTGACACGTGATAATTCTTATAACTGGTCGTTGAGCATGTATACTATCTAACAAAGAAATTGCTATCACTTTATATTTGCATTGTTTAAACATTGAATGTGCACTTTTTCCCAATTACTATAGCCGACGACCTTCCTTTTTAGGTCATCTGACCCAAAGGGTCAGGATGACCTATAGTCATCGTGCTTCGTCCGTCGTCGTCCGCCGTGCGCCGTCCGCCGTCCGTAAACTTTTTCTTTCAAAACGCTACTCCTCCTTAACGCTTGGGTGGATTACTTCCAAATTTGGTTTGAAGCATCATTGGGGGAGGAAAATCATATTTTATATAAATGAGGCTGGTCTGACCCCTGGGGCCAGAAGGGCGGGGCCCCAAAAAGGGAACTTAGGTGAATATTGCTATAAAATCCTACTCCTCCTTTACCCTTGGGTGGATTACAACTAAATTTGGTGTGAAACATCATTGGGGGAGGGCGGTCATATTTTATATAAATGAAGTTGGTGTGACCCCTGGGGCCTGAGGGGCGGGGCCCCAAAAGGGGAACTTTGATGAAATTTTGCTATAAAATCCTACTCCTCCTTAACCCTTTAGTGGATTTCAACCAGATATGTTGTGAAACATCATTTGGGGAGGGCGGTCATATTTTATATAAATGAGGCTGGTGTGACCACTAGGGCCTGAGGGGCGGGGCCCAAAATGGGGAACTTTGATGAAATTTTGCTATAAAATCCTACTCCTCCTTAACCCTTTAGTGGATTTCAACCAGATATGTTGTGAAACATCATTTGGGGAGGGCGGTCATATTTTATATAAATGAGGCTGGTGTGACCCCTGGGGCCTGAGGGGTGGGGCCCCAAATGGGGAACTTTGATGAAATTTTGCTATAAAATCCTACTCCTCCTTAACCTTTAGTAGATTTCAACCAGATATGTTGTGAAACATCATTGGGGGAGGATGGTCATATTTTATATAAATGAGGCTGGTGTGAGCCCTGGGGCCAGAGTGACGGGCCCAAAAAAGGGAACTTTGATGAAATTTTGCTATAAAATCCTACTCGTCCTTAACCCTTTGGTGGATTTCAACCAGATATTGTGTGAAACATCATTGGTGGAGGGTGGTCATATTTTATATAAATGAGGCTGGTGTGGCCCCTGGGGCCAGAGGGGCGGGGCCCCAAAAGGGGAACTTTGATAAAATTTTGCTATAAAATCCTACTCCTCCTAACACCCATAGTGAATTATTACCAAATTTGGTGTGAAACATCATTGGAGGAGGACAATCATATTTTATATAAATGAGGCTGGTTTGACCCCTAGGGCCAGAGGGGCGGGGCCCCAAAAGGGGAACTTTGGTGAATTTTTGCTATAAATCCTACTTCTCTCTAACCCTTGGGTGGATTAATACGAAATATGGTGTGAAACATCCTTTGGGAAGCGTGGTCATATTTTATATAAACGAGGCTAGTGTGACCCCTGGGGCCTGAGGGGCAGGGCCCCAAAAGGGGAACTTTGGTGAATATTTGCTGTTAAATCCTAATCCTCCCTAACCTTTTGGTGGATTACAACCAAATTTGATGTGAAACATAAGGTGACGGCAATCATATTTTTTAATGAGACAGGTTTGACCCCTGGGGAAAAAAAAGATGGGGCAAAAGGAGCGCTTAGGTTAAACATTTCTTAAAAATGCAATTCCTCCTTAATGCCTGAATTGATTACAACCATATTTAGTATGAAACATCATTGGGGAAAGGCAATCCTAATTGATATAAATGAGTCTTGTCTGACCCATTGCCCATGCCCCAAAAATGGGAACTTGGCTAAAATTTTGCTTTATGATGCTGCTCTTCCTGGACAAGCTAAATGGATAAAAACCAAATTTGATCTAAAACATAACTGGCTGCAATAAATAATTTATGGTAATAATGCTGGATTGGGGTGTGTGTCCCTGCTGTAAGTGTAAGTGTTTGTCAGATGACCGTTAAGGCCCATGGGCCTCTTGTTAGAATATTGAACCCTTCTTATGTACACTATTTTGCCATTTCCCTCTATGCCTCTCTGACATACTTGTTCCCTCATGCTTCACATAATTATTATCAGTGATAGCTTTATTGTCTATGGATTACCTATGTAACAGTAAAATTTGCACTTCTTGGTAGGACATGCACTAGAAACGCTGCAGCCATTCATGAATCTAACATACTTTTGTTTTTTTTGTTTAAGCCTTACCCAACATTATCGTATAAAATAGTAATTGTTCACGAATCGACCCAAAATCCATTCAGCTGTTGATATATTTGTTTATACAGCAACATCCTGGTCGGAATACGTTGATAACCCTAATTCTGCTATGATTGATATCAGTTTCGACCATCCTTTGATAATTTCTTACATCATCCATTGTCCCTGCAGGTAGGGCTAAGAGAATTGTACCTGCTGCCCACTTTGCATGATCGTAAGAGGCGACTAAATTTGGGATTTTACCTTTTCTTTTCTTTCTGAACAACTTTCTTCTTCCTAATGTCTTCCTTGACAATGCCTTACTTTTTGTCTTCAGTTGAGCGTTCGCCCCTGTGAGGAAGGCTTAGGATTCTGTTCCCTAGCCGAGACATACAAGAGTCATTAAAAATAGTATTTGCTACTTCTGCTTAGCGCCCAGCATATTAGGAGTGGAACGACAGGTTCTCCCGTTGTCAGTATAATGTGATCAGGTGGGGTGTGCTGCTGGGTGTCTTCGGCAGTATGCTTCAGTGAGGTAAAAGTTCTGGCCTATCACAAGGAGACCTAGCACGAACATACCGCAGCCTCCCAAAACACACATACGCACTCACCACACGCATGCATATCGCAAACACGGGAGGCCGTCCTTAAATGACCTTAGCGTTTAATAGGACGTTAAACAAATAATTCCAAAAGTACTACCTTGGACCACTAATCACAACGACTCATTATAAATATTGTGGTATTTTCATGACCCGAAATGAGATCTTGCGTTTGATGGCTTGTAGGTGGATGAACATACCTAAATAACTATAAGAGTTCCGCTTCGCAAGTTGTTTTGTCCTTAGATGCATCCCACATACGGAGTGTAGCTGACTCAAAGATCAACAAACGTCTGTCTAAAGTCGCATTGTAGAGAAAATATTACCATATATTTCCTTAACAATAATTGACTGATTGATTAGATTAGACAGTTTGGAACGTATCCTGAATGAAAACATATACAATTAGCAATCTTAGATCAGTCGACGCTGAATGAGGCTCTACGGACATTCTTGTGTAAATTACGCATTGTCAATATGTTAATACTGCCTACAGCTTTAAAATGACAAAACAATAATCCTGATTTATGGCGAGGAAAAATCTGCCAATGTATGTCATTGTTTATGGTGCAAATATTGAAGTCAATCGAAAGGATCTTGCCTTAAATATCAGCTTTTTGTGCTGACACGATCATGAAGGTGTTTTAATAGTCACAATCAGCTGTATCGGTTAAAAGAAATATACCTAGATTTTTGCAGCGTTTAGTTTGGTTTGGTTTATTTTGTTTATTGTCACCTGGATTTTTATTGAGGTGGTTTTCAGATTATACCTTAAAACATCCAACCGTTTAGGTCATTCGCGGACGGCCTTCCCTTTGTGGGAGATAAAGGTGATCTGGGAGGTTGCGGTATATTTGTGTCTGGTGTTTTTTTGCCCTAAATGACTCAAATTGCCGATGGGTCGTAGAAACTGGTCATAGCTAAGCTGATTACAAGCAAACTATATTTATCCTTTTTAACTTTAGTAACCACTATTTCAAATAAATTCGTGAAGTTTACAACACGTATTTGGCAATAACGTTTTTCTTACGTCTGGTTTGGTTTGGTTTATTTTGTTTAACAGCTAAGGTCATTTAAGGACGGCCTCCCGTGCGTGCGACATGCATGCGTGTGGTGAGTGCGTATGTGTATTTTGGGAAATATCAGCTTTTTGTGCTGACACGATCATGAAGGTGTTTTAATAGTCACAATCAGCTGTATCGGTTAAAAGAAATATACCTAGATTTTTGCAGCGTTTAGTTTGGCTTATTTTGTTTAACCGTCACCTGGATTTTTATTGAGGTGGTTTTCAGATTATACCTTAAAACATCCAACCGTTTAGGTCATTCGCGGACGGCCTTCCCTTTGTGGGAGATAAAGGTGATCTGGGAGGTTGCGGTATATTTGTGTCTGGTGTTTTTTTGCCCTAAATGACTCAAATTGCCGATGGGTCGTAGAAACTGGTCATAGCTAAGCTGATTACAAGAAAACTATATTTATCCTTTTTAACTTTAGTAACCACTATTTCAAATAAATTCGTGAAGTTTACAACACGTATTTGGCAATAACGTTTTTCTTACGTCTGGTTTGGTTTGGTTTATTTTGTTTAACAGCTAAGGTCATTTAAGGACGGCCTCCCGTGCGTGCGACATGCATGCGTGTGGTGAGTGCGTATGTGTATTTTGGGAAGCTGCGGTATGATCGTGTTATGTCTCCTTGTGATAGGCCGGGACTTTTGCCGATTTATAGTGCTACCTCACTGAAGCATACTGCCGAAGACAACCAGCAGGACACCCCACCCGGCCACATTATACCGACATCATTCTGGAGGAATGTTTTTTTCGGTAACAGTTTTGGTACATTTAGAAACAAAAGGCAAAAGTACCATTTCTGATGATATTAGTATTTAATAACATGAAACAGTTTCCCTTATTATCTTAAAAATAATAGTACCATTCTATTTTTATTTTATTTTCTTAACATAGCTGCCCGTTGTATGTTTCCGTAACCAATATAACAACCTTTTAATTCGAGTTTAGATATATCACCTTTTATCTTGATCTTTATTATGCTATCAATGAATCCTGTTCCCCGGAACTATCTGAAATTATTGATAAAACGATTAACGGCCCATCAACAGCATATAAGGTTATATTAGTACAAAACGTGAAGTCATTAAACTATACACTTCACAAAATACATTTCATGACGAATAAATGAATTCATTCCCTTCTCTTCTTTCTTAACTTTCTTCCTAATGTTTCCCTTGACAATACATCACTTTAGTTGATCGTTCGCCCCTGTGAGGAAGGCTTTATTATTTATATTTGATTATTCGCATGCAATATTGCTATACAATAAAATAAATATCATGTGCTCTGCCAACAGTTGGAAATTAATTTTTTTTTTTTTAGATTTTAACGTTTGAGTGTGTGTTATTTCTGTGGGTGTCTTTCTAATCTGGTGTTGTTTGGTCCCGAATGACATAAAATATCCTATAGGCACAATATCAACAACCATTCAACATTGTATTACTGTAAAATATTAAATTCGTTCGATTTGATATCATTTTACACCACTATTTCCCTATACTATGAAATATTTTTTGAAAAATATTTTATCCACGATGATGTATTTGGTGCTAAATCACACATTCAGAATCAAATGCAGTATATGAAGACTTTCTTTACAGTTATTCTAATGTGTAGTGTAAAAACAACTCTCGTATGCTACCTTCAGATATTGCGACAGATGCCAAACTCTTTACTTATGCCAAACCATCTATAGTTGTGATTATTGTAGAGAGCAGCCATCAAATCTACAACAAACCCGTAATAGAAAAGTCAATCTCTCTGGAACACACGCTGATGTGATCTCAAGTATGCATGGAACGAGTAGCACGGTCTCGGCTGTAACGTTTTACCACTTACCCGCTAGACTCAATAAAGGAATTAGTGTCAACAAATAAAAGAAAAACTTCACAGGGTCTCTGGCAGGGATAAGAGATAACCAGGTTGAAATTCATGACTTCTTTCATTTTATCGATTGTCGTTAAGTAAAAGATCATGCAATAACTGAAAATCGACGTGTTTCCAGAAAGTCAAGGATTAGTGTGGTTTACGCTGATCATATTCTGGTATCGTGGAGTAATATGACGGAAATAACTTATTTTTTACGGAATGAATGAAATGGAAACGGTCGTATTAACAAGGATGGTAATGACGTTTCTGTATGCCGAAAGACTTCTTTTGAGCTGAACCCACTTACAAATCCGGCATAATTCAATTTCCATTTATTCGATTTCAAATGAAATTATCTAAACATTTTTCTTGTAAATTTGATGCAATTTTAAACTTGACTTGACGTGTGAGTAACTGTTCTTTCGGACATTGCTTAATATATGTTTCAACATTGTAATCCATTTGGCGATTACTCACTCCCAATTTGTTAAGCAGATAGATTCTTATTTTGCAACACTTAAATTATCAGAGTTAATATAATGTGCTATTCCACTGTTGCCTATTAATCATTGATATGTCGCCTATCAAAAGCCATTTATTTTACTGGGCTATTCACAAAGACACAAGTTTATCAGTACTTCAATGAATCTGTACGAAGACGAGTCGTCTATGTGGATTGAGAAAAGAATATTGATCTATAACGATAAGGGCACATTGGTAATGCGAAGGAATAGACAAATATTGGCAAAACGTTATATTAAAACCTATTTCGGGGTATTTTATTCTAAACAGCCCAACAGTACTGTAATGGTCATTAGAGCGAAACAAATTGGCATCACATGAAACATAAGAAATATGATAATATATATCATTTCATAGAGTCTCTATATTGGTACACTTACGAACAAACGTGGATATGGTTACTTGTTATGCTGATATATAAACTTTCTTTTGTAGGTTGTGTAGATTAAAGCAATTGAATAAAATGTGTTAAACTGTAAATTATTTAAATGATTTATTTAATACGATGCATCGATGCTGGTCTTAACACTTCATATGTCATAATTTTATAGTGCTAGTACATTGGAATGTTATTTTTGTAAATGTTTGCATATACATGTAGCTTCTACCCGGTTATACGCGCTATCCAGTCACTACTACGACCATTAAATACTGAACGTCCATCACGTACCAGTTTTATGTACTTTCGGTAGTCGGGTAGCACAGTGGTATCACACCTGCTTTTCACCTAGGCCGCCGGGGCTTGATTTTCCGATCGGGTGTGAAAAGGTAATTTCATCATTTGCTCGACCACGTGGGTTTCCCCGGAACTCCCGAGTTCCTCAAACAGTCTCTTTTATCCTGACCAAAAAGAATTATGAATAGAAGTTGAATAACATGTTTTTGCCATACATTATACTTTGGCCTGGTGACATAACTCATAATTTAAAGGCGCATCCAATGTTTTATCAACTCAACGTCTTTGTTCATACAGGCTTCTTTTGAGTGCATTCTACCAGAAATACAACAATGGCATTGGTCATCGTGTGTCATAATGTTGTCGTAAAATGACGTCGTCAGTAGCATTATGTATCTTATATTCGCAATATCCCAACGTCGGGTAAATACCTCACATTCCATCAGATGTGTGCAGACTGTATTTAGTAAACAATCCTCTATCGTTATCGTACTGGACGAGTCATCGAATACAACATTGGCTTAAATGTTTGTACATGCAAAGGGCATTTTGGAAATAGCCGCCTATCGTTAAAATGAAACGGCCTTTGGACACACCATTGTTGTGTACAGAAATTTTGTTTTTTCCTGTTAGTATGTCTCATTATTTTAGGGGAAGTGTCTTTCATCATAGAAATCATTTTCTCGCGAAAATGTTTTGAATATTTGCTGAAGTTTTCCACAAAAGATATTCTATTTATATATATACTGAGCATGCCAGCATCTAGCCAGAAGGGTAAATGTATATCAACTAGTGAATAATTAGTCGGCACAGCCAGACTCTCATCATCATTATATTGTAGCTTTCAGCAAGCCCTCACTTGTAACGAAAATAAGGAATTCTAAGAATAAAGAACGGAACATTTCCAGTTTCCGAAACGAAATCAAAAGTAAAGCTAGCAGAACACGTTCCATTTATAGAATCTTTCACCTATGTGGAACTATTTAATGTATGTATTATATCACCTGTACCGTAAAATCCTCGCAGTTTGTCGTAAAACATGGAACGTATTCGTAAATGAATAAATATATGTAGTTCTTCAGAGTACACTTTCTTGCATTAAATGCTCTTCGCATAGTATGGTTTAGTCGACGTAAGAGTGAGTCTGGACACCTGTGGTATATACTGAACCTTCCCATAGCGACCGTGGAATCGCATCGGAAATTGTAAAGCTAAACACGGAACGCATCATCCTGCTGACGTGCCGAGAATTACGCCAACGAAAAGCTTAAACATCAACCGCCATTTTCACGATGTCCAGCAATTGTAAATCGTCAACTTAAGCATATAGTACATGCAATGCTGATGTTTGTGATCATAAACTATATATGTAAGTGTCCCAAAAGATTTCATAAATAGTTCGTTTCTTTGGTGTTCCGTTAGATACCATTTTTACTTACCATTTATTGGCATCAATGACCTAATCATTGTTGATCGGCCGTTATGAATGTTAATATTTGGTTGTTAGGGCGTAAACGTCCTTGCAATAGCAAGGGTCATATGATAACTGGTGCCAGGAGACACGTTTAATGGAAAACAAAGCACATTTAGACAGGGCACTGATCAAAGAAATGACATGTCCAGGAACCGAAATGGTGTCGCAGGAGATCTATGTCGATCTCTTCTATGTCCCCTATATAGAAGACACCTAAACACAATCTCCAATTCTTCAGGGGACACACTTTTAGTATACTTCTACGATCAAAATGCAGCGGGTCTTAGGTTTGGGCTCTTCTATGTCCCCTGAACAGACGACATGAGAGAAACCACCCCCAACCCTGCAGGTCATTTTACAATTGTTGTCGCCTTTACACAATGAAGCGAGATACAATATATATTCTGTCCCCGCTCATATATGGGCTTTAATTATGTAATATATTATGAACAACAATATAATAGTAGTTGCCGAAGACAAGAAAAAGAGTGCAATTAAAAATAGTTTATTAAATCATCTTTTTTATAATGTTGATGTGGTTTTGTATAAAATACGTACATGTATACATGTAGTTTAAGTATGAAAGTTATAATTAACATGATTATCATCATGATAATTATCATGACACCTGTTTAAATTATTTAATGTTACGGATAGAATACGAAGTATTACAATGATTGCATCAGTAATTGATAAATATGTAAATATTAAATTATGTAATATTGTTACACAAATGACGAAGAGAGACAATGCTATGATTTGTGCTCCGATCGGACCTCGAACTCACTGCTGGTATGCATGCACCACATCCACGTTGTAATGGCGCAGTAATGGTCGGCCAAAAACACTGTCATGATCATTATGACAATTCGTTTATTAGATTAGAGATATAAATATAAACATGTAATAACCATATTGTTAGTCAATGGTGTACCCCCGACCGTTTATATCAATGGATTGTAAAATAAAAACAGCACGGGTTAATGGCGTCATTTAACACTAACTTTGTAACGGAAACATTAAATGCCGATCATTACTACAACAATTGTTGTATCAATGTTCTACTAGGACTCTATATTTGTGGTTTCGCCAGTTATAAATAAATCTACATTTTGACATGAAAAATCGGAAAAAACACCTGTTGGTCAGACAGACTGAGTAAGGCAAAGTGTAGACCCCACTCTTCGCGTTCATCTTTAATAACATTCTTTTAATTTTGATTTATGTACTTTAATTTCGAGAGTAGTAACCAAGCACTTGCGTAATGGTTGTCACAGACACAGACTAGCTTCTGATCAGTCTTCTTTTAGTGTTACATCGAGAGAAGAAAACAACGACAGCTCACCAATGTAAAACAAATGCTGCCACATAACCATGTAGGAAGCATTTAAATAAGAATATGTTACCCGTGAGATTGACAATTTTGTCATAAATGGTTAAAAGTTCATGCGTTAAATGTCAAACGGCTCCGCGCCCGGTCTCGGATGAGCTTTAAACTCTGTCTTGTATTTAAACTTTATCAAAGAGCTATAAATAAGACGTCGAACGAACATTATTACTTAAAAAAACCTGATAGTTAAGCTTTAACATGACAAATGCTTTTGACATGGATGTGAATAGTTTAATACAAGCGATATCTGCGATATCCCATTGCCAACTCTAGTGTGATATTTGTGACAGTTATTGCTTCCAGGTATGTTTGAACTTTTCTCTTATTTCCTCTCGACGTTCTGTTATATTGACCGCCACTGGCGTAAATAGTGAATTAATCATATGTTATATGTAAGGTGTTCAAATATTCATATACCAATTGTATCGTGGTTTCCAATTAACTAGCTGCTAATCCGAATTGCATGAAAGTATATCTAATCCAAGTGAGGATAATCTGACGTCACTTTGATTACAACAGCGCTTCGTATTTCATCTAAGCACATGCCATAGTTTTGCCTAACCTCCAAATGTTGGTTTCAGAAACAGTACGACTCTCAGCAGGAATCTAGTTTTAAACATTATCTTTTTTTTAAATAAAAACAATATTTTGTTTTCTTCTGTCTCCATTGACAATGTCTCACTTTTGGTCTTTAATTAAGCGTTCGCCCCTGTGAGGAAGGCTTTGGATCATGGTCCTTAAAGTCTACCGACATAATAACGGAGCCATCATTCAAAGTCAAAATCAATTAAGGGAGGGCAAAATAAAAATATTAACAAGAGATCCCAGAGGGATCTTGGCGCCCACCATTGAATGATCGTTATAGGTTCTATGTCAGATTGATCTTCTCTCTATTTTCCCCTTCCTTTTACTAATCTGTGCAAATTGAGAAACATCCCTCCAGTACGTTTCAAACAAGGGAATCCTAGCTATATATGAAATTTGAAACTTAGCGATAATGGCTCTTTGTTGGCCAGGTTGTTTTCAGGACAGATTGGTCCCAAAATGCAATATGAAGGACCAAGGGGAACCTACATATGAAATTTGAGAAAGATCCCTACAGTACTTTCTGAGAAATAGCAATAACAAACTTCAATTGTCAAAATCCAAGATGGCTGTCTCTCGGCCAAGTTGTTTTCCAACTGGTCCCAAAATGGAATATGCTTAACTAGGGATCAAGGCCAACCTACATATGAAATTTCAGAAAGACCTCTTCAGTACTTTCTGAGAAATAGCGATAACAAAATTCAATTGTCAAAATCCAAGATGGCTGGCTGTCGGCCATGTTGTTTTCGGATTGGTCTCAAAATGGAATATTCATAACTAGGCACCAAGGGGAACCTACATATGAAATTTGAAATAGACCCCTTCAGTACTTTCTGAGAAATTGGTTTGGTTTGGTTTATTTTGTTTAACGTCCTATTAACAGCTAAGGTCGAGAAATAGCGATAACAAGAATCGTTTACGGACGGAGGGACGGACCACGGACGCAGGGCGATTTGAATATGTAGGTTTACAAAAAAGTGGTTCCTACAATATGCTATACGTTCAACATTTTAGAAGATGTTTCGAGTGGTGTATGTGTGCGAGTTTTTGGAGGCTGTAATATATTTGTCTGCCTTCTTGTGATAGCGCGGAAATGATGCCGATTTGATAGTATTATCTCACTGAAATATACCGTATGTTTTGTTGAAAAGAATGTTTAGACAAACAATTCTGTTGTAGAAACTTTCTCTTGTAGGATGTAGATCAACGCAATCAAAAAGAAACAATTAACCGGTAAGTGGTTCATTACATGCGATGAACTAATGCTGGTCCTTGCGCTTCACCTAGAAGGAATTCGTTATTAATGCTCGAACTAAAAAGTCACGTACAGGTTTTAAGTCATAATATGGCAATCTGATGGTACTACAAACGTGTCCTACGTCTTCATAATTATGAAATATGATCTCGGTCATTTTAGGGCGTATCATCCAATAACAACAGACCCACAACTTAATCCAAAAGAACGAGGCTAACCGAGAGATCCAAATCTGCACAAAAACCTCATATATATATAAATCAACTTTCCTAAAATCTTATCATCGTATATAAAATAATGTCAGACATTGGTTTTCAAAAAAAAATTAATGGCATAAAACCTTCAATAAAATCCTAAAATCACTGTATCACGAACGTATATGTGTGTTAAACAACAAAGGTCATATTTATCATTTGTACCATTCATGCGAGGGTACCAAAATTAACGGACAATTGCCTCGCTTCATATCTGACAATGGAACCAAATGACAAGAAGATTGAAAATTTAATTATAATTACTAGCGCTACGTTGACACTATTTCAAATTTTGATATAGACCATTTACAAAAAAAGATACGGGACATATTGGCGTTAACAATGATATTTTATCAGGCAGGTCATGCAGTAATAACTGTCGTGATCGTGTCTAAAATCTGTGTAATCAATCAGAATACATTTCAGTGTTTCAAAGGATAATTGCTTTGTGTGAAAAAGAAGATATATGAATCAAGAACTCACAGATTGTTATTTTTCAATTCAGTGAAATTGATTTCTCTCCGATAGTTCTAGCTGTAGCGTGATGGCTCTGATAGACCAATTCACCGTGTATATGAAAATCTGTAGTTGTCGTGTTGAGAACGTTCAATTGAAAACAGCCGTGACTGGTACCGGCAAGAACAATCGATACAAGCGCATCATCGCGGTGACAGGTCGCAAACACGACACCGCAACTCGTTGAAACTATATTGAGGTATTACTATTTTAAACAATGCCTATTGGCGGTTCATACTTAATATGTACGCGAGTGGGATAATTAGTATTATGACATACAAAAGGTTGCACTGAGAAATATAAATATGTTTATCGATAGTTACGGAGGTTATATCAGTAATAATGTCAGTTTGCACTAATTTACAAAGAAAATCGTTCCCAGGCTTCCCATGGTCTGGTGAGCTTGGAAACAAGCAGTCAGGATTGTCAATGTATTGGCTATGCTTTAATCCATCGTTACATTGCTATGTTATCTTGATTACCACGTGGTACTTTCATATGTATGTTTTTATTAACATATACCATCAACACGAGACTACGTCAATAATCGCAGTGTCATACGATATTGACTATATGTTGACAGTAATAGAATAGTACTAAGCTGCTATAAAACTTGTCTTGGTTTACATCTATATCCTTGTGTCGGTATTTTGATATTTCCAGCCGACTTTTACATGTATATGCCAAGGTCCAATCATTCGAAATTCTTATAAAAGGTGTCTCACAGTAACATCCCCCGATATAACATATAGCAAGTTATAACTTATATCTAATAGTTTCATTGTTGTATTCTCTTTTTGTCGAAGAGCTTCATTTTTGAAAATAATATATGTACACTACGAGATCACATGCTGGTTTTTGTTTATTCATGATTGGACCGAAAAAGTGACATTTTCAAGCGTGTTCACCATGTTACTTTGTTTTTAGACATAACAAAAAGCGTACTATAATAAGCATTTAAAACATATGAGGATGTAATAAATAGTTTGTAATTTAATGAGAAATCACATAATTCATCCTTACGCGTTTACTTGTAGATAGATCATCTTGGCATCATACAGAATCAGTTTGTGATCGAATGGAGTTTTTCTGCTACCTTATCAAGGACTGTCATTTCAGTGTGATAGCTTGGTTTAGTTTGTAATTATTTAACGTCCTACCAACAGCTAAGTTAATTTAAGAACGGCCATTCGCGCGTGTGGTGAATGCGAATGTGTTTTTGGAGTCTGTGATATGTTCGTGTTAAGTCTCTTTTAATAGTAGTAGTAGCAGTAGTAGGAAACTTTTGTAGATTTATAGTGCTACTTCAATGACGCATACTGCGTAGGACACCCAGCAGAACACTCAACCCGGTAACATTATACTGTCAACGTGCGCTAAGCATGAGTAGCAACTTCCATTTTCAAAGACCCTGGTGTGTATCGGCTAGGGGACCGACCCCAGAACATTCCTCACATAGGTGGGCAAACGCTCAATTAAAGGCCAAAAGTGAGAGATTATAAAAAGAATTTAGTCGCCTACTATGGTCATACAATGGGGGCAGCAGGTAGAATTCTTCAACGGTATTGAGACAACGCTAGACAACCAAAAACTACATATCTACATGATGCAACCAATTCGATGATGTCACTTTCTATTTTTTCACATCTTTCTTTCTCTCTCTCTCATATTTAAGTGTTTTGTTCAGATTTTGTGTCGTTTCCAGCGATTTCGGTGTGATAGCACTTCAAAAGTCTAATTTCCCTTCTTCATTTCGCCGAAGATGTTCTGAGACCGCAAAAATCCCTAGGAAAACAAATTGATGGATTTCTTTGTGTATATCTCTTCCTAAATGTTGATTTTGAAATAATTCTTTTCTCGATGAACCATATAAAGATGCCACTTCAAAACCAAACTTAGAATGTTGTTTTTTCATAGACATCCTCACTTATTGTAATCAAACTTGTTTAAATTATTCTTTAAAATGCAGACATTTGAGAGATTTTAGAGAGAGGTGTGTTTTTCCTGTTAAGAAGTATTTTTATGTATTCATGTATTCATTGGTTTGGAAGCTAACCGGTTAATGTGTTAGCGATTCTCTATGAAGTAGGCAACACTTTCAGCACATACTAGAAAGTAGAATTCGACATTCACGTACTTAATCTCTAATGCATATTAAAAGTGAAAATTTAAAAAACAAAAATTTAATATTATCTCGTCATTGGAGTTGCATACTGTTGTAGCATCAGCAATAGGTCAAAATCAGCAACTTTTTTTTCGGTCACCTTATTCCAGTCATGTTTTGTCCAGTCCATCGTCATGCGTATCCTTATATCACTAAGATCTCGAAAATTCGACCGATTCATTTGTAACCTAGAGATAGGGTCCGTTATAACGTTTGTTAGCCAACATCATCAGATTGTGGACCTTGGTCTGTCATTCCATCCGTCCGTTCTTTTTTTATCGCTATTTCTCAAAAAGTACTGTGTAGATCTTTCTCAATCAGTAATGATTGGAACGTTTCAAGTTATATTTGTACGATCCAAATGGTCGCTTGCTGTGCATATTGAAATTTGAGATAAATCGGAAAAAAGATAATGAAATAAAATAATAATGACACGTTGAAGCCATTTGTAGGTTTTGCTTGATCCGCAGTTGTGAATGATATAATTTGAGACTATTTTGAATTTTGGTAGTTGAAGTATTTTATAGATTATTCTCCAAATTTTCACATGTATGTTTCTCTTGGTTCTAATTTGTGTATATTCAACTTGGAGACTGATTTAATAAGATGGCGAACAAGTGATCATTTTGAATTATGTCAGCTAAAATATTTGATGGTTATTTCTCAGAAAGTCGAAGCTTTTTTATGGAGAAGTTTTTTGGAATTTTTCTCAAAATTATTATTTAGGTTTGTTTTGAAATAATTAAGAGTAAGAAGAGAAAAGCGAAGAGAACTTTACTGACGGTGTCGTTTTTCAAGCAGTATCCCCAATTTTAACAACTTCAGCTCATATGCCTTTCAGACACATGCTATGTCATCATTTACATAAGTTGTGTGAAACACAAGATCTTCTTATCCGGATATCGGTGTGAAAATGAGATTCAGAGCTTGACATTTAAGTGATATACACTTTACAAAAGCCCTTGATATTTCAGTCTCGTCATCCATCGACGTCATCATATGGCTCTAGATGTTATAATAGTATCAAAGCACAACAGACAACCATTTAGTCATTTCACACAGGTTTTGGTTTTGAATTGATTTTGGGAAGACAATTCCACACACTCATAATTGATAAGAGAATGATCTTTCAATAGAAACGCGCAGGTGACTAGACGTTGTATATCTAAACAGATGGTAGATCCAGATAAAAGCGGTATTGAAAACAAACACGAAAATATTTCCTTTATATATACCTAGTTATTTATCGTGTAGACATATTCCATTCACTTTCTAAGTAATAAGGAGTAAATACAAAATCATTTTTCGAACATACTGACCGCAAGTCAGCATTTCTGTGTGTGTGTTAACCATTAGACCTATTTGATGTCGAAAATGAAAAAAAAAAGGTTGACACGTCCAAAATGTATGCTGTCATTTCGAGACATCTAGGTGTGTATACTGATGAATGTTACGTAACAAAATCATTAAGATAACTCATAATCCTACATATATGATTCTCAACAACGAAATGAATACACAAAAAAGACATTACTGCCCTTTTCTGTTATCGGTACGCAAAGTCCGTTACGAGATATAACGGCATTCAGTATGCGGAAATGTAATAGTGCTTTAAATCACCCGCTCAGTTTACACCGTCCGTAGTTTGGTTTGGTAAAGTATTATTTAACGTCCTTCGAACAGCTAAGGCCATTGAAGATGGCCTTCTATGTATGCGACATGAATGAATGTGATGAATGTTTGGTTGGCATCGGAAATCAAACATTCTACATACGGATTTGTTCAATATTAACAACTCGTATCCAGCGCCAAATTTCTTTGGGATACGACAGTGTGTTGCGTAAAATTAATCTATTTGAATATTTTGAAAATTTATGTCTGGAAAGCTGAAATTTGGTGTCAACACACGGATACACACTAATTATGATGGTGGATCATGTTACAGATGAACAAAACCGCCTGTATGAAGCTAAACAAGGAATTTATCAGCGGAGACGAAGCCCTGATTGTACATATCCCAATGGGTAGAGAGTAATAACATCAACAGAAATATCGACAACCTGCACACACAAAGAGGCTGGGTTAAAATGAGATCCCCAATCGTGTTTACCTAGAATAGCAGTCAATTTTGAAAGACTGATGATGATGAAATAACATTGCGCATACAAAAGGACTCGTATATCTTCGAAGACACATGTACACAGTCATTTCACGACATTTATAAAAAAATAAAATCCTAAATCACGTTAGAACACTTTTAGTATTATTATTCTTTTGCTCTTGTCGCAGCAGCGAGCCTAACATGGTAATAAAAGGTCTACACATATGCACTGAAGTTAGTTGTTAGTATCAATTGAAACAATATAAAGGATTCATGAATTTTCCATTTCACCATAACAATAACTCTTTTAAATCTACTCAAGTATTGTATTGTTTAACGGCCCAAAGACAGTTCGAGTCATTTAATGTACTTGTTTTTCCTATGACTCATTGAAGTAATTGTAAGTTTTAAATAGCATTACAAAACGTGATGTTGAAATTATTTGTTTCGACATGAACGTACTCCTTACACCGAATATTAAACGAAGTCAGGCGTTCCATAATCAAAACTACAAGAAATCTGCGTTAAATACAAAGCAAATTGTTTGGCGGCATTATATCTACTTGCCTCCTATGAATCCTATATTTGCCTTTTTATACTTTTGATTTTGTACTGTTAAACATTCTAACAACAGCTTTCACCATTAAGGGAAGGCCCTCATATGATATTGTGTTAATAGGACAAATGCCACCATTTAAAAAAGTGCAAAAGTCAGAACATCATCTGGTTCCTGATTCCTCTAAAAGGCATATTAGTTGGATGCAATTAGTCGTCTCTTATGAATTAAATTTGATATAGCAGTTATTTCTCAATAGTCGTACTAAAAGTATTTTGCTGGATTATTAACACGTAGCTTCTGTACCATTGTCTTGTGATATGGACCCTATGTTGAATGGTATGCTTATTAAATCAATGTCTGAAACCATTCCTGCTTTCCATCTTCATTTTCAGATCAGTTAATGAAAGATTTAAGTCGTATGTTATAATGCAGAATATATAATACACGATAAGTTTCATTTTTGCATTTATACCATTCGAAATTCGCAGATGAAGATGTTTTCGAAAGAAGATGTTACTGGCCAGTAAACATTTTTTGAGAATAACCGGTGTTAATATGGACCTTTTCGTGAGATTACATAAATGTGCATGTTCATAAATACTACATATCCGTTACGTGAATTCACGTCCACATGTCTGTTATATCGCTGCTGCTCATCAATATCGTCCATGCGTTAAAACTGCTGGAGGAAATATAGAAATTAATTTTCTCTATGCGTAGAGTGTGGGGGCAAATCCTGAATACTGAATACATATCAAACAAAAGAAACAGCTGAACTGTTTACTCAGATTTAATCTGTCGAGAAAACTGCTTTGAAATCGAAGTTTATTAAGAGCACAGCAATCCTTCAAATGCCATATTGGCATTACATCAAGTTACTGTTACGGTAATAAGTAAGAAACCGTATTAATATGCATTACCTGTCAGCTAATTATCCCGTCGACGACTTGCATATAAATTATAGGATCATAATGGTCTTTTAAAACGAGCGTGTTTGCATCGTTTATCTCATTATATTGGCGACAATGGCACATTAGAGCTCATATTATAGCGTTTCTTGTATAATTATAAGACGACAAATACATATTTATTCGCAATAAATGGGTATTTTACAGACAAATTACATACCATCATCAACAATATAAGTAAACAACAGACGAATGAAAAATGATATTTGATACAATGATGCTATATCAGACCAGTATCGGTAATATTACAGCCTTTAACATTCTCTGTTTATATTATCGGAACACCTGATGTATATGTCCAGGTTTTCATATTCGTGCTGATAATAGCTATAATGTGCATTTATATTGTTCTATCTCTAAGTGGCATTATTCCAACCGAACCGGTCAAATGGTTTTGACAACAGGTAAACCAGATCTTATCACCAAGCTAATGAACAAGTACCGATTTCAGACTTTGGTTGGGCGTAATCATTGTACTTGCTATCAACATTTCATCACAGTAAAGGACTAATATTGGTATCTTTTCTTTTCCCTTTCTATACAACATTCTTTCAAACGTATCCATGGACAATGCCTTACATTTGAGCTTAATAAAAGCGTTCGCCTATTTGAGGAAGGCTTAGGGTTCTGTCCTTTGGACTTGACGCACCAAAGTCTATACAAATGGTAGCTGCTGCACCTGCTTCACGCCCAGCATTCAAATCTAGTCTGCTGGGCTTCTGGGTGTCTTCGGCAGTATGCTTCAGTGGGGTTTGGTTTCGTTTGGTTTATTTTGTTTAACGTCCTATTAACAGCTAAGGTCATTTAAGGACGGCCTCAGTGAGGTAGCACTATAATGTCAACATCAGATTCGCACTGTCACAAACACCTCATTAGCAAGGAGCCGCAAAGCTTGGCATTATCCCCCGCACCCCGCAGTTGGTATGAAAACCCAAATACATGTATATATCAAGCTCAAAGTAAGAGTTATTAAAGTATAACTTTAAATGTATGTATTTGAGTTTGGCATCGTCCTTGAATGAAATAAAAACAATAAAATAACACAGAATTGATGCAATATATACAAAATGATGATGATATTTATGTAGCAAAACAGGAAATTTAATAATCACTTTTTATGACCAAAGATAGTCCATGTATAATGTTGATATACAATAGTTATCTGAATTTTTAGAGGTAACTAATCAATTCTGAATTCTGATAGGCAGTTGTTGACACAACAAAACATAACAAAAGCTCTAATACCTAAATATGTACATTGTATAATTTGTGTATGCCGTGTGGTTCACATAATACACTGTTGGTCAAAGTGGATGAGGAACTTAATGGAAAACAGCGTAGAAAATAATCGTTCATACCTCAGTAATAAAACATCATACTGCCTATAAAACGCTCATAATTGCACATGTACAGTTAAATCATATTTTTTTGTGAACTGTTATGAAGTTGAAGCATAGAAAGGAAAGGAAACAACAATAATATTGTGGGTTTTTTTTTACTATGTTTCCATAGTGACAGAAATAATATGAAAGAACAAGAGGCACAACTAGGGAATTAATCTAATACAGGTACATAAAAGTTCTGGTGAACTGTTTTGCAGCTGTAGCCCAGAAAAGTATGTCAAATGGACAGATAGGACACAACTAGGATACTACAAACAAAAGGAAACATTAGTAATTTGTTGGTTTTGACAAGTTTTTTCATTATAACAGAAAAAATTCCGAAAAGGAAGGTCTGCAATAGCAAAAGGCACGACTAGAGTACTAGTCTGATCCATACAGAAAGTTTCAAGGAGCTGCGCTTAACGGTTTTTGAGTTATTATCCCCGGAAACAAAGGAAACAGTAATTGGTTATTTTTAATAAGTTTCCATGGTGACAGAAAAAATACCGAAAATGGAAGGTCCGCAATAGCAAAAGGCACAACTAGGGCACTAGTCTGATATATACAGAAAGTTTCAAGGAGCTGCGTTGAACGGTTATGGAGTTATAGCCCGGAAAAGAATTTCGGACGCACGGACGGACGGAGCCCAATTAAATATTCCCCCGGGGATAAAAATGGTAGTTGCTACTCCTGCTTAGCGCTTAGTATAATGTGACCGGGTGGGGTGTCCTGCTGGGTGTCCTGCTGGGTGTCCTGCTGGGTGTCTTCGGCAGTATGCTTCAGTGAGGTAGCACTATAAATCGGCAAAAGTTCCGGCCTATCACAAGGAGACAACACGAACATACCGCAGCCTCCCAAAACACACATACGCACTAACCACACGCATGCATGTCGCACGCACCGAATGCCGTCCTTAAATGACCATAGCTGTTAATAGGACGTTAAACAAAATAAACCAAACCAAATCCTCACAGGAGAGAACGCTCAACTGAAGACCAAGGGAGGTCGTCCATAAATATGGCACTAAAATTTACGATATAGAAACAATAAACACCACTGCGGCTCTTATTATTACCCTTAATGCCTACCATGGCACTGCCTCACCTTTAACTTTTACTAGAGCATTCACGCCCTTTAAAGGCTGTTGGTTCTGTGCTATGTTCTCTGAAAATGGAAGTTGCTAATCCAGCTTAACTCTTTGAAAATAAAACGACTGGTTCGCCTGTTCTGACTATGCGAGTAGTCCTGCTTAGTCTTTGGCAGTAGTTGGCATCTGTTTCGCAACCAAGCCAAATCATAACTTTTACAATGGCTGTCAAAGTTAATCCCGCTGACTCCCCAATCCCGACAACGGGTAAGAACACGCACACATGATTTTTAGTGTACCTACACTAACATCACCCACCCCTATTGAGTGTTCTGTAAACAAGTGCATACTTAAAACCAATATAACATAGTCAAGACGACGGTGTTAACATTGTATAAAACAGTGAATGTGTAACAGTATGAAGAAAACACAGGTACTGATGGTCGAGCGATTGGATTTTAAACATGTCTTTGACGATAAAAACTCCTCTTCCTCTTTCAGAAACAGATGTATTTTAAAAGCGTTAAATGCACCTAATTCATACACAATCTGGTGACGTGAACGCAAGGATGGGACAGAGGTATGGTATTTCATGTTTGTTTGAAAATTGATACCTATTATTAAATGCTATTATGGTATTTTTATGCTTGAACTGTTCTTTAATGGACTCAATGGTAGGATTGGCAACGATGAAATACCATGGAAAGGAAACGTGATGGATGACAAATCCGTCCAAACGACGTCACCTTATAGGCTCGAGAACCCTAACATTTGGAAAAAAACGATTGAAGCAAAGCGATTAGGTTACAAGTACGTACAATTTTCAAGAGACTTTTATCATACTCTTCTTTGATGAATAACAACTGTTGATACAAATCGAACGATAAAAAGGTCAGAAGAGGGTTCAAATAGGATATAAATTGTTCTGACTTCCGGTCATTTCATTATAAAAAAGACCTTTAACATATAAACAAGTAGTAGATGAGACAGTGATAGTAACAGGTTGACGTAGTGCACATTATTCCCGTCTTATAACGTATTTTTCAACTCGTGATTGTTTTTACTAAAGCATGGCAATCTTGAGATTCTTTACGAGTCTGTTAGTATATGCAAAATTTTGAAATATTTGAAAGTTATTGGTCTGTAGCAGACTTGAGATTTGAGTAACCATAGCCACGTTTTGATTTTAAACTAAACGTAAGTGTAGCTA
Organism: Pecten maximus; assembly: GCF_902652985.1. NCBI lineage: Eukaryota > Metazoa > Mollusca > Bivalvia > Pectinida > Pectinidae > Pecten > Pecten maximus. Next base: position 30,426,612 of record NC_047024.1, on the reverse strand, counting down.
TATACATTTACATGTTTCGTTTTTTTTGTTTGTTTTTTTATTTTCATTTTTGTTTTATTTCCCATTTCTCTTTCCCATTTTGCTCATATATTTAATCACTTTTTGGCCAAAATGACCTTTAGTGTTGATGAGCCGTTAATCACTTTAACTAATTAACTAACGGTACATCACACAAAGACCGTATCCACGATGGTAGGAGCCACTACCTTTTTATAGTATAAATATAATATAAATGTATCCTTTTACATTATCAATATACAATATGTAGGAATGTAAAATGTATCGTATTGCAATACCAGGTAACACCGTAAGGTCATACAAATAATATAAATATATACTCATTGTACCTCAGGAGACGCATTTTCAGATAAAAAAACTTCGTTTTCTAATTACAATTTCTAAATAATTGCATATCATATGGTACACTATATTCTATATGAATTAAAGATGATATCGACCATACTCCTTACTCGACAAAATTGCGCATAAAATTTTCCGAACTGTATGAAAACCATTTTAATTGAATCGGTTACACAACAAAATTTAATATGAATAGCGGCATCCAGCGCATTAACAATCCGGAAGCCTTAGTGTTTTACCTTTCAACTACAATGTCAGGGAGCTAACCATACACTGTAAATATAGACCAGATTCAGATGAAGCAACACAAAATGTCAACTACGTTACTTTAGATTTGATTAGGTTATAGCTTATATTAAATCTGGTTTCATGTTTTCGGTTACATATAGTGTATAGATGTCCTTTACGTTATGTATTCAAATACAATTGTAATACAGAACTTGATCTCTTTTAGTAAGACATACAAGATTGAAACTTGTATCAAAATAGTGTTATATGACTCTACATCACATAACTGAGAATTTGTCCATGTGAGAAAAACAGAAACATTGAAATCTCTCGCACACAACTGTTTAATTCGTATTTCACATTGAAACAATATCAAATATCGAGAGAAACGGCATTGAGATAAGAAGTATATATGATGCGGTTCAAATTCTCAACACAAGAAATGCAATTAATGTTTCTCAGAATATAACCGTGATTCAACAATTTGAAAATCAACTATGTACATTGATGCACTGGTGTTTTTAAGTGAAGAGGTTTTGATGTTATTGCCATACACTTAGGTCTACATCCTAATGCGAAATTAAATGCTAAAATTTTTTTTCTTCAAATATTTGGTCTGAACCTTTAATTTCAAAATGTAACGTAGGTTTGTCAATATATGTTTTGTCATATTACTTTCCTTTATGGTTCCTTTATGGTTCGTTTTATGCCCATTTTACTTGCCCGTTTAGTCATGATCCATACAGCGCCAGCGGTGGCAGAGTGGTTAAGGTGTCCCGACACTTTATCACTAGCCCTCCACCTCTGGGTTGCGGGTTCGAAACCTACGTGGGGCAGTTGCCAGGTACTGAATGTAGGCCGGTGGTTTTTCTCCTGGTACTCCGGCTTTCCTCCACCTCCAAAACCTGGCATGTCCTTAAATGACCCTGGCTGTTAATAGGACGTTAAACAAAAACAAACCAAACCAAACCTTACAGCGCCAATTGACCTTTTGGAATGTAGCAAATAGCTGTTAATAGGACGTTAAACAAAATAAACCAAACCAAACCAATGTAGCAACTAACTAATTGAACAAAGTGTTTGAGGTTTTACCCATTCAGGCACATTACCTTATTATAATAGCAAGTGACAGTGACAGTGACCTAATGGGCCAATGGATCATACCAATGTTAATAGGACGTTAAACAAATAAAACCAAACCAACTATACTCGTACTAATATAAATATGTCCCTTATAAATGCTTTGCAATTTTCATATGCATGCATTTGTGCGTTATAATGACAAAACGCAAACCAAATATGTCAAAGTTAAGACTACTCAATAGCATTAGATGAAACAAGCTAGACCAAATACGGTGGCATTAATAGATGTTTTCTTACTTTTAACAACATCTCTATGTGCTACTTATCCTGTAATTGCACACTGATTTGCCCCTTTATTCCTTTAAATTCGATTATGTTTTAGTGTATTTTGTTTGTGTTTTGGTGATAGTTATTTACATAACATTTTTACAAAAATCTGGGTTCCTTTGTGGTTTTGTTAAAGGGACAGAAGTATACCAGTATCAGCACTGATCAAATTACAGCTGAAGTGAGAACATGTCGATGTTTGGTGTTTCAGTAATTGTGTTTCTATCCAAACCTCGCAGTACATTCAATACAGTAACACAGTAACACGCAGTTGATGACATTAAGGCAGGTTATAATTCCAAAAAACTCATGCGTTTTTTTGGCACGCAAGAGCAGTATCTAATTTCCAATATTCCAGTTTTTGAATATTTTAAGAATCCTTTTTAGTTTTGTACAAATTCACACAATAATCAAGGGTGCTATTTTGCACATTAAACACGTTATGGATCGAATAACTTCAAAACGTAGGTATATAATAGAAGCAACAAGTTTAAAAGTGTTTTACGGCTTTTAAATATTCAAATGCAAAAGTATATTTGGTCAGTCATTTATATACTTCAATCGATTAGTTATATATCTTCGGGAATGGCTTAAAATTGCATTTTATTTAGTTTCTATTGCGTAACAGGGATCTGGTTAACAGATCATTAAATGTAAGTGAATTATATATTTTTATCTTTGAACATTTTAGTTTATTGGGGTTTTTTTTTCTGTGAACGTCCTTCTAGGCTAGTGCTATTTTGATCTAAATTGCATGATCGTAAGAGGCGACTAAATTTGGGATCTTATCTTTTCTCTTCTTCCTTAACAACTCTCTTCCTAATAATGTCTTCCTTGACAATGTCTCACTTTTGGTCTTTAGTTGAGCGTTCGCCCCTGCGAGGAAGGCTTTGGGTTCTGTCCCCTGGCCGAGACATACCAGAGTCAATAATGGTAGTTGCTACTCCTGCTTAGCGCTCAGCATATTAGGAGTGGGATGACTGGTTCGCCCGTTGTCAGTATAATGTGACCGGGTGGGGTGTGCTGCTGGGTGTCTTCGGCAGTATGCTTCAGTGAGGTAGCACTATACATCGGCAAAAGTTCCAACAAGGAGACTTTACACGGAAATACCGCAACCTCCCAAAACACACATACGCACTCGCCACACGCATGCATGTCGCACGCACGGGAGGCCGTCCTTAAATGACCTTAGCTGTTAATAGGACGTTAAACAAAATAAACCAAATCAAAGCAATCGCCCCAGTGAGGAATGCTTTGGGTTCTGTCTCCTGGCCGAGACATACCATAGTCATTAAAATGGTAGTTGCTACCCCTGCTTAACGCTCAGCATTTTGGGAGTGGGCCGACTGGTTGGCCCGTAGCAGTTTTTGACCGGGCGGGGTGGGGTGTCTTCGGCAGTATGCTTCAGTGAGGTAGCACTATAAATCGGCAAACGTTCCGGCCTATCGCAAGGAGACTTAACACGAACATACCGCAGCCTCCCAAAACACACATGTCGCAAACACGGGAGGCCGTCCTTAAATGACCTTAGCTGGTAATAGGACGTTAAACAAATAAAACCAAACCAACCAAACCATATACTAGTACAACAATAGCGTTTGTTCAGTTAGTTAGTTAGTTAGTTAATACATTTCAATATAAAACATATATTTGAACACTCGCGTTTTTATTTTGAAATTAACGATTTGGCTATGGTTACTCAAAACTTGTGGTTCAGCCAAAATATTAATCCGTTTAACATTTAGGTTTTGATTCGATTCTGTTTATATTGATCAAAATGTCTCAAATTGGCGATAGGCCAGAACACAATAAAATGAAAATTTTAAAGGTATAGGGGTTACCGGCTGACCATACGGTTTTTGATCGGACTCCAGTTTTCTCTCAAAGCAAGACCCCTCGGTGATTAATATAAATTAATATAACTCGTATTGCAACTGTTGTAAAATACAATTCACGTCTTACAACTCATTAAAGCAGTTACCGTATTTATTCCTTGCCCTTAGCACGAGAAGTCCACCGTATTAAGGGAATGTTATGTATTTTATTTCCTGACCGAGTTTACCCACTGTCAGTAGAATATGACCAGATGCAGTGTCATAATTTGTGTCCATGCTATGAAATTGCATCCCAATGTCTCTCGAGTGTCCCTGTTATCCTGGAAAGTGTGATAGAATTCTATGTGGTATACCGTTCCTTGACATCTTCCATTACATGCATTGTGATGCTAGTAAAATAAGGACCTGGCATTAAATATTTACTATCAAGTCGACATTAAATGCGCACTTTCAAATGGAGACAAACACGACACGACAGGTGTTCGAAAACGAGCACTCATCAACGCATTAATCTTGCACATAGGGGAGGCGATCCCTAAATGACCATAGCTGTTAAAGGGTTTTAGACCATAACAAACAAAACTCAATTTAATAGCTTGGACTTATCGAGTTATATTAGCTTAAGCCTCATTTATGTTGAAGATAACTTACAAATCAGACGTTGTCATAATTAACTTAATATATTATATCGCCATGAGTCATGCAGGACCAAACAAGGATTGTACAAAAGACACAAGATAATACCACATCTTAAAAAGATACACTTAGTCATAAAATGGGAAAAAATCGGTAAACGACTTTTCTAAATTACATTTTATAGTTTGAAATCGTCTTAAATTAGCCTCTACTATATAGCACAGAATGTTTTTATAATGTAACCGGATGTGATATCTTACTAGGTTTGGTTTGGTTTTATTTCTTTAATGTCCTATTAACAGCTAAGTTCTTTTAAGGACGGCCTCCCGTGTTTGCGATATGCATGCATGTAGCGAGTGCGTATGTGTGTTTTGGGAGGCTGCAGTATGTACGTGTTAAGTCTCCTTGTGATAGGCCGGAACTTTTGCCGATTTATATGCTCCAGTAAGATAGCTCTATTTGGAGTGGGACGACTGGTTTGCCCGTTGTCAGTATAATGTGACCGGGTGGGGTGTGCTGCTGTGTGTCTTCGGTAGTATGCTTCAGTGAGGTAGCACTATAAATCGGCAAAAGTTCCGGCCAACATGTGATTTCCCTATATGTACTATAGTAAAGGTTACCCCCTCCCCAGGGGCAAACATGAGACCCAAGGGTCATAATATTCACATTTGTTGTAAAGGACATTAATTGGTTTGGTTTGGTTTATTTTGTTTAACGTCCTATTAACAGCTAAGGTAAAGGACCTTAAGACCTTTCTATTTGTGAAGAGTATTTGATTGTACCATATCTAGGCGGCGACATTATATGATATTTTATTTTATTCGACTCATTTTGGTCCCGCCTCTCATGCACCTTGTGTGTTGGGACTATATATTACACAACTTTTAATGACTTTTAGCCATGTAAGCTAGTTAGTAGGCTATTAGTTTTCAACGGCCCATAAACACTTTAAATAAAGGTAGTTAGGGCCACAACATTGTAAGTCAAATTATGAATAAATGGGCAAAAGATTGAATTTGGTTCAGCAGTTATGGAAAAGATTTCGAAAATTTATACTGGTTACAAATGGACGACGCAGAACAAAAAGCATTAAGAATAGATCACTTGAGACGTTGTCTTAGATGACCTAAAAAGTGTTAATTATCATATTTAAAAGGACAAAAGTAATTTGGTTTGGTTTATTTTGTTTAACGTCATATTTCAACATTTATAGTCATCTTTGTCTGGCCTTAATGACCTTTACATTGTTGATGGGCCGTTAAGAATAGATAACTTGATTACTGTTGTCAACACGGGCATACTTGATTTCAAGTTTAAATTCATAACATGTATTTACCCAAGAATAAAATATAATCTTGTTATGCATTCACATAAATATAATAAATCATGGTAATGATGCTATTTTTGTTAACGTCTCAAACATTGATGGTCGGGTAATGACGGCATCTCGTGTGAGATGCATGCGTGTGCGTGTTTGAGAGATCGCTGTATGTCCGTGTTTGCCATCTTGTATTGGTGCAAAAGTGACATTGATTTCATAGTGCTATCTTGATTTGGTTTGGTTTATTTTGTTTAACGTCCTATTAACAGCTAAGGTCATTTAAGGACGGCCTCCCGTGCGTGAGACATACATGCGTGTGGCGAATGCGTATGTTGGTGTTTAGTCTCCTTGTGATAGGCCGGAACTTTCGCCGATTTATAGTGCCACCTCACTGAAGCATACTGCCGAAGACACCCAGCAGCATACCCCACCCGGTCACATTATACTGACAACGGGCAAACCAGTCGTCCCACTCCTTATATGCTGGGCGCAAAGCAGGAGCAGCAACTACCACTTTTAAAGACTCTGGTATGTCTCGGCCAGGGGACAGAACCCAAAGTCTTCCTAACAGTGGCGAACGCTCAACTAAAGGCCAAAAGTGAGGCATTGTCAAGGGAGACATTAGGAAGTTAGTAAGAAAGAGAGGAAAAATTAAGATCCCAAATTTTGTCGCCTCTTACGATCATGCAATGGGGACAGCAGGTACAATTCTTACGTCCCTACCTGCAGGGCAGACAAAATATTAGCAAGGGCAATAATAATATATTTAAAAGAACAATAACTCCGTAAGTTACCATCGAATAATTCCTCTTTTCGAACTCATTCGAGATCCCGTCAGTATATGGCGACATACACATTAATTTAAACTTGGTTAATTTTTACTCAAGGTATCGTGTTAACAATGTCCAATAATAATATTATTACAAAAAGTCAATAACTATGCAAATTACTGTTGAATAATTCTGATTTTAAAACTCGCCCGAGATCTTATCGATTTAAGACTTTATACCAAGTTTCATCAATCACAGGTTACATGTACCCAAGTTGTTGTGTTCAAAACTGATGGTCAGGTGACCTATTGAAATGCGGCTATGATTATTAAAATTTTGTGGTACAGATCAACAACTTTCAGATAATACTTACCGGTCGTAAAGCTACTAATATATCATGTTGGCTATCCCATAGGGCATTAGTCAATACTTCCGTGTTTTCTACTTTTTTTTCGGAAATATGTTGCTATCAAGACATTTACCTTAGATGATACACACCTGTTTTGTTGTTGCGGGAAACATCACGATGGATGCCACATTTAGTACAGGAAACGATTACGCTTACGGAGCACGAGCTGTTATGCTTTCGTTTCCGGATTTTAACAGCCCTTTGATTATATTCCTTGTTGCTTGATGGAGTGTTTTATATTACATCCGTTTCACCGGTCTTCTTTTTGGATCGATGTTTCTCTGATGTATGTCGAATTTATGTTCGTGTTATCAAACTTGATATACATGACGACGTTCAATCTGCGTAAAAGTTTGACAAGTTCCGATGTTTGTGATGTATGTTTTTATGTTTCAATTGATCTTAAACTTACAATATGAAACATATATTAAGATAAACGTCAATTGCGGAAGTGGCTTTTTATTTGGATTGATCATATATTGTTTTTTATACATTTTAAAAAATCTGACCACTAAAGTCTGTACGCCGATTGACATTGGTTATGTGCACAACGTCTATTACATCCATCATTTTCTACACAAAATCGTTCATAGTATCCAGCTACATTATGTACATGTAAGTCTTCTCGTTACGCGCCGCTGTTACAACAGCCAAATTCACTCGCTGAAATTACACAAGGGTCAAAGTAGATTGCCATGTCTGTTTTAATTACATTATTCGGCACGCTTTCGACGGTTCAACAGCCAAATGCTACGTAGAAGTATTTCTTTTAAAACGGATTTAAAATGATGTTTCTTTAAAATAACTTCTTAAGACGAATGAAACACCATTGATCAGTTTATTGCTTAACAGGTTTTTTTATTTAGAAAACTTAAAGGCCCATACAATCCGTTTGTTTGTTCTTTTCTCGGGTTTGGTGTACATTAGAACGAGAGTTTGCCTTGTGTAATGCTAATAAAACAGTGTGGTCCATTCCCAACGGTATGTACTTGGCAAACACTATATCGCCTATCATTTGCTGCGATCGATCAAAACAATGAAAGAAAAACCAAGGAATTTCTCATTAAGGTTACTTTTGATTTATACCGTGGATTCTGGTTTGTCAACTTTTTGCTAACAATCATTCCTTGTCAATCACAAATTGTGACAGTGCCACTTACTACTATAGTCTACACCGTACACTGGATATGTTCAAGCTGTACAAGTATACGATCACTTATACTCGGAATTCATCTGATCCGTTTCCGCTGCCTGGCAGGTAGGGCGTAATAATTGTACCTGCTGCCCCCATGGCATGATCGTATGAGGCGACTAAATTTGGTATCTTATCTTTTCTCTTCTTTCTTACTTTTGGTCTTTAGTTGAGCGTTCGCCGCTGGGAGGACGGCTTTGGGTTCTGTCCCCTTGCCGAGACATACCAAAGTCTTTAAAAATGGTAGTTGCTACTCCTGCTTAGCGCTCATCATATTAGGAGTGGGACGACTGGTTCGCCCGTTGTCAGTATAATGTGACCGGGTGGGGTGTGCTGCTGGGTGTCTTCGGCAGTATGCTTCAGTGAGGTAGCACTATAAATCGGCGAAAGTTCCGGCCTATCACAAGGAGACTTAACACCAACATACCGCAGCATCCCAAAACACATACGATGATCCGTTTCCGGGGAAACTATCTGATATTCTTAGTGCTAAGCAGTAGCAGCAACTGCAATTTTGAACACCAAACGCCGAATGCAAGGCAGTGCCAGGGCAGACATTTTGAAGAAAGTGCTTTTTTCAGATAAAGTAAAAAAAAAAAGATAAGATCCCTAACTTAGTCATCTCTTTTAATCATGCAATTTTGGGGAGCATTAGTACAATACGTACGACCCATTTGCCTAACGAAATGTCATGCAACTGTGTCCATCATATTTCAGTGTGAGGATGCTATAAATTACCCTTTTGAATGACTCATCTAGAAACACCATATTAGTGTGGCCTACATTATTGCGTGGATAACAGATCATTCTTGTCTCTAGATAGTCCGCTAAATTTAGGACACAGGCGAGAACTCTTCGGTTCTGCATGGTGTTATTGTTCTTAAAGACATATTGATTCAAATTTAATTATTTCTTGCCAGATCAACATAAACTAATATGCCATACATTGAAGTGCTACATGTACAAACGAAAGAACGGAAACTGCTATTTCAATCATCTGTAAAACGTCTAAAGCAAATTACTTCATAACATCTTTTAATAATTGCTCCAACTAATCCGATTTGATTAAAATTCAATCATTGTAAAGTAGACATAGTGGAATTATCTTAAATAAGTCCCATCACTGACGAGTCCTAGAAAGACGAATAAGCTGTTTGTTGCAGATGTTTTGCTTTACTGAACCTTAATTATAGATATGTTTCGAAAGGTGCTAATATCTTGTTTACCTTTTGTCCAATCCTTTGATATTGCAGGTGATAGACACTGCTGAAGTTTTTTTAGGCCTCGAAGCTTATTGTAACATGCTTGTAACGTTTTAATTGTTCGAGTAGTGATACAATTCATGACATACACATGGTCTTAATGTGACTTTGAAATGAAATATTGGAAATTGTAAAAAATATTAAAAACAAGCATGTTGGGTATTGATAAAGAAATACATGTCCCCTACCACTCCACGCTAAATTATGAACCCTGACATTGACCTAAAAACCTTAAAACTGGAACATGATTTGTAGCTGCACGTACTTCAGTAACCTACCAACGTTCATCAACATACTTGAAGCATGACTGAGAAAAGTGCTAAAAGTGAGTGACAGGTTTGGTTTTTGGTTTTGGTTTTATTTGTTTAACGTCCTATTAACAGCTAAGGTCATTTAAGGACAGCCTCCCGTGTTTGCGATATGCATGCGTGTGGCGAGTGCGTATGTGTATTTTTTGGAGGCTGCGGTATGTACGTGTTAAGTGTCCTTGTGATAGGCCGGAACTTTTACCGATTAATAGTGCTACCTCACTGAAGCATACTGCCGAAGACACCCAGCAGGACACCCCACCCGGTCAAATTATGCTGACAACGGGCAAACCAGTGGTCCCACTCCAAAAATGCTGAGCGCTTAGCAGGAGTAGCAACTACCATTTTTATGACTATGGTATGTCTCGCCCATGGGACAGAACCCAAAGCCTTCCTCACAGGGGCGAACGCTCAACTGAAGACCAAAAGTGAAGCATTGTTAAGGGAGACATTAGGAAGAAGAAAGTTGTTCAGAAAGAAGAGAAAAGATAAGATCCCAAATTTAGTCGTCTCTTACGATAATGCAATGGGGCAGCAGATACAATTCTTACGCCCTACCTGCAGGGCTGAGTGACAGACGAACGGGAATGCAACTTCATAATCTTTATTAAACTTATAATACAAATATATAAAATAATACATTGTAGGTCTTTCGCGCGTCCCAATGTAGATATTGGCATTTTGACCTTATTCGAGACAACGCACTCGCCACACGCATACATGTCGCACGCACGGGAGGCCGTCCTTAAATGACCTTAGCTTTTAATAAGACGTTAAACAAAATAAACCAAACCAAACCAAACCAAACCTAATTCGAGATCGGCATCAAAGCTTTAGGCCCAAACCATCGCTGAGGAGCCGTATGGTGCAGTTTAATTCATTTTTCTCTGGCAAACCTTACCTCTTTTGTTTTTGATTATGTTAATATCTTTTTGTGCAATCCTCTTTTAACGAGGAATCCCCTACACTATGTTCTTCCTCCTTAACATTATAAGTAAGGTAATGTAATTTTATACTAGGAATCTACCATAGTTTCACTTTTTAACGTGTTCTTGCACTGTGATTGATTGATTGTTGTACACAGTCCGATGATTTAAATTGATCAGTTCCATTTACACGCTTGCATGTCTTGAAGGCGCTTGTATGTATTGTGTGATGCGACTGGGCGTTATTTACAGTACATGTGATTTAATTTCCATAGTCGTTGTTTCAATTTTATACCAATTGACGTCTGAGTAGAATTAGCTTAAGTTGTTTTTGGTTGCGATCGTGCAAGCTCGTTAACCTACATGTCAGATTTTACCGAGTATTGAAGCGGAATTTTGCGTGTGGCACTCCTCCAGCCTCTTCCGGGACAAGAGCAGACGGTTCCCGTCATTACAGAGTTCCTCAGAGTGTTTCGAATATACTAGACATCTATGGAAGTGTTTAAATGATGTTCACAATATATTGTCTTGTTAAGTGGGTGACAATTTTTGTTTTAGAGAAAATTTATGACTAGAATATTGACCACTTTTAACAGTAATGAGTAAGATTCTTTTACAGTATAGATACTTGATCAAACTCTCGATGCATTGATGTTTATCAGAAATGATTATTGTACACCTGAAATGACACCCATGCATGAGCTTACTATATGGCTATCCTGTACATCTGAATTCTCCCATACGTGTATTATACCCTGAAGATGAACTGATTTTGATTGATAGTTTATCCTTGCGGTGATGCACTGAAATATGCAATACTCGTGACATTATATGCCGACCGCCTGCGGTTTGACACTCTCCGAGTACGGGTATTAATGACATCCATTCACACATTTTAGCTATTCACACTATAAGCAATCGGTATGATCAGAGACAATAGGTCATGCAGTCCAACAGTTAGGGCCAAACGTAATCAGAAGGTAAACATTCGCATTACAAAGTCTATTGGGTATTTGTTCTACCTGTTGGCGTCGTATTTAGGTTAGGATTTACCAGACTGAAGTCTATACACGTTTTACGAAATAAATTGGACAGGTAAACAAGATATTAATCACTAATAACTCACATGGCTCTTGCCGACCAATCGTACCCAGGAGGTATACACGTTAAATAATACAGGCACAGGTGACAAATTCTGCATCATATGGCGAATTTAACTTTCAAAGATTCGAAAAGAAGACGTGCCAATGTTTCATGTGTTGGAAGCTTGCTAGTGTAATGCTAAAACATTACCAAGAAGAAAATAAATACATTTCTATTTGATAATAATGAAGAAGTTCTATTGATTGGTTTGAGAATAGTATATTGTGGTTCGTTTTTTTCTAAAATTGAGAGAAGATGCAGTTTTTTTTTTTAAATAAAGTTTTGAAAAAGGCATGTTAATAAAGTGATCAAACTATTTTTTGTATTCTATTCTCGACCATTGTGTTCATGCAACAGTACAGGCGATAAAAACAATCATAATCGATAATTTAAAGATACACTTACAACAAAATGTAGGTCATCTGATAAAGTATTTGTTGTCAAAGTGTTGTTTGTCTAACATTCTTCATACTTCATTGTATTGTGTAATTGCATACAGATGATGATTTGGAAACGCCGTCTGTTCGGTGTGAACATGACGTAAATCAATTCAAAATCATACCTAGAGTGACGGTAAATGCTTAATTCGAACAGCGTGCTGTAGCGCATGTATAATACACCGTTGCTGAAACGTGTTTACTGTAATTGTATATAGCTGTAACCAATGTCACGTGTACTATGAAATTGAATAACGGTACACATTCATGATATAATTTATTGTAGCTCCAGGTGGTACTAGTATTACTCTAACACGAATCTTTGACATTCACATGTGGTTCTAGAATTTCGCGAAGCTGGTGTCAAAAAACTATATAACTGTATCCGGTGATATTACCATTGCAGTTAACTCGTATTCCCGATCATTTGTTTGTCGACGCATTAAAAATACTTGTTAACTTAGAATCTAACGACATAAGCAATGACTTCAAAATAGCTAATACAAAAGGTTTTTGATTTGTTGATATTTCGAAAATGACACTTATTACATCATAACCATTTCGGAAAGAAGGTGGAAAACACTTAAAGATTGCATGGCGGTGTTTTATCGGCAGATAGCAGACAGTAATTACCATTTTATGTCGTGTTGGTTTTTTTCATTCCATTTCGTCATAATCAGACATGTTAAGGCGGGCAACGTGACATCAGATAACTCGGAGACATTTAAAGAATATGTTTCCGCTCTTAAATACTAAACATAACTGTAACAGAGCGCATGATTAAGTAAATTTAATCACTGCCTCCGCTAGGGATCGGGTTACATACTCCCCCTCCTGTCGCGGTGTTCAAACGTTATATGTTAAAGTTTGACCTAATCTTTTAGGTATTTTAAATAGGATTCGCATATGGGTTAATGTTGCGTCCCATTTCGTTGCTCATTAGTGTATTCATGTAAAATAAACATTGTTGTACATTGTTGCAACTTGTCATACATTCCGATGACGTCACATTGTTTACAGATCCCGCGTTGTGTCTGCACTGCCTGACACGAAAGCTTCATTCTGTATTTTTTAGTGTTTTTGTTAGTTTTCTTTAATTTCAATTGATCAGGTATGGTAAAACAACCTCAATCAATATGAGGTGTGAATGTATTTTTATGAAAAAACGGCATGTTGCGCAAAAGACTTCAACTTTCACTTGGTCCGTGCATTCGTGATCGCGGCTTAAATCGGCTGTCATGGCAACGACGAGGACGGTGGTTTTACCAGTGTCGAATCTACAATCTTGTTTGTACAACCGAAAACTTCCAACTATACCTTATGTCTTTGGAAATCGTCTGTAAATAATTAATTGAATTAATTACGATCCATTGCATTCGTCTATCAACGTTTATTCGTTTCTTTATGCCAATTTCGATACTTGAAACACTGGAGAGTTCCAATATTGAAGCGTGGACATTAACACTTGCTCTATAAATGGCACCCGACTACCCAATATCAATACGAAAAGTGCTGTACATTCTTACGAAAATGACAAACATCGTCACAATTATCAAAAAAGTAGTCAATTAATCGGCTCTTCGTCAATTAATACCAGTTTATAACGCCGTTATGTAACTGTACGTGAATAAATAGAAGAATGTACAGCACTTTTCCTCGGTTTCTTAGTACGATGAACAAGTGTATCACGTTTGTTTGTACGGCAAAAAACGTTAGTTGGTTTCTCTGGCCATATTTACCGACCAAGTGTTAATGTAGTCCTACGTGCCGGTCACGTGACCACGCGACAACACGAGGACCGACGAAAACATCCCGATAAGGACGTTGGACACCTAACATTAACATCCGGTCAAGGAAACAAACAGAACTGACGGGGAAATTATTAAATAATGCATTTATTAAAAAACATAACGATTTTAGTTCTTTTTGATTATATATGCAACATTAACCCCACATGCGAGTGTGTGTTCAAAATACTTGCGCTGTGTATTGTGTATAGTTTGTATCAGTCCCTGTATATTCTACCTGTGTATATAGTTGTCGTTGTGACGTGTGAGAGACGAGTGAAATGATTGGTTGAGAGTGTCACTTTGACCCTGCATGACCCCGCGGATACCCGTGCACGTGCAAGGCCTTGTCGGACCCTTTCCAGGTAAGGTCAAACCACACCACGCTATAAGACCAGCACGGATAGACGTCCCATAAAAACCTGTGTGCCTTACAGCCACAGTGTTAAAAAGGTAAGATTAATTAAACATAAGTTATATAAATGAAATATTTAATCTAATTAAACTATTTACTTTAGATGATAAATACATCAATTTATTATAATTACAGTTTAAATATATCTTTAATTTACATGAGGACACACATGTGGTCGGGTTCGGTGGAGTCTAAGTGAGTGTAAAAATATTATGTAAATTGTTCCAAGTGTAACCAAGAAAAAAAAGAATTTAATATAAATACGTTTAATAAATACCTGTATAAATATTTGATACTTTAGAGTATTAAATAGGTTATTTAAATATATTTGAAAGCGTTTACACGTGTCTGTATAGTGTCGGTCAGATATTGTTTTTTTTTTTTTTTTTTTTTTCAGGTTGCTGTCTCCGTTCTGTTAGTACTGTTGTTTAAACGTGGAATATAATGCAAGGTATTCGTGAATTTAACCGTCTTGGAGCCTTTATTGAATAGTACTCGAAGTCATAAACCCATACAGATATACAAAGAAATGTCTGATAGTCTCGTGACATAACCACAGTAGCGTGAACTCCAAGACTGTCATATTAGATTAACAACCGATGAACTCTTGGAAATGCATGGTTCAATTTACAGATAAATACATCTTAAGTTCTGTGTACCTTTTGTTTACAAACAACTTTGCGAGGACTGTTCTCAGTCCTGAAATATCAGAAGATTAAATAACTTGTTTTAGAAGTAACTCTTTTTAAACCGATTTAAGTCCAAATGGCAAGAAAGACGAATGAAATACTGAAATAAAGTACATGCCTCTAAACGGTGTCCTGGATATAAGGCAATACGGAAAGGAGGTAAATTTGACCATACTTGTATCTATTGGCTCCCTAGAATAGATTATCAGTCAGATTATAAGGCAAGCCGTTAACCTTTTTATTTTTAAAGATTTTTGATAGTGTGCATGTCCAGTTTATCCATGAAAACAATTACTTCCCTAGTAATAATATTTTTTGATTGTTTCAAGTGGATATGACTGCAACACTGACATATCTAAGATTTTTAATAGGAATCTAGATTGTAAGTATTACCGCAAAATGTTCTATAAAATGCACAATAATCCTAAAAAAATATACCATAACATCCTTGGCCGAATACCTGTTTACCAAACTATTTCATAATTCCAGAAACGTCGGGTACAATTTCTATTAAGTAGAATTATTCAGAGAAAACATTCCGGTTATATTTCATTTCATTATGTTTTATTGTATATATTATATATTATATATTAATGCCCCGTATTAATGGCAACATACAAAATATATGTAGAACAGAAAAGAGCTGTTATTAATCCGGATGGTTTAAACTCTTATAAGAGGCATTTTTCTCATTAGGAGTTTAACGTCCTCGCAACGGCAGGGGTCATGGGAAAACGGGTGTCAAGGAGACATCCAGAGGGAGAAAACCGAGCACAGAAAGACAGAGCAGTGAGGAAGGAGAGGAAAGGTGCAGGTGTTGCAACTGAGAAAGAAGATTTATTTTGGTTTCTCCAATGTCCCGTAAATAGAAGATGCAGTGAGATACAGAGACAACGTCATGCCTTTAAAATCAACTGCATGCCGATAATATATCGCTAACGACTGTTTTAATTTGGTTGCGAAATGACGTGTAGACAAAGTTTTCTGGACAGTTATATCTCTTGAGGAAGTCTGACATCAATATATCCTGAATTTGTTCAATTTGAGTTCCCTCCAGAGGGAAAACACGTATATCACTGGGTCAACAACCTGTGACAGTTTGAAGTCAGGGCATTGACGTTTTGTGAAATGAGTAGTCATGAGAGTCCCATGAGTTGCAAATATGAATTTTGGACACTTAACTCCCAACAGGAGGAAAAGACATATTGGTCGCCTCTGACGATAGCATGCAACGACACATGGCTAATATTATTTACAAATTATATCGGACACAGTAATCATAAGGAAATATTTGATAATATAATTTTATTTCCGGACTTTTAAAACAGCAAACTCCTAAAGCAATAACACAAATACATATATATGTATATGTAACATCATATATATGCATAGCTCTGCCATGCTAACATACCATCCATTGATACGTTATTGAAAATTTAATAATTTGTGAAGTGGCCAATTTTTATGGTAAACAAAAAATATGGAGGTAAACTGTATTTGTCATGATCGCCAAGCCGATCTATTAATATTGAATAAATAGCGGAAAGGCGTAGTTTTGAGTCAAGCAAACAAAAAGTTTCATATGGAATTTATCAAATAATGACTAAAAGCTTGTAAAAATGTGTGATCATTTTTCTAATTCCTTAACTTAAAATTTATTTATGATGAAACGTGTTTGGGTTACGCAACTTTGAAGTTGGGTGACCTTTTGTCCGCCCACACAATTTTATAATATCTGGAAAAGTATCAAAGACATAATGCGATATTTTGACAAGCGGAAACTGGCTGTTAATTATGAAGCTTCAACAACAAATTCGTTACGTCACGATATCAATGTAGTCCTCATAATAGCTTTGAATGATATGAAGTAAAGTTTAGAGCACGTTGCTCTTTTTCGTAGAGCGAGTCAAAAGTGATGAAGCTGACAATTAATTTTAACAATGCAATCCTTTGGTGTTCATAACGAAATGACACAACTTTGAGTAAAAATATTTTAATGTGAGCAACGTTCCGATGATTGAAGGTGGGTAATGATATATGAAATTCTACTTTGAACATTTGTAACACATAATAATTTACCTCGCAAAATGGGCCATAATGATGAAAGCAACATAGTAATTAACGCCTACGGTGTCCTTTATTAAAGATTAAGGTACAAAATGTGGGCGTCTTGGTGATGTATGGGTAGACCTATGACGTGAGTAACATTATAATATTGTATCGAACAAAGATGACACCCATGCAAAATATATGAAATGTTCCTCCTTTAGTATTGGCATTTCACGAAGGTATAGCAATAGCTTCCAATTAAGCAATTACTGGTACCTTTTATTTCCCAAGTGAAATAAGAATTATTGGCAGTGTACATAATTTATTTCCAATAAAAACGTACGAAGCCATAACTTAGCCATATGCTGTTCCTTCCGACAGAATTATGCTCTGCATATGTAATGACTAACATAAATTAGAAATCGTACAATACCGAAGGGGATTTACTAATCCCAAAAGGTAAGGAACACTCTGTTGAATTCAATTACTCATATAAATAGTATACACAGTTTACCGTTAATGATTTTGAAATAAAGTTTTCCTGAACCATCAACCAGATAATTTGGATTAAATATTGACGCTTATTAAATGAGTTTTATCAGTTTCGGTTGTGATCGGTAGAGCAAAGATTTTACTACCACCATGGAAGGTACGGAAATCTATGATCCACCCAAAAACGTGCGTGTTCTACGATGTTTGTGTTTTAATTTCTGTATATTAGTAGCCTAACCCTTGCTCATCCGGTTACAAAATACCTGTTGATACGATTTTACTTTTACAAATTGAAATGAAAAAACACTACAGATATCGATATTTTAAAATCAAGTTACTGTCAACACATGATTATTATTATTTTCATATTAATTTTATTGGCCATATTGATTTCAACGGCCTATCTACACAGAAAATATCATTGGAGCAAACAAATGGTGGGTCATGTAGGCGAAAAGGATTTTTTTAATGATAAAAGTCTGTACCGATGTACTCTAACAGTATTATACAAACACACAAAAACAGATTGACCCTATGCTCACATTCAGATAAAAACTAGTATAAATGGTTAGCTAAATTTGGTCGAACAGGCTATCATTAAAAAAGAGAGACCTGAAATTTGTTTTGTTTAAGTAAAATATCACCTGTTGGTTGTAGACCAATGCAATCTTTTCAAATCTTCCATTGAACGTACTAATTACTTTCCATTCATGTGTCACCTTAGATATCGTGCAATAAGCTAATTAGATACAGAACATATTTCATAATTCACCTATTAGAACTCATTGTGGCGATTTTCCTGCAGGTTTTTTTTTAACGATTACGGTTAAGTAAACCTATTTTAATATTGTTTTTTTTTTTATAGAACATCCATCTGCAATTTAGGAAACGACATCAAGTTCATGAAAACATTACAGACGCAAAAGTGAAACCACATAAATCCTAGAAAAATGTTTAATTTGTTAATGAAGCCAATATTCCCGTTTCCTTTCTAGTCTAAACAAACGAGGACAAAGAGAAATATTAATTTTACTTCGATTACGTCTTAATTCGATAGGCAAAGTACAACCCTATACCATGTTTCGGGATTTTGTCTACATGTGTAAATTCCGATTGCTTTTCAGACGTTTTTTGTTTCACACACGTTTTATTTAATTTTAACTTCATCACAGAGACGGAATACGCATCATGTACATTTGTGGTTCAGTCTGAATGAGAAATTTGAAAGTGGCAAGCATAATTGTGTATGAAATGCGCATACATTAAAATTAAAATATATGTGATATACAAATTGGAAGATTGTGTATATTGGATTAGTGTTAAAATTGGCCTTGACAAACTTTTTAAAAATAAAGAAACTACTTGTCATGTCTACTCATCTCCAGTGAATATGAAGTTTCAATATTAAAACATCAATATCGCCACGCACAGTACTCAGTTTGATAATGTGTCTGATCAATGTCTCAAGAAACAATTATTTTCATTTTCAAAAAGAAACACACAAAACAAATGAACTGATCAGTGGTGATCGGGCTACGAATTTGTATTTACTATTGGTTCTAACATCTCTATGAACATAGTGGGGAAAACAGGTATCAATCCTTTCTTAACTTTCACGTCTTTATTTTTCTTTTGTTCTTGTGATGATTGACAATAAGAAATAGAATATTTCAACTATATACTTAGTTGCGACCCCTATATAAAGAGGACACTTTCAACAAATTACACATACATTAATTTGTTAATTGAAGTTGAATTCAAAAAATAAATTGTAATCAACAACGTACCTTTAAAGTCAGAATAACAAACTTTCCTGTCCCTCAGTTCTTTGTCTGTGAGTGTTCAACAGAATTGATTCCCCGTTTGTCGATAAGCGTACAGCTCGTGAGTGAATAAGTACCCAAGGATGTGAACACGACTTTGTGGAGTATTATTGCCTTGGTTCAATAAATATATGAGTAAAGTTACTGCATTGATCTCTCTGCAAGCCACTGTACGACAACTCGCGCTCCTTATTTATACAGATACACCGTAGCGGAGTCGGTGGGATGGTGGGGAGGCGGCCGTCATTAATCGATATCCAAACAACTATATCTGACGGCTCGGGATTGCTCCTATCAGCGCTATTGGCGAACCAATCGTCATGCAAGGGTCACAGCATCTTAATGTCATATTGTTGAGATGAATCCAATTAGGTACGCTCGAGCTGTTCCGTGGGCTTTATAAATGAGTACCCAGAGAGGCGGTCTGACAGGGCCAGGACTAGAGTAATTGCTGTCCCAGGATATATCTTGATAGGTAGTAGGTACAACGCTGGTTCCGTATAGACATGGCTCTTTAAATCATTGTCAAATTAAAGGTGAATCTCTGATGCCAAAACGGCACTTGCGTTGATACACTAATGGCCTACGCTAATTGAGCAAGCAGACGATAGTAAAACACCCCTTGTGTATATCTTTAATATTGGTTTTGATCATAAAACTATCTGATACGTCACAATATATGACTATTCATCGCAATGCAGGAGCTGTTTATTATTCTACAACATACAAGGCCATTCAGTACCGGATGTTACCGTTTTGGTTTGTTTTACGGCTTGTGGACCATTTCATTTTGGCATTATTTTGTGCAATCTATACTGTAGAAGATAAAACCGAAACAAATAAACATCCATTTAAAGATATGATCTGCTCAAATAATCTTAAAGACTTCTTACTTGAAGTTGTCAGCATGTGTGATCTTTTTTCCCATATTTACGTCATCGTAACAGCTATGATAACGTTTCGATATTTATAACAAATCAATTTTTGTCACATCCGTGTTTCTAAAAAGACGAACGTGACATTTTGGATAATAACAGGGATAAGTCAAACATGTAGTTGATACCGATTTTTACATTTTCTAGAGGAGAAAATGAATGAAAAATATAATCGTAAACATTGATGCTTAAACTTCACTTATCTCAAAATTAAAAAAAAAATCAATGTGCGTAATTAAGATCAAACCGTCGAGAGAATGTAGTGTTAACGCGACTGTATATAAAGTATACCGACAAACGCATTTAAGTGGTCGAGGGGGACAGTGGTAACACACTGCCTTTCCCCTACTGGCCTAGGTGGCCGCTGTTCGATTCCCATATCGGACGTAAAACGTTATCGGGTACCGCCCACGATAATTTTCCACGGTATTTCGGTTTCCTCACACAGAAGACCCCTCGCTCACTCTCATCCGGATCAACCAGTTTGTTACATATTCTTTACGACCAACCAACTCTTGAGGGACCAGGATTGTACCTGTGCCCCCATTGCATGATCGTAAGGGGCGACTAAATCTGGTATCTCATATTTTATCTTCTTTCTAAACAACTTTCTTCTTCCTAATGTCTCCCTTGACAATGCTTCACTTTTGGCCTTTTGTTGAGCGTTCGCCCCTGCGAGGAAGGGTTTGAATTCTGTCCTCTGGTCGAGATATACCACAGTCTTGAAAAATGGTAGTCGCTACTCCTGCTAAGCGCTCAGCATTTTGGGAGATGGCATATCGCACGCAGGGGAGACAGTTCTTAAATGACCTTTGCTGTTGATAGGAACAAATAAAACCAAATCTAACCAAATCTTGCTCACCTACACAGGAGATGGATATCAACACGATTACATGTAGTTAGAAACACATAGCAACGAGAAGGCAACACTTTGTTGAATAGGTTGTTTAAGATCACTGAAGTCAAAGAATTCCAACACGGTAAATGGCTCGTCAAATTTACCGATGTTTGCCCTCCCGTCTGAATACACAAATGTAAGGTGTAAGAATTCTTTGGCAAGGTACACCTAATTAAATATAGCTAAAAATAGCGTTTTCTATACAGCAAATTGTTTTCAACTGTGACAATATTTTAATTACTATTTATGCATCACCAAACTTACAAGATACATCTCGACTGTATTGAATGAATAAGGCCCCCCTCACAGATGGTGACATTACATTTATTGATTACTAAAAAGAGATAAAAGATTATAAGGTGAAATAACTCGTATATACCAAATACATATATAAAACATCACTTAGATCAAACATAAACTACTAAGCCAATGTGGGGTTAATCAAATAAAAACCGCCAAAAGATTACGAGATAACATAACTCATTGACCAAAAACACCTTAATTATCACTTTGATTCGTATGCAATAATAGACCAATGCAGGCCGTGAGTGGGTGTTCAAAATTTAAGTCTTTTTTTTTTCTTCCCTAAATGTTGGTCACGCAAAAGCTGATGCTGCTTTAAAAACGGCTGCCTAATGTGAGGATAGACGCGGCGTCTTGGGACATAACTCCCATGAAATAAATGGACAGTGACTTAATTTTAACAAGGTCCACAGCCCTTCAGAAACGTAAAGGAACAAAATTGTAAAATATGAAATGATTCTTGTATAGTGTTTCCTATCCATAACTTAAGCTAAATGCTTAGTTGCCTTTTATGCATCTACACACTTACAAGAAACAACTCAACTGTATTGAATGAATAAGTCCACCCTCATAGAGGATGACAATACTTTTATTAATTACTGATAAGAGGCCCATGGGCCTTAACGGTCACTTGAGTTTCGAAATATTTCTGTAAATTTGACCCTGCCCAACTTTCCTTTGGGGCAAATAATTGCATACCATCAAATTGCCTTCCTAAACCGCTAATTCCAATAGACATTACACAAATGATATGTATATAAAACAGATATGGTATAACATAGTAATTATTTGAATTTGCTCTTAATTAATACAGTAGGAAAAAGTTTAATTTACAAATCTATGCACCGTTATAATGAATTCCTATATAAACTGTGTACCTGTAAAGTGCGAAACGAAAGCAAAACGAAACGAAATCAAACGAAACGAAAATTGAAAACATTGAAAAAATAAAATAAAAATGAAAAATATCACTTATCCTAGGCATAAGTGTCCCATTCTCATGGGTGTAAAAAAAAACAGCACACAGGAATAGATTTATCGCAATAGGAAGAAAGAATTATGACTAATGCTAGCCCTCATGTATGAGGACGTTCTTGTATCTGTATCTCTTTGAAAATAAAAATAAAATATTTAACCTGAAAAAGTATCGCAATATTCGTTCAGTTCTTTAAATATAAAATAATTTTATTCAGAATATATTTATTTATCTATTTAATGGGTATCAAGTCCGCTATTACGGCCTTGCGGCCTTTAGCGGACGAGAATAGATAGGAAATTGAGTAGAATGGGAACAGTATGGAATGAAAGAGGGAAGTGGGGTGGTAGGGAATCGCTTGTCTAATTGATGGTAAGATTTTTTTTTTGAAAGCGACCCCCAGATTCGAATGGGTTCTAACCTAGCACTAAGTAGTAGCAGTTACGCTTACCCTGGCGAATATGAAGAGAGAGGGCCCAATGCTATGAATTTGGTTTATCACGGTTTTTGACGTCCATAAAAAAACCTAATGAATATTTCGAAATATAAAATATTGGTCTAAAAATACCCTAGGCTATCCTCTGGACCGGCGTTATCACACCTACTCTTCATTGAAAAACCGCAGAAATATCTTTAACGTGCAGGTTTGATATTCTCACACGGGACCAATCTGACGGACTTGATGTTAGTGGTTAACGGTTAATTTAAGTACTCATGCTTTATTTTTGTGTCCGTACTTGTATGACTTCCTTCGACGTCTCATTCAGAATATAAGCTTAGTCCATTATTTATATGCATACAAATCGCGTGTAATTTATAATCATAAACTATATACATTATTTCCTACCCACCTGCTAATTAAAAATAACTGATAACCAACTAGATTTACTTTCAAAATGAAGGGACGTTACTCTTACAAATAAACGTAGCTCAATTTGCTATAAGCGTTATTTCAAGCATGCACGTTCAGCTACAGTACGTTATTTAATGCATGTATGACCAGGGGTTTAGATGAAAAGAACAAGTTGGTCTTGAGAAAATCTCAGAGCAAAGCTGAAATAAAATAAAATATATTCCTTTTTCAACCATAGGAAATCCACTAAACTAATCCACTACTTTGTTTTTGTTTAAAACATATCCAGAATTATTCACAGTTCACAAAGCTACAGAAATGGAGTCGTCCTCTGATGCTTCCATTCTGTCTACAATCCAGACCAGCAATATAGGAACAGCGCGTTAAGCCGGCGTTTTAATTTAAATCGCGCCTTTCAAGTACAGCAATTTTCCAGGAACTCTAACCTTTCACGATCAGATACACACCTGACATTCCTACCATAAAAGAAATTGCTTAAAATAACCAATACACTACGCGATGTGCACGCCTATAAATTGTGGACTAAGCATATTATCCTAAATATAGTTATTTTATATTTGAAGAACTGAGTGAATATTGCGATAAATTCATTCTTTCCTGTGTGTTATTTTTACACCGATGAGAATGGGACATTTCGGCCTTTGTAAAGTCCAATATATATATATAAATTTATATATATATATATTTTTAAATGTCAATGTTTTCATTTTTCGTTTCGTTCCGTCTCGTTTTGCTTTCGTTTCGCACTTTACATGGTTTGGTTTATTTTGTTTAACGTCCTATTAACAGCTAAGGTCATGCATGCGTGTGCTGCGTATGTGTGTTTTGAGGCACTTTACATGTACCCATAAACTATAGTAAAGTTTACCCCCTCCCCAGGGACAAACGTGAGACCCCATGATATTCACAATTTTGGTAAAACACCTTAAGACCCTTCCACCTATGAAAAGTATTTGATTATAGCTTACATGTATTTGGGTCTCGAGAAGATATTTTTGTTTCAGTTAATTTGACTGTTTTTGGCCCCGCCCATCAGTCCCTGCGGGTCTGTCGGGGCCAACATGTGCATACCATTAAACTGTCATCCTATGCTGATAATTAGCGTGTTCCATCTAGCGGAAAGTTCCGGTTTTGCCAACGTGGAACTGGTTCGCTAAATGGTACATGACGTTCCAATCACGTTCTGCGCACGCAAAATCCAACATGGCGGATAACAACACCATTGGTACAGTGTTGTATTCCTTTTTATTATTTTTTGACGATGAGGACGATGACCTGCTAGAAACTGCAGCTGCTGTGTGTTGTATGACACGTGATCGAATGCGCGCTCAACTTTATGTTGAGAATGTGGTTACGAAATATGATGAGCTTGAATTCCGTTCGCATTTCAGAATGACGCGAAGGTCATTCAACTTATTAACCAGTTTTATAAATCAGATTAAACTAGAGAAACAGGTTTTGGTAACTGTGTGGTACATGGCAAATAAGGATTCGCATCGGGAAATAGCCGATCGGTTCAACATCACAGTTAGTATTTCAACATCACAGTTAGTAGTGTCGCTAGGGTAAAGCCCGTGTTATCGACGCTGTCTTGGTTTTGATGAAAGTATTCATCGTCTGGCCAACTGGTAATACCCGCACATTATTCCTTTATGTATTGATTATTTTGGTGCTGTTATAGTTTTTAAGGACCCTTCCATTTGAACACAGTTTCATATACACTTTGACATATATATAATCTGCAAGAAAACTATCGTTGAGGGGAAAAAGCTCCCAACAGCTGATGTCTCCAGCACAACAAAATGTTCATTCAAAACTACCCTCACTAACATTTTTGTCCAAAATTAATGTAAATTGGCTCTTTTGTCCTCCTCTACTGACATTGGTTTGGTTTGGTTTATTTTGTTTAACGTCCTATTAAAAGTTAAGATCATTCAAGGACGGCCTCCCGTGCGTGCGACATGCATGCGTATGGTGAGTGCTAATGTGTGTGTTGAGAGGCTGCGGTATGTTCGTGCTAAGTCTCCTTGTGATAGGCCTGACCTTTTGCCAATTTATAGTCCTACTTCACTGAAGCATACAACCGAAGAATCCCAGCAGGACACCCAAACCGGTCACATTATACTGACAACAGGCGAACCAGTAGTCCCACTCAAAATATGCTAAGCGCTCAGCAGGAGAAGCAAGTACCATTTCCGAAGACTGTTATGTCTCGGCTAGGGGACATAGCCCAAAGCCTTCCTCAAAGGGGCGAACGCTCAATTGGAGGCCAAAAGTGAGGCATTGTCAAGGGTTTGGTTTGGTTTATTTGTTTAACGTCCTATTAACAACTAAGGTCATTTAAGGACGGCCTCCCATGCGTGCGACATGCATGAGTGTGGCGAGTGTGTATGTGTGTTTTGGGAGACTGCGGTATGTTCGTGTTAAGTCTCCTTGTGATAGGCCGGAACTTTTGCCGATTTATAGTGCTACCTCACTGAAGCATACTGCCGAAGACACCCAGCAGCACACCCCACCCGGTCACATTATACTGATAACGGGCCAACCAGTCGTCCCACTCCTAATATGCTGAGCGCTAAGCAGGAGCAGCAACTACCATTTTTAAAGACTCTGGTATGTCTCTGCTAGGGGACAGAACCCAAAGCCTTCCTCACGGCGGCAAACGCTCAAATGAAGGCCAAAAGTGAGGCATTGTCAAGGGAGACATTAGGAAGAAGAAAGTTGTTCAGAAAGAGAAAAGATAAGATCCCAAATTTAGTGGTCTCTTACGATCATGCAATGGGGGCAGCAGGTACCATTCTTACGCCCTACCTGCAGGGACTACTGACATTGTCTTCAGCTAGTTGCAGTTAATCAGGATCATCGAGGAGCAAGAAACAGGACTAGTAGACCTTACTTACATACTTTTCCCGAATCCTTAAAGCAACTCACGATGACAGTACCTAGACTATGGCCAGCTACCACGCACATACTTTCTACCTGAACAAAGCATTGCTGTATATTTGGTTTGATTTGGTTTATTTTGTTTAACGTCCTATTAACAGTTTAGGTCATTTGATGACGGCCTCCCGTGCGTGCGACATGCACGTTCGTGTTAAGTCTCCTTGTGATAGACCGGAACTTTTGACGATTTATAGTGCTACCTCACTGCCGAAGACACCCAGCAGCACACCCCACCCGGTCACATTATACTGACAACGATGCAAGATATAATTTAGATATATATATATACATAAGAGTATACAATAATGAACGAACGACGAGTCTTCAAAATACCATGTTCAGTACTTACTTCAGTAAATCGGGTTGATAATAATCCGAAAGGACCAATTAACACAATTTCTGTCAACTCAAAACATGACACGTTGAAAAAGCACACGAGTGACAACTCTTTCCGTTAGGTGCATTCGACTGGCACAATTAATACAACACGTACCTAGATTTACTTGTTCTCGGAAGCAAAAGCATGTGTTTGCACATATATGATAAAGATGATACTCCAAATAACAGGGGGAAATAAATCTGTTATTTTGTTTTCACGTCCGAGTAGGTTTATCTTCCTCAATTTTTCCGCATGTACATTTTGTACATATTTTCTTTATTTCCAACATATTTCGCTGTAAAAAGTCTTCTACTAAATTTGGTATTTAAATATACAACAGAAGTAACAATATTGCTAAGCAGATAATATTGTCAACTAGCAATCCCGGTTCTATCATTCGTTAAGTATTACCTCTCCGGACTTTTTAAATGACCATTAACATACGTATGTAGATATATGTTGACGTTACAAATGTCAATGGGTGAAACGAAAGAGTGACCGATAGTTCTATAAGATTACAAAAAGTAAGGATGTGCAACGCTAGTATTTTCTTTCTAGTACTGGGAAATATCACAGATGCTTGTGGACATGAAATCGAATTATTTTTAATCGTACAGTGTAAGTAACAGGCAAATTAATAAATTATTTTTAAGAATTCACCTGTTAATTTTGTTTAGATTATGAGATCATTATGAAGCACGAGGTAAATTGTGTAAACGCGAGGCCTCAGTTTAAAAAAAATCTTATTCATTTTCACAAGTACCTGTGAGGAAACGTCTCAAAATAGGCATTTGAAAATTGCTTCCGAAATATTTACATTTTTGTCAAATGAAAAGAAATTTGCGACTCTTTCATATGTATAACACTTTGTTGCATATACATAATGTTTTCTACTTGGGTAAATTAATTCCTTTCTCGATAGCATCCTTCGTAAATATTTTATGTCAATTAGTATATTATTATCGTATTTCAAGGAGCAAGACCACAGTTAATTCAGGAACAATTCCATAACGTAAATGGATTCCCAGGAGTTGTTGGGGCCATAGATGGCACCCACATACCCATTGCAGCTCCGAATGAACACAAGGCATTTTACCTCAACAGGAAAAAGTACCATTCCTTGGTGCTCCAAGTAAGGAAAAGAAATTAAGAGGTATGGTGGGTTAACGTTGCTGCGCTAGTGTGTGCGTCCTACCGTGCATTGTTATGACGCCTCCTCGGCTATTTATACAGGCGGAATCCTGTGCACGTATCTAAGAATAGGGTCAGATAAGGGAGATTATTATATATGGAAATAAGCATAAAATCACGTGACAAATCACCCATAATACATTTTCCGATTCAGCCAATCGCTTGAATGAAGTTTGATCACGTGAGACATTTCACTACGACTTTTACTACACAAAACACGTGTTTTGTACAGATTGGGGATAAACGAATATTTCCGTTTATATATCAAAAAGTTGGTCCTCGGGATGAGAAAGTGTTAAAAGCATTCTTAAAGTCTGTAAAACCCTATCACTTCCATATAGTGAATACGCTATATTTGAAGTATTATATCAACAATACCTATTACACAGAAGTTCATGTACAATTAGGGAAATTATGGGCTGTTTTCCGCCATACCTCTTTAAATTGATAAAATTCTTCAATTTTACTTCAAATTATGATTTGACACTGATTCTTGGAAAGTTCCGTAACATTTTATTTTACACAAAAATATAAATATCTACCTTTTCCTTGTTGGTTGTGCCATGGATATAAGTGTGACCCATGATTATTTTTTTAGCTCACCAGGCACGAAGTACCAGTTAAGCTTATGG
The DNA here is from genome assembly GCF_902652985.1 of Pecten maximus. Lineage (NCBI taxonomy): Eukaryota > Metazoa > Mollusca > Bivalvia > Pectinida > Pectinidae > Pecten > Pecten maximus. The sequence goes on along the minus strand of NC_047024.1, from coordinate 30,397,989 downwards.
TATGGTGTGTTGTGCATTGTCAATCAACTTTGTCAATGCCTGGGAAAGAGTGCTATACAATTACTTCAAATAAAATTTCATGAAGTCTTTACATATTTAAACCAAGGCGATTCAATAGAGGGAAATACTTGACAAGTAGTTTCATTGGGGATATTTCCCCATATTTTCGCAAATATCGAAACATGCCCTTTTGGACTCTTCTTTTTAATATGGCTTGTGCAATAATAATAAGTGAAATAAGGGCATACTTTTTGTTGAATGTAAATAAAGGCAGTGGTTGATCATCAAATGGGATTCAAGCATGTATATGTTGGATGGCCTGGGTTTGTACATGATGCGAGGATTTACGCAAACAGTAGTTTATACCATAAAGCAGGTGAGCTTTTTCCAACAAACAGAGCAACTTGATTGGAGATGGGGCATATCCCCTTTCAACTGCCCTGCAGGTAGGGCATAAGAATTATACCTGCTGTCCCCATTGCATGATCGTAGGAGGCGACTAAACTTTGTATCTTATCTTTTCTCTTCTTTCTTAACAACTTTCTCCTTCCTAATGTCTCCCTTGACAATGCCTCACTTTTGTCCTTTAGTTGAGCGTTCTTCCCTGTGAGGAAGGCTTTAGGTTCTGTCCCCTGGCCGAGACATACCAGAGTCTTTAAAAATGATAGTTGCTACTCCTGCTTAGCGCTCAGCATATTGGAGTTGGACGACTGGTTGGCCCGTTGTCAGTATAATGTGACCGGGTGGGGTGTCCTGCTGGGTGTCTTCGGCAGTATGTTTCAGCGAGATAGCACTATAAATCGGCAAAAGTTCCGCTGTTAATAGGACGTTAAACAAAATAAACCAAACCAAACAATATCCCCTTTCAAAGTATGAGTATAATTAATGTTTTACACACTGCTTCGAATTGATACAGCAGCACTGTTTATTGCTATTTATTTCAATATATTTCTGTTGCCATACATTGGTAAATTTAATATGATGAATGTCAAACATATGTGATCATCTTTCATCATACACTGGTCCATATAATGTATGTTTGTATGTGAGATGCTGCTAGTTGTAAACATCTTCTATAGTCTGATATGTGTCGAGTAATCCAGATTTCTGTCAAAAATATACTGTGACCTTAACCCTGACACACAAGGATGTAAAAGGTATACTCATACTTGACCTTTTGCAGCAAGTTTGACCAAAATCCATGAAAAGATTAAAGTGTTAGAATCGAATCAGTTATGTCTAATGATAACCTCTTAAAATCTTACCTATGTACTTAAAAGTTGAAATATATATTTCAGAACAATGATGACACCATATAGAGACAATGACCATCATCCCCCAGCAGTGCAACTACAACAAGAAGCATGCATCTACACGAGTTGTGGTGGAGAGGGCCTTTGGCCTTCTCAAAATCAGATGGAGACGTCTCCATCATATGGAAATGCTTGATGTTGATGTTATGTGTAGGGTTATTTGGGCAGGCTGTGTATTGCATCATTTTGTTTTAGCAGAGGATGGCCCAGATCTGCTACCCGATCGCGAAGGTTGAGGAAGAGAGAGATGATGAAAAACACGGTGAAAACTTGAACACAACTGGTCATCTTAAAATAGACCATATAGCTGGTTTGCTAATGTAAAAAACAAGTCTGCAACGGGCCAACCAGTCGTCCCACTCCAAATATGCTGAGCGCTACGCAGGAGTAGCAACTACCATTTTTAAAGACTCTGGTATGTCTCGGCCAGGGGACAGAACCCAAAGCTTTCCTCACAGGGGCGAACGCTCAACTAAAGGCCAAAATTAAAGAGGCAGTGTCAAGGGAGACGTTAGGAAGAAAAAAGATAAGATCCCAAATTTAGTCGCCTCTTACGATCATTACGCCCTACCCGCAGGGCAGGTCCGTCCGTAAACAAATATTGTTATCGCTATATCTCAGAAAGTGCAGGAGGAATCTTTCTCAAATTTCATATGTAGGTCTCCCTTGGTGCCTAGTTATGCATATTGCATTTTGAGACCAATCGGAAAACAACATGGCCGACAGGCAACCATCTTATATTTTGACAATTGAAGTTTGTTATCGCTATTTCTGAGAAAGTACTGAAGGGGTCTTTCTCAAATTTCATATGTAGGTTTCCCTTGGTGCCTAGTTATGCATACTGTATTTTGTGAACAATCAGAAAACAACATGGCCAACAGGCAGCCATCTTGGATTTTGACAATTTAAAGATTGTTATCGCTATTTCTCAGCAAGTACTGCAGGGATCTTTCTCAAATTTTATGTGTAGGTTCCCCTCGGTGCCTAGTTATGCATAATCTATTGTGAGACCAATCGGAAAACAACATGGCCGACAGGCAGCCATCTTGGATTTTTACAATTGAAGTTTGTTATCGCTATTTCTCAGAAAGGACTGAAGGGATCTTTCTGAAATTCATAATTCATATGTAGGTTGCCCTTGGTCCCACGTTATGCATTATAATGCATCTTGGTACCGATAGGAAAACAACATTGCCGACAGGCAGCCTGCTGCCATCTTCGTTTTTTTGACAGTTGAATTTTCTTTCTCAGAAAAAACTGAAGGGATCTTTCTCAGGCAAACATCTTGGATTTTGACAATTGAAGTTCTCAAATGTTATATGCAGGTTTCCCTTGGTCTGTCGTATTGCATTTTGGGACCAATCTGGAAAAAAACATGGTCGACAGACAGCCATTATCGCTAAATCTCAGATTTTATATATAAGTTCCCCTTGTTTGAAAAGTACTGGAGGGATGTTTCTCAATTTACACAGATTAGTAAGAGGAAGGGAAGTTAAGTTAAGTTTATGTTACGAGTGTTGAAAGGCATAGTAATACATGGTATGAGGGTCCCTGTGGGGGTAAAACTATCCCTTGCCGAAGTTAAACTGAAAGATTGTTTTGTGGAAAAAAACAGATTTTAATTTTTTTGTGCGCAAGTGTTGAAAGCAATTAACACATCACTTTATAATTGCACTAGGGTGCTGATATTTGGTTGAAGAGTTAATCTGGAGTTACACTAACCCTTGGAGTGAAACTGGAAAAAAAAAACAATTTAAAAATGCTCACATTAGACAATATATACGGTTCACATTTTTCAACGGAGACAACTCTCATTAGGATGATTATCAAAAAACTGAAAAAATAGGTCCAAAAGCAATTATTTAATATATTTATTCAATCTACAAAAGCATAGCTTGTCTCCTGAATGTTTGTCCATACATAATTTACACACACACATATATATATATATAAATGTGTATGGTTTTGAAAATTGCATGAATACACAATCTGATAAAGTAAACAATATAAATATTATTAATGCAATTTGCGAAACCATACCAATTAATATATTTTAACTATTTATTGACCAACATTTGTGAGACGAGCTATGCTGTTCTCCAACAGCTCTTGTTGTTTCAATACGAATACATGGCATATATTATAATTCCATGTGTATATATAAAGCTTTGTGATAAACTAAGTTTTAAGATTTATTTTTTGTCACAGAATAATATTTTAATATGTATAAGAGTGTGGTATTGAAATGTACCTGCATAGATTAACGTAATTAAAAAAAAACAGCTTAAAAAGAAGACCAACATGATACCATTAACATGAGGAATTAGTATTTAAAGAGAAAATAAGAAAAATTGTCTGCTTTTGATCCTAAGGAAGGCTTTTGGTTCTGTCCGCTAGCCGAGACATACCAGTCTTTAAAAATGGCAGTTGCTACTCCTGCTTAACGCTTAGCATATTTGGAGTGGGACGACTGGTTGGCCCGTTGGCAGTATAATGTGACCGTGTGGGGTGTCCTGCTGAGTGTCTTCGGCAGTATGCTTCAGTGAAGTAGCACTATAAATCGGCAAAAGTTCCACTTAACACGAACATACGGCAGCCACCCAATTCGCACTCGCCACACGGATGCATGTCGCACGCACGGGAGGCTGTCCTTAAATGACCTAAGCTGTTAATAGGACGTTAAACAAAATAAACCAAACCAAACCAAGGATGCAGGAGAAAACTCAACGGGCCCATTCATATTTCAGTATTATGACACAGGAATGCTACTTCGAAAAACGACATGACATATTGCAGATAAAGATTACAGTCAAATTGCCTAATTTCAGGTAAGTGCCATTCGTTTGTAACATAAATGTGAAACGAACAAACTTATTCCCATTTTGTCAATATGCTTAGCTTCTTTTTATATCCACTTCAAATCCCCAATTAAGCATGAATACCAACTTCACTTGTACAATTAATAAAACCACATATAAGGCCGAAATTGTTTATTGTTATACAGCACTTGCCATTATAAAGGATATGCCAGTTGATTTTCGTAATGGCGACCATAGGAACATTGAAAATGATGAGGCATTCTTGCTTTGCATCATATTCCAGACACGTTCTGCCCGCAATCGCGTCTGTGCTCGCTTAACGTTATGCAAACAAAATCGTGTTCACAGTCACTTAGTCATATAACAATTACAGCGGAGGGACCATGCCTTATAGGTGTGCCGTTTTTTTTTGTTTTTTTTTTATTATTATTTTTTTTAATCAAACGTCAAAAACAAAACGAATTAAAACAGGCCCAGATGGCCTGCATCGCTCATCTGGATATTTTTTTGTAATTATGGTAAAAAAACACTGAATTTAAGATATATTTTAAATATTTTCCTACTTTTTAACTGCCTCTCCCAAAAATGGTACAGATGGACTAAATCCTGTCATTCTTGAAACAGATAAAGTTCCATAAGGTTTTTTTAAATTATTTTTTTTCATTATTACAAGCTAACCGGTAATTAGTATTTATATATTAAAGTATTTTGAATGTTGCCGTATCCATGAATGTAAAGAATATATAAAAACAAATATTGTGTGACCAGCAGCATTGGATTCTAATACTTTCATTGATATGTGCAGTATTTTTCTAAATATAGTTATATTTTATTTAACATTTCACTTTCAAATCTGAAGCTACATGCAATATTCAAAGCAACCCCTTTTCATTTGACAGAAATAATGACATTGACTTTTGACATCCGAGGTTCTAAGAGTACTTAAGGTATTGTGCAGCAACCAGGCAAGAGGTCATATGTGCCTACATTAATCACCTACTTCTCTGGACCGCTTTTTGATATTGAGGAAAAAAGGGGTTTAAACATTTAAACATGTTTGTCTGCTGTGACCTTGAATGTACGTCAATGTTGCTCGTTTTTAAACACATTTTGTATCTCTTCACCAGCATACTACAGGCCCAATACTAGGTATTTTGGCCTCGAGGTTCTTCAGTTGAAGATTTTTAAGGTTTTTGCATGTCTGGCTCCAGTGGTCTTTAATGAAGGTAAAGGTCATTCATTCAAATAAACATGGTAGCATTCATGATTTTGGACCATCACTACAGATTGCATGTGCATTTGAATTGTAGAATCGTCCTTTGTGTCCCACCTCCTTGAGAGCAACAATAGTGCCTCAAGATTCTTAAACAACGAGATTAGCCAAATAAAGTCCCAGAACAAGCTTGAAAAGATTGTGATCATCAAGTAAGCCATACAGATGTAGCAGGCCGGGTTTTAATTGTAAATTGTTGTATGGTCGCCTTCTAGCTTCCGGCTAGGGGGAATTTTCGCACGCACGGGAGGCCGTCCTTAAATGACCTTAGCTGTTAATAGGACGTTAAACAAAATAAACCAAACCAAATCAAATTATGGGAAAATGTGATTAAAACAAAGTTTGAAGTATGAAAATACACATGTTGTTCGGTCATTACGGGCGTTGCAAATGTCCATCCACTGCAAAGGTTGTCAGTTATTAATTTTGCATATTATTTTACCTGCCTATCACAAGGAGACTTAACACGAACATACCGCAACCTCCCACAACACACATACGCACTCAGCACACTCATGCATGTCGCACGCACAGCTAAGGTCATTTAAGGACGGCCTCCCGTGCGTGCGACATGCATGCGTGTGCTGAGTGCGTATGTGTGTTTTGGGAGGCTGCGGTATGTTCGTGTTAAGTCTCCTTGTGATAGGCCGGAACTTTTGCCGATTTATAGTGCTACCTCACTACTGCCGAAGACACCCAGCAGTACACCCTACCCGGAGACAGATTGTGGATTCGTTTAGTTATTTAGTTGGTAAAACACGTAAAAATCGTTTTAAACCTAAATGACAGAATTTCTTTAGTTCCTTTTGAAGGATTGTTTTTGTTGGTTTTTAGCTCACCTGGACCGAAGGTCCGGTGAGCTTTTGCCAAGGTGCGGCGTCCGTCGTCCGTCGTCCGTCCGTCAACATTTGCTTGAAATCACTACTAGTCAAAAAGTTCTTATTGGATTTTGACCAATTTTGGTCAGAAACATCCTTGGCGGAAGGGGATCAGATTTTGCATAAATGGTGACTCTGACCCCCAAGGGGCCTGAGGGGCGGGGCCCAATAGGGGAAATTGAGGCAATTCCTTTAAATCGCTACTAGTCATAAAGTTATGAATGGGTTTGAACCAAATTTGGTCAGAAACATTCTTGGAGGAAGGGGAACAGATTGTGCATAAATGGTGACTCTGACCCCTGAGGGGCCAAAGGGGCGGGGCCCCATAGGGAAAATATAGGTAATTCCTTTAAATCGCTACTAGTCATAAAGTTATGAAAGGATTTGAAACCAATTTAGTGAGAAACATCATTGGGGGAAGGGGAACAGATTTTGCATAAATGGTAACTCTGACCCCTGAGGGGCCAAAGGGACGGGGCCCCATAGGGTAAATAGAGGTAATTCCTTTAAATCGCTACTAGTCATAAAGTTATGAATGGATGTTCTGAAAACAATTCTTGAGGTCTTTCAGACCCATAGAGAGTATAGACTTCGTTATTTCTTTATTGCAGTTGGGATCCCCACACCATAACTATATATAGCATTGTTTGACAAATAAAACGAATTGAACATGAACATTATTTTGACATTTGGTCTAATCCAACCAGGTGAGCGATACAGGCCCCATGGGCCTCTTGGTTTTTTTTAACGTCCTATTAACAGCTAGGGTCATTTAAGGACGGCCTCACGTGCATGGGATGCGTGTGGTGAGTGCGTATGTATGTTTTGGGAGGCTGCGGTAGGTTCGTGTTAAGTCTCCTTGAAGGAGATCAAATGGTTTTCGCAAATTATTAAGAAAATGACGGAGGCCTTTATAATAACATCACTCAGAAAGGCTACGCATAGATTCTGTAGCCCATCAAACGATCCATAGAAGCAGATTGTTAAGTGCAAAGTAGCGAATACCAACTTTACAGGTTTTATTTTGTTATAGCCAAAGTACAGAATCCATAACCTACTCCTCAGTGGCAAACGTTCAAACAAGAGGCCCATCTGCCTTAACTGTCACTTGAGATTAAAAATATTTCAGTTAATCAAATTAACCCTTTTAAAAACACCACCCATCTGTCCAAGGGAACAGTCAGGGCCAACATGCCATTAAGCTGTCATCCCATGCTGATAATGTTAACAAAGTTATAATTAATTCCAATACAAATCCAACAAATGATAGTCCAGCATGATATTACCCTAAACAATAGTAAAGTTTACCGCCTCCAAAGAGGCAAACGTGATACCCAAGGGTTATGAAATTCACAGGTTTGGTGAAGCACCTCAAGACCCTCCCATCTATAAATAGTATTTGATTCTAACTTATTTCAGTCATGAGAAGAAGATTTTTGAAATTTCAATTTGAGCCCCGCCAATCAGACTCTGGAGGTCAGTCAGGGCCAACATGTGCAAACCATCAAACTGTCATCCAGTGCTGATAATTTTAACAAAGTTAGATATAAATCCAACAAATGATAGTCCAGCATATTACCCTATATAAACGATAGTAAAGTTTACCGCCTCCAAAGAGGCTAACGTGAGACTCCAGAGTTATGAAATTCACAGGTTTGGTGAAGCACCTTAAGACCCTCCCATCTATGAAGGGTATTGTATTCTATCTTTTTTTGTGGTCTTGAGGAGAAGACTTTTGAAATTTCAGTCAATTTTACTCTTTTGGCCAAACCCATCGGCCCCTGGGGTTCAGTCAGGGCCAACATGTGCATGCATTCAAACTGTCGCCCCAAGTTTTAACCCACTAAGAATGAATTTCAAAATTAATCCAACAAATAATAGTCAAAAATGTGATTTCACAATATAAGATATAGTAAAGTTTACCCCCTCCCCAGGGGCAAACGTGAAACCCAAGGGTCATGAAATTCACAATTTTGATAAAGCACCTTAAGACCCTTATATCTATAAATAGTATTTGATTCTTACTTATTTCAATCTTGAGAAGAAGATTTTTGAAATTTCAATTTGAGCCCCGCCAATCAGACTCTGGAGGTCAGTCAGGGCCAACATGTGCATACCATCAAACTGTCATCCAGTGCTGATAATTTTAACAAAGTTAAATTTAATTCCGATAGAAATCCAACAAATGATATTTAGTCAATAATGCAATTCCCCTATTTAAACAACAGTAAAGTTTAACTCCGCCCCAGGGGCAAACATGAGATCCAAGGGTCATGAAATTCATAATTTTGGCAAAACACCTTAATAACCTTCCATATATGAAGATTGTTTGATTCTAACATATCTGAGAATAGAGAAGATATCAAGTTTTAGTCCATTTGATCCTTTTTAGCCCCGCTCCGCAGGCCCCCAGTAGGTGGGGACCATATAATTCACAATTTTGGTTGACCTTTAGCCATCGAAACTTCCTGCAAAATTTCAATGAATTTGGTTAAGCGGTTTTTGAGAAGTCGAAAATGTAAATTGTTTACGGACGCACGACGGACAAAAGGCGATTGAAATATGTCCTTAAAAATGTCCTTAAATATGACCTTAAAAGGCGCAAAGGGAGGCTGCGGTATATTCACGTTAAGTCTCCTTGTCACAGTCCGGAAGTTTTGTCCGATTAAAAGTGCTACCTCACTGAAGCAAACTGCCTAAAACACCCAGATAAATATTAAGAGTAAATATGATTCGAAATGATTCAGTAGGAGGCATGTATTACCTCTTAACTTCAGGGATCGTTGCCAGAAACCCTTTACCTCCTGTAAATAACTATGAACTATTATCGACTTCTATTTAGGCTCAAATATATATTGTAATGTACTTTTTATTTATCGGAACATAATGACAAGTCGTTGGTAGCGTTCATATATTTTAAGCATATCCTGTAAAAACACCACACCAGTATACACATAGAACGCATAACTCAGACCCTAAAACTCTTTCTAAAATGTCTGATATGTACCTGTAATACTCGATGTATACGCCTGGGCTGATCAATATAAACAAGAGCTGTTGGAGAACAGCATAGCTCGTCTCGGAAATATTTGTCAATAAATAATTAAAATATATTAATTGGAATGGTTTCGCAAATTGCATTAATAATATTTATATTGTTTACTTGAACAGATTGTGTTTTGTGAATTCATGCATTTTTCAAAACCATACCAATTTATATATATATAAACTATTTATTGGCAAACATTCGGGAGACAAGCTATGCTGTTGTAGATTAAATGAATATATATTAAATACAAATGTAATTGCTTTTGGACATATTTCTCCAATATTTTTATAAAATATTATCCTTATGAGAGTTGTCTCCCTTGAAAAATGTGGACCAGTATAAATTGTCTAATGTGAGCATTTTCACATTGTTTTATTTTCAGTTTCACCCCAAGAAGGGATAGTGTAACTCCATAGGGACTCTTTAACCAAATATCAGCACCCTAGTACAATCATAAAGTGATGTGTTATTATTAATTAATAGCATTCAACATTTGCACAAACATTTTAAAAATCTGTTTTTTCCCCAAAAAAATCTTTCAGTTTAACTCTGGCAAGGGATAGATTAACAACAACCCCTACAGGTTGTAGATCAAATGAATATATATTAAATACAAATGTAATTGCTTTTGGACATATTTCTTCAATGTTTTGATAAAATATTATCCGTATGAGAGTTGTCTCCCTTGAAAAATGTGGAACGGTATAAATTGTCTAATGTGAGCATATTCACATTGTTTTATTTTCAGTTTCACCCCAAGAAGGGATAGTGTAACTCCATAGGGACTCTTTTACCAAATATCAGCACCCTAGTACAATCATAAAGTGATGTGTTAATAGCTTTCAACACTTGCATCAAAAACTTAACGCAGAAATATTTTAAGTCCAAAAATTTGAAAATTCTTTTTTTTTCCCAAAAAAATCTTTTAGTTTAACTTTGGCAGGGGATAGTTTAACTCCAGAGGGACTCTATTGCCAATTATCAGCACCCTAGTACAATTATAAAGTGATGTATTAATACCTTTCAACACTTGCACCAAAAACTTAACGCAGAAATATTTTAAGTCCAAAAATTTTCAAAAATCTTGTTTTTTCCCAAAAAATCTTTTAGTTTAACTCCGGCAGGGGATAGTTTAACCCCCACAGGGACCATATTACCATAAATTATTATGCCTTTTCAACACAAAAATTTAATATTTGAAAAGCCGACGCCGACGCCGGAGTGACGACATAAGCTCTCACTCTTCTTCGAAGAGACGAGCTAAAAACGTGTATATAACTAACTCATGACAGACTGACCAATCAGATGCTTCAAACTGTAGGACATTCATGGGTGAATGCACACGTTAACACGGACCCAGTGAGCACACAGTGCCACAGGTAAAATACATTCCGTTACAATATTTATTCATATGGTATTGTTTTACTGCAAAAGAACACTGCAAAAAGATTATCACAAAACTGAAACCCCTCAACCAATTACAAAATAACAAAACGATTAAATATTTGATCATTACATGAAAATATGCACTCGTTTAATAGGTATATAGACAGTTTTGATTGTAATCGAATTGGTTTTCAGTCATTAAATCGTGCGGAGCAATTGCATGTAGGTAATCAAACATTAATGAAAGAGTAACCCTATCGAACAGAGTTTTTGTTGACGTAACGTTATAAGTGTCAGAAGTTTTAACTAAATATAAGCATCACAGTCAGTAGAACTACACTTATTTTTTTTGAAATTGGTATTTGTTTATTTGTTTTTTGTTCTTTTGGTTTTGTTAAAATATAAGCATATATTTTTTTGGGAAAATGTATTTTATTTCGTTAAAGTGTGACAACTTTATTTACAAATGTGAAAGATTGAACACGTTTACTTTGGGCTTTACAAAGTAGTAGTTCTATTAAAATCAATTTGAAAGACGATATGAATCTTGAGTTGAAAGCTGTGGGATTTTAGACATTTTGGAATGGTCTTGCATTCAGACGCGAGACTTCATGTGGTCGAAATAATGCAAATCTGCACAATGTACAGAACAAGTGATTTTCGAGCCCCTTGAAAGGAGTGAATTGGAAAGCAATCCTTTAGCATTGATACACTGGAACGCATAAATGTCAGATGGAGTGGTCGCCATGTCCAGGTTAATTTATTGATGACTGTGTAAAAGCAATATCAGGAAACAGAAAACAACAAATTTAATCCCTTAAAATCTTGCGAGCAAAAATCAATGCATCAACGTAATAAAACGAAAGGTTGAATTCAAATATAGTGGAAAAGAGAAAATTAACGACTATAGATTGTTGCTATTTTATCGATTGTAGACAAAGAGCACTCTGGAATGTTAGACTAAGTCCTATCAGGAAAGTACATAGGTATATAATACACTTACAAACTAATGCTGATAATGTTAAACACAACGTATTGGTATAATACTAAATTACGCACATTTCAGTTTCTGTATGCCACTGTCCGTTTTTGATGGTTTCCCTAACGTTTCTCCCAACGTGGAATTGATTCTGCCGTCCTATTCCTAATGTTAGAACATACTGGTTTATTGTTAAGTATGCAATGTTTACAGGAAGTGAAAGTCGAATCTTTATCTACATAAACAAATACGAAACCCTAATACACGCGTGATTGCAAATGATATTAAATCTGTTGACGTCATGGAAATATAGTGAATGATATATGATAAGGTCTACTTTGTTTGGCAATGAAAAAAACAAAAATTGAATTTCTATAGAAAGAACTTGGAGGCATATTCCTGTATCGGTTTTCCCGGACATACGTGTGATTGAGGACTTGAACATAACACTATAATTCATCATGGAGAGCTGCAGAGAACAAGAAATAAAGCGAAGTGTTTTGTACTGGCAGAGGTTATCGATACATTGAATGACAAACGACAAGGTTTTGTCAGAATGAGAAAATAGATTACTGTCTTGATTAAACACAAACACCTAACTGCCAGAATGGAAGGAGAGCCATTGTATCAATTGTAGATATCGTAGTTGATCAGATATGAGACGACGAGAACGATCTATGGGTTACAATGTATATGTATCACACTAGAGTTTCTGTGTATTTTATTCTGTAGGCGATACCTTGTTTTTTCGGGTGACGCAAGTTCATACCGTGATCATAATATATACCAAATTTGAAAGATAGTTAAAGTGCTTTTAACGGTCCATCAACACTATAAATGTCATAAGGGCCAAAAAAAAAATGATTAAAAAAACGAGCAAAACTGACAAAATGACGTAAAAAAAAACGAAACGTAAAAATGTAGATACATGTATATATTGGTACACTCACGATCAATATTAAATCAAAAAGCGGCTATGGTTATTCAAATCTTGTGATACAGACCAATAACTTTCAGATAGTTCAAAATTTCGTATATACTAACAGACTCGAACAGAATCTTCAGACTTGCCATGCTATTGTAAAAACTCTTTCTTGCAAGTTGTAGATCAATGTAATCCTATAGAAAATGTTTAACTGTACTTGTAAATGGTTCATTGCACACAATGCACGGAGGCTTTCCTCACGCTTCAATAAGTAGGAATGCGTTATACATGTTTGACCCATCCTAAGATGGGCAAGACCAACCTCGTCTCGTCCAATTGTCTCTGTAGCAAAGAGACCATTCGCAGATATTTCCTTTCATTGAGTGTAGTTTATTGTCTATATATGGGTTCCATTAATTTTGCCACTGTGATAATAAATATTTAGTAACAAACAAGATCGGTCGAACAAATGTTTGGTTTGGTTTAGTATTGTTTCACGTCCTATCAACAGCTTGCCAGCCAAACAAAAGTTTAAGGCAGACGAACGAGATCATATAATAAGTCCTTCAATTTTGAAGGGCGTTTAAAAGAGGTCAAAATCCAAAACTGAGGATATATCAACATTTACACAAGGTAACCATATTAAAAACGAAGACTGATAACTGCATCATATTGACATTATATTACGAACCGAAAACTATCGATAAAAATAAGCAAGAGGCCTGGAGGGCCTGTATCGCTCACCTGGATATTTCATCAAATAGGACAAAATTCAATTTGAATTATATAATTACCACTTTCCAATTAAGGATCTTAACTTGATTTGATCGGTATATAAAAAAATCATTATTTTGTTTTTAAGAAGTCGTTAATATCAAATACAGTCAAATTGATATACATTGACCCACTTTGGCCCCCGGGCTGGGTGGGGTTAAGCCTCACCAGTTGTACAATTTTGAATCCTACCTTATATTAATGCTACAAGGCACATATGAGGAATATCAATTGCTTGTTTCAAAGACGTCGTCCCAATTTGGCCAAAATAAACCCCTTTCTACCTTACTTCCAGGCCCCGGATGGGTCAGCTCCATCATTTGTACAGTTTTAAATCCACATCCCATATTTATGCTACCAACTGACCTATTTTGGCCACCCTTCCTCAGTCCCACGGGAGTCAGCAACATTGTGTGTACAGTTTTTAGCAAACACCCCACAAGGATGCTTTCGATCATCGGTTATGAAGAAATCAATTGTTGACGGACGGACGAAAAATAATCGTCCTCGGCCGATATATTTTCATTTGCTGTTAAAGTCATGTATCGGCTTATCAAAATACCTTAGTTGACTAATAATAAGTGTATGAATGTATTTATAACAACTCTAATTCTACATTTTCAATGAAGAACCCTGTCGACTAATATGCAAGTCTGTCATTTTGACATTAGCCAAATATTTTCCATGCGATCTCATGCAATCGAGTATTCGGCTTTTGTATGACAGATTTGTCTAGTACGAATGGAAAAACTTTGACAGTGTGTTTAGTGATTGTATACCCATACGATATGCACGGTGTCTGTAAACAAATGTGTCTGATATTGTGTGGGAAGGCCCATTGCGTGAAAGTCATTCAACCGAATGATTGCAACAGGATATCATCGCTGTGTTACACTGCGATAGGTTGCGACCAATCATTGTAAAGCATTTCTTGGACCGGGACACGCCACAATGTGAAGCATTTGACCTGTGACAGACTGGTGAAGCACGTTTGTTCGTGTTTGTGATTTGGGTATAACCAGATCAGTCCTCCTACATTGTCAGCGGTCCCTAGGCATGATGCCTTAATCACAGTAAGCAGTGTTGGTTGGAGACGTGTTATAACCGGCTATCACTTTACACGCCGTACATTTCACTCCTGTCAATGGTATACTAAATTCAAATATAACAATCAACACATATATATACACTTGTACATATGTGGACATTATTAAATGAAGCTACGCAAGCAAATATGGAATATTAAGATACCCGGAGTTATCAATTAAGTGTTTACTCAATGCAAGTGATAACATGTAATCGATATTTAGAAATGACGTACGTTTGAAGGATTTTTATAGTCTTTAATCATATCGGAATTCTTCTAAAGTGGACAAACTTTCAAAAGCAGAAAGCAGAACGGCGCCGCATTGCACGTGATTAACCATATTACCATTTTCTTTTCGATATTACACCACTGATAACCAAATCTAAGAGTGTGTGTTCTCTACCTCTCACCGAAAAATAAAATGACTCGGGATTTAAGGATGAGCATGGAAAAGTCTTAGAAGATGACCCGATTTCATTACCATGTAATTGTGCAAGATTCTTGGTTAAATTTTCCCTTGGCGTTTTTGGGGGTTAAACGTCCTCGCAATAGCCAGTGTCAAACGAGGAAGGGTGTCAAGGAATAACCTAGAGTAAGGAAATAAAGCACACACATATTTGTCATTCTGGAAACAAAGGAAGGAAAGTGGTGGAATTGGGGCACACAATCTAGTTTACTGTCCTCAATGTCCCCTTAATAAAACACTGGGGGGAAAACGATTTTTTAAGGAGGCTCAAAATAAGTCGTCTTTTACGAAAACAATTTGAATACAGCGTGCCTTAATCTTGGGATCCCCAATGTCCACTGATCATAAAACAGAGAGAAACTACCCCCGACCCCACAAGTAGTCGCCTCTTACGACATGTATGCAGTGATATACAGTAGGTCATGCTGTTTACGTTCGACCTCAATGCCAAATGTTATCACCTCTCCAGCGGCTTCATTCCAAGAGGGTTTTAATCAAACTTTACAATGACATAATTTTTATCTCGGACAAATATGAGTTTCAGGGTTGTTTGGTCAAAATTAAGGTCACCATTTCAATTATTAGAAATTCTTTTTTAGCGCTCTAGCGGCTTTCTTCCTTGAAGGATTGTTTTACCAAATTTACCGCAATAATTAAGGACCGATATGTCATGGACACGTTTAGTTTCAGAGTTGTTGAGTCAAGGTAAATGTCACGTTAGTATTTCTTAGAAAATTCCTTGTCGGCCTTCTCGCGGCTTCATTCCTCAAAAGATTTGTATCAAACTTAACCAAATGATCAAAGACCGTAATATATTGGATTCTTCTCACTTTTATAACCTTCAGTGTTTATGATTATTTGATCAAGGTTATAAAAGTATCAACACAATCATTACCATGGAAGTTGTGCGTTCATTCCTTGAAGGATTTGGATCAAATTTCATACACAAAGAGATACACTATTTTGACTTATTCAGAAAATTGCGAATTAATTTGATGTCAAAAACAACATAACTATTTTTGTTTTGTTTTATTACAAAACCAGTTACGAGCAAACTGTGTACTTTTCATTTTCCTAAATGAGCCGAACGGACACCATCCTTATATAAAGCATTACATTCTAATAGCTAAAAGCGACCAGCAGGGAACATGTATTTCTTAAGTAATCGTTTACATTAATAAATGTAAATTTCTATGTAAATCGTCATTTCTATATTGCTGTCCTTTTGACAATTTTTATTCGGAATCAGTTTTATTTGCTGATAGCTTGTGGAGAAAGATAGTTTCCAGGCAGCCATTACTTAGGGCCTCCCAAGAGGCAAGTTATTTTTTGAAAAATATGAAAAACAAATGTCCAGGATCTGATTGTTTCCCTTTTAAATTTTTCAAGTTTTTGGAATAAAGTTAGTAAATTTGAAGTTCGTTTTTTTTTTTTTTTTTTTGGCTTTTCGAAAACAGAATTATCAGTAACTCGGCGACACGGTGTAATTACATGTATACTAAAAGGTGATAAACCAATAATTGTTTTGAAAAATTGGCGCCCAATTTCTTTATTGAATATAACAAATAAAATTGCTTCTTGAGTGATCTCATACAGAATAAAAGGTGTATTAAATAAACTTATAAGTCATGATCACACAGGGTTTTTATCGGGGAGGTACATGAGGGAGAATACACGTCTACTATATGACATTATGAAATTCACTGAAGAAATTATATGCCTGGTATGATTTTGAAAAGGCTTAGAACTCTGGGTCTTGGAATTATATCAGAAAACCTTTGAGATTTTTTGGCTTTGGCAATGACATTTTAAAATGGTTTGAAACATTACACAAAATTGTTATATAAACAATTAATCAAAGGGGGAATCGATCTCCATTTTTTTAAATAAATGTCGTCAAGGTGACCCAATAGCTCCCTATATCTTCATTCTATGTGCTGAAAGTCTTAGAAATTCGATTAAGGAAAAATAGTCATATAACAGGTATTAAAACAGACAATTTTGAAATTCATACAACCCAGTATGCTGACGATACATTTCGTGTATTAAACGGTTCAGAAAAAATCACTTCGCGAAACTCTTAAAAAAAATCTGTAGAGAAATATCATGCATGCACATTTACACTTGGTCCCTATCACTCCTGTGTAGTTTGACTTGAAGCAGTTCACAGGTTTATGAGGAGTTGACTGGACAAAATCCCCCCTCACCCAAAAAACGAAGTAGTGACCTGGTAACCATGGAAACCACAAAATTACAACATGATATAGATTACGCACATCTACAATGTATAAGGGTTATTGCCATAAAGTGTCGTTGAAATTCCCTCAGTAGTTTAGTAAGAGCAGCTGGTACATCATTGTGTCTACAGACTCGCCCAAAAACGAAGTATAGTGACCTGGTTACCATGGTAACCACAAAATTACAACATGATATATATTACGCACATCTTCAATGTATAAGGGTTATTGCCATAATGTTTCGTCGAAATTCCCTCAGTAGTTTGGAGGAGTAGCAGGTACATCGTTGTGTCGACAAACGGACAGACAGACGGACGGACAACCTGATTCCAGTATACCCCCACCCTACTTCGTTGCGGGGGTATAATAAATAAGTTGTATGTGAGGATATATGTGTATATGCAGGAATATTTTACTCTGAGTGAATGAGAATACAATTGTAAAAAATGAACATTTATTTGTAAAGCTGTCTCTGTGTGTTATGTCATTATACATGTATATGTTTTGTACAATATGATTTCAAAATAAAAAACGAATTACAAAAAGAAGTACCACATATTGTCGTCATTTGATATATAGATATTCATTTATCATTGATGTGCATTTTTTCTGTTTACCTGATTTTAACATATATACAGGATTTCCAGCATTCCGCGCATATTAAAACACCGGTATGCTTCGTAATTAGAAGAGAACACGTCCTGAACAATATAAGAGTACGGACCTCATAGTGATATATATAATATACCTTAAGTTAGTATCATAAAGCAAACACAGTCCTTTAACGGCCTAAATGAGATGATAGGACGATAAACCAACAACCATATTAATCAATAACATGGCTCAGAATATATATAAGGAGAGCATATATATACACTTTAAGCAGCATTCCTGTACTGCAGGTAGGGTGTAATAATTTGGACTGAACTACTGGGTGTCTTGGACAGTATGCGTCAGTGAGGTTTCACTAAGCAAGCATATCAGTTTTGCGCTATCACATGGAGACAGTCACGAACATACCGCAGTCTCTCAAAAAACAGATATTCACCTCACGCACCGCAGTCTCTCAAAACAGATTCACCTCACGCAATGGCACCGTGTGGACCTACCTTAAATGACTAGCGTAGGTGACGTAAAACAATATAAAACCAAACCATCTCGATAACAGAAGGGTACTCCTCCGCACGTGTAAAACTGTTTTAAAGATGAAAAAAACGCTGGAATCCCTGGATTATTATGTGGCGTCCTACCCATATGACTTGATAATACACATAAGCACTCACCACACAAATGCATAACGCACGCACGGGAGGCCGTCCTTAAATGACCTTAGATGTTGATAGGACGTTAAACAAATCAAACCAAACAACGAGAGGATGCTATTTTGAATCTTTTCGGATAGTTCAGTAAACCATTGGATAAATCACTGTATATCATGTATCCCTCCTTTCATACATCCGCACATAACAGATATACAGCTATCACATGAAACCATATTGCACATTTTTTCTAATTTATGATATTCTTTCTGGCATCGAGTAGTGTAAATACAGTCCGAAAGTCTGAAGGAGTTCTCAACACTGGTCGAATAGCCCTAATTCTGAAAAATATCATCTCGCAAACCAGTAAATAAAATACTTAAAAATTCTACCAATTTGAACCTTTTTTCATATAGGGGGCCACCATCTTGTATTGAAATCAGCACCAAAACTTCACCTTAATTTACAACAAATTACACACTTCCTTAACTCCAACTGACAAAAACAGGCTAGAGAAGAAGAATATTTTTTCGATATATTTTACCTCAAATGATTTTGCCCATCTCACAAATAAAACTTCTCCCACCTTTTTATTTGGTTCTGCGGTCCCATAAATAACTTCGTTTCCGGTATTTACTCGTGTATGCGAGATTATTGAATAACATGTCAACGACATGTCAATGACATTCAATGTACCAATGCATTTTTACACTAATGCTATTTCTGATTATTACATATCTAGTTTGATAAATGTCAGGACTGATGCTGTTAAAACTCATTCTCAAAAGAAGAAAAGACAGGATTCGTTGTTGTTAGTGATTGAAATATTATTCATTTCAACATTGTAAAGTGAAATCTAGATATAATTTCTTCCAATAACATATGAGTGATATTTTGTATCTACCAGTGCGAGCTTTGAAACCAAACCAAGGATAAGACAAAAGAATAATCAATTACTTTTCGAAATGTATAACATTCACAATTTAATTTTTCAAGTATAAATAAGAACAATTGCCCATATCAATTTCTATTTTGGATTGCTTTTGAAGTTTCATAATTTTTTGACAGAATATTGTCTTCAGTTTCTTATTTAAAAAAAAACAACATAACGTTGAAAGAGCAAAGGGGCATAGTCCTGTAGCACAAGTCTTTGTTTATCAACATTTAAGTGGTATAGCTTCAATTCATTTATAGAAATAATAAAATAGAAATTAAATATTTCGAACATTAGCTTGACATGCGAATACCGACGAAATAACAAAGTATCTACATGTGAATTCAATTAATCATAATTAAATTAAATTATTATGATATTCTAAACAAAACAAGGATGTAAACCTAGCTGATAAATGTATATAAAACATTAATCAAATACGTTTCAAAAGTGAAATTATATCGACAATTATATTCCGGGCTAAAGCGATAGGTCAGTTTGTATCTATCAATACATGATGCTATGTCGTAATGAAGTTTAAAACGTAGATTTACTGATTTACTGACCGAATGACGTAGTTAAGCTGTAGCAAAACAGTATTATTTCAGATTCTATATCAAAGTAAAAATCGTGTTACAGCGTATTCTATATGGCCCGAGGATATGCTTTCTCATTTCAAGAAACTACGAATGCTGAAATTGTGTTATTCGTTCCGGGAAAAAGAGAATGATCTCATTACATTACTAGATTTTGATATTATCTTTTCTGTATTTAGGATTGTAAATAGAAAATTGTGTTCTGTGCTGATAAACTTTAATTTTCTCTTCGCATTTCGATAGTAAGATTTGGTTGTTGTTAACTCGATGACAGGATTGGTCCTACGTAATGACAGCCAATGGTGTGTGCTATCTGGAACCTTCCATCTTGACTTTACAACAAAAAATCCATATCCCGCTGACAACGGATAAAAATTCCACATTAAATAATGTTAGTGTGTTTTATGGTTTATTTTGAACATTGGAAATATCATATCTATTTGATTCTGTCAAGTTTAATGAGACAAGTACACAGTGAAATCCTTGTACAATCTAATACACTGTTGTGTACATTAATACTTTATCGATCATATGTCCTACTATTTAAGACGAATATTTTCAGGGTAATTATTGTTTATTTGATTGTCTTCATTAAATCCTTTGGATCGTTTGCTATCCCCTAACTAGCTACATCGTTAGCGTTGCGATATCCGATGCACAGCTTATTAGTGGCAGTATTTCTCCCTCAATCCTTGGGGCAACCATCCTCGCTACCGAAACAGCCGCGTTAAGGCGCCCTTCCTGTAAGCAATGGATCCATCATAGACATGCATGTCAAGCTAGACGAGCAGATAGAACACTCCTACTACTCCTATGTGACGTTAAGAGGCTTAGTTGATGAAAGGGAACCTTTGGAGTCTATACCCGATGAGGTTGGACAGGGCTTGTCACACTATGATAAAATCGGCCCTTTGAAATATTTCTCGGAGGCCAATCGTAGATCAGTGTTTGAAGTGTGTGACCCCAACTCCACTGTCGTTAGGTTATAACCATTATAGCATCAAGTTACCACCAGCCGTCATGCTATAGATCACGTGGGTAAACGTACTGGCATCGCATATATCATATGACCCAGAGACAGAGGCGGATCGACTTGTCGCCAGGACAATACACGAGAGAAATACGTTATCAATAAATGATAACTGTTTTGATACCATTTCAAAATAAAATCTATAGACAAACACATCATCAGGTAACAAATTCTCTGGTTTAATACTTGATAACAAACCAGTCGCGTTCATAGTTCCACATAACGGTGTTTATCGGTAATTACTTGATGTATTTTTTACATTTCCTTCTTCGTCATACTATCGTTATAAAGATAAATGATCCGTATCATGAGGTCGTAAGATAGTATGCTTCAAACTAACCACAGATTATTTCAATATGACCAACAACAAGTGGAGATATATTGAAAGACATTGGGTATCTTAAAAAATAATTTATAAACTGACTTCTCAAATCTCCATTAACTATATAAATGATCTGTATCACTGATTACTTAAAATAACATTCTTCAAATTCCACCCTATCAACATTTATAGTCATTAAGGGACGACCTCCCTTATGTGCGAGATCCATGCGTGTAATGTATGTGCATGTTTTGAGTGACTGCGGTACATTCATGTTTGTTTTGTGATAGTGCGAATCTAATGTCGACTTTATACTGCTACCCAACTGATTTGGTATGGCATTAAGTAACGTCCTATCAATAGCTCAATGAATTAAGGGCTTAAGGAATTAAGATACCGGTGTGCGGTGAATGTTTTTGTTTTGTTTTGGGAGGTTGTGGTTTATACGTGTTTGCTCCTTGGGGTTGTGCGGAACTGATGTCAACTTTAAAGTACTACCTCAAAGTTATATACTACCGAAGACACCAAGCAGGACACCCACATTATACTGACAAAGGGCGAACCAGTCGTTCCACTCTTGATAGACTGAGCGTCAAGCAGGAGCAGAAACTACCATTTCTATACACTGTTATGTCTCGACCAAGGCACAGAACCCAAGGCTTTCCCCACCTCACTGAAACAAACTCATTTGAAGGAGAGAGGATCAGCATAAGGCCAAAATTGAGTCGATGTGTCGAAGACGTTTTAAAAAAGAAAATATTCCAATTAAACACCGCTTCTTACGAATCATCAAACGAAAAACAAATGCAGAACCAAGTAGGTGAATGTGACATAATCAGCAAGCATCATCACCACACGGTTCATCCATGCATAACAGATACTTGTTTCTTACTACTCTTTTTATCCGAAAGTCAGAACAGTAAATAGTGTATAAGGTTTACTACTCAAAAGGACAAGATTGACCGACATTTACCAAACTAAATAATTCCGTTTGAGGTTTCGCAGTCGACATTCCTTGTAATAACGATCGGTCTGTCACCTGTTCAGGTTTAAATGATGATTTTGTTCGTAATGACCTACTGTATACACAAAGAGTAGACTATAGGGACCAATTACCACAGAAATTTACTACTTCTCTATTATGCAAACATGATTTAAGATGTGTGGGCGTGGAGTATGTCCACATGTTTCAATATAGCCGACATCGTATTCATCAATAATATTAACAGTTGCATACAACAAAGCGAGATCCAATCAAGGTAAACATAAATGAACGATAAAAACCGCGTTTCAAGGCAAGATGACAGTGTTGTAAAGGGCATAAATATTTTATATCACCTTCTGATCATTAGTTTTAAACAAATAGCAACTCCATTTATATAAAGAATGGAGTGTAGTAAGGGGCGATCAACTCTGTTATCGTTCCTTGTGGAGCGTAATGAAAGTATGGGCTAATTCGCCCATTTTGCCGGCTATTGTAGCGATTTGAGGGTGGAAACAAGAGGCCCACGGGGCCTGTATCGCTCACCTGGTTGGATTTGATCAAATGTCAAAATAATGTTCATGTTCAATTCCTTTTGTTTGTCAACCTCAAACAATGCTATATATGGTTATAGTGTGGGGGTCCCAACTGCTTTAAAGAAATAATGAAGTCCAGACCCTCCAAGTTTACATCATCAGGCCCCTTGGCCTCTTGGGGATCAGAGGTCGCCATTTATGCAAAATCTGTTACCCTTCCCCCAAGAATGTTTCTGACCAAATTGGGTTCTAATCCATTCATAACTTATGACTAGTAGCGATTTAAAGGAATTACCTCTATTTCCCTATTAGCCCCCCCCCCCCCCCCCCCCCCCCCCCCCCCCCCTCCTCTTTGGCCCCTTGGGGGTCAGAGTCACCATTTATTCAAAATCTGTTTCGCTTTCCCGAAGGATGTTTCTGACCAAATTGGGTTCAAATCCATTCATAACTTTATGACTAGTAGCGATTTAAAAGAATTGCCTCAATTTCTCCTATTGGGCCCCGTCTCTCAGGCCCCTTGGGGGTCAGAGTCACCATTTATGCAAAATCTTTTCCCCTTCCCCTAATGATGTTTCTGACCAAATTGGGTTCAAATCCATTCCTAACTTTGTGACTAGTAGCGATTTAAAGGAATTACCTCGATTTCCCCTATTGGGCCCCGCCCATTTGGCCCCTGGGGGGTCAGAGTAACCATTTATGCAAAATCTGTTCCCCTTTAACCAAGAATGTTTCTGACTAAATTGGGTTCAAATCCATTCATAACTTTATGACTAGTAGCGATTTGAAGGAATTACCTGTATTTCCCTATTAGGCTATTTTGCCTTGCAGGTAGGGCGTAAGAATTGTACCTGCTGCCCCCATTGCATGCTCGTAAAAGGCGACTAAATTTGGGATCTTATCTTTTCTCTTATTCCTGAACAACTTTCTTCTTCCTAATGTCTTCCTTGACAATGCCTCACTTTTGGCCTTTAGTTGAGCGTTCGCCCCTGTAAGGAAGGCTTTGGGTTCTGTCCCAGGGCCGTGACATACCAGAGTCTCAAAAAATGGTAGTTACTACTCCCTGCTTGACGCTCAGCATTATGGGAGTGGAACGACTGGTTCGTCAGTTGTCAGTAGAATGTGACCAGGTGGGGTGTGCTACTGGGTGTCTTCGGCAGTATGCTTCAGTGAGGTAGCACTATAAATCGGCAAAAGTTCCGGCCTATCACAAGGACACTTAACACGAACATACCACAGTCTCCCAAAACACACATACGCACTCACTACACGCATGCAATTCGCACGTACGGGAGGCCGTCCTTAAATGACCTTAGCTGTTAATAGGACGTTAAACCAAACCAAACCTATTAGGCCCCGCCGCTTTGGCCCCTTGGGGGGTCAGAGTCATCACCATTGATGCAAAATCTGTTCCCCTTCCCCAAAGGATGTTTCTGACCAAATTGTGTTCAAATCCATTCATAACTTTATGACTAGTAGTGATTTAAAGGAATTACCTCTATTTCCCCATTAGGTCCAGCCCCTTTGGCCCCTTGGGGGTCAGAGTCACCATTTATGCAAAATCTGTTTCCCTTCCCCTAAGGATGTTTCTGACTAAATTTGGTTCAAATCCATTCATAACTTTACGACTAGTAGCGATTTAAAAGAATTGCCTCAATTTCTCCTATTGGGCCCCGTCTCTCAGGCCCCTTGGGGGTCAGAGTCACCAGTTATGCAAAATCTTTTTCCCTTCCCCTAATGATGTTTCTGACCAAATTGGGTTCAAATCCTTTCATAACTTTATGAATAGTGGCGATTTAAAGGAATTACCTCGATTTCCCCTATTGGGCCCCGCCCATTTGGCCCCTGGGGGGTCAGAGTAACCATTTATGCAAAATCTGTTCCCCTTTAACCAAGAATGTTTCTGACTAAATT
This sequence comes from Pecten maximus, assembly GCF_902652985.1. Taxonomy (NCBI): domain Eukaryota; kingdom Metazoa; phylum Mollusca; class Bivalvia; order Pectinida; family Pectinidae; genus Pecten; species Pecten maximus. Next base: position 30,373,233 of record NC_047024.1, on the reverse strand, counting down.
GGGTTCAAATCCATTCATAACTTTATGACTAGTAGCGATTTGAAGGAATTACCTGTATTTCCCTATTAGGCTATTTTGCCTTGCAGGTAGGGCGTAAGAATTGTACCTGCTGCCCCCATTGCATGCTCGTAAAAGGCGACTAAATTTGGGATCTTATCTTTTCTCTTATTCCTGAACAACTTTCTTCTTCCTAATGTCTTCCTTGACAATGCCTCACTTTTGGCCTTTAGTTGAGCGTTCGCCCCTGTAAGGAAGGCTTTGGGTTCTGTCCCAGGGCCGTGACATACCAGAGTCTCAAAAAATGGTAGTTACTACTCCCTGCTTGACGCTCAGCATTATGGGAGTGGAACGACTGGTTCGTCAGTTGTCAGTAGAATGTGACCAGGTGGGGTGTTCTACTGGGTGTCTTCGGCAGTATGCTTCAGTGAGGTAGCACTATAAATCGGCAAAAGTTCCGGCCTATCACAAGGACACTTAACACGAACATACCACAGTCTCCCAAAACACACATACGCACTCACTACACGCATGCAATTCGCACGTACGGGAGGCCGTCCTTAAATTACCTTAGCTGTAAATAGGACGTTAAACCAAACCAAACCTATTAGGCCCCGCCGCTTTGGCCCCTTGGGGGGTCAGAGTCATCACCATTGATGCAAAATCTGTTCCCCTTCCCCAAAGGATGTTTCTGACCAAATTGTGTTCAAATCCATTCATAACTTTATGACTAGTAGTGATTTAAAGGAATTACCTCTATTTCCCCATTAGGTCCAGCCCCTTTGGCCCCTTGGGGGTCAGAGTCACCATTTATGCAAAATCTGTTTCCCTTCCCCTAAGGATGTTTCTGACTAAATTTGGTTCAAATCCATTCATAACTTTACGACTAGTAGCGATTTAAAAGAATTGCCTCAATTTCTCCTATTGGGCCCCGTCTCTCAGGCCCCTTGGGGGTCAGAGTCACCAGTTATGCAAAATCTTTTTCCCTTCCCCTAATGATGTTTCTGACCAAATTGGGTTCAAATCCTTTCATAACTTTATGAATAGTGGCGATTTAAAGGAATTACCTCGATTTCCCCTATTGGGCCCCGCCCATTTGGCCCCTGGGGGGTCAGAGTAACCATTTATGCAAAATCTGTTCCCCTTTAACCAAGAATGTTTCTGACTAAATTGGGTTCAAATCCATTCATAACTTTATGACTAGTAGCGATTTGAAGGAATTACCTGTATTTCCCTATTAGGCTATTTTGCCTTGCAGGTAGGGCGTAAGAATTGTACCTGCTGCCCCCATTGCATGCTCGTAAAAGGCGACTAAATTTGGGATCTTATCTTTTCTCTTATTCCTGAACAACTTTCTTCTTCCTAATGTCTTCCTTGACAATGCCTCACTTTTGGCCTTTAGTTGAGCGTTCGCCCCTGTAAGGAAGGCTTTGGGTTCTGTCCCAGGGCCGTGACATACCAGAGTCTCAAAAAATGGTAGTTACTACTCCCTGCTTGACGCTCAGCATTATGGGAGTGGAACGACTGGTTCGTCAGTTGTCAGTAGAATGTGACCAGGTGGGGTGTGCTACTGGGTGTCTTCGGCAGTATGCTTCAGTGAGGTAGCACTATAAATCGGCAAAAGTTCCGGCCTATCACAAGGACACTTAACACGAACATACCACAGTCTCCCAAAACACACATACGCACTCACTACACGCATGCAATTCGCACGTACGGGAGGCCGTCCTTAAATGACCTTAGCTGTTAATAGGACGTTAAACCAAACCAAACCTATTAGGCCCCGCCGCTTTGGCCCCTTGGGGGGTCAAAGTCATCACCATTGATGCAAAATCTGTTCCCCTTCCCCAAAGGATGTTTCTGACCAAATTGTGTTCAAATCCATTCATAACTTTATGACTAGTAGTGATTTAAAGGAATTACCTCTATTTCCCCATTAGGTCCAGCCCCTTTGGCCCCTTGGGGGTCAGAGTCACCATTTATGCAAAATCTGTTTCCCTTCCCCTAAGGATGTTTCTGACTAAATTTGGTTCAAATCCATTCATAACTTTACGACTAGTAGCGATTTAAAAGAATTGCCTCAATTTCTCCTATTGGGCCCCGTCTCTCAGGCCCCTTGGGGGTCAGAGTCACCAGTTATGCAAAATCTTTTTCCCTTCCCCTAATGATGTTTCTGACCAAATTGGGTTCAAATCCTTTCATAACTTTATGAATAGTGGCGATTTAAAGGAATTACCTCGATTTCCCCTATTGGGCCCCGCCCATTTGGCCCCTGGGGGGTCAGAGTAACCATTTATGCAAAATCTGTTCCCCTTTAACCAAGAATGTTTCTGACTAAATTGGGTTCAAATCCATTCATAACTTTATGACTAGTAGCGATTTGAAGGAATTACCTGTATTTCCCTATTAGGCTATTTTGCCTTGCAGGTAGGGCGTAAGAATTGTACCTGCTGCCCCCATTGCATGCTCGTAAAAGGCGACTAAATTTGGGATCTTATCTTTTCTCTTATTCCTGAACAACTTTCTTCTTCCTAATGTCTTCCTTGACAATGCCTCACTTTTGGCCTTTAGTTGAGCGTTCGCCCCTGTAAGGAAGGCTTTGGGTTCTGTCCCAGGGCCGTGACATACCAGAGTCTCAAAAAATGGTAGTTACTACTCCCTGCTTGACGCTCAGCATTATGGGAGTGGAACGACTGGTTCGTCAGTTGTCAGTAGAATGTGACCAGGTGGGGTGTGCTACTGGGTGTCTTCGGCAGTATGCTTCAGTGAGGTAGCACTATAAATCGGCAAAAGTTCCGGCCTATCACAAGGACACTTAACACGAACATACCACAGTCTCCCAAAACACACATACGCACTCACTACACGCATGCAATTCGCACGTACGGGAGGCCGTCCTTAAATGACCTTAGCTGTTAATAGGACGTTAAACCAAACCAAACCTATTAGGCCCCGCCGCTTTGGCCCCTTGGGGGGTCAAAGTCATCACCATTGATGCAAAATCTGTTCCCCTTCCCCAAAGGATGTTTCTGACCAAATTGTGTTCAAATCCATTCATAACTTTATGACTAGTAGTGATTTAAAGGAATTACCTCTATTTCCCCATTAGGTCCAGCCCCTTTGGCCCCTTGGGGGTCAGAGTCACCATTTATGCAAAATCTGTTTCCCTTCCCCTAAGGATGTTTCTGACTAAATTTGGTTCAAATCCATTCATAACTTTACGACTAGTAGCGATTTAAAGGAATTGCCTCAATTTCCCCTATTGGGCCCCGCCCCTCAGGCCCCTTGGGGGTCAGAGTCACCATTTATGCAAAATCTGATTCCCTTCCGCCAAGGATGTTTCTGACCAAACTTGGTCAAAATCCAATAAGAGCTTTTTGACTAGTAGCGATTTGAAGCAAATGTTGACGGACGACGGACGCCGCACCATGGCATAAGCTCACCAGACCTTCGGTCCAGGTGAGCTAAAAATGGCACATACAATTTTAATGGTTTTTTAACCATTGTAAAAGTCGACTCGATCTAGGTCTGGATGTGTCTGGTATCCCTGTGGAAATTGTTATTTATGAGATATTTTGGGTCAAACATGCCAAAATCGACATTTTGACTAAGAGGTTCTGTTTCAATCGCCCTCAAAATTCAGAAAACAATCCAGAGATATAAACAAAGAGATAAATGTTTCCTGAAGAAAACAGTCTGTTTAGTTTTTCGATATCTTTAGTAGAACGGTCACAAGATTGTTTTGAAAATGGCCTATTTTTTTTTTAGACCTCGGTATTTTTTAACTCGACAGAGGTATTTTCCTAAAAATAGGCCGCCTGTTTTGAGGACACGAGACTGGGCGTTTCCTTTCTATTTAGAACGGTTGAACAGATGGACCGGATCGGCATACAGAGTTATCAGCATTAAAATCATTATGGATCAACTGGATTTATATTTGTTTTGCGCGAGTCATCTTGATGATGTCTTTTAAAACCTACATTTACATCAACAGGTCCGTTAAGATTGATGTATGGAATTTATATGTAATAGAAATTATTAACACATTTGGTTTGGTCGGCTTATCCGCATATATAAAGGAAAAGTATAGAACAACGCCATCCTGAACTCATCGGGTATTGTCGCCGAAATGATTCCCCGAGGAGTTCCGGATGTAATAACACCGAGGACTTCACGCCGCTTACTCGTTCAATTCCAGGCTTTAGCTGCAGTCTAAGTGAGTTGTATTACATTTTCCCGTCAGGACCAGGACTTTTTAATATTATATCATATTTAAAGTGACATTGCAGGTAATAGCTGTTCTACTATGACCAAATGTGTTGCTTTACAGGATCAGTACTCATCGTCAACCCAGACCAGTGTTCAATCCTTTTCGATAACAAATCTAAACTCGTACTGAGTCGTAGGCTTCCAGTAGGCCTTGTGTAAATGTTACGTGTTCATTAACGTTTTAGAGACAGGCGACGTTTAAATATGTAATATTTAATTTCTTTATTGTGTCGTTAGTTGATGCTTTGATGTCTTGATCAGCTGATATTTGTTTATGTTTTTATATGTCTCTGTTGAGGAGCAACGACGTTTCGAGAATCATACCTAATACATATTGGCTTACGATGACACGAACTTTCAAGGAACTACTGTACATGTACTTCAGTACACACTAGCAGTATATTGAACAATTCCTTTACAGTAATAGAAGTTATTTTTTTCTCAAATTTTTAATGAAATATTTATATTCTAATGCTTTAAATTTTGAAATTAAAGTCTCTGACCTGCCCCGAGATGGTTCTTAGGACAGTGTCAAATAATATCATCTTTAGCATTAATTAATAAATGAAATCATTTTCAAATATATTTAAACCCTTCACTTTTATGCACCAAAGAAAATAATATGCAAGAAAGCTGTCCTGACAAATTTAAGCTATAATATGGTCAATTATTATGTTGCTTTAAGTAAAATTCAGTTGCTTTGGGTGTATAGAAAGATGTCATGCATTTTTTTTTTATCTTTTGAAATTAAATTAATTTCAACTTATTACAAAAAAGTATAAGATTGAAAATTATTTGACAAAATCAAAGAGTTACCAGGTTTTAGCTATCACAATTTTACAAAATAGTTGACTTTTGAAATTTCATGAATTAGTAAATTTTCAAAGTTGCTTTATCATCAATTCAATATCAACATATTTCAACCCTTTGCTTACATGTGCCAAAGAAAACCATGTGCGAGAAACCTGTTCTGACACAATTTTACTAAAAGTATGTCAATTGTTATATCACATTAAGTTAATTAACCAATTTAGGGTGTGGAACCATGTTGTATTTTTGTTTTATCTTTTGAACTTTTAATCAGTTTCAACTTATTACAAAAGTTATTACAGAAAACTACTTGACAACATTAAAGAATTACCAATATTTTGTTATTACTATTTTACAAAATAGTTTTTCTTTAAAATGTCATCTGCACACAGGTAGCAATCAGTAAATTTTGAAATTGCTTTGCTTTAAATACCATACCAACATATTTCAACATTTCGCTTACATATACCAAAGAAAAAATGTGCAAGAAACCAATTTTAACAAATTTATACTAAAGTTTTTTGAACTATTATGTATTTATTGTATCGCAGTTAAATTCAATGTTTGGGAAACATGTAGTTGATTTTTTTTAATCTTTTGAATTTAAACTTAACTTATATAAAGGTATTATAGAAAATTATTCGACAAATTCAAACAATGACCAGGATTTAATAATAACAAATCTACAAAATTGTCTTCTTCATAATGTCATCTTCACACAGGTAAAATACAGCAACACAGGGACTAGTGTCCATATCAATAGTTTATAAGAGTCTTTAAAAATGCATTTTTGGAGTGGGACGACTAGTTCGCCCGTTGTCAGTATAATGTGACCGGGTGGGGTGTCCTGCTGGGTGTCTTCGGCAGTATGCTTCAGTGAGGTAGCACTATAAATCGGCAAAAGTTCCGGCCTATCACAAGGAGACTTAACACGAACATCCCTCAGCCTCCCAAAACACAAATTAGCACTCACCACACGCATTAATGTCGCACGCATGGGAGGCCGTCCTTAAATGGCCTTAGCTGTTAATAGGACGTTAAACAAAATAAACCACACCAAAATGCTGCTGGGTGTCTTCGGCAGTATGCTTCAGTGAGATAGCACTATAAATCGGCAAAAGTTCCGGCCTGTCACAAGGAGACTTAACACGAACATATTGCAGCCTCCCAAAACACACATACGCACTCACCACACGCATGCATGTCGCACGCGCGGGAGGCCGTCCTTAAATGACATTAGCTGTTAGTAGGACGTTAAACAAAATAAATCAAACCAAACCCTTGCTTTCCTCAGAAAATACACACGGAAATGGTTATGTACTTTTAGCGATAGCTACGTAGCTACGGATTGTCTTTAATATTAAATGGATTGCGGTTGCATCTGCGAAAGAATTTAAGCAACAGATACAAAGAAATTGTTAAAAGTCTATCGTCTGCTAACCCAAAAGTATATAAACTTTGTGCTCTGATGTCATTTGAAATGTATATGAAAATGTTTGTTATTCCAAGTTAGTTTATTTAATACACTTGCGAATGTCATTAGCATATTATGATCGGCGAAGAAGAAAACGATAGAAAATAAATAGTAAAATGCAAGTCCATTGCAATTGGGGCAGCAGATCAATAACAAGCTAAACATTATGTCTCAATATGTATGGGGTGGTGGTGTCCTATTGGGTATCTCCAGCAGTATTCTACAGTGAGGTAGCACTATAAAGTCGGCATCAGTAAAACGCCATCAATCCCATATTGCGGATGTCTAGTTCCGTATTGTTCGTCATAACAAGTAGTTTTGCATTATTGAATGCTCTATCAGTTATTGTCATTTAAGGACGACATTCCGTGTGTGCTAATCAATTCGCTCTTCGTCAGTTAGTCTTCTACATGCATATTTCTTTAATCTTTCCCTCTCTCATTATTTGTAGATTGCTATCCTTATTTTTTAAAGAGTTCTTCCTGGATTTTTTTGATCTGATTAATTAATTTGGTAGAGGTTCCTCTTGTATGTTTTCAAATGATTAAGAGGAAGAGAAAATATCAGTCTTGCAAAGAGCCAATAAAATCATTCGATGGTGGGCGGAAATATCCTTTTCGGATCTCCGGTTTACTGTTTACAACAACATTATTGGACATTGGACCAAATGCGTCTCCCTGTGATAGCACGTAAGCAATGCTGACTTTATAGTGATACTTCAAGAAACATACTGCCGAAATCGCCCAGAAGAACATCACATTGTACTTTCAACGGGCGAACCGCACATGCAAAATGTTGAACGCTAAACAAGAGTAGCAATTCATAATGAAGTGGTCACCAACTGATAGTCCCAAGGGAATGACAATTACTGCATTCTAATGCAAGTAATCGTGAGAAGCGGATAATGTTCAAGGCACATGAGAAATGTGTGAATGTAACTTATCAGGTTTTACGTTAATATTGTGATAATTGAAGAAAATAAATCGATAATGAAAACAGTTATTGTAAATAGTGCAATATCATGTCAAAAATCCATTTCCATATCCACGAAGCTTTAATCGTAATTATTTACACTTTTAATGATTCTTTTCCCTGGGCAGTTGTGGGCAATGGTTTTAACATGCTGGTTTTGTATGGTTTTAAATTCCATTTTTCTTTGGTTATTTAATTGTGTTGGATGTCAAAGTTATTGAGATTGCCCATGGCTTGTGTTTTGCCAAGACATGCATGAAAACAGATCATAACGATGCAAGACAAACAAAATGTTTTTTCATTATCAATAGTTTACACGGTAGTATACAACGTCACTGAATTGTACCTGCTGCCCTCATTGTAAGGCGACTATATATGGAATCTTATATTTTTCTCTTCTATCTTTAAGTAACTTTATTCGTTCTTATTTCTCCTATATTTTTCTCTTCTATCTATAAGTAACTTTATTCGTTCTTATTTCTCCTTTGTCACTACCATTGACCTTTATAAATCAGTAATGCCGTCGATGTATTTCTCAATGGGTTTTACTATCAAATTAGTCACCCGAGTAGGTCAGCTCAGTTTTTACCACTGCCTCGCTAGGCACATGTGTTCTGGGTGGTTCTCGGTTTCAAAATCCGGGCATTCTTAGGTCTCTATCAACTGAACGTTCGAAGGAAGCGTATACTTAATTTTCAAAAATACATCTGAACAGTTTCCACACAATGCAACTCAATTCCAGAGGTGAAAAGTCATCATCCAACTCCAGATGAAACAAATAAAGAATGAAGTGTAGTAAGTACGGAACGTAATGCTAACACGAGATAATTCGCCGATTTTGCCGGATATAATAACGAAATAATATAAGAGCCGAAAAAAGGCTCTTAGGATTTGGATGATTTTTTGCAAAACTCTGCTCGATCTAGGTGTAAGTGTATCTTGTATCCCTGTGCAAATAGTTTTTTGTAAGATATTTTGGGTTAAACATGGCAAAATCGTCATTTTGGACGAGAGGTTCTGTTTAAAATCGCCCTCAAAATTCGAGAGAAAAAAAATCCAGAAACGGTCTGTTTAGTTTTGTTTTTATCTTTAACATAACGATCACAAGATTATTTTGAAAATGACCTATTTTTTCGACCTTCTCGGTATTTTCCCGACTCGACTTTGGTATTTTCCTATAAATAGACCGCCTGTTTAGCACGGTTGAACAGATGGACCGGGTAGGCATATAACGTTGTTAGCATTAAAATTATTATGGATCAACTGGTTTTATATTTGTTTTGGGCGAGTGATCTTGATGATGTATTTCAAAGCCTGCATTAACATCAACAGGTCCGTTAAGATTGATGTATGAAGTTTATACGTAGTATAAATTATTAACACAACTGGTTTGGTCGGCTTGTCCGCATATATAAAGGAAAAATAGAACGCCATCCTGAACTTATCGGGTATTGTCCATGAAATGATTCCCCGAGGAGTTCCGGATGGAATAACACCGTGGACTTCACGCCGCTTGCTCGTTCAACTCCAGCTTTAGCTGCAGTCTAAGTGAGTTGTATTATACAGTTATCAAATGGGTATGAGGGCGAAGCAACGACTGTTGCACGAGGGCTTTAGCCCGAAGGCAACAGTTGTTGATGAGGGGCTGACAAAAGTATACCTTTACGTTTCGCTGATATTTGTTTATGTCGAGTAGCAACGTTTCGAGAATCATATCACATACAGTACATACTTAGCTTAGATGTCACGAACTTTCAAGGAAATACTGTACATGAACTTCAGAACACACTAACAGTGTATTGAACAATTTGTTTTCAATAATAGATTTTTTTTTTCTCAAATCTTTTTAATGAAATATTTATATTCAAATGCTTCAAATTTTGAAATACAAACGTGTAAAAGTCTCTGACTTGCCCTTTATTGAGATGGTTCTTGGGACAGAATCCAATTATATATCATCGTTTGCATTAATATATAAATGAAGTAAATTTTCAAATATATTAATATATATATATATATTAAGCAAGAAAGCAGTTCTGAACAATTCATGCTAAAATATTTTCAATTATCATGGCGTAATAGATCTAAATTGAATTCAGTTACTTTGGGTGTAGAAAGATGTCATGTATTTTTTTATCTTTTGAAATTGGTTAATTAACTTTTACAAAAAAGTATAAGGTGGACAATTTTTGACAAAATCAAAGAGTTACCAGGTTTTAGTTATCACAATTTTACAAAATAGTTGACTTTGAAATTTCATAAATTTGTAAATTTTCAAATATGTATAAGTTGCTTTATTATAAATTCAATATCAGCATATTAGTTAAGTTAATTAATTAATTTAGGGTGTGGAAACATGTTGTGTTTTTGTTTTATCTCTTGAATTTTAATCAGTTTCAACTTATTACAAAACGTATTAAAGAAATCTACTTGACAAACCAATATTTCATTATCACTATTTTACAAAATATTTTTTCTTCAAAATGTCATCTGGACACAGGTAGCAATTAGTAAATTTTAAAATATCTTTGCTTTAAATACCATACCAACTTATTACAACCTGTCGCTTACATATACCAAAGAAAACAATTTGCAAGAAACCAATTCTGTCAAATGTATACTAAGTTAAATTCAATGGTGGGAGACCATGTAGTTTTTTTCATCTCTTGAATTTAAACTGAACTTATTGCTAAAGGTATTATAGAAAATTATTGACAAATTCAAACAATGACCATTATTTATCGATAGCAATTATACAAAATAATCTTCTTCGAAATGTCATCTGCACACATGTAAAATACAGTAACACAGGGACTAGTGTAAATAGTTAAGATGTTTCAATTTTTAGGCCAACACCATCATATGTAAATATTTACATTATGAAGCAGGTTCTAAATTGCTTGCCAAAGACTGCAGTTAATTTCCCTCTTTGTTCTGCTTGAAACACATACAGAATTTTGAAACTTTACATAAAATCTGGTTTTAATTTCATATTGTAGAAATATTCTCTCAATTTCAGAGTATTTTGATTTTGGGATAACACCATTTTCTTCAATTTCCACATCTTTTACAATTCCAACTGTGACAAATATTGTAGAATTATTCACTCAAATTCAAACCATTTAGATATAAAGAAACACATTTTCCTATAATTTTCACTTCTTTGGTACTATTGCAACTGTGAGGTAGTTTATTAATTATTAATTATTGAGGGGCCGCGGTGGCCAAGTGGTTAACACTTTATCACTAGCCCTCCACCTCTGGGTTGCTAGTTCGAAACCTATTGTGGGCAGTTGCCTGGTACTGACCGTAGACCGGTGGATTTTCTCCGGGTACTCTGGCTTTCCTCCACCTTCAAAACCAGGCACATCCTTAAATGACCCTGTCTGTTAATGGGACTTTAAACCAAATACATCCAAGTTTATGACTATTATGTATATATAAGAAATATATAAAAAAAACCTTTTGAGCAATTATCCTCCAGAAGAAAAGGGAAGCCGACAATCAGGCCGGTAGGTACTGTCATGGTTGTGTCTTTGGGCAATACCACTTTACCATTATTGCTCTACCAGCTGCCCCCATTGCATGATCGTAAGAGGCGACTAAACTTGGGATCTTATCTTTTCTCTTCTTTCTGAACAACTTTCTTCTTCCTAATGTCTCCCTTGACAATGCCTCACTTTTGGCCTTTAGTTGAGCGTTCGCCCCTGTGAGGAAGGCTTTGGGTTCTGTCCCCTAGCCGAGACATACCAGAGTCTTTAAAAATGGTAGTTGCTACTCCTGCTTAGCGCTCAGCGTATTTGGAGTGGGACGACTGGTTCGCCCGTTGTCAGTATAATGTGACCGGGTGGGGTGTGCTGCTGGGTGTCTTCGGCAGTATGCTTAAGTGAGGTCGCACTATAAATCGGCAAAAGTTCCGGCCTATCACAAGGAGACTTAACACGAACATACCGCAGCCTCCCAAAACACACATACGCACTCACCACACGCATACATGTCGCACGCACGGGAGGCCGTCTTTAAATGACCTTAGCTGTTAATAGGACGTTAAACAAAATAAACCAAACCAAACCAAATTATTGCTCTTGATGGCATGTGTACTCTGCAGGTAGGGCGTAAAAATTGTACCTGCTGCCCCCATGGCATGATCGTAAGAGCCGACTAAATGCGGGATGTTATCTTTTCTCTTTCTTAACAACTTTCTTCTTCCTAATGTCTCCCTTGACCATGCCTCAATTTTGGCCTTTAGGTGAGCGTTCGCCCCTGTCAGGAAGGCTTTGGGCTCTGTCCCCTGGCCGAGACATACCAGAGTCTTAAAAAATGGTAGTTGCTACTCCTGCTTAGCGCTCAGCATATTGGTAGTGGAACGACTGGTTAGCCCGTTGTCAGTATAATGTGACCGGGTGGGGTGTCCTGCTGGGTGTCTTCGGCAGTATGCTTCAGTGAGGTAGCACTATAAATCGGCAAAAGTTCCGGCCTATCACAAGGAGACTTAACACGAACATACTGCAGCCTTTCAAAACACACATACGCACTCACCACACGCATGCATGTCGCACGCACGGGAGGCCGTCCTTAAATGACCTTAGCTGTTAATAGGACGTTAAACAAAATAAACCAAACCAAATCTTCGGCAGTATGCTTCAGTGAGGTAGCACTATAAGTCGGCAAAAGGTCCGGCCTAATATACCAAATATGCTAAACCTATCTGCTCCAGTGCATCTAAGGTGTCATCAATTTATGGGAGAGGCCTTGAATCTTTGATAGTAACTTTCTACAGTCACAAAGAAACCAAATGTCATCATCTTTAGGGACAATAACAATGGGTGAACGCCATTGGCCTTCTGGTGGCTCTATAACTCATTTGTTTGCCATTTGTTGCATTATTTTTTTTTCTACCAGTGACCGGTTTGCTGGTATCCAGTACGGATGTTTTTTTCACTAGTCTTGCAGTAGCAGTTACAATTTAGTGTTCCATCAAGTAAGTTCGACCAATATTATTACTCCTGAGCCCTTCAAAAAACAGTCGGGTACTGTATTAGTATTTCTTTTAAACTCTTCTATGTTTATATATAAACATTCTTAGAACTGTTTTCATTAAGATCTATCTCACCTCTGAAACCTTTGATTTGGTTTGGTTTGGTTTATTTAGTTTAACGTCCTATTAACAGCTAAGGTCATTTAAGGACGGCCTCCCGTGCGTGTGACATGCATGCGTGTGGTGAGTGCGTATGTGTGTTTTGGGAGGCTGCGGTATGTTCGTGTTTAGTCTCCTTGTGATAGGCCGGAACTTTTGTCGATTTATAGTGCTACCTCACTGAAGCATACTGCCGACGACACCCAGCAGGACACCCCACCCGGTCACATTATACTGACAACGGGCGAACCAGTCGTCCCACTCAAAATATGCTGAGCGCTAAGCAGGAGTAGCAACTACCATTTTCAAAGACTCTGATATGTCTCGGCCAGGGGACAGAACCCAAAGCCTTCCTCACAGAGGCGAACGCTCAACTAAAGGCCAAAAGTGAGGCATTGTCAAGGGAGACATTAGGAAGAAGAAAGTTGTTAAGAAAGAAGGGACAGTGTGAAATCCTATAGAAATATTTCTTTGCTGAACTGTTTTCACATCTGGTTTCAAACATTCCGGCCAACTCTACAATACTGCACATAAGTATTGTTACATATTTGAACCTGTTTATTGTTGTACATTCCTTGATTTCCTGTCTACTATTTCTCATATTTTGTTTTCCGCTTGTGGTGTCGATCTTAAGATAAACCCGGGTTTTTATCAAGACTTATTGTGACAATTCCTGATACACAGAGAACATGGAGTTACGAATATTCATATTTAATTACGTCACAACAATGGCGCCAGGTTTATTAAAGCTTTATTTTGTATTGTGTCTATTTAACGCACAATTTCATCTTGATCGCATAGGTTTAGATGTCATCACACACGGTTTTTTTGTCGTTTTTATTAAGCCCCCGTATAAAACGATCAAATAAATCACTTATTGCAAGATTATCTTGACATGGTGCACTACTCTTGTTCACGGATTGACCTTGTGTATTTTTTGTTAACTTGTACAATAACATTACCCCCACAGACGTCTGTCACCTAAGTCTCTATCGGCTCCAAATCACGACGCACAATCCACCGTAATGAATCTTATAAAGTCCCTGTTGGGACTGATTACCAAGAAATACGGATCTTGTTTTTGTCTGTTGACAGTTGCTGTCGCCTACTGTATCAGGCATAGTGAGAACTCGAGACCGAACAGCGTGACAATTGGCTCTATGTTATTTTCGCTTAGTCGTCACAACTGTCAATTAATGGCCAAATTAATACGATATTGCATAGAAATCACCTATTTGGCTTGAATGAAGATAGATTGGTGTAAAATTTTATAAATTAATCATATCGGTAATAGAATCTAATGTACAGCTTATAAGATTATACTCTGGTGTGGTTAACGCTGCTGAGTTTCCAACCGATTTGTGACGGGCGGACGATCGGATAGAGGACGACCATATTTAGTCACTTTCTACGATTCACATTTAGTGGGAAACAGCGGGCCTTATTCTTGGGCTATCCAGTGTCCCCTGAACATTCACCTTTTGTACTCTAGATTGCATTGATCACTCAATTTACCAGTGTGTGGTCATTTCTAATTTGAAAGTTCATTTTTGCTGTACAACCGTTTTCCACACGGCGTAAAATGTACTAAAAATATATATAAGTTCCTATTTGAAACTAGGGTATGGGTAATTTTAATTGCTATTCTTAGTTAACTTCCATAATTTAAAAGACAGTACTATTTTTTGTCAGTTATGCAAGCATACATACATGACTTACAACACATACGGAAGATATTGTATAGATTCGTCCTGTCAAAACAGCACACTTCACTTAAATCAAATAGTATGTCAAATTGGTACGTTTGACTATAGCTCTAAAACGAGCACACGCACATTTTCCATTTGCCATTTCTAAAGTATATCTGAAAAAAGTAAAAAGGTTAATACAGGATTTTTTTCACATCACAGAGATATACATCCTCAACATTTCAATTATCGGAATAGGCCAGAATTACAATAATTTTACCGCTACAGCATCAATGCCCTTTGCTAAAAGCTATAATGTATTTGACAATCAGTGTGTTTACTACGAGTCTTACTGGCTTTTTACGTTTGGTTTTGACGTTTTGTTTTCTTTTTTTCAACGGTAGGGCGTAAAAATCGACCTGCTGCCACCATTGCATGATCGTAAGAGGCGACTAAATTTGGGATCTTACAGGCCCGTGTACGTTCGCAGTTCCGTCTTAAACGCAAATGCTACGGAAGTGCTACGGTATTACGACGATAATGCTACGGTTGACGTTCACAAATATTCGACCGTTTCTGAATAAATTGTCTGGTTCTTATAAAAAACGGAACCTAGACGAAGCGAGCAAGTCGAAACGACAGTAAAATGGTGTCTGATGGAGTGAATGTTGTATCCAGAAGTGGAAGAACGTTTATCAAACCGTACTACTATAGAAAACTTCAGTATGCGAAAATATGTACAACTTTTAGAAACCGGAAATATTACGGTCATATAAGGATCTTTCGGAAATATTACGGTCATATAAGGATCTTTCAAATTTTGGAAAATTTATTATTTTCGGCAACAATAGACGATAGCATTTAATTTAAAAAAATAAAATCACTCTCTATACTAGCGCTGCGGTCGCGTATGTGTGGTCTCCGTGTGTCTGAACTTTATCGTTTCGTTAGTATGTATTTATCTATATTTTTACTGTATTTATTCTCTGTCTTTGTGCTGATAATCCGTAAGGTTTAAGTAATAAAGTAATTAAATTGAAACGAGAGGCCCAGGGGCCTTAACGGTCATCTGACTCTAAATTAAAACCCTTATATTATTGTACAGTAGTATGTATTCTCTGTAGCGAGTATATAGTGGCACTGTTGGCCATGGTGGCAATCTTGGATTTCTGACCGACCCAATAAATTACAACACTTGGTCTGGACCATCTAAGGAAAATGTCTGCTAAGTTAGAGCTGAATCCCACCGGTGGAATTTGAGAAGAAGTTTGAAAGAGGTGTTGTTCAGGAAAACCATGATTGCGCAATCATGTTACAAAATGGCTGTCATGTCAAAGTTTTTACGAGGCTGAAAAATTACAACACTATGTTGGCTCGCCTTCCTTGACATCCTCACCCATTTTCAGCTCAATGGCACCAATGGAACTGGAGAAGTTTAAAATGTGTTTTTAAAGATGGCTGCCATGGCGGCCATCTTGGATTTCAGACCAATCCAAAACATAGCAATACTTCGTCGGATCCTCTCAGGAACATTTCAGGCAAGTTTCAGCTCAATAGCACTGGTGGAACTCGAGAAGACGTTTAAAATGTGTTTTTCAAGATGGCGGATATGGCGGCCATCTTTGATTTCGGACAAATCCAAAAAATAACAACGCTTGGTCAGGATCATCTGAGGAACATTTCAGGCAAGTTTCAGCCCAAACAGCACTGGTGGAACTTGAGAAGAAGTTTAAAATGTGTTTTTCGAGATGACGGCCATCTTGGATTTCGGATGGGCCAGAAAAATAACAACACTTGGTGGGTATGATCTCAGGATCATTTTTGGCAAGTTTCAGCGCAACAGCACTGGTGGATTTGGTTTGGTTTGGTTCATTTTGTTTAACGTCCTATTAACAGCTAAGGTCATTGAAGGACGGCCTCCCGTGCGTGTGTTGAGTGCGTATGTGTGTTTTGGGAGGCTGCCGTATGTTCGTGTTAAGTCTCCTTGTGATATGCCGGAACTTTTGCCGATTTATAGTGCCATCTCACTGAAGCATACTGCCAAAGACACCCAGCAGCACACCCCACCCGGTCCCATTATACTGACAACGGGCGAACCAGCCGTCCCACTCCAAATATGCTGAGCGCTAAGCAGGAGTAGCAACTACCATTTTCAAAGACTCTGGTATGTCTCGGCTAGGAGACAGAACCCAAAACATTCCTCACAGCGGCGAACGCTCAACTGAAGGCCAAAAGTGAGGCATTGTCAAGGGAGACATTAGGAAGAAGAAAGTGAGAAAAGATAAGATAGCAAATTTAGTCGCCTCTTACGATCCTGCAATGGGGCAGCAGGTACAATTCTTACGCCCTAACTGCACTGGTGGAATAACAACACTTGGTCGGGATCATATCAGGCAAATGTCAGCCCAACAGCACTGGTGGAACTTGAGAAGAAGTTTAAAATGTGTTTTTCAAGATGACGGATATGGCGGCCATCTTTGATTTCGGAGCGATCCGAAAAATAACAACACTTGGTCGGGATCATATCAGGATCATATCAGGCAAGTTTCGGCTCAATAGCACTGGTGAAACTTGGGAAGAAGTTTAAAATGTGTTTTTCAAGATGGCGGCCATCTTGGATTTCGGACCGACCCAAACAATAACAACACTTGGTCGGGATTATATCAGGATCATTTCAGGCAAGTTTCAGCGCAATAGCACTGGTGGAACTTGAGAAGAAGTTTAAAATGTGTTTTTCAAGATGGCGGCCATCTTGGATTTCGGACCGACCCAAAAAATAACAACACTTGGTCGGGATCATATCAGGATCATTTCAAGCAAGTTTTTGCTCAATAGCACTGGTGGAACTTGAGAAGAAGTTTAAAATGTGTTTTCAAAATGGCGGATAAGCGGCCATCTTGAATTTCGGACCGACCTGAAAAATAACATTTGGTCAGGACCATCTCAGGATCATTTCTGGCAAGTTTCAGCTTATCCCACTGGTGGATCTTGAGAAGAAGATTGAAATGTGAAAAGTTTACGCACGGCGGACCTTCGGGTCAGATGACCTAAAAACCTGTATCAAAGTGTTAATTTAGGTACAGGTAAACAGAACAAGAAATCTGACCACAGATAAACTGCCTTAGTTGACCAGGCTATGAATAGACGCCATATATGGCTAATTGTAAAAAGGAGAAACTGACCAGGTGTAGTGATGACTTACACACCTGAGCCCGATGACTCCTAATCAAATGTATATCCATGGCCATCAGGTGAAATTGATGGTGGTAGGGAGGGGGATTAGTACAGAACCCATGGCAACAAGTTAGGGGGACAATTAAGTCAAGTACATGTACATGTCTTGCAAGTTTGTATAAAGCAATCACTGGTACATATTACTGTTGTGTAAGCATTGAATATTTGTTTAAAAGTCTGATGTCGGGATCAGAGGAAACTTTGGCTGGGGAGGGATAGATACTAAAATCAAAAGACATCAATAATTATATACTTTAGAATATACGATATACATGTGCAATCAGAGACGTGTATATCACATGTCTCTGGTGCAATGTAGCAGACTCTCTGTGTTTACATGATAATGGAAAGACTCTGAAAATCTTTATTAATGAATTTGTTTTGTAATTTAATCTTCATCTGGATACAAACATATATTAAAGTCAACTAAAAAAGATGTACGTAGTTTGCTTTTAGTATGAAGGTGCCTTTGTCTAGGGCTCATGCCGGGGGGGGGGAGGGGGTCCGTACCCCTCAGTTGAGTGTCGATCAGTTAACCTTTGCACCCTAGGAGAAGTGAAGGTACTGAAGTAAACTTATAATTAGTGCACAGGTGTACATGTAAATATTTTGTCGGAAAAAATATTAATATGTTAATGTGTTATTGAATGTTAATTGACTTAAATTTCTTTTCTTTGTTATTTTAAACTTGAAAGTTTCTTTTTACAGTACATGTCACCTATATGATAATACATTGTATGTTCTGTCGACAGATGTTGAGACATGTACATTACATAATACTATATGAAGCCAAACATCTAGGAAGGCCTATAACCCTGTTGCCAATGGCCAACCTGTCAAATTTTACACCTGAGTGAGTTTAAACTATAGCCTGTTCTTACTTTTCGTGAAAGAAAATTTGATAATGTCAAGTTGAATATGACTATATGAATATGAAAATAATGATTAAAATGAATTAGGCTACATATCCTAAAAAAATCTTAGATATTTACGATAAAAACCGAAATTTATTAAGTCTACATATATCATGAAACCATCATCTCAAGAGTTTAAATTACAAATGTTTGATTTTGATTTTATCAATTTGTGATCAATTCTGTGATTAGACCTTTGGGTGTTAAAATTGAAATAACTAATTGATAACTCCATAGCTCCATCGATCACGATGCTATTCTCATTAAAGTTGGAAGTTTTAAGAAGCAGTCTATAGCCTTACCTGTAGGTCTTAATTATCTCTCATTGTTCTACCTTTCACATCTAATATCACTTGGTCCACAAAATACCTTACCTTTAGTTAACCTGTATACAACATGCTGTGTTATTTGTATCATTGCTGACAATTAAGTTTAACTACCCTAGTTTACATGTGTGATACTGTTCCGGACCATTTGTACCCTATACATGTAACCTGACCAGTTCATATTACATATAACTGTCTTAAAGGTTAGCCTATAGCACAGTAAAGCCAATATTGTTTATTTGACACGATCTTCATCTTGGTTTCCATCGTCATGCGTCGACTCCTAGGATCCACAATTTTGTATCACACTAAGATCGATGGACCATGTGACTTGACTCGTTTTTTTGTGAGCGTGTTATTTTTTCTATACAACGATACAGACAGATTATAGCAGTGTCTATTTAATTCTCACCTCCTTGTAAAATTATTTGCTGTCCCTACATTTCCTTTTTGACGTTCGGTAAGTATTATAACTTAATTTCGTTTCGATAAAAATTACACTCCGCAAATGTTTTTCTTAACAGCTTTCTTCTTCCTAATCTTCGCCCCTGTGCGGAAGGCTTTGGGTTCTGTCCCCTGGCCGAGACATACCAGAGTCTTTAAAATGGTAGTTGCTACTCCTGCTTAGCGCTCAGCATATTTGAAGTGGGACGACTGGTACGCCCGTTGTCAGTATAATGGGACCGGGTAGGGTGTCCTGCTGGGTGTCTTCGGCAGTATGCTTCAGTGAGATAGCACTATAAATCGGCAAAAGTTCCGGCCTATCACAAGGAGACTTAACACGAACATATCGCAGCCACCCAAAACACATACGCACTCACCACACGGATGCATGTCCTTAAATGACCTTAGCTGTTAATAGGACGTTAAACAAATTGGCAGGGCCTTTGATCCAAAAATAACAACTGCAATATCAGGATCATTTCAAGCAAGTTTTTTGCTCAATAGCACTGGTGGAACGTGAGAAGAAGTTTAAAATGTGTTTTCAAAATGGCGGCTAAGCGGCCATCTTGAATTTCGGACCGACCTGAAAAATAACATTTGGTCAGGACCATCTCAGGATCATTTCTGGCAAGTTTCAGCTTATCCCACTGGTGGAACTTGAGAAGATTGAAATGTGAAAAGTTTACGCACGGCGGACCTTCGGGTCAGATGACCTAAAAACCTGTATCAAAGTGTTAATTTAGGTACAGGTAAACAGAACAAGAAATCTGACCACAGATAAACTGCCTTAGTTGACCAGGCTATGAATAGACCCCATATATGGCTAATTGTAAAAAGGAGAAACTGACCAGGTGTAGTGATGACTTACCACACCTGAGCCCGATGACTCCTAATCAAATGTATATCCATGGCCATCAGGTGAAATTGATGGTGGTAGGGAGGGGGATTAGTACAGAACCCATGGCAACAAGTTAGGGGGACAATTAAGTCAAGTACATGTACATGTCTTGCAAGTCTGTATATAGCAATCACTGGTACATATTACTGTTGTGTAAGCATTGAATATTTGTTTAAAAGTCGAATGTCGGGATCAGAGGAAACTTTGGCTGGGGAGGGATAGATACTAAAATCAAAAGTCATCAATAATTATATACTTTAGAATATACGATATACATGTGCAATCAAAGACGTGTATATCACATGTCTCTGGTGCAATGTAGCAGACTCTCTGTGTTTACGTGATAATGAAAAGACTCTGAAAATCTTTATTAATGAATTTGTTTTGTAATTTAATCTTCATCTGGATACAAACATATATTAAAGTCAACTAAAAAAGATGTACGTAGTTTGCTTTTAGTATGAAGGTGCCTTTGTCTAGGGCTCATGCCGGGGGGGTGGGGGTGGGGGGGGGGGGGGGGGGGGGGGGGTCCGTACCCCTCAGTTGAGTGTCGATCAGTTAACCTTTGCACCCTAGGAGAAGTGAAGGTACTGAAGTAAACTTATAATTAGTGCACAGGTGTACATGTAAATATTGTGTCGGAAAAAATATTAATATTTTAATGTGTTATTGAATGTTAATTGACTTAAATTTCTTTTACATTGTTATTTTAAACTTGAAAGTTTCTTTTTACAGTACATGTCACCTATATGATAATACATTGTATGTTCTGTCGACAGATGTTGAGACATGTACATGTCCAGACTACATGTACATTACATAATACTTTATGAAGCCAAACATCTAGCAAGGCCTATAACCCTGTTGCCAATGGCCACGGTCCAATATGCAACCCCTCAGGACATGCATCCTATCACACCTTACCTGTAAGATGATGATCAGTCTAGCTCCTGCCAGGTGACCTGTCCCTAACTAACCCCCCGGGGTCCAAATATAACCCAATTATGGTTAATTCTCACTTAGCCAACATTCTGAAATTTATCTATATTACCTGGCCAACCTGTCAAATTTTACACCTGAGTGAGTTTAAACTATAGCCTGTTCTTACTTTTCGTGAAAGAAAATATGATAATGTCAAGTTGAATATGACTATATGAATATGAAAATAATGATTAAAATGAATTAGGCATATCCTAAAAAAAATCTTAGATATTTACGATAAAAACCGAAATTTATTAAGTCTACATATATCATAAAACCATCATCTCAAGAGTTTAAATTACAAATGTTTGATTTTGATTTTATCAATTTGTTATCAATTCTGTGATTAGACCTTTGGGTGTTAAAATTGAAATACATAATTGATAACTCCATAGCTCCATCGATCACGATGCTATTCTCATTAAAGAAAGTTTTAAGAAGCAGTCTATAGCCTTACCTGTAGGTCTTAATTATCTCTCATTGTTCTACCTTTCACATCTAATATCACTTGGTCCACAAAATACCTTACCTTTAGTTAACCTGTATACAACATGCTGTGTTATTTGTATCATTGCTGCCAATTAAGTTTAACTACCCTAGTTTACATGTGTGATACTGTTCCGGACCATTTGTACCCTATACATGTAACCTGACCAGTTCATATTACATATAACTGTCTTAAAGGTTAGACTATAGCACAGTAAAGCTAATATTGTTTATTTGACACGATCTTCATCTTGGTTTCCATCGTCATGCGTCGACTCCTAGGATCCATAATTTTGTATCACACTAAGATCGATGGACCATGTGACTGGACTCGTTTTTTTGTGAGCGTGTTATTTTTTCTATACAACGATACAGACAGATTATAGCCGTGTCTATTTAATTCTCACCTGCTTGTAAAATTATTTGCTGTCCCTACATTTCCTTTTTGACGTTCGGGAAGTATTATAACTTAATTTCGTTTCGATAAAAATTACACTCCGCAAATGTTTTTCTTAACAGCTTTCTTCTTCCTAATCTTCGCCCCTGTGCGGAAGGCTTTGGGTTCTGTCCCCTGGCCGAGACATACCAGAGTCTTTAAAATGGTAGTTGCTACTCCTGTTTAGCGCTCAGCATATTTGGAGTGGGACGACTGGTTCGCCCGTTGTCAGTATAATGGGACCGGGTGGGGTGTCCTGCTTGGTGTCTTCGGCAGTATGCTTCAGTGAGATAGCACTATAAATCGGCAAAAGTTCCGGCCTATCACAAGGAGACTTAACACGAACATATCGCAGCCACCCAAAACGCATACGCACTCACCACACGGATGCATGTCCTTAAATGACCTTAGCTGTTAATAGGACGTTAAACAAATAAAACTAAAACCAAACCGCAAAATGTTCTACCGAACGGTTAAGAGATGGTCTGCGAGTGAAAATAGGTAAACGCAAGTGCTACAGTAATGCTACGGTGAATGGACGCAAACAGTACGGAAATGGTACAGTAATGCTACGGAAACGCTACGCTTAAATCGGAACTGCGAACGTACACGGGTCTGTATCTTTTCTTCTCTTTCTTCAACAACGTTCTTCTTCCTTATGTCTCTCTTGACAATGCCTCACTTTTGGCCTTCAGTTGAGCTTTAGCCCCTGTGAGGAAAGCTTTGGGTTCTGTCCCCTGGCCGGGACAAACCAGAGTCTTTAAAAATGGTAGTTTTTATTCCTGCTTAGCGCTCAGCATATTACCAAGAGCTGTTGGAGAACAGCAAATCTCGTCTCGCAAACGTTTGTCAATAAATAATTAGAAATATATTAATTGGTATGGTTTCACAAATTTTCAATAATGATATCTATTGTTTACTTGATCAGATTGTGTATTGTATATTCATGCAATTTTCAAAACCATATCAATATATATATATATCTGTAAATTAGTATGCTTCAGTGAGGTAGCACTATAAATCGGCAATTTGGTTTATTTTGTTTAACGAACTATAAATCGGCAAACGTTCCGGCCTATCACAAGGAGACTTAACACGGACATACCGCAGCCTCCCAAAACACACATACGCACTCACCACACGCATGCATGTCGCACACACGGGAGGCCCCCAAAACACACATACGCACTCACCACACGCATACATGTCGCACGCCCGGGAGGCCGTCCTTAAATGACCTTAGCTGTTAATAGGACGTTAAACAAAATAAACCAAACCAAACCAAACCACACACGGGAGGCCGACCTTAAATGACAGCTGTAGGTGTTAATAGGACGTAAAACAAAATAAACTAAACCAAACCAAACTATTCGGTAGACAAGCTATGCTGTTGTTAATTAAATAAATATATTAAATAATTGCTTTTGGACCTATTTCTTTTATTTTCTGATAAAAAATAATCGTCTCCCTTGAAAAATGAGGAACAATATCAATTGTCTTACGTGAGCATTTTCATTGTTTTTTTTTCAGTTTCACTCCAAGAAGGGATAGTGTAACTTTAGAGGGACTCTTTTCCCTAAACAAATCTTTCTTTTTAATCATTCAGTTCAACGCCGGCAATGGATCGTTTAACTCCCACATGAACCCCTATACCATGTATTACCATGCCTTTGCAACACTCGCAACAAAAAACGCAAGAAAAATACAGATTTAAAAAGAAAAAATCCTTTTTTTTTTTCTTTTTTTTAAGTTTTACTCCAGGAAGGCATAGTATTACTCAACAGGGACTCTAATGCCAAATATCAGCACCCTAGTACAATGATAAAGTGATGTATTAACACCTTTCAACACTTGCACCAAAAACTTAACGCAGATATATTCTAAATCCAAATAATTTTTAAAATCCGTTTTTTTCTCCAAAAAATATTTCAGTTTAACTCCGGCAAGGGGTAGTTTAACCCTCACATGGACCATATTATCATAAATTAATATGCCTTTTATCACTTGCACTAACAACTAAACGTTTGAAAAACCAACGCCGACGCCGGGGTGACAACATAAGCACTCCCTTTTCTTCAAAGAGACGAGCTCAAAATGGTAGTTGTTACTCCCGCTTAGCGCTCAGTGTTTTGGGAGTAGGGACAACTAGTTGCACGTTTTCAGTATAATGCTACTGGTAGAAGGGTCCTGCTGGTAGTCCTCGGCAGTATGCTTCAGTGAGGTAGCACTATAAATCGGCACAAAGTTCCGGACTATCACAAGAATTTGTTACACGAATATACCGCAGCCTTTCCAAAACACACATTCGCACTCATCACACGAATGGGAGGTCGTCTTTAAATGACCTTAGCTGGTGAAAGGACGTTAAACAAATAAAACCAAACCAAACGAATTGTCTCCTTGTAATAACACCAATATGATGCCAACATTATAACGCTACCTCACTGAAGCATGACGCCTCACCTGGTCACGTTAATTGACCACAGATTTGCAGAGGTTATATAGTCATCGCAATCACAAGATACATAGGGAGAGCACAAGAGAAAACGGGAAAAAAACAGACAGGAAGGAAAAGGACGAGATAATGATCCGCGGAGTTGCAATGGTGACAGCAGATCATTTTTATCTAATCAATATCAGCTGAAATACGAGACCGGGAAGTAACGCCGGGGACAGCAGTTTCACGTTTTGTCTAATCAATACAAGCTGAAAGTATATGTATCCTGAAAGTCACAACCAATGGTCTATAAGCCTTAAAACAATTCAAAACTCAAAAATACATTTTAAAAAATCTATGTTACTTCCTTGGTCGCCTTTATATTACTGAGTTTGGAGGACGTTAAACGACAAACAATTCTCCGATGGTCGTTTTTATTAGATTGTTTACCGTGTATTAAAAGCCTCTTTTAAAAAGTGTTAGTATAATGGGACCGGGTGGGGTGTCCTGCTGGGTGTCTGCGGCAGTATGCTTCAGTGAGTTAGCACTATAAATCGGCAAAAGTTCCGGCCTAAGTTCAACACACGCATGCATGTCGCACACACGGGAGGCCGTCCTTAAATGTCCTTAGCTGTTAATACGACGTTAAACAAAACAAGGATGTATGGTATTGCAACAGCAATACAAAATCCCCTGCCTGACCTAGGAGTGCACCTGTTCATTTCCCATTTTTTAAACCGTTATACTCATCATGTATACCAAGTTTCGTTAAAATCGGAGTAGTACTTTAGGAGGAGTTGTCCGGACAAGCCTCAACCAATGAGAAGCCGGTGGACAATTTGAAAAAAAATGTTTTTTTCGAAAAAAAAAATGTGGGATGCACAACTACATGTTATTCTGATAATGTATACCTAGTTTCGTTAAAATTGGAGTAGTACTTTAGGTGGAGTTATCCGGACAAGCCTCAACCAATGAGAAGCCGGCGGCCATTTTGAAAAATGTTTTTTTTCGAAAATAAAAATGGGGGATGCACAACTACATGTTATACTGATAAGGCATACCAAGTTTCATTAAAATCGGAGTAGTACTTTAAGAGGCGTTGTCCGGACAAGCCTCAACCAATGAGAAACCGGCGGCCATTTTGAAAAAATGGTTTTTTCGGGGAAAAAATGTGGGATGCACAACTGCATGTTATACTGATCATGTATACCAAGTTTCGTTAAAATCGGAGTAGTACTTTAGAAGGAGTTGTCCGGACAACTGTTGCGTGACAGACAGACGGACGGACAGACGGACGGAGGGTCAACCTAAGTCCCCCCGTTTTTCAAACGGCATGGGACTAATAAGCCAAACCAAACCAAACCAAAAAGTGTTAATAACATTAATATTGATAGATACAGTGTGTATAAATACCATTTTGGTAGGAGTGATATAAATGCAACTTTCACCGTAAAGCGTGCGTTGAGTGAAAATGTGCCCAAACTACCTTCTATCCCCTGTTGTCTTCCCGGTAATGCCGTTCAATTATTAATGATGGGATATTTGAAAGTTTGATATTAGTACGCATCGACCATCGATGTTATCATTAATGTGCTAAAGGGAATGATATACGGCGTTTAAATTCGGAATATGGCAATTTGAAATCCGTTGGGTGGTGTGCAGTCGTTGATTGAGCTACAATGTCAGTTGTCTCATTTCACACTTTCGTGTACGTGTAGGCTACAAGTACACCCCAACCTAGTCTGTCACATTGGTAAAATGCAACTCCTGCTGTAACGAATGTTCCCAATAAATATCGCTTTGGTTTGGTTTGGTTTGGTTTAATTTGTTTAACGTCCTATTAACAGCTAAGGTCATTTAAGGACGGCGTGTGGTGAGTGGGTATGTGTGTTTTGGGAGGCTGCGGTATATTAAGTATCCTTGTGATGGGCCGGAACTTTTGCCGATTTATAGTACTACCTTACTGAAGCATACTGCCGAAGACACCCCACCCGGTCACATAAATATCGGTAGTCGGACAGACTCCGCCGAGACAGAAAAGTAAACAAATAAAAGCAAGTATACATATTCCTACAAGTTAATAAGCATATTCTATATAACAGTTTGGTTGCGTGATAATGCTTCTTAGCTTTGACTCTCTGTGCCCACTCGAGGCTCTGTCATAATATATATAGTCTTTAAAAGCAGTCTCTCTGAAGCAAATTATTAATGACATAGTTTGCTGTGAAATCGTCACGGCCCATAAGCACTATAACGGTCATTGGGGCCAAAAAAGACGACCAAAACGGTTATAAAATGAAACAACATCAAACAAACGAAACATGTAAATATGTATCTGTACTTGCGCATTGTTTAAAATGAAAATAATGACTATGATAACTCAAATATTGTGATACAGACCAAAAGTTCGCGGATGTTATTGGTGATGTTTATCGTTTTGAAAAGTACTTTTCGAGTTGTCATGCTGTTATAAAATCTTTCTCTTGTGGGTTGTCGATCAATGCAATCCAATAAGAAGCGTTTAATAGTTATTGGTTCTTTGCATGCAATGCGCTCAGTTTAATCATCAAGCTTCAATAAGTAGGAATACGTTATATATGTATGGCCCATCCTAAGACGAGCAAGTACAACCTCGTCTCGGCTATTGTCTCTGTAGCAAGGAGACCATTCAACGACGTTTGCTTTAATCGTGTTGTAATTAATTGTTAACACACGGACTCTATCGAATTTGCCACTGTGATCATCAACATAGTTAAAAACGGTTTAAAATCAATTAGTGGAAGTAATAATGCTGCTTTTGCGGAGCGATATGCTTTTTCATCACCAGGTATTCCTGTATTTCAGTGCTGGATTATCGCAAAGTGACTTGAAACGAACATACATCCACAAGCACGACACGTATGCATGTCGTTTGGTTTGGTTTAATTTGTTTAACGTCCTATTAACAGCTAAGGTCATTTAAGGACGGCCTCCCGAGCGTGCGACATGCATGCGTGAGTTGAGTGCGTATGTGTGTTTTGGGAGGCTGCGGTATGTTCGTGTTAAGTCTCCTTTTGATAGGCCGGAACTTTTGCAGATTTATAGTGCTACCTCACTGAAGCATACTGCCGAAGTTTGGTTTGGTTTGGTTGATTTTGTTTAACGTCCTATTAACAGCTAAGGTCATTTAAGGACGGCCTCCCGTGCGTGCGACATGTATGCGTGTGGTGAGTGCGTAATTGTGTATTTGGGAGGCTGCGGTATGTTTGTGTGAGGTCTCCTTGTGGTAGGCCGGGACTTTTGCAGATTTATAGTGCTACCTCACTGAAGCATACTGCCGAAGACACCCAGCAGCATACCTCACCCAGTCCCATTATACTGACAACGGGC
Source organism: Pecten maximus (assembly GCF_902652985.1). NCBI lineage: Eukaryota > Metazoa > Mollusca > Bivalvia > Pectinida > Pectinidae > Pecten > Pecten maximus. The sequence goes on along the minus strand of NC_047024.1, from coordinate 30,345,361 downwards.
GAACCAGTCGTCCCACTCCTAATATTGTGAGCTCTAAGCAGGAGCAGCAACTACCATTTTCTGGTATGTCTCGGCTTAGGGGACAGAACCCAAAGCCTTCCTTACAGCGGCGAACGCTCAACTAAATGCCAAAAGTGAGGCATTGTCAAGGGAGACATTACGAAGAAGAAAGTTGTTAAGAAAGAAGAGACAAGATAAGATCCGAAATTTAGTCGCCTCTTACGATCAAGCGATGGGGACAGCAGGTAGAATTCTTACGCGCCGCCCTACCTGCAGGGCAGGGTGTTATTTATTTTCGTTTAGCCATACGCTGTTAAGAGGTTGGCTATACGAAAACGTTATCAGACGAATACACACACACACACAAAAGAAAAGAAAAAAGGACCAGAGGCCAATGGGCCTGAATGGTCACCTGATATATGAAATATTTCAGTTAAGTTAATTGACCCTTTTTGGCCCCGCCTACAGCCCGTAGGGGTCAGTCAATGTCAGCATGTGTATACCATTAAGCTGTGATCTAGTGCTGATAAAGTTAGAATGAATACCATTGTCCAATAGAAATTAAACAAATCATAGTTAAAAATGTGATTTCTCTAAATAAACTATAGTTAAATTTACCCCCTCCCCCGGGGAAAACTTGTGACGCCAGGGTCATGAAATTCATAAGTATAGTAAAGAACTATAAGACCGTTCCACCTATGAAGAGTATTTGATTCTACCTTATTTGGGTCTTGAGAAGAAGATTTTTGAAATTTTAGTCAATTTGACCCTTTTTAGCCCCACCCATCAGCCCCTCGGGGTCAGTTAGGGCCAACATGTGTGTTATTCATCAAACATCAAACTGCCATCACAAACTGATAATGTTAACAAAGTTAGAATGATGAATTCCAATAGAAATCAAAGAAATTATAGTCAAAAATGTAATTTACCTATATAAACTATAGTAAAGTTTACCCCCTTCCCAGGGGCAAACTTGAGACCCAAGGGTCATGAAATTCACAATGTTTATAAAGCACCTTAAGACCCTTCTATATATGAAGAGTACTGATTCCATCATATCTGCGAGTAGAGAAGAAGATTTTTGAAATTTCAGTCAATTTGACCCTTTTTAGCCCCGCCCTCAGGCCCCTGGGAGTCAGTCAGGGCCAGCATGTGCATGCCATCAAACTGTCATCCCATGCTGATAATGTTGACCAAATAAGAATGCATTTCAATGGAAATAAAACAAATAAAAGTCAAAAATGTGATTTCCCTATATAAACTATAGTGAAGTTTACCCCCTCCCCAGCTCGGCAGTATACGGAAGTAGAGTAGCACTGTAAAGTCGGAATCATTTCGTATGTTAGATTCTATTTGTGACTGTCTGCTTAACATACACCTGCGTTCGATATACCGGCAGTTTATATTATTAGGAACTCTGTAGTCATCTAACTACGGAACGCAATTATGTTAATGTTTTCCTCCATTATGTAAGAACCTAAATACTCAAGCATTAAAAAAGGAAGTACGCATAGCCTTCTTTTTTACCACGGATTTTTCAGGTCACTTTTTTTCTGTGGGGTATTTGAAATCAATAGCAAGAGTATATCAATATTCACATTAAAATCCCTTTACATCTGAATGATTTTAACGTTTAAGTTGGTTTTCTTGGGACATGCCAAACTACGGCGTTTTTGACTTTATCATCGAACTTCTCCTATTTGTCGCAGAAAATTATTTAGGTTCCCAGCAAAATATATTATATTAATGGGTTAATTTCGTACCAAAAAAGTCCCATTTCAGCATTTTAGGTCATCTGAGATGACAAATAGCCGTTGTTGCTCGTCGTTAAACATTTACTTCAAAACGCTACTTTTCCTTGACCCCAAAGCGGGCTACTTACTACCAAATTTTGTTGGACCAAAAAGGGGAGCATTGGTGAAGTTTTGTTTTAAAACCCTACTCCTCCTTATCCCTTGGTAAGAAATATAATCGGGGCAGAGACTCATGGGGCCCCACAGGGGAAACTTTACTGTAATTTTGCTTTCTATATATAATGATTCAATTGTCAGATGACCGTTAACGGCCACGGCCCTCTTGTTTAAGTTAGATACCAGATTGCACTTAAAAAAAAATATCGATATTAATGTTTATGCCCCGGTATAGGCTTCGATCACGAATATTTATGTGTAACTCTGACGGTTTTCGTAAAACTCTATTCTGACCTAGTATTGTTTGAATATCTCATCAATTCAAACATCGAAAACTAGCATTCAAAAGTACTGAAAGATACTAAACGCAGCCTTCGTGTCAGGCAGTGCATATATCTGTAAACAATGTGACGTCATCAGAGTGTTGAAGTTGCAGCAAAGTACAACAATATATATTTACATGAATAGCCCAATGAAGCATCAAAATGTGGCGCAACATTAATCCAAATGCGAAGTGTTACGTGTACATGTAATCTGGCGCGAATGTTGCACGTTCGGATTGACTCGGTTGTTTATTTGAAACGGTGCACGTGTGTAGATCGTTGACGTCAGTCAGATTTGATGTGTGAAGTCATGACGGACCTGCCTGGCTCAGCTCTCCCATCCTGATGCAATTAGTCAGAAAGAAAGTCTAGACAAGACTGGTTTGACTCTCTTTCCCTCAAAAGGAGAGTTGTAGGTAGATTATGAGGAGGCTTTTAGAAATGACAATGTTGTGCATGGAGTATTGCGTTTCACCGTTCACATGCCTGTCAGAGGAGTATTGGATGTCAAATATGATTTTAATTTAGAGTTTATACTGTCGGCTATTTTATAGGTATTGGGCCGTGTAGCCATTTAGTTATAATAACCATATTGCCTAGTTTCAGAGTGTGTATGTGTCGGAGTGAGAGTCGGTAGTTATGTCCTTTAATATCTGGTATATATTTTTTAATTTCAATAAAACTACCTGAACTTTGTATCTTTTGAATTTGATTCTGACGCACCCAAGATCAGTGAATCTGTTTATATTAGTGTAAGGTGTTGATATGAGGCGAAAACTCGAAACTTTTACATAACAAACATCATTTAATTATTAATGATTATGAAGATTTAAATCTAAAATACACAATACAAGTACACATCACATGTACGACTAGTTTGGTTTAGTTTTGTATTATTTTCCTTCATATCAGCATCTTAGGACGGCCTCCCCTGTGTGATGCATACGTGTATTGTATTTTATGAGGTTGTGGTATATTGGTGTTTGTCTTCTTGTGATAGCTCGTATCTGATGTCAACTTTATTGCTGCTTCACTGAAGTATACTGCTGACGACAGCCAGCAGGACACCTCATCCGGTCCCATTATACTAACAACATGCAAACAACTAAATTTCGTGATTACACGTTCTGTGCATGCGTTATAATTGTTGGATTGGGCGGTTCATGTCTTTTCATTAAAATTACAGTACTTGCTGACTGTTGGCCTTAGTTGAGCGTTCGCCCTTGTGAAGAAGGGCTCTGGGTTCTGTCCCTGGTCGAGACATACCACAGTCTTTATAAATGATAGTTGCTGCTCCTGCTTAGCGCTCAGCATATTAGGAGTGGGACGCCTGGCTGGCCCGTTGTCAGTATAATGAGACCGGGTGGGGTGTCCAGATTTGGTGTCCTTGGACCAGAGTCTTTAAAATGGTAGTTGCTGCTCCTGCTTAGCGCTCAGCATATTAGTAGTGGGACGACTGGTTCGCCCGTTGTCAGTATAATGTGACCGGGTAGGGTGTCCTGCTGGATGTCTTCGGCAGTATGTTTCAGTGAGGTAGCACTATAAATCGGCAAAGATTCCGGCCTATCACAAGGAGACTTAACACGAACATACTGCAGCCTCCCAAAAGACACATACGCACTCACCACACGCATGCATGTCGCACGCACGGGAGGCCGTCCTTAAATGACCTAAGCTGTTAATAGGACGTTAAACAAAATAAACCAAACCAAACCGCAGCCTCCCAAAACACACCTACACAATAGCCACACGCATGTATGTCGCACGCACGTGGTCCTTAAATGACCTAAGCTTTTAATAGAACGTTAAACAAAATAAACCAAACCAAATACTTCAGTGAGGTAGCACTATAAATCGGCAAAAGTTTCGGCCTATCACAAGGAGACTTAACACGAACATACCGCAGCCTCCCAAAACACACATACGCACTCACCACACGCATGCATGTCGTACGCACGGGAGGCCGTCCTTAAATGACCTTAGCTGTTAATAGGACGTTAATGAAATAAAACCAAACCAAACCTAAATATAAATGTGTAAGAAACATGATGCATGAAAAATTGACATGTATCGCAAATCACCATTTTGAGTTTACAAAAATAGAATTATAATAGATGTAACTTGAAGCGTATCAATGAAAAATACATGAAATGTTCTATATCAACTTTTTTTTTTTTATCTTATCGATTTCCTCTAATTAAAAAAACTTTCTTCTTTCTGACGTTTCCCTTTACACTGACTGATTGTTTGCCTTCAATTGAGCGTTCACCCCTGTGGGAACGGCTTTTGGTTCAAACCCCGGGCCGGGACATAGCCAATAAAAATGGTAGTTGCTACTACTATTTAAAAACACATTTTATTGTCCCAAACATAGGGCTTTAGAAGTTGGGGACCTGGGGTTCCTTGCAGTGTAAACGAGAATTATCAAAGATCAAATAAATAAGATTGAAATATCATAGTTCCTATGGCAGTATGAATCACATTTAGTTCATATATCAACATTTTCGGTATTGATACATACAGCTAACGATAGGACGTTAAACAAAATAAACCAAACCAAACCAAATGATACATACATTGTATCTACTATCACTAGCTACGTATTAAAAATGAAGTATTCTCATAATACTGTTTAATAAATGATGTTATTAAAGTGTTTTATTATTATTTTTAATATTTTTAGTATGACTGCTATTATAAATAAAAGCAAATCAGATGACTTTCCTTCACGCTTACCATTAAGCTCTGGAAGCATTATATTGTGTCTGGAAGAGGCAGATTTATATCCCATAGCTAAGAAACTTGCCTACTTGTATTTTGCATATATTATGCATATTTCAAAACACGGTGCCCTAAAATCTAGATATTTTAAAACCTATCACAATTTACAACAACATCAATATATTGTAAACCATATTTTCATGTTTGCGAAAGCAACGGTTTAACAAATTAACAGAACTAGGATATTATTTTCCCAAAAATAGTGTGTTCACTTTAAAAAGAAATTTGTTTCAAGAAAAAAAATGTTATGATGATTTTAATAGGACGCTAAACCGATGAATAAAGAAAACAAAATTGAGAGTATTATCTAGGCATGATAGTTCCCAGGCACCTGGGATTGGAATTTAAATTGCGTAAATTTCGGCAAATAAACCTTGTACAATGGCCATGTGTGGTTAGATCATTTAATTTTGTCAGCATGTTTGGTTTGGGTTGGTTTGTTTATTTTGTTAAACGTCCTATTAACAGCTAAGGTCGTTTAAGGACGGCCTGCCATATAAGTCATTTATATAAACATTAGGATTATGGTAATCAATTATTCTTACTTCGCTTACATCGTTTCCGACATCTCGAAAACCGAAGGGTAGAATTCAACAAAACTTTGACATGTGTTTTATAGAGGTATTAATGGGCATATGATGTAAAAATATAATACTAATCTATTTTACCACTAGCATACTTTATTCCCGAACCTGTGAATAGAGAACTACACATACGATATTGCTTTACATCCCGTCCCTAAATGACCAAACATGTTGATAAGACGTGAAATACGAAACCCTAATATCAGCAAATCGGCAATATTTAACTTGTCAAAACGCGAGGAAAACTGTGCTTAATACATTTTACAATTGATAAAAATGTATCCAAAATCATCAATTTGATCAAAAGTTCCGATCGACCGAAAGTCGAGTATTTTTTTTTTTATTGCCCCCGCCATGACCCATGCCCGTCCCGTCCCAATGCAATGCAACTAGCTAATCTCAGGAATTGCTGAGGTTTCCGGGTGTCAAGTGGCAGCGGGGGCATTTATGTCTTAGACATTTTCTAGTTTTTTTTTTCTGCATAGAATATGACTACATATTTGTAAAAACACCCCAGTTAACAATGGAAAACGCTAAAATTGCGTTGTTCAACCGATTCTTAATAATGCCGTCTTGTTAGGAAGCGCATATTTGTGTCACCCGCGAAAAACATGCGACATATATAGGTATCACTACGTCGGCGTCGTTCCTGGCAGCGGCGTCTTCCTTATATAGGTTTCCGTGCGATAACTCGAGTTTGTTTGGGATTGTTTTCCAAGTCCAAAGGTCAAGGTCACTGTTACACTAAAATTGACCTTTTGTCAAACATGCTTGCTTTGGAATGCTTTTCAGGTGCGAAGTTCAAAGGTTACGGTCATTGTTTCTAAAGATAGATAAATATATTTCCTTGCAATAACTGAAGAACCCTTTGACCGATCAAACTTTTTGATTTTGTTTACCCTAAGTGCTTGCTTTGGATCGCTCTCCGGGCCCGAGAGACAAATGTCAAGGTCACTGCTACTGAAAATAGAATTTTTTTTTCCGTGCGATAACTCAAATTCCCTTGGACCCATCAAGCTCAATCTTATTCAGATCTTTGTTACAAAAAGTCCTTGCTCGGGATTGTTTGTCATATCCAAAGGTCAATGTCACTGTCCAAAAATAGAAAATAGTCTCCTTATGATAACCCTTTAAAATAGAAAATAGTCTCCTTATGATAACCCTTTTAATTACTCAACTTTTTGCGCGGGCGACGCATCCTCTTCCGTGGATTCTTGTTCGTCTAGCTTTATCTTTGGTTCAGATAACATATTTCCGTGAAATGAATAGAAAATAGAAAGTTTTCACTTTGAATATACAAATGCATGATACGTTATTTGAGCGTAAACTATTCCTATTTTATCATGTATGATACTACATTCGTCTGCTCCGACTGGTACAGCTCGCTGGGCAAGGCCTTGTTTTCCAACTCTCCCCTTCAACATCATTAATCACTAGAAGTCTCGACATACACGTATCCCGTACACACGACATCATTTTCACATTTGTTATCATACAATAACTTATCACACGGCAATTGTAGATGATTATTAGATTGTACTATCGAGATGACCTGTATAGTTTCTCGGGGAAAATATTTCTTCCCCGTCTCATCGTATATCGTCAGAGGAGATTTATTCTGTCCTCTCTATCCCTTTCTTATCTTGAGTCCCATGCGGCTGGACATAAGAGACGACTAATTTCGAGATCTTTATATTTTCTTCTCTTCCTAAACAGGTTGTCTTGATAATGTCTCCCCTGAAACTCACAAATCATACTCTCTGAGATTATCAGTTAATTTTCCCTGCCTTACATCATTTTTAGATAGTAACTGATACGCCAGTAGTTAAAATAACGTGACTGGTAGGTGATAAAGAATAGCGACCTTGACTTGTCCTAGCATCCACTGATTAGGTTGTTTTATTTACCTACTTTAACAGGGTCGTTGAAGGAATGTGGTCATGTTTACATTACAACTTCAAAATATAAGCTACAATATGATATACACATGTATAACTGATGTACTCGTATTCCACTGTTAGCGTATGGATAATTTTGTATTATCTGAAAATCGTTGATCTATATCACAAGATTTGAGTAACCACAGTCACTTTCATTTTTCTGCCCTGCAGATAGGGCGTAAGAATTGTACCTGCTGCCCCCATTGCATGGTCGTAAAAGGCGACTAAATTTGGGATCTTATCTTTTCTCTTAACAACTTTCTTCTTCCTAACGTCTCCCTTGACACTGCCTCACGTTTGGCCTTTAGTTGAGCGTTCGCCCCTGTGAGGAAGGCTTCGGGTTCTGTCCCCTGGCCGAGACATACCAGAGTCTTTAAAAATGGTTGTTGCTGCTCCTGCTAAGCGCTCAGCATACTTTGAGTGGGACGACTGGTTAGCCCGTTGTCAGTATAATGTGACCGGGTGGGGTGTTCTGCTGGGTGTCTTTGGCAGTATGCTTCAGTGAGGTAGCACTATAAATAGGCAAAAGTTCCGGCCTATCACAAGGAGACTTAATACGAACATACCGCAGCCTCCCACACATTCAAGCACTCGTCACACGCATGCATGTCGCACGCACGGAAGGCCGTCCTTCAATGACCTTAGCTGTTAATAGGGCGTTAAACAAAATAAACCAAACCAAACTTTCATTTTTAACTATGTTTGAGTGTAACAATATATGTTTACATTTTTACAAGGTTAGGTTTATGCCCATTTTTACCTAGGCCGTTATTAAAAATATCTTTGTTTCCACTCTCCCGACCCTACTGTTTAGGTTAGGGTAGGTAGGTAGGAGAAAGTTTTTTTTATAGACAACAAAAATACAGTGTTTTTTGGAGTACCTTTATTATGACTACTAAGAATTAGAACTGTGTCTGTCCATTATTTTTTAATAGGCATTCTTTTGGGAATTCCCTTGTTGAGACAGTTAACGCAAACTGGAAGTACAACTTTATGCGTTTTTAGGGCTTCTTTGTTTTTCTCACAGTTTTCAATTCCACAGTGGCAGCATAAGTCATGTCTTCCAATATTGGAGGAATATTATGGGAACTCGATGGGAGTTGAGCATGACATCTGGAGTCGTACAAAGACTTTGCCCTGCATAGCATCACCTGTACAGATATAAATGAAATTCAGCTTGATGTACAGACTCAAAACAATAACCTATATGAAAATGTCTTTTTCAGAAGTATTTGTAAATATTATATAAATTCCTATTTATTTTCTTATTTTCAGCAATTACATGTAGTTTTGTTCTTGACAACTCGCATCTGCATAACTATGTATGTGAAGCATTTACTTAATTTTGCTCTGCTATTTTATTTTAGTATGTACTGTTGATTTTAAGAAGTGAGAAACAAACTACTTTTCTGCAATTTACGTTTAAGCTTTGTTATCTTTTTTGCAAATATCCCACTTAATTATATACATCAGCTATTCAACCTACCATCAGCAGTTACAACTGAGCCACAGGTGTAGTCATACTTTTCAAGAGTATGTTTAAGGGACCTGCTATCTCTTGGAGTCAGTCTCAGCTTGGAGTATATACATCTTGGCTTTTCACATTCACGACAGTTGATGATCAGTCGCACGTTTTGAGCAGTCAAGACATTATTCTTGCAACCCTACAGAAAAATTGAAGGAAATACTTGAAATATGGTTTTATACATTAAATAAAGAGTAAAAGACATGCATGATTAAACAAAAACTTTTAGTTGATTCAATGATTCATGTACATGTATATATATATTTAATGATCATTTTTCAAAGTCTATTTTTAAAAAATTGGTAAAATTAAATGAAAAAAATATGTATATATAAGGATCTCCAAAAATATATATACATAATTTAATATGTACCTGCTGTTCTTCAGCTACAGCAGCCAGTGTTTGGTTCTGAGATGAAGGCCGGTCTTTCTCTGTGGTCTCTGTTCCATACACAGTTTCAAATGGCTTGTAATGTTCTCCACCATCGTCCATAATAGGGTCAGGTAGCCACGCCCACTGTGTTGCAGCAGGGTGGCAGCAATCAGCATCATTACACCTCCTAATTTGGAAACAGTTAATGGCGTTCTAAACAGTGGTCAGCTGAAATCAGAAAATATAAGTATTCAAAAACAGACAAAATCTTGGCACTAGCATCATAGGAAATATCATGAAAAAATCAGAGCTGTCAGAGTTCAAAAAAAATATTAAAGAACATTGAACATACAAATATTTAAACAATATATCTGACATATTTGAAATTTGTTATTTTCTTTTTAAAGTTTTTACCCCATCTGACCCCCTCGTAGTATATTAAACCTGTAAGAATTTATGTATATGTAATTCAAGGTAATTCATTGGAACACATTTGGCCCTCTGCATGTTTTGCAGTGGCCCAATATCATGACCCTGGTCCTATTTTGATTTTCAGAAGTTGAAAATGGAAATGGACCCACGATGACACCAAAAGGCTATTACAATACTAAATGTATCTTCAATAATAATAATAATTATGTCATTTCAGCTATTAAAATCATACCTAAGAACTGTTTATAACAAGCGGCCTGAGTAAGGTTCTGTTGCTGGTACTTTCCAACACATATGGCAGGATCAATCAGTGTTGTTTCGGCTTCTGCCATCTCCACTTCATCTGCTCCTGCAGGGACTTGGCATTTGAAAAACCTGTCCTTCAGTTTCAGCCTTTCGGTTTGGTCTTCCAGTACTGTTTTCACATTTTCTACAGATTTCAACCATGCAGTTTTCAACCCATCAACCTTTTCAGCACGCTTCCTGATATCATTCATACCATTACATCCTCGAATACTTTGCTCCATTTCTGCGCCACACTCATCTCGAGCCAAAGCTGTATTTTGGTACGCTAAATTCAACAACGACATGATTATCTCTGCTGGATTACACCAGGAATTCCCTGGTGCAGTTCGACAAGCTGCCAGGAACTCTAGTTGAAGACGCTTGAAGAGAACAATCAAAGAAAGTTTCACAGCGTGATATGTTGTGCGATGGTCTGGCCCCCCGTTAGTGTAGATTAGTAGACAGGATTTATTCTCTGTTTTAGACTCCAATATTTTCTGCAGTTCTACTGCATGTCGAAAAGCTGAACTTGCTTCATATACACTATCTTTCATTGAGACTGTAACTTGTTCGCGGTAGAAACTGTCAGTTTTGTCATCGGGAATGTCAACATCTAGAACAACTGATGGGGTGAGTGAACCCTTGTTGTGGAGGTCGTGATCTAAGCATGACAAGGTTGAGTTAATTGGCACAATAGACTTTTTCCCTCGTACCCCAGTACTAGCGTAAAGTCCAGGTTCCCCATAATCAACTTTAGCTTTGTCATCCATACACACTAGAGTGCAAGACTCCTTGAATTTGACTGAATATTCTCGCAGATACTTGAATAAACAGGCACAAAAGTGTTCGTCGATATGACTAGATCTCAGCTGTCTTGTTTGCACTTTCAGGCGTAGGGGAACTCTTCCCTTGTAAAGTTTTGCTACTTTGTTATGCGCGTTTTTTGGAACAAATGCAAGTAAAATTGTTGATTCACTGGGAATAGGTGTCCCTTCATCTAGCTTGGTCTTCACACTCTCGATCATGTCACGCACAGAGAGATATTTTGACACGTGTTCAATGCCATGTCGTCTTTCATCGGCCGCAGTGACGTCATTCACCTCTTTTTCGAGTTGTTCAAAGAAAGTGTTAAATGTATCACCTGGAGCACCTTTATTTAAATGCCTCAAATCTACTACAAGATCCGGATCCGATCCTAAAACTGACAGTCGTACCCTTGCATCTATGTCAGGGTTTTGGTCTGGTGTTGCATCATTTGTCAAGGAGCTGTAGATTGAACGTAGAATGTAGGGCGGTATTTTAACACCAGCTATGTTTTCATACGAATGGAAAAAATCCCTTTGCATTTGGCGAGTGTGATATTCAGGAAGTTTTGACCTAATTTCTCCCAGGAGTTTATTATCTCGTACGAACATTTCTTCAGCAGAAAGTTCCGGGACTTTCCAGAGAGAGCTTACAATACCATGACCACCTCCAGGGTCATACCTTAACATATGAAAATTGTTTGTAAGTTTGATTTCTCTAAAGAATTTGTACCGCTGATCAGAACTCTTAAATGCTTTGTTCAAATGAATCTCTTCATCAAAAAATAGTGGCTGGAAATCATCTAGTTCTTGCACTGCGGTGTCAAGTTGTCTGTAAACATTTGGGATAGTCTCTGTTTTTGTGTGATGTTCAACTGTCACATGCTCATCAACTACTCGGAGAGGTTTGTCCTATTTTTGTCGTGATTTTTGCTTTTCATTGGCATCGTCTAGGTATCTAGAGTATTGATCGAGACAAATAGCCAATTTTTCAATGTCATCTTTAAGAATCCACTTCTGAACGAATGGTACTGCAGATAATTGAAATAGGCATTGGCTTTGTAGTTTTAATTCCTTTGATTGAAGAACTGGCTTTTTATGTTTCTTCCTCTTGTAGGCATTCACGTCTCTGTACTGCAAAAATCTGAAAATAAAAACATTTTAATATTTATACATTTCTTAATATTGGATTTGTTATAATTTAATTTAAATTTATTTGCAGTATATCTGATATATATGATTTAATATAACTTTAAATTGTCAGACACCGTCGATCACTAAATAATTTCTATATGTTCATATATTAAATGGAACCTTTAATACCTTTAGGGGACTGGTTTCACAGCTGGTGTATGGATTGACCTCTCATTTATTGTTTCGACATTGCCACTGATGTACCATAATGAATTAAGGACGATCTGGATCTGATCAGCCATTGCTTTTTCCGACATTGAGGAAGGACATCTGTCGCCTGCATCCTTCAATTCCTGAAGTAAATCGTTGAAAAGTTTATCTTTTGCTGAAAGAGAGAACAAAATCATGTATTTCTAATCCTATTAAATCAGTATACTGTTATTAAGCTATTAAATATTTAGTAAAATACCAAACATGTTTAATGATATTAAATGTTGCAGATTCAATGAAGTATTTGTCTCAGTTAACAGGAAATGATATGCAACATTTTAAATAAAATATTAAAATTCTTATAAAGTATCGGTGCCCAGGGAAACAGGAAACGTTTGTGAAATTATATTTAAAACTTTACAGTAAAACTCATGTTTAGGATTTGATAATAATTAGAAAGTATTTGATATATTCCATCATGTAAAATTAAAATATTGAAATCGATAAAAGTCATCAAAATATAGTGATTCTGCTGCATTTAATATACATGTATACACCGGAACCCTCCCCTTTAACTCGGAGGTATAGATTTATTTAATATGACAAAATGATACAATACAAAGAGGGGGTGGGTGTCTTAAAAGCTTGTTCCCCTGATACTATTTTAAAAGGAACAAGTCCCCTCTTAAAGACTCTTGACATCTTATATAACGTACCTGTAAAGTGTTCAGTATTATTCCTGAAAGGTGGTGTTTTTGTCTGGCTACAAGAATTCATCAGTACCGAAAATGCAGATCGTTCAGGTGCATGGAGTTGTTTGTCAGTAGACAAGTCTGGAAACCCGACATCTTTATCTCTTTCAATGACGAAAGCAACATATTTTAACGTCTTATCAAATTCCTTTACCACACGTAAAGGTTCGTCAATATCTGGTTCGAATGTATTTGTGCCCATTAACTTATCCGAGACAGTAAGTGTAGCGGTGTCTGTTTTATGCATGCTGAAATCGACGATGCCGTCAAGCAAGTCATGGAGAACATCGTTCCACGTGTCACTTTCATTATATTCATACAGTCTATTTTTGCATAAATTGCGAGTTTTTCCACAGCATCGTACTATTACAGAGGAACACAGGGTAAATCCATCTTCGTGTTGTCTTTTCTGCCCAAATGAAGTAGCCATGTCGGTCGTCTGCATCAAAGATACTCGGAATGTTTTTAGGTTGTTCGTCTGTGCGGGGGGAAAATCGTGTTAACTTCCGGTTATAGTAATATACAAAACCGAGTCGGAAATTTTCCGGAATTAATTTCCGGAATTAAAAAAAAAGTCGAAGGGAAAATCTTTAAAAAAAAACATTTGGGTCGGCAGGGATTTCGGAGGGTCGGTAGGGCGAGGGGAAACAAACAATCTTTTAATTTAGGCCCTACCTTTTTTGCACTAATGACCTTAATGATGCTGATGGGCCGTTAAAATATTTAGTTAACTATCTAACTCGCCGCAGCTATGTGACGGATTAAAAGCTCGTCCACAAATATGTATGGTGAAAATGTATATATTGAATGCTGCACCTAACCACGAGATCATAAACCATTCTACTACGAAATCGTGTCTCCACCACTAGACCCCTTTGATAATTCGAGATAATACTTCAAGGCCCAACAATCACACAAAATACCTCACACTTCACTTCGATCATAAAATATGGTTGAACGGTTGCATAAAAGTCAAATCAACCATTAAGATCATCACAGGACTGCAATCTTTAATGGTGACATTTGATATACCACTTCCCTGACATATCGCGGGCGCATGCACGTAGAAACAGCATGCCTAATTCTTAAATAAGCTAAGTAGTCAGTGTCCTTAAAGATAGTAAATGTGTTGGCTCGACGAACTAACCGATCATCTCCTAAAGAGAAGACATCGGAGAATAATTCCGTTTTAGCAGAGGATGGTACAATTAGACGCCTTTTCCGAACTTCCGGCCAGACGTTGCAATCGAATGTAAAGGTTGTTTAAAATGGTTTGGGAGTGGCTCTTTTATCCGTGGATACCGAGCTTATATTTAAGACAAAAGCATTTTCTGGAACGTATATTAAAGACAGAGACAATAACCATTTAATATTTCACATACAACAAGTTCATTGTATAACCTGAAATATCCTGGACACGTCATAAACCTTGATGCCCTTTGTACTCTGATCACGCTAAATACATCAGAGCGAGAAGCTTGTCCTATTACCCTCAATTACGAATTAACTTCCGCCCCTACTGAAAACTAGGCATCTTGGACGTGGACGGACGTTCACAAGTGACATCCTAATACGATTTACAGCGTGTGAGCAAGGAATGGACTCTTATCAAACACATTATACTATAGCTCATCGCCAACCCATAACAAAGTCAGATTGGTCTCGAATGACGGGTTTACAGATTTACACAAACCTCGTTCGACGTATGGTGGTCTCAAATCGAATGCCAGTGAAAAGACGTTTGCTTTTGGTATTTGATAAGCTGTACATTGTCGCCATAGTAAAACTCCTTAGGGTCCTATGACTGATGTCAGATAATTCACTTTCTTATCAGTAGTAGAAAGCACTTTTAAAACGCATATCTGACGTCTCTGTCTATATAATCAATATTAAATTCCTCCTAATGTAATGTTTTCTAAAATGTGATTATAGTATAATGTTTTAGCGTGTCTTATTAAATAATGTCTTAAAATTAATAGGGGACAAACTGAAACCTTACAACTCCAATCTCTTCAAGTTGGATTGCATTGTTTCTATAGAAGGTTAAAGGCACCCTGACGACAGCTTTAAATCACGTGAAGATGGTTGTATACGAGGAGCACATATGGAACGGAATGGATACTATCTTAGTCCATCAACACATCGAAGGTTGATAACGTGAATACAACTGTACAAACGTTAATAACATCGAAACAAACACGTAAAAAATACAATTCATTCAGCTGAAATAAGTGGTAAACACCTATACAGTAAATATTTTAGTTATATCAAAAAGAGATTTCTTGCCTTTATTCTAAAACATATAAAACGCATATTTTTTACTTATTTAATGGCAAGGAAAAGCTTCGGTGCATTGCATGCAATTCACCATTTATGATCTTCTTAAGTAAGAGGCAAATAGTCATGATATTTGGCCATTAGAATGTTGGGACGAAGGCTACCATAGTTGTTAAAGGTCACGGTGTTCAATAGGTTGAAATCTTCTTTTAACAACTGCTCATTAACCTATAGGCTCAGAGTCGTAATATGAAGCCCGTAATATGGTGGGGAAAAGAGCTACCAAACTTGATGAAATAAATATCCATGATATATTTTCAAAGTTACAGGGGCCAAATGTGTAAAGCTCTTAAAAAGACTTCTCAATAACTAAGATTACTATGACCATGTTATTTGGCCAATGTGATCCTGAGATTAAGTGCTAGCTAATGTCAGGGGTACCTGTCTACGTCATCTCCCGGTTATCGTATACTGTTTTTCGTAGAATGCGGCCATTTTAACCACTTCGCCGGTAAGTTCACCATATTAATCGCCTTTAACAGCCACAGACCTAGTATAATGTGACCGGGTGGGGTGTCCTGCTGAGTGTCTTCGGCAGTATGCTTCAGTGAGGTAGCACTATAAATCGGCAAAAGTTGCGGCCTATCACAAGGAGACTTAACACGAACATACCGCAGCCTCCCAAAACATACATACGCACTCGCCACAAGCATGCATGTCGCACGCACGGGAGGCCGTCCTTAAATGACCTTAGCTGTTAATAGGACGTTAAACAAAATAAACCAAACCAAACCAATCACGAAACCCAGACAGACATGGTGATGCTACGTATCATATTATTTCTTTACCACAATGGCTAAATAGTTAAGATTACCTTGTGCATACCGTAAAGCCGTACACGGCTAGCGTGTATTGGCGTGCCCGAGATCAGCAGTAAGTAGTTTTAAGGTCACCTGAGACAAAGTATAAAGTGACCTATTCTAATCGCCGTTTGTCGGTCGTCGTGGGTCGTGCATCTGTAAACAATTTACATTTTCGACTTCTTCTCCAAAGCTCCTAAACCAAATTCAATGAAATTTGGCAGGAAGCTTCTATGGCAGAAGTCAACCAAAATTGTGAATTACATGGTCCCCATCCCCTAGGGGCCTGAGGGCGGGGCTAAAAAGTGTCAAATTGACTAAAACTTCAGATACGGTGGAATCAAACACTCTTCATAGATGGAAGGGTCTTCAGGTGCTTTGACAAAATTGTGAATTTCATGAGCCAGGGATCTCACGTTTGCCCCTGGGGAGGAGGTAAACTTTACTATAGTTAATGTAGGGAAATCACATTTTTGACTTTTATTTCTTGGATTTGTATTAGAATTCATTCTCATTTGGTTAACATTATCAGCATGGGATGACAGTTTGATGGCATGCACATGTTGGACCTGACTGACCCCCAGGGGCTAAAAAGGGACAAATTGGCTGAAATTTCAAAAATCTTATTCTCCACTCTCATATACAGTGGAACTTCGTTAACTCGAACTCGGATAACTCGAATACCCCGCTTAACTCGAAGTACCTCGCCGGTCCCGGCCGAATTCTCTCTTTATCTTAGTAAAAAAAACTCGGAAAATTCGAATTCGGATAACTCGAAAAACTCGGATAATACGAAGTAAAAATTTGGTCCCAACAAAAAAAATCCTACTTGAAATGTTCGAATAACTCGAAGTATAATTTTCGTCGATCGGTGGCAAACGCCGACATTTTTTAAGAGCTAAATTCCGTTTGTAACATATCGGCACTACTAACCTACATGCTATTATAAGTGTTTCATAAATTCATAAAAGAAATTGTCGGTTGAATCTTATAACAACAAGTCTTGGTGATAAAAAGTACTGCTTACATCAGGTAATTTCCCCAAGGCGGTCGCCGATATCAGTACACACGATAGTCAACAACTCATCTACCCGTTCGCTCAAGCGGAACTAATCTCTGACACACCGGTAGATCTACCCGGCTGATGTTTTTACAGGTGTAGAAATGACACAGTCACCGGCGCCTATTAAATCTTTAAACTGCTGAAACAATAGCGTAATTACTGCCGAGGTGTTCAGAGTACAACTGTAACGGTCAGTGCTGTCTATTAAATCGGATAAAACGCCAACTCAGTTACAGTAACATTTTATACGCACATGCGCAGCCCAACTTCCGGTGCTAATACACATGGAAATGGCGTGGTTATCAATAAAAAGTAAGTAGGCCGATCAAACAGTATTTCATATATGTCCAATAAAAGGTAATGGTTCTGTTACGTTTTGTATGCAATCTGTGTTAAACTTAAACGGTTATTTGTTTTGACATTAATAACTTGTTATTTTGTCGAATTCCGTTTTATCGTTTACCTTTTGCAAACATGACTTGCACATCAGATCGTTATTGAAGTGACTAAGTGAAAGAAACTTTATCGTGACTGTATATCGGCAAAATCACACCAAATTACAAGTGACATAACGAAACATTACATATATATTTACATGTATTGACCAGTCTTCACACTAAACTGATCAGCGACAGACCGAAGTTATAATGATTATATAATGTTGACAAATATTGACCAAACTTTTCACCAAAAACGATAACTCGCTTAATTCGAACACTCGGATAACTCGAAGTTTTTTCGTGGTCCCGTCGACTTCGAGTTAACGAAGTTCCACTGTATGATGGAATCAAATACCATAGATGGAAGAGTCTTACGGTGCTTTACCATAATTGTGACTTCCATGACCCTTGGGTCTCGCGTTTGCCTCCCCTTACCATAGTTTATATAGGGAAATCACATGTTTTACTTGAATTTGTTTGATTTCTATTGGAATTCATTTTAATTTGGTTAACATTATCAGCATAGGATGGCAGTTTGATGTTATACAAATGTTGGCTCTGACTGACCCATAGGGGCTGATTTGCGGGGCCAAAAAGGGTCAATTAAATTAACTGAAATATTTCAAATCTCAGGTGACCGTTAAGGCCCATGGTCCTCTTGTTTAGCTCGCCTGGTCCAAAGGACCATGAGCTTATACCATTGTCCGTCGTCCGTCAAATTTTTCTTTAAATTGTTACTTTTCATAATGCACTGAATGCATTTTGACTACATTTGGTCAATTTGGTGAGAAGCATAATTTGGGGAAGGGAAACAAATTTTGCATACATTTTGAACAAGATATTTGCTTTTATTTACAGTTTATCCTTAAATCTAGGAGACTTAATACGAGCATACCGCAGCCTCCCAGAACACACATACGCACTCACCACATGCATGCATGTCGCACGCACGGGAGGCCGTCCTTAAATGACCTTAGCTGTTAATAGGACGTTAAACAAAATAAATCAAACCAACCTTTAAATCTTGACAGGACATATACTTAGGCGCCATCTGTTGGGAAAATGTGAAAAAATTCGTTTGATAAAAAGGAATCGAGTATATTTGATAATTCAACCATGTTTATTATAAAGCTCTTTGTCAAAATCACTCTATGCTGTAGCTGCAACCGGTCCGTTAACGGAGTACATGTATTATGGCGTCATGGCGTTGTCAAACCGACGAAAATATTCGTTTGGCCGGCAATCTCCTCCTTCATTTTCCCACCGATCTATTTGAATCTTAGTATACATGGTCATCCTGATATGAAGTTGCGTTTCCTGGAAAGGAATATCCGATTTGACTTGTTGGAAAAGTTATTGCACTTTATTTATTTCGGTATCTCTTTGCCGGAGATCTACGTTTTTCGACCAATAGTTTTGAAACTTGAAAGGCTTAAAAAAATGTTGTGTTATCCCGAAAAAAAAAAAATTATTCGACGGTTTTTGCAAAACTTATTACCCCTTGTTTATTTGAGGTTCCTTTTTTGTCAGGGATGTACATTTTTCGATTAATTTATTTGACACTTGGTAGCCTTAATAATCGTGATATATTATGTGTTTCCCCGAAAAGAATTTTGATTCGACGAATTTCGCTAAAGTTGTCCGGAAATCTTCTAAATTTTCCAACATATCTCTTTGAAACTAGGAATTAACTATGATCCTGAAATGAAAATGAGTCTCCCTGAATAAAATTCCCATTCGACGAATTTTGCTGATTTTATTGCCGTTTGTTTATATCATTATTTGATTTTTGTCCGGCAATCTCCTTCATTTTTTAACCGATCCCTTTGAAACTTGGAATAGCTTTCATCTAACTGTCAGAAAATTAAATATTGACTTTGTAGGGAAATCGAGATTGACAGCATGCCAGAAAGCCAATCTTATGATGATACAAACCATATTTAGATAGTATATAACAATATATTGCATTCGACGGGCGTATATTTTTCCGCTCTGTGGTGCATTTGTGAAATATTCAAATCAATACTTCTATCACCGCTGAAAATATTAACAATATTTAGTTAGTTTTACGTAAGTTGGGTAACCTCTAACACAGAACATTCATCGGCAAGGTAAATAAAATGTTCGTTTTTGGTATTAATTTTGTACATTTACAGTTGTTTGTTTTTTAGACAGTATCGATTTCACATACATGTATATTTTATATATAAGGCTAATGCTATGATCTTATTCAAAGGTATAGCCTTTGGACACTGCAACTGTTTTTGGAACTGTTTCTTTTCTGACTATTTGATATCGCTTGGCTGATTAAATGGGCATCGAGTGATTAATAATTGAAGTATATTTGCTATATATGCATCTTCTTTTTATATACATATAGGCTATTATAGGACCAAACAATCACGCTATTATGTAAGAAAGGAAATGTTTATTTTCTGAAAGCAAAACCAACTACTGTCTGTGATTTGACGTTTTGATTCTACTCCCTCCCTTCAAGAGATGTTATCTTGGAACACATAGAACTAAGATTTTTTACAGTCTTAAGACTTATCTCAGTACGTGTAGCACAAGTTTTAGGAGCTATATTCAAATTCGGTAAAAACGACACCCGTCGATGTTCATTGTAAAGAGTATATATACAGCTGTATTTACCAAAAAACGGTAGAGTGATTCCCTCCTGGCCATTAAGAGTGATAAAAAATATAAGTTGGTATGACTTATTTCGCAATTCTTGTAAAATGAATACTCAACCATAAAGTATCCAGCTAGAATAAGAGACACCTTAGTGCTGATACCAAATATACTAATTAAAGTATTTTTCAAAAAATTGCACCCATTTCATCCAAGGTTCAGTTGTGAAGACATCCAGCAGGACGCATCGCATGATCATTTACTGATAATGACGAACCAGTCGTCCAACTCCCTCAAATCTAAGCAGGCCTGGTTAAGGATTGTTTTTTGTTTTGTTTTAAGGGGCTAAGTGTCCCCGCAATATGAGACACCCATATAAGAAACCAATTAGTAGGAAAGAGACACGGGAGATAAAAACGATTCTTTAGGGGGACCAAAGTCGCCTTCTATCTTCTACACATATTTAGAAACTACCATTTTAGAAGACTGGGTTATCCCGGCCAGGGGACAGGAAATAACCTTTCAAAGCTGTTATTTACTGAATGTATACCAGCATGTGCCCGCAAAATATATATGCATAGTTTTTTGGATATCAAAAAACAACAAAATTATTCCCCAAGACATGTAAAACACTGGATGAATGCCGAGGTTGCGGCCTTTGGGTCAGCCTTCAATATAAATCATGTTCCCACACAGGAGGGCTCTCACACGCCATACAAATACCATACTTCCCAACTATAAAACATTTTGCTGTCAATGTCCAATAACACAGATATAAGGTATACAAATCAAGTATTGAACACGATCTGTGATTTTTTCTAGATAAATAAATAATTTACAAGTACGTACGTACATAATACATATTTGACGTATAAACACTTATTTTCATTTTTACATTGAAATTAAAATGGCAGTCGTGAATAATATCTCAAATATGGCATATAAGGAGGTATTTCCAACATCAAAAATGCTCTTATTAGACACTATATGCCTATTTCAGAAAAAGGCCACAAACTCACAAGTTTAACAATTTGACATAAAAAGGTCCTTCTTACTATGATCAGATGTCTTAAAAGTATGATAAAGGAGCATTTTAATTGATTGAAATGCTTTCCGTTGTGTCATTTTTGTATTATATGATTCACAGCCGCTATTTGCATTTCAAAGTCGAAACAAATGCTTCTGACACTTATGATCGTAGCAGCATGGCTATTTTTCAGGTTGTGTCAATTTTGTGACTACATCTTAACACAAAGTAACCATGTAGAAGAAACTGATAGCATCTAATGCAAATTATTGGTGACTTTAAGAAACTATATGTCCTAACAAACATTTTGGTATTAAAATGATGTGCAAGCGCACGGGCTGGTAGGACGTTAAACAATAAATAAATTATTGGACTAAAACAAATTACTTGAGCATGCTAGTATAACCAACCCAACCTTAACGTAGTGGGGTATGGGCGATAACTCGTACGCGTATGACAAAGCGATTAGTTTTTAAATAAAACAAATGTTTTCGTTTGATTACATAGCTATTATAATTTTAACGGCCCTTTAACACTGTAGGGGGGGGGGGGGGGGGGGGGGGGGCGATGGTGAGTAAAACTGGACATGAAACGAAAAGGATATAAATTTACAAAAGTATTGTGGTTATTGTTGTTAATCATGTCTACAAAACAAAGGCATTAAGATCAATTTTGTATATATGTAGGGTTTCGAAAAGAAGTTTAGACTTGTTGTAGTCATTACTCATTTCTCATATAACAAAACCTTCTAGCCTTAGTGCCTATAGTGTCCAACCAGGCGAGGCAAGGTGTATGTTCTTGTACATAAAAACGGTCATTCTTTTTATGCTATTGAATAGAAAATCAGCCTGAAAGTTTGGTGATCAACTGTAATGGTTTGGTTTGGTTTGGTTTAGTTTGTTTAACGTCCTATTAACAGCTAAGGTCATTTAAGGACGGCCTCCCGTGCGTGCGACATGCATGGGTGTGGTGAGTGCGTATGTGTGTTTTGGGAGGCAGCGGTATGTTCGTGTCAAGTCTCCTTGTGATAGGCCGGAACTTTTGCCGATTTATAGTGCTACCTCACTAGAGCATACTGCCGAAGACACCCAGCAGCACACCCCACCCAGTCACATAATACTGACAACGGGCGAACCAGTCGTCCTACTCCAAATATTCTGAGCGCTAAGCAGGAGTAGCAACTACCATTTTTAAAGATTCTGGAATGTCTAAGCTAGGGTACAGAACCCAAAGCCTTCCTCACAGCGGCGAACGATCAACTAAAGGCCAAAAGTGAGGCATTGTCAAGGGACACATTATGAAGAAGAAAGTTATTCAGAAAGAATAGAAAAGATAAGTCCCCAAAATTAAGTCGCCTCTTACGATCATGCAATGGGGGCAGCAGGTACAATTCTTACGCCTTACCTGCAGGGCTGAACTGACTAAACAATGTGACGGTTGGTGGTCGGGCTTGTAGTTACATGTCCAGGTGTGGTATTTTATAGATCAATCAAGCACGAGTGGCCTTATCACATCAGATGATAAGGAACTGCTTAAGGTATTAAAGGTGTTAAAGTAATAATGGGATATAAAATTCCGAAACTAAAAAAGAAGTTATTTCAATCATCAAAGAAGTTCTATAAAGAAACCTGGACACTGTTTTCAGGAATAAATAGTTCTCAATCGCTGAGTTTGAGGTAAAAAGTCCAGATTTCTCCAAAAAAATAACAAAGTCTAGTTTAAACTTTTTCATAAACTTTTCACATTTCAAACTTCTCATATTCCACCTGTGGTAGCACACTACAGTAGGACAGCCTGGCCATGGGCGATTTTTTTGTTAAGCAAATAAATCCTGTATTATGATATACATAAAAAATGAAAAACATAATGTACACTATAATTGGTATATTCAGTATGAAGTAGAACAAATAAATGGTTTCGGATTTTAAATTTCGTATTTTCCGAAAGTGTGTTTTACACAGGAAATTTAGTTTTGCCTACAGCGAAAAATGGGAGCCCACAGAAAAGGTAAGATAGCAGTTAGTTAGTTAATATGCTTAACGGCCCATCAACACTATAAAGGTCATTAGGGCCAAAAAAGCGATTAAAACTACGAGCAAAAAGGGCAAGAGACAAAATGACATAAAACAACGAAACGTAAAAATGTAGATATATATTGGTACACTCACTATAAGTTTAAAATCAAAAAGTGGCTATGGTTAGTCAAATATTGTGATAAAGACCAATAACTTTCAGATGGTTCAAAATTTTGTATATACTAACAGACTCGAAAAGAGTCTTCAGACTTGTCATGCTGTTGTAAAAACTCTCTCTTGCAAGTTGTAGATCAATGCAATCCAATAGAAAGTGTTTGACGGTAAATGGTTCATTGCACACAATGTACTGGGGTTGGTCCTCACGCTTCAATAAGTAGGAATGCATAGCAGGAAAACTTAATTTACAACATATGACAAAACAAGATTAATTCTGTCTTTGGGATAGATATATTTAATTTTAAATAGGTTTCAGAAAAAAAATTGTGTAGAGAATTGTCTTTTTGGGTCAAATATCATAATATTTTGCAATTTTTTAGCAATTTTTAAGCTGTTACCATGGTATTCACAGCTCTAAAAATCACAGAAAAAATAAGTTTACTTATCCTTCAGAGCTGTATTAAAATTGCAAATGTTGTAAAGATTAAAAATATATATACTTTATTAGAGGTAATATGTAGGGTTAACTGGCAATGTTCACATATCTAAAACATGTGCCATATTTTATTATTTTTCAGAATTGGGCATTTTTACTGTACACTGCTACCTGTGGTATTCAGCTCAAATATTCCTGAGATGGTCCTGGCCAATTGTTGTTATTTTTTCGGATGAGTCCGAAATTCAAGATAGCCGTCATAACTGTCATCTTTAACAACATGTTTCAAACTTACTCTGACGTTCCACCAGTTGATTTCAACACAAACTTGCCTGAAATGATCCCGGGAAGGCTCTAACCAAGCGTTATTTTTTATGCGGGTTGTTCAGCAATCCAAGATGACTGCCAAGGCCATTACACAGTATTGCACAATTCCAATTTGTGTCAGTAGCATAATACTGCTATTGAGTATGTATAAAACAATAGTAATACGGTATGTTTTAAATCAAATGACCGTTAAGGCCCATGGACCTCTTGTTTATAATTATACCCACAGCAACGAAGTTAGGGGGGTATACTGGAATCACCTTGTCCGTCCGTCTGTCACAAAATTTGTCCGACTATGCATTCGCCCCTGCTGTGATTTTGCGATTTAACCCTTTTTAACAGAGTTATGCCCCTTTTCCATAAACAAAATGTGTTATAATTTTGTCTGGCTATGCATTCACTTAGTTTTTGATGGATTTTCTTGAAACTTTATAGAGTTGAAGGATGGCATGAAGTTGCGTCTCCAGTAACGGCTTCTGCCGAAAAAAACCTTTTTACAGAGTAATGCCCCTTTATGTAAAACATGGTTACTAGCTTGTCCGGCTATGCATTTGCTTTGTTTTCAATGGATTTTACTAAAATTTGGTATATAGTTAGAGGACCCTATGAGGCTGTGCTGTATGCAAATATTTTGCCGAATTACTAGTTCTAATAGAGTTATGCCCCTTTTTCTTTAAAAACGAGCAAAATTTTGTTCGGCTATGCATTCACTTAGTTCTTACCTAAACATAGAACATGTTTGATTTGGTTATATTACGATAAATAGGCAGCTTCACAAAGTATCCAAACCAATCATGGAAAAGCGGGGGGTATACTTGTCACCCCCTCGGTGACACACCTGTTTACATCTACGCTTTTGGCGTAGTTTCTACGATTTTAATAGTTAAATTACGCTCTACGATTTGCAGAGAAGATTCTACGCTTTTCTCATAAATAAAACTTGTTCTTTGTTTCGTTGTTGTGTTATCAATCGCTCCGTTCTCTATGGCCTAAATTGTAAACATTTTCATAGAAACGCTTGTCGAAATTCTACATGCATTTCAAGCGTCGAAATGACCTGGTATTGATTCAGAAAATCCCCAATGGGTTCCGAGTGGATAACCAATTTGATGGTAACTTCCGATGTGTTCCAAATTAATTCCAAAATATGTCCCGCCATTGTGACATCTGACCTCTGTGAGCAGACGATGTTTAAAAGAAAACGTCAACGGGGTGACTCACCACCGCCAAAAAAGGCAACCCAGCGCTACAAGTTGTCTTACTCTGAAAATTGGAAATGTTTGCAGCCGTCGCGGAAAGGGGACACGTTCGTCCATTGCACGGTGTGTGGGACTGACTTTTCATGCTAGCACGGGGGTAGTTTTGACTGCAAACGGCACGTTGAAACAAAACTGCATAGGGAGTTGTATTTGTTGCAATCTAAAAATGTGTCAATGGCAACATTCTTTAATTTTAAATCTACTGTTGAAGAACAACGGACTCGGAATGTAACGAGAGCAGAATTGAAAATGTTCGAACTTATCGCAAATCAGAACATGTCCCTTGGTGTTGCAGACACGCTTCCCAAGACATTCCGTACGATGTTTCCGGACTCAAAGGTAGCTGCAGGTAGGTGTCAGTTTTATGTTATTACATATATTTAATGTTAGTCGTTTTAACATAGGGAGAAAATGCCGAAATTGACTTTAAATTATAAATAATTACTAGGCAGTTCACGTGTCGATCGTTGCATACTACAGTACCATAGCACATTAGCTGTAACTATAATACATAGTTGTTATTCAACTGAATCATTACTTATAAACCAAAGGATAATACCTGAAGGAACTATTTATATATAATTTCCATTCAGCAAATACTACGAATAGAAAGATACTGATTTTCGAAAATTACAAACATTGAAAACGTATCTCGGTAACACTGAAGTGGCTGGTCAAAGGGAGATAATCGTTGTAAAATACTTTACCTAAACCAAATTCAAAACTTGCCATGCATGCATGTTTCTATATATATGGTTTCTGATTGATTAGAAAACATAACTAAATTATTGTATACATTCTTAGATCAATATTTTATATATAATGCTGTTGTGTAAGATTGTTTTCATTGGAAAATTTAATATTATAGTCGAGTCTAATTAATTGAAAAAAAAACCTTTAACAGACATGAAATGTGCCCGCAATAAAACAACAGTTCTGATAAAGGAGATTGCTTCCCTACAACAAGGATCCTTGGCTGACAATGAAAGAGCGTCCATTCACTATATCAACAAATGGGTCTAATGATGAAAAAAGTAAACAGTACCCATTAGTTGTCAGAACATTGGACACAAAGACTGGAACTGTGAATTCAGAACTATTATCAATACCAATCTGTGGAGGTTCAGCAATTTTTCATATGGATAATTTGACACACTTGGCCAAGTTTGGATAATTAATGAAGATTAAAATTGTTTGGCCAATCTGAGGAACTTTTGCGTATAGATAAGATCATGTTTAATAAAATATAACCCATTTGAAAGTATGTAGAAACTTTCTTCTTGAAAAACTTCTCTAATAATGATTTTCTGGATTAATTATCAAAATAATTTTGTAATCCAAATTTGTATGATTTTTAGGAAAGGCCATATTCGACATGATGAACAGCGCCTTACAGGAGAGAGGCATTCCATGGTCACAATGTATAGCTCTTGGCTGTGACAATGCAAGTGTCATGACGGGCCACAAGAAGGGAGTCTTTGCATTTGTAAAAGAACAGCAGCCACACATATTTTTGGCAGGATGCACACTACATTTGGTACACATTGCAGCTAAGAAAGCAGCTTCAGCAGCTCTCCCTCCCATTGATGATATCCTTGTGGATATATATTACTTTTTCCACAAAAATGACAAACGCCGGTCAGCATTCAAGGGAACGCAGGCCCTTTATGACTTGGGAGCAGAAGAAAATGCTTAAGCATGTCTGTACCAGATGACTCAGTATTTCAAGGTAAATAAAGAGTGACAAAGTCACATTCTCAAAGTATTTTGCAAGAAAATATACCAGTACATAAATTATATATGTTTTAAGATAAAACACTATATTTACAAAATCAGTTTGCAGTTTTAACAAGAATGCAATATGAAATAAATATGTTAAAACATGTGCTAATTTTAAAATTGATTTTCTTGATTTTAAATCATCTGAATGAGCATTTAAGTATAAACATTTATCTACCAATTTACTCTTGATATCATATGTTGTAGATGTATTGACAGGATGCTGCTGAACTGGGATGCCTTAAAGGACTTCTTTAAACAACAGAAAGATGCTCTGGATTTGGCAAAATCAGAGAAATCGGTAAACAAGTCCAAAAGTACCAAAGAATTCAGAAGAATCATCGGTGCCGGGATATGCAGAACAGAAAATTGAGGCCATTTATTCCTTTGTAAGGTCCCCAACCAATCGCCTTTACGTCCTCTTTCTTCAGTATACTATCCATGTGTATGATGACATTCTGTTGAATCTGCAGTCGGATGAACCTAAGATTCACTTATTGCAGCGCTCTCTACAAAAGCTCCTGAGGAACATTCTGACAAGGTTCATTAAGCCTGCTGCTATGCTTGGTGTAGCTGTTGACAAGGTACAGTATAAGCAGCAATACAAGTCTTACAAGGATGGACTTGGTTTGGTCCAACATTGGGAAAATGCAGGATGAGGAAGAGAAACCTTTGTTCATGGACCTCTCTGTTGTTATGTGTGGAATTCTGACGATACCACACAGCAGTGCACATTGCGAAAGAGTCTTCTCCTGTGTTCGGAAAAACAGGACTGAACAACGTGCATCTCTTGGTGACAGCACTCTAGAAAGCCTCCTTGTCATAAAATCATCGGGCAAACCACATGATTACACAGACAAAGAACTGGACCATATTAGAGGTTCTTACTACAGATCACTCAAAGACAGTGGTTGACATTGAACTTGACTCTACAATACATGTAACTGTTTTTCAGCTGATAGCCCTTAGGACTACTAAATTGTTTTGTCTTTGTAGGCTGATATAATCCGGATTTTCACAAGAGTTTTTGATTTCTTATTTAGTATCACCATTCATAGCTGTCTGTCTAAATGATGATTGACCAGTGTACTAAAAAAATCAATCTTTACAAATTTAATTAATTCTATTATCATTAACATTGATAACCAGCATATATATTTTTCCAAGCTACGATCAAATTTATTGAAAAGCTGACTTTGTGTCAATGATTTTTGTGTTTTTACTTTCTAGTAAAATTTGAGTAGTTTATATCTTTTGTTTCTAGTCAATTTTTAATAAGGTTCAGATGTGTCCCTGAATGTGTTTAAACTTGTATTGTAATATGACAGCATTATATAAATAATCCATAGTTATGAAAAAGACATGAAATACCAGAAATTGTACCAAATATTTATTTCATATTATCACATTCAAAGATATCAGAATGTGCTAGAATTGCTCTCAGAGCACCTAGGATTTCAAATTTTTCCAGGGGAGACCCCCGTACCCCCCTTAAGGGGGCCCGGCCCCCTCCAGCACTCTCCCCCGCCTCGCCACTGCGTAGCTCGGATGCTGGCTGCGCCAGCATGTGGTCACTACACTTTCCAATCACAAACTACACTTAAAATTCTCTAACACAAAAAATAGGGTAAACAGGTCTGGGTGACACCTCTAGTTGAAACCCAATATGCCATATCAGTGTTATTACAATCAAGGTCAATATGTAATATATAAATGCAATATTACATTAGAGTCGGAAACTCTGTGTGGATCAAACACTTGTCTTTCTCCTGTGTAGCAACTGAGTACTAATATTTATTTAATGATGAATTGTAAAATATCACAAAGAAAAAGAAAACACATAAGATTATCATTATACATTATTCACTATATATATATATATATATATATACTATACTTTCTATTCTTGACTAATAGCCGGATATTAATTATTTGTAATGTACTATGGTATTGAGATAACATTGATATAGGCGTAAGCCTGATGTTTTATCCAATTGTTCATCAATAAAATATGTTGAAATGAAATGAAGGTCAATATAAGCGCTTTTACACTATATACAGACATATATGATCAAACAAATGCCTCTAGTACATCATATAGGCTCTTCTAAGGATACGGCAAGGTTGGTTTATAAGATGTGTGATCCACATGAGCTGTATAGGTTCTCCTGATATGTGCATATTTTGCCAAATAGTTTAAAAAGTACACGTCAAAAGCAAGTTATTAGGTATGACGCATACCAAGAATCGATTAAATTATTCCTGTGAGATTCGGCCCGAATAGCTTTATTAGATATACATGTATGCAGTTTGTTCCTCTATTTAAATTTAACTCAACGTTTGTTTTAAACAGTTATCATATATTAAATATGAACTGACAGCGGACGGTCTGCACCACACGATATAGACTTTATCATTTAAATATATGTAAGTGAGTGTGTTACAACGTGTGGGCAGTTCAAGTCTGCCGTGGTGGGTGGGTGGTCCGTCCGTCCGGTAATATTCCTTGTTATTGCTCTTTCTGGGAAAAAAACAACTGGAAAGATTTTTTCTAAAAAAAAACCACATATGTAGGTTCCTCTTCGTTCCTAGTGGTGCCGATTCGTGTTAAGATTGATCTGGAAAACAAACTTCAATTATCAAAATAAAAGATGGCCGCCTGAGGGCCATGTTGTTTTCCTTTCTGATCGGTCTCAAAAAATTGAGAAAGATCCCTCAAGGACTTTCTGAGAAATAGTGAGGACAAATTTCAATTGTCGTAATCCCAACTATGTACAAGGGGGAACTGCATATGAAATTTGAGAAAAAATACCGTAATTACTTTCTGAAAAATAGCGACAAAAAGATTTGTTTCCGGAGGGACGTACGGACGGACGTAGGGCGATTTAAATAGCCCACCATCTGATGATGGAGGGCTTATCAGATGGTGGGCTAAAAGTAGACATGCGGCCATCTAGGATTGTGAATTTCGTTATCGCTTTTTCTGAGAAGTACAGGATGGAAATGTCTCAAACGTTATGTGTAAGTTTCCCTTGTACTCTTATTATACACAATTAGTTTAGAGTCAGATCAGGAAAACAAGATTGCAACCATCATCTTGGATTTAATAGTCGTATATTCAATGTTGAGTCTAATACGAAAACAAAATGACTTACAAGTGGTCATCTTGGATTTTTACGGAACCCCTTTGGGGACATGCCGATATTTTTATTTATCCCGTGCACACAGGATATTAACGCGTGCCCACGAGATATTGATACGTGCGCATGAGATAAGTCCGGTTCCACCGGGCCGATCGAATTAAAACTTCACGCAGATTTTATTTCCCAAAAGTGCTCTTCTTAATTTTACACATCCTACCGCTTCTTACAAAAGGTTTAACAAAAAACTGTCAGACTCTGTTAAATTTGCTAGTCGGATATACTTAAGTAACATCTGATAAGGACATGCTTCCGTTTCACACTACGCGATCACCACCTCGCTCCCAAACCTTTACTGATCTGTCTTACTCTTTTTAATGTTAAGGCTGATGTGAGATTCACGAAACGTTACATCTGAAACACGCAACTCGCTCAACTCGTCAAATCTCAAAAATCCCGCAAAACTGATACATTTGTAACTATCATTGCCAAGTCTCTAACAATCAGAGCATCGTTAGTATCTTTATACTTCTGACACAACTGTATTAATAATTCTGACAAAACACAGTTTTTTTTAATTCGTGGAGGACTGTCCTGAAGATTCGCCTCCATTAGACTCTTGGCAATACCCGTTCTCTGTAGGATCCGGTAAATTATTAATGTTGTGCGCCCACTTGATAGCGTACACTGAAGAGGAAATAATGCTATGAGAACTTCTCCTGTCCAAGAGCTGCGTTATATATACCGCGACATGAATTGGCAGGACTGACAAAGCACACGTAACTTCTTTTGTGATGAAAACTTCCCACCTCCGATAATAACTATAATATTTGGATGTTGTACTGCCGCTTTTCGCTTGCATCAAATAATGTGCCATCCTTCCGGATAGATCCCCTAATCTGGGAGTCACCGCACCCGCTGCCCTCCTTGCGTCCTGCACGTTAACCTGTAGCTTTACACCTGATAGCGAATAAAAAAAAACTTGTAAACGCTCAAAATTTAATTCTGAGGGATAGCTTTCGTGTCGAACCTTCACCAAAGATCCCGTTCTTACCCTTGCCCTTTGTAACAACACCCCGGGCAATATTCGTTGTTCCTTTATGAAACTAGCGAATTTCCCGCCAAAAGGAAGTAGTACTGGCCAGAAAGGAGCGGAGGGCCAGTATAGTACTATCGAAGCACCCATGGCCCTTTCCTCCATCAATTTGTTGACGACCTTTGGAACCAAACCTGGAGGTGGAACCCACCAGTTGTTTACCTCTACCCAAGTCCGTGATAGCCCGTCTATACCCGCGGTCCAGGGGCACCACCACCGGGAGTTAAATATTTCGCATTTGGCTATTAAGCACTTGCAAACCTGTCTACAGAAAACGGGCCCCAAGCCCTGTCTAAGCATTTGAATACGGAGGAATGGATACCCCAGTCAGCCCAATCACCTAACTTGCTGTATACATCGGCCACCTGGTTATCTCCCCTTGGGATCCAGGCTGGCATCAACTTCACTGTGTTTTTTAATCACGTCTGTTATGTGCATGACATTACCTGTCTTTAGGAATCATATTAGTTTAATTAAGTTGGTTTATGGTCTAAGGAAAGATAACTCAAATTCCGGATATTTTTAGATTTTCCAATTTTGTTAGTTTATACCTGATCCGGATTCACCGAATGCGTTTTGGAAGTTAGATGAAAGAAAAATAAAAAGAGTTTTATACTTTATCTCTTAGACATTTCCTCGCAGCCAAGCGGAGACACAACACGTCTCTGAAATATCTCTGGCCTGCGCCTATAAAACACGTTTTTGCTGCCATTCACCAAGATGTTTGCTGCATTCTGGCAATCCGTGTACCATAACACCTGACGCCCTACCAGACTACCGTCAAAATGTTTTTGTTGCTTTACCAGGCAGCCGTCAAAATGTTTTAACATCTGACGCACTGCTTCCAGTTCTCGCAATGTAGAGCTCTCGGCCCTCTCGGCATCTGACCAAACCCCTAACACCTCACGATCATTCACGTTTAACATGTCTCCCCCGTAACCTAATTCCGACGCATCACTATATATTGCTACGTTAAATCGGCAAAAGTTCCGGCCTACCACAAGGAGACTTCACACAAACATACCGCAGCCTCCCAAAACACATATACGCACTCACCACACGCATACATGTCGCACGCACGGGAGGCCGTCCTTAAATGACCTTAGCTGTTAATAGGACGTTAAACAAAATAAACCAAACCAAACCAAACGTTAAACGGTCAACGTTGTTCTATGTATCTCCCGTTTAAATGCCTAGAATCATTTAACCAGAATCTGAGCTCTTCCATAGACTCGCTTGTGACTTATACCTGGGAATCCCAAGTTGCTCTTGCCAGCACATTTGGTACATAAGCCCGACTACTGGGCCTAAACCTACTTTCATGGAATCACCTGACCAACCACCCCGACCAGATCTCTGGCAGTAACGCCCCAGCGATACCTGTTAGTATTGTTCTGGCTTATTTCACCGCTTCTCCGTTATATAAACCATTGCAACATCCATTTTCCAAATCAATCCTAACCACACAGCCTCTACATCGGGCGTCCAGCTACATTTCTCCTCTGCTATCAAAAATCTGAAACGATTTAAATCCAACTTTATTTCGTTGCTTAATACTTGATAACCGTGTAACCCCCTGACCTCAAATATTTGACCAAACCCCTGGTGATCTTGGAAAACCGCAGCCTCCCAAAACACACACACGCACTCACCACACGCATGCATGTCGCACGTACGGGAGGCCGTCCTTAAATGATCTTCGCTGTTAATAGGACGTTAAACAAAATAAACCAAACCAAACCTTATTACAATAGAAACGTTTACCTGTAACTACTACAGTAAAACTTCGATGTTTCGAAGTCCAAGGGACTAACAGAAAAAAACAGCGGGACTTCGAATTATTCATGGTTGACAATAGATCGATGTTTTCTTGATAATGACCATATCTGTTAACGTTACATGTCCTCGGTGTCTTCGTGTTGATCGTCGCCTGTCAGACTCACATCGAAAAGTTTAGTTAATTTACCTCAAATCCAACAAAATAAAATACTTTTCATCAATTATACCTAAGCATTTTATTAATTAAATAAACTATGAATCAGTTACAAAATACTTATATCACGTTTAACAGATAAAACAAAAGAAGTACAATGTACACTTACATTGTACGTTAACGTTTTTTCTGCTGAAGACACATGTGTTTACGTTACGTGCATATAAAATACGAAATGCCGATCAGTTGGAGAATGTATGGTTGATGACAAATAATCGGTATACATGGATATTTATGTATAAGTTTGAAACGTGACACTTTGAATATGAGTGAAGACATCGCTAATTGTTTGTGTTTAAAATTGATCCGCTTGTTTTACTGTTCCGTAAAATTTACTTATCGACCACTGATTTCAATGGCGGCGGAGATCATCAAAGACGACTACCGGTATGTTATATCGGAGTGATTAAATGCCATGGCTTCTAAATACACCATTTATCTTTTAATTGGGTCTGATTATTAATTAACCCCATGATCGAGAGTGATAACACACGCTATCGTTATCCCTGTTGTCAGTCAGGGCATTTGCGGGAGAGGTGTGAAATCTTGCCGCGGGGTCACGACAAACACCTGTCCAGTGGTCAGTACGGGTACATTTTTTGTTCGAATCATGAGATGTGCATTACCTATAATATCACAGCTAACGGGCAATGAAAAACCTTCGATTCGTAAAAATTCGAATAATACATAGGGTCGTTAGTAGCGTTATATAGTGAGGAAATTCGGGACCAAGCAAAAAGTTCGATACAGCGAGAAATTCGAATCAACGAAGTTCGAATCATCGAGGTTTGACTATTATAAATTACCCCTGTTTACAATCTTAAAACTCATCCTTTATATGTATCAATTATAATCGATTTCTATGAGAAGTGATGGACGGAGATAACTTTTTTTAATTAAGCACGTCCAAGCTAATTATTATCAATTGTGTACCTGCTGTGTCGACGTGTACATATGAAGCAAAATTGAAACCAGTGTCGGTCACGAAACACTCATGTCAGGTTTTGGTTTGGTTAATGTATTGTGTTTGAAGAGACTGACTACTGACAAAAGTAAATGCATTAAAATACAAATATGGCATGGTACATGTAATAACTTCAGATAACTGAGCTTGTATGATAAATCCCAATTTGTTTTTCTGTTAGGGTTTGCGAGGTTTGTCTGTCCACCCAAGGAGAACCTGTCACGACTGAGGACTGTGATAAGTAGCGTCTCTTTTAAAACTGGTCATCATCAAGTGGAAAACATCTTTTATGTGTCTGTCATACAGAAGAAAAATAGACGCCATTCCGCTTTAAAAATCAAGAGGGCTACACTAAGGGCACACCAATTGCTTTATATATAATACTGTAAACTTATAAGGAACCTAATATGAAGTAGGAATTGATGGTCAAATTAATCTTTTATTACTTCCAACTGGTCATTGTAATTGGATTAAATGTTGTTAAATTGAGGTCATTGATTCAATGTATAATGCCTAGATACATTGCATATCAAAATATAAAATGACCTGAGAAATTTAGGATTTGCAATGCCGACGTTTTGTTTTGTAGACAAATATCTATAAATGCTAATGACCACCTTCTCAGTTTTTTTTCATTTGTAAATGGATCTTTGAGGACCGCGGTGGCCGAGTGGTATCGGTGTCCGAGACTTTATCACTAGCTCTCCACCTCTGGGTCGCGAGTTCGAAACCCTCGCGGGGCAGGTGCCTGGTACTGGCTGCAGGCCGATTGTTTTTCTAATTGTAGTGGTTAATAGGACGTTAAACAAAATAAATCAATCAGTGACTGTCATACATTGACCATTTGGGGACACTGGGACAAGTCACTATTGTATGACGTATATACACTTGGGTTTTCTATTATCACAATAAAAATCGGCGGCATTCGACGCCCGAAACTTGTCTTACATTGTTAATGGTTATGAGTTATAAGTCTGACGGAAAACTCAGATGTACAGTATATAAAGCCATACTATCAAGATGTGACCCTGTGGTTCAGTTAAACGTTGTCAGTGGATAGTCGGAAATTTTTTTTAAAACTGACTCTTCGCATTGCTTGAAAAAACAATTTGTACAGTACACAGTTTGTGACAACCTTTACGTGTAGCGGATAGTGATGACGCAATTCACAAGGAATTCCCTAAAGTTGTACTAGTATATGTATACATACACGCTAGCTTTCTTAACCTGCCTACTATTAAGAACCCGCACATGTCCTTGAAATGTCGTGCAGTGTTTCGTTGATATTGGAGAGCTCAGGAATAAGATATTATTATTCCAATGAATTGCGCCCGGCATAATCCGTGATTTGCTTCCGTGTTTTTTCCCCCACTTTTAAATACTGAAAAGACAAAGATCAATCTACGGTCCTCATTGCAACACTTGCGATCTTTACATTGTCCTGTCTTGTATACCGTGTAACTGACCTGTCTATCTGTTTATTTCTGGTGGTGCTTCTTCAACACCCGCCATTATAGTACTTTGCTTGTGGATGGAAAGCCAATCCCCATACATACAAATTAAAACAAAAAAACAAAAAAACCTGGTAATGAAAACGTACTTAAAAAATGATTAAGAAATTATATTGTGTACAATGAAAACAATAACAATCAAACAATGTACTTCTTCATACGAGTTGTGTTTGCAATTTCCTCACAGATATCCCCATTTATACCCAAAAAATTAAACAAATAAAAACGCAACACATTGTTTATTTCTTGCATATTGCAATAAACCTACGTGTTGGTTTCTCAATTACAATGTTTCTCCTTTATTTTATTGTTCCTATAGCTCTGAAGGAAGTCAAACAAAAGCTACTCTTATGAAAACTGACGAAAACTACGATTCATTATAATGTTAATATTTTGTGACAAATTTAGAGGGAGGATGTTAGTTATAATCGTAAAAAGGTGATTCTTCCATTTAGAGTCAACATGATGTAGATCTAAGAACTTCATTAGAAAATGTTTATAAATCGATATCTGCATTTCATCGAACTCTTGTAGGAGTTATCTACCTTCCACCAGTCTATGACTCCCTGGCTACTTCAGTCTTGGCGAGTCTCCTATTGTAACGCGCAGCACGTGTACCGCAGGGGTGCCACGTGTGTCGGACTGCTACCAAGTTTTTGCCCAGGGTTCGACTGCCGCTTTCGCTTGCAGATTCCAAATACAAATTAATTTTCAAGTAATAGACAATATTTAGTAAACGGTATCGTTTCACAAAGCTTCGTAACTTACGAACTTTGCGTAAGTCACATTTACGAATTACTAAGCGTTTCACAAAAACTTCGTAACTTACGAACGTTCGTAAGTTACGCAAAAACCTTGCGTAACTTTACGCCATATCAACCCTGTCGTAACTTACCAAAACAATTTAAAATCGTGCGCAGGCATGCCCTTTTGAACAGAAAATGACGTCGTACTCATTTACAAATTAGCATAAGAGAACGACTATGCCTTGTGAGCGATTGTTTCGAGGTTGAAACCGGGTTTTGAAAGTCGAGGAGGGTGCCGGCAAAATACACATTGTCATGAAACTAATTGTACGCATATTCGCAGACTGTGCCAAAATATGGTCTATTTTAAGAATATTATGTATGTCTTTGGGCATTGAGCAAAATCTGTGAAAATTGCGTTGTTACTGTTTGTTTTAAAACATGATAAACAATAAGAATTGGAATTTTATAGAAAAAGTGATCTTCTATCAATAATATGGTTGTTTTGATAGAACAAAATAAAGTTCATAGTCTGTGTACGTGACCCGGGAATAAGACCGGCGTACAATTTTCACCCAAGAAGTGTCATCCTTTTTCACCTCCAAGTTAGAGAGTGGTATATTTTTACCGGGAGAACGTATGATTTTGACGTAAGATACGAAAAAAGTTACGAACACCTTTGTGAAACGCACTTACGAAATTCGTAAGTTTTGCGTAACTTTTTCGTAAATATTTACGAACGTTCGTAAGTTACGAAGCTTTGTGAAACGATACCCTGGTGAGAAGGAAAATAGACTCGTCATATAAAGTTCAACAATTTATTAACATGTGTAAAAAAGTACCTAAATAATACCCGTGAGGCACAGTGAGGAATTCACAATTATATACGTCTAGCCTAAAACACATGCCAACCATCGTTTAATCACAACTAACCATATAAATGAAATAAATGTAGTTTACCCCGAGTCTCAAGCACGTGGCATGTCCAGTCAGAATACAACATTTGCTAGCCACCCGTCTTTTCTCCCGTATCTACTAGCGAGGTTTCCAACAACCATCCCTCGCCTTACCGGTATAGAAACAGCCCGAGAGGCGGAAATATTCTCTAGCCACTCCGCGAGTGCTCTCAAAATGGAATAATTCCTTCAAGCAACAACCTGACTTAAGACATGACACCGGCACACGAGACTCAAATTAAACAAAGTTCTATACATCGAAAATACATCAAAATACTACACGTGAAAATAAAAATATATGTACGATAGTGGCAAATAATATCCAGCAGACAAATTAATATGAAACTTAGGAAAGGATGGGCGACGGTTATCTAATTAATTTCACAGATTAAAAGTCAACACCACTTACACTGCTGACACCCGGACGAAAAGTGATTGACCCCACAGCAGCACGGGTATCTTACGTAACCGGATGTTACAATTTTCCGGAATGAGTCCAAAAATAAACGAGCGGAACGCAACTGCGTTACACTATCATGACTATATTAAGCTGTATGTTGTAACCTGTACCGCCCAAAAACACTTTTCCAACAACACATTGAAAACTATTTCTATTAACCTTTTTTCCAATTTATATTTGACTATCATTACCATGCATGAGGATGAACATTGAATCAGGTTTTTTTTTTATATCGGCGGAAGACACGGACGTTCAGGCTTGTAATATGGATACAGCATAGTTGTTTCATGAATAAGTCGGGACACATTCGGACCATGCCATGTATGTTCTAATTGCATTTGTTTGTTTGTTGTTGTTTTTTCTCTCTCAGGAATTATTCTCTATTCACTGAAAGGATCAATAAACCAAACTTCAAATTAACGGTTTTATCAAATATTAATTATAAAAAGTACCTAAAGGTGAAACACAATAGTTAGTTTAGACATTGGACCATCCGTCTTCATATTATCTGAGATTTTTAACAAATGAAAACTTCATTAGGCCGTCATGAATAGGGGTACACTTATGTACACAATGATGGTATAACGGCTGTTGTCAAGACAAATCTCTAATATCGCGTGTGTTCTCCCCGAACAGCTATAGCGTCTCTGAATTCTGCGTTGCATGGGGTTCATGTGACCATTGTCTGTATGTAGAGGAATGTAAACCATTCCTTGGTAAGTGCGTTGGCCAGTTGGGGGCGGCTAATTGAGATGTTTGGCACATTTCGAACTCTTCTGTCTACTTTACCCAAGAAGTGTTCAGTTATGGAAGAATTCGGGGCAATACGGAGGCCATTCAATAGAAATTGTGTTCTAGGTTGCAAGAAAGTCCCTAAAAACTCTCGCAACGTGTATGGTCTAGCGTTATCCTGCTGAAAGGCCTCCTAATGAATGAGATAACGAAAGGCCCTAGGCTCACATCTCGGTAGCGTACAGCCGGTACATTCCCGTTGATTATCACTAAATGTGTCTTTAACCCATGAGAAATTCCTCCCCAAACCATAACCGATTAACACAAGCGTCTGCAAAACTCTCCCGTCGACGTCGGTATACACGTTTACGTTCATTTGATAAAAAAACATTAATCGAAATTCATCTGTGAAGAGCATGGACCTCCAACGTGTTATTGGGAAACGTCTGTGCTCGTGTGCCGTCAACCATCGCATACGACACACTCGGCGTTGAAGTGTCAGTAGCAAACGGACGTACTGGCGAAGCGAGCGTAAATTTTACTCTTGGAGTGTAATTCTTACAATTTTGGGTAGATCCGACGGTTTGCATAACAAATTGTATTTCGTGTCGTTTCGGTTGCCGATTATCACCTGTCACACAAATTGACAAGCGTAAAGAACCGATCTTGACGTCGCGCCGTTACAAATGGACGTCCAGATCACGGTATGTCATCAACTCTTCCCGTGGTGTTGAGACTAGCCGATGTATACTCCGAAGTTGTCGCCCATTGACAATGCGAGAGCCAGTCTAAAATCAAATTCGGATAGCCGTTGCATATTTGTTTTAAAAGCAATTATCAGTTACAAATGTAATGCCGATCATTTTTCTTTATGATAGTCAGAAATTGACATTAATTGAAATTAAAGAACGTATCCATTTAACTGAACAGTAATATAAACATCAACATTGTTTTTTAGCTGTTGACTTTATTTCATTCTATATACAAGAATATGACCCCTTGTATCACTAAATACTTCTATATAGGAGACATTGAAATTCGCAGAATAGATCTTCTGTCCTTATTGCAACACAAATCTTCCCTTTATTTTCTCGTTGCTCTGTCTTCATGTGTTTTTTTATGTGTTTTTTTCTATAGTCGTCTCCTTGACAGCCATCGTATTACTCTCAGTCCCTGATTGTTGTGAGGACGTTGAACCTCTAAAAAACAAACTATATAATATAAGAAGAAGGGAATGTCTCCATTGAATGTGTCAATTGATGATGTAGATATGTAACTGTTTCCAGTAAGAACTGCAATTGTTGGATGCTAAGGTTACAGAAGACATTTCCTGTTGTTTACGGAAATGGTGATTGAGTAGTTTCTGGGAGTGTCGTTAAGTTCATTTGTTTCACTTGAGTCGAAGAATTGTTTTTTTGTCCAGATTGTTCAATTGATTTATAAATGTAAATACTTGCAGCATATCAGCCGATATTCTAGGTTGAGAAGACAAAGACTTTACATTCGTTCAGGATGCGTCCTGTCTACTAATTTAGGAACTGGCTTTGTAGTCATTCGTTGGACATTCCTGATTTCGTCCTTGATGTACAAGGGTTACTAACATTACCGATGAGCATTTAAGATGTAGATATTGTCATATTTATATATTTGGTTTCTCGGCTCCAAAGATTATTCAAAACAAATTTACACGTATTACCTCTATTGTACCTCACGACTATGGATATACCTGAATTTAAATGTTCTCAAGAGAACTTTGAGGGTAATTTGTAGCACTGCGCAGAGTTACCGATTTAACACAGCTAAAAGTGTTGTGAAATGTAAGCAAACCTATATATACCGTCTAGTTATTTTGCTAACACATAAAAAAATATACTCCTTCGAAGTCATAATTTAAAATATTTTTTAACGAAGATAGATGAAAGCAGCCTTACGAATTTATAGGTGATGGTATAACAAAGGAAAGACAGCTAATACAGAGAATTTAGAGAAATGTTAATATCGTTACGTACATTGTATTACATTGTGCAGGTCGTAAGTAACATAGCAATGCATACTTTGGTTTGGTTTATTATTGTTTATCGTCCTATTAACAGCTAAGATCATTTGAGGACGGTCTCTCACGAACTTCTCATATTTATAATGCTACCTCACTGACTCTTACTGCCGACGACAACCAGCAGAACACCCCAAACGGCCATATTACACCAGCAACAGGCGAACCAGTATATGCCCTAAGTACGGTATCCTAAGTATGATATCCTAATTAAGGTAGATGATGTTAATGATAATAATAATAATAAAAGGCTAACGTAATAATGCCATTTAAATATATATTTATTTATATACTGTGTGTATTTATATATTATTATGTATTAAGTAATACGTGGATTCACAAGTGATTATAATTGGTGTGAAAATTAGAGCGGTGTCGAAAGTAAAGGAGATTGAAAGTTGTGATATATTTGGTGAATATACTCAACACGTATGTTTATTGTATAATTGTGTAGGTACATTTGTATGATGTATGTATGTGTGCATGTATTGTGTATGTATGTGTGATATGGGTCAATCAAGTGCGATTACAGGTTGTGAGTCAGTAATGGTAAGTGTGGATTTCCACGCTAGACCATGACACGACTGGCTCACAGCTGGTGATCATGATTGACCTATCCAACTATCATGAAGTGTATGTATATAAGTATGTATGTATGTATGTACATGTGTGGTATGTATGTAATTATGTATGTGTGATATGGGTCAATCAAGTGTGATTACAGGTTGTGTGTCAGTAATGGTAAGTGTGGATTTCCACGCTAGACCATAACAAGACCGACTCACAGCTGGTGATCATGATTGAAGTTTCCAAATATCATACGGTGTATGTATGTATGTATGTATGTATGTATGTATGTATGCGGCAATCAAGTGAGTGACGTAATAATTAAATATGTATAGTATGAATCCAGTATATGAATGTGTGTAATACAATGAAAGAAAATAAAGGAATGAAATGTGTAAATGAATGTAAGGTGATGAATGAGAGCCCTCTTGTATGAGGATATATTTGTCAGGATACTGAATCCAGGGCCTCAACCCTGGCAGCAGTCCAAATTTTTAAATGTTCTGGGGCATTAAAATTTCTTGTACCTTAAAAAAAAAAAAAAAAAAGGTAGATGATGTATCTATGGTATTGCCTTCAAAGATGAGTTGAGTATCTAAGGTATCTTTGGTTTTGTTTGGTTTATTTTGTTTAACGTCGAAGACACCCATCATCACACCCCAGCCGGTCACATTATACTGACAACAGGCGAACCAGTCGTCCCACTCAAAATATGCTGAGCGCTAAGCAGGAGTAGCAACTACCATTTTTTAAAGACTCTGGTATGTCTCGGCTAGGAAACAGAACCCAATGCCTTCCTCACGAGATGATATATCTAAGGTATCGCCTACAATGATAATGTATCTATTATATCACAAAATAAACCAAACCAAAGTGCTGCTGGGTGTCTTCGGCAGTATGCTTCAGTGAGGTGGCACTATAAATCGGCAAAAGTTTCGGCCTATCATAAGGGGACTTAGCACGAACATACCTCAGCCTCCAAAAACATACATACACACTCGCCACACGCTTGCATGTCGC
This sequence comes from Pecten maximus, assembly GCF_902652985.1. Classification (NCBI taxonomy): domain Eukaryota; kingdom Metazoa; phylum Mollusca; class Bivalvia; order Pectinida; family Pectinidae; genus Pecten; species Pecten maximus. Next base: position 30,302,780 of record NC_047024.1, on the reverse strand, counting down.
ACGCATGAGAGGCCGTCCTTAAATGACCTTAGATGTTAATAGGACGTTAAACAAAATTAACCAAACCAAACCAATTATATCACCTACAAAGATGATGTATCTAAGGTATCACCTACAATGATGATGTATCTAAGGTATCACCTATTAAGATGATGTATCTAAGGTATCACCTACAATGATGATGTATCTAAGGTATCACCTACAATGATGATGTATCTAAGGTATCACTTTTTAAGATGATGTATCTAAGGTATCACCTACAATGATGATGTATCTAAGATATCACCTACAATGATGATGTATCTAAGATATCACCTACAATGATGATGTATCTAAGTAGTCCAGTCATTTGATGACGAAAATAGCTTAAAGTTCAAACTAATTGCAAACTAATTCATTCGTGGTTTTCTTGAATCTAAAAGTCCGAATGACCTTAACTGTTTATAGGACGTTAAACAAAATAAACCAAACCAAACCCAGAAAATCATTGATGTGGAACATTGGGAAAAAACGTGTATACCTATGCTGGTTGACCTAAAGAGTGATCGGGTAAAAATGGGGATGGGGGTATTATAAATCTCATTAAATTAATTCTAAGAAATATATGTCAACAAATCATATATATTATGAGATAGAACCCCAAATTGTTATTTAAAATCAGTTCCAATTTTTTGACAATGTATGACGTCATAATTATCTCCCTTGAGAGAAAAAAATATTTTTTCAATTTTTGATCGAAATGTTTCTAAAAACGAAAAAAATATTACATTTCTTATAAATTTCATTTCTAATGTCATTTGTAAATTGTAAGTGATATTTCGAAACCAATTACAGCATTTGTTTCTGCAAAATAATGAATAATGATATTGATTTTAAATACAATTATCAATTGCAAGATTTCTAAAATCGGTGTGTAAATCCGAACAAAATCATCCAAGCCGAGTTGAAATTTCCATGCTTTTATTATTAATATAAAATAACCCTAAAATACAAATAGTAAAACAGTATATATATATTATCACCATTATAGGTATTATGGACATGTTACATGGTGAAACTTATAAACTTTAATCATTTATCTTTTCCCGCCATTTGGCGTCCATGTACTTAGCTTATAGTTTGGTTTGGTTTATTTTGTTTAAAGTCCTATTAATAGCTAAGGTCATTTAAGGACGGCCTCCCGTGCGTGCGACATGCATGCGTGTGGTGAGTGCGTATGTGTTTTTGGAGGCTGCGGTATGTTCGTATTAAGTCTCCTTGTGATAGGCCGGAACTTTTGCCGATTTATAGTGCTACCTCACTGAAGCATACTGCCGAAGACACCCAGCAGCACACCCAACCCGGTCACATTATACTGACAACGGGCGAACCAGTCGTCCCACTCATTGTATGCTGAGCGCTAAGCAGGAGCAGCAACTACCATTTTTAAAGACTCTAGTATGTCTCGGCCAGGGGACAGAACCCAAAGCCTTCCTCACGGGGGCGAACGCTCAACTTAAGGCGAAAAGTGAGCTTATAGAATAATTTACACAAATAAAATATTCTTTAATATATCTATGGTAAGAATAATTCCATTGATGATATATATCTATAAATTTTACATAATACATGTACATACGTACCCGAACAATGGGTTTGGGTTGTCAGATATTTCATGAGAAAACTCTCGTCCAGTGCCGGTCGGTATTCTGCTAGAACAAATAATAATGTCCTAAATTAATAATATATTAGATAAAGAACACCAAAACGAAATCGACCGCGTCCAATAAATACCAAATAACAAAATATAAAATATGACTTCTAGAGTTTAAAAGAACTAACCTTTAACGGACCAACTCAAACACACATTCTTTCACCTCGGCGGCTCTATGTCTGATAAAACTATACAAGACAAAGACACCAAATTGACCGCCAAAACCCAAAACGAGACTACACTGGACATGACCATATAAGGAAGCATTCCAACACCACATTTACATAACAATTTACAACATACATGTAAGACAGGTAACGTACACAGGTAAACAGCACAGTCGTACACAAGTCCGCGCGCACCGCGAAAACGTTGAAGAAAACAGCGTACCTGGGGTAAAATATATCAAACATAACAAGAGGCCCAGGGGCCTTAACGGTCATCTGACTCTAAATTAAAAACCTGATATAATTGTAGTATGTATTCTCTGTAGCAAGTATATAGTGGCGCCGTTTGCCATGGTGGCCATCTTGGATTTCTGACCGACCCAATAAATAACAACACTTGGTAAGGACCATCTAAGGATCATTTCTGGTTACAGTTACAGCTGAATTCCATTGGGGGAATTTGAGTTTAAAATAGGCATTGTTCAGGAAAACCATGATTGCACAATCATGTTACAAATGGCCAACATGGCTGCCAAGTCAATGATTTTACAAGGCGGAAAAATATTAACACTTTGTTGGCACTCCTTCCTTAAAATCCTCACCAATTTCCAACTCAATGGCACCAGTGGAACTGGAGAAGAAGTTTAAAATGTTTTTTCAAGATGGTTGCCATGGTGGCCATCTTGTATTTCAGACCAACCCGAAAAATAACAACACTTGGTCGGCATCATCTCAGGATCATTTCAGGCAAGTTTCAGCCCAATAGCACTGGTGGAACTGGAGAAGAAGTTTAAAATGTGTTTTTCAAGATGGCGGATATGGCGGCCATCTTGGATTTCAGACCAACCCAAAAAATAACAACACTTGGTCGGGATCATATCAGGATCATTTCAGGCAAGTTTCAGCTTAATAGCACTGGTGGAACTTGAGAAGAAGTTTAAAATGTGTTTTTCAAGATGGCGGCTATGGCGGCCATCTTGGATTTCAGACCAACCCAAAAAATAACAACACTTGGTCAGGACCATTTCAGGATCATTTCTGGCAAGTTTCAGCTCAATAGAACTGGTGGAACTTGAGAAGAAGTTTAAAATGTGTTTTTCAAGATGGCGGCTATGGCGGCCATCTTGGATTTCAGACCAACCCAAAAAATAACAACACTTGGTCGGGACCATTTCAGGATCATTTCTGGCAAGTTTCAGCTCAATAGAACTGGTGGAACTTGAGAAGAAGTTTAAAATGTGTTTTTCAAGATGGCGGCTATGGCGGCCATCTTGGATTTCAGACCAACCCAAAAATAACAACACTTGGTCGGCATCATATCAGGATCATTTCAGGCAAGTTTCAGCCCAATAGCACTGGTGGAACTGGAGAAGAAGTTTAAAATGTGTTTTTCAAGATGGCGGCTATGGCGGCCATCTTGGATTTCGGACTGACCCGAAAAATAACAACACTTTGTCAGGATCATATCAGGATCATTTCAGGCAAGTTTCAGTTTAATAGCACTGGTGGAACTTGAGAAGAAGTTTAAAATGTGTTTTTCAAGATGGCGGCTATGGCGGCCATCTTGGATTTCAGACCAACCCAAAAAATAACAACACTTGGTCGGCATCATATCAGGATCATTTCAGGCAAGTTTCAGCCCAATAGCACTGGTGGAACTGGAGAAGAAGTTTAAAATGTGTTTTTCAAGATGGCGGCTATGGCGGCCATCTTGGATTTCGGACCGACCCGAAAAATAACAACACTTGGTCAGGACCATCTCAGGATCATTTCAGGCAAGTTTCAGCTCAATAGCACTGGTGGAACATGAGAAGAAGTTTAAAATGTGTTTTCAAAATGGCGGCTATGGCGGCCATCTTGGATTTCGGACCTACACGAAAAATAACAACACTTGGTCAGGACCATCTCAGGATCATTTCAGGCAAGTTTCAGCTCAATCCCACTGGTGGAACTTGAGAAGAAGTTTGAAATGTGAAAAGTTTACGCACGACGCACGGCGCACGGCGCACGGCGGACGGCGCACGACGACGGACGAAGCATGATGACTATAGGTCATCCTGACCCTTCGGGTCAGATGACCTAATAAAAACCAATAAATTACCAAATTGTCACACTGTTACAGGTGTATACACCAGACTAAATTTCTTTAAAGGAACATTAGCTACTTCAGATCGCAAAATCAATGCTTATATATATTAAAGCATCATATGTAGCTTATCAATAAATTCCAATTACTGCTTAGAGACATTCCTTTTAGAATCGTCTTGATTTCTTCAATATTCTTCTTATCCATACGATTGGTCATAACTCATGTTTGAATCTATCTATAAATAAGTTGATTTTGGTATGAGATTTCAGTATTAATATTCACTACACGGCGGTTTTTTCATCTTGAAAACAACTACCAAAATACTGTTATTCCATCCATATCTGAAGAACTGTTTGTTCTTGTTTATTCTAATATGTCTATTTCACGACAATGTCTGGGGCCGCGGTGGCCGAGTGGTTAAGGTGTCCCGGCACTTTATCACTAGCCCTCCACCTCTAGGCTGCGAGTTCGAAACCTACGTGGGGCAATTGCCAGGTACTGACCGTAGGCCGGTGGTTTTTCTCCGGGTACTCCGGCTTTCCTCCACTTCAAAACCTGGCACGTCCTTAAATTACCCTGGCTGTTAATAGGACGTTAAGCAAAAACAAACCAAACAAACCAAACCACAATGTCTACAATATCTATATGAGTATACCAATTGTTTTCGCTTTAAATATTGTTGCTGTTACCTCACTGCAATTGTATGTCAGCGTTCTTAATTTTGTAAAATCTAGTTATGCCTGTCAGCACCGAAAATTGTCAAAGATCCTCGTTGATATCAGTTGTCACAGAATCAGAATTTGAACAGCCGATTCCTCTACACTCTTTACACACAGATGAACATTCAAAACCGTACTTCCTACAGCTGCACCTTTTGTTTTCACAATTGATCTAACAGCTGCATTGAATTATTTGCAGTAGATGTTCTGGCGCAACTGCCATTTTTGAATTTAAAAGGAGTAATTTTCGGTCTTTCAAAGATCATCCTCAATCTGATGGCTCCTGAGAATTCTCTCCTATCCAGCAGTGACACTGCAAATATGTGCGCATGCATCTGAAGTTGGTGGCAGTGTGTTTACTTGGACGGACTTTGTTCCCGTCCTCACCTTCAATGCAAATTTACGATAACGGAGAACATCAAGTGTTTCATATGGGGTTCCACCATACAATGCGATGATAATGTTTTCACCTGACTGGACAGCTCTACTGCAAGTTGCATCGGCCGACATGTAAAACTGCAGCTTGGGAAATCAGATATTTACTCTGTTGAAACTTCTTAATAGCGGCACCTTTCCCTATGCCTAGAGGCGAGAAGTAGAATCGCACCCAGTAAGTGCATGCAACGCAAGCAATGAATTGCACAGATCTTTTTTTCGTGCGGTTTATATCCCATATCTTCAACTCTTTTCCAGAAGTCCTGCTGATTTCGCTTCGAAAATAAATGTTACTGGATGCAGTGTTGGCATGGAAACATAATAGGACAAGAAGGTCGGTATCCTCTCCAATTACCTCTACAGGCTGCATTCTTGCACAAGACACCGCAGTATGGACGATAGACAGATCTGCATCATCTTCAGCATGAACAGTGACAAATCCCTTGTCTTGCAGTTTGGCACTAAGTAAATTGATGAAGGCCTTCTTGTTTTCCGGATTGGATAGGAATGCTTCCGTCTTCTTTCTATATGGCATGTTCTCCGTAAAGACCACTATTCTTCTCGAATATGTCCCCCTGTTACGCCGCATGTAAGTAACGTCTTTGATTGTTGGTCCATTAAGGTAGCCATCAAATACAACGGTTGGTTTGTCATATTTCCTACTGACATACTCGACATATGCACTACAGATGGATGCGAAAAATGCTCCTGGTGCCAATGGAATTCTCTGAAGCAGAGAACTTCCGTCGATAACACTTATGATGTCGCTTGGGAGTGACTCCGAGCTACAATTTCCTGTATTCCATATAGCATCAGCTAGAGCTGGTTTCTGAGCCTGTCTCGGGAATCCCGAAGAATCAAATAAAGAAGATGGAAATCCACACAGTTCGTATTTGAACAATTCAGTTCAGAAGATGGGGGTCCACTTCAATCCTATCCCCATCAACTTTAACACATGTTTTTGTACCAAGAGTAACAACTTGCTTTGATCTTTTGAAGGAATGTTCAAAATGTTATAGCCAGTCTTTTCTGCAATTATCTAGACAGCAGCCATTGAGATCTCTGGTCAAGCTGCCAGTGGTCTCGACACTCCTCATCAACTCCTGCTCAATGACAAGATCTGAAGACAGACCAGATCTGGATGGATTTTGCTGTGTCCCGCAGAGTTGCAATACCTGGATTTCAGCTTTTATCTGTTATCAAAATAGCCTCTCCAAAATGTTCAAGAAGCTTCTTCTTCATGTATACTGTACTGTAAGCTGTAAGATCCTTGACTGTAACTTGTTCTGTGTCATTGTTTTTAAGGTAAGCGACAATCTTCAAAAAATATCCATGACTTAAGTTAGGCCCCCTTTAACTGCTTTGCTTTTCTTACTGTCTAGGCTGAATGCCAATGGAATGGATTCCTTTGTCCTAAAATTTACATTACATGTCTGGTGGTAAATGGCGTCTTCTGAATGCAGAAGGTGCATTTGCGCTGCCATCTTCACATTTCCGTGGCGTCAACTCCCTAGCAAGGTTTGTAGAATGGGTATACTTTCTCCTGCATGCTGCATGTACACACTCCCCGGACTTTTTAATAAAGGAATTGCCCCTCGCTGTACTTTACATTATTGATGGTTAGACCTCCTTTTCTCTTAATTGAACTACATGGGATAGATTGCTGATTGCCGTTTTGCATATGACGCATAGCACATACTCCATCTTGATAGCCCTGCAAAGTAAGGAAAATCCTTTCTTGTTGTATTTTGAGAAGATAGCCTTGCAGAGTAAAGGGAACCCTTTCTTGTTGTATTTTGATGTTAAGTTATACTGAAAAGTATAAAAACTAAAACTGAAAATGTCATCAAAACTCAAGAATGAACCTGTCTATTGCCTGAAGTGTTTTATTAACTATATAAACCAAACTTAGCTAAAACCAAGGAACTCTTCTATGAGTGCGTATAATCAGCCGGCGTCAACGACATTGAAATAAAATTGTAAAAAGGAAAAAACAAACGAAAAATAACAAAATAAATAATAAACAAATCATAATAATGCCATTGATCATAAATGAATATGAATTTATAAAAGGACATGATATTTACGATCATATGTTCGTGTAATTTGTTGGTTTTTTTTTAATTATTAACACTGAAATAAAACATGAAAACACTTATGCGCTGGTGATTATTATCTGTCATGTGTTGTTTTTTCTGATAAACCAAGTTAGAAAGAAGCTGAAAATGAAGAAAAATATGTGTAAATATAAAACAAAGTATACAATTACTCTCCCTCTCTCTCTCTCTGGGTAGGGCGTAAGAATTGTACCTGCTGCCCCCATTGCATGATCGTAAGAGGCGACTGAATTTGGGATCTTATCTTTCCTCTTCTTTCTTAACAACTTTCTTCTTCCTCATGTCTCCCTTGACCATGCCTCACTTTTGGCCTTTAGTTGAGCGTTCGCCCCTGTGAGGAAGGCTTTGTGTTCTGTCCCCTGGCCGAGACATACCAGAGTCTTTAAAAATGGTAGTTGCTACTCCTGCTTAGCGCTCAGCATACAAGGAGTGGGACGACTGGTTGGCCCGTTGTCGGTATAGCATGGGAGGCCGTCCTTAAATGACCTTAGCTGTTAATAGGACGTTAAACCAAATAAACCAAAAAACCAAACCTGTCTGTCTGTCTCTGTCTGTCTCTCTCTGTCTCTGTCTCTCTCTCTGTCTCTCTCTGTCTCTCTCTCTCTCATTCATTAATTTATCGGATTATTCGGAAAACATGTTGACGTTTAGAGGCGTCATACATGAGCTTCCATAGTTTATTTTTCGATGAAAAGGCGTCTGCTACTTCGTGTTGAATTTACTCAAAAGTGAGGTGTTGTCCGATATATCATGAAAAAATTGTTGTTCTATAAGGTTACAGGGCATAGATAAGTATACTTGTTTGATTAAGACTGCCCTGCAGGTAGGGCGTAAGAATTGTACCTGCTGCCCCCATTGCATAATCAAAAGAGGCGACTAGGGATCTTATCTTTTCTCTTCTTTCTTAACATCTTTCTTCTTCCTAACGTCTCCCTTGACAATGCCTCACATTTGGCCCTTCGTTGAGCGTTCGCCGCTGTGAGGAAGGCTTTGGGTTGTGTCCCCTAGCCGAGACATACCAAAGTCTTTAAAAATGGTAGTTGCTACTCCTGCTTAGCGCTCAGCATATTAGGAGTGGGACGACTGGTTCGCCCGTTGTCAGTATAATGTGACCGGGTTGTGTGTGCTGCTGTGTGTCTTCGGCAGTATGCTTCAGCGAGGTGGCACTATAAATCGGCAAAAGTTCTGGTCTATCACAAGGAGACTTAACACGAACATACCGCAGCCTCCCAAAACACACTTGCGCACTCACCACACGCATGCATGTCGCACGCACGGGAGGCCGTGCTTAAATGACCTTAGCTGTTAATAGGACGTCAAACAAAATCAACCAAACCAAACGAAGTATTACTAAGAACGGGAAACATGCTTTGTATGAACGGTTATTTTGGTTCTCTAATGTAAACAAACCGTCCTTTCCCGAGGTCTGCTTTACGATATCATATGTTTTAGACGCTAACATACAAAATATAGAAGAAAACATCGCCAAATTAATTTTATAAATTAATACACAATTAGTATCAGAAAGATAATTAAATGAATTGAAGATTGTATAACTTACCGGCACATTTCGCTCTGCTACTCGGGAAAATTGACAAATTTTATAAAGACGATGTATCTATTATATCACCTACGATGAAGATGTATCTTTGGTATCACCTACAAAGATGATGTATCTAAGGTATCACCTACAAAGATGATGTATCTTAGGTATCACCTATCAAGATGATGTATCTAATGTATCACGTACAAAAATTATGTATCTAAGGTATCAAATACAAAGATGATGTATCTTAGATATCACCTACAAAGATGATGTATCTGAGGTATCACCTACAAACATGATGTATCTGAGGTATCACCTACAGTACAAAGATGATGTTTCTATTATATCACCTACGATGAAGATGTATCTATGGTATCACCTACAAAGATGATGTATCTAAGGTATCAAATACAAAGATGATGTATCTTAGATATCACTATCAAGATGATGTATCTTAGGTATCACCTTCAAAGATGATGTATCTAAGGTATCACGTACAAAGATGATGTATCTTATGTATCACCTACAAAGATGATGTATCTATGGTATGACGTACAAACATGGTGTATCGATTATATTACCTACAAAGACGATGTATCTAAGGTATCATATACAAAGATTATGTATCTAAAGTATACCATGACTCCACTGGTGGCTGATGTAATAGCTTTGCATGTCATTAGTGTAGTATTTCCGAGTTTGTTATTAGATTACCTGGTCCTTAGGATGGGTCTACTCGATGTATAACCTCCTTCATAATACAATTACCGCAAGGGACAAACAAATATAATGCAGCCTCCCAAAAATGCACACTCTCACCACACGCATGTAATATACAGATAACGGAATGGACCAGCTGTGTTTTCTTGTACATCCCTTCCACTGCTTAAATCGAACAGCTGGTACCATTTCCAGGTATGGTTATGTGCAGTATAAAAGCGCCAGTCAGTAGCCTCATAATTTATACACAACGCCTTTTTGTCTTGGCCTTAGCTTTTGTGATGGCGTTAAAGCGACATAAAAAAAACACCACCCCAATTGTATAGTTGGTGAGAGGCAGGATAGTGATCAGTCGGCTACGATTAATGAACACCTTTCAATTCAAGTTGACAGATACAGTAGCGATGGAAACTAATTAAATTGCGTCATACAGATATTTCGTCCAAATTGATTGATTGCTAAAAGGTTAACAGCCCAATAAAATCTATATTCATATAGAGCCGAACATCATATAAGACCTAGCATAAAGGGAGCATGAAGCAACAACGTAATGTCTATATGAATATATATATAATTTATTAAAAAAAAAGGGGGAAACGATTGCAATAAAGATTTTATCATAAAATATTCTTTCTTCTAGATGGTTTCTCACTTCAAGGACTCTCCAGAGATACGTAGAGCCTACAAAGAAAAAACGTATAAACTAGATCAATTTTACCGGAAACCCACTGTAGATACATTTTCATAACGTTAAGTAAGACTAAACTTTACCACAACCGTAAGATGGTGTTGCTGTTGAAGTACATGTGCTTTGTATACTTTGGAATTTTGTTTTCTATTTCCAGTTAACCGATATACCTGTGTTGTGTATTTGGTGTGGTTGGAAGTCATTGCACAAATGCCAACTGTTCTACGATTAGTAGTAGTACGAGCGTATGGCTAAAATGAAGTAATGAGTGCATTTAGAATGATGTAAACCCAGTGTTATTGACACTAGGATTTAGTTCATCTAATTGACTGAACTAGGCATCACCAGCTAGAAAACAGCGTAGCATATGAAAGTCATCAATAATACGAGATATATAAGTAATCATATCTAACCAGATACATACACAATATGATATTCTATATGTCTCCACCAATCTTAGTCTGTATACACGTAATAACATTACATCTTGCTATTTCTCATCTGTATATATGAATGCTTTAGGTTTTACTACACATTTGGACCAACTAATATCATTTGGGTTTGATTGATGTCTATTCTCGTTGTGATGACGCTAACAACGGTCGAACCTGGGTCCCAATTGCGGCCATACACAATAAAATGGAAAATTGCCAAAGTCGTACTACAACTACTAGTCGGTAACTAACGATCCTAATGATTTGTACGAGTGGGCTAGGGACTCCCGGGTAAATTAAAGGTCATGCCGGTAACAGCTGAGACAAGGTAGAAAATTCAAGCTTTTATTTTGTACCAGCTAACTTATAAGAAGGTGATGTTTGGCTATATTTAGAGTCACCGACGGACCAGCAGATTACAGTATGTACATTACTAATTAAGTTTTTTTTATTAATTGACAAGGTTTTAACGATACATCGGCCTACCGATATATTGCATCAACTAGCTATATTACATCAGCTAACTCCATATCGCGTTAATACTATAATATGAACACGCGTTTCTTCATATACAGCGTAAGTTAACTGTTTCGGCATTGTCACGGCTGGGTAAGCTCCGAGCCTTCTTCCGAATGTACTGACATTATGTCTAAAAATTACTTATGAAGCCTCTGAATAGATTTCTTTTCGGGACAGCGTATCTGCCATTCTTCTGACCAGCACAATCAATAGTTTCATGTGTTATGCGTTCGCAAATGGCTACAAACACAATAAGTTCATCAAAGGACGGTGCTTTTTGTTTGGTTTGGTTTATTTTATTTAAAGTCCTATTAACAGCTTAGGTCATTTAAGGACGACCTCCCGTGTGTGTGCGACATGCATGCGTGTGGTGAGTGCGTATGTGTGTTTTGGGAGGCTTCGGTATGTTCGTGTTAAGTCTCCTTGTGACAGGCCGGAACTTTTGCCGATTTATAGTGCTACCTCACTGAAGCATATATATATACATTATTTTATATATACTGCCGAAGACACCCAGCAGGACCTCCTGCTGAACTATCAATTATGTTTTCTGTTGTTCTTATTATTCAGACTGCTAAAATCAAGAAGGGAAAATTAACGTTCATCGAGCTCTAGGAAAGGCCGATTCTATACGGTCACACAACTACTGTTCAGCTGTTCTGGGAGTGGGACGACTGGTTCGCCCGTGGTCGACGGGGTATCAAGTTAATACTTAAATACGCAGACATCGCTTTCCCGTTTGTTTTTCTATTGCATAATGTATCATTTCGACGTTTTGAGGCTCTTGTACACAACACACCATTTTGTCTAGGCTGTACCAGATGATACCATCAATCATTGACCAAATGTCGCAATTTTCTAACTTTAACTTCCATCTCATCGACATCAACATCTTAATAACACTCGGATATAAGCGTTATCTATATCTAAACATCATTTTGAAACAGCACTTATCCACTTTATCTATCGTCGCTGTATTCACATTAGAGTCGGAACACAATTGCTAGTAGAACGCCTTTGCGAAATATGTATTCTTCCAGAAGCAGCGCTACAAAGAAAAACCATGCTAAACTCATATTTTAGCGAAGTGGCATTTTCAAAAATAAAAGCTTTTATTTGGAAAAAACTAGACAAATAAGGTAATACCTTTACAATTGTTCCTACGTAGTAGATCATTTGATTTTGAAAGTTTGGTCCTTTTTATGTTAAGCTTGATCTTCTGATTATTTGTCCTCATTGTGGGGCTCTCAAGGACCCCATCCGTTAAGTCAATTTGACTCCCCGGCTGCGTAACTCGGGAACATGCTTGGCCAACATTATATTAATAGATCCGAGGACAGTAAAAACGGCAGAATATCCTTTCCGAACAATAAGGTAATTTGGTGCACAGTGATTGGCCGAAGATCATTTTGCAGAAGATATTATATTTTCTCAATGTCAAGTTCATGAATTCGGAACAGTATAAGAGAGGTATTGTCCTTGAGAAAGTCGACGACAGAAGGTGTCCTGAAATTCAAACATTAAACACTCGTATTTATTTAGAATTGAGACATATCTCTTATTAGCGTTTGTGGTCAACAGTTAACATTTACATATAGAACAAAGGAGTGCGCAGATTGAAATTTAAACTAATTTATGATACCGTGTTACTCAAAAGAAATACTGCAACATCAATTTTACAGTTATAAAATATGAATGCAAAACAAAGACACCGTAAAAAGGCTTGATTGGATTTATTAGTCACAACTTTACTAGAATTGGCTGTTGTCCCAGCATGGGTATACATGACATGCCACAAATCAATAATACAAACAATGGTAATTAACGGTTTCTGGGTGTACAGCTCCCCGTTAATTATAAAGCAAATTCAATGAAAAATTGAATTAATCAAATCAATCAACGGTTCATGGCTGACAACTCCCCGTTAATCCATAGTTTACAAATTATCAATATTTAACAGATTCTGGGTGCCAGCTCCCAGTTTATCAGCCAAATCATTGAAATCAATATTCAACAAATCAATATGCAGCTGCAACTGCATTCAATATAGAAACATACCAGCAGAACAATGTTTACAATAGTAAAATGTCCTAAATATTGTAAATTAGACACATCAGTTAATAAACTGGATCCTGAGCAGCAGCTCTCCGAAGGTGATATCCCTGCCACATGCATTGCCTTAAACTGGATACTATTATTCATGCAACATAGCAACAAGGGACGCAATAAGGACATAACCCTTGAAGACTTTGGAGTTTTCCTGTTGAGTATAGTAACAAGTGCCTCGTTATCAACATGCAGAACTAATTTTTTGCATTTGAAATCTGTTTTCCAAGTAAGGAATGCAAGAAGAATTGGCACTAACGCTAGAAATATAATATCTCGCATGACTGATTCATTCTGCCATAGGGTTTGCCACATAAAAACATTACCAATTGTTCCCAAAAAGAGCCCCACATCCCAAGGTGTTATTTCCTGCACTGACTGTAAATAAGCCAAAGACTCATTGGATGACCGATCTACTTCAGAAATATAGGGATGCGCCATTGAAATGATGTAGGAAAACTACCCATCATTCAAGATCCTGTCTAATTCCCTGAGTAATATAAACCAAGTGAAATGATTTACATGCACCTTTCATTACATCAAACATTAGTCTGATAAATGCACGTTCCACAGGAATTGCCCTAGCAGAAAATGACAGGGAACCAGCTAATGACTGAAGCTCTTTCAGGGTAACTGTTCCCTTCTGTAACACTAAGTAAATTTCAACAATATGTGCTACTTGTCTGTCATGGAAAATTTTCACAATCATCATTTCTGTGTCAATTTCTAACCCTAAAAATATTAGTATAGTCACAGACTTCCCCAAACTCTCTCATCAAAATGTCACAGGTTCCTGTGTTAGCTCTACCAGCAAACAAGAAATCATCTAAATAATGATCCAATGATATCTCCCAGACTTCTCCTTTACTATCCATTCAATAAACCTAGCAAATTTCTCAAAAATGCTACAAGATATAAAGCAACCAATGGGGAGGCACTTGTCAATATAAAATTCCCCTTAAAAAACCTAAAAGGTCAGAATCTGAAGGATGTATTGGAATCAACCTGAAAGCGGATTTAATGTCCATTTTCCCCAACAATGCCCCCTTGCCCAACTTGGAAATCATTGTCACCACCTTGTCAAAGGATGAGTACTGATCTGTCTCCTGAAGTCTCCTGGGGTCAATAAAATTATTTATGCCTCCTTCTCTAGGATACAATGTAAGATAGGTGTGTAATGAGCCTCCATATAGGGGATATATGGAGTGTTGAAATAGGTTTACCCGTATTTACCAGCTATAGGTTTAGGTTTACCAGCTATAACTCAACTTCCTTCATGAATTTTCCCTGTTTCACTATCGTGCTCCACTGCAGATTTCAAGTTTATTGAAAATGTAGTTACCCTGGGCCCTTGATATTGAATTCGGAACCCCTCTGAAAAACCTTTTAATAACTCTCTTCCTACTGAGACCTGTGGGTACTTGGCAACTCATTTGATGAGAGCCGTGCTATTGATTGGTGACTTTCGCAGAACCCAGTTTGTTGAGGTGTTGTTTTTAGGCTTTGGGGGTAGTCTGTTTTGATTATTTTCTGACCTGGCCTGAAATGAATCGTTCCCCGCAGAAGCCTGATCCCCAGACTGATAACATTTTGAAATGGGATGTGCCCCGTTGCACCGCAAGCACCTGTGAGCATAAATGCATACTTTGCGAGTGCACTGTCCTTTATAATTATAATCAAAACATTTCTGCATCGAGCTACTAGTATTAGCATTATGCGTGTTCCTAGGGCTGGGGCCTTGAGGGGTCATATACAGTAAATATAGTTCATTGTCCACCCTTCCTCATGGACTTTCGGGGTTGCGAGCTTTTCTCAACCTGAACTGTTAATCGTACAATTTCCAATTCTGGGATCCTGACCTTTGAGCACCTAACCGCACTGTATGCATATATTTCAGAATGCCATGCGTTTGTTGGGGCGAACTGCTGTGTAAATGCTAATGTAAACTAAGTCAACTGACTAATGTCATATATATTTTTGTAGCTGTTTTAGGCCTAACTATCGTCTCCCCATCAATCAAGCATATTTTCTGTGCATTGCTGTTTTTTAACCTAGCTTGTTTGGCAACACAGTTCCCAGATTAATGTATTCCCCATTGCAATATTTTTTCTTTACTGATTGAGAAACATGAATCCCAAAATCATCCTCAACACTGAGGATTTGAGTTATTGGTCCCCCTTTAGATGGTTTTAATGGATCTGTCGCAATCGGATTGCTGGTTGCCATAGGGGACTCCCTTGTAACCGGGGTCTCCACAGGATAACCACCTTCAATGACATGCACAGGTAGATCTGGATTAGGTCATTGTTGCCTGGATCAGCCCCTCTACTCCTCTTTGAATTGGAACTGGGAGCCTGCCTGCCTGCTTGCTCTGCCGCTTTTTTTGCTTCTAGTAGTATACGTTGTCCTATAATAATAAATATTTACATTTTCACTTCGCTCCGCCTCAATGAACATAGTAAACTCAGATCACTTCATTTTCCTGTTGAAGATTTTGGGTCGCGTGCTTCTGTTCTAAGAGACGAATCACTTTCTTGCCGGCGTGTGAATACATTCACTGAGTTTACAATGGCGATCGAGTTCTGTACCGCCTCAGACTTGAATGTACTTTCATGTTGTGAATTGTGTAACATTGTTATAAACGTATATGAACACAAGTGGAATAGCCGCTTGATGTGCTATTAAAAATGCCAGTATAATGCAGGCAGTTTAGAAAACAGGATCTGACAGAACACTGACACTCTCGATAGCACCGAGCTCATGACCTACGTAGCGCAGTAGGTCTAACGTTAGCTGTATCTCGAATGCCATGCTTAATGCCATTTCAGTGGTCACAGAAAATAAACCTAAATTTAAACACTATTTAACAACACAAAACAGACTGGTAGCAGAAGTATGCTATATCGAGAACAGGGACACATTATTGTCGTAATTTGACTCAATCTAAGCATATGGAGGACACAAGTTTCCGGACGTCGAATACCGCCAATTTTCAAATCAATGTTTCTTTACTTACTATTATCAGAATTTACATCCCAAAACGCCAGTGCGACAATGAAATCCAATATTTCAAGAACACTATGTACATCACCAGCTAACCTGCGACTAAATTCCACATTGTTTCACTTTTTCTCGAGCTCTGACTAGACTGCATCACATCATTTTTTTAACCGAGTCCCTGTGTCTCGAGTGACCAAATCACACACATACTATACTGTCAACACTGCCCTTAAAATTCGTATATATATGGGTATTGCTTAGTTTGTATTATACAATATCATAAATATTTGTTATAAATGAATATTTTACCTTGAAAATATCGTATCTATGTGTATCAACATCGTAATAATCAAAACGTGTATGGCACTATATTTTGTGTTGTCTTGGCGACGAGAATAGTTGACTGTCTGCTGTTCCACTACTGTGCACACATGTACGATAAGTATAACAATGTTACAAAGTGACGCACTTACGTCACACTGTTGCGACCGAATTTTGCAATCTGGTGGAGAAGTTTTAAATTTGGTTAACGTAAATATAAGGATTGATTGTCAATTTTGTTGCTTGCATGGACTGATGAAGGGAAGTGAACCTCGTGCAAATGGTACATGAACTGCTTCGCAGTTCACTTCATTTGCACGAGGTTCACCTCCCGTCATCATTTAAGGATTGATTGTCAATTTTGTTGCTTGCATGGACTGATGAAGGGAAGTGAACCTCGTGCAAATGGTACATGAACTGCTTCGCAGTTCACTTCATTTGCACGAGGTTCCCATCCCTTCATCAGTTCATGCAAGCAACAAAATTGACAATCAATCCTTAAATGAACGTTACCAACCATACCATGCATGTTTTCAATACTTACCTGTCGAAAAACTCACCGGAGCTGCCTTGGCAGGCCATGACCGACTCAGATGACCCCTTTTAAATCATGTTATGACACCAATCAACATCAATTTAATGTCAAACGAGGTAATGCCATATTTATAAAGCACATGGGCTCCGTTACTTAGAACATAACATAATCTCAACAATACCATGGTATATGCTTCTTGCAATATTTACACGAAACCCTTGTGAGAATTACTACATGCTCCGAGAACAGAACGACGGACTCCTGCGCTATACTTCGTTATATTTAATATCCGATAGAGCTATATCCATAATGTGTATTTCATCCGCGCCATGTGTGACTAGCATGGCGTCGGATACGTTTTGACACGAAAAGCAATTGGCCACCATCAGGCCTAAATTTAAACATCTACCAATAAAATTATGTTCAACCGTAAACAATAAATGTCTATAGATATTTTTGAAATTGTATTTTGTGCTAACAAACAGTTTCTGGTACTTAATTGGGCGAATTTGTTCCCACTGCCGAAGTGGTTTCTTCTTGCTGAAACGCGAAAGAGCTTACAGGCAAGGGAGATAACTCAGTAATGTAGTATGTGTGTTTAGTTATCTGGGGCTAGTTATAGCCCCGAGAACTATAGCAACTGGTCGAAAAATTTGCTGCTTTGCACCTTGTAAACAGATATTTAGCCTAACTATGCATTCATGGCTCTATGATGTGATGCCAGATAATAGGTATTGTGAAGTTGTTGTGTTGATAACAATAAGAATATTCGATATTAACTAATTCTTTTAATTAAGAAAAAAAATAATTGTATGCCAGTGTACATGTATGTACGTGTATATATACACCCTAGCCAACACCATGTAAGTTATACCTCCTACTTGGCACATGTATACACGGCCTTTCTATTTCTACCTTATCAACCACAATTAGGAGCGTACGTAGTGCGCCAGCTCAAATAGGGGTCGTTCTGTTCCTTGCTATCTGATTCTTTTCTATAAAAGTAGTAAATATGAACGTAATTTTAATTCCCTCAAATGTACACAGATTGATTGATGGTCGGTTGATTTACGGTTGCCCACTGAGTGTAAAGTTTGAAATTTTAGCTGAGAAAGTCGCAAGAGCTGCATAGTAAAAGATCGTGTAAGTTGAGATGTTGGTTCTGACAAACAAATTAAAATAACCAAATGCAGGAAAATTGACAACAATAAATATAATAATAATACCATGCCCAGAGAACTACGTGGTCCTTGGCCTCCTGTATATTTTTAAAAGCTTAATGCTCCAAACTTTTTTACGTTAATACATGTACGTACCAGATTTCGTATCTAAACAGAAACAAGCAGTATATGCACATAATTTTATAACGTGTTTGTATACGCGATACGTATTATTTATAGTCAATTATCTAAAGGCAATGACAATTAACCATAAACTATGATTGTTGACCACCAATTAAGTCCACAGCGAATACTTTATAATTTAATGTTACAATGTATGAGTGCACTAAGATAGTTCTTTGGTGAAAATTTGATAAATAATTTGGTAGATAAAACGTTCCATGATTGGGGGTCGGTGAAATTTTACATGACAATGGGTTCGATGACAGTTCTGTAGAGGAAACTACGTGATAATTTGATATATAAAACGTTATGACAATGGGTTCGATGACAGTTCTGAAGAGGAAAGTTTAAATGATAATATGGTAGATTAAACATTACATTACAATGGAGAAGAGCAAACGTTGTATGACACTAACTGTCGTACGATATTGCTATACGAAATGTACAGGGAACTTTCAAATCCAACTATCACCTATTAGACTACGTCAGTCAATTCGACATAGGTAATGTGGAATTGACGTAACAAAAACATACAATTAATCAAATAAGGAAGCCTAGTAGTCTTCTTGCCTTTATCTAATTTATTTTCAACCACAACACGCTTGACAAATTAACTTATATAAGTAAAAATTGGTATGATCTAGGGAAACGTCTATTAAATTTATAACACTGAAGATTTATAATACGTGATATACCGTGTAAACTTACCAAAGCAGTGCAAATGGTTGTATGGCGTGGGCGTGGATGGCATGTCGGAGGAACTATCACTCTTGTTTGAAGCAGATAACCCAATGTAACCCGAATAGGTAGTTGTGTTGCTACCAAACCAATAAATAGACTTGTGGAGTTTGAATCTTGGTCTGAGAAATAACGGGGCCGAGTGGTTAAGGTGTCTCGACACTTTAACACTAGCCCTCCACCTCTGGGTTGCGAGTTCGAAACCTACGTGGGGCAGTTGCCAGGTACTGACCGTAGGCCGGTGGTTTTTTTCCGGGTACTCCGGCTTTCCTCCACCTCCAAAACCTGGCACGTCCTTAAATGACCCTGGCTGTTAATAGGACGTTAAACAAACAAAAAAACAAACTGAGAAATAACATTCTAGTAGCTGAACTGTAACTTCGCTATGCGGAGGATTATTGATATTTCGTCTGGATTTTTAGACTTGTTCTTATACAGATTTGCCCTACGTTGATTTTCAGTTAAGTCGCATTTTCATTTAGTTCCATCGCAGTGAACAATGCAACTTTGTCCACATCACCGTAGCATGTTTGTATAGCATCTATATTTACATAGGAACAAATGGAAATAAGATGATAGATGAACTGTTTCGCGATCCACTTGATTTTTACGGGTTCATTTGGATTCGTCATTTTGAATAGACCCTTTGTCCTTGAACCACTATTCTGTCAGATACTGGTTTGGTTTGGTTTATTTTGTTAAGCGTCCTATTAACAGCTAAGATCATTTAAGAACGGCCTTCCGTGCGTACGACATGCATGCGTGTGCTGAGTGCGTATGTGTGTTTTGGGACGCTGTGGTATGTTCGTGTTAAGTCTCCTTGTGATAGACCGGAACTTTTGCCGATTTATAGTGCTACCTCACTGAAGCATACTGCCGAAGACACCCAGCCGCACACCCCACCAGATCACATTATACTAACAACGGGCAAACCAGTCGTCCCACTCCAAATATGCTGAGCGCTAAGCAGGAGTAGCAACTACCATTTTTAAAGACTCTGGTATGTCTCGGCTAGGGAACAGAACCCAAAGCTTTCCTCCCAGCGGCGAACTCTCATCTAAAGGCCAAAAGTGAGGCATTGTCAAAGGAGACATAAGGAAGAAGAAAGTTGTTCAGAATGAAGAGAAAAGATATGATCCCAAATTTAGTCGCCCCTTACGATCATGCAATGGGGGCAGCAGGTACAATTCTTACGCCCTACCTGCAGGGCAGCCGTAAATCAATCAAATACAATAACATGACAAAGATAACGTCGTCAGTCAGGAGTAATTAGAAAGTTCATGGCAGAGAATCGCTGCCAAAGCTCAGTATGGATACCTAGAAAACTAGTATATCCATATTCTTATTCACAGATACCGTAACAAGGTGCAAAATATTATCCAACATTAGTGACAGCGATGAATAAGAAATTGCCTTAGGTAACTATCAAAAGACTTAAATCAGCTGCAATAGTCAGTTCAATAGGTAAGTGGTCAAATTTGAACTTTATCAAATGTAGTCCACTGTTATCATCAAAGGTGTGACGTCCTTGCCTACCTCTTTCAAGAGTTGCAATGGGAGCAGTTGAACCATTCTGGATTCGTCGATGTCTATCAGAGGAATGCTTAAAATATATCATGACCGACGGGTTAATTTGCAACTACAAATGCACCATATCTCATAGAGGGCGAATAAAAGTGAACCCCCTTAAGAATCGGGGATTTTCCTTTGCGTTTTCTATGTAGGGGACGTTGAAGAGACCAAAAAAAACTTCTACCGCATTGAAAAACCTTAAACGCTTCCTTTCTTTTCTTATTGCTCTTTTTATGTGCTTTTTTTTTAAATTTACGCGACTCCTTGCGACTCGTCCTCATATAACCCTGGCTGTTGCGAGGACGTTAAGGACTTTAAACCAAGTATGATAGGACGTTAATATAATATGACCCTTTTGTGACCCAATCATTAATAGATATCATCATGACCTTGCTATTGGGGACATACAAGCGGTAGAAACAAGTTAAACTGAGAATATATTATTGGGACAACCAATGAACTAGGTGTCTCCCATCTGATTCATCGGTCCTTCTCAGGATATGGGTGTATATAACACTGTCTTAGAAGGGAAAAAAATCAACTATATCACCTTATAATGTTAAATCAATATTAATGAGCATCATACAATCAATCGAAATAAAGGAAAGCTAAAGTAAGGATTCTTTCACGTAAAGCAATGTACCAAACCATGCATGGTTAAATAAATATCCTGTGGGTGCGGATTGGCGTGTTCGAGCAGTCGATACTAGTGTGTTACATACAACTGAGTTTCACTTTAATCATGGAATCAGACCATAATACATCATGTAACCGGTATAGCGGGATATGGGTACTCAAATTTCTTCCTGTGTACATTTCACATATGACAAGCTGCAGAGTGCCGAAATAATACCGCATGATGTCTCAAACATTCAAATGCAATTCACAAATAGAGGTCGGTGTTTTCCAATTCTAAAATCATTCAAAAAAGACATAATATATATCCGTACTAATGCTGAACTGGGACTGTTTCGGAAAGTAAGTACATCTTGTACGTGAGTTTCCGTCATCGAACGTCAATATGCCGGCCATCATTCTGCAATAAACAAGCTGGTTTTATTCGGTCGTGCCAAGTTGAAATTGAGTAGTGTCGATTTTTGCTAAACAATAGCTGTATGACCTTTTTGACCTGTCAGAAATACAATACCCATTGTCATTCAGATATGATGATTACGTATTACCATTACGTATGAAGGATAAGTCTATCCTCTTAGATATTAACAGCTAAGTAGCAGTTGTTATATCTACTGTTGTTTCATGCTGTTTCTATGTACTATTAGGAATAGTCTAATATAATATATTACTTATGTACCGTAGGTTCTAATAAGCACAAGCGTAGTTCAATGTAGTGAAGGATTGCGTTTGTATTCATGGTCGCTGACCAGTAAACCTTTGAAATAAATAAACGCACATAACCACTCACACATACAACTGACTCCATATTATAGTAGACATACAATGATCTGATACAGCGAATGATTATGATTAAACTTAAGTACTTCATATATTAAATACTTAGCAGGAATAGTCCGGTAGTGACTGGATCTTGTTCTCGAGGGTTCGGTGTGTAGCCGTCGAGGGAATAGATGAGAGTGAAGTAGGGAATCGAGACGCAGACTAGTTTTTGGAAAGGTGGTCCGTGCTGCATGTGCACATACTTTCATTCCAACACTGCCGATTTGCGCGTTTATTCTAATGTTAAATTAAACCGGTTGCTAGATAAATATAATGAATGTCTCAAAATATACGTCATACCTTATCGCTGAAATATATTATGTTTATGACTATTTAAGGCAAACGCACCCAAACGATAAAGACACATAAACGCAAACGACCGGAAAAGAGCGCAAAACGGAAACACGAATGAAACAAAACGAAAGGAACACAAACGCACCGTGAACGCGCTTGAAGGAAATGTTAAACGTTTCAAGGTCTGTACATATGTATGTACATTTCTTTTAATTTTTATTAACACTGAAAAGAATACGTATGTACAAAATTTAAATGAGACATTTCGAGGCGACATTTAACTTGCTGGGATTTGCACGACTAGTTCAAGGTTTTAGTTTTTGCCTTGGTTTATCTTTTTAAGGTCCCACCAACAGCTAAGGTAATTTAAGGACGGTCTCCGTGCTTGCGGTTTGTGTTTTGGGAGCCTGCGGTATAAGGAGCAACGAGCTTATCCTGTGGTACCCCTCCAGTGCCAGTATCACTTGAATGAAATAAGTTGTTGTTACCCAATCCTATTTGAAAATCGAAAATCCTGCATTAGTGTAAATTTGCATTTATGCTCTCTTCTTACGAAATTAAAGCCAAACAAAATAAATCTGCTGTTCGTTACACTTTGTCCGCATATGATAACGCTACATTGATGTCAACATGGGAGAAATTCATTTGCGTTTTAATAATGTTCACCACATGCTCCTAGGAATTATGTTGATTGCCTGTTGATTAGCTTGAAAACGTTTAACATACAATAATTTAAACCTAACAAAAACAATGATCCAATTATGATGTTCTATCCATTTCAATTATAGGAAAGGTCGCTAGTCTAACATGGTTCTATCTCTATCAGTCTTTAAACTGTTGTGTTTTAGTATTAGCCTTTTGTTTGCTTCTTGTGTATGTTCACTTTTGAGACGATCGGGTCTTGGTGCATTGCCTGAAGACCTTCCAGCCTCACTACGCATATGATATAGAGTTGGCCAATTATCATGGGTATGTAATACAGAAGTAGGTATCCGACAACTTATTGTTTTAATATATAGTATTAATTCCTGTGATACCAATCCCGAACCGCTCATTTACAGTTCAAACGATGCAAACTTTTATATCGACGAAAACATGTTTTCACCCTACTGGACAGTTACCATGTCGTTTAAAGTATAAGGGAAATTCCAACCTAGGGAATCACAGCCACGTAGCCTCACAGTCAAATTGCATTATAGGTTTTTTCAGACCATAGACCTTACTCTTTATTCTCATATATAGTTAGTCCTTTTTAATTACTGAGATGACTTACAAACTGTTTTTAGACTGGTACATGTGAAATACCAGCTGATTGGCTGACTTACGTGTGTGTGACTATTGAGGAAAGGGGATTGGGTATAAGGAGGATGTATAGGTATGATGCTGGCAGTGTATGATAGAATACCTTGCCAATACGCAATGACAGGAGACCCTCTCTGCTAGCCACCTTCCGATATAATTAACATTGAAAAAAGGCTTTGAAGACCGGGGACACATACAGAGATACTGGTACACCTACGTAAGAGTAGGATACGTAATGATAGTGAGATTTGCAGCGAGAGTAGCTAGTTCATGGGCGTTTAGCTTCAAGTATCAAGTTAAGCCTGCTTTGTTACCACATCGAAGCTAGTATAGGGTTGTCATTACGCTAGATAAAGTCAGGTTCTTATATATTGTAATCAATAGAATATTTACATATATCTATGTTGTAACTATATGACTTGTATTTATCAAATCTGACACAACTAATTAATTTGTGTATTGTTAGTTTGTTTTTATTTAACTTGAATATTAATTCCTCCATATTTCACGGTCTTTGGTTTGGATAGAAACTGAATATTATAGCAGGGGGAATTCGCAGTAATTGACCGATGACCATGTTGTCAGTGGTTTGGATATTTAACTTTTATTTCTTTGTTAACGAATCGACTAGAGGTTTAATTCCCCGACACTGACAATGACTATACATGTACATACAAGTAGATGTATTACTGAGAGACATCAGTATGCAATTACTAGTCAATACAATTGGTCAGTACTAACGTTGGAATATA
The DNA here is from genome assembly GCF_902652985.1 of Pecten maximus. Taxonomy (NCBI): domain Eukaryota; kingdom Metazoa; phylum Mollusca; class Bivalvia; order Pectinida; family Pectinidae; genus Pecten; species Pecten maximus. The sequence goes on along the minus strand of NC_047024.1, from coordinate 30,278,235 downwards.
TTCATTGCGCAGGTTATGGAATTTCTTGTGATTGATGACACTTTAAAATGAATCTCCGTGGCATAAACCAGTGGTTAATTCCATGTTTTAAAACCAGTCACAATGATGTCGCCCTTGCCGTGAAGACTTTTTTTAATTTAGCAATACAATAAATTGAAAATATGTTGCGGAAACACCTTGCTAATGTTAAGTTATGGTATTGGCGGACATAACATGTTTATCTTTTCCCCTATAATTAAGATGGAATAGGTGCAGCCCTAATGAATACACAACGACCGTAACAAGCCCTTATCCTCCTAGTTATAGGCCTACGTCAATGCCAGATAAACATTCCCGTGTTCGATTGTGTAGGAGGGAGGACGACCGGCAACCAAACAGCTCCATTGTCACGTCTAGAGCGTCGATATTGAAAGTAAAATATTTCGTCTTGATCGGTAATAATTATGGACAACATGACAATAGTTTAACAAAAGACTTAAATATGAATCTATTATATAAGACAATGTCGTATTTGCCAGGTGTTGAATTAACAAAGTTTTTTTTTCCTGTGGGAATTCTGGCCATAATTGTACTTTTCACCCGATGTATGTTTTAATTATACCCGCTGGCTTTCACAGTACATAAAATGTATTTACCTTGGTACACAACCTTAGGGTATTATCAGAGCAGAGCATAGTAATCACACACACTCTCCCTTCTTTTTCTGTGCGATCGGTGATGCTATTATCCAGAGATAGAACCCAAACAATTTCAAGTGTCTCTAGACTAAAAGCTTCCACTTAGCTGTGCTGTAAGGTACAACAGAAGTTCTTTGTTATTCCGTGTTGTTACGGTCACGAGGCCTTTTATTCTTACAAGATAGCTGGAAGTACGGTAGGGGGCTAATTTTGTTCATGTATCTAAACAACCAAGACTACCGCACCATTCACACTAAATACCCTTAATTATTGCAAATGAAAATCTCGTTAATCTTAAAATACTCTAAATTAGAGGTAGAATATAAATGCATTTTCTAAGGCAGATTTTCCTAGGTAGCGGATATGTGATTATCCCTGCTAGACCATTAATTTCTCGATGCGTCTCGGCACTATGTCGGCATGGGTAATTAAGAGACAAGTTCAATACCAGATTTGATCCAAAATGCTGAAGGCTTTCCTTGACAATCCGGTTTTAAGTAAGGATGAACTATCTCTCTGCTAGTTATCATGGTACTGTACCTCGGGCTGTACAAGTCGGTCATAATGGAGGAAGGAAGCGGGCCGATGGAGAACAAGATTTGTCACAGACGCCATTTCTCACCGTCGTATGTCTGTCTCCCAAATTACTCAAAGCGTGTGATTTTTATAACACCAGTATGCTTCCTGAAATTATCGCTATATTGTACATGTAGTTCTTTCCTCATTTATTGCACGTATTCCATTCCAACCCGAACTACCCCCAGCTATCTAATATACTCTAGGTATTTAATTTGAAATAGATAGAGTACCGGCACACTGAAATATCATATACATGTATTGACACAGTAGAAAGACACTCTAATCTGTAATCTTGTAATGAAAACTGACTGTTCAATTCGTGTTATATGTGGGATTTAAAAAAAATTGTTTTGTCTTTTTAACATTTTAGTTCGAGTTTGATGTGTTTCATTAATTGAACGTCCTTCTAATCTGGTGTTGTTTGGCCCGAAATGACTCAAATAGTATATAGGCCGTAATTCAATACAATTTCCAACGATAAAAGTGAACGTCGTGGCGATCACGATGACCAACTTATACAGAGGTTTTGATACCATCAGTCAAATGAAGTAGCCGAAAACCCTCCTCGCCTAAGAGGGTTTGGTGCTGTTATGTTTTAACAGCATTTTGCGTCCTCGCAACAGCTAGGGTCATATGAGGACGGATATCATACTGAAACCTAGAATAAGAAAACAAAGTACAGAAATACAGAGTATTGAGGAAAAGAAAGAACTATCCTATATCCCTTGTGTTGCAATGGGGGAAGAATATTTATTTTTGATCTCCACAACGTCCCCTAAATACAATATGCGGAAAAACCCCGATTTCTCAGGGCCCAATTTATGTCACCTTCTACCCTTAATATGCAGTAGGTTTGCTTGTTTTATTTAGGTTAAACGGCCAATCGACGGTTTTGGTCATTTAGGGTCATGGTGATTCTAATAAACATGTCGGTGGCGACGCCAAAGGCAAATAAAATGTACATTCTATAAAGCGTTTGTAGTATATATTTTGATTATTAAGATAAAAAGGAGACTAGAATAGTAATAAAAACAAATATAACGAATAGAAGTGTGCACTTTGTGATTTATATAGCGTCGAAGAGAGTAAGGTAAGAGGGCACTAAAGTCAAAAGAATAGATCAATATTTTCAAATAATTAAATAGTGTTTTCGAAACCAAGGAAGTGAACGGATCTTTCATATCCGGTACCTGAAAGAGGTTATCACAAAAGTGCTTAACATCGGAACATTATATTACAAAATGCTTCACTGTAAATCGAGAGTCGCATGCATGGCACGTTTGTGGATCTTCTCGTTTAAAAAGGAACGAATGAGTAGGATATGTGTACCCGGTAATGAGCCGGGAGAGGACAACTTCCTCTCTTCGAACTTTCCGACTGGGAATGTAGGTTTTTAATTTGGTTTTACTTTAAAAAAAAAAATGTAGCTCGTCTCAGGAGACAAGAGTTGCTACCATCTACTTTGCATGGCAGTGCAAATGACAGATTTGAAATCTGTATTCGGTAGATATTTGATTGTTGGAGATTTTTCGCTTGCCGGTCAGTTAGTTTGTTATCTTTATTTCCGACATGGCTCAGAATCTAAAGTAAAGTTATATTGCATTTTATTAAGAAACGAGATATCCGAAAAACAAGGTTTTCTACATACAAGGACACAGCGGGCCTTATTCTGGAAGTCTCAAGTATCCCCTGAATAGAAGGGGGGTGTTTCCAGCATGGGTTCCCCGAGGAGGTCGCTAAGAGAAGACCAAAGACAAAGTATTTTCAAGTGAGTATTAACAAGCAAATGTTGGTTTTAATATTTTTTCACTGACCTTGTACCCATTGATCAAATGAACTACGGACCTTCATTAAGAGATCCTGTCCAGTGACCATATTATCATAGGAAGCAAGAACAACCTGCATTCTTATATATATATATATAGTATATTGTTTCTTATATTCCTGTTTCTTTACATTGTACTTAGTTCACAAAAGTGTAGAAAAAATTTATCCAAATGAGGGGATTTTATTGGTTACCAAGGCAACCAAACGACATCAAGAGTTTTGAAATCTAGTATATTATCTGTATTAGCTATCCTTCAAAATCCTTGCATATCTAAAACCCAGCATAACCGGACTTTAAATATCAATTCAACCATTGATGAGCATCTTCGCTAGCCAAGACTTCTGATTACGTTACACTCCACGAACCCTTGGCAGATATAGTCGACAGTCCTGGCCCTCTAGCGGAGATTCGAAATTACCACCCTTTACGCATGAAGTTTTCGACCAATCAAAACGAACGTTACCGATTTACTTCATCGGTGATGTTTACAGACACACATGAAGGCTTGTGTCAATTTTGATGAGCTGTGTGATCAATGACTTATATAAATTGATCAAAAACTGCGAATATTTCCCTAAAGATTGAACGTCTCTGTTTTTAGGTAAAATATCATGACATAATCGACAATGTAGCTCTGCACTGGGCGCCGTAATTTTTGTTTACTGCGAAACCAAGCCTGAATGTAAAACGCGATTTCATTGGATGCCCTGGGATTCCAGGGCGCGACGGTTTGAACACGACTATATCCGCCAAGGGTTCGTGGAGTGTAACGTAATCAGAAGTCTTGGCTTGCGAAGATGTTGATGAGAAGCCTCCATTACTATTTCGTAGCAATAGTTCTGTGAAATCAGTGTGGGTTCATATCAAAAGCCACGATAAAATTCATTTTAGAGTTGATGAGCTATGGACCAATATCAAAACCTGTATATAGTGACTATTTTACCATGGCAACCATAATTTTTCTATAAATATGTATTATATACCAGTATAATTATGCAAAAACTGCCATACGAGAATATTGACAGCGCTTCGCAAAATTTAATGACTATACATTACTGAATTTTGATTCGGTAATTTTGCCTGCGTATGCTGTGAACGGAGAGTTACCAGCGGAACGTCCAGTGCACATGTACTTAAACTAGGGTTGAGCTTTCCGTTTGCAGTCCATTGCACAACTCACTAGTTACATGTAGCTGTTATTTAAACAAGAGATCCCAGAGTGATCTTGGCGCCCACCATTGAATGATCTTCATAGGTTCCATGTCAGATTGATCTTTTCTCTACTTTTCCCTTCTTCTAAGTCTTACTAATCTGTGTAAATTCAGAAACAGCCCTCTATAGCTAGTACTTTTCAAACAAGGGGAAGCTATATATCAAATTTAAGATTTAGCGATAATGGCTGTCTGTCGACCATGTTGTTTTTGGATTGGTCCCAATATGCAAAACTAGGCACTGAGGGGAACCTACATATGAAATTTGAGAAAGATCCCTTTGAGTGCTTTCTGAGAAATAGCGATAACAAACTTCAATTGTCAATATCCAAGATGGCTACCTGTCAGCCATGTTGATTTCTGATTGGTCTCAAAATGCAATATGCATAACAAGGCACTGAGGGGAACGTCTGTATGAAATTTGAGAAAGATCCCTTCATTACGTTCTGAGAAATAGCGATAACAAACTTCAATTGTCAAAATCCAAGATGGCTGCCTGTCAGCCATGTTGTTTTCCGATTGGTCTCAAAATGCAATATGCATAACTAGGCAACAAGAGGAACCTACGTATGAAATTTGAGAAAGATCCCTTCATCACTTTCTGAGAAATAGCGATAACAAACTTCAATTGTCAAAATCCAAGATGGCTGCCTGTCGGCCATGTTGTTTTCTGATTGGTCTCAAAATGCAATATGCATAACTAGGCACCAAGAGGAACCTACATATGAAATTTGAGAAAGATCCCTTCAGTACTTTCTGAGAAATAGCGATAACAAACTTCAATTGTCAAAATCCAAGATGGCTGCCTGTTGGCCATGTTGTTTTCCGATTGGTCTCAAAATGCAATATGCATAACTATGCACTGAGAGGAACCTACATATGAAATTTGAGAAAGATCCCTTCATTGCTTTCTGAGAAATAGCGATAACAAACTTCGATTGTCAAAATCCAAGATGGCTGCCTGTCGGCCATGTTGTTTTCCGATTGGTCTCAAAATGCAATATGCATAACTAGGCACAAAGGGGAACCTACATATGAAATTTGAGAAAGATCCCTTCATTACTTTCTGAGAAATAGCGATAACAAACTTCAATTGTCAAAATCCAAGATGGCTGCTTGTCGGCCATGTTGTTTTCCGATTGGTCTCAAAATGCAATATGCATAACTAGGCCCCAAGTGGAACCTACATATGAAATTTGAGAAAGATCCCTTCAGTACTTTCTGATAAATAGCGATAACAAACTTCAATTGTCAAAATCCAAGATGGCTGCCTGTCGGCCATGTTGTTTTCTGATTGGTCTCAAAATGCAATATGCATATCTAGACACCAAGAGGAACCTACATATGAAATTTGAGAAAGATCCCTTCAGTACTTTCTGAGAAATAGCGATAACAAACTTCAATTGTCAAAATCCAAGATGGCTGCCTGTCGGCCATATTGTTTTCCGATTGGTCTCAAAATGAAATATGCATAACTAGGCACCAAGGGAAACCTACATATGAAATTTGAGAAAGATCCCATCAGTGCTTTCTGAGAAATAGCGATAACAAACTTCAATTGTCAAAATCCAAGATGGCTGCCTGTCGGCCATGTTGTTTTCCGATTGGTCTCAAAATGCAATATGCATAACTAGACACCAAGGGGAACCTACATATGAAATTTGAGAAAGATCCCTTCAGTACTTTCTGAGGATTATTGATAACAAGAATTGTTTACGGACGGACGGAGGGACGGACGGACCACGGACGCAGGGCGATTTGAATAGCCCACCATCTGATGATGGTGGGCTAAAAATATACATATAAGTCACGAGTGGGTTTGTATTTACATTTCTATGTATGTGCATGTCACAATAGCGCCAAGTATCTTATTAAAGGTCAGCCATGTGCTCTGACGTAAATGTTAACGAGTTTCTAGAGATTTGTGGCTTAATGTATTTTCTGCAATAATGACTTCACCTAAAAATAGGTCAAATCGCACGTGATTTAGAACACATGGTCAGTGATAAAACTAGACATTTTCTCGAAATAGATCCTCGCCCTCGTCTTATCTAATGGTCTCTTTCACTGCATGTTAGTGACTTTATGAGAAAAATCACGAACTGTACAGCCGACGATGAAAAGGAGTTACATGACCATTGATTTCTTGATGGGCAGTTTGTGTTGTTGGACCAAAAAGTCATTATCTATTATTCCTCAGATTTTTTCATTTCACTGTAAGTTTTATATTTCGGTCCCATTTTGGGGACCATTATGCCTACGCAATTATGATTTTTTTTTAAACTAAAATTGCCACGTTGCCGTTAGCATTCTTATATTTTCTAGTTATATATACGTTAGCTTAAACTAAATCTCAATATATACATGTACCCACTTGACGTTTATTAAATAACTTCTATATTATACAATGTACTATGTATCTCGATGTCCCGGATATCGAATACACATGTACCAGTATATTCTACAATATGTTTTGCCTACATGTCGTAAGGGGCGACCAATTTTGTCCCCAACCCCCTGCTGGTCGGAGGTGGTTTCTCCAATGTCTTCTGTCAGAAAACATTGATAGCCCTAAAATTTGTCCCACTGTATCCAACTGCATGTTCATTGTAGAAGGCGACTTAAAAGTGTGACCCCTCATGAACCAGGACTTTCCTTCCGTGTCTTCTATTAAGGGGATATTGAGACCAAAACAGATCTTCTGCCTTCATAGCAATACTTGGGATAATAAACCTTCTTGTCTTTTCTCGTCTTTCTTTTATTTTCATCTCTATGTGCCGGCCTATCACAAGGAGACTTAACACGAACATACCACAGCCTCCCAAAACACACATACGCACTCACCACACGCATGCATGTCGCACGCACGGGAGGCCGTCCTTAAATGACCTTAGCTGTTAATAGGACGTTAAACAAAATAAACCAAACCAAACCAAACCTACTTGATACCCGTCCTCATTTGACCTTGACTGTTGCGAGGACGTTAACCCCCTAAAACAAACTACCATACTTAATGATCAGGTTATGAAATACGCAGTATATTCTTACATACCCCATCAACTCGAAAACAAGCCGACATAAAAATAAGCCAGTCCAAAAACAAGCCTGTAGTTTCTTGAAAATAAAACTGACTTAAAACCCCGTCATGATTGTAAATAAGCCTATTATTATTATTCCTATATATTCGAGTTTTTAGTGTCATGTTTACCCAGTGTGATTAACTTTGATTCGCCATGTTACCCATTGTATCACGTACGTCAACCTCGGAGTAGAGCGTTCTTCTCTGTGTATAAAGTGAAAGCATTTTGTCCCCAGACGGAGACAAGTTGAACTCAATGATTTTTCTACTACTACTCTCCATATATCAATCTGATTAAAATACAGATCCTAATACTATCGTGTTGAGGATCTGACAGCGACCAACAGGAGGTCATGTGCAGATGACCTTTATCATTTCCATAACTCGAAAATCAACAGCCAATCAAAACGTTCCTTTTAAACGGCGGTTGGTTGACGAATGTAAACATGGCGGCGGAGCGAAGCGAGGAAGATGAAATTCGGGAGGTTTTGAAACTATTCAACGTAAACAAAATGAAGAAAGAGCAGAGGGAGATTTTGGAAACAATTTTGAAAGGCAAAGACTGCATAGCTGTTCTTCCGACAGGTTATGGAAAATCGCTGCCGTATCAGACGTTTTTACCTATCATAAGACGTTTGTACCCATCAAGAGACACGGAGAAAATTTTAGTTTGCTGTCCGTTGGTTTCCTTGATGGAAGATCAAGTGAAACGATTGGCCAATCTGAATTTTATTACCACAGCTTATGCAGGTAAATTTGTTGAATTTTAACAACAATGAATGTAAAACTATTATTTTCGTCACAGCATCAGTTAAACTTCCGTGACTGGAAAATTCAATGTGACATTTTTATATTTTTAATATTGGAATGCAGTGGTTATACTTAAAAAAAACTTCCTAACATATGCCAAATCATTATATTTTCTCCGTTTTGAACTGTGAACATAATTCATTAAAATACAACATGCAAATACCCCACCTGTTTCAACCCGTTCACACTCAATAACACCAACCACACATTCTATGTCTTTGATTCTTTCTGCCGAAAGTTTCAGTTTCTGATTAGTGAATTTGGTTATTATCTTTTTACCTTCAGCTGATATTTCTTTTTGGACAAACGAAAACCCACATATAAAACAGATATTGTCCAAAAAGAACACCCGCCTTGGCGTAGATGCGCCTGCACTGGACGCGGCCATCTTTGTATACGGTCGTTCGGGTTTCTCGGTACTTTACGATCGATATACGACAAGTCTAGAAACAAATCGAAATGAGTCTCATCACTTTCAGAATCTGGTAAGCTGTTATTTGATTGGTTAATACAAAGGTCATCTGCACATGACCTCCTGTTGGTCGCAGTCAGATCCTCAACACGATAGTATTAGGATCTGTATTTTAATCAGATTGCATATCATCCTAAAACTCGTGGTAGGTATTGGTTCGTCAGTCTGTTGGGAGTGGGAGTGTCGCTCTACCCAAGTGTGAAATTTCATTGCAGTCACGGAAAGCTTCCGTATCATTCGTTGACACTTTCCAGATGGACTTAATTTTGTCAATAGGACATTCAACAATGTCACACTCCAAGCTTTAAATTGATTACACGAGGGCATCTATGAATACATCTATAGAACAGCACCCATAGAGACCCTTGAATAAGTGCAAAAAGGGCAAGACAAGGTTTTTTGTTCATTACGTTAAGAAAGTACCATAATTGTGTAAGTTATACCCATCTGTGGTCATCCTTTTTTCTGATTTTGAGACTACGTGTGTCCATCTCTCTGATATATGTAATTACGCTAACATTGTGTCTTTGTGTCACAGCACAGATTCTTATCACAATTACCTCGTTCGAGAAGTCTCTCTTTTTTTCTTGTGAGTGTGTACTTTTAACGGCAATTCTAGGTTCAAACTCGTTGATTCTCTGTCAGATACCAATCAGTCTTCTTGACATCCTATTTGAATCTCAGTTTTCTCTGCGATCTCTGATAGGTAGTATAGAAAGACGATCGATCTTGTAACGACCATTAAATCCACTCGATAACAACTGTCAAAACAAACATAATTATTATTTGAAAAATATTTTTTGACTTGTGTGACATGAAAAAACTATCTTTCATGGTCGAGATATCAAGAAACACTTTGTGGGTTTGTTTTACTAATCAGCTGAAAGTACCTTTTATCACGAGAAAGAAACATATCATACAGTCACGAATATATATCACGGACGTAATGATCGACTTGATAGACCTCTCCATATAGCCTGTACTGAGGTGCCCTTGATTTGTAATTGATCTTATCGGAATACATAAGGAGGTACAAAATCATTTATTGTAAACAGATTGATAGTGTATCGTATAAACGCGCCATGGTTCTCAATCTGAATTTGTGATTATCTAGTCATATGCAATGATCGCTTCCTCGCAGGGTCGGAAACGAAGTGGGGTAGGAGTGTGTGTGAGGCGGGGGGATGTCCTGAAAATAACTGACAATGGTATATATTGCAGTGTTGTTCTGTATAATAAACGACATTAACAAACAAGCATAACCGCAGGTTTTTATATTGTGTCATATGCATTACAATACAATACAACCTACCCATGGGCCATAGAACAATACAGGCCCAGTCAACCTGTCGACTGGGCGTAAAATCAGCCTCAATCAACCTTTGGTTTGGTTTGGTTTATTTTGTTTAACGTCCTATTAAAAGCTAAGGTCATTTAAGGACGGCCTCCCGTGCGTGCGACATGCATGCGTGTGGTGAGTGTGTATGTGTGTTTTGGGAGGCTGCGGTATGTTCGTGTTAAGTGTCCTTGTGATAGGCCAACCTGCTGGTGGGCCAAAAAACAATTGAATATATGTAACCTCAATCAACTTGTCGATGGGCCGTAAATAAAATACAATAACCTGTCGATGGGCCGTAAATACAATACAATACGACACCAGTCAACCTGCCGATACGCCGTAAAAGAATACAGTACAATACAGAATACAATATAACCTCAACTTGCTGAAGGGACGTAAAACAATACAATACAACCTCAATCACCCTGTCGATTTGGCCGTAAATACAATACAATACAACATAAATTAACCTGCCGATTTGGCCGTAAATACAATACAATACAACCTCGATTTACCTGCCGATGGGCCGTAAATACAATACAATACAACCTCGATTTACCTGCCGATGGGGCGTAAATACAATACAATACAACATCAACTAGCATGTCGATCGGCCGTAAATACAACACAATACAACCTAAATTAACCTTCCGATTGACCGTTAAATAATATATCGCAAGTCAACGGGTTGTAAATACAATACAATAATACATCACTAAACCTGCCGATGGATCGTTAAATATTACAATACAATACAACCTCAATTAACCTGTCGATGTGCAATCAAATAATATAACACAAATTCAATCAACCTGTTGATTTGCCGTTAATGCAATACAATACAACCTCAATCAATCTGCCAATGGGCCACAAAATAATACAATATAACTTCAATCAACCTTTCGATGTGCCGTTAAACAATACAATACAACCTCAATCAACCTGAATTGTTAATGGTATTCGCGAGTTTTTTGTTTTGTGTACGTACATTGCGCATTCATAAATCATATATTTGATAACTTTTCTAATGATTAGGTAGACCTCTGTACAAATTGGTAAAAATCCAGCGTACCACCCGTCCACTAAGAATATTCCAAAGATGATATTACTGTTTCAAACCGAAGGCAACATTACAGTGCAACTTAGTATTTTGCTTTAAACTATAAATGAATCCTATAATCACAGAACACCAATTTACGAGAATTACATGATTTATCTGAAACAAAAACGTGAGGTAATTCCATTGCAGACATTTATTAATTACTTAAATCATACGTATTAGTCACTTACATGTAGTTAATGGTAACTTTTTTTTTGGATTAGAAACCAAATTACAACAGTATCATCGGAAAACCTACAATCAACAATGCGAAAATAAACTTTGAAAAGTATCACTGAATCATGAGAAAATCAAAAGCTTTGCTTTAAAGGGTTGGTTGTTTGATGAACTTCGGGAATAGCCTACACGAGTTTCATAATGCCATTTTGTTAAAACGCCATTAGGAAAGCGTATGAACACCACCACCGGTCATTTTTACTTACATCGAAACGTACAAGTTATATTTCCTAGTATACCATACAGCCCCTACCGGATCTGAAACTGAGAAACATTTTATAAATCACCGGTGTTTGCATCTTGGCACATCATCGCCGGGGGACAAAGCCACGAATCCAACACAAGGGCCAACATTCAAATGACATCGTGATGAAGGCACATACAAAGGTTATTAAAGATTATTTCCTTTCGTCATAGCCTTAAGGTAAAGAATAGATATTTTTCTCCGGACACATTTCGAAACTCCCATGCTTTTTACGTCTATTTGCAAATCAATGTTTACGGTCGGGTATATCCAACAGCTGGCAAGACGGAACAACTCCCGCATTAAAACCTTGCATATCGATAATATTCATGTTTGACAAACGCAAGCTAGTGTGTAAAGGCAAATAATATGACTGTTGCAATTAACCTCTATTTCGGGACAGATCTCATCAATAATGTCATTCATTTCCGGTTCAGAAAGACACACGATCTTTACATAGAAGACACTTCAGTGAATTGTGGACGAACAGGGGAATATTGCCTGTGTCCCCTTGTGGAATGAAGTCATTTTCACCAAATATATTTTCTAAAAAATAGTATTGTTGACAAATAAATTCCACCATTTGTTCTATTTAGTTGCAATGCTGCGAGGGATTATCCTTTGTTGCTTAAATGAGGTAGCACTCTAAATTGGCAAAATTCCAGACTATCACAAGGAAAATTAACACAAACATATCGAAGCCTCCCAAAACACATACGTACTCACCACACGCATGCATATCACACGCACGGGAGGCCGTCCTTAAATGACCTGAGCTGTTGATAGGACGTTAAACAAATATAATCAAACCAAACCTTGGCTGTTCCATTTCCGGATACATTGTAGTTCATCTGTGACGAAGTCTCAAGTGAAGTGACATATTCTAATAGTCTTTTGTAGATCGTTGTCAGTCCGTTGACAATTTACATTGTCGTCTTTACAGATAGTTTGCAAAAAACAAAAACACTTTTTTGACCAAAGGTTAACCAATATTGTGAATTATATGGTCCCCTTGGGCCTGATGTGCGGGGCAAATGGGTGTCAAATTGACTGAAATTTCAAAAACATTCTTCTTTAGACCAAGATATGGTAGAATAATTATTCACCATGTTAAAAATCGTCTTAATGTCGTTAACCAAAACGATGGAGGGGGTAAACTGCATTATTATATATAGAGAGAAATCTCATTTTGGAGGATCATTTGGTGAATTGCCGTTGTAATAATTGAAATGTGAATTATCTGACGGAAAGGCAGTTTGATGAATCATTATATGCACTTATTTGCCTGAACTGACCACAAGGGGCTAATTGGCGTTGTCAAACAAGTCACCGTTAAGGCCGATGTAACTAGTGCAATCAAATATACATTTGAATACAGTCAGGTGAGTGAAACGTAACTGGTAACGGCATAATTTACACAGAACAGCCTATTCAAAATGGCCGACTTTTTGACACGTTTAACGTCACTATAATACAACATCAAATATTATTTAGCTAATCTATGTGCATTGATGTGATGATAAGTATGTTGTTCCCGATTCGTACTCGTTATTAATTTTGATATTTTTCCGTAATCTTGAAGCACACATATACATTATCTTTATTTCTTCTATTCATTTTCATTTTTTAAACTGTTCTATACAATTACATTTTTTCGTTACATTTACATTTTCTATACATTTGCATTTTTTCTTTACATTTTGTATACATTAAATTTTTTCCTTATTTACATTTTCTCTACATTTATATTGCTTCTATACATTAACATATACATTTATATTTTCTATACATTGCTATTTTTTTTTATATATATATTTACATTTTTTCGACATATTGTCTATACAATTACATTTTTCGATGCATTTACATTTTTCTATACATTTGCATTTTTCTATACATCAATATTTTTACTATACATCGAATTTTTTTCCATACATTTTCATTTTTCTATATTTTCCAATACATTTACATTATTTCTACATAATTTTTATTCATATACATTTTTTCTATAAATAATCATATATTTTTCTTTACATTTACAATTTTCGATGATACCTCGATACCCAGAGAAAACCCGGACTGATGATTGAAAACGTTTTCTTGTCTGAGAAATAATGGCTAGTTTCAAGCAACACCCTGATCGTGGTATTGCGACAATACTTTGAGAAAGCACGTTTTAACCCAAGAACCTTCTAGAAAATACATCAATTCGATTTTAGAAAAGGCGTCAAAAACCCTTTAATGTCAATATAAGCCACTATAATAGTGAGTGGGCAAACCTGCCCTATACTCCCTGTAATTAGTTCCAGCGCCTACCTTAGTCGGCGCTAATACTAGTTACGTGATCGATGTTTCAAAGAATACTGCTCTCATTAGAATCTATACGATAAACAATGCTATTGATTACGACTGTTACTAATTTCCTGAAATTCTATCGAAAACATCCAATATATATATTGACTAGCATTTATTAACATCACAACATATATTTATTACTTTTCCACACACTATAGATCATTGATTTGTCGGCCAATTCGTATGCCTTAATTAAAAAATATTGACCTTTTGTTTCAACCAGACAGTACACTATGAGGTGAGGATAATATTTTAAGACGTATGCAGCATTTTCCGGCTAAACAATATTTGAACAGCAGGGGTTCCGGTATACAGTCTACACCCCAATGTACATACGCGTCACTTGTCTGATGAAATACATATCAAATGAAATTATGCCGCTTACTTTTTTTACGGTTCAAATTGAATTTTATTGTCCCAGCAAATTTAATGGATGCCAGGGTTGGGACACAGGGTTCACCCCTCTTTCACCAAAACATTTTTTTACTAGGAAGAAATAACAAAAAAACAAACCATGGAAAGGAATATTTAGTATCAATAATTATATCACATAAATAACACAATGCCTATAGTATCTACCATATTAAACATAAAGGGCGCAAAATATTTTGTTTGTAAACTCAATAGTGATGTGTTGTTACCAAGTGACATCCATATTTCTAGTCATTTTTACTAATACTTCTGATTATTTGTCTTTGTTGTTAAGCTCTCTTGAGATTTTGAATCCAGACAGTTAAATTGAGGACTATTTAACGTCCTATCAACAGCTGTGGTAATTAAAGTTAAACGTCCTATCAACATCTATGATCATAAAAGTTAATGTCTTATCAACATCTTTGGTCATTTAAGTTTAAAGTCCTATCAATATATATGGTCATTAAAGTTAAAAATCCTATCAACATCTATGGTCGTTAAAGGTTTAGGTTTGTTTTGTTTAACGTCCTATTAACAGCTAAAGTCATTTAAGAACGGCCTCCCGTGCGTGCGACATGCATGCGTGTGTTGAGTGCGTATGTGTGTTTTGGGAGGCTGCGGTATGTTCGTGTTAAGTATCCTTGTGATAGGCCGGAACTTTTGCCGATTTATAGTGCCACCTCACTGAAGCATACTGCCGAAGACACCCAGCAGCACACCCCACGCGGTCACATTATACTGACAACGGGCGAACCAGTCGTCCCACTCCTTGTATGCTGAGCGCTAAGCAGGAGCAGCAACTACCATTTTTAAAGACTCTGGTATGTCTCGGCCAGGGGACAGAATCCAAAGCCTTCCTCACAGGGGCGAACGCTCAACTAAAGGCCATAAGTGAGGCAGTGTCAAGGGAGACGTTAGGAAGAAGAAAGTTGTGAAGAAAGAAGAGAAAAGATAAGATCCCAAATTTAGTCGCCTCTTACGATCATGCAATGGGGCAGCAGGTACAATTCTTACGCCCTACCTGCAGGGCACGGTCGTTAAACGACTATCCCCCAGGTGTGGGAGAACATTCGTGTTGTGATCAGTGTTTGGGATGTCAGTAAGGTGTCTGCGAAACGTCACGCGTAAACTCCAGTTCCGGTTACATGTATGTTAAAAAAAAAAAAATTCCCATACAGTCTTCATTAACGCAATGGAATGTATTTTTTTTAATTAGTAACCTCTACTATAGTCTATCATTTTTAATCATATCCATATTATTTTTAATTCGCCTGTTTTTTACTTAAGCTAGAACAGAAGAAATGACGACCCTGGAGATTTGTGTCTTTTAAAACCAAAGTTTATTTCAAGAATTGCTTTTGTACTTCTTCAGATGATGAATGATGATTTTCAACTTGGTTACATCCTTGTTTATTTAAATATAGTAAGCAAGAATTTAACAAAGTTGAAATCCATCATTCATCAGTATTACAACAGCAGTTTGTGTCGGATTTATATGAACTTCGATTTTACCCAAAACCTTATCCTTTCCGCCAGTAATGTCATCATACATCGAGATTTGCAGTTTGATTAATTATTTCATAAAGGTTACACAATTTAAAGAAGCACTACTAAATCACCGCCACAGTTCCGAAGGCCATGGTAATACAGTCTGCCACGGCTATCAGGCGCGATCTCTAGGGATCGTTACGCTCGAGACAATGCTATTGATAAATCTTTTAAATTGGCTTGCTCTAATGTGTAGAGGTATTTATGAGATATCAATTTTCGACAAGTATCATTAACATTAATTGACAATTAATGACCGCTAATTTTGTGTCGATGGTATTTCCCATCGAACATTTATTGTCATGTAAATCACCAACGCCTGATGAGGAACCTCTGAATTATGTGTATTTTAGTATATCCGTGGTGTGATTAATCTATGAAATAATTAACTATTAATAGTCACTGCATAAATATTCATAAAATATGCGAAAAGAAAAATTAACGTTGATACAATGTTCAAAGTTTCAACGGAAAAAAAATATCAATAAAATTATAGCTTACTTACGAAACAACACTAGAGATCTAAATAATAAACTGTTAACTTACAGGCGGTGTTATTTTATAGCTTTTTGCTCTGAATTTTGTTTTTAAATCCCAATTGATAATTACGCTAACGACACTCTATTGTTTTCTACGAAAAGCTTTTTGGGTGCGCTATTTCCTTATTCCTCTTAGTGTTAATATATTTCAATTCAGTTCCTTGTGCTGGTATGTTTTCATTCAGTTATACGATTCAATCTGATCATCCCAAACTATGTACGTTTACAGTTTGTAGATAAAAGAAACAACACAACCTCTACGTTTTTTCAATTATTTTGCAATAGGAACTGGTTACTACTATCGGTGTGATCAGGTGTTATCTTGTCAAGTTTACGGCTATCTTAGTGTGATGACACCACGAACGCAATCTTCAGTTGAACAGGAGATATTAATGCATACCCAACTAAATAATAGTTGCATGAAAATTGAGTCCCGCCATCATCAATGAAGGCCCTCTCTATCCAAAATCCCGAGAAAACGCTTCCGGTGTCATCAGCTAGGAATTTGATGATACGACCTCGGATCATTTCTTTCTCTCTTTTTTTTTGTCCCGTGGCAATCAACTTTGTCTTACCCAAATTATTTATTAAGCAACAATTGCAAAACATACTATCTTATTTTTTTCACTCATATTGACGCAGATTGAAACACGTTAGGGGTCTTACTGAAACCGGAATACACACAGAAAAATTGAAGTGGTTAAGCAGGTTACCCAACATACCAATGCATGCCCGAACGAGGAATCGAGCCCTGGTTGCATACATGAAATTACATTATATCTAGCAAGGCTTTCTGACACAACTATCGAGAATTTTGTTAAAAGAATACCAAGGGAAATGACCAAATGCTTTTACTAATTAGATAATTGTTAATATCAAATTATGAATAGAGCGATGAAGCATGGCGATCTACTGATCTATTTGGCGAGTGATTGAAGGTCTGTATGTCCATGTCTACGAAACGAATGCATCATGACTTGCCGCAGTGGAAACGTGAACGTTATTTTACAACGCCAACATCATTTTCCACCATGTTCAATATTTAATTTGGTTTGGTTTGGTTTATTTTGTTTAACGTCCTATTAACAGCTAAGGTCATTTAAGGACGGCCTCCCGTGCGTGCGACATGTATGCGTGTAGCGAGTGCGTATATGTGTTTTGGGAGGCTGCGGTATGTTCGTGTTAAGTCTCCTTGTGATAGGCCGGATCTTTTGCCGATTTAGAGTGCTACCTCACTGAAGCATACTGCCGAAGACACCCAGCAGCACACCCCACCCGGTCACATTATACTGACAACGGGCGAACCAGTCGTCCCACTCCTTATTTGCTGAGCGCTAAGCAGGAGCAGCAACTACCATTTTTAAAGACTCTGGTATGTCCCGGCCAGGGGGACAGAACCCAAAGCCTTCCTCACAGGGGCGAACGCTCAACTAAAGGCCAAAAGTGAGGCATTGTCAAGGGAGACATTAGGAAGAAGAAAGTTGTTCAGAAAGAAGAGAAAAGATAAGATCCCAAGTTTAGTCGCCTCTTACGATCATGCAATGGGGGCAGCAGGTACAATTCTTACGCCCTACCTGCAGGGCAGTTCAATATTTAATCAAGTCGTTCTGTAAACAAATTCTGCCTAACAAGCGTTACCCCTAAAACTAAATGGATATACCCTATTGGTATAGTGCGAGTTTAATATAATCATGTCAGTCAATACTCTGTGCTTTCGTTGTGCCTATTCCTTAGGTAATTAGCTTTTGCACATTACCAGTATTACTGCACTTTCATCATTGATAAGAAAATTAGAAATTTCCTTAGAAAGCAATAATGTATTTTCAACATTATTCTGAAAACATTTTCTAATACATCTTAAAAATGTGTTCTTCTCTCCCTGAATTCTTGAATATGTTGAATTCCCTCCAGTCATGAAACATGTTTTATTTTTAATTCTGTATTATTTTGATTCACAATATTTATGGGTGCATCTTTTATTTCCGGTGTAAACGAAATAGAACAATTTATTGCTGAAGTTTTTCTCGGTAATAAGGTAGGACTCTGAAGAGCATTTCATATCAAGCCAGAGGCTCTTGGTCTTTCTGATGGATGATTGGTTGATTAGCGTAAATGAAGGAAATGTTACAGACTAGAGTCTCCATTCAGCATATGGTGTATTTCGCGAGGGAAAATATTTAAATGTCCTGTTTTCACAGACTCACCGAATAAACAAATGCACTTTTTACTAACCCATGAAATACATTATTTGAGGATTGCTACGAGAGGTACATGTTCGTTTCTCTCTTTTCTTTTTTTTAACATTTTGAGCAAATCACAATGGCAGGAAGGGCGATAGAGTTTATGCCGTTGTTCGTCCTTCGGGCACGACCAATAAAGGTCACAGGCGTCAAATTTGTGAAATCGTTGATTGGTTGGGTTTGGTTTATTTTGTTTAACGCCCTATTAACAGCTAAGGTCATTTAAGGACGGCCTCCCGTTCGTGCGACATGCATGCGTGTGGTGAGTGCGTATGTGTGTTTTGGGAGGCTGCGGTATGTTCGTGTTAATTCTCCTTGTAAGAGGCCGGAACCTTTGCCGATTTATAGTGCTACCTCACTGAAGCATACTGCCGAAGACACCCAGCAGGATACCTCACCCGGTCACATTATACTGACAACGGGCGAACCAGTCGTCCAACTCCAGATATGCTGAGCGCTAAGCAGGAGTAGCAACTACCATTTTTAATGACTCTGGTATGTCTCGGCTAGGGGACAGAACCCAAAGCCTTTCTCACAGGGGCGAACACTCAACTAAAGGCAAAAAGTGAGGCATTGACCAGGGAGACATTAGGAAGAAGAAAGCTGTTAAGAAAGAAGAGAAAAGATAAGATCCCAAATAAATCCTTGAAACTATTTCTTTAAAATAATCAAGTGGCATGAACAATGCTATTTGGCTGATATTTCCTAATGATGACATTGGTTGCAAATATATATTTTACCAAGGTCGCATTGTTGAAACGTCCAATTAACTGAAAACCCTTGATCAAGATATTTTACTGGTGGGTTCCTTAGATAAAAACCGACAAAGTTTGCAAATTGAAATAATATTGACCCAACTTTACGGTCACGTATGTATTTTTTTAAACATTCAAATGTCCTCTGATTAAGTAAAAGACCTAAGTAAATAAACCATTGAAAACGGTAAGCGATGTAAAGATGATGAATATTGTCCAAACATGAGGTAGATCTATTAATGAAGCATACACCTTCGATGTCAACTGGAATAATATAACCATAATGTGTCAGCATAACGGATCATAATCCAACTGGCCATCACGATACAACGAGCTGAGTAGAATAATCGGTCAAGAAAAGGACAAGTTGTAAGTATAATGTGACCGGGCGGACTGTTGTTGGTCCATGTTGGGGATTGTACACACAAGGTATTAGTACCGTCCAAAACAAATTATAAGTTAAGATACATTAGATCCAAAATGATTTATACTGCATCATACTGCTGTTTGTCTTTCATTCTAATAACATAATAACAAATAGTAATGATAAACGGTTAGGACCCTTCAAGACCCGTGGTTGTGATAAGCACTAATATTAACAAGCAATATAATAACCGACAAACGTAATAAAATGCAATGACATGGAATTATTTGCACTTACAATGTGTATCGGGATGTTCACCACATATAACTTTATTATCAACATGCATATCCATATACCCCGTGTTGTAAGCTTGTTCCCGTCTGCAGCTTCGCCCACACTAGTATAAATGATAACCTTATGTAATAAGCATTTTGTCGGCGTTCACAAAAGTCTATAAACGGAGTCAATTGACCTTGAAGAAAACTTCAGGAAATGTGCAGGCGAGCCAAACTAATTAATTAAGAACGGTCCATACCGCATCCATAACGGACGTTTTATTGTCAAAAAAGTGAAATGGAAGTATAATTTAAATTCCTTGCAAAGATAACTAAATGTAAAATAGCAACAAATGAACAGGTTTCACAAAAGATACCAGATGGGACCTGGCGAATTGGTGACACTTCCATATGTAAATGTGTATTGAAGTTTAACCTCCACATTTTCTTAGGGGGTAAGATGGAGGTTTTGGGGATTGGGTTGGTTGGTTGGTTTATATTAAACGTCCTAACAACAATTATGGTCATTTGAAGATGGTCTTTTCTGTGGTGTGAGAGCTGCATGCGTGTGGTGTGTATTTTGATAGGTTACGATATGTGTGTATTTGGCTTCCTTTTGATAGCGCGGAACTGGGCCATTTTTAAGGTCATCTTATCCAACGTCTAGCAAATATTCAGTCAGTAATATACAAGGTGGTTTTTTTTTTTTATATATGATAGAAAATCATCAAACTTCGTCTCGGCTTGAGATGGGATATGATTTTATTTTTTCAGGGTCAAGTGGAATCGATTGCATCTGTCTAATTTAAGATGTTTGACATGAAAACTCCTCATTCAGTTGTGAGTGCGATTTAAAACTACGATGTGGTTGTAGATTAGAAAGTTCACTGCAATTCGATGCAAGCTTCGGAAGCCATGGCGTGACGCCACACTTTTGACATCTCCGCACAGAAAAAGTAAGCATTTACTTGTTGACACATCCACCAACACTTAAAATATCAAGTCATGACTTCGGAGTAATAACACTTTAAAGAATTTAACGCTCCAAACTTTTTATACAACTTTGAATAAAAATGCTGGTAAGTTGAACGAAACATGTGGGATCAACTATGCCACAATACAAAAAATACCCCACGATCGATTTCCCGGACCAAGTATATTTTGCTTTGGGTAAGTAAAAATTGAACTGGTATTGATCAAATAACGCCAATATCTCAGGTGTATTAGAAAGTAGTTCCTGTCATATCCCGACACTGAAGTGAACAGGTGTATCAACGTTTCTGGGTCTGGTGTGGTTTGTTTTTTAACGTCCTATTAATAGCCAGGGTCATTTATGGACCTGCCAGGTAAGATAAAAAATGGCCTCAGTTCCGCGCTATCACAAGGAGGCCAAATACACACATACCCTATAGGGAACAACCAACTAATTGAAAAAATATATTTTTGAAACGGTCCCTGTGTATAGAACGTTGAGCCAAGGATAAAATGTCTGGCAGCCACTGATTGGCCAGTATGTTATGAAGTGAGAAAATATATATGTAGCCTGATAGGTAACTATCAATAAGAAATGTTGATATAAATTTCTTAAGTCCGATTGGTTTTTTTCCCAAAAGTTCACGTAATAATAGTAAACAGGTAAACATTTAAGATTTTTGAGAATTTCTACTGCGAAATTCACCTATTTTCAAAATGGCTACCCTGGAGAAAATTTGAGCTGAAGGACCCAACTTTTTTGTTTTGATTAGGTGTTATATCAGACCCTAAACTTTTGTTATAAACCATAATCGTCATATTCAATTCAAGAATTTGAATGAAATAATCCAAAACGTTAACACTAAGGTCTATGGGAAAACAATTGGTTGGTTGGTCTCTACATATAGCTACCGCATATGACATTTTGTGCCATCTAGCGTCCCTGGAAACCAGATGATGGGACCGACTAGCACATTTTCGGACGGGATTCTCATCTTGGAGGCATTGTAGCAGAATTTAGAGAGAAATTGAGATTCAGGGGGGATTGATGATGAAAATATGACACATGTAGTGTTACAAGGAGGACCATAGACCGGACAGATACGGACATACATTCTATATTTCAATTGTAGCGGTATATATCGTGGCTCGGGGTACGGTGGTATGCTGGTTGTACTGCTGGCACTACCCCGGTTCAATGTGTGGGTGTGTGTCTGGTTGTTCTGTTGTCACTACCCCGATTCGGTATTCGGTGATATGTTTGGTTGTTCTGTTGTCACTACCCCAGTTCAGTGTTTGGTGATATATCTGGTTATTTTTTGTTGTCACTTGCCCGGTTCCGTGTTCTGTGTCTGTGTTTCGACTCTTTTATCTAAATAATGGCTCCACTCCTAATTTTTTTTCTCGTTCGGCCTTTTTTTCTTCATTTTTTACAAAAAGACCAGAAATTAGGGGGTGGAGGAGATAACATTGAGTTATCTCCCCCTGATCTTTATTCTATATCTTATTTGTTTATATTTCTGAGTAGCACGATTTCTATACTTGGCTATTAACCAAAAGCCATCACTTTAAATTCAAAGCTTATCAAGATATTAAAATTTACATTTCAAAATTAACTCAATTTTAATGTGGTTTTCCTTTAAGAATTTCATATCCGGTACCAATAGAAGAATCAAACTACCAGCCTAAGACTTGCAGTCAGGCACTGCATATTTTGATAGCATATCCTATGGTTCTATCCTGTTCCAGAAAAGTTATCTTTGAAAAATGTGAAAGATGCTATAGGGAACAACCAACCAATTGAAAAAATATATTTTTGAAACGGTCCCTGTGTATAGAACGTTGAGCCAAGGATAAAATGTCTGGCAGCCACTGATTGGCCAGTATGTTATGAAGTGAGAAAATATATATGTAGCCTGATAGGTAACTATCAATAAGAAATGTTGATATAAATTTCTTAAGTCCGATTGGTTTTTTTCCCAAAAGTTCACGTAATAATAGTAAACAGGTAAACATTTCAGATTTTTGAGAATTTCTACTGCGAAATTCACCTATTTTCAAAATGGCTACCCTGGAACAAATTTGAGCTGAAGGACCCAACTTTTTTTTTTTTGATTAGGTGTTATATCAGACCCTAAACTTTTGTTATAAACCATAATCGTCATATTCAATTCAAGAATTTGAATGAAATAATCCAAAACGTTAACACTAAGGTCTATGGGAAAACAATTGGTTGGTTGGTCTCTACTTTAATAGCCAGGGTCATTTAAGGACCTGTCAGGCGTTCGCCCCTGTGAGGGAGGCTTTGGATTCTGTTCCCTTGCCGAGACATACCAGAGTCAAAAATGGTAGTTGCTACTCCTGCTTAGCGCTCAGCATATTTGGAGTGGGACGACTGGTTCGCCCGTTGTCAGTATAATGTGACCGGGTGGGGTGTGCTTCTGTTTGTTTTTGGCAGAATGCTTCAGTGAGGTAGCACTATAAATCGGCAAAAGTTCCAGACGATCACAAGAAGACCGAACACGAGCATACCGCAGCCTCCCAAAACACATATACGCACTCACCACACGCATGCATGTCGCACACACGGGAGGCCGTCCTTAATAAATGACCTTCGGTGTTAATAGGACGTTAAACAAAATAAACCAAACCATACATCCAGCAGGCCACCCCACCCGGTCACATTATACTGACAACGGGCGAACCAGTCGTCCCACTCCAAATATGTTGAGCGCTAAGCAGAAGTAGCAACTACCATTTTCAAAAACTCTGGTATGTCTCGGCCAGGGGACAGAACCCAAAGCCTTCATCACAGGGGCGAACGCTCAACTGAAGACCAAAAGTGAGGCATTGTCAAGAGATACACTAGGAAGAAAAGAAAAGATAAGATCCCAAATTTAGTCACCTCTTACGATCATGCAATGGGGGCAGAAGGTACAATTCCTACGCCCTACCTGCAGGGCAGGATCAATATACAGAGGGACGCATCGCCTCTGTGTTTGAGCCTTCTAATGGCCCCTGAATAGAAGATAAAGAAGACCTGAAGGGATCAGGGCTACTTCAAAACAACCAGTCTTACGTAAGCCATGTATTGCGTACATTATTCTAAACGTTTAACTTCTATACATTCATTTATGCATGTAAACCGTAAGTGCACAAAGGACTTCCAGACCATTGTAATCAATGATTTTACATGGTTTTCACAATACACCAAATATAGATATTTTTACTATTGTTAAGTTTTACTCTCAATAGTCACATGTATGCAATTGAATAACTTGCAGAATGCCGACTTAAGAGTCATTTTGTAGCGCAATATCAATGTCATGTCATGTTGCGAGTATATTGGCATGAACTCTGGACCTAATATTGATCGTCACAGCCGCAGGTGCGCATATAATGTTATAATTTCGCCTTCTAGATAATGAAGGACGCATTTTAATTTATTTTAGCTATACCGTATCTTCATGAAGCTTTCAATATGCGTTTTTACTTTATTTTATATATATATAATACGTTTTAACGACTGGACTACAGCATACCTGTACCACAAAAGCCGGTTTTCTATCCAAACATCTGTCAGATGGTAGACTGTGTCAAGGATTACATCTGAGTCATCATCGCGCAGTAAATCTTGGATTAATATGACGGTATGACCTAATTTCACATTAATATTGAAATTGAAAACTGATATCGTTTTGTTCTATGACAACGTTATGCAATATAGCACACCTACATGTAACATTATGCAATAATGTCCTATTAATCGCCTTGTCATTTAATTATTCAAATAACTGGCTTGATCGGATGTTTGACATGGAAATCACGGAGACCACTAAAAGAGATCATTGCTTCATCATCCCGTTCTTCCCACGTTTTACTACTTCGATCTACGTGATATTCTGGAATAAGTGTTAATTGTGCGGGCGGCTCAAAAATCAAAATAACCTTATTCATATACATATATCTTGTTTTTTAATTATATATGTTTAAATTCAATTACATTTTGTACATGTATCTTTTTATTCACTTCTACCTTTCTATTTCATATCAAAGAACATACCCAACGTTTCAGACTTCATCTTTAGTCCCCACTGTAGAAAAAAATCCATCTTGTGCCAAAACTCAATTGGAATGGGACGCTCGCCGCAAAAAATATCATTAGTTTTCAAAACCACCACGCATCTCAAACTTAAGTTTCAGGGACCAAGTACAGTCAAACCTGCTCTAACGGCCACCTTGAATTAGCGACAACCTCCGTTAAGCGGCCAGTCTGGTCCGCCCGATGAAAAACACTATATAATGAACCTTAAATAAGCGATCACCTGTCTAACGCGGCCAACGGCCACAAAAATCTGCCCCGAGTCGTTGTGTCGTCCTGTATTAAGCGACCATTTTGTCCGGAAGTAGACATCCGCAATGATCACATGACCAAATATTTTTAACAAATTCATCAAAACGTTTATCTTTAATGATTTTCATTTCAAAATATACTGAACATGGTAAATTGTTATCAATATCAATAAGTGCATTAAAATATGATAAATTCAATAAACTGTTGAAAAAAGAATACGGCAACAGGCCGTTTCTGGCCAACCTAGTTTAAGCAGCCAATATATGTCGGTCCCTTGGGTGGTCGCTTAATACAGGTTTGACTGTACCTGCAATAATCAGGGTATATCCGCGTGTGATCCAAACCAACAACCACGTTTGTCCGAAATCCAAGATGGCTGCCAAAATTCCTATCTCAGGTCGACAACGTTTTAAAACAATATCGGAAGTTAGACATAGTACCTTTGTCTTCATTTCAAGATTTTCGTTCTCAATGTTTTTCCTCGAAATCCCAAGACCCATACTATAATCAAAAGAAAAACACGAACATTCCATGGCATCACCACACGCCAATGCTTCGCACTCAAGAGAAGGTCGTCCTTAAACGACCATATAAAACCAAAGCCGTCTTTTAAGAAGAACGTCTTCTCAATTACCACGACGCCAAGGGTCTTTATCTGGTAGCAATATTAAAGGAAGGAATATTAAGTATATTATAATGATATTTATCTGATTTCTATGTCACAGATGACTATTGGGTACAATGCTTTAAGCAATTTAATCTTACAAAAAAAATAACCAAAAGGCAAATGAGCTATGCGCAGCTGTACGGTCCTCAAATATGTATCATTGGCGACCTCTATTTTCCTTCTGAAAATTTATAAAAACGGCATTATTGATTTATATATACTTGATATTATTAATGTAGGTTCTGCAAGACTAAAGCACATTCATTGCGACAATAATGGTGAGATTAAATTGAGGGTACTACAACAGGTAGAGATTCCATTTATTTTTCTACGCTGATTCGGCCGAGATTCTAACCGTGTCGTACAAACAGGGATATTTGATGTCTTCATTATTTGTGTTTAAATGTGTTTAGGTCAGCATGAAATATACCATTGTGATTCGTCCGGGAGCGTTAGCCAAACTATGTCATATTAACATTTTTTCGGTATTTCGGATAAAAGAGGAATAACAGATGTCTGTTTTGAAAGAACTTTCAAATAATGAATAAATGTTGTTGGTTTTTTTTTTTGGGGGGGGGGGGGGGGGGTTGAATAGCAGTAAAGTATTCATAATGATGAAAAATTAATTTAGATTTATTTTAATACTGTAAATGATGACAAAGAAAACACAATTTACGAAAATCAACGGGGACTATTTTATGAAGTATTATCTGAAAAAACAGCACGTAAAACAATGTTTGCATACTATATTCATAGTGTTTTCATAATCAAATGTTTGTTGTTTCCACTTGTTATACTCTTATGAAGAATCAAAACTCAGAATGTAAATATAGACTTATAAAATGCCCATATGAATAACTGCTTTAACAATTCCGGGGAGCTGAAGGGATCTCCCAACAACATTTTGCTCAGTAATACGTTTCAATAAAAACGAGATCAAGATACAAGCGGACCTGTGTTGAAGCATTACACGTCTAATTTCGCAACTGCCACGAATGTGTTTTACATGTCACAAATTTATAGTACTATTTGCGTTCCTGAACTGTGTAACGCAGTTGCTGAACGTACTATCAACGATACATTGTCTGTATATCATCTTTCTATGTACAGGCTACAAGCAGGTTAATGAAGATTGGTCGGAAGGCTACTCATCGAGCAGCTCCACTGTGCCTTTTGCCTTTGCAAAGGACAGTGACTGAAAAGTTTTGAGAATCTTGTCCGTACAAAGTATCCAGCAAGTTTTTAAGTACGTTTGATAATTGCAATATACGTTCCTGTATTTTTTATTATTTTTATTTTGTTGTGATCGCTTTTACTTTATTATGTGCCACGAGTATATACAATTCAAATGTTTACTACAAGCCTTTTCATTTATATTGCCTTTACCTTGACCTGGAAACCCTGAAAACTCAAACTTGTCTGTTTATGATAAGAGCTCTAATGAAATGTCAAAATCTTTGGAATGAATACTACTTATATATAAAGAACATATTGAATTAAGCTTACATTCTGCTATAATTTTTTTCTTGATCCCTTTTCCCGAATTATTTTGGAGAAGCGTTACAAGTTTGAATGGTTGATTGGAAATATGTTTACTAAACCCGGATTTTTACGCAAATATATTGCTTATACGGCCAAAGGACAGAACCCAAAGCCTTCCTAACTAAAGGCCAAACGTGAGGCAGTGTCAAGAGAGACATTAGGAAGAAAACAGTTGATAATAAAGAAAAGAAAATATCCCAAATTAAGTCGCCTCTTTCGAACATACAATGGGGACAGCAGGTTAAATTCGTATGCCCTACCTGCAGGGCATGAAATTGTTGTACGCCTTAAAAATTAAGTAAATCTCGTATGTCATGTTAAAAATTTAACTTCGCCCGAAGAATGAATATTAATCGCTGCTATAAATACGAGCATGTGCAGAAAAACAAATACTACCTTCAGTATTAAAGGTTGTAGTTTTGCTGTCATCAGACTTATGTTACATGGGTATGATCTTGCAGTGTGTGGAGAGTCTAAAAGCGTCCTTCAGAATGTTCTAGCAAACAAAACATTATTAAAGAGAGGGAAAAAACCGTTTGACATCTCTTAACAACCCATTAGGTTTAATTCACCATTACCGGAATCAAATTGACACTGATGAGCGTTCATGATAGTAAGCTATTCAAATATCTCGTCCATGGCAAGTCCTTCCCGTAGACAAGTCTGTGTTGAATACGTTTTTCTTTCGGGAGATACAATTTTCTGGAAGCCTAGGTTCTTTAAAAATGGTAGTTGCTGCTCCTGCTTAGCGCTCAGCATATAAGGAGTGGTTCGCCCGTTGTCAGTATAATGTGACCGGGTGGGGTGTGTTGCTGGGTGTCTTCGGCAGTATGCTTCAGTGAGGTAGCACTATAAATCGGCAAAAGTTCCGGCCTATCACAAGGACACTTAACACGAACATACCGCAGCCTCCCAAACACACATACGCACTCGCCACACGCATGCATGTCACACGCACGGGAGGCCGTCCTTAAATGACCTTAGCTGTTAATAGGACGTTAAACAAAATAAACCAAACGAAACCGATCGTTAAAAAAAAATGTCACAGTTATAGCGCCACTTCACTTAAATGTCAAATTGAAGATATATTGAAATACCATCTCACCAGATATATTATTCCGATTCCGAAATGGTCATAGTAACACCAAGATTTATCCGAGAACCACACCTGTACACGCGAACCGATAATTCCCCTTTTTCTCTTGTTCCCTTTCCGGATTATATAGGAACACTCGCCATCATATCACTTTGGTTGTCACTTGGGCCAGATATACCAGAGTCCAAAATTATCTTCTTGGGTGTCGTCGGCAGTATGCATCACTGAGGCAGTACTTTCACATGGAGATGTACACGAACATACCACAGCCCCCAAAAGCACACACACATTCCAAATGATACGCCGTCCTTAAATGACCTTACTGTTGATAGTACGTTAAACAATGTATCGGGAATAAGTCAAGCTCCAAAAATAAGTGATATCCTACGTTTAGGAGTTTTATTTGGCCATGATAGACATGATGAACGTAATGCGTAATTAAACTTTTATGTAATACCGGGTGTGTGCTGTATATATGACATCGCTGATGAGTAATACCGCGAATTTGAATTATCAGTTTTATTTCTACACATCAGCAAAGGTTGAACACGTCAATGTTCGTATTTGTACGTATCTAATAGGCTATGACTTCTTAACTTGTATGTATTACAAGGGGAACATATTGCAATATTGTACCTCGATGAAGGTGTAATTGTAATTCGTTCTGTATCCATACAACAGTTTTAACACTAACAACGCTATAGAATAACGTTGTTGCTTGTTAAAACGTCTTTTTAGTGAATTTATTAATTACCGTCATGTAAACATGAAGGTGTACCACTACAGAAACACGTCAGTATGTGTATAGCATGCTTTAATTTTAAATCATTAGAGTAGATACCCTAAACGCATAGGTCAGCTTTACCTGACAGTGGTATCACACCTGAGAAGCAAGTATGGAATAATCTGACGCTTACTCTAACGGTGTTTAACTCCCGCATTGTGATGGTAACAATGCATTATTAAAGTCTCCGCGGTAATTACCCACTTGTAATTTCCCTATCGATTCAATATTTTCTTTTCATCGATAATAATCATTACCTGGGTTAGAAGATCACCAGACATGCGTAGCTAACTCCTACAATTCACTATATTCCTATATTTCGACGAAGTATTGGCGATCTGATCTGAGGCTTTACTGCTTGCTGATTGGTTGATTTCGAGTGAAGGCATATGGTGATATTAGTGATGAAACGCCCACTGCTGTATTTGCCTCTGTATAAAGGACATTGGTACTCTCTACTGCTTATCAGAACATAACGGACTGTTAATACTGTTGGAGCGCATGTTCTGGTCACAGAGGTGAACAGAATTTCGGTGAAGAAGTATACTTTGCACAAGTGAACTCAAGCCAATTTAAAGGTAAGCATAACAGTTGATTGCTATGTGCAGCGGTAATCATTTACGGCTATGACTTTATTGCTGTTTTCTATTATTTAACATTTATAAGATATATAGTGACAGTGTTAAAAGTTAAATGGTATACATAAACATAATTCTATAATCGGATTATGCCATATCATAAATAGTCCTTACGAGAATATATTGTCGTTGTTCTTGAATGTTTTAAGTAACGTTATTGTGATCTCTAATTTAGGTAAGTTACGCCATTACATACGAAGATTTGGTTTGGTTTGGTTTGGTTTATTTTGTTTAACGTCCTATAAATGGCATCTTTAAACAAGATGTTAGTATATGGGGTCAGTTAAAGAAGAATAATGAAGTATGTGTTTTCGTCCTTCCAGATCTCCGCATTGCTAGAGAAATAAAAAAAATATTATCACTTAAAACAGTAATATTTACAAATACATTACTACTATACAGTGCATTATTGCTTATCACATAGATATTTCAGTAGTAATGACAGCGAAAATATCCTTTATAATTGTTTTCAATGCATTTTTTCCTTTGTTCATAAAAAACCCCGAACAATTACGTTATTGCGTCTTTTATACCATCCATTAAAATACTCCACAATGACAATACTCCTACAGTTAAACTATAACAAATATATTAATCCATGCACTTTTTCTTTTTATATTATTGTACATGTAAAGTAATAACAAATTATGTATTCATTAAATACCGCTAACTGATATTAATAAGCGAAAATCAAACTAGTTTTAACGTTAACAGATTTACATACTATAGTTACTTATCTGAGTATTACTCTTTGTTACTGTGAACTGTTTGTATCTAACACCGGTAGACGGAGGAATCAAAGTATTTATTTAGAATGCAATTATATATATACATGAAGAGAGAGAGAAAAAATACAAATTTCACTAGCTCAGTGTATTGTATTTTTATATATATATAATATAATATGTTGAAAATCATACCCTTTAAACAGTCCAACCAAAATTGTTAGCTCAGTAGCTAATTTTCAGACTTAAATTTCTTTAACGCCGTTGGAACAGCGTGAAACACATCAAGCGTTAACTATTTAACGATATTACCGTTGTGTTGTATTGCCTATAGCACGTCACTGGTTCAGATGCTATATTTTAACTCTAAAACATGAACAATTCACCGCCTGATGTCGCGTCAAATTAAATATGTTTGAAGCAAATTAGGCATTAGGGCACCGAGGAGACAATTCATGATGTAGAATCGTATCTACTAAGCTAATTTCGTCCCTTTTATCTATGTCAAAGGGACCAGGAGCTTTCATGCAATTTCAGTTGGTAGTTAAGACACCCGAGAAAGACAATTAACACTTTGGTAGAAATGTCCAGCAATAGCAGCTCCAGTGTTCGTGTCCGGAGTAAAGAACAATACAGTGATATTTCGAATATGTTTCTAGTGAGAATGATTGTACTTAAGTAAAAACAGCAAAGCTTTTGTGAAAATTTGTTTATCTTAAAATACTCATATTGTACTTATATATATATCTATGAGAGAAGATAGTGTGATCGACTATACATACAGAATATTTGCAATAAAGATCACGATAATTCTGCATAGTTATCTGTTGATGTCCGTCATTGTTTCTTAGACTTACAACTTAAATATACCAATATGCATTAAGAATAGTGAGTATTTCAAAAATTAATACTAAATATGCAACGCTCTCAGATACAATGCCAATAATAATAGATGCTTCCTGAATAATACATATGTTAGCATCGTTCCATAAAACGTCCTATGTAGGCAGTTTTATTCAGGCTTTTGTTTGTCGCTAGACATAAATGAACCTTGCCCGTATTGCTATTTCTTTTATTATATTTCTTACTTCTTAACTTTCAAATTTGTCTAAACAACAATTTTTCAATGATTTGAACATCAACCTTAAACACATCATTGCACTAGATAGCATACTGTTCGCACACCAGAAATAATGATACTATACATTTGGTATGTAATATGACAGTTATACGCTATGTAAAAATGAAAGTTCTTTAAAATAACCACATTCTTGCTGTAAAATAGAAATCCGCTATTATCAAACAGTGTTTTAAACTTAACTGCTCCAGAATTTTGTGTGTGATGGGTTTGGATACAAATAATAGCAAGTGAAGATGACGAGGACTCCGATGATAGGGCCACTCATTCGCTGATATGTTGATGATGTTACATACAATTTTTTGGACATTGCTGAAAACATGATGTTATTATAAAAAGAGACGGATTTCCTTCGGCAAAATTCAAAATGGTAGCGAGAAAATAACTTTACAAAGTCATGTGGCGGGAAGAGGACACCTTGCATAGAAATATCCCGCAAAATGATATGAGAGAGATGATTGCGCCCATCCCAAACATTATCGCGAGGCTAGCAACTTTATACAGGAACTGATATGAGAGAAGATTACGCCCATCCCAAACGTTATCCCGAGGCAAGCAACGTTATACAGGAACTGATATAAGAGATGATTGCGCCCATCCCAAACGTTATCCCGAGGCAAGCAACGTTATACAGGAACTGATATAAGAGATGATTGCGCCCATCCCAAACATTATCGCGAGGCTAGCAACTTTATACAGGAACTGATATGAGAGAAGATTACGCCCATCCCAAACGTTATCCCGAGGCAAGCAACGTTATACAGGAACTGATATAAGAGATGATTGCGCCCATCCCAAACGTTATCCCGAGGCAAGCAACGTTATACAGGAACTGATATAAGAGATGATTGCGCCCATCCCAAACGTTATCCCGAGGCAAGCAACGTTATACAGGAACTGATATAAGAGATGATTGCGCCCATCCCAAACGTTATCCCGAGGTAAGCAACGTTATACAGGAACTGATATGAGAGAGATGATTGCGCCCACCCCAAACGTTATCCCGAGGCAAGCAACGTTATACAGGAACTGATATGAGAGAGAAGATTACGCCCATCCCAAACGTTATCCCGAGGCAAGCAACGTTATACGGGAACAGATATGAGAGAGATGATTGCGCCCATCCCAACCGTTATCCCGAAGCCAGCAACGTCATGCAGTCAGTACATTTATCGTTATTTTAAGGATTCGATCCCTGTGAAATCCTCACCTCACACAAAATAATATTCTCGATGTAATGTTACTGGATAAAAAAGTTATACAGAAGACGAAACAACCTAGCAAATTGAAATGGCACAATGTTTTTCAATAGTAGGTCGATGTCGGAAATAGTTACGTATTTCTTAGAGTCATCCGGGTAATATACGTTTTTATGTTATGAATGTTTGATTAAAAAGTAAATTTGATCCGTTGTATGCCAGTATTGCCAGCTCGTATCTTCCACCTCATGTTGAATTATTCGGCGGAAGTGAAATCTTCAATCCGTCAAACTTGGGCCAAATTTGATCGTAAATATTTGAAAAGCCATCAAAATTCAAATATAACTGTTATTAGTTTAGTATTATATTCCTACCGCAATTTTTTTATGAAATTGAAATTATATTTTTTTTTCGACAATTTGTTTTGTCATGATTTTCGTAAATGACTTAAGAGGTTTCATCAAGGTAGATCCAATTATTTAGAAGTGGATTCACTTAGGATGACTAAAGCCTTCATTAATTGCAAATTCAACAGGTCATTAGGAATAATGACAAGGGCGTTCTTTATTGTTATGTTTTTTAATTGTCTTCTTTGTGCCATCCAACAGAAACGTTTAAGCGTGCAGCTGCTATCTGTACAACTTCTATATTTTAGGAACAAGTAAATTCCAATTTACTTATTTTTTGTAGCAATTATTTAAAATACTCTAACACCACAATCCTATAAATCCTTAAAAGATGGTTATTTGTGCCATTAATGAAGAGCACGCGAAAGTAATTCTGGCATTTTCAACTCCCCTGTGTAACGGTTGATACTATTTTATTCTCAAACCATTGTTCAGGAATAGCCTGGTATAACCCAGAGTAATGAGCACGACCACAGTCGTTAATGAGATAAACAGATGCCCCAAGCCTCTAAAGTTTCACTTTTTACCAATTAAATTAATCCGTTTAAGACGTCTCAGAACAACGTTTTTCATATTGCTACATTATCAAAATAGTCACAACATATTTTACAACACGGATCTGAATGATATTTGATATTATCATGATTGATGCTCTGTTAAATGGATATTCATAAATGTACCGGTGTGTTTTAAGTCTTGAGCTCTGTTTAAGACGATGGTATAATGTATTGCGTGTATTTATAAAGTAAGTGAGGGGTTTCTCTTTTTGCCTTCGTTTGGGAAAATTACATTAGACTATTAAAACGGCATCAGGTCCGCGATATCGCACCTCCTAAACTAAATATACGCGCTTAGCAACCTCATAAAATGGAGGCCGTGTTTAAGTGACCATAACTGTTGATGGAACATTATTACAAAACCATATCATTTGCAACATTTAATATCTATATCTTGTCCGCTTACTGGCTTCTGTTTTATTTACGAACCTCTCTCTTAAGCAAATCCCTCTTTTTGCGAAACTGCTGATGACACATCGATCCAAAGTCTATCAGTGCTACATTGTCAACAGCGTATACACTATTTATCACAAAAACGCATAAAATGGCACTGAAAGAAATTATTCTGACTAGCATCGCCAACTGAAAATGTAGGAACGGCGGCGTGATAGTTATCGCTTTAATGTTACAAACACAATATTGATGCGGATAAGGATAGGATTTATTCGGGACGCATTTAATTATTTAAAAGATAGAATTATGATATCAAACTTTTGAAGGTTGGTATTCGCGTAAAGTGTATAACTTTTGGTTTTCTATAAATCGGCAAAAGTTCCGGCCTATCACAATGAGCATAACACGTACATACCGCAGCCTCCCAAAACACACATACCCACTCACCACATGCATGCATATCGCAAACACGGGAGGCCGTCCTTAAATGACCTTAGCTGTTAATAGGACGTTAAACATATAAAACCAAACCAAACCATCTTTAAAACTATACAACAGCCGATTCTTGTTTTCAAACGATCACAATTACTCTTGGTCGGAGATGTAATATTCTACCATTACATTTCTTGTTAGCGGTATCAGTAAGGACAAGTTTATATGGCATGCCACGATATCCAGGTTACAGGGTTTTGGTGTAAAATCGTTGTAAAAGATCCTTGGATTGTCCCATATTACGCGTACATCGTCTTCTTAGAGAAGTTGTTGCTTAAGCAATTAACCTCAATCAAATAAATGCATTTTAAATGTGAAATACATTCCATTTCTCCCCAGTCGTGTCCTTTTCTGTAAATTCAAATAATGACTTGAGTTCGATTTTCCTGTTGTAATATGGATGTCGATGTTAAGTCTCCATGCAATTGATACGGGGCTCCTGCTATAGAAATGACATATATTCCAATTCTTAAAGCATATCAGTTCCAATTAGATAACGACTCTGTAACTGCCCGCTTAATAAACACTTCAATTTTCTTATGTAATTAAAACAAACACGAAACATACACCGTAGTCGTTCCATTATATTGTGTCAATAGAACTGTATGTGGAGGGAAATTTAACATTTCTTTTTAATGACCTTATACATCCTAATAGCTCGCATAGTGATGTAAAAGAATACGTGTATTAGGGCGTCTACTTCATTGACCAAGCATTTGAAGTCGCCGTCCAAATGACGTTAGTTGTTAGTAAGACGTAAATCAATGCAGATATGATAAAGGGCCTACATTTACACGTAAATACACAGTACAATATCACAGTACAACGGATTCAAGCAATGTATCTGCCAACAAATTTTATCCAAATACCACTATACGCTTCAATGACTATAGACATTAACTGATTTTGTTGTGACAATGCTTCTTATATTTCCAATAATGTTTAGCAAATGGTCACATACAACAATTGTCCCGGTTACTCAACGTTATTTCTTGGTATGATTGGTCAAGGTGCGTTGCAGTGACGCTATCTATTTCATGTATAACATAAAAAAATTGACGGTTTTATCAGGCCAAACTCCCATTTCTACAATCATCGTTCAGTTTCACATTTGTTTATCAACTCACCTTCTCACAACACAGCTTCTGATGCATCAGTAACATCAACATACCGTTGGTTTTGGAATGCATTATTTTCGGATGATGTATAACATCAAACACATTGTCCCGGAATCTTTTGCTATGCATGCCGGTAAATTGATTTTTTTTTCTTTCTTGTCACTCATGCATTCTATATTTGATTCTGTGCTATCTGCGGAAGTATACTTCCTTTGAAGATTATTGATTTATATCAATAATCCTCAATGCCATTTGGTGTCATTATGATTTCTCCTGAAGTTCTCGAAGGCTTCAATGTTTTTTTCCTTCTTTTGATATACAGATAGTTGCAACTTCCAATCCGTTTGGTGTACAAAATATGTTGAATTCATTGGTGTCCGCGTGTTTAATCCTTCGACTTTTTTTTTAAACGGACAGACAAGTGGACTCAGACTATAGATGATTAGAGAAAACAGAGGAGACGAAACAGAATTAGTAATGTGATATATCTCCAGTCGTTTCATTCATGTCTCCCTTACTCTTTATTTTCGCTTGTGCCTTAGTACCCGTCTCGAGATGGATTTACCTTAGCTGTTGTGCGATCACTAAATCGCAATAACATTTATATTACTTTCCAGTCGCCGATTTTTATAGCTAAAATAAATAGTTATATTAATTATATTATTGTTTTGTGTTTTTCAGACGTGCATCCACCACTGAAACAACATGCAACTTAAAATCTCCATTACCCGATGGGTTTGTATCACACTGCTTGTCCTAAAGACCGCCTACTGCATGGCAAAGTCACAAGACGGCATCGACAACTCTAACATTGAAGCAGTTCGGGAGAAGCGCGGTGTATTAGACAGTGACTCTAAAGAAGCCTTATCAGACTTTATTAACACTTTATCAGATTCTGCATCGGACGCATCTGTGCAATCGAAAAGAGGCTGGCAAACATTTGACTCAAGGGGTAAAAGAATGTTGGTGAACCTATCTCCGTGGGGGAAACGACGGTGGGCTCGTCTTCAGTCATGGGGTAAACGATCCTTCGATCCATCTGCAATGGACGGCTCAGATAAAGATGATATCGAATCGGGAAGTCAAACGGGGCAAGCAGAGGTATACAATAAAGAAAAACTTGACTCTAAAAACATGGGCACGTGGGGGAAGTCTGATCCTACTGACGAATTAGCAGCCGGAGGACTTGAGGATGTAGATAAACGGAAATGGACAGGCTACGCCTCTTGGGGTAAACGTCAGGATGAAAATGTGTCCGATGATTTTTTGCCAAAAAGGAAATGGAACCAACTGAGTGCATGGGGAAAGCGTGCGGATGACTTGACAGCTGATGAACTGGAAGCCATCAAGCGGAAGTGGAATAGGATGGCATCATGGGGAAAGCGATCTAATTGGAGTGGTTTCAGTTCATGGGGAAAACGGAATCCTTGGTCGAGTTTGGCAACGTGGGGGAAAAGGTCAAACTGGAGTGGCTTTAATTCGTGGGGAAAACGCAATGACGCTGACAGCGTAGAGTAGTAAGCAAGCTGACTGGTGGTTCAATGGTTTTTGTGACGTATACCGCTATGACTGAATTATCCCGTCACAACGACACCTAACGTACCGAAACGTTTTCTGCATCTGTGGATACATGTAACTAAAACCGCGGATACGAAAATAATGTGTGCCTGGACCTGTCAATGAAAAGACAAAGACACGAAACTAAAATCAGTGGTAATGCCAAGCACTTCAAGTGGCAATGCCATGCATTTTGTATTTCTTATGAAATGTCGGAATGAAAATAGAAGAAAGAAGTCTTGGCCATCTTATTTGACGCGATAATTATGACTGCATTGATTGTAAAAAGTGTTAAATATTAACCGTCGTCTAAATATTTTCTTTGTTATACTCCATGTGATATTAACGTTTGACCTGTAAGAACAACATATTAAATATGATTGATTCATTTATATTTACAGACATATCATACCTTTCCTTATGTGTATAAATAATTTCTATATTTATGAACTTGTCATTTCGTTACAGAATATAAGGAAAACTGAAGTAAATTATTTTCCGTATCCGCTCTCTTTCAGTTTGTTTCTATCTCACCTACTTTTTGAGTATTATAGTGTGAAGGCAATATCGAAACTTCCTAAGGACTTAGTTATTGTACGTTCCTGAAATACTAAACAAACAATTAAAGATGTTACAGAGCCGACAGCGTATACACTGCGTGTCACAAAATTGCATGGTACCCATGGTATAGGACTATTTCAAATTAACGCCAACTGATGAAAACCCTTGATAACACCGTACTAAAACGACTGCTTATTAGACCGAAAGTACGATAAGATTTCTTCGAAATGCAATTAAAGATGTATTCAACTTGAAATTAAAATAATTTTGCCGGCGTGTGAATTCATTCACTCTTTGCATTGGCGATCTAGTTTTGTGCCGACATAGACTTCACTTTCATATTGTGAATTGTGTAATATTGTTATACACGTTTATAAACACAAGTGGAACAGCTGATTTATGTGCTTTAACAAATAATATTATAACGCAGACAGTTAAGAAACAAAACGCTGACACTCTGAGCTTATGACCTACTACGTAGACCCCTAATCTATGACAAAGGACACCAGTTTCGGGTCGTCGAATCAATGTTTCTTTACATGTTTTATAAGAATTAACATCCGAAAACGCTAGTGCGACCATAACTCTTTAAGTTCGCATAAATCCTCCCATAATATGCGACAAAAAAATCTATATTGGAATACTTTTTCTCGAGCTCTGAACATCCCGGCTTTTAGACTGCCTCGCGTATTTTGAGTAACGTATGACATCAGAGAATAACCTAAAGCCCAAAAACTGAAAATTCATATGACGTTAATAACCGTATGTATTCGATTTTAAAAGGTTTTAGAATGTACATAAATACTGGATTTTTAGAGTGATGGTTTTTCACTGTTGTCGCCTGGTAGGCTTTGTGCGAAGTTTTCCGAAACCTAGCCCCTGTTTCTCAAGTGACAAAATCACACACTTACCTATATAATTAACACTGCGCATTAAATTGATTTGTATAGGGATATGGTTAAGATTTTATAAAATGAGTATTTCATCTTGAAATGTCGTATTTATGTATATCAACATCGTAATAATCAAATGATTTTGTAATAATATTTTGTGTTGCCTGGGTGACGAGAGTAGCTCACTAACTGCTGTTCCACTAATATACACACCTGTACGATAAGTAGATCAATGTTACAAAATGACGAACTCACATCATACAGTGGCGACGAATTTTAATGGAAAATTCCCATGGCTTGACGTACATATAAGAATTGAGTTTACTTAATCAGTCCATGCAAGCAGCAAAATATATCCTTAATTGGAGTTTCACATCTTTATGATACAGATTAATTGTATTCAAATTTTAAATTAACCTTGTTTTAATTAATGAAATTAATAACTATCTTTTTTTCTTTCACAAATACATATATTCGGACAGGGATATAACATATGTGTTGAATTCCGATATATTTTTTTTTTCATTAAACATCTTCGCAACAGCAAGACGACAAAGGTAATGTGTGATTAAAGAGACCCGGCAGATAGCTACAGAACTGATACACCACATACAAAATGTACGATATCCAGTTATCTCCATACATGTACATACCAAATATAGTATCTTAAAAGAGTTTTATTTCATATGGGATTTCTTCTTTTTTTGTTCTTTTCTTTTTTGCGAGCCTTGGCGGGGAAAAATAAAACCTCGGCAGGCGAGTGTTATCAATGCTTATTAGGAATGAAAGCAAAATACGTGAAAATCAATTTACTTCTTATATGAACAATTTTTGCAAAAAATCACAGGGAATGAAACATGACCCGGTGTGTATTACACCAGTGACATTTACAAACACATACAAGGTTATTGACCTTAGCTGTTAATAAAACGTTAAACAAAATAAACCAAACCAAGGTCGGCTTACACGGATAACAGGCCCAGTATGTGATAAACGGCATGTACGAGATCTATCCCCGTATATAGTACACAGGATGTACGGTATCTATCCCCGTATATAGTACACAGGGATGTACGGTATCTATCCCCGTATATAGTACACAAGATGTACGGTATCTATCCCCGTATATAGTACACAGGATGTACGGTATCTATCCCCCGTATATAGTACACAGGATGTGAAATGAGTATCCCGTGCTTTGTTCAACAGTTTTGCTTCCGAAAGATGAGAAATGATCAAATAGATTAAATCGGATATAATCACTAGTGAATTAATCGAAATTAATACAAGAAATTGTTATGGACAATTTGACGGGCTTTTCACACCTTTGACAAACTTGGGGAAGCATTTACCTTGATGACATTGAATGAAGGTCATGGTCATTTATTTAAACAAACTTGTTGGACCTTCGTTCAAGCATGCTGCAGACCAAATATCAATTCCCTGTGCCTCTTGGCTATTCAGAAGAAGTCATTTCAATATTGTAGGCTATTTGACTCCGTGACATTGAATAAAGATCCAGGTCATTCATTTTAACAAACTTGGTAGCTCTTTAAACCAACATGTTGTATACCAATAATCAAATCCTTGGGCCTGGTTATCGAGAAGAATATGTTTAAAGATGTTAGCCCATTTGATCCATGGTGACCTTGAATGTCGGCCAAGTTCATTCATTTGATCAAACTTGGTAGCCCTGTACCAACGTATGATATAAGTCTAATATCAAGTCTCTTTGTTGTAGAGACCAACCAACCAATTGTTTTCCCATAGACCTTAGTGTTAACGTTTTGGATTATTTCATTCAAATTCTTGAATTGAATATGACGATTATGGTTTATAACAAAAGTTTAGGGTCTGATATAACACCTAATCAAAAAAAAAAGTTGGGTCCTTCAGCTCAAATTTTCTCCAGGGTAGCCATTTTGAAAATAGGCGAATTTCGCAGTAAAAATTCTCAAAAATCTTAAATGTTTACCTGTTTACTATTATTACGTGAACTTTTGGGAAAAAAACCAATCGGACTTAAGAAATTTATATCAACATTTCTTATTGATAGTTACCTATCAGGCTACATATCTATTTTCTCACT
Source organism: Pecten maximus (assembly GCF_902652985.1). Lineage (NCBI taxonomy): Eukaryota > Metazoa > Mollusca > Bivalvia > Pectinida > Pectinidae > Pecten > Pecten maximus. The sequence continues at coordinate 30,236,988 of NC_047024.1, read as the reverse complement.
TCATAACATACTGGCCAATCAGTGGCTGCCAGACATTTTATCCTTGGCTCAACGTTCTATACACAGGGGCTGTTTCAAAAATATATTTTTTCAATTGGTTGGTTGTTCCCTATAGCATCTTTCACATTTTTCAAAGATAACTTTTCTGGAACAGGATAGAACCATAGGATATGCTATCAAAATATGCAGTGCCTGACTGCAAGTCTTAGGCTGGTAGGTTGATTCTTCTATTGGTACCGGATATGAAATTCTTAAGAGAAAACCACATTAAAATTGAGTTAATTTTGAAATGTAAATTTTAATATCTTGATAAGCTTTGAATTTAAAGTGATGGCTTTTGGTTAATAGCCAAGTATAGAAATCGTGCTACTCAGAAATATAAACAAATAAGATATAGAATAAAGATCAGGGGGAGATAACTCAATGTTATCTCCTCCACCCCCTAATTTCTGGTCTTTTTGTAAAAAATGAAGAAAAAAAGGCCGAACGAGAAAAAAAATTAGGAGTGGAGCCATTATTTAGATAAAAGAGTCGAAACACAGACACAGAACACGGAACCGGGCAATTGACAACAAAAAATAACCAGATATATGACCAAACTCTGAACTGGGGTAGTGACAACAGAACAACCAGACACACACCCACACATTGAACCGGGGTAGTGCCAGCAGTACAACGAGCATATCACCGTACCCCGAGCCACGATATATACCGCTACAATTGAAATATAGAATGTATGTCCGTATCTGTCCGGTCTATGGTCCTCCTTGTAACACTACATGTGTCATATTTTCATCATCAATCCCCCCTGAATCTCAATTTCTCTCTAAATTCTGCTACAATGCCTCCAAGATGAGAATCCCGTCCGAAAATGTGCTAGTCGGTCCCATCATCTGGTTTCCAGGGACGCTAGATGGCACAAAATGTCATATGCGGTAGCTATATGTAGAGACCAACCAACCAATTGTTTTCCCATAGACCTTAGTGTTAACGTTTTGGATTATTTCATTCAAATTCTTGAATTGAATATGACGATTATGGTTTATAACAAAAGTTTAGGGTCTGATATAACACCTAATCAAAAAAAAAATTGGGTCCTTCAGCTCAAATTTTCTCCAGGGTAGCCATTTTGAAAATAGGCGAATTTCGCAGTAAAAATTCTCAAAAATCTTAAATGTTTACCTGTTTACTATTATTACGTGAACTTTTGGGAAAAAAACCAATCGGACTTAAGAAATTTATATCAACATTTCTTATTGATAGTTACCTATCAGGCTACATATCTATTTTCTCACTTCATAACATACTGGCCAATCAGTGGCTGCCAGACATTTTATCCTTGGCTCAACGTTCTATACACAGGGGCTGTTTCAAAAATATATTTTTTCAATTGGTTGGTTGTTCCCTTTTAAAGAAGAAGTCGTTAAGAGATTTAGCAATGATTGCTATCATGGAAACTTCCAAAACAGTGTACCACCGGAAGTGCTTATAAAAAACGAGGGTACCAAAATCATCAAAGTTACTTTTTTATTTGACCTCTGATCTTAAAACTTGCATGGAGAAAATGTTAGCCCCAAACTTTATCTACAAATGATATAAGTGGATGAAAACCTTTTTGAGCTATGTCCATTTTCAACTTTTTAGGTATCACGTCATGGCTGCCATATTAGATTTTGGACCGACCCGAGAATAACAAAACTTATTCCTGACCATCTCATTATGATGTCATAAAAGTTTATGCTGAATCCCACCGGTGGAACTTGAGTGAAACTTAAAAATGTGAATGGTCGGCTTACCCAAACGATCAAAGTAATTATTCAAAATGGCGTTCCGCGTTAACGACATATGTAACCGAAAAACTAAAGATAAAAAAATCATTGGAATGACATACTTTGCATCAATATATAAAAGAATTTTTTACAAACGTTGAAAAATGAAAATTTCCTAAAAAAAATAGACAAATTTGACCCCTTACGGACCTTTGTTTATTTCTCCTCTGACCTTAAACTTGTTATAATGAAATAGTTAGCCCCAGACATAATCTACCAATATCATAATGACATGACCTTTGCATCATGGATACTTTTTGAGTCATGGCCATTTAAAACTTTTTAGGTATGACGTCATGGCGGCCAACTTAATTATTATTGGACAAAAACAAAAGGTCTGTTCACCATTTAGTGAAAAGCCCTAATAATCACATGTTATTATGTAATAGTTAGTATTCATCAGAACCAATCGCGTTACTCGGGCGTAGGAAACCCAATTTTTGTTATGAACGTTACCGGGCAACAACGGGAAAGTATGTAATTGCTTTGATCATCCATTCAAAATTCTTTTCATCAAATCCCATTGATATATATAACATTAAGCAGTATGATAATGATCCATGTAAACATGTATTTAAGACTATCTGGATGTGTTTAACCCCTGACTAATATTGCTTTTATTCATACGTTTCGGGATTACGTGCACATGAATTGAATCAAAAGTACAATGCAGGTGTTTAATTGTAGTACGTTGTCACATTGACCAGTAATTATGTATCATTGATACTTGTAAGAATTGTACCTGCTGCCCCCATTGCATGATCGTAAGAGGCGACTAAACTTGGGATCTTATCTTTTCTCTTCTTTCTGAACAACTTTCTTCTTCCTAATGTCTCCCTTGACAATGCCTCACTTTTGGCCTTTAGTTGAGCGTTCGCCCCTGTGAGGAAGGCTTTTGGGTTCTGTCCCCCTGGCCGGGACATACCAGAGTCTTTAAAAATGGTAGTTGCTGCTCCTGCTTAGCGCTCAGCGCAAATTAGGAGTGGGACGACTGGTTCGCCCGTTGTCAGTATAATGTGACCGGGTGGGGTATGCTGCTGGGTGTCTTCGGCAGTATGCTCCAGTGAGGTAGCACTCTAAATCGGCAAAAGATCCGGCCTATCACAAGTAGACTTAACACGAATATACCGCAGCCTCCCAAAACACATACGCACTCGCTACACGCATACATGTCGCAAGCACGGGGAGGCCGTCCTTAAATGACCTTAGCTGTTAATAGGACGTTAAACTAAATAAACCAAACCAAACCAAATACTCTGTATCAACATTGTTTACCTATATTTAATTAGCCATTGAACTGATATGTTCATCATCAATTGAATGACAGCTTTTAATAACTGACCGGACGCGCGTTGATTGTATAGCTTTAATAAGGATTTAAACTGGATTTGCTTGCCGATGCCGCCGTAAAACGAAACATTCTTCCATTTGAGAACAGATCTGCATTTTCTTATTTTTTCAGTTTAGTCTGTTCATCTTTACCTCGATGTTAAATTCTATTAATTGGTTTTATTCACTTACACAGCATGTCTTTATACTCGGATACTATGATGTTAAGTGATAAAGGTATGACATTGAAGAGATCAATTGGTTTTGTGTCCTATCAAGCCTAAGGACAGCTGCATCTTAACGCAAAATGCATTCTACCTCACTGAAGTATACTACCGAATCAACCGACAGGGCACCCCATCCTGTCACATTGTAGTGACTATTCCCAAACTGCTAAGCGCTAAGCAGAGGAGCAACTACCAAGTTTTTTGAAAATTGGTATTTCTCGGCCAGGAGACTTATCCCAAAGTGTTCACTACAGGGGCAAATCCCAAAGTGTTCACTACAGGGGCAAATCCCAAAGTGTTCACTACAGGGGCAAATCCCAAAGTGTTCACTACAGGGGCAAATCCCAAAGTGTTCACTACAGGGGCAAATGCTAAGGTAAAAGTCGAATGAAGACAATGAAGAGAAACGATAAGATTTCCAGTTTTGGGGGCAGCAGGTAGAATTCTTACACACTACATGCAGGGCATAAAATGACAAGAGGCTAAAGACAGGAGGCCAAATAAAACAGTGACCATTGCTAAAAGTTGCTTGATAGTGTTTAACGACCTATCAAAACTTAAAAAACTTACCCGGAGCAATCGACAGTCAAGCATAGCAATGGATAGAAACACACCCCATCAACCTAAACTTCTTAAAGATAAAAAAAATCCCAGACATATACATAGGAAACATATTAGTTCTATATTCTATATAACACATCGTACCTTAAGTTAAATATTTAGTCCTTGTCAACTGTAAACAATGTATAATATGCGTTAAATTTAAATAATTTTAAACGCCATATCAGTCTTAATTGTCAAGTATATATTACAAGTGTCAAATCCATATTAATTTTTAAGTATCGGTGAGAGATATTTTGTGTTCTATTCACTTCCAAGGTCACCTTAACATTTCATTGGCATTGCTGTTTAAAAAATGCATGTTTGTATATTAACGATGAACGACCTGACTTCTGACCATACTAGATTTTCGATCTATAAATTTATTAAAATCTTTTTTTTTCATGAGTTGGTAGGTTGCTAAAATCCAATGACTTTAATAAGAATTACAATTGAAGTGTAAGACAACGCATTTACAGACCGACGAGAGGAAGATGTCCTTTCGCGTTTGAGAATATATCGTACCAACGTTACACACGGCTATTTATTGTCACATTATTGTCACGCTTGTGATCGACCGTTTAGTTATACATATCATGATAGAGTGTATAGATTTTATGATAGTGTATAGATTTTATGATAAAGTGTATAGATTTTATGATAAAGTATATGGATTTCATGATAACGTGTCTAGATTTTATGATAAAGTGGATAGATCTTATTATAAATGTATATATTTTATGATAAAGTGTATAGTAAAATGTATGACAAGAGGTTGACCACAAACATGACAAAATATTGACCACAGGCATGATATAAGTTTGACAACAAACATGACAAGTTGTTGACCATAAACATGACAAGAGGTTGGTCACAAGCATAACAAGAGGTTGACCACAAGCATAACAAGGGGTTGACCACAAGCATGGCAATAGGTTGACCACAAGCATGACAAAAGGTTGACCACAAACATGATATAAGGTACACCACAAGCATGACAAAAGGTTTACCTATTTTGCGTGAAATATAAGTCCGATGTTAGTATGGGCAATGCGCAAATGCAAGATTACATTTTCTCTCGCCCTTAACAGGGATATCCGCAGTTTTACCGGGGTGAGAATTTTTCTTATCTCACCCTAGAGAAAAGACAAGCTACACGTGCTCTTTGAACGTGCTCTTGTTCTCGATAGGGTGACTTCACTATGACCTGACCCGGAACGTTTGAATGCTAAATATCAATACTATTCACAAAAGAAATTAAAACAAGTATTAATTATCAGAGTTAACCGAGTATTTGGTGGGTTTTTTTGACAAGATAAACGGAACTATATTTTGTATGAAATCAACATCGTAAGGTGTAAAGCGTTTACTGCAGCCTTATCACAAATGTCATCTGCCGTCCACGTGTTGTTTACATACGTTTGGATTTGGTTCACACTTCAATCGGAAAACAGGGTAAGAGAAAAATAATAATTTACCCCTTTTTGTGATGAGACAGGGGGATTTCAACCCTCGGAGGGAGATTGTTAAGTTTTAACAATCTCCCTCCTTGGGTTGAGATCCCCCTATCTCAACCCAAAAGGGATGAAAGATTCTATTGATCTGTCTTCAATTCGCTCTCCTTGTTTCATATGTACTTAACATTTGTTGAATCGCATATGATTTTTTGTTTTTAAATAGATATTCTTTATTCCTTTGACTACGGTATCGAAGATTCGTTTACTAGATATTGCTATGGAGATATTTTAAAAACAGAGGAAGACAGCTAAATATCCTATTGTTTCTGCTTTTTGCGGTCAACGTCACTAGGTACGCAAAAAAATTGTATGACAGACAATGAGAAACCATTTAAAATCCTATTAATACGGACAAACATATTTGAAAATCGTCCGAAAATATATTGCGTATACAGACATGTTCTATTTGATATAATGCCATGTCAATTGCCATCTTTTCATTCGAGACAATAAGCATTTTCTCCTAGGTAGGATATTATACTTATTAATACCAGCATGACCCAATGTTGATGACGCTTTCAAAAACAAAAACAAATAAACAACAACAAAATATGCAGGTGATGCTTTCACAGAGTTTATCAAGAAAGGGAAATATTTAGTTCTTCACTGTTGGAGATTGTTATCGGTATTTCCCGGAGAGGTCTTTGTGGATCTTTTCGCAAATCCATCCTTGGTCTCTACTTATGCATATCGAGTTTTGTATATTATTGCAAAACGAATTAGTCATCAAGCGATCGCTTTCGATTTTAACACTGAAATGTGTTATCACTAATTTTCTCTAAGTTTGTTATTACTTTTTCTCAGATTTCATAATATATATATTTCCTTTGGCCCTTGTGCTTGCTCAATTTTGAGACTGATAAGGAAAACGAACAATGACCACCATGAAGCATGAAGTTTTAGAGTTAAAATCTGGTGTCGCTTTTTATCATTTTTTTTTTTTACAAATAATTATTTTTACATGTATAAAGTTCAGTCGAAGAAATAGAGTGTGTTAAACGGTAAGCATGCAGTGGTTGTAAAGAAACACATAAGAAGTCATCGATGTTGTAAAATGTTTCGGCAACTTCAGTCTAAACTTATCCTCTTAGTCTAGAACTAAACGTGTAATGGGGGTGTCTCGAATTTACGCTACATTTATTAATTAATGGTTTTAAGGAGCAGTCTGGTTGCTACTAAGACAGGCGCCCAGGGGAGAATACACACTAGGAGAGGGAAACAAAGCAGAGATAATATCAGTTTGTCTGCGGTAAAAAATCACCAGTACAAATTGGTTTTCTCCCGGATTTTCTAAACATATAAAAATAGGTTCGAAATTGAATCATTTATAAAAGCCCCACTGAAGATGACATGTATAGAATTCAATCGAAAGAACAAATACAAGTGAAAAATGAGCTCAGCGGACTAAATTTGCACCGTTCACGGTAGTAATGGGAGTACCAAATGTGTGAACGTGGTATGAAACAAAAATCAAATCAATATGTCTTAGATTCAGTTAAACCCGTGGAATATTTGTATATGGGAAGTAGACACGGGAGTATGTTAATTGTATAAAAGAAACGTGGCCATTGTTCATAAAGAAAGGCCCAGCGCACCTTAATACAGGGAACAATGCTTATCATAAAACCTTTTATTCCACTTTTTTTGTAATAAAACTTGTGCCATGGGATGATAGCGTGCATTACATATTTGTAATAACATTATCAATTTCTATTTTCAAGATGAATTTTTTATTTATTATATCTTGTCCATGAGGATTTGTTTTTTCAAAGGAAAGACAAACTGACATTTAAAACAATTAAGAACACATTGTGTTAAAAAAATGAAATAACAAAATGATTCTTTTAACTAGTCACCAATTATAAAATTGAATTATGCTTTATATCTTACTTCCGTTATGTGTAATTTAATGTTATTTCGTGACAAGTCGATCAAAACTGTCGTGAAAACGTCTGTGTTTCAGTTATTTTTATCACAGAAAAAGATCAGAAAACAACAATCACAGTTATGCAATGCCCAATATCATAGAAGTGGTCACAGTAATTCAATTTTTTTTAATTAATAATTCAGAAGATTTTTACAAAAGGAACATGTATAAATAGAACCTTTCAATATGAATCTAATACTAGGAGGAACATCACCTGTTTAGATCCTATGTGATCGTAGCTTTTACCTTCTGTACAACAGTTTACGAGGAATGTGTGGGTTTAATAATCGGGCTTCTTCCTGGTCGTTCTGGAAACACATATCGGTTCAAAGATGTCTTATTAAAAGTCATTATATGATAGATTGTGTCGCTGTTGTACATGCTGTTCGTATGGCATGATTTATTTTGATGACTGAATTTATGATAGTATCTTTGCTCTTCTTTCTGAACTAAGAGTTCTTTCATATCTGGTATGCGATACCATGAGCAATTACTATCGATATACGATATATTTATATTTGAAAACTCTAACAAAAAAATCTAGTCGTCAACTTTCGTTGCACTATATGAGAGTTGTTTCCTGGCATGTCGTGTAGTAAATAAAGCTGAAAATCAAATAAGATGCCTATTAAACCTGACAATAATCTAAGACGGGAGGCTTTCTCCTTGTATGGTATAGACCTAATTTAATTTTTGTCGGTGACATTCATAATGGGCTCGATTTCTAAAGACCTACCACCCTTGTTTCATGTAAACATTGTATAGGCAATGATATTATCTGAATCATGTTTGTCATGGCTATATACATGTACGTATGGCATATAAAGCAGAAAACGTCTCTTTTTTTTACAATAACATGTTTGCCTGAGCATGTGTAATCTTTCAGTAAGTCAGTACGTCAATCATTAAGCTGATAACGGGCTGACCAGTTACTTAACGCTTCATATATAAGGAATGGTTAAAAGAATAATGAACAGACTGCTTGTAGTATCTAGAGACAACAGCTTTAGTTCCAAAATGGATACAATTAATGATTATTTTTTATCTCTGTAAACCCGAATGTGACTTCGCGACCTTTCTGGATCGGCAGCTCAGGCATTAAACCGTGGTTTGAAGAGCTAATTTTAAATTTATAAAAAGTCTGAAAGAAGTATAACACAAGATATTAACTCTTTTTAATACAAATTGAGTGTTAGATATGTACTTAACTGCATCATACAATAAGCCCTTCTATGACTCGCCTTTAGTTCAATGTCTGACATATGCTGTTTGCTTAATCTTTTTGTATTCCCATATATCGATATACTTGTTGATCATGGTTTATTTCTGGGAATTGATTTTCTTCAGGGTAGGATATGTATGATGTTTGTGAGAAACGTTCTTTTCCACGACACCCGATGTACTAAATATAGTGTTGTTATTGTTGTTGTTATCGTCGTATGGAACTGGTGAGCTAAAAACATTCCCGGAATTATTGACGAGTTTTGTTTCCATTAATATCAAAGTGATCAACGAATCCCAGTAATTAATAATAATTTCACTTATATCACCACGTTCATGACGCAGCTAGATTTTCACAAGAAGCATCATGTTGGTATTAATTAATAACTGGAAAGTCACGCGGGAACATCATGTTAACACGTTGGCCATATGGAACGATACATAACGAACATGTACCTATAACACCCTATCTACTAGCGTACTGAACGCTGATCACATTCCTGTACGTGGCGTGTCTCTGAATTGACGCTGACACGTGACTGAGAACCAACGCTGACTTGTCCGTACATCACGTGACTGTGAACTAACACGGGGAACATGACACACCTCCGATGAACAAATATCCATGTTTCTCTAAACAAGGCCAATACATTTTTTAGATAAAATGTCTTCTGGAAATATTTTTGGTGTTGCAATCATCACGCTCATCATTTTTTTAGTAGAACGACTGATTTTCCTGTTGTCAATATAAAGCAATAAAACAACTATTACAGCTTCAACTGAAAACTGCATATGTCTGTCAATTGTTAATTACAAAAAATGTTGCAACTTCATTCTAACCATTGGAATAATGTGATCTTGTTCCGCCCAGAAGAATATGATATCGGTAATTACACCTCTAGGGAAAGCGATGCATGTATAAATCTTACAACAACACATTATCGAAGAGTTATTCTAACGACGAAACTCGTAGATTACGATTTAAAACATGTATTTACTCCTGATCTATGATCATTGATACAGTCACTGGGGCTACCACTATTCCATGATGTTAGTCAATATTCAATTATCTGGTATCATAACAATTCGTTAGTTCAGAGAAAAATCTCACCCCGAAAAGTCAATTAAATCTATGTTTGCATTCAACACATCCAATAAGCTTGAGAAAAATTAGGTTACCGCATCATTGGACGTATCATTCCGAACCAGATATTAGTATAACCAACTATAATTATAACATATATTCTGCTATCATGTAGGGGTATTTAAAATGTTTTCATTGTTTCTATATCATTTGTTTACTGCATATGAAGATGTCTTCTTGAATACAAACCATATCACAATGTCGTTAGACACAGGCATTAATTGCAAACATGTATCGTACATAAACCATCTATTAAAAATATTAGAAGCACACTGTCCAGATGAATCAGCCTTGTTTTTTTAATTCTTTTATACCTTTAGGGAAATCAGACCTTATCATAAAAACACAAGACAGTATCCAGGGCGATATTGGCTCTATATCTTTACCACGACGACGAAGAGACAACAAATTGCGTTTAACCATTAAACCCGGGGCACCAATTAACGTACATGTGGCCTCGTCATTATTCTTGAACAAATTGTTGTAAGATCATTGCCTCTGACAAGTTTTCAAGTTATGACCTATAAACCCTCTCAAATTAGGGATTTTTTACCTACAGAAGCGGCGAGTTTATAGCCTGGACTGGAAATTAAGTTCCTAATAGATATTACTGAGAAGACTGCCAAGGGGTGCCTAAATGCGAAAGTAACATCAAACAAACTAGCCACAATACAGTCGCTTTGAAATAAAACACGATATCACAGCATGCAATGCTCCCTACGCGGATGTAGGACCGGCGGCAACTATTTTGGAACAGTCTGAAGGGGCTCTGTTGCCTTCAAGTTAATTGCAAGCAAACAGTTTTATTGTTGTAGAACTGTGTTTTACAAGCTTCGATGATTAACTAACACGTCAATGTATCAATTAACTTTTATGCATATTGTTGTTTACAAGTATGTTTAACTACACTAGGACTGTTAAAATAAAGTATTTTAAGGCTAATACAGTGCATATGCACTTCTAAACGTCTGATTAAGCATTTGTTAAAAAGTATCAATCCCTTGTCATATAACGTAAATATGTATCTACCAATTTTGAAGATTAACGGTCACTTGAAAAAATAGGTACGCGGAAACTGACGCCTAGATGAAATCCTGATTCTAAGTGAAAATCAATAAAACGGAGACACTTTTTACTTTTAATATATAATATCGGAAACTGAGGAGAGGAGAATAAAACCCAGGAGGCCACTAGGCCAAACTTATCTGCTTCACTTATGACAACCACCACGTGAGAGTATAGGTCAAATTCAGGTAGAAATAAAAGATCAGACCTGTACTTCACATGAGTTGTGATGAGGCTGTTAAATGTACGGTCAAACTTCGTCAACTCGACCTCGGTTAATTCGAAAGTCTCGGTTATTCCAAAGTAAAATCTTGGTCCCGATATTATAAAACCTATGTTAAAGGTACCGGTTATCCATAAGTTGAAAACATTATTTTCTTTTCTTTTTTTAATAAAATGTGTTAACAAAATACTCATCGTACGTCTCGGTAATTTTTTTTACAATTTGGGGCATTTGCCCCATTTTCCTTTTAAAAAAATCTTGATAATCTTGTTTCCCATCACACAATGCTTCTCTTTTTTTATCTTTAAATGAGCGCCCAAATATATGAGTATTTGTCTAAATACCACGACATACCAAGGGCATCCGAATTGTACTTTGTCCTCCTTGCTTGAACCATCTCATTGAGTAATTTACGGTGCTCAACGGTATGTCACCACCACAAATTGACAAGTGGTTTGAAAGCACATGCCGCCCAGCCAGTAAAATGTCTTACACAAGGGTTGATTTCGCTGAATCTATCACCACGTTCATGACGCAGCTAGATTTTCACAAGAAGCATCATGTTGGTATTAATTAATAACTGGAAAGTCACGCGGGAACATCATGTTAACACGGTGGCCATATGGAACGATACATAACGTTGTATGATGAGTTGTATTTCAGTCTTATAATTACATACTAAGATGATTGAAACGGTATGTAAGTAGTAAGGTTAATTGACATCCTACTACTTTTACTTATCACCCTTAATAATTTCAAAGTGCCTTGTATTCGTCTTCGAAATTAGTTGGCTGGTACCTAATATGGTTGTCAATTGGGGCTTTATTACATCTGTCACAAATGTATTGTTTGATGGAGACACCGTTGATGAATGTGTTCTGACGGCCGGGTTATAGGGACCAACCAACCTATTGTTTTTCCCATAGACTTTAGTGTTAACGTTTTAGAGTATATCATTAAAATTCTTTAATTCAATATGGCAATTATGATTTATAACAAAAGTTTTGGGTCTCATATAACACTTAATCCCAAAAAAAGTTGGGTTCTTCAGCTGAAACTTTTTCCATGGTAGCCATTTTGAAAATGGGTGAATTTTGCTGTAAAAGTTCTATTCTCAAAAATCTGAAATGTTTACCTGTTAACTAATATGACCTGAACTTTGGAAAAAAAATCAATCAGACCTACATCAATATATATCAACATTTCTTATGGATAGTTACCTATCAGGCTACATATGTATTTTCTTACTTCATAACATACTGGCCAATCAGTGGCTGCCAGACATTTTATCCCTGGCCCAATGTCTATACACAGGAGATGTTTCAAAAATCTATTGTTTTCAATTGGCTGGTTGTTCCCTCATAACAAGTTAATTACAAGACGCACTAGAAATTATATTTGCGGTTTTCGAGGTTGATAAGGCACCAAGAAATTAATACAACGAATATTGTTGCAATACTTGAGTAATATTTGTTTAGATAGGGTACGAAACTATATATAACTTTCAATGCAATATTGCTAAGAGACGGTGGACAATCTACAGTTATTTGTATTGAGTTGTCGTTGTAATAAACAAAATGGATATTTAAACTTTAAATCATATTCGTTATAGCACTATAGATAACGAGATCAATATTAAGTATGCTTCATTCATGGAAGAACCCGATTATTTAAATCGGTCATAACTCACTCACTGACCATGGGAGGATCTAACCATTTATCACCTATAGTCATTGTCACCGACTGCCATTGTTATAGCATGGACATGATTCATAGTGCCTTTGAGACATCAACTTCAAATACTTTTCCAGGATTGGCGAAATGTATATAGCGATGTAACAAAATATGTAAAGTCTTAGTATTTCTCGTCAAAGAACCACTGTTGCTAAAGAATAATTATTGTACATACATTCTATCTGTTGCACATGATAACAACAATAATGAAAATGAATAATGATAACAATTTTGTAAACAATTTATTTCAACGCCAAATACATAAATGTAAGGATCTTTCAAGACGCTGATGTCAAATTTCAGGGACTTTTCATGTCTGTATGGACCATATAAGGCGAATGATCCGGGCTACGACGGTTGTTATTGTATTTTGATATGTTTAATTTCCTCACAACAGTCATGGTCATATGAGTATGGGTGTCAAGATGACATGACACCCATAGAGAAAAACAAAGCACAGAAAGAGAGAGCAGTTAGGGAAACAGGACAAATGTAATATCCCAGGTCTTGCAATTGAGGTAGAAGATCTATATTGGGTCTCTTCCATGTCATCGAAGTAGAAGACACGGAAGAAATTCCCTGATTCTTTAGGGGGCCTACTTTTTGTCAATTTCTACTATCATCATGCATTGGGATACGATGGGGCTTATTATAGGTCTCTACAACGTCCCCTGAACAAAAGATATTGGAGAAACCATCCCCGCAAAAGCAAAGGAGGGGGCAAATTATTACTTGCAGTGAGATGCAGCAGACATGTTCTAAATGTTTACATCTGTATTGTTAATAACAGAAGAGCGATAAAGTTGCACAGTGATAACACTTTAACACATCCCTGTTCGAATGTGTAAAATCACATGCCCAATTACCCGGCTTTCTCATGGTACTCATGTTTTTTTCTTAAAAAGGTATGATAAAGTGGGATGCACGACCCGTTATATAGGAATAACAATACTAAATAGGGCAAACAATTAAGTAGTAGATTAGTGATTAATACAAGTTGATAAAATTTGTTTCACTATTGTTGGAAAAAATTGAATTTACAGACAAGGATATTATATTAATTGCTATTTTACCAAAAAGAAGATTATTTCTTTAACTAAGGAAAAATCTATGTTCCAAGTTCAAACATGCTACAAAACATGTTATAGAATTATCGTTTCTCGTACAGAAAAAATGCTTACGGGGGCACCACACTTCGACGAAAATTCACGAAACAAAAGTAATAAAGGCAAATGAAATATTTTAAAAAGCACCACCATGATGCCAATTACAGACGCCAACACGATGCTCAACACAATTAAAGGTTCCCCTGCCATAGGCGGCATACTTACGTCGATAAGCGATATATTTATAGTAGTGACACTGATGCTTTCGATCTCTTTTACTGGCACGTTTTCAGCGTAATACACCATAAAATGCTGTCGAAGTTAACCCATAAAGTAAGTAATACCGTTAAATTACCTTAATATGTTTAAAGCACAATCTTACCCTTGGTTAGTGAAATCTAATAATCGAATATAAAGTCACTCACATATACGCTTAAAACACTAAAGTTTATATTTATACAGGCGGGATTTACATGCTTGAGTTTTCAAGTGATTCACTTGGAATGTGTTGCTACCTGCTAGAAACACCTGTTCAAGGAGAAAGTGATTGTGACATACATTGTCTAGTTGTTTGGAATGGGAATGACAGAAATACCATTATTTAAGTGAATATACCTACCAATACACATACGATACCATTTCTCTGGAGTAACTGGTACGTGTTAAATAAAATTACGCTGGAATTTTCAATATCAAGAACCCAGCACTTTCAGATATTAGCATAAATGAGCCCTCTGAGAGTTATTCATTAAAACACATTAAAAGGGGCTTCTTGTAATCATACCTTCGACAAAATATAACTCTTAAGGTTCTATCAACAGCAAAGGTCATTTGAGGACGGCCTTCCCTGTGTGTGAAATGTATGCGTGTTTTGGGTGGCTGTGATATCTTCGTGTTTGTCGTGATAGCGCGGAAGTGATGCCGACTTTATAGTGCTACCTCACTGAAGCATACTGCCGAATACACACTCAGTCACATCATACGGACAGCAGGCGAACCTGTCTCCCCGCTACAAATTGCTGACCTGTAAACCGAGGAGAAACTTCAAAGATCCTGATCCTCCGAACTGGAGCGATTTTGGCTCTTTTTTTTAAAAAAACGTAAACTCATTCGATTTGAAAGAAACCTCCTCTAGGGGGCTCTATGAGAAAGGTTAGATTGGTAACAAATATCAATAAGGTCAAACTGAAGTTAACTTGCACCCTCAGCGCAGGGTAGAATCGCGTCAAGTCACAATGTTGTTAACGTTTCTGGGTTTTGTTATAGCTGTGAGTGCGTGTTATCATAACAAAGGTTCGTCTAGAGAGATCAATATCTATAATAGTTTGGTATTTACAGCTTTATGTTTGATGATCATGTTTAAATAAGTAAGGGGTAGAGACTTATTAGCTCTTTGTCAACATAAAGTGTCTAATGTGGCTTGGTATGGTGCCCTGTTACAGATGAACGTTTATCAATTTGATATGTTTGCACTATGATAAATTATGACCCTTTCATGAACCCATTATGTATAGACACTGTCTTCATATGACTTAAACCTTAAATTTATGTGTCTTATATTTCTATGATAATCAATGCACCCATCATCATTTTCCTTAAAGTTCTATTGTGTTAATATGATAAGAAAACATACTAATGGCTCTCACTTTACAATCCTTTTCTCGGATGAAAAGCTGACTTTAACTACGAGAGAGAAGGAGAGGAGCTACGCACAGAAAGCCTAAGATCAATATGATTACTGTAAGCAGTCGGCCCATAAATCTGTCTTATTATCGAAAATAGTTCCTATAATTGATCTCAGCAAATTATCCGAGGCCGATCTAACGACGTATAGTCACATAACATCTAGATTTAACACCCTATCACCTGCACAAGTACAATAAAACCAGTTGCAATCCAGTTTTCTTTCCTTTAAACCATGACACACTCGAATCATTATCAGAAACATTGGGATCTGATATATCGTATCAATTTATCATGCCATTAATCTTTAAACATGTGGATTGTCAACACGGCTTCGCTAAAATGGTTACTTTTTCATAAGCGTATAAGAAACATTTTATTCGAGCGTTTATATTCAGATGCGTATTGAACATATCACGCAAATTTAGCGTTGCAGCGCTATATAAGTTACAATTTGTTCCAAATGGACTCGTTAACTATGACAATTATTAGAAATATAAAGTGAATGCATTGTTTACTCGAAGCAATGAGCATTAAAGTACAGCACATTGTATGTACAGATTAGCAATTAAGGTGGCCAATACACTTGGGCAGACCAACGGTTTGTCCTCTGTCTTGATACCGTATAAGAGAGACCAAAATTGATTTTAGGATATTCAATCATTCCATGACTACGGTAAAACTCGATTACGCACCCAGTTTGTCCACGATTATGTTCTTTGTAAAGTAAACAGATGAGACTGGTTCTGTATTGAGAGTTCATACAATGTGTGTAAAGAACGGATTTGTAGTCAATTATCAGGACCGAGAGAACTTAGAATTTAACCCGATATTTCCTCTGTGTATGCCGATACTAATGGTACGTAAATCAGCCAATGCCGTGTATAAGATCGGGAGGTTTGGCTATGGAAATCGCCCTGATTTGTCATATGAAAATATTACATGCACTGTATAATAACTGGTATTCCCACCGACCCATTACCAGAAAACACATTTAGCAAACAAAACGTGTCGTTTTGGATGAATTCTCCTTTCAAACGAAACATTGTTCTTTAGATTTCTGCCCATGTCGGTATCCGTGTAATAGACCACGACAGATATTGTGCCATTGTTCCTTCATGAAAATGTTATTGTGCATGCCTCAAAAGTGATTAGAAAAAAAAACAATCTGATGTAAAATTGCATGTTACGATATTATATTTCTCTCTGGTTTTGTTGCTACCAACCTAGTTCTCCATATTTGAACCTGATTTTGGACTATAATACTTGTATCTGTAGCTACATAGTGGGTGTCGTTGATATAGCAAAAGATGAACTGCCGCATAGTCGAGTATAGTTATACTCTTTCAAGAGTATCTGTGAAAATTTGTCTTTCATTCATAAATTATTTACTCTAATTTGCTGAAACAAAGGCTGTTGTTGTTCCTTTGTTATTTAACAAAACTTTTGCCTCTTTTGAGTATATAAGGATTGCACTAGTGTCGTGATCAGTTCCGTGCCGCTGTGAAAGATAACATGTATGCATTTTCTAATCCAATATATATAGTTGACTTAGTGTATGTTATATATTTAGGAATTGGCCAATTCTATCAATCAAACCTGAAAATTTACGGGGTTTGCCAATGTATGTTTCAGCAAATTATTTCCTTTTGTTTAAGGGTTTTTTCCTTCGGCTTACCTTGATAATTCATAATACTGCCCCTTACATACGGGAGACTTCCAGAAGTTTGCCCCAATTTCATATTGATGACCGTCTTATAAAAAAAATATGGTCAGTTTGAAATGTTTTTCTCACTTATGCCTTGTAAATTCTATTGCACGTACATGAAGGCTGATAGAGTTGCTTAACTGCTAATGACTTTAATGCTTTCAGCGGCCCATTAGCATACTAAATGCAGTTAGAGCCATTGATTACTACCGTGAAAGAAACAACACCAACAAATCATTAAGTTCTTTTGATATATTCTGGTATGTTGTTGGCCCGTATGTCAAGAAACCCAGCCAAATTCAACATGCTATTTGGCGGAAGGTCATGCATTATGCTTGCATATATGGAATCGATATATTATCGAAACATCAGTTGCCGTACTATTTCAGATTAGGAGTCATTGATCTATTAAAACTGTATACTGTTAACGGTATCGGTGCTTCATTAATGTATTCAAAATTTAAAGCACCAGTCTAGTTTGGTTTGGTCTGGTTTATTTTGTTTAAAGTCCTATTAACAGCTAAGGTCATTTAAGGACGGCCTCCCGTGCGTGCGACATGCATGCGTGTGGTGAGTGCGTATGAGTGTTTTGGGAAGCTGCGGTATGTTCGTGTTAAGTCTCCTTGTGATAGGCCGGAACTTTTGCCGATGTATAGTGCTACCTCACTGAAGCATACTGCCGAAGACACCCAGCAGGACACCCCACCCGGTCACATTATACTGACAACGGGCTAACCAGTCGTCCCACTCCAAGTATGTTGAGCGCTAAGCAGGAGTAGCAACTACCATTTTTAAAGACTCTGGTATGTCTCGGCCATGGGACAGAACCCAAAGCCTTCCTCACAGGGGCGAACGCTCAACTAAAGGCCAAAAGTGAGGCATTGTCAAGGGAGCACCAGTCTAAAAATAGAAATAAGATAATGGCAATATAAAAAACATAATCTTTTGCAGAAGTTAACCGCTAATTGAATATAATGGACATTATCAAAAGTAAAAAATCTCAGACATATGACCATGATCAGTGTAAACGTCTTTACTTTACATTGAACATGTTCTTCTAAGTTGGCAGGTTAATTTCCTGAGCGACAGGTGCCTTTGACCGAGCGTTTGTGAAGCAGAAAATGCTGAACATCAAATAAGAATACGGTGTCTAATGTGTTCTCATTCACCGCGTCATTGGCATTTCAAACTTTCCGTGTATACATGCATCTGACCAAATGGAATGGAGGCTCGTTAATTGATAGGCTTGGTATAGCGATATGTAGAAGAAATGTCGATGGTGGACATAGCAGACGATCGAGATCAATCTGGTTTTGACGCCATTACGTGAAACTCTAAATCAGAAGAATATGTTAATGGAGTCAGCATTGTGATAATACCTACTTCTAGAGTTCTATAGATAAAACTCAAAATAGCAACATTAGTGTTATGGATAGGATTCATTAATTCAAATTTGTTTATAATATGACATATATATCAAGTGTTTTGAAAATAAATGATAAATATGGGTTTCGCATTAACTTAGGGGTCATCTTTGTAGGAAAATAATGTTGAATAGATATCCATAAAATTTGCACAGTAATCAGTTGTCAACGGTCCATCAACGCTGTAAGAACATAAGGGCCAAAAAGTGGTGTGTACTTGGTTTGGTTTGGTTTATTTTGTTTAACGTCCTATTAACAGCTAAGGTCATTTAAGGACGGCCTCCCGTGCGTGCGACATGTATGCGTGTGGTGGTGTGTACACATTATGAGCAAAATAGGCAAAAGACGAAATGACATCAAACAAACGAGAGATGTAAAAATATAAATATGAATCGGTACACTCACGTTTAGTTTAAAATCAAAAAGTGGCTATGGTTACTCAAATCGTTTGTTACAGACCAGCAGCTTTCAAATGGTGAAAAAATTTGTATGAACTAACAGTCCCAAAATAGTCTCTAGACTTGCCTTAAGGGACCTAAAACCGAATGCATGTCCTACCTAGAAGCAATTAACATTTTTTTGTACGAATGCAAACAAACACTCACATGTAATTATGTTATTTATTTCATCCGTGGTGTAATGAGAACAATACTAATAACAAGTACGAACTCGATTATGACTATTTGACAGACCAAAAATATCACACTTCGCAAAAAATTTCCGTAGGCCGATCCAGATTAAGGTCAAATCTAGGCAAACACGCTAGCAACCTCTTCATTGTTGTTGCGACCGTTAGAATACGTTACTTCCGTCATATTCATGTCCTGACAGTTATTCTTGACTTTTTTTTCTTCACCCATTAATTATCTCCGGTTTGTATGAGACCCGTAAATACGTTTAAATACCCACTGCCGTCACTGATGTTAATCCATTTTTTTACAGTCATGAGACGGGTTTACGCAAGCTCACAATCAAAGTGTGTATAGATAGCTTGCTTATTTGCATTTAACTGTTGGTAACACCATTAAGATAGCCATTACAATTAGTCTTAAAACGGCGTGGAAAACATAAACATGTATCAAAATCCATGAGTAGTGTAATTTCATGAAAGAATTTGTGACATGATCAAAATGATTAAAACTTGATTGTCCCTTTAAAAATGAATGTATTTTGCCGTATTGATTTTTAACAAAGATTTTATAAAATATTTAAATGTGTAAATTTTAAAACCGTTTTCGGTTTGTTTGTTTTTTTCGTTTTTTTTTTTTTTTGTAACCGAAAGCGAATCCTTGATAATTCAGAGACTTTTTTTTGTTCTGGTGTAATGAACTTTTCATATCGTTTGCTCAGTAATTCAATCCTCGGATTTTTGTCCCCTACGAAATTTTCTACCGCAATTCACAAAACAATGATACAAAAATGTTCTCTTTACCAGGTTAAGTACCGGTTTTAAACCGTTAGACTACATGTAGTATAGAGGTAACTTTCAACATGGTTTGACGAGATGTAACACCTTTACACTAGGTAAGAAAAAAATCAGATTCTGATAAGTAAACGGGCATTCCGTTTTAATCATCAATTCGTATTATTGACCAACCAATTTTACCACACAACACAATTTTTTGATTATCATTATGTTATTCTAAACGACCAATCAACACTGCAATGTTCACTAGAGCCAATAGAGTAAAACAAAAAAAAATAGACATCAGAGGAAACAACATCAAACCGACGAAAGGTTAAAGAATTACTAATTACACAGGTGTTAATAGGTTAATCATATCTTGTGGTGTCGGCCGACAGCAATTTTGCTTATGTTAACAACACAAAAAGTACAATCTTATCACACAGTTGTACACTAAAACATTAGCGTTCGTATGTCACTCAATTCGTGTAGCGATTCCATGACTATATAAAACCAATCTAATTAAAATCTAGATGGTCGTTCTCACTATGTTCATGTAACTTAGTGAGAATGACCATCTAGATTTTAATTAGATTGGTAAACAATAATGTATACAGTAATCATTACAAGTTCGTAACTATACAGAACACCTTTTTAAATATCTATGACATGGTTTAGAATCAATTTGCCACCACCACCCCTAAAACTAACTTACTACTTATACAAGTAAATAATACATGAAACATACACAAACACTTATATCAAATGTGACCACTACTCTAGAGTGCGTACTCAAAAACGGAATGTGCATGTCTTTCGGCTATCTTTTAATGAGACGCGTAACAATAGCCTAGCCCACGAAATGAGTCGTACAACGGCGTAAATGGATCGCCTTGTTGTGGCTCGAAGAAGGAAATACTCTCTTTACAGTTACCCCCACAAGCGTCATTCGCCTATACAGGATGCCTATTTCCGGTGTTATACGGACTTTCTAGACATTAGTTTTGGACAGAGGTCTACGATAAACTGCCTGCGAACATTTTGTCTGATACGCATCGTCCATTTTCATTGATGGCATACCAGAATATTGATTTCTTTCAATAGACAATGTATGGTTCTCCCAGATACAGTGCAAAACAGCCGAAGTTCGTCCAATACCACGGCCACGAGCTTAGCCAAATCTTGCAGATATACTATGCGGTCATTGTTATCATTTGTTTATGGTGTTCGTTTGGATTACATCTAAGGTCAAGTGAAAACGGTGTCCATTGATAATGGGATCTCCCTGAGTGCATTACGTTTACTGGTCCATCACGCTGAAGAGTCTTATCCTGACAACGAAACACGTATTATTCCCCTTCCTAAACCACTAGTGACGGAATTGCTTTTTTTATCAAATTGATAATTTCGGATATTTAACTGGTAAAATTGTGATAATGTAGATAAAAAATAATATTTTTTGTTGATGGACGCAACACAAAACACACATACCCACTTGCCTCACGCTTGCATGTCGTACACACAGGAGGCCGTTCTTAAATGGTGTTAATACTTAATGCGTTTGAATTTTCTTAACAATAAGCATAAGCTATATTTTACAATGAATTTCAGTTATTGTATCGGTGTGAGACACATAGCTCTTATATTGTCCCAAGAGACATGAACTATAACCCGAGGCGAAGCGAACTATTTTTTTCTTGGCCTTTTAAGCGTCTAAGTCACTCAGATGTCAACACTTCCAGACGACAGTCATGGTGACTTCCTGAGAATTACAAGAAAGTCGAGATTTCAGTGTATTTTAGTGATTATATAATGAAACAAGTATGTCATTGGTATCTGTGCAAAGTTTAGAATATTTGACCCTCGGTACTGGTAATCGACCGGTCGGCTTCGTGCAATAGAACATCGACCGATAACCATTTCCGCGGGTCACATATTTTGGACTATTGCACCCATGATATATTTACTTTGGTTTGGTTTGGTTTATTTTGTTTAACGTCCTATTAACAGCTAAGGTCAAATATTTACATGTTAGTTATGGATAGGACATTAAACAATAATAAACCAAACCAAACCTCTTCAGTTGTGAGTGAATTTTGAGCCTTCTAGTTCATTACAAGCGTTTTATATTACGACACCTATAATTTCTATCCGATACGTATTGAATTTACATTTTATGTACATTTTTTCTAGTTAAAACGTAAACAACAATGACCCACTAGCTACAATAATCGCCGTTGAACGGTTTACTGGTTTCCGTACAAAAAAAAACCTCCAAGGAGGACATTCCTGATATGGCGTTGTAGAAATTGTCACATTTCATATGTCTCGAGTAATTGGAGATACACCAAACACACACTTGATCACGACCAGCAGGTTGTTTTATCCTCATTCCAGTGATGCCGTCTGTTATCAGAACGTTGATGGTTCTACATTTAAAAAGGTGTCAATGCATTAATGTATATATAAGTAAAGTGTCTTTTCCATTTTAGATAATTGATGATACTCGAATTGGTATCAATTTAACTATAAAATGACATGTCTGCGATAAAAGAATGACCAAGGTTATCCAATGGTATGTGTTTTAATCAAGTAAGATAAATCGTACAGAGTAATGGGGTCATAAAGCAGACTGAGACCTCGATCTATATCCCAATAAATGATTGAGTAGTTATCTTGGAAATTGGACAAACAAGGAAATAGACAATCTGTGAAACACGTATCACTCACTCCGAATATCACTTTATATAACTACCTGGTCTCTCATCACGTCTCCCACCCACACCACATTTATTTGGTTCAAAGTGGTATACTCTGATTTGTAGATTAGTTGAAGAGATTTCGTGTCAAATCCATGCTAACGTGATATAAATATATAGATATACTTTAATATGTATTAACGTTAATACAGTGATGTGATACACTGAAAGGCTAATGGCCTTAAGTTATAAATAAAACTTGAATTTGATTTATCTATAACCGTTCATAGAAAAGACGTATATCATTTATCATTGGAATCAAGGTGTTCATTTTATATCCCACCACACCGGCTGTAGGCTGTAATACGTGGGAATTGCTAGTTCATTTTGGCATCTCTTACCATTTTCAGTTGGGTTCACTTTTGAATAAAACCGGTATCCTAAACTTACTAAACAGTATACAAATTTCCTATATATACTTACAATGTAAATATATATTTCTAGAGTATTTGAAATATCAACACAATGTAAAACACTATTTTATTGTATATTGTGTTACTGTAACCAAAGGTATGACCAGTGTTTTTAAACGCTGGTGAATTCACGGAACATCATTTTTGCCTATCGTTGGTAGTTGTATTTCTACCGGTATTTTTTCTCGGCGTCATATGAAGTATAACCTTCACAAATAGGTAGCGCAGGTTACATAACTATAGCAATGGAAATTTGTCTTCTTGTGTAATTAAAATATTCATTTGAAATAAAGATAATTGGGTCTCGCAGCCTAATTGCTTTAACAATGCTTGTTAATTAAACATGTCGTCTAAATGATTTGTGTAACTGTTTCCGATGAGGTGAGATGAGGATAGATGTAATTGAACAGAGAAACCATAACTATGGTAACGCTGTTGATACTGATGTCAGAAGTGAATGTTAGTTTGAGCTTAACTCCGTGGTAATAATCACATGACATGAAATGTTATCAAGCTGCATATACGATATCTGATCATATAAGTCTGTTACACGTGACGGAATCGGATCAAAATGACACGCACGTTATAACATGGTATCGTATGAATTTTGATCATGTCCGCATGTTACAGCTATTAAATAAGTATGTTTAAAATCATCAATATCAATGATTTAGTAGATTTATTAAATTAAGGATTTAACGAAACTCCCATTCTACGTTATAATTTTCCTGACTTCTCTTTCGTTGTCAGTATATTATGACCGGGTGAGGTGTCTGTTGGATGTCTTTGGCAGTATATGCACTAAGGCAGCACTATACAGTTGACATTAGTTTCGCACTATGATAAAATAGATATTTACGATTCTACCATGTTTGCTATGCAACGACAGTTTTGATTGGTATAAAAACCATGTATTATTTTCCAATAATACACGGACGTGTCAATAATACACGCTTGTGAGTCACGGATGTTACAATGTTATGTATCTAATATTCATCCCCATCAGTAATACGGTTACTGTAGCGGAGTTGGCTAATGGTTTAGTCTTTCTTCTATTTTTTATCACGACGCGAGTTCGAATCCTACGACGGCCGCTTTTTTTCATCCTTTTTTTTTTAATTTTCAAAATCAATGCCATATGATAGATGTTTGATTGTAGTACTGTAGTGCCTGTAAAGAAATATATATTTTATCAACAAAATAATGCAATACTCAAGAAATAAATGACAAGGTTTTTCCGGGGTTTCTTTGTCGTTTTTCTATATAGATCTCAGAACTAAACAGTACTTGGTAGAATAGAAATAATCAACTTTGAGTCGTGTATTGTTGCAGGATATACAACGAGGACGAGGATATTTTTGCAATTAAATTAATAATGAAGGCCGCAGCCTTCGTTATTAATTTAATTGCAAAATATCCTCGTCCTCGTTGTATATCCTGCAACAATACACGAATCATCGTTAATTATTTCTTAAACATACCGCTGTCTCCCCATCTTCGCTTGCCAAGGCTTCTGATTACGTTTCACTCCACAGTTCGTGGAGTGAAACGTAATCAGAAGCCTTGGCTAGCGAAGATGCAGTCTCCCAAAACACTCACTAATACACTGTACGCATGCATCTCGCACACTAAGGAGACTGTCCTTCAATGACCATAGCTGTTGATAGGACGTTAGACAATACAAACAAAACAAAACCGGATGGAAACTGTTCTTGACGTAGACGTTACCTACACGGACGCGAACTTTGTAATTCCTTGTGGTATATTAAAGTTAAAACTTGCAGACAACATCAGACAAACACACGGCTATCAAATCTTATTTACGTTCACTAGTACGCGATTAAAACAACCAAAAGTTATTAGCAGCTTTGTATAAGTCTATGTTATGTTATAATTCGAATGTCTCAAACGAACATAATTTATCATCAAAACACCAACACCTGTGTCCCTCCACAATATGGCCTGGGTACATCCTAATACGACTCAAATCCACTATTTTGTCATCAGCACAACCCCGCCTTCCCCTACACATGTCTCGTGTACAATGATAAAAACATATTTCGTCCTTACTTTCTCTGGGGAGTGCCCTCAGCGACGGCGCTTTTTGTTTAGAAAGACTAAGTGTTTGTCAAAGCCAGGGGTTCTACACCCCGATACCTTTAACCCAGGGCGAATGCTCAAGAAAACACCAAAATAAGAGGCAGTGCCAAGGGACACGTAAGGAGGACTGAAGTTGTTCAGAAAAAGAAGAAGAGAAAGGCAAGATCCGAATTTGCGTTTCCTGTTGGACAATGGAGGAGGATAAGGTACACGTTTTGCGCCTTACCAACAGAGTCCGGCGACGACTTTAGTCGGAAACAACAGGTGAGTATTCGGTATTCTAGTCTTTGGCGCTTTCATACATGTTTCATATTGTTTATTCAAACAATAGCATGGCTATAACATTGGTAACATTGCAAGGTTTAATGAACATTCGAATACATTGGATGAATGAAATCAAACACATCCCGGTTTTTATCAACGTTCTTTATCGCAAAGAAATTCCTTTACTTAAAATGTCCAATAGAAACGAGTTACAGAAAAAAATATTAGTTCAGGAACATTTCATTATTTTCTGTAATGTTTTTCCCATGAAAAAATTAAGGTAAGGAACTAACTAACCCAAAAAGTAGCAATACGTATTATTACGCAGTTGATACATTTGCCAAAGATTTAACCTTACTTGACAATAGGTTAATCCTTGTGATTACATAAGGCAACTATCATCCTACTGAAAATACGATATATTGTCATATACACCTGTGATGCAACCAGATAAAGACTTCAAAGTAATATGACAGTTTCCTGTTAAGATTATGTCGGTATGCTTGAACGGTTCAATAGATATTTCAGGATCATTTTTACATTATCAAATAACAAAAATTTAATAAATTAGCGATCCAACGGACCTCCCCTTCTACATTTTAGCAGCTGTTTATGACTGTTACCCATTGATGTAACACACAATTTCATAGCTATACGAGCTCGTATGGTGTTAGCGAGACTAAGGTGACGGATGAGTATGATAAATGGCTGTGTGAAGTTAGCTCAACATACGACATACGACATACGACATTCAAAACTTCATATCTTGTGTTTTTACCAGCCAACGAGATAATTTTTGAATGTTCAGCGGCTGAACATTGAAAATCTGAATGTCGTATGTCGTATGTTCAGCGGCTGAACATTCAAAATTTGAATGTCGTATGTCGTATGTTCAGCGGCTGAACATTCAAAATCTGAATGTCGTATGTTGAGCCGCTGAACATTCAAAAGTTACCTCGTTGGCTGGTAAAAACACAAGATATGAAGTTTTGAATGTCGTATGTCGTATGTTCAGCGGCTGAACATTCAAAATATGAATGTCGTATGTCGTATGTTCAGCGGCTGAACATTCAATATTTGAATGTCGTATGTCGTATGTCGTATGTTGAGCTAACTTCACACAGCCATGATAAATAGTTTTTTTTTGAAATTGCTAACTAGCTACATATTGCAGTTGCTTGCCATTTGGGCTGGAAAGACTGAATAGATATACTGAGACAGCCTCCTACCACCCCCATCCTTTAATAGAAAAAACACACATACACTACATGAATTCATCTCGCACACAGGGGAGACCGCACTTAAGTGGCCACACGTTTGTAGCTGTTGACGTTAGGTTGATATGCGTTTTGTACAATATTTTCAGTCCTATTGTATCGACAAACCGAACCAACTCAGGTTCTTAATTAAAGTTCTCCATCTTGTCGTTTCTGAAGATCAAATTATCAAGGACCCACTATAACTTAAATTACTTTTGAGCCGATCAGATTAGGACTGAATTGATTTTCTTTATAAATCATTTTCTTGGTTTTATTTCAAATCGGGAGGTCAAAAGTATGACTTTATTATTTTTTTTTCAAAAGGGAAATCAGGCACAATTTGTTGATTAGTTTCAAACTCAGACGTATTAGACTACTACATTGAACCATACGGAAATGTGGGTTATCATTTCCTTACGCCAATCAAACGTTACACACGCTATACAAGCGTCTCTGTTGAATTCTTGTGTAGAATCGTGACCACCGTTATAACCAAATTGGTAGTAGCATGTATACGGGAACTCCATTATTGATTCTGATATGCTATACTTTGAAATAGTTGTGTGACTGCACAACCCATCTTCAATGTCGTGTTAGGAAAACGCACGCCCTTCGTGCAACCGGACGATAACGGCTCGCCGTATTAGGTTCTTCTTTTCGGACAAAAGTGCGATTTGTAACGATTGATGATAAACACTATCGTAATTAATTCCGTCCCATTTCTTAACTATTGGAACATTTACTGTTGCAAATCTTTTATTTGCGGTTCGAGAAAAAGGAGAAGTTAAACAGAGAATACTGATGTGTTACGAAAACGGTTATTCTGAGTTAGCATCGATAAACGACTGCAACACATTACCAAAACAATTTGACATGGAACTGTACAATAGTTTTATAGTTTTAAGGGATTAAGCACATAAAGAAGTCGATAGGCAAGCACAGAAAATACTGTTACATCAGACCGAGATCCCAAGTATTGCAATTAGGGACAGAACAATGTTGGTCTTTGCAATATCAATATCACCTATATAGGAGACCAGAAAGAATCTCGGATTCTGCAGGGGCCTTATAGTTATTCTAGTCCAGGATGAGTTTGTGTTATTTCCAAATGAATTCCAGAATTAATGTAAATATGTTTTTCTTTTCTGACGGTACATAATTATATATATATATTTCTAGCAAAAATCGAAACAAAGCCAATTGGCAAGCGACATAAAAGGCGGAATGAAGTTGTTCAGTGAAAGAAAGAAGAAAAAGACAAGATCCATCTTTGTGTTTCCTGTTATACAAGGGAGGAGCAGGTGCAAGTCGTGTTCCCTATTCACAGGACATGGCGACAACTGTATTCGGAAACAGCAGAAGAGTATTCGGTTGCCATCCTTAGACATGCTACCATTGCATTCTATAATCGATTGTATAGAGAAAGTGTCATACAAAGCCTTATTGTCAGCAACATACGCTTGCTATTACGAAAGATAATAAAATAACCGACAACAAGTCCTTAAAGCGTTCATACAATATTCAAACTGTTCATTCAAACAATGGCTTAGCTCTGTCATTGTTATAATAGCGATGTTTCTTAAACACTCGAATACGTCGAGACAATTGAAATTAAACACATCCCGCTATCAACCTAAAGGAGTTCGGGAACATCCTTGTTCATTTTTTGTAATGTTTTTTTATGATGAATTTAAAGTAAAGAACTAAATGACCCAAGAGTAGCAATAACTATGGTCACGCTGTTGCTATATATGCCAAAGATTTAACATTATATGTCAAGAACTTAATCCTCTCGATTACATGAGACAAACTATTATCTCACTGAATATCCGATATATTGTCATATATACCTGCCAACATGTGATATAAGCAGATAAAGACATAAGCGTACTATTACAGTTTGCTGTGAACTTGGATTAGTTCAGTGTGTTGCAATGGTTCAATATATATTTCTGGGTCATTTTGACAGTGTTCAATAACGACAATTTAATATATTATTGCCTCAACAAACATCCCTTTTCTACATTGTAATACGTTTATTTATGATGGATTCCATTCGAGATTTCCCCGTTTTGGCCTCAAACGAATCAGACGAAACAACGGGAGGATGCATTAAAGTATTTCATTAAAACTTTCAAGTTATTATCTGTAATTGAGAGTGCGAGACCATTACTTCAGATGCTAGAATTAACGTGCAGTTATCCAAGCGTATAGACTTTCACAGGAAATACACATAGGTCGAGTGTCCTAAATGTAAAATTAATCTGCAAGTACAACACATATGTTACACATTAGTCACAAATTCAAAGCTGTACTGAAACCAGGTGTTAAAGAGAACTAGTATGACGAATAAACCCGATAAAGGTGTCTATAGTATTTTCACATTGCTAACGAGCTACCTATTACATTCACCCGACATTTGGACTTGAAAAATATAAAAGATGTACCGAGACAGCCCCAAACTCCAATAAATAAACACATATACACTTCATGCAGTCATCTCGCCATAGGGGATACCGTCCTTAAATGGCCAAACATTTTAGCTGTTGACGTTAAACAATACCAAACTAAAACCACCAAAACCCTTGTTTTAGTCATTTTACAGTTTCATTATTATTTTGGTATTATGTTTTGTCTCAATATGTTAGTATATGTTTTGTACACTAGTTTCAGTTCAAATGTGTCGACAAACATCAAACTCTGGTTTCTTACTTAAAGTTCTCCATCTTGTCGCTTTTGAAGACTTAATTGATTTTTATTCTAAAGCGGGTTTTTTTTCAAATCGTGAGGTCAAAGTATGGTGTTATCTTTTTAAATAAGGAAAATCAGTCTGGAAACAGGCAAAATTTGTTGATTAGTTTTAAACATATTAGATTACTACATTGTACAATACGGACCGGTGCGTTATCAACCCTCGCTATACAACATCTCTGTTGAATTCTTGTGTAGTATCGTGACCACCGTTATAACCAAATTGATGGTAGCATGTATACGGGAAAGTCATTATCAATTCTGATATGCTATACTCTGAAATAGTTGTGTGACTGCAAAACCCATCTCCTATGAAGTGTTAGGAAAACGCATATCCATCGTGCAATCGGGCGATAATGGCTCACCATATTATGTTCTTCTGTTTGGATTAAATGTGCGATTTGTAACGATTAGTAGATTGGTGATTAATCCTATATAACCTAGTTCCGTCCCGTTTCTCTACTTACCTGTGTGTTGTTTTGTGACTGTAGGAATACGTGCTGCAAATCTTATTTACGTTTCGACGAAAAGGAGCAGTTAGCAACAGAATACTGATGTGTTAACAAAACGGTTATTCCGAGTCAACATCTATAAACGAGTGCAACGCATTACCAAAATAATTTAACAAGGGACTTTACAATAGTTTTACAGTTTTAAGGGATAAAACACATAAAGAAGTCAAGTACAGAGAAAATACTGTTACGTCAGACAGAGATCCCAAGTATTGCAATTAGGGCAGAAGAATGTTGGTCTTTGTAAAATTAATATCACCTATATAGGAGACCAGAAAGAATCTCGGGATTCTGCAGGGGCCTTATAATTATTCTAGTTCAGGATGAGTTTGTGTTATTTCCAAATTAATTCAGAATTAATGTAAATACATTTTCCTTTCTTACGGTATATAATTATCTCTTTCTATCGAAAATCATAACAAAGCCAGTTCGCAAGGGTTTCCTCTGTTAAGTCTCGAACAGTATTTATTTGCCGTCAAACGTACTATTAAACAGCCCACATCTGGGCTCCATTAATAGACACGAAGTACTTGTACAGATACATTCAGTATATCGATCGAAGATAAATCACGACAATTAAAATCATCTATACAATTATTGAAGTTAGTCGTTATTTTAAATTAGCCACAATGGTTATCGCTGCCCACTATGATTTCATATAAGCGCCTATTGAAGTTGAAATGGCAAAGGGTATCCGCAGAAACCTAAATGTTTCGTTGAAATCGAAACCTGAGACCAGGCCCAATGTTTGGAATATCCATCTACTTACCAAATATATATATAACCATTGATCGTGGTCTGTGAGCATCATCATTAACATGGGGTCTACCCTTCTACTGCGGATTTGGCTCAGAGAAAAAGATAATACTTAGTCCACCTCCGTGTAACAATATGCAATCGTTTTCATAAAAAAGAGTTCGAAATAGAAGTATAAAAAGTACTCTTATGCGAAATTGATAAATGTTTCTCCACATTGGTATTTGTATAACTATTTTCTCAGATTGCAACATATTTTAAAATGTGTTCAATATATGTACATATGTATGCTTTAATTTTTCATCGAATTTTTAATTTTCTTTTACCATCAGTCGTTTGGGATTCCGAAACCATTTACAATAATGATTATAATACGATATCATATACAATTACCATCCGTGCTAAAATCCTGATAGAAATGTTGCTTATCAATTTGGTGGTGGAGTATAAGCCGGTGATCATGAATTGAGCACACAGTTACATGATTGACTGTAGACTTACCCTGAACTCTAATGCCCATTGGCAGGGCCAAATAGATGTGGGATCGTATCCTTTCTCTTCTTTCTAAACAACTTGTTTCTTCCTTAGGGTCTCTCTTGATACTTCCCCCTTTGAGGCTTTATGTCTAGTCCTCTGGCCGACACATACCAACATTAATTAAATAATGTAGTTGCTATTCCTGCTTAACGCTCAGCATTTTGGGAGCAGGACAACTGGTTCGCCCGTTGACAATTTAAAATGAAATAGTATTGATATTTATATCGACTGCTAATACCATATCACGTGTATATCTAAAAGGCCTTTTTTATCCTTTGTTAAAAAATTAAAGTTATGATTTTAAATTCCCGCCTTACAGACATCTCCCACATTTGACGGCCTTTGTCGCATACATATTGTATTTTTTTTATTTTAACAGTAAAAATAAGTTATTTTTTCATTTTCATTTATTGAACAACCTTATGACATTTTACAAAATATATCATCAAATATAATGTGTAGCAACCAGTTTGTTTGATATCAGTATCTTGTTTGTTTGTTTTTGTAGTGTTTTGCCTTTAAACAATATTCTTTGAATTGTATGTATTTCTTTCTTTAAAAAAGGCTTCTAATCTGGTGTTGTTTGGGTCCGTAGTGACTCAATTTGGCAAATAACCGTAAAACAATGTAGTATTTGTCACTGTTGTCACACAGCAAATTTTATCCATAGATGAATTCATTTCACACCCTCGATCAACCATTTGCAGCAAACCACATCAATTTGAGAACTTGAAGTGCAGCCTAAAATGTTAAAATTTGCAAAGAAACGTGGCTCGAACTTCTTCATCTACTGCATAGAGACCTATCGACAGTTGCTACAACAGCCCCTTGTTAAGATAACGTGTAGGAACGCGATCTGATTGACCAGGGACGGGTAAACGTGGCTGACGAGGTCAGAGGTTAGCTTCGGACCATAGCTAACTTTAGTTCACTGTCAGTATAATGTGACCGGGTGGGGTGTGCTGCTGGGTGTCTTCGGCAGTATGCTTCAGTGAGGTAGCACTATAAATCGGCAAAAGTTCCGGCCTATCACAAGGAGACTTAACACGAACATACGGCAGCCTCTCAAAACACACATACGCACTCGCCACACGCATGCATGTCGCACGCACGGGAGGTCGTCCTTAAATGACCTTAGCTGTTAATAGGACGTTAAACAAAATAAACCAAACCAAACTTTAGTTCAGAATGAATTAAACATAACAATGCCTTAAATACTAGGGTATGTAAATACGTTTGCAATAGCGCATTAATTATAAATTTATTCAAACCAATGGAATGATGTCATGATTTTGGTGTCTGTTTATATTATATATGTTTTAAAAGTGTGGGAACCTCAACCGATCCCATGTTGTGTTAACCACACCGTGTTGCGGCGGGGTTCGTCGATGGATATCGTGTTCTATTTACGACGTCACACCTATATTGAGCAAACATCAGTGATCCCGTCTGTCCCGTTTGCAGTTTACAAATTGGTGAGATTAACCAATAATTATGCCAACTTAGAAGACCAAACAATGTAACTTCATTTATTTATAGTTGAATTAAACGTAACTGGACAAATATAAATGTCAATATTCGGTATTGATGCCAAGATTTGACTTAAAGTAGAAACATCAAGAGCCCTAGTGACGCCCCCACCCTCACACACATCTATTGATGTAATCAACGTGATGTCCTAATCAGTGACAGATTTACGCCATTCTGAGTTATAAAACACATTAAAGTTTGGGTGTGATTTTGTAAAGCCACTATATTCGAATACCTAAAGTTGTTATATTCTATTGATAATACCATATAAGATGTGAAATTGTAAAATGTATAAAAAACAAAAAACAAAAATTAAAAAAAAAAATTAAAAAAAATCCAATTTAAAATAGTGATGATTTTGTTTCCTACTCTATTGTGTAGTTTGCCTTATAAGAAGTAAAATATAAAAGTTTACAAAACATCAAACAGAAAAAATCACATAAAAACAGAGATACGAGATTTAACGTGTTTACAAATATGTGACTGTGGCCTGAAAGCCGCACGTGATATTGTGTAAAAACCGTCAACAAACCGATATTGAATACAGATTGTCTCGTTAATGGCTATCACACTTATTATGACCTCATTCGTTTGCTTCATAACGTTGAAGCAACAAGTGATTTCCTGTTGTAAATAGAGTGAAGCTTGTGTGATAAGGTATTGCGTGTACTTGAATGTCCACGCACGACATAAATCGCATAATTACCGATAACGTTCATATTTCAGGAGATAATCCAATGCGCTACTTCCTTGGTAGCCGTAGTTTTGTAAACTTTCAGATGAATTCGCAGAAAAAGTCGTCGAGGAAAAAATGATTAAAAGACTTTTTACACAAATTCAAGTTTTAAAAAATCCATTCGTGACGAGAATACAACAATGTAATTAAGTGGTGTTTTGATTAATGACGTGAAAATTTAAGTGCTTGTTATTTTCAATCAGCACGCAATCAAAACATCATAAGGCAACAGCCAATATGAAAGTATGATATCCATATAATTTAAACAAATAACGGTTAACACAAGCAGCATTGGAAAAATTGGGGATGACGTTTGGTTTTCAATACTTTTCATCAACATTTACTAAAGCCTCATTTTGCCCTCTGAATTACATTTAGAATCAACCAGATTATAAGCAAGTTATTTATAAACCTATGATAATGTCCGGATATATTTTTGCAATGTATATGGACCCACGTTTGTATCTTTAGGTAGACGATTTGTCACATGATTATATCAGAAATCTGTATAGGGCTGTTTATCAACATGGCATCGAAACATAGGATTTTTTTGGGGGGATGGTTTCCAATATTTCTGGCTAGGTATTTGGTGCCGTAGATTAAAAGGTCGAAGATTTGGTAGGACAAAGCAATTGTCTTCTTACGTCATTTATGTTTCAATGTCATACATCTTAATTATAAATCGCAAGGAAACATAAACGTCAGTGCTTGATCCGACGATAAGAGGTGTGAATTTCCGGTCGCAGTTTTATTGTTTATAATAGAGAATGGTTGAGTTCAGTAGCAAGTAAAATAATTTCCAATATTTTTTGTTTGCTTGTTAAAAGGCTACAGCTATATGAAGGTACATGTAGTTTCCGAGGGTAATGTGCCATGCATAAGTAGTTAAATCCCGCTAAAATGTGACAAGTCACTAGACACCTCGTTTGACGCATATTGCATACTCAGCTTACAAAGGCTACCCGTAATTAGTATGTTACCAGGTAGGATGGCATAGTACCCAGTCAAAGCATGCATTTTCAGTGGTATGACGTCCATCATTGTCTCTCACATTCGATGAGACTTTATGTGGCCTTAGTTGAGGCGAAGACATAAAACCCCACACAAACAACCACCTCATTCAAAGCTTCAAGTTGTATATGGTTTTGTATGGTTTAACATTCTATCTACAGCTATATTCATTTAAGGACTGCCTCCCTTGTATACAAAATGCATGCGTATAGGGACTGAGTGTTTGACTCGTGAGGCTACGGTATATTGTCTCCTTGCGATGCCGAGTGTACAGTGCTATCTCAATAAAGACACCAAGCAGGATAGCGCAACCGGACATATTATACTAACAATGGGCGAACTAGACGTACCACTCCTAAATTGCTAAGTGCTAAGCAAAACTATCAATTTTATAGACTCTGGTAAGTCTTAGTCAGGGGACATAATCAAAAACCTCAAATGGGTGAATGATCTTTGAGGCAGCAATTGCAATTCTGAAGACCTACATGCAGGGATGGAATGCTACAAGTTAAGTAGAAAGGAAAGGAGAATATAATGATTACTCACTCACACTAACCAAGAGTTTGCCAGCAATGGATTAGTATAAAGTACATAGCCCAAATGGTAATAACTCCGACAGATTTAGTTTGATCTATAAAACAAATCCCAAATCCACATTAGTTCTGACATATATGTATAAGATAGATGCGAACAGATGTGGTATCGATGTGCCACCAGCAGATGTGTTGTTTGGAACAGTATGGACAAGGCAAGACAGCACAACAAGCCTTTTCACTTCTTAAGTTGGATAATTCGCTTGTTTAATCCTTAATACGACAAACATATCGATAGTTTGTCTATTTTATCTCACCATTTGGACATGGAAATATCATACTGAATCTTAGTTACGGCTACTATATGACTATATCTTGGCATTGATATAAGTCAACAAATGTTTTATGAGCGTTACTTATACACTTAGGGCGTAAGAATTGTACCTGCTGTCCCTATTGCAAGATCGTAAGAAATGACTTTCCCCTTCTTAATGCATTTAGTTGACCGATCGCCCCTATGAGGAAGGCTTTGGGTTCCGTCCCCTGGCCGAGATATGCCAGTCTTCAAAAAGTATAATTGCTACCCCTGCTTAGCACTTAGCACTTTCGGAGTGGGAGGACCGGTTTCCTCTTTGTTAGTGTAATGTGACCGGGTGGGGTGTCCTGCTTGGTGTATTCGGCAGTATGGTTCAATGAGGTAGCACTATAAATCAGCAAAAGTTCCGTACTATCACAAGAAGACGTAACACGAACATACCGCAGGCTCCCAAAACACATACATACTCACCACACTCATACATGTCGCTCGCGTGGGAGGCTATTCTTGAATGACCTTAGCTGTTAATGGGACGTTGAACAATATTAAAACAAACAAAAACAAAGCTGTTACTTATTGTAATTTTAAAACTTTATGCGAATCATTCTTGTTGGCCAGGATTGAAGCGCGCAATGAGGAGGAACCGTGAATGAACGGAAGCCAGTGTGTGTGGAAATCCAATGTGGTCGGGCAGGTGACCAATATACATTTTCAAGTCTGATCGGGGATTCGAACCCCAGTCGCTTAGGCGAAAGATACGTGCGTGACCAGTGTACCACCCGAGCACCAAATGATATGGTTTATACATTTTGTGTATGGTGCATAGAGGTTGCGTGACTATTAAAATGCTAAATATTTAACATGCATATTTGGCTTGACATATCGTGCTGTCATTTCTTACTATTTAGAGGAGTATAATAGCTGATGCTGTTCCGTTGTATCCTATAATTCTTCAATGCAAGACTAGTTTAAGGGGTAGTGTTGGAAAACATGTAGACCTTACAACCGCCACACATAAACTATGTGGACCTTACAACTAAACATTTTCCATCGGGAATTCCATAGAAAAGCAATATTGCATTGAAGGGGACAACTTAGAGATACAATTAACTTTAATTTTTCCGTACGTTCTGTTATGCTATCGAATGGAAAATCATAAGTTAAAGAAAAATAATGAGACTGTAGCCTGGATCTTAATCAGAAGTGCTGTAAGTATCCATGTGATTCATCCTAACAGGGGCCAGAGACGGCACTAAGAAAGAAGAAACATGTTGCTTGAGAGATAAATATTTAAGATATGTTAACAATCGGTGTGAAATATCAATGTTGCGCCTCAATTTCCCCACCTACAAGAAAAATAGTAGTGACGCGTTTTTGTATACAGTGGTTTGCATTTTTCGTAATTTTGCTGTAACCATAAAAACCAATGGATAAAACCTGGCTGGATATTACCGTTTCAGAACTGTAACTACAATACCAAGTAGGATCACTTATCATACCATGAATTGGTTGTGGCGCTTTATTGCCATCAAGAGATTCTTGATATATAGAGATATATGTATGTTTCTGTTGCCAAATATTCAACACCAAAATTTTACACACTCCAAAACAATTTCAGATATCGTCACAACAACTGTTACACACGTTGGTCTAATAGCTTGGTACTGCATTTTGATATTGGGACATTTTTACGTTTATATCAGAAGTGTTATAGACTTTGTGATCTTTCCCCAATGTTATATCTAGTGAGATGACTGTTAAGACCCGATGGCCTCCTGTTTATCTTGGGTATCCCTACAATCCTTTATGATGATCTATTATGTAGTAGTAATTGCAAGAAGAAAATGTGAACTTTTTTGCCAAGTGTTTATGATTAGATCACAGGTGGCCGTAAAGGCCCTTGGGTCTCTTGTTTCAATTTAGCTTTTTGTACTTCTTCGTTTCTTCATTTACGCTCTTTATGCAGCCAACAAATTTATACATGCGTCTTGTTAACAGCAGCAGAGATAACTTTATTTGCCTCTACATTTGATTTATTTGAACTTTATGGTTTTGTTTTTATCAACGTCACTTAAGATCTAACGGGTAAAACTATATAGCATATTATAGTATATAACCCAAATCAACAATTTCATCGAGGGTTATTTTTAAACTAATAGTTGCTGTTATTTTGAGAATGCAAACACATCTATGGCCGATTTTCTTGATAAATAATGTTTTTGTAACGTGTAATAATGTTTGTATAACTGTGGATGAACTACGTATACATTGCATACCATGTATATATACGTATTTATAGCTGGCAGTCTAAGTACAGGTTCCTTGTTACACATTGTGTGATGACGTCGAAGTTGGTGGATGACGGAGTTTGATATGGGAGGGTATATGTTTTCCTGTCATAACACTCTGTTTTCGAAAACTGGACACGATGCCTTCGCTGCAAACTTATCTAAATCCGACTCTAGTTTAATCGTTTCAATGTTCTGAAACTGGAAATTTCCCACAGGCAATTCTTAAAAAAGCAATATTGGATTTAAGGGGAAAAAATTAATCAAGTAACCATTCCTTAAGCTTCTATTAAAGCCACATATTTCAATGATAACTTTATAAACAGCAGTATTAATATTAGCATATTTCGAGTACCTATATACCTATCAATCAGGCAACCTTTCAGTTGGCAAATTCCTGCAACGATCTCCTGTGAAATGCCATTTGAAATATAATATAAGTAAAGCCGTTACGTATTTCATATGCGTAACATGTACTTATAGCTGAGCAGTTATAGTACAGGTCTTTTGTTGCGGATCTTACATTTTCCATGGATGATAGAGTCACTAGGGAGGGGCCGTTATATGTTGACACAACACTCAATTTTCAAAACCTAGGTGTGATTAAATACACGTAATTTTGTGTAACCTTGTTATTGGAGTCAGCTATGGGCGTCAAAGTAAAGCAATCATAGGTAATGTATAACTCACAGAGAAACGATCCTCACTCAGTTAATGTATTATCAACATCATGGACAATCGGGAAATGCATTTTTAACATGCAATCGGGATG
Source organism: Pecten maximus (assembly GCF_902652985.1). NCBI lineage: Eukaryota > Metazoa > Mollusca > Bivalvia > Pectinida > Pectinidae > Pecten > Pecten maximus. The sequence continues at coordinate 30,198,309 of NC_047024.1, read as the reverse complement.
GGACCTAACAAACTGAAAAGATCTAATTCCTCTCTTGAAGCTTTAAAATTTAAGATTCATATACTGTAAATGTGGAACTTTACGCGAGTGGATATTTACGCTTATTACGCGGAGTCCTTTTGATCGCGAAAATTTCCCCCACGCGTGTTATTTGGATATCAATTTGCGTTTTCTCGAAGTGCAATTGGGTTGGTCGATCGCGAAAATTACTCCCAAGCGTAGAGTTTACATGTCGAAATCGCTAAATTAAGACCGCAAATATAAAAATGATTTTGTCATTTTGAGATCTTATGAGGGTACAGCTATTAAAACCAGAAAGGAACACAGACTGCCCATGACTTCTTGGACTATAATCCAATGACACAATAATAATTTTCATGTTTCTATAATAGATTGTCATCTTGTATAAGATGGACTTTTCAATTCAATCATTGGTTTTAGTTTTATGTGGAGCATGCATAAATACGGTTATCGCATAGCACAAAACAGGTAAAGCATTACATCTTATAACACATAACACAGAAAATGGAAATAAACACACACAACAATCCGGGCATCAAGAAGTAAACATGTATAATGCAATATAACTACAATTTTTAATACATTTCAATCTACATCTGACCATGTCACATTATCATCTGCTTTGAGAAATGTCTTCCTCGGCCAGAGATGTGCATTGGCAAATTGATAAACAAATCACAAGTATAGAAATATCCCAGTTATAGAAACAATGGCAGTCACGATATCTTTTCGGAGAAGATTCAGACAATGTTGAGACAACTTTGCCTTTTCTATTGTATGAGCTTGTAACCTTTATACAGTTATGTGATCGCACAACGTTCCACGCTGTGCGATGTGCGATCTGTGCGATACGGATCGTGCAGGAAAATGTGCGTACGATGGGCGATTGGAACGGTACATGTGCGATATTTATCGTGGTCGATATAAAATGAGGAACACGTCATCTAATTATTCAAACGTGTGGAACGATTGTAAAAGATATACAACGATTAACATTTTACGAGGCAGCTAATTACCATATTTTTGGTGAAATATATGCAATAAGTATTAGAAATGAAACTAAACACCGATGTATAGTTAAATAAGTTATCTAAATGATTATTAAAGAACTTTATATAATTTTCTCGGACGTCGTCGAGGACACCACTAGGCCTTGGCGAGTCGAAGAAATGTGTATTCAGCGAGATTATATACAGGCTATTGTAACGCGCAGCACGTGTACCGCAGGGGTGCCACGTGTGTCGGACTGCTACCAAGTTTTTGCCCAGGGTTCGACTGCCGCTTTCGCTTGCAGATTCCAAGTACAAATGAATTTTCAAGTAATAGACAATATTTAGTAAACTGGTGAGAAGGAAAATAGACTCGTCATATAAAGTTCAACAATTTATTAACATGTGTAAAAATAACAAAGTACCAAAATAATACCCGTGAGGCACAGTGAGGAATTCACAATTATATACGTCTAGCCTAAAACTCATGCCAACCATCGTTTAATCACAACTAACCATATAAATGAAATAAATGTAGTTTCAAGCACGTGGCATGTCCGGTCAGAATACAACATTTGCTAACCACCCGTCTTTTCTCCCGTATCTACTTACGAGGTTACCAACAACCATCCCTCGCTTAACCGGTATAGAAACAGCCCGAGAGGCGGAAATATTCCCTAGCCACTCCGCGAGTGCTCTCAAAATGGAATAATTCCTTCAAGCAACAACCTGACTTCCGACATGACCCCTGCACACGAGACTCAAATTAAACAAAGTTCTATACGTCGAAAATACATCAAAATACTACACGTGAAAATAAAAATACATGTACGATAGTGGCAAATAATATCCAGCAGACAAAATATGAAATTTAGGAAAGGATGGGCGACGGTTATCTAATTAATTTCACAGATTAAAAGTCAACACCACTTACCCTGCTGACACCCGGACGAAAAGTGATTGACCCCCACAGCAGCACGGGTATCTTACGTAACCGGATGTTACAATTTTCCGGAATGAGTCAAAAAATAAACGAGCGGAGCGGGATGCTCGCCCATTATAGTTGCCAGTTTACATGATTCAGCATTTCTTATGCCTAATATAAAACATGCTCGCCCATTTATTATATTTGCCCGTTTACATGATTCAGCATTTCTTATGCCTAGTATAAAACAATATTTTTGTTGGGTTTTTTTCCTGGCAGCATTTCTTAGGCCCAGTATAAAACAATGCATAAATGTGTTTAGCATTGATAATTAGGCCTCAAGCACTGAGCATGGAATATTTAGACCTTGAGCATTTCTATTTAATATCTGGATCTCAAGCATATTGAGATTCAAGTATAAACAAAGTATATGTTTAGCATTTAAGCCTTGCGCATTGACATTTGACTTTCAGCATTTTGAGATTCAATGTTTGGGCCTTGAGCATTTTGAGCATTGAATATTTGACCCTTGAGCATTTTGATTCACTCCTGAGCACATAGTTATAAGTATTTCAAATTCCAAAAATGAATATTGACATTTTCTTTTCTTTTCCATTTTCCAGCCTGTTCTTCAATAGGGATATAGTAACCATATAACATCTAGTCACATAAAAAAATAAGTTACACATTACATTAACAAATTGCACATGTTACTTTCCACTGTGCAACCAAACTCGACACAATAAAAAAAAACCTAGACTCTCACAGTTGATGCTGGGTTATACTCAATAATATGTAGACAAGTGCCTTAGCAGAGATCAACTTCTAGGTATAACTGGTACATATATGTAATTTCTTTATCTTACAGGAACCATGTGGCCAAATATCAATTTTAGGAGAACTAGGTGTTCCTTATAGAACATTTAATGACATTGAATTTAACTGGAGAGAAACCTCAAGGATGTAATTTATTTATAAATTTCGCACATGTAGAGTAAGCACATTGGTCAGGGGTCCAGCAACAACTGTTAGCTTGCAGGGATTTAGCTGTAGTTCACCTCCATAACTAAATATTACACCAAAAAAATAACACATTACACACTACAATACAAACATAAAAACCTTAAAATGAAAAACATGGACTTTTGTCCGGTGTCAGCACTTAACCCCCCACCCTGACTAAATTTGGGGAAGCCACTCCCATTATATATAATTAACCACTATAGACATTCTAAAACAATCTTAACTTCCTCCTTGAACTAAATACATGTATCTTGCCCGATCAGAGTTGACGCAGTAGCAGACTATACCCACCCAACCTATCTATAACCATGCAGTCGCCCATACCCTGTGTTGGTCATAACAACTCTAGCCACCGAAGGGACAACCCCAAACCGGTGACCTCCCAGCTAAGAAAAAAAAACTTATCTGTAATACCCTGACTGATACGCAACATCGCCCACCCCTATCATCTCTGATCGAGCCCCAATACTTAGTAAATAATAAGTGATCCCATACACCAACTAATGAAAAGTTCTTCCACCCTCCAGTATCAAGTTTATGTCCCCCCCCCCCCCCCCCCCCCCCCCCCATTCTACCTACTTCAGAACACCCCCCACCCCTTTAAAACTTAAACTATCAACCCCTAATACGCAATACAACAGAATTCACTTCAATACATTGCCATACTCCTCACATCCAGATTAATACAACTATAATTCCATGGTATTACTGTCACTAAAGTGTCACTGACACACCTCCTGGGGAAGGGAAGGGATTCCAGGGGTCGACTCCAGTGTCCTCCAGGCCCCTGCCCATGTTGCCTGCCCGTGCGAACAACTTCACTCAACCACCACATGCATCAGAACAAATGTTCCTTTTATATTTGTGTGAAAGTTCCTCCAGACGTCTCCGATGGACTTTCCCGTCATATATATATAAAGCACTGCGCGATGGGGGGTCACGGTCAACCAAGGGCGAATTTGACTACCCCAATGTCCTGTGTTCACATCCATCATCATACAGCTAAACCCTGGCGGCCGCACAAGGTATTTTGCAAAAGTTTGTATGCAATTCCTATGTGGTTATTTCACAGGCACCATCAGTTGATCAAACGCCATGTGCTGTCTAAGGTCATGATCATGGTACCTCTGGAAGCCGAGTGTTTATGTCCGGGCAGGTCTACTGCATGCAGTCGTGTTGGAGCTCCATATGGTCACAGGTGCCTGGGTCCTCTTCCGTGGTTCCCTCCCCCAGGACAGAGGGGGTGCCAGCAACACAGGATTTTACATGAAAGTAAATAACCAATAATCTATTAGTTGTATAATTATGACTTAAAACATTCTCTCACATGATAAATATCCTACACTACAGGAAGTGAAAATTCTAATTAGGTGAGGTCATAGGTCCCAGACCTCATCCAGTCGGGCGGACGCCTCCGACGTCCCCCGGCCCGAGGGGCTGGGCATCCCACTGAATTCACTTCCCCATCGTCCGGATCCAACTCTAAAGGATTATCTGTCCCCAATTCCCTCAGTTCAGTGGGCGACAACCCACCTGGGTCCCTCCCTGGAGGTTCCCAAGGTGGGGCCTCCTCCGGCAGACAGAGGGGGTCATAGAAACCCACATTACCATTCCCCCCTTCATCAGGCAATACTCCCTCAGGCTCACCCAGAGGAAGGTCAATTCCCGCCAACTCCGCACTATTATCTCTCTCATAAAAGGGCTTAAGGCGGTTAAAATGAACCACTTGTTGATTCCTGCTACCCGGTTTACAGATGACAAAGTTTACATCAGAAAGTTTTTGTTTGATGAGGAAAGGGCCCTGCCAATAATTAATCAATTTAGGGCTTAATCCCCTTTTTCCCCGCGGGGTATGAAGCCAGACTTTCTCTCACCCTCTTCGAATGCAGCCCCATGGACCTTTCTATCATAATTTAATTTTTGTCTACGTTGTTGCTTTTGGACATGGGCTCTCACCATGTCAAAGGCCTGACTACTATTGGTCTGTAATTTTCCCACGAAAATGTTTTGAGGGGCGGGAGTACTAGGTGGAGGTTCAACCATCAGAGTTAGCGGGATGTTTATTTCCCTCCCCAGCATAAGCCTGTTTGGAGTGAAGCCTGTAGTTTCCTGCACACTAGAACGATAGGCCATAGTAACTAAGGGTAACCTTAGATCCCAATATGTTTGGTCTGTAGCAACATAGGCACGCAACACCCCTATCAGCGTCCGATTGAATCTTTCCACCATTCCATCGCCACTGGGGTGATAGGGAGAAGTTCTGGTTTTTCTCATCCCCAGCATCCTACATATTTCCTGGAATAGTTTGGATTCAAAGTTCGGACCCTGATCAGAATGCAACACTCTGGGCACACCAAACCTACTGAAAAACTTGCTAATAAGTACTTCAGCAACCGTCCTAGCTTCCTGATTAGGCAGGGGGTAGGCCTCTTTCCATTTAGAATAGTAATCCCCTGCTACCAAGATATATCGGTTGTCCCGTTCTGTAAGGGGGAAAGGCCCTAGCAAGTCTATCCCCACCCTCTCCATGGGTTCACATGCCCCAATGTTTACTAGCGGAGCCCTACGTGTCTGAACAGGATTTTTCCCTGCCCCACAAACCCGACAGGACCGGACCCAGCGAGAGACATCCCGACGCATTCCGTTCCAATAAAATTTTTGTAATAATTTATTCAGGGTTTTTTTTGTTCCAAAATGCCCACCAGTCGGCGCGCCTTGCGCGTTTTGTAGGACTTCAGACACCCATTGCTGCGGTATTACCAAAAGTGAAAACGACTCCTGGGTCCGGGTATTATACCATTTCCGGTACAGAAGGTCATCTTTGAGCTCTAGCTGTTCCTACTGTCCCATGTACAGTTTAACCGGAGAACTCAGACTCTCCAGTTCGACGCCCCCAGGTTTCCCTGTACCCTCTTGCTTTAATTCAATCACTTTTCTTAATGTGGGGTCTTCGCTCTGAGCTTGTTTGACCTCTGTCCGTGTCCAGTGACCCTCAAAAACAAGGCTACTACATGTACCTGGCCTTCTACTCAAGGCATCCGCATTGGTGTGTTTGTTACCACTTCTATGTTCAATTTTGTACTGGAATGTGTCAAGATACTCTATCCACCGGGCTACCTGTCCCTCTGGCTGTTTAAATGAGGCCAACCGTTTTAAAGAGGCATGATCAGTTCTGATGGTAAATTCCCGCCCATAAAGGTAGTGCCGAAAGTGTTTAACTGCCTTGATAACTGCGAGCAATTCCTTACGGGTTGTACTATATTTACTCCCAGCCGGGGCATGAGTGGTACTGAAATATGCCAAAACTTTTTCTTGACCATTTTGAATTTGGGATAAAACTGCCCCACAGCTATGCTCACTGGCATCAGTGTCTAAAATAAAAGGCTGATCAAAATTTGGGTACGCCAACACTGCCGACTCATGTAGAGCCCGTTTTAGCTTTTCAAAGGACTCCTGACACTCATGACTCCTGCTGAACCTAACATCTTTCTTAGTAAGATTGAACAAGGGGACAGCTACATCCGAGAAATTAGATACAAACTTCCTGTAGTACGAGCACAGTCCTAAGAAACTCCTCACCTCGGTCACACTGGAAGGTACGGGCCAGTCCCTAACTTTCTGAATTTTCTCAGGGTCTGATTTCACCCCCTCGGCACAAACAATGAACCCGAGGTACAATACTTCTGATCTAAAAAATTTGCATTTCTGCGGTTTCAACTTTAATCCTGCCTGGTTTAGATGCAGAAGCGCATCGATCCGTCTCGTTTCTGCACCAATACTAGTGGGGACGCCCACGGACTATCAGACGGTTCTATAATCCCCTGTGCTAACATTTCTTTAACCTGTCTATCAACCTCCTCTCGTTTGTGTATGGGCAGACGGTACGCCCTTTGTTTAATTGGGAGCGCATCCCCTGTATCTATATCATGGAGGTATCTTTCACAACGACCTAACTTTTTGTCCTCCCTCATAAACACCTCACTGTTGGAACGCAAAAATGTGTCCACCATTTCCTGTTTATCCTCTGCTACCGACGCCTTTGTATCCTCAATCAGTTGCTCCAAAAGAGGATCGGTACCTGGAGTCGCGGTGTCGCCTATACCCGTGACGCTACATGTAACCGGATGGAGTAATCCTAGCACTGTACCCTTCTGTACCACGACTGTTTCCTCACCTGGATTCATTATCCTTACAGGCACCTTTCTATTAGAGTTGCATTTTACTAGAGTTTTTGCTAGAATAAAATCCGGCCACTTCTCATGCCCCTCAGGGAGGTATCTCGGTTCCACAAGCCCCTCAGACGCCATAGTTTCCATTACACGCTACACCCGTTACCACTACCTCCTGCCCTGCCGCTAGCGTGTAATCATTGACGGCGGTGACCTTGCACACCCTAGCTCTAGCGCCGGATGTGGCGACCTGCTGCATTGTACCGAAAGTGACCGTTCTGTCTACAGCGTTAATACTAGCCCTTAACTTGGTAAGGAAGTCCATGCTGAGTAGACCTTCCTCTGATGTCTCCGCGACCAATACAGTATGAGGATAGGCCTCATTCCCTATATTAATAAGTACCCTACAACACCCCGCTATATTTAATCTTTCTCCATTAGCGGTGAGATAAGCTCGCTGAACCGGTTCCAACTTTGGTAGATTGCCTTCAAATACATGTTGAAATGTTTTAATATCTAGCGTGGTAATGTCTGACCCGGTATCTACCAGAAATTTAACCTCGCGCGTTGTACCACCGACCTCCTGACTCCCGACTCGCGCGCTTAAAAACATTACCCCCTGTTGGGCCTCCGCGTCCCTCGGCCAAGATGGGACCCTCATCTTGACCTTGTCTAGTTTAAAGGACCCTCTCTGCATGTGTCCCCATTCCCTACACCTAAAACATTGGGGCACCCCAGGAGCCTGGCCATAGGTAGGGTAGGGTCCTGGCACAGGGGCAGGTGGGTCCCTCCGGGAACCCCTAGGATTCTTACGTAACTGGAGCTCTAAGTCCTCCACCTTTTTTTATCAACCTAGCTATTTCTGACTCAGGTTCTGTGCTCCCTACTGCACTAGTATTCTCATCTAATGCCATACGTACAGCGTCTCCCAAACTGGTGGGCTTGTTTCTACGATGTTGCTTCTGTATCTCCCTATTATACAGGGCATCTATGAAATGCTGTATCTCGATCGTCCCCCGGGTGGACGAATCGCTATCAGGGTAGGCTCGAGTGGCCAGCCTCTGTATACTACCTGCTAGCTCTCCCAATGACTCCCCTTTCTTCCTAACTCGGCCCCTTAGCTGAGCCCAATACACACCTGTATCCCTTTCAGGATCAAACCTATCCTTCAGGGTAGTAGTTACCGTTTCATAGTCCTGACGCTCATATGGAGATCAGTGTACACCCTAAGGGCTGACCCTTTAAGTTTCACGGCCCAAAAATTGACAAGCCTGTTCATCAGTCCAATTATTTATGGCCCTACAGGCCTCAAAATGTGCAAACCAGTCCCTGTAACTTCCCTGGCCGTTATAAGTCTCTGGGACAACTATAGGTTTAACTAAAGGTGTGCTATTATTAGTTTGGCGTGGGGATCCCCCTATAGCAACATGGCCAAGCCCCCGAGAGGACCCCCCCCCCCCCCCCCCCCCCCGACGAGTGGCCTCCCCTGGTGACCTGTCGCCCATCCTTTACTCCCCCCCCCCCCCCCCCCTGCTGTGTCACGCCTCCTCTGTGCCTCCCTGGTAATTTGAGCAATTCGCTCGTTTAGCGCCTCTATCTCCAAATCAAAGTCTGGTATGGTATACCCCTCCATTCTCACCAGTTTTTTTTTCCTTTTTTTTTAAAACCCTAAATTATCCCTGCAGGCTCGATATTACGAAATAACTTCCGAATTTATGACTTAAAAAAAATCTACCGCTCTACTTTACAAAACGGTGACCGCAATATCACAAAAATAAACCGGTCCCGCCGGAGGTTCCAATTGTAACGCGCAGCACGTGTACCGCAGGGGTGCCACGTGTGTCGGACTGCTACAAAGTTTTTGCCCAGGGTTCGACTGCCGCTTTCGCTTGCAGATTCCAAATACAAAAGAATTTTCAAGTAATAGACAATATTTAGTAAACTGGTGAGAAGGAAAACAGACTCGTCATATAAAGTTCAACAATTTATTTACTTGTGTAAAAATAACAAAGTACCAAAATAATACCCGTGAGGCACAGTGAGGAATTCACAATTATATACGTCTAGCCTAAAACTCATGCCAACCATCGTTTAATCACAACTAACCATATAAATGAAATAAATGTAGTTTACCCCGAGTCTCAAGCACGTGGCATGTCCGGTCAGAATACAACATTTGCTAACCACCCGTCTTTTCTCCCGTATCTACTTACGAGGTTACCAACAACCATCCCTCGCTTAACCGGTATAGAAACAGCCCGAGAGGCGGAAATATTCACTAGCCACTCCGCGAGAGCTCTCAAAATGGAATAATTCCTTCAAGCAACAACCTGACTTCCGACATGACCCCGGCACACGAGACTCAAATTAAACAAAGTTCTATACGTCGAAAATACATCAAAATACTACACGTGAAAATAAAAATACATGTACGATAGTGGCAAATAATATCCAGCAGACAAATTAATATGAAATTTAGGAAAGGATGGGCGACGGTTATCTAATTAATTTCACAGATTAAAAGTCAACACCACTTACCCTGCTGACACCCGGACGAAAAGTGATTGACCCCCACAGCAGCACGGGTATCTTACGTAACCGGATGTTACAATTTTCCGGAATGAGTCCAAAAATAAACGAGCGGAACGCAACTGCGTTACACTATTTAATACATATAGAACTAATCAACTGATAAACAACTTGTCATGAATAGAAACATTTCTGTTGTGTTTAAAAATACATAATATATGTAATTAATGTATTAAGTAAGATAAATAATCGTAGTGATGTCCGTCTACCATTCTGGTGCATGCATGTACATGCTTGCGAGACAAAATGACGGTGCTTAAATGGCAAAAAGTAACAGGTCATACATGTTCCATGAATGAAAACAATTGTTATGCAGCACGTATATATAAAAGCGACCATCTGATATCATAATTTTAATTTTATCGTATATCTTTTCGTATTACTAGTTATTTCGTAATATTTATAACCCTATCGTTAGCTGTGCGGTTTGTATCGCACATTTGTGCGGTTTGTGTCGCACATCGCACATTTATGCGGTCGATGTCTGCACGGTGTGCGCACGATGTTTTTGGAACGTTGTGCGATCACACAACTGTATGTCTTGTGTGCGAGTTTGTAAATAGTATAGGGATTTCTGTATCAACAAATCCGTTAAACACACAGGCTTTTCTTTCGGACACCACAGCCCCGGCCCCTTACCCTACAGGAAGGACGTCATAATTGTACCTGCTGCCCTAAATTTGGGATTTTGTATATTTTCTCTTCTTTATAGTAACTTTATTCTTCCTAATGTCTCCTTGACACTGCCTCACTTTTGGTCTTCAGTTGAGCGCACGCCCCTGTAAGGAAGGCTATGGGTTCTGTCCTCTGGCATAGACATAACAAAGTCTATAGAATGGTAATTGCTAATCCAGCCTAGCGCTCAGCCTCCTGGGAGTGAGAAAACTGCTTCATAAGTTATCGGTATAATGTGACCGGGTTGGGTATCATGATTAGTGTCTTCGACAGTATGCTTTAGTGAAGGAGCAATATACCATCAGTATTAGTTCCGCGTTATAAAAAGGAGACAACAAACATACCGCACTCTCCCCAGATACAAACGCACACACCTCACGCACGTGTCCCGCACACTGGAGAGGCCGTCCTTAAATGACCATAGTCGTTAATAGGACGTTAAACAAAACTTAACTAATCAAAACAAAAGCGCAACCTCCCCGGCGCCGCAGCGCTGTTCAGTGGGAATCCTGTTTCTTTCTGGTTCTGACTGTTGGTCTACATCATTTCTCTTTATCACTTAAAGGCACCTTCTTTGCCACAATTGTCCTTTTCCTTGGAACCGGCTGTGGTTTCCTTAGAGAAGTATCTGGGAGATATCCAATACGCAAGTGGAGATTTCGATGCAACGTCATAGACGAATCCTCGCCATTTTCTTTCCGAACAGCATATGCAGTAATATCCAGGTTTGAGTGCTCTGTTATAATATGTTTACTCTTCTCACTGATTGGAAAGGTTAAATTTTCCCGTTAAAGACACAGTTTTCACAAAAACACTACCTCGAGTGTTGAGAACCGCCTCCTGTCTGTGTATCCATGCCCTTAGCTGAGTGTGTTGAAAAAAGTTCATGCGCGTTGATTAAGCGTTGTCTTCAATGTATTTTGTCATTGAATCTGCTTCAGCGTCTGTGTTCAACCCAAATCAGCTTAGATCTAGTATCTTGCAATCTGAAGTTTCGTCCAAGCAAAACTTTATGGACTATGGCCTACAGATTCTTTTTCAGCACAGTTGAACGCGTATACTTTACTAGAGATATGTGATTTCCAATTGATCGTGTTCCACTGAAAGAGTTCCTAGGAGAGTTGGTCTAAAGTGCTCGCATATGCAATTTTCTATGAGATTGTATAGAGACGACTGCATATCAGGTAAAATAGTCTGTGGCTACCAGTGTATTTTCAAACCCACCTTTGAAATCTCCCATGACAAAAGTCTATACAAACTTATTCCATGAGCTGGAAAGTATTGGTGGAAACAAGTGGTGCATATATCTTGGCTGGTGTATTCCTAAGTACACAACGCGAGTACTGCAATCACTCTTCGATGTCCTAGGCCATGTCGACCCATTAGGAACGATCTCTAGCTACATGTAAGGATAGAGTGTGGCTGCACGCTTGCTGTCATACTTCGTTGCGTTACATAGTCAGAACTGTGGAAACCTTGAATCTTTGCAGTAGAATCTTAATCGTCTTGGTAGTCCCATCTGATGTTAAAATTTAATAACACAGATTTCCATCCACATTTTTTAATCTGACAAAGTTCTTCATCATGGCTAAGTAATCAGGTTCTCGAAGCAAGAAATAGCTCTTCGGTTTAGCTCCAAAACGTTAATTGTGCATTCAACCATATGGGGACATGGCGATAGTGTCTAGATATGGCGAGGCTGTGATTATTTTAGTTTTTGCTATAATGACATCCTCAGAGAGGGTGACAATCCTCACTTTCCGTAGACCGGGATAGCGAGACATTCTATCAGCATGTGAGGAAGGCTTTGGGTTCTGTCCCCTTGCCGAGACATACCAGAGTCTTTAAAAATGGTAGTTGCTGCTCCTGCTTAGCGCTCAGCATATTAGGAGTGGGACGACTGGTTCGCCCGTTGTCAGTATAATGTGACCGGATGGGGTGTGCTGCTGGGTGTCTTCGGCAGTATGGTTCAGTGAGGTAGCACTATAAATCGGCAAAAGTTCTGGCCTATCACAAGGAGACTTAACACGAACATACCGCAGCCTCCCAAAACACACATACGCACTCGCCACACGCATGCATGTCGCACGCACGGGAGGCCGTCCTTAAATGACCTTAGCTGTTAATAGGACGTTAAACCAAATAAACCAAACCAAACCAAATCTATGAGCATCGGCATTGTTGGTACCGGGTCTGTATTGGATGCTTAAATCGTAGTTTGCTAGTGCTCCTACCCATCGCCGAGATGTCGCACCAAGCTTAGCAGATGATGGAACCAATTGTACATAACGTCGGGGGCTGTTATATAGTATAGCAGTTAAAGGACTTCCAACAAGGTAATCAGCAAGTGGTCTCTTCTCTTCAACTCCCTCTCCCGTAGGACCATGCATGTGAACAACAAGTACTAGCATGATGCCGTAGTAACTTCCAATAAAAAAATCCGCAGTTACCAATAACCTCTATCACAACACTCGACGATGTTGGTTTCGATGAGTGTGTGTACCGTCAAGTTGTAGGGGCTTTCAGGTACCACAGGACAACCCTGTTATTTTAATCAGATAGACCTATGGAATGTAACGGCAGCTTCGTTAAATCCTTCATACATGTATTGGTAAGTCTTGTCCATCAGCAGTCACAATCATAAGGATATTATGTAAGGGTCGTATCTCAAAATGCCAAAGATGTTCATTGCAGATGGTCTTGCAAACTGCCCTGCAGGTAGGGCGTAAGAATTGTACCTGCTGCCCCCATTGCATGATCGTAGGAGGCGACTAAATATGGGATCTTATCTTTTCTCTTCTTTCTGAACAACTTTCTTCTTCCTAATGTCTCCCTTGACAATGCCTCACTTTGGCCTTTAGTTGAGCGTTTGCCGCTGTGAGGAAGGCTTTGGGTTCTGTCCCCTAGCCGAGACATACCAGAGTCTTTAAAAATGGTAGTTGCTGCTCCTGCTTAGCGCTCAGCATATTAGGAGTGGGACGACTGGTTCGCCCGTTGTCAGTATAATGTGACCGGATGGGGTGTGCTGCTGGGTGTCTTCGGCAGTATGGTTCAGTGAGGTAGCACTATAAATCGGCAAAAGTTCTGGCCTATCACAAGGAGACTTAACACGAACATACCGCAGCCTCCCAAAACACACATACGCACTCGCCACACGCATGCATGTCGCACGCACGGGAGGCCGTCCTTAAATGACCTTAGCTGTTAATAGGACGTTAAACCAAATAAACCGAACCAAACCAAATCTATCAGCATCGGCATTGTTGGTACCGGGTCTGTATTGGATGCTTAAATCGTAGTTTGCTAGTGCTCCTACCCATCACCGAGATGTCGCACCAAGCTTAGCAGATGATGGAACCAATTGTACATAACGTCGGGGGCTGTTATATAGTATAGCAGTTAAAGGACTTCCAACAAGGTAATCAGCAAGTGGTCTCTTCTCTTCAACTCCCTCTCCCGTAGGACCATGCATGTGAACAACAAGTACTAGCATGATGCCGTAGTAACTTCCAATAAAAAAATCCGCAGTTACCAATAACCTCTATCACAACACTCGACGATGTTGGTTTCGATGAGTGTGTGTACCGTCAAGTTGTAGGGGCTTTCAGGTACCACAGGACAACCCTAGCTGTTATTTTAATCAGATAGACCTATGGAATGTAACGGCAGCTTCGTTAAATTCTTCATACATGTATTGGTAAGTCTTGTCCATCAGCAGTCACAATAATAAGGATATTATGTAAGGGTCGTATCTCAAAATGACAAAGATGTTCATTGCAGATGGTCTTGCAAACTGCCCTGCAGGTAGGGCGTAAGAATTGTACCTGCTGCCCCCATTGCATGATCGTAGGAGGCGACTAAATATGTGATCTTATCTTTTCTCTTCTTTCTGAACAACTTTCTTCTTCCTAATGTCTCCCTTGACAATGCCTCACTTTGGCCTTTAGTTGAGCGTTTGCCGCTGTGAGGAAGGTTTTGGGTTCTGTCCCCTAGCCGAGACATACCACAGTCTTTAAAAATGGTATTTGGAGTGGGACGACTGGTTCGCCCGTTGTCAGTATAATGTGACCGGGTGGGGTGTGCTGCTGGATGTCTTCGGCAGTATGCTTCAGTGAGGTAGCACTATAAATCGGCAAAAGTTCCGGCCTATCACAAGGAGACTTAACACGAACATACTGCAGCCGTGTTGACCGTTAAAACCTCCAAAAGATGTGTACTGTTGATGGAGTCTTCTAAGTTGACTATACATTTACGTACATATTTTCCTTGTACAGAAACGAGAGATAGGACATAGAAAGCAACTCAGAGAGCACGTGTTCGTGCATTCTGTCAGCACGAACCGTATACCCGCCTACAGTTTGCTAAAAAGTATTCAGCTAATAAAAGGTGTTACATTCAGTACAACCCACAGGGAAATCAACCGATTTTTAAGAGAAGACTAGCTCGTATTCAATATTGTGATGCTACCGATTTGCCAAGAATATACCATTTAAGTTCGTCCTTGAAGCTGGTACCAACCAAAATAGGTGTAAGTGGTTTTATTGGATTTTAGTATGTTCATATTTCAGTTGCAATTTAACAAATACAGTAAGAGGCCAATTTCATTTTCAATCATTTGTGAGGTGTGTTTTTTATTGAATATGTCGGCCCAATAAATATATAACCGCCTTGATAGCTACATGTACATGTAAAGTTATTGATGTGAGGCGAAGCTTCACAACCAACACCTATTTGAACTGAAGATAGAAAACTCCGACCGTATACGACACTAGAACGTGTATGTACATCTTAGACAAATAGATTTATAATGAATTATTTACTTATTTCTGTCTTACCTATTTCCAGAGTCATTTTCGAAGTAATGCGTGATAGTCAACCGCCCCTCAGCGTCCGTTTTTGACAATTATTAATGTTACACACGAAATTTACAGGCGGTAAAGTACCGTATTAACTAAATTGAATGTATAAACAATTCATTTACACCCATACATTATATTTTATTAAGAGGATTGATATTTGAGTTTGCTAAGAAGACACGGGAGATTAATCATCTGACCCATAAATGTTGGTCGATACCTACTAACGTGTTCTGTACAATGTCTTGAGTTTGTTTCAAGATAAGATCTATAATTGCATGATAAATAATGTATAGCATACGTCCCACTCGTGAACAGAATAACACGCCATAAACCACTCGTAACTGTAGGAGTATGTTGCCAACTGACTATATTAGAGACATTGGTCTTCACACGTGTGCACAAAAAATGTATGTATTCGATATAAGGTTTGGCGGAATTTACTGTAGGCGGTATATGTTTCTGATATTGTTATATTTACATTTTAGATAGCGCACGTGGTACATGAACTGTTTGATGACTTGAAGTCTGTTGACCTATTAAACAAGGTTAAGCTTATCATTGTCATTTGTTTTTAACCATAAGCGATATACTGATATTTTTCTCCGGTGTTCGTGCGTGATAATATTAAGTACGTAAACATCTCTATTTAGATACAGATACATGTATCTCTATTCTTAATATATATATATTTATTTACTTAATAATAGAAATATATGTATTTTGATTACAGATATCTCCAATTCAAATAGATATCTTTAATTTTCATATCAATATCTATATTTCATAGAAAATAAAGATATCTCTATTTCGTGACAATACAGATATCCCTATTTTATGCATACAAACGGATATCTTTATTTAACTTATATGTATTATCTGTTTCAAATACAAATATCCCTTCTTTAGTTAAAGCTATCTGATTTAAAAACAGATATATCATTTAGTTTACATAAATAGAGATATCTGTATTTTTGATACAGATTTCTCTATTTTGAATATAGATATTTCGAATTTAGATACATATGTACAGACAACTTCAGTTCAAATACATTTACTGATATTTATATTTCGTCAATAGATAGAGATATATCTAAGTTGAATAAAGAATTTTATGGATAACTGCTCAAATGACTTTCCAAAGACACATGTGTAGCCGAGACATATTTTGGGATATGCTACATTACAAGGGATACAACTCTTACAATAAAACAAAACTATTTCGTTTAGTATACAAATTCTAAACTTTGGTTTGGTTTGGTTTATTTTGTTTAACGTCCTATTAACAGCTAAGGTCATTTAAGGACGGCCTCCCGTGCGTGCGACATGCATACGTGTGGTGAGTGCGTATGTGTGTTTTGGGAGGCTGTGCAAATTCTAAACGTTTTACTATAACGCGTTGCTTTATGATCTCATTTCAGAATTCAATAAATGATACAGTCGTGTTTTAAAAAGTATTTCAAATACAAAACAATATACCAGCTGTTACATCGTCTCTGTAGGATCGGAGAGGTGATCTCGGACGTCAGCAGTTTAATTCGAGATCAATGTCAAACAGTAAAAAAATCGAACACGATATTTGCGACAGAAATTTGATTATGATACTCCCCAGTATAGTGAAATGGTTAAGGATAGTAGCAGAAATTTAAGCCAGACGAGTGGTCAATCTGATTAAAATAGGGATTATAATTCTATACGTTATCGTGTATATATAATGACGATTTGTATTTTATTCAGATTAGCGGGCGGCTTGCATAACAGAAGGTATTTAGCGTTACTATAGATTATCCAATGCGGAAGAGATACTAAAATGATTACTCTATATGAGTTTATTTGTCGGCGGATTTATATTATAGTAAAAGTCACAGGGCATATCTACCCATCCCATTTAAAACTGAGCGGCAAGCATTGATGACGTCGTATACCTGTATGTAGTGGCGTATTCCGTTTCATCGGTTTTTATTTCTGTCTTCACAGCCAGAGTCAAATAAGGATGAGTGTCAAGCAGACATGTTTACAGTAGGAGCCCCAAACAACTGTGGTCTCAAAAACAGCGGACAGGAAAGTTATACCGGTTAAAGTGGACAGCTTCAGTGACTTTCTAGGGAGATCAAACTCGTAACTTCCCTTTGGTGAACGTTCAAACCTGGGGACAAAAGTGGAATCTGGTCAAGAAAAGCGTTGAAATTAACAAAACGTGAAGAGGATTAAAGTGGTCACTTTAATTCCGATTAGATAGCGGGCACCTTATTGTAACAGAAAGTGTACTCCTGTGCCCGTCTCGTTTCCTGTAGTGGTTTCCAGGTGCATGTGGACTTCGAATGTCCGTAATATTTACATTTAAATTGGATGAGTATTTAGTAGGATTCAGGTGACAGAGGCTGCTGAAAAAAAAATCTTGGACAACTTTACTCCGAAAACTGAGACGCTCTTTAAAATGCAACGTTTTAAACTCTAGTATGTATTAGGTTTGTCTGGATATGTTCACCATGTGGCCCTTTCTGATTATCACTGATGAGCAACGTCATTATGTTTAGAACATTTTTCTCATTATCATAAACTTCTTGATAACTTTAAAACACAGATAATCATCAATTAAAGAATTCAAACTTATACCCGAATTCATAAATCTATCAACAGTAATAGGCAATGCATTTATATATACATATATATATCTGTAACGAGAGGCCCAAAGGGCCTGTATCGCTCACCTGGTTGATTTGACCAAACGTCAAAATATGTTAATGTTCGATTTGATAATAGTTGTATTTTTTAATGCCTAACAATGCTATGGTTATGGGGCGGCGATCTCAACTGCTCCAAAGATAAAGCACACAAACGGTGTCCAGACTTCCTAGAGGTGTGAAAAGACCCCAGTTTTTTTTGTTTTTGTTTTTTTTTGTTTTTTTTTTTAACAATATAATTGTATTTAAAGAAACTACAAGTCCCTTTGGATGGAGAAAGACCCCTGGGCCTATTTTTTCATCACGATTGGGTTTGTATCTTGATGCCCACAATGCTATATATGATTAAAAGGTGGGGATCTCAACAATTTCAAATATATAACAAAGAAACCGAGTCTCTAGGGGTGGGGAACGATTCCTGGACCTATCGTTCTCATCATGATTGTGTTTATCTCTCTCATGGTGCCTAACAGAGCTATATATGATTATGGGGTCGGGATCTCGATGGTTTCAAAGAAATAACATTAAGAACTAAATCTTCGGGGTAGGAAAAGACCCCAGGGCATATTTTACAACATGAGTGTGATTATACATATATGGCTATGTGGTGGGGATCTCAATGATTAAAAAACCCAGGAAGTCCTGAATATCAATATTGCCAAATGGACTTCGTTTGCCCCCGCCCCTGAGGCCCCTGGGAGTCAGTCTCGTTATTTGTATAAATTTGAATCCTCGTCACCTAGGGAAGTTACTATTGAAATATTAATGTTATACGTTGCTTAAATTCAGAGAAGTCGAAAATAACAACATTGCCAAATAGACTCCTTTTGGGTCCTGATAAGCGGTTAAGAAGAAGTCAATTTGTTGACAGATGCCGGATGCCAGACACCACGGTATGGTATAAGCTCGACCAGGTGAGCTAATAATATATTTCGCCTCCAGTTTGATTGGCAATGGCAATTTCTTGTTAGTCCTCGTTTTATTGGTTTTGGTCTGGAGCTACTATAATTATAATCACGAAGGAATCTTGTTAAGAAATCCCCATGATCTGATTCAGTAAACTACAGGGTACCTTCTGAGAAGCTGGTCCTGCGATTGGATACACTTCACATGTTACTAGGTTTGGTATAGATGGCATTGATAGCTCATTCCTACTACTGTTCCACGCCGTTACATTCCTGAGAGCAGTTGTTTCCTGTATAGATCACCCGTTTGTGAGACAGGGTTTTTAGCATATCTGTGAAAATGTTGCTAAATGTAAGTACATTGCAGATCTCTTTTTTTCCAGTCAATTCACGACATTCAAAATAAACATGGTTATGATTGCAAACACCTTTGCGGACGCTACGCGGTCAAATCATAATTTCTCCAAATCAAATATTTGGCCTTGTGGTTGTTCCCGGGTATGGTAACAAGAGGCATTGGCCTTAAAGGTCATCTGACTTGATCAGACCCTATTACTGTTGTAGTATACATATTCAGTAGCAGTACAGAGTGGTAGTACTAGACAACAGCTGAGATTGTGCAATTGTGTCATCTTGAATTACTAAGCAACCCGCAAATATGACAACATTTGGTTAGGATAAATTGGTGTTGTTCATGAAAAACCAAAATTGTCAATCATGTTACAAAATGGCCGCCGCGACTGCTGGCTTTTCTTTTTTTATCATCCCCACTCATTTCCAGCTTGATGGCACCAGCGGAACTGGAGAAGAAACATGTATTTTTTCAAGATGGCGGTCATCTTCGATTTCATACAGACCCGAAAAATAACTTTTGTCAGGACCAGTTCAGGTAAGTTAGAGCAGAATCTCTCTTTTGGAACTCGAGAAGATTAAAATAGGTGTTGTTCAGGAAAACCATAATTGTGCAATCACGTAACAAAATGGTTGCCATTGCTGTCATGTCAAAGATTTAACAAGGCTTAAAAATAACAACACTTTGTTAGCTCCCCTTCCTTGACACCCCCACCAATTTCCAGCACGCTGGCACAAGTGGAACTGGATAACAGGTTTAGTGTTTTTCAAGATGGTGTCCATCTTGGATTTCGGACCGACCAGAAAAATAAGAGCATTTCATGAAAGCTAGGGCTCAACAGTTTACGCACGACGGACGAAGCACAACGATTAAAGGTCATTCTGACATTTTGGGTCAGATTACGTAACAAGAGATCCCACAAGATCTTAGCGCCCATCATCGAGATATATCCTTCCATTATTTTTCAAGAAATAACTGTAACAAACTTCAATTTTCAAAACCAAAGAATTTTTATATGGCGGCCTGTCATTTTGATTTCCTGATCAAATATCTAAATTCAACAAGATAATTCAACGAATTACAGTCCCCCACCGGGTTGTTATCTCGAGATCCAATAGCAATGAGTGTGAATCTCGAGATGCAATAAGGTCATGTATTTTCTTCAATGTATTGAAAGGTGAAGATGTAGTTTACAGAGACCCGCTTCTATACAGGAACCATCCCATTCTCACTAAATACATGTACACTGTAGGTATACTCTATAAATGATCTTTATATAAAGGACACAAGTCTATGAAGGACACCTTTAGTTTTTCTATTGGGTATCCTTTATAGACAGGTTTTACTGCAATAGACATGAAATTGTAATAATAATAACAAGATGTTGTTTGTTATGCTTACATTGAATTCAACAGTACTGTATATTGATTAAATGGTGATCTGAGAAGAACACAGGTTTGTTTGTCACTGGGAATAATTTGGATGAGAAGACCAAGTCAAGAATTCCTCCAAGGCAATGGGTAGGCGTGGTCAGTAGTTGGTGAAGTTTACAAGATTTTTGAAGGCTGTCCATCTTTGCGAAGTCCATGTTGAAATCTCCAACAAGAATGTTTGTACACTTATGTAACTTTGCTTGTGTTGTGCATAGCTTGAATAACTGTAATATAGCTGAATTTAAATGGTTATAAGATGTGTTAGGAGGTATATATATGCATCCAAGCAGCAAATTGCCAGTGATGATTCCAACTGCTTCTATTTGTGGTATGTTGATTTCCAATATGGTTTGGATGGGAATTGCAGAGTAGATGACACAGTTTTGGTACGCGTCACACCGCCTTCCCACAGGGAACTATACTACCAAGTATAAAGTTCTAATACTTAATAGTGTAGGAGATAGAACCTGGACAAATTTTTCTTTCTTTAATGTAGGTCAGAGGTCAAAATATAGGTCACAGTGATCCGGTTTTGGTACGCGACACACCGCCTTCCCACGGGGAACCATACTACCAAGTATTAAGTTCTAGTGCTTTATAGTGTAGGAGATAGAGCCCGGACAAGCTTTTTCTTTAATGTAGGTCAGAGGTCAAAATATAGGTCACAGTGACCCGGTTTTTGTACGCGACACACCGCCTTCCCACAAGGAACCATACTACCAAGTATTAAGTTCTAGTCCTTTATAGTGTAGGAGATAGAGCCCGGACAAACTTTTACTTTAATGTAGGTCAGAGTCAAAATATAGCAAAATAAAGGTCACAGTGACCCGGTTTTGGTACGCGACACACCGCCTTACCACAAGGAACCATACTACCAAGTATTAAGTTCTAGTCCTTTATAGTGTAGGAGATAGAGCCCGGACAAACTTTTACTTTAATGTAGGTCAGAGGTCAAAAAATAGCAAAATATAGGTCACATTGACCCGGTTTTTGTACGCGACACACTGCCTTCCCACAGAGAACAATACTACTAAGTATTAAGTTCTAGTGCTTTATAGTGTAGGAGATAGAGCCCGGACAAGCTTTTTCTTTAATGTAGGTCAGAGGTCAAAATATAGGTCACAGTGACCCGGTTTTTGTATGCGACACACCGCCTTCCCACAGGGAACCCACACACTAAGTATGAAGTTCCAGTATCTTATAGTATGGGAGATAGAGCCCGGACAAATAGTGTGCGGAAGGACGGAAGGACGGACGGACGGACGGACAGACGGACGGACACAACGCAAACCTATATTCCCCCTCGGATTCCGGTGGGGGACTAATTAGCACAACTAAGGACCAAGTTAAACATACACACAAAGTTTTAGTAATATCCCTCCAGTACTTTTCAAGAAATAGCGCTAACAAAACTTCAAATCTCAAAATGCAAGATGGCTGCCTGTCGGCCATTTTGTTTTACTGACCAAAAATCTTAATTCAAATGTCACAACTAGGTACCAGGCTTTCCCTGAACATGGTTTGGAATTTTTCTTTCGCAGTCCAGAATATCTTATAGGGATTATTCATCTTGCACCACAGTGCAGTTATGTGATGAATATGAACATGATCTGCTACTTATATCGATCGGTCCTAGGAATGCCCAGCTTACCTCAAGCATGGCTCAGAATTATACCTTCAGTCTGGAAAATATCCAGAAATAATTTCGTGAATAAACTTCAGCAAGAACATGGAGTACATATTCATATATTTGCCCGTGGGAATGAGAAATCGAGTCCGAGAAAATCATATTCAAAATTAATTTTGGCAACTAAATTAATCGCAACATTTTGGATAATAATCTAAATTTAAGAAAAACAACACATATAAATTGATATTTTTATTTGTTTATTCATGCCCAGTATGTCCTAGATTACAGGGTAGTCGAGACTGAAAAGTGACAGATTGAGTGACTTTATTGCACATTCAAAATAAATGGGTAGGCTTTTCAAACTGATGCAGTGACCTGCACATTACAATAAATCACAATTTTCAATTAATCATACAGATGATAGTGATGGCTACATTTTAATGTCGATCAAATGTAGAAAAAAATCTATAAAAAAACGTCATGACTTTTGCACATGCACACTACCAGTTAAATGACTCTAGTTCTTTTAGTTGAAGATCACACTCACATTATTGACTAAATTAAGATAGAATTTCTACTGAAAATCAAAATCCATATTTGACATAATAAACACACTTCCACCTTTTTTTTCATGAAAAGAAGAAGGGCACCATTTAACTTAAAACAAAACTGTTCCTTAACTCACTGATCTGTTAATATAATCTTCAGTCTGTTAACCCAAGGATCTCGATTATTTTTGAGACAAAGATATGTAAATGACCTCCTCCCCCTCTATTTCACATGGAACTTTTTCCTTTACATGGCTTTATTAAGTGAACCTCTTTTGTGTTTTTGTAAGTGCACAGTGCAAGTATTAGATCAATTACAGTAGTTTACATCCAAAGCTATATAATCATAGATTAAGCAAGTTGTATTTTGCTGCATCTTGTCTGAGGTAAGAGTAAATGTAACTAATAACAATATACATGTACATAATATAATATTTCTATTGAACATAGGTATATGTAACCCTGGTAACTACTACTGCAATACACCGCTCAGCTAGAGAGAACTTCTCTTTACCTTGATCTGTTGAGTGTAAGAGTAGTAAGCCAGAGGTCCTGGGTTCGATCCCTAGCAAAGGCAGTGATTTAAATTTAATTAATCATGTGCTCTGTTACATATAGAAGGCATTCGGTGTCTTGAACAGCTTCTATAGTGTTGGGCATTAATCAGAACGAACCTTGGAATTCATAACTAGCATACAAGTGATGTCAATAATAATGTAATCTCGGACTAAAACCTGGACAGACCCAGGACATACTGAACCACAATAATCCTTGTTTGTTGGCATGGTAAGACTCATCATTGTCAAAATTCATAGAAACAAACTACATCCAATGTTTAAAGGTGACAAAACTGACAAGAAATTCATTAGGTCAGAAAATTCACCACACATACAAATCTTCAACAAATAATACAATCACAAAGAGGAAGAAGTTGATGTGGATTGTGTACAATGTTAACATACCAATGTATACTATTGTATATATCAGGTTGTACCTCAAATCACAAAATGTAATACTTGTTTATTCTTTGTATCCTTACAAAATATGTATGGAAATGACTGCATATGAAGGTCGTTGGGAAAAGAATTCAAACCTTTAAAATAACATCAAATAACACAGGAGCAGTTTTTGTCATGTCAAACATGCCCATACCCTATGCATTGTTGAGGTCACCTTGCTTTCCATTATCTTGCCAAATACAGCTTGTTGACTGGGCTATTGTTAACAGGTATTTCTCTGGTCAAGCTAGACATTAGACAGTTCAAATAAATTCAGATAAAGAATAGAAATGGACATCTGGAAGCAAAAAAACTACTGATGTGTTAAATTTGAGTTGATGTGAGTGGTGCCCAATGTTAAATAGAAGTAGGCAGGCCAGATAAACAAAGAATTAATTTCAATAGCCTCTGACACAATGCTACACATAAAACAGGAAAGACATTGAGACATAATGGAAAATAATGTCGCATTCAGACACTAAGGGAAATACATGTAATCAAACACTCCTGTGGACCAGTTAACATTAAAATCAGTGTCATAAACTTATCTTCCACACAAAAAATATAAACATATAGAATAACAATTATTATACAGCACTACATTTTCAATAAACATTCAGAAATTTGACAACTTTTTTTTCAGACTGTTCTATACAAAAAATATTGATCATCCACACATAAATCAAGTCTGGAAATGAAATAGGTCTAATTTTGTATTCAATGCATAACTTCATTTTATGCAACTCAATATATAATTTTTATTTATTTATTTAAATTTCATTAAGATTTCATTGGAAGTAAACAGCCATTCTACAGACACATTCTACATGTACATTTAAAAAACATGTTGTTTTTGGTTTAATTAATCATTGATGTCATTTTTCAAAGTTTCATTGAATTGGGGTATGAAAAAAATAATTGCAAACAGACTTTGTTTCATACCCCTATGAAACTAAAAAATAATTGACATCAATGCTAATATAATTGATTTTTGAAAACAATTTCAAAAATCAAAACATCTTTTATTCGAAATTTTCACAAATCAATACAAAACGCTAATGGCCGTATTGTGACGTCACATTTTTTGTGCCATTTGCAGATTTTTTTCCCATAAAGATATAAAAAAAAATAATCTCAGCCATATCAGAAAGCCGCATTCTGCTTACAAATAATGGAAAATTAATTATGTCAGGTTATGCAATGAGCTAACTACATTGAATAACATGCAAACCCATCATTATTCAATGTACAAAATGTGTAAAGTACAACAAATAAAAAAAATCTTATTGAATTTCTATGGCCAAATACGACATGAAATCATTAAAGAAAGACTATTAAATGTGATTGTCATCAGTCTGTAAGATTTGTATTTATATAATGCATGTCCACTTCATTCTGTAATCCATTTTAAGTCGACAGTTTTCGTTTGATATCAAACTGTTCAGATACAACCTCAATGCTCTTAGAAAGTTAGGACAAAAACAATACAACTTAGGAGACATATTTGTATAGTCACACCACTCTTTATAGGGCGAAAATGAACCTAGTGGAAATAATCAATATAGAGAGTGTAAACGGTAGCCTTTTTATTGAAATGGCAGTGATGATATATGTAACCCTGGGATAGAACACAATGTAACTCCAGTATACAGAACTAGCAAACCAGTACTAGTCGTTCAAGGAAACATGCTACTTTCTGTTAAGAGCTTTGTTTACAAAATAATATTGTAAACATAACTTATTTACAGGGCATTAGATATTACTGTATAGAGCTGATCATATTACATTAAATTGGTTAAGGTTTCTAATTTCAGCATGGATACTAATGTTTTTTCTTTATTTTGTGTACAACTTTGTTTCTGCTAAAAAATCTCTCATGGCTTGCTCATTGGTTCACAGAATATATAGTAGCTGTTTAAAATACTGTTTATAACTTGGTTTATGCTTTGTCACATTACATTACTATAGTATTAATTGTCTTCATCAAGTTATGCTACTCTACTCTCTGTCCTTAGGTACCACTGCTACCATACATCAAGTCTAGTGCACTATGATGTTAACTCCAGTGCACTATGATGTTAACTCCAGTGCACTATGGTATTAACTCCAGTGCACTATGATGTGAACTCCAGTGCACCATGATGTTAACTCCAGTGCACCATGGTGTTAACTCCAGTGCACTATGGTGTTAACTCCAGTGCACTATGATGTTAACTCCAGTGCACTATGGTGTTAACTCCAGTGCACTATGGTGTTAACTCCAGTGCACTATGGTGTTAACTCCAGTGCACTATGGTATTAACTCCAGTGCACAAGAGTTCACTTTTCTTGTGTACAAGACCAAGTTGAATTTCTCCAAAATGAACCCATTTGATTATGAGTGTCTCTCAAACTTATTCTGCTAGTTATATTGTACAGCATAGTAAAGTAGATGAACAGTCTGAACCATTTGGACTACTCTACAGTGTGAATGACTTCACAAGTGTACTTTACATCTGTATCGCAGCAGATCCCAGCCACACTGAAAGGTGTTACTGTATACTCAGTAATTAATTAACTAAACCACCTCCAGACAACAAAGGCATGTCTATAGTACTAATATTGATCAGGAAAGCACCACACCATTTTTGTCT
This sequence comes from Pecten maximus, assembly GCF_902652985.1. Lineage (NCBI taxonomy): Eukaryota > Metazoa > Mollusca > Bivalvia > Pectinida > Pectinidae > Pecten > Pecten maximus. Next base: position 30,171,879 of record NC_047024.1, on the reverse strand, counting down.
ATTACCGCACATTATTCAAAATATCCTTTCAAATTTTAATCTTTGCGAGTTCTGTTCTATGAAATTAAACCCTGAAAATTTCTCACCTCAAATATAATACATAGATAAGATGCCTGAAAATTGACCCATATATATATATATATATATATATTTATAGAGAGAGAGAGAGAGCTCAAGGGTGAACTAGAATTAAGACACAAATTCCCCCATTATTGCTATTTGATCATTTCAACACATTGACACAATGGTATAATTAACGTGATTATGATACAAAATGGATTGTATTTTATATAACAGAAAATACTGCAATTCAAATTTCATTTTGAAGAAAAAAAATCTAGTTTTCCAAAATATTATATCCATGCAAGAAACCCACCTCCTTATCCATCAATTAAAACCCTTACATAAACTTACCCTATTAACTACAAAAGACACACAGAATGACACATGGTAACACAGTATACCCCAATCTAATAGGGGCTGTTCCATTAAAGTATCTACCTAACTCAAGGACTCCAAAATAGATCACTTCTAGTTGGATTTCCTTCCTATTAGTTCTATGTAATTTATTAAACAAATTCTATGGGTGGTACCTCTTAACAAAACCTGGAGTCCTGGGGTGGGATACATGTTTTACTGTAATAGCCCTAAGGCATATGGGGGCATAAATACCTTTCAATGTTACATTTGTTTCTAAAAATGAAATATGCAATGAGAGTAACATGAACAGATGAGAAAAATCAGAATAGATTATTATCTGAAATGACGAAACTTTTATATCGTATCAAAAATAGGATAAACCTACTGTAAGTTTAAAGTTTCTGGTATAAAATGACCAGGAATAATTGTTCTCTGATTTCCAGAAATCTAATGTAAGGTCTGAGGACTTCGCAACATATTAAAAACAAAACATTCTTTTTGCATACAATTCATTGTAAAACAGGGATGAAAAGTCAAACAAACCTTGGTCTGTCTCAACAATGTATAATGTCAATGACAAGTCAGACCATGCACTGTGTATTAAATTTGCTAGCTAGTTAACACCAGGGTCATCCCAGTATATCTATATCTCCATCACCCTCATCCTCGTGTAAACTGCCAGGGTCTTCGATTGTAAGTGATAGCACTTCCTCTTTCACAAATAATCCACTGCGTTTCTCTTTCAGCATTTGCCTGTAATCTTTTCGCTGACGCTGTCGGATGGCTTTTTGTCGGCTTCTCCTTTCCCGTGTTTTCAATTTCTGAATGAAATATCAAAGCAAATATATAGATTAAGACAATGTGTACCGTTTTCAAGATAGAATATGTAATTTCAAAGTTTTAGTTTCCATCTTTGCATTTTGAATTCTTGTTATACTAATAGTCGACAATATATAAGTAATAATTCCCAAAAATGGAAAAAGGCTTGATAGCGAGGATTAAATCTAGTACATCACTTCACAGACACTAGTAGTAGTTATTACTTGTTAATTAATGTTGCACTAAATTTGCATTCTCTCAACAACAGCTATCAAAAGGAAGAAACGGCAGTGCCATCCTACAGTTCAGGGTTTTCACCAGGTATTTTAGGAATAGTCCTTTTCATAGTAAATGGGGGCTATTTGTATAATTTAAATGAACTTCCCGAAAAAAAGTCGAGTCCTATTGCTTCAAAAGACTATGGAGACTGCTTCAACATAACTATGGCTGACATAATGTACATGTATATGCAATATTCTGGAATCCATCCATACATCTTAACGTATACTGTCTGTCTCCACAATTGTTCAAATTGTCCAGAGGGAGAGAATGGATTATTTGAAAATATCTTACCCGAAACTAAATGAGCTCTCATATATACTTTCATCTGCAACTATTATACCCTCACAAGTTTTGAAGAGTGGTTGACCAATAGCAAACTAGTTGCAGAGCTTAACACACTACACTTTCAAGGAAATGCATACCAACAGTTAGTCCACCTGAAGAAATAGGCAATTTTTTTTTCAGGTGTAACTGCAAATTTTGGGAATATGGCTGAAAGATGAAATAATTTCATGTGGGAATGGGGTTCATTAATGGCCCACAAAAGCCTTCATTAAAAGCCTAGGAATTTGTTGATTTTCCAATACTTCTTACCTTGTCAAACTTTTTACTTGGCGTAAATTTATCTTCTTGTGTGCTATCAGGGCTGCATTGGTTTGTTGCATGTCTACATACACACTCCCTTATTCTTTGTAACTTCTCGTCATTCAAGGAATCCAGCTCTGTAACAAGATACATCTATCATTGACAGCTGCACGACAGCAGTTAACAACGTTAAGACCTATACTTCGGTTTATTTTTTTTTAGTTAACAACGATAAGACCTACACTTCGGTTTATTTGTTTTAACATCCTATCATATATATATGATTAACAGCCAGGGTCATTAAAGGATGTGCCAGGTTTTTAAGGTGGAGGAAAGCTGGAGTACCCGGGGAAAAATAGTTTAAAATACTGGCCTACGGTCTGTACCAGGCAACTGCCCCACATGGGTTTAAAACTCGCAACCCAGAGGTGGAGGGCTTGTGATATAGTGTCGGAACACTTTTACCACTCTGCCCCTAAGGTCTATATCTCAGTTTAATTTGGTATTGTTTGATGTCATATCAATCGCTACACTCATTTATAAGTAAGGACATGCTAACCTTTGTCATATAAATGCGTCCTGTGAGTGTGTGTCTTGGGAGGCTGCAGTATAATTAGTCTATCTTCTTGTGATAGCACCAAACTGATGCTAGCTTTATATTTCTAACTCACTGAAGCATACTGCTCAAAACACAGAAAAATACACCCCAAATGGTCAGACATTTGCACTGTCAATCATATAAATGGGGTCCTTTTGACAGATTAAATTGATTTCCTAAAAATAGCTCGGATTCTTTTTATTTTCATGCTTCAAAAACAATAATGGAATGGAATCTTTGTACCATTATCTATCAAGGCGTTTATTATTGTCTATTTCGATAAATGGCAAAAATAATTACATTACATATGAATTGTGTATCATTTTAAGTAGACTGGTTTTACTGTTACCGGTAAGTCAAATTTATCTTAAAAGAAAGCTAATACTATAGGATACCTTTATTAAGCATTTGAGTATTTTTTTGAAATATCGAGTGCAATCAATATTATTTTTTTAAAGAGAAGATATCCATGAGGATTTTGGCACCTTCTCGTACTTCGCAGGTGATAGTGGCAGCTGTAACAAACATCAATTGTCAAAATCCAAGATGATATGCCAGCTCCAAATTGAATGGGATGGGTACAATTAAGGATCAAGCTAAGTTTGAGAAATATCCTTCTACTACTTCTAAAGATGGAGTTATTAAACAAGGTAAAAGGTGTATCTTGTATAATAGATAGACCGACAAAGGACTTTAAATGATTTGATTAACGGCACACATCGCCCCCACCCAATCGGATGATGAATGGTTGTGGGATAAAATTTGTATTTAACTGTGAAAGATATATATGCCAAATATCACTTTTCTCCTTTATCAATATTGCAACCCAAGGAATGGCATACCGATGACAAACTCTGTGTCTGTAGGCGATACACTGGCACCAGGATTGATGATCCGAATCACCTCCATCTGCTCTCGTAGTCCCAGTTCCCGACTAACAATGTGACTGAGGTCCTCCACCACTTGGACACGTTCCACTGGACTCAGACAAGTCCTATTCACAAAAGAATATACTACATGTAAAATTAATGAAAACAATTCAAGCAAAAGTAAAAATCTTTGAATACTCAATACTTGTTTTTATGCAACTGCAGATTTCATGTATCCATTTCAGAATTGAATTAAAAGTAAACAATTAAACTGAACATTCATACACAACTGTGGTTCAATCATTAACAAAAGCACAACCAACAGATGCATTACATGCTCGTCTCACCCTTTTCAAAGTTCAACTGAAAATTGACCCAAAAATTTAAGTCCCAAACCAGGGCATCCAGTTGATAGTGATGGGATATTGGTTTCACTTTCAGAATTGATATTCGGAAATGTGTAATTGATCGATTATCGATTATAATATAATCAGTTTTCAAAGTTTTGCACATAATTGCCCTCTTGGAGAAGAGAATATTTTTTGCATGTCTTAGCCTTTGTTATCAATATTTTTAATACTGAACACAAACAAAGCATTTAATTGTTGTTGTTATATTTAAATCTCCTTAATAACTTGTTAACGACCAATGAATATATATCAGCAAAAAGTAACTTCTTTTTTTCAAAATCATCATCAATAATGTTTATTTTGATCTTCGATAATTGGCCCACAACTACCAGTTGACAAAGTTTTAGCAATTTTAGAAGTAAAATTACTATTTATAAGAAATCTGAAGGGTCAAAACATCTGTCAAAAAGACATGTGCTTTCAACCCCAAAAGTTAAATATCATTTTAGGGAGTCAAAAACATACTCTCAAAGGTATCCTGGATGCCTTGCAAACATGTCACACTTTTGAAAAATATAGAAATTATTTTCAAACGTGAATCCTTAACATAAGTATTTGACCCCACAAGAACATTCATGCCAAAACATTTGACAAGAACACATTTTCAAACTTAAATTTTAATATTTTTTTTCAGACTGACAGTCATCAACAAATTCTAAGGAGTACAAAAATCGGATTGCAAGAAAATCTGGCATTTCCCCCCTAAGATTACAATATATGTCTTAAGTAAAATTACCAATTTCTACTATCTGCAAATGTGTCTGAACGGCACTTTGAGTTTGACGAAGTTTTACTGTGACTTTTGACTGGAGTTATGTCCCCTTCTGAGCTACTGGTGTTTGGGTTATCCTCAGTCTCCGATGTAGCAGCCATATCATAGGAGTCACAGGAGATACTTTGCCAGTCAAAGTCCTGAACAAGAGCAATGGCGTCTGAAAACAAATCCGTCAAATCATGAACACCACAAATACTGTATGTTCACCCCACATACTGTATTTGATCTAATCAGGGCGCAGGGCGTGGGTAATTGACAGTAGGGGCGCCCTTATTAAGATTAGTTATTCTGAAGTTTTATGAATCAGACTATACCTTATAGCAGAATACCCAAGGCTGTGGAAACAGTAAAATATTCAGTCATAGAAATATTCCAGATGAAGATATCTATTCATTATCATATATTAAGCTTAAACATCACTTGAATATTCCTATAAACTTGTAAACCATGCCAGCTGATCTTCAAACCAAAGAACGTGTGTTCCACCATTTATGTTCAAATGGAACTCTCTTGTGTGTTCTATTTATAGACACAGGTGATTTCCCAGATCATACCAGACATCGTTTTCTTTGACCTAATAATTGATTTACAATGTCTAAAAGTCTATATTTGTATGTGTGTTTAGTTTCGGAAGCTCTTTGCACTGACATGCCATCTGTCGGAATAGACAAAATGTGGCGAAAACTTGTGTTCCAGTTACTTAATATGCAGAAGAAAATTGAACACATAAAGTAGTAAAACATTTCACATGAATTATTACTTTTGAACACCATTTTGACACTCAGTCAAAGATTTATTTCCTTGAAAAAAGGTAGGGCGCCCTTATTAGGTCAAATATGGTATATATGAGAATATATTCTTATGGTCCACTTAGAGCTATTCCAAAAAATTGTTCTATTATTGAAGAAAAGATATATATATATATCATCCAGGAAGTGATAGAGATGAGTTTACTCTCTCCAGCAGAAATTCTAATACTCATAATGGGCAAGATTATAGAATATATATGGCCTAGACTTGTCCACAAAGGTCATACCTGAGACATCTGTATCCTGTATGATATTCAATAATGAAGTGGAAATGTCCCCAAAAAGATGTTCGTTTAAGTCTCCATCAATGTCTAGGTAGAGATCATGCTCATCACTACAGTCTGAGCTAGCAGCACTTGTTCCTGTGGATAGGTTCTGGTGGCTGTGCAAGGATGACTGTTGCCATACTCTACAATAAATACAATAATTTGTGTTACAGTCTTTCGATAAAATAATAGCCACTGGCACCAAAAAAATGTCATGAAGCCGATTACACAATGATGCTTGGTGTGTAAGTTTCATTTTTTTGCTTCCAAAAGTGTACATAGAAATAGGACAAAATATTTAACCAAAGCTTGAAAAATATAGTTTTTAAACTCGTATGACAGAATATTTTGATATTTTTCACTCATGCTTCAGCACTCGTGAAAATATCGATATTCTGTCATACTCGTGAAATATATGTTATATTAAACGGGAAGCCATTCAATATCCTCTATATATTCGATTTATATAACATATTCAGTGCTAACAGGAGAAAATTAAATACTACACATTTAATGTACCCAAAAGTTTGAGGAACAAATATGATCATTAGAATGCTATATTACAATTTTTGAAAGGCCTGATCAATGCAAATTAAGCATTTTTTACTATTATAGGAGAATATGTGCATGAATAGCTCATGTCAAAATTTTGTCAAAAACTAGTCTGAAAATTTCAGAAATACAGCAAAATAACCAATTTATCTATCTCCGCTTCGAATGAAAAAATTTTGCAAGTTTCAATGAGGTGAATACAAAGGTCCGCTCTGATTGGTCAAAAACAGAAAACATATTTTCACTACAAAATCTTATATTTTCACTGCTCATCGCTGCAGTGAAAATATAAGTTTTATTAGTTTGATAAATAGAGGTTACATAACGAGTGGTTGTTGGATATGGAATTTATTTCACACGAGTAAGTTATTTTTTAAAAGTTACAAAAGACACAAGCTTTAGCGAGTGTTTTTTGCAACTTTTAAAAAATAACTTACGAGTGTGAAATAAATTCCATATCCAACAATTCAAGTCGTGAAACCTGTTTCTACCACAATAATATCGGCTTGAATCAAAGGGAAACGTGGCCAAGTATAATTTCGCGTACGCAAATAAAGTGTACCGGTGACGTCCGGGACCCGGTGTTGTGACGTCATTAAATTATTGATGACGTCAATAACAATTGCAGCTTGGGTCAAAGTTCACCGTGTTAGCCAATCGAAATGCGTACAGAGTTTATACCACGTGTGGTATAAACAGATTGTTAATCAACAGCTGTAATGATTAACTGATGGTCTGAGAGTTGAATAACACAGGGTATTGTGGTAGAAATTTCTATATTTCACAGGCAAAAATGCAATAAATCATTCTAGCTATAGTGAAATTGTGACTAAGCACATGTACCTCAAGCTTCAACAAAACTGATGGAAATGGCCACAGTTGCTCAAGGAATCAAAATACTGATAAATACTTACCTATCATAACTGCTGTTTAATGCCACTGTTTCATTGTCATTCTTTCCATCTAACCTTCCAAGATCAGCTAAATCAAAGTCTTTCAGCAGAATTGACTCGGAGGCCCACGGACTGCAACAACAATTATCAGGTAAAAGTTCCATGTTTTTTGGCTTATACTCAAGGTCTACACAAATTACAATCCTGTTGTGAATACAAATTTCTATAAATGAATAGACATCGTTGTAATGACCTGTCAACCTCTTAAGTGTTTTTTTCAAGCATATTTCGATGCGCCCGGATTTCGGGCGGAAACTGCATCAAAGAATTCGTGCTTCGGAAATAAGAGGTCGCAGTCGGCAAAATAATTTCCGATAGAAAAAGAGCCGACCAGCGGCCTCTTATGTTATAGGAGTAACATATGTCTATCAAATGTGTAAGATTTGGTGTAGGGACAAGAAGAAATCGGGGCTATTAATTATCATGCCTCAAATGCAAATTCTATGTAATAGATCAGGCCTTTTTCTGGAGGCTTTTTGGGGCCATTGATGGGCCCCATTCCCAAAAGAAATTATTTCATATCTAAGCCAAATACCCAAACCAGTGAGAAAAAGCCCTGTAGATAGATTGGGCCATTTTACCTGGCTACCACGTGCAGACCACGTGCTTTTATTTTGTATTCTTTCTTCAGTGATTTCCAAGCTTTCCATTGATGTACGAAATATATTCATTGTTGCTTATCATATATACCAAAGAAATGTGAATCATCGATAAATAACTTTGATGCCTGGCCGAGCCTAACGTATGCTATTATTCATATTGCCTAACTTAGCCAAGTGACAATGAAATCAAAAACTATTTTTCGCAGTGAACAGCACATATTCACAGCATGTTGACTACATGAAAATAACACAATAACTAGGTCTATAACGTTGTACATATTGAAACAACTTCAGTTGTACACTAGTGCTTTCCAGACCAGAAAAGTTGCGTTACGACTCTGAAAACGAACCGGCGTCTTCCACGTTTCGCATTTTTTCAAGCAGATGCATAATGTTACCTGGTGGAGACCGCGGTGTCTGCTATCATTTTCTGTGAAGCTTGGAGTTCCAGAGCCAAGAATGAACCGTTTAGTGAGTCGCCGGCAAATTCTGTTCAACAATGCAGAAGTTTAAAGCAAGCATACAGACATTATAGTTACCAACGTGGACCACAAAACATGCCGACATGTGCGTCACAGATTCTCCCGTACTGGTATGAAACGAGAATTTTGATTGGCTTAGGTTTTTCGCATGGCTAAATAATCACATGACTTGTCAGGAGTCCGGAAAAATGCAGTTGGTCTTCACATTTGTTTCGGAGTTGATAACTGTTGTTGAATATTATTAAACGAACGCATACATACAAATATTTTGTTTCTGTCATCGAGATTATGTTTCTCGAATAGGAGAGCTAACCCCAGACATTTATTCCCGCCATTTCAAGGGGAACAATCTATTATGGACAAAAGGTAGGCCTATATATAAATTGAAATGGCATAGATTTTGGTAATTGAATATCAATTTGTCTAGCGGCGAAGTTACTCGCATACTTTTAACATGCACATATATACTTTAGCCAGCAGTCATTGAGAACGAATGTAACGAAAGTAAGCTTTAAGTAAATTAAAAATTTGGCTAAAGTGCACAAGGCCGGTTAGCTCAGTCGGTTAGAGCGTCGTGCTAATAACGCGAATGTCGTGGGTTCGACCCCCACACTGGCCAGAAAACTTTTTGACAATTTTGTTTATTATTTTTCTTGTAACAATTGATGACAGTCAAATTCATCCTTACATAGACATAGTCTTAAACCTCATTATTTATGGCAATTAGCGCTGCGTCATCCAAATTGTCTTTATAATATTGGATACATAATGAAATTGATTGTAACTGTTCAGGTAAGTAATGTTCAGCTTTTATGTCACCACTGTGGCCTTTTCTACACAGATTTTGTAACTCATGTTATTTTGCAGTGTTCCGTAACGGATAATATCCATGATAATCTATGGTGTATTATAGCATCCATTTCAAGTATAGAACTAAGTACATATCTGCATTCACTACCTGATTATTCATTAATACATATTTTACTAGGTGGTCCAATGAACCATCAGGTGAATGAAGTTGATCATGAAGAATTTAGATTAGAGTCCATATATGCCATAAAACGAATGTTTGACCTGTACACATAATTAATAGTATCATACTTGTGCGATACTTACTTATGTAGTGGATGTAAGGGAAATTAAAATTTTCCCAATTATAGGAATTGCATTTTTTTTTTATGTACATTGAATATTAGACATATATACTACTCAACTTATATCTATGATAATTAACTATATGTATATAAAATTATATTGTGAACTCGCATGCACTTTTTTGCTTGACATCACTATGTAAATAGTCACGTATTATCTACGTTACACTGATTGTATCAATTTGTATTATCATGCTCTTCTTTGTGGAGGAAATAAAGATGATAATAATAAACAAAAAAGATTCAACATGATAAACAATTGTAATTAATCTTCAGGCGTTTGTTTTATTACTTTATTACTTATTTATGCTTTATATTATGCATTTATGACACTGGATGCAGGGTAATATGAAGGTCTGTTTACCCGGTGTCTTCCCACTCAGCCAACATATCCTATTTTAACATTAGGGGTAGGAACAATAGAGAACAATAGGCACTAATTACAGGTAAGTTATAGCCTGTTTTGGAGAAGTAATTGATTCTCAGGTTACCTGTGTTACCTGTATTACCTGTGCTACATGCTGTTAACAGTTTGTAGATAATGTATACTAAATATATATCACAAATACTTTTATGAAATTAAAAACATGTCAAAATATGAATAAATTAGGGAAAATAATTCATTCCTCTATATCTTTCATTGTTATAAATTTCACACTTTATTATAATTATAATGTTTTATAAATAAAACAGAAAATACATTTGTTCAATTTTAACCTTTACATATATTGTAAGGAAACATTATTAATAAGTTAAGTCAACGTACCTGTTTCATTGTGATATATAACAGGGATATATAATGTACTTCAGAGAAAACAATTAAAAACAAAACACTTTAAATGACATTTTAATAGTTCAAGTAAAGCAAATCATGTATGATCATGAAACTGATTGAGTAATAAAGCACAAATCAGTATAATCCTATAAATCACAGATAAAGTTCACAATATCTGAATAGGATATATCGTCGGTTGTCATATATATGCAGTCTTCACATACGAAAATAATTCACGTAATAAATAGTTCAATCTTATTACTACAAAGAAACATTAGTCTATATAATAGTCACTTCCTTTAACACGAGCAATCGTAATCCAAGTTCAAGTCACTTTATGAAATTGAATGTTAAATTATATAATGTTTAGAATACACAAGTTCAATTTCTCAAAGTATATCATAATCACTTAGGTCCCTTTATGAAATTTAATGTTAATGTTCAGAAGACACAAGTATACGATACACGGGTATATAATTGTCATTATCCTGGATTTATTACTCCAAGTGGATAAGATGTGAAGCTGCATCAACGTATGGACACTGTCGATCTACACATCTCCAATAGCATCTATCACTGCGCATTGTCTTCATTGAATACAGTGTATTTGAATCCCTCTTGGACCAATAATATCCTCCCTACCATTCTCCAAGAAATCAACCCTAATCTGGGCATTTGTCATTGCAATCTATAATCTATTTTCAGGAACGTCAAGTACATTAAGTGTTCAGAGAAAAATAACTTATTGAATTGGTAAAATGTTCTAATTCTGAGGGAATTTTTTTATTGGTAATATACACATACTCTTATCAACAGTTTTGACTACATATCATTGAAGATCATGTGATTGTAACAAAATGTACCTTTATTTTTGTTGAAACAATAATTCAATTAGTAATAATTAGTTGCTTATTATAATATAGTAATCATATCTAATTATAAGGGAAAAAACAAGAAAAAAATTATTGAAAGTACACTAAATATCACTGTTACCTGTATATGGTGCGATTTTAATTATAAAAGATTTTCCATTATTTCATTTCTAAAAGTGTTGTGTAATATAATTATTAATATAAGTAATAAATTATCACTAACTCCTGGTGTCGCAAGTGGAGGATGTCTATAAATACTGAAAAAACCAAAGTTTTACACTTCAGGGGAAAAAATTCACCCAGATCTTTTTAATGATAGTAACCGTGTAAATGGTAATAAGTTGCGTACCTACCGCCTATATAAAAATGAAATTAGTACAAGTTTTTATGTTAAAAATATTAGAAATAGATCACACAGAAGAATTTTATCTAATTTTAGAAGTGGTTCTCTGCCATTAGCTATAGAAACGGGTAGATACGCCAGGCCAATAATTCCTTTACAAGAAAGGAAATGTATATATTGTACATCAAATCATGTTGAGGATGAAACTCACTTTTTTATTGATTGCGATTTTTACTCTGACTTGAGACTTTTAGTTTTTAATAAAGCAGAAGCTAATTTACAGAATTTTAATGCTTTAAACAGCAAAGATAAATTAATATTTCTTATGAAAGAAGATAATTTGCAAAAAGATGTCGCCAGGTTATTGTTTGATATGTACCAAAGAAGACAAAACTTTTTATCAATAAGTCTTAATATTAATTGACACTCAAGATTTTACTGTAGTAGTGTCTCATAAGCCAAATATGGCTGGGTGTTGATGCATTTTATCGTTTTTAATGAAATTATGCTTGTATTTTATGTATATTTTATGTATCAATACGTGACACTTTAATAAACATATCTGAATCTGAATCTGAAACTATATGTATTTTGTTATTGATACGTACATTTGAATGTATAAGGTATTCTTAAACATTTTCTTCACTTGTTAGTCACCTTTGAGTCCCATGTATACGTATACTGAAACAGACTATACCTACATTTTCCACAGGTAAACCCAGGTAATGTTTATATAGCAAAAACAACATGTTGGCTGAGTGGGAATGAACCGTTTACCCGAAGGTATCATTAATATATTTCCCTCGGGCGAGCCCTCAGGAAATATGATACCTTCGTGTAAACAAACCTTCATATTCAATTACAATTCTTTATTAATCTTGAGAATTACATCTCATCGACATAATACAATTACAAGAATGCAAAAATAATACAAGCCAGCTCGGGTAGAGCAATGCACATATGACATTATAGCATGCACATTTTGTATATAAATTGTATGTATGTGTGTGACTCAATAAGGAAATTAATAGTATGGATCAAACTACTAGTTACTAGAAGCCAACAGAGTAGAACGTAGTAGCGATGCTTGGTATAAAAACTTGTCCGGGTTACTTAATTCTTTAACATTGCCCGTTGATAGTAAATTTATTAACTTATAGACAGAGGGATTAACCCGATAATGAGGCTTTATATATTTTATTCTGAGACCGTTAAAGGAGGGACATTTTAAAATGAAATGGTATTCATCTTCTATGTCATTTCTACAGAAAGGACAAAATCTTAAATTGTGAGGAATATTTTTATGCCGTCCAGTTTCAATTAACAGGTTATGTGAAGACAAACGTATTTTGACAATTGCCTTTTTATATTTAACAGGAAAAGGCTTACTTAAGTGATGCGTTTCCGCTAATCACAGGCACATAAATCATAAACATGAGATATGATAATACGTTTTGTCTGGTCAGTATTTTATCAGTTTTATTTGGAAACTGATTAAATATTTTAAAATTAGGGAAGTAAAACAAGCTACAGTGAATAATATGGAATTAACAGAGCTACGAGGAGAACGGAGACAGCTGGAATGATCACATTTAATGGATAAATATGTTTGTTTGTTTCGTCGAATATAAAATATAAATACACTGTACATGTAGCCCTCTAATTAAACTAATTATGAGCGAGTTGTAGTTTGTAACCTTTGAATTGATACTTGTTCTAACATCATAGAACGACATAGTGGATAAGTATATGAATCTATATAGTGATGTTTGAAAGAATTCTTATGATCGATATGTCTAAGAGTGAAGCTGAATGGCTTGATATGGTCAATAAGGTCTGGTATTTCATAGACATACTGATATCACCCTGACACATAGTCCCTGCAGATAGAGTGCAAAACTGGTAGATGCGACTGAATTTTGGATCTTCATATCTTTTCCCTAAAATTCAATATTTCCTTTGACGTTCCTCACTCCAGGCTTTGGAGAGTTCGCCCATATGAAGGACTATTGTCTATGCCAAGTTGTTATGACATACAAACGTCATTAAAATACTATGTGGTATTCCCTGCATGACGCTTGCCAATGAACGGGAAATTCAAGATATACATATCATACTTCGTTTGTTTTTGGACGATAAATAACAAGTTTACACCCAAACGGAGATCTATAGGGACAATACGATACATGCAAACTGTAATGGAACAACGACATGCAAACAGATAAATAACCAAAAATGTACATAACTCAGATAGTAATACAGGGACACCTGTATTGACCGTCCACTACTTACACAGCTCGAACAATGCCCCAGTAACCCATTGTTATAGTGTACGTGTCAACGTACGCACACAATCCAAGGCCATTTGACGGCTCCCGGCACTAATATCTGGCTAATTAATCACCTATATCTCATAAATCGACGCAGTATAGATCGATAACTGTAATGGGTATGTACTTAGAGTTCTTTGTATAAATGCAATATTGAAAATTATGATTTTTAAAAAAAATTACCTGACTTTTCGTTTGACCAATTTCGAGGTTATGGTCAGCTCCTATGACCACTTCAGGCCCTTTGCATCACTGACGAGTCCTAGAAGGACGAAACAGCTGTATGATGTCCCTAATACCACTGACGAGTCCTAGAAGGACGAAACAGCTGTACGACGTAGCTTAATTCATTTTTGTTCTGCTGTATCTAACTTAATTTGCTTTGAAAGGTGCTAATACATTTTTGTGTCATTTCTACAATTCTTTTGAACATGTAAACAAAATTGAAGGTTATGCCTGGCGTTTCTGTATGTCTATGTCTATATATCAAATCATAAACCAAAGTAACGAAAAATATAGGTTTATGGAATGAGACCATTCCCAGGGTTATCTTGAACGCGTTGTCGACAATCACATATTTTCCGAAATTGAGACGTTTCACTAGGCTGGTGGAGGTACAAACTTGATTATACATTGTATACGGTGTTTTGGTAGACGAGGCCAGTACTTGTGGTTGGATCAATAAGAGACACTTTGATGATGTCGAAATGTTGAAAACCTGTACTTGGAGACATTACTCTGACAAACAAGCAGTTTTTCTATAAACTTTAGAGCGGAACGTCTAGCAAAGAAAGGAAAGTCTCCCTTTGAAATGGATATTGGCGCTTTTTCAATGTTTTTCTTTTAGGTGTTATTTGTTTTGAAGTTTCAGGACATGTATTGTGTTTCGTTCTCTTCGTATTCTGAAAGGTCTAATATCGACAAAGGTTTTTTGTTTTGCTGCGAAATAAATAAAAAAGAAGCAAAATTAATTTCAGTATTTAGTGATAAGAGAAAAGCGGTTCATTTCTCTTTTTTTCCAGAAAGTATACCGAGTGGTGCACCATTTCAAAGAAGTACTGGACAGGGAGAAAGAAAAGCCGTTTAATGGAAATGTATAATCTATTATTTACAGTCTCAGCATACATAACATTTCCCACCATAAGCGCTTCAAAATTGGACCTTAATTACAAATTAAATTAAGGACATACTCATATACCAGGGTTTGAAAGCTGCATGGCAATTCGTTGGTCATTAACACAACATAAATCATAAGGAAATGATTTTTTAATATACATAGAAAAAAAGAAAATACAGATGATAACGAAAACATATTTAAGCATATTACATAATCTTAGAGTTACAGTCTGTACTATGGTCCATATACAAATGGGAACGCTATTATTTATTGTATAATCAGTCACGACCTGAAATCAGATTATCTCCCTTGAACTGACATCGACGTTCAATAAACTGTTATAACGAGAAAAAGTAATAGAGTAATGAAATGATTGTACACAATGTAACAATGTATAAAAAAAAAAAATACATGTACTGAATACAAGCTTATTGTCTTACGTCCATATAGATATCTGTTTACTCGGTATAGACACTTCACAGAAAACGTTTGGCTCGATTTGATCTAATGAACCCAATACTCCATAGAAGTTGTATGTCTCAGCTTTTTATCGACTTCTGGATAGTCGCGAAAATAAATATCGTAAACATTAAATTCATGTAAGAATAGTGTTATAAAAAACCCCGATATATTCACAGCACATCATCATTGACGTCGCAAGTTAGTTTGTTTTGGGGCAATTTTGTTTTGGAAGAAGGAAAGTCAATGTTGGATTTTGCATGAGTGTAGAGAGTTCGGCGTCCTAATTAGAAAAAATAGAGTTAGATGTTGGAAATCATCTTTCTTCTGTGTCGATAAAGGTATATCATCCAATAATCGTCTAGAAGACTTTATTTAGTGACGTCGCACAGCTTGACTGGGGCGATATAGGCGTGGGGCACAATATAGGAAATAGAGCTGTCTTTTCCACTCACGGACAAAATCTGGGTCACTGTTTGAAAAAATTGTTCAGTATTAACTATTTGATTTCATGAGAAAGGTACACATTTATAGTACAATACTAGTACACTTAGTAGAGTAGAGTGGTTAAGTTATAATCGATAATACACGTTGCCGACATGGAACCCTTGCGCTAATAGGGCACAGAATATGTGTATTTACAGAGATTCGATCTTTTGTTCGAAAACGCAAATAAGTATCATCATTTTCCTCCTTCTTATCACGGATTTTTATATACAAAATCCTAATGCCTCTTGAAGAGGATGTGTTAATGAAACATTGTCTTACAAGTTATCCATTCGCGTACGCCTTGATTACAGGTTAATGATGGTCATTTTCAAGTTTATGGTCGACTTCGTCATCTTATTGGAAAATATTGGAACATATTCTATTTCCTGTTGTAGCATAAATTTGAACGAGTCAAATGCTCGTCGATATATAATAATCTGGAGATTCATTTGTCATTTATGTGTAAGCTGCTTACTCTCCCGGAATTCCTGGTCTGTCTGATTTTTTTCAAAGGTCGCAATGATATTTTGTTCTTACGTTGCCCTGGTTTTATTGAGCTTGATAAAGAATTATGATTTCGTTTACATACCAGTATTCTCTATTTGTACTTTTACCTGTATATGCAATGTATAAAAGCATCCCTGCAGTTCGAGTGATGAAAAAAGTAAATGAATACAACTTTTGCCTTATGAAAATATGTAAGAGACGAGACCAATGGGGTATCGACTCTTACTTTCGCATCCTCTGTCAAAAAGACTAAATAAGCTACTTAAATTCCTGCTTACTATTGTGTTTGTCCTTCCCTTTTTTTCGTTCCTAAATTTTCATTAGTAATCTACTTATATCAGAATAAAGTTCAGTATTTAACATTTTTAATTGTAACTGGTGATTTTACCAAAAAACAACAAGAAAACAATCTCATTAGAAATAATTGAACACTCAAATAGTTTCTACAAATAAGTGTAAATCATACGTAAATCATATTCAATGATTTCCAGCTCTGATGTTATATTATGCGCGTGCTCAGTGTATAACGTCACTTCCGTGTTGTGTAGAATGTCATGGAGACTCCCGAGGCCATGTCTGTCACAGTCTGAAATAAATGTACATGTACATTATTTTTACTAGTTATAAAGTTAAATAATTTCAAATGACACTAACTATTTAACATTTTCGATATTTCATTTCAAGGTGAAATACAATATGTGTTCTCTTTAAAATAATTTGCAATATGACAACAGCAGTGTTCATTATCTATGGATCCGTTTAGTTCCGGCATTGTCACGAACATATATTGCAAATAAAGTGTCTGATTATTATTTGTCGTTAAGTTTTGGACCAACTTACAGATTTCATTTTATTGCGGGAGGTTAGAATTCTCTCGGTCTTAGTGACCACCTCCTTGTCGTGTCCCGGTAGCATTGTGACGGACATCTCCACGAGTCTGTCCGGTGCTTCTAAGTTTGGCTCAATCTACAATGAAAATGGAAGATGCATGGCGTTTCAAGATTACACAGGAGGACAACAAACTTCAGACCCAGTCAATTTGACGGTATGGCGACCTCGTCATTCGTTTACTGTACATCTATGGATCAAACAAGTCCTTTTTTAACAATATCTTCCAGGATTGAGAGAACATACGTGAACAGTTGGATCACTCACTTAGTGATAATCCTTTTTGTTCTTCATAAATTGTAAATAACACATTCTCTGCCCCCCCCCCCCCCCCCCCCATTCACTCTTCCTTCATCCCATCTCCATACACCTATCCCAAACTCCACCATTTCCGAAAACAAGATCGATATATTTAAATTCTGACGTCATCTTGTGTAAATACTTATCGATCTTAAAATGTTGTTGGCGGAAAAGGGCGTCATATAAGTTTGAAAAGTTGTGCTCGATAGAATAAAACATGTTTAAATCATACATGTGCACGTTATGTACATAATGTAGGTTGAACCTCCTTAAATGTCATAGCCAATCTTATCCCGTAAATGATCGAACATTTATATACAAAATAACAAGCATGGCTGATTGGACTTAACAGAGGCCTATCTGGTACACTGGACTCCCTTATAATGCACCAAAAAAGGCAGGGTAGCTTTAATGTACATATTATTAGAATAAAGGCTACATTAGCTGGTTATTCGAATCGGACATACTTTACGAGTAGCCTCATTTCCAGTGCAGAAAGACTTTAGCAATACGTTCCAAATTACAAAATACATGTACATATTTACGTCAGATTTGGTCGTCCTCTTTTCAATATATCGGGACGTCATAGAAGATAACTCATGAAGAATATAGATATGCTGATTTGCTTTATGATACTTAAAACTAAAAAATATATTATAGAATGTATTTATGAAACCCACCTTTTAATAAAAATGTGTTTCATGATCCCGAAGTAGGGATACAATGTACTATAAACCCCTGTTCAGTGGAATCGTTTTTGATCATCAGTCATTCGCAATAGTCAAAGAAGAAGCTTATATAATTGGACATTAGTAACAATAATTTAAATTAAATGTCGCCTTACGGAGAAAGTAGACCCATCCATTCCTTTTTCTGGTGGGTTCTTTACTCCAAGTTTGTACTGATGCTTGCTTTTATTTTCTCCCATGGAAATCTCACAAACCCAATCGTCACCTTGACCGGAGTAAGCTATCGTCTCGCGCATCTGTTTGTAGTAATCAATCTCTTCTTGCTTCATGGCTGAAATAAACAAGATAAAATGGACGTGCTTGATACATATCATCGAACGATTGGTCTGTGGTAAAGGGGTTAGGACGGGGAGATTGCTTTCATAAGGTGATCAAACTATATATTGATACTCTTGCATAATTAATCGTAAATTCTACGAAAGCAGTATCGGTTAATATCAACAAACAATATTAAAAATCTTACCTATCTATTTTTTTCCAACACGAGTACAAAATCATAGTTTCACATACAATTTAACTACACAGATTAAACATGAGTTGACCTTACGAAAGCAAGTCGATACAGACTTTCATAGTTTACTTACCAACAGCTTTACAAAAATTCTGGAAATTCTCTGATTTCTCACAAATATCATCCATCTCCCATTGTCCGAAGAATTCCGACATGTTGAAAGTTACTTTACAGAGGTTTTTATGGAAAGCAAAAGTTATGTTCGACTAGGTAAAACGGAGTACAATGTGCGGTAAGACCTTCATGGACTATATTTACTCCCGGGCGATTACATTTAATCGGGTACGTCTACCTGCTTATTGTTTATGCTAAATAGGCCAGCACTATGGAGGTTGTCCTTACACATATTAGCTTTTAACTCTTAAAATGCTAGTACACATACGCACATGTTAACCGCGGACCTAGCTATGTTCCCTACATAGGAATGGACTTGCTGATATCAATATGTAGAGACAAATATGGTCTGAATGGACAGATTTACGGTCTCAACACGTATACATTTATTGACAACTGGCAACATGAAAGTTGTGTTTGTACAGCAATCAGACCAGCTATGCGGTGTAAAAATCACCCTAAAATCACCAAGGAAAAGTTACCGCAGTTGCTTAAATTTAAGTCGACAACGACCACGAGAACATATGTATTCGTATTAGCCTGTGCCAATATGGGTGAAAATATGGGACGATTAGAACGGATTAAATTGTTGAAATGTCAGAAGAGTTTGTTCAATAAGAGATAGTCACTGTCAGTACTGGTAAATGGTTACATGATCTATATCGACCTTGTTACCCGTAAACGTTATTTAATATTTTACAACAATTGGGAAAACAAGTTGTATGAGGTGTGGTTAACATACAGATCAGAATCTGGTTACTTACAAAGCGATCTCAATTATCTGCTCATTGTGTGTTTAGCGTCTCCGAGTCAACGCTCAACTTTTACAAAACAGAGAAACTCAAACTGTTCATAATAATTACACTTTTGGTAACACCGAGTCGTTTGTTTGATACCAGGCTTAAAACCGACTTATTAGGATTGAAGATGAACATATCTGCATAAAGGGTTAACTTTTGATTTGTAAATTGGAACGGCCCCTGTTTCTGAGGCTGATAGTGTAAGTGTTAATCAAACTTACTTTATGTCTTTAATTCGCTATAACTGGTTCCAGTTTCAGGAAATTCTTTAACTTAAATGTTTAAACATTACTGCACTTAAAGCTGACAGTGCAAGTTAAAAAGCATCCAATTGAGATTAAAAAAAAATAACACATGTACAGATTTCCAAAAATCGTTTCCGAGACATCCCCCAATTATGGTTGTGTCGTATCTAAGGACGGGCAGACATTTATGTTTTTTGTAATGCGTAGATACGAGCCGCTATAAAAGCGCGTGCGTTCATTTCTATCGATACACGCGCATAGCGACACATCTCTCCATTATACATAGTATACGTTCTCAATACAAACGCAAATGAGTTTTTGTTCACATTACGGAACTTGAATATGGAATTTGAAGAGGTAACTTTATACATATACATATATATTTTATTTTACAATAAAAGAAAGAAAAGAAAGTATTGACGACACAAACTATTTGGGCCCCAACAAAACATGTACCTAATGAAATTATAAACAGAGTCAATATGAGTAAATTCCTACCTGAGTCTTTCCAGTGGGATATGCAGCAAGAACAACTTTACAACTGTTACATCATTATATCCATAGTTTCCATCGAAATATTTTCCGTGTCTTCGTACAAATGTATTATTTGTGCACGTGCCATAACGCAATTAAAACGTGATAAAACCGCACAACAGCCCTAGTGTAGTGTAGACAACAGGAAAACATCCGAGGAGTGCTAGTGTAAGATACGAGTAAAAATCGGAACTCCTCGGACTGTTTACTTGTTATGAAAATGGCTGCACCCACGATAAACACGTGAGAAGATGGATAGAGTATTTGGGATTAATTCGTTATGCATTTTCAAGCATTTATTTGGAGACTTTATTTTCAACAAGATTTGAAAGATAATTGAGAGACACTATAACTGGTTCCAGTTTCAGGAAATTCTTTAACTTGAATGTTTAAACATAAGGAACTTTCCTTCAAATCTGAAATGTTTTCCTTTTAAGTTTTTAAGTTAAAGTCATTTTAAGGAGTTTCTTAAGTAAAGGGATATTGATGAAAGTGGGGCCAAGTGTGAGGTTATAAATATTTTATAAATGTTGGGTACAATAAATGTTAAGTATTTCTTTTTTATGCTGCTAACCATATCTTTAGTCAGTGATACTATTTCAGACTAGGCAGTGAAGAGTTTATAGAGAACCGTTAACGTTACAACATACATGTATAACGTTGTCTAGATAGGGAATTTTGTGTTATTTAAAATACTGGATTTCCAACGAACGAGTTTATGACGTTTGCTCTGTCAAATTGCATCATAATCTAAATACGGACTTCCTCATTAAATGCTAGTTAAACACTATAAGGACCTGTGTTGATACTAAAATGGTCTATCAGTTTTGATAAGTAACACAGAGTGTATATCAATTAAAATTTAATACTTTGATCGCTGACTTGTTTTTCAGAAGCGATAGTTTTTGCAGTTGTAGTTTGAACGGTATCCCAAAGGAATATAGAGGTGGTTTCAAATAGATAGATATTAATTCGTCTACCTTGAAAAATACATCAAATACATATATATCTATTTTCAAATAAAAAAAAACCCAACACGAATGCATTCGTGCGAGGGCATTGTAAACAAGATTTAGCAATGAGATGTCATAAGGCTAGTACAAAGCTACCAAGAGAGGTAAATCTAATATTAGCAGGTACGACAACTCTGGCAGGACTGTATTTCAGACCACATTTTTTAACATTTTGCTTTTGGAAAGTAGGTTAAGGCTATGATTTAATGCTAGTTTGACTGAATCTAGATTATCGATGGAAATCATATTGAAATTCGTCATGCGATATTCCAGAAAAAGTGGTTTACCCTCAGCCCACACGAAACAGAATTCAGTTACATTTATTTAAAACGATGTTCTTGCCGAATACGCAATATAATCTGTTGATATCAAATAGTTTGTAAATGCGACAACAGATTTTAAATCAAGATGTCTTATCACGCACTACCAAGTCCTTAATTTCATATCTGTATACGATATTTGAATAAACTCACGGAAGCATTGACGGCCCCTTGTCTATACACACATAAATAAATATTGCAATAAAGGAGTAAAGTGATAAAATTATAACGTCATGAACAATTTACTTGTGGATATTTTTATGTCCAAAACTTATTTAATCAATGTTTTTTTGTGTTTTTGTTTTTTATTTTGTTTTACATAGGTGCGGCCCAATGAGGTCGTGTCGTTATGTATTTAAAGTAATGTCACATTCTCAAAGTTAGAATCGGAGTAGTGATAACACACACACCTGCTCTAACATCCATATTCCACAATGAAATAGTGTAGTTATTGAAGAGATTGTACCATTGACAATAAGTTTCATATCCAGCGTTTTATACATGTCCGATCAGTTATCTACTTTTCCACGTTATGGGACTGATTTATCACTACAATCCACCAAAATAAAAAGTTTACTTTGTATCGAATTTATTTGCTGACTTGCATTAGTGCCTTGAGCTTCTGAGTTACCTCATAACTTTCATTATACCATTGAGTTTCCTCAGTTCTTTCATTTGACCTCTGAGTTACCTCATGACTCTCAGTAGAGTGTGAGGTTGTATCCCCAGAGTGGTGTAATTTGATTTATGTAAATGTTTAGTGTCAAGGTTGAAGGGAAAACTCTGAACCTTCTATAATCAAGAAGACCTGACACTAAAGTTGTCGAATACCACAAGAAATATGACATCAAACTGTTAAACAAATTTATGTCCTAAATTGATTTGTAGTAATCTAAGGTACGATGTATTATCCAAATATTGAGAAGAAAAAATAACTAAATAAAAACAAATAATTTTGAGGCAGGTTTTTAATAGTTTAAATATAACAACAACCTCATGTTTGTCTGTTTATCAATCATGACAAATTATATCTAAATAAAGATACCATTTGTTAAAAAATCATAAAAAATAGATAAATTACAGATACATTTCTATTGTATTAAAGAAATTGTCGTATTGTTGTTTGTTCAGCTCATAATTCCTATATAGGAAATAAAAAGTCAGGCTGTTATTAAACTGTACACAATATTAATTACTTAAACGCCCGTTTAGTTAAACACCTAAGCAATGATTTAAAATAAGGTCTTTGATCAAATAAGTAATATGCGCTTACATCTTTTTTATGTCCAATCATCATGAAATAAAGTCCCATGTGTTTAAAGAAACTGAAAACAAATTGCTATTACTTAATAAATGATAATTTTGAATATACTGTATT
Source organism: Pecten maximus (assembly GCF_902652985.1). NCBI lineage: Eukaryota > Metazoa > Mollusca > Bivalvia > Pectinida > Pectinidae > Pecten > Pecten maximus. The sequence goes on along the minus strand of NC_047024.1, from coordinate 30,148,559 downwards.
TAAAGTAAAAAAAATCAGTTTTAATTTTAAAATATCAATGTTTCAGAGTTTTAAAATGTGACATTTGCAATAAACTATCTCCACTGAGGGTTCTATTGTCAATGCTTGCATACCATACATTATCAAACAAACATATTTAAAAAAAAACAACCTGACAACATTTAACAAAACGGTATTATAAGTAGTAAAATATACTTCCCTAATGTATATTTCTCACATATCGTGTTTAGTTTTAACAATAATCAGAGACCGAAGGGAAATTATCAGTGTACATGATAAAGCACATCAATATGTTTAACCAATGTTAAATCGAATGAGATATTCGTAAACGGATTCACGGGACAAAAATAGCAATAATCACCATTTATATTTAATATGTACTACCAGATACTACTTCCTGGATATAGAATGAGTTTGTTACATACACCCTCTAGTCGAGTTATTGCGGTAATTTGAATGATAATGTTTCGTGAAGGAAAACAATTTCTGTATAACACACAGGTAATAGCGAAAAATAAGTAATAATATTTGATGACATGGACCCTCATTTATTGGAAAATTTAGTCTCTTTAGACAGCATGATGTAAATATTGCTTCAATTGGTAGTAAACATTTCGTGTGGAACTAACTGAACAGCGAACATTACATTTTTTCTTTCTAATGCAGCGAAATATGTATTCAGATACCATCTTAGATATGGAAGATTAATTGTCTTAACGACGGTCTCATAAAATATTTAACATGGTGTGAAAACATATGCAGAAACGAAATATATTGGTCTCCTAAAATGGCTATTGCTGAAAATCATTATCGTTGAACAGAGATTCAATGGAACATAAGGGCATTATGTTTGCGCAAATAACGTCAGATGCATCAATTGATTTGAAAACAGTTAATATTCAATATATAATGCTATATGTAATGCTTAAAATGAAAAATAAAATATGTTAGCGAGATGATCATCCAGTGGATTATTGAAATACATCATTTTAGCTGTTAAAAAAGTCACATGCATCTACTAATTTTGTCATTATCTTTTCTCAAACGAAAGGTGTCATCCTCATTTGCACCATAAAATGACAATATAGTAGTAAAGCGTAATGAAAACACAGTACATGAATTTGCAACACAGATAAACAAACAATCTTCAAACGTTGCAATTTCCTATCGTGTAAAATTCAACTTTGTTCCTTGAACAGACAATGATACAGTAATAATATTCTTTTGTTATACTAATTCTTAACATTAAACTTTCTACATTAACCAACATCTACGTTTTTCCCTCCTTGAAAAAAATAAACATTATTTATATTAATATATCACAGATCGCTATCACAGTAAAATAAATGTGGCTTAACAACCATCGCATGATAGAGGATGTTTGATAACACATTAAACAAATATCATACATATCACAATTCACGTGGCCTCACTTCAATACAGGACCAGCAGAACACAATATCTATGTACGATATACCGAGAAATCAATATTTATATACAATGCAAATCGAAACAGAACAATGGCACTGTCTTAGTATCTTTCAAACTACTAGTTAAATTAATAATAACAAATATATACGAGGACCCTTTGTACTTATAGTTTTTGTGTATTTTCACACCTGTGCCATGGAATATTTCACGACACAATCGAAGCCACACGACAAGCTATTTGATTGGTGTTGGGGAAACAAATCTGACCAATCGTTAAGCTGATGCATTTCCTTTTGAAAATTACAGACGAGCGAAAACCAAGAGGTTGGCGACCTCGAGATCCCTTTGAAGTACATGAAAGGACCAAACATGTCTCTTTATCCGTACGATGGCGGTTACTGAGCCTTCAATATTTCCATGAAATACTGATACCTTCCACTGGCGTATAGAGGATGCTACAGCGCTAGCTCGAGGCTCAGCGCGAGCAGGATAATTTCCATTGCTCCCCTTTATTACATGAACACATGTATCTCATTGTCATTGAATGTGATGTATCTCTTGTTTGCTTATACATATTCTGTGATTAGGTATTATAAGTATACAATATTAATGTAAAGTATTATTGATATTGTATTATAAAACCTTCTTTCATATATAAGACGAGATATTTACAGAATTTGCACGGGTCGATCAAAAATTCAAATTCAATTATATTAATACTGTACTAAAACAAAATTTGACATAGAATCTTATGAATCGTTATATACTATCTGTCCATAGCCCATGCACCATTCATATTGGATTGTTACAATATTCACACTAAAATGCGATATCTATTTTCTTAATTTTGTAGATTCGTATTACTATTCATTTCACTAGTTATCTGTTTGTCTATAGAGTTCGTATGTTATTCATGCAATAATACAATTCATATCAATTAAATCATAAAAAATAAACTGTTAAACCCCAGATTTACTCCCAATTACAGTTGCATGTATTCGTAATGTGACCATTGTTATGTTGGATAAAACAACAGCGATGACTCATATACTACACGGAAAATCTTCTGAAATACCAGATACAAACATAATGCTGAAATTGGTAATAGTTTTAGAATTTCGCATATTCTAGCTACGCTTTGAAATCATAATTGCTCTTGTCGTTAAAATAGTGAAAGTCTCAAAGACCATGCCAATGTTTTGCTCGATAATTATGTTATTATTACGATCCATATATACAATGTACGTGTACATCATGTCACAGAGCATATAACAGAACATAAACACAACTCTGTTATTCAATTTGTCAGAAGATGACGTCAACCAGCTCTAATTTAATCACAGGTTGCCCACCATCCACTGCTGTCGGACCATGTTGCGATGTTGTTTTGGTTGTTCCATAATATGTTTATGCTGTGTTTTCTTGGATGGTTTCTGCATCCCTGAACTGATCACAAGCTTAACATTTTGTTTTTGTGAAGGGTGTGCATGTCTATTTTTAGATCTAGTATCTATAATGGCAGTTTCCTGGCCACGTGGGCTATGTATGAAATGAACAGCTGGGTCAACCACATAACCGTTAACAACCTTCCGCGACTGTCCATCGTGTAACACGACACGCCCCCTTGTATCAACACGGGAAGGGGACAAAGCTCGACTTCTCGGATCGGCCGAGGATGACCTCGGACTTGTCATAAACCTTGGAGACATATCACCCCCGTGACCACGTGATGACTGTGGCCTTGACCCGCCATTCTGTGTAATTTTATTCTGGGTCACACCGTTCGAGTTTGAATTTGAATGAACTTGTTTCGGTGCTTGATGAGAGTTTACCGACTTTTGTTTGATATAATCCGCCAGCGTACCATTAGATGCTTTAATACGAGACATTTCTGCGTTTTCAGGTCGATGATATCCTTTCATCCGACCACTAGTGGCTGGAACTGGCACCATGCCGTGAGGGTAGGGATTCGAATGGTCCTCAATATGGTCCCAATCAACATCAGATTTCCTATTGTTTAATATTGCTTTAACATTTGAACTTTTGTCCAAAGATTCTGTTAAATCTAGCGTAGGAACTTCATTTAATGGATATTTTGATTTTTTCAATATGCTTTGTCCTGGAACTTTTTGACGCTGAATAGGTGCAAAATCTGTGGCGTCCCTGCCGTCGAGAGTAACCCATTTATCTCCATCATTATGCCTCAATGCAGTTCCGTATACTGTGTCCATTTTCTTGTGAAATCCATTTCTTGAATAACTTCGACTCAGGTCGTGTTCGATATCCACACAATCGTCAGAAAATGCTACAGATTTCTTGATTTGTGAACTCCTCACGCTGCTCGCACGTTCAAACATAGCGACATTAACCGGTTCATCATCCAACATAATCTGGTCTTCTTGTTTTATCTCCTCATGATCGGAGAGACACTCTTTGTCACCATTCAGAACCACCACCGGTACGGCACTTGGTTCCGGTTTTGTGAACGGCTGATGTACGACAACACTGACTAGTGTATGATGACCTTTTTCACAGTCCTTTGCTACACTGTTTGAACTGCTGCTTTGTGGTGTTACAGTCTCGATTATATGTGACGTAACAATGTCTGCGTCATTGCAGGCTTTAGGAGTTGTCGACTCACCATTAAGTTTAGAATTTGATGTATCGATATCGAGGTAAGGTTTTTTCTCGGATGGGACGATTTTCAATTCGTCGACATTTGAAACTGGAATTGGTTCATCATCGCGCGATTTCGGATCAACAATAGGTGTAGATAATGCAGGGGTAGATAATGCAGGAGGTTGTTGGTAGGATATCGGATTAATTACTTCATTGTGTGTATCACCTTCCATATAATTAGAAAGTACGATATTTCTTTGTTTACGTTCGCCTGTTGACGCAGAAGTTGCACGTGGTGTAACCTTGGGTTTACTTTCGTCTCTTTCTGAAGGACTTGCACGTGGTAAAACTCTCTGTGGTCGTTCCTGAGTCGAAGTCCCATTACTTCGTGAATCATGTCCATTTTGCGAATATCCCTGCTTTAATGTGGAGTTCTCATGAATAATGGACCCATTCGATTTCCTTATAACTGTATCCCTTTTTGGTGAATCTTTACGTTTTGTTGGGTGCGGCTGCTCGTGTTTAGATAAATCTCCATTTGCTTTTTCATTCGAATTTATATCTTTCTTTTTTCTTGCTTTTGGTTTAGGTTTACCTTTAGCAGTTAAAGCCTCGCTTTGGGTGATTTCTGCTTGATGTTGATGTGTCCGGATGCCCTTACTTCCTATATCATTTATAGACGTTACGTACTTCCGATCTGCAGTCACTCCAAGGTTATGACTCTGGTGACTTCCACCGTTTCCATGGTTATTTGAATTTGTATTCGGCTGGGAGCCATAAACGTCGCTTTGCCGAATCACTCTGTACTGCCCGGGAAGTCCCGTCGACTCGGCATACCGCGTAACTTTTATGGCGGCTGACTTTATGGCCCATCTTTCACTATCAGCATCCGTCTATCTGTAAATACATGATATTGTCATTTTATTGATTTTAGATATGTTCACCTACAACATTACCGTAGTCCGGTATTTGTGTCTTTGTGTTTAAGATGACATGTTATTGCTGTTATAAATGTATTAACTATGTTAACCTGGTTCATATACGATTTAAGTTTTAGTTACTGTTCATAACATCATTGCGTTTATATATCAACAATACATGTACATTTTGTACGTGTCCCTTTTGAGGGTTTCTTTGGTTAATCTTGCTTCAAGCTCTTCCGATATACAGTGTTTTAGAAAGTGAAGAGTTATGATGGCAGCGCTCAACCCTCGGAGATCAATACTTTATTCTAGTGATGTTTACATCCATGGCAGGACAAAACAGAGAAATGTTTTCCCTAAAAAAATAGTCTGCTGGCGTGTTTTAGTCTTATCGGATTCAGCACTGTATCTTGTAGTCAAGCCTGTTTACTAGCAGATCGAATATTGATCAGGGTGACGTTGACGCTTGTAACAAGGTTATCACACTGGGTTTTACGTTTACCAGTATTGATATCCGGTCTTCTAGTTATTGATATCCGATTTTCTAGAATATACCAGCTGAAAGTTTCAGAACCAAACAATCCAAATCCAAAATATATTTTTGGATAGATTTAATATAAGCACGCAATAGCGGTTTTAATTGATAAAAAAGACAATGATTCATGCCGTGCTAAATATTATCAGAATTCATTGATCTAGTTAACCCTCTTGACAAAGAATCAATAAATCTAATTACTCCTGATAGACATAATTACTCTCTAACTTGAAATTACAAATATATGTAGGTTTTGCCGTAATAAGTATCGCTCTCACGTTTTGTTTATATAAGTATCGAATAAAAGAATGGAGCTATTAATCCCGAAGGATACCCGTCAATATATCTTGCAATGATAAATCGATGCATGACACTCTCGTCATAAGATACGATACATGGTCGTGACTATTCAGCTTGTTTGTACAAAGCCTAGCACACCAGTACTTGTGGAAACCCTATGGGCCATCAATATTTGATTGGGTTTTGTTTTTCTCTTTTTATTCCCTGAAATGTTTCTTTTTTAAGACTATTGATATGTATATGTTAAGTTTACAAGTACCTTCTGTCTAATAACTGTGTATATATCTAAGAAAGAGAAAAAGAAAGCAGACGCTTGCAGAGAGTAGTATTGAGAGTGGTGGGGAGGCAAGAGGCAAATCGATAGTAATTTTGTGGTGTTGGTTGATAGTTATAATTAGAGGCCTTGTCAATTCATGATTAAAGAAGATAACTAGTTAAATTGGATGAACTGAACAGTTTTATAGCATCGTCATACTGAAATATCATGTTGACATAACATATCTCCTGGTCCATTCATCCGACACCGGAATAAGACAATTGCAATTCTTTCAGTGATGGTCGTCAACAGGTACCATCGTAACGTCGTTCGTATGTCAGGACCTACAGTGGACAGAACCGGTAGACTTCCACACCATGGCGAAAACTCAAAGGTCAAAATTGGGAAATCATCAAAGTCAAAGAGAGATAATGAATAGAAATGTGTTTAGAAAAAAGAGAAGAGATATGTATCTCAAATTATGTCACCTTTTATGAATCATGCCATTGGATCCACACGTACAAACTCTTACACATAATCTTTATAGAGGGTGATATTATGTGGCGCTTGGTACAGGGATCATCGGCTGAGTATTTTTGAGAGAAGAAGAAACTTCAGTGGTGTTGAATCACAAAATAGGACAAGAACCTTTAGATAGAACTGAACATTATGTTCCTTTCAAGGCACAATACAGTTGCCATGCATGCAACATGTTTATGTGGAATTCGTGTTATGTTTTTTTTTATCTTTTATTCTATAAATTAGAAGCATGTAATTGGTCTATATTCAATCAATGGAAACATTGGTACTGTATTATGACTTGTGAATAGACTTGGATGTCTGATGAAAGTGACAGAGTATAGTCACAAAAACGTCACGCTCAAATCAAACACTAGTTGTGATATAACCAAAGTTTATTCACAGTTCTACTTACCAACATGAAGAACATGTTTCATGATGTATTATGGCTTAATTATAGTATATACTAACATTATGTTTCATGGATTATTGATAGTATATACTAACATGATGTATTATAGCTTATTGATGGTATATACTAACATGATGTATAATGGATTATTGATAGTATATACTAACATGATGTATTATAGCTTATTGATAGTATATACTAACACGATGTACTATGGATTATTGATAGTATATACTAACACGATGTGTAATGGATTATTGATAGTATATACTAACACGATGTGTAATGGCTTATTGATAGTATATACTAACATGATGTGTAATGGATTATTGATAGTATATACTAACATGATGTATTATGGATTATTGATAGTATATACTAACATGATATAACATGGCTTATTGAAAGTATTTAATAAAGTGATGTATACAGTACGTTAGTAATCCAATGTTGACCCCCATCGTCACGTACCGGTACATGTACATTGTACCATACACGTGAATGTAAATTCGTTGACTTTTGTCATATACGGAGCGTAAATGCGATGTTAAATCCTTTGGTCAGCGCCCCATGAACAATATACATTATATATTGTGTATCAAGGACATTTTCAAGTGATTTGAACTTTTGACTAATATACATGTACAACTATCGGTATTTGATGATGCCGTATCAAATAACCTGGTAGGTAGCGATTTAGTAGCAATTGTGTACTGTATTATGTAAGATACTTATCCGGGGTATAATACTATTCTAAAGAATATTCACAACGTCAGAATGAATTTCCGTTTTTCATCCATCTTGACAAAAACCTAGACTTCCTGATTTTTGATAATCCAATCAATGACGACAAAAAGAGTAATTATGACGTCATCATTTTTTCAGCTCATATTTTAACAAATTCCGAAGACATGTGTTTTCTCCTATTTTGAAGTTATGTTTTAAATCTAGGATGTGTTGTCTGAAACACACAGAAACGTACCCGAAACCTAAAGATAAACTCTATTTTAACACTTGCGTTTTTCCTAGACAAGTCAAAAAGACGGGTACAGTCGACAAAAATGGACCACGAGGCTGATCACCACCTTTATCGGTGTGCCCGTTGTTTTATTGAAGTAAAACAAAATATCTTTGGTATCGTGTAAAAGAACATTTTGTTTTGTTTTCCTACAATTTTGATAAACCATTTATAGGTTTTGACGTATGTGACGTTTATAAGCCAATACCAGCTCAGTCTCTTTGAAATATTTCCCCACCAAAACGAATTACAGTACGTTGCTTATAGATATATACGAGCGTTTTGTAAATTTTATTTTCTAGCTGATGTCGATTTTCCAATTTCCGGATCGGATCATATGTGTATACCATTAGTGTTTATATATATTAGTGTTATAAGTTTTGAAATATGTCTGCTTCCATTAATGTGTTTTCAAAGAAACTTTAAATCAATTCAAACATTTCCTAAAATCAGAACTATTAATACGAACCTGTTCGGAAACGATGCTCTTAATTATAAATAACGATTTAATGACAAAAATATACACTCGACTCAAATTATGTAGAGTAAATCTCAAAGCTAACCATACTTTGAGAAAAAAAAGTCTGCAGCTGATGGTCAGTGATGACCTTACAGTGACAGGAATTATCGGACCCCCAGTGGTCAGCTGGTCAATAGTCCGGATATTGTGTAGGTCCGGACACGTACTAGACAGCTCTACACCCAGTACAGGTATGTGGTGTACGTAATTAGGTATGTATTGATTGGCTGACAATCTAATGACAATGGTCAGAACGTGTCAGCACTTTACACTCGATCGCTTTATTTTCTAACACAATCAACGCTCAGTTCAAAGTTTTGTATCCTCTCCTATCCCCAACACACGCTTTGTGGAGAGATGATAATTTCACCTTAGTTAAGGACGACTCCCGCCGTTCGGAACAACATCATGTATTTCTTTTTTTCTAAACATCTAAAATGATTCCATTCAAAATGTTTGTTTCTAGCGACCACTGGACCACGCTCAGTACCTACATAATGTATTAGTTCGTTTGGTTTTAGGTAGAATTGTATTCCGCAATGCAGTGCTTTATGAGTTTGCAAATGAAATTAAATAAACGGCATTTCAAAACTTAAAAAAAAGTATACATAGATACCACACATAGATAATGTTAGTTTTCAGTGTATTCGTGTAATGATAAACTATCATGAGGATATTACCATAACAACTACATCATTACGCAGATGATTAAATCAAACGTGACCGGCTGATGTTTAGTTTTACAACAGATACAAATCGATATCTAAAAATGCATTCAGGGCTGTATCATGATAATGAAATAACATTAAAATCACAAACAAATATCCTTTATAGAGGAACTCGTTTGTCTCTAAGACTAACAAATCGATTATAATAAGGGGTTAGACCAGTAGTACACAAGTGACTAAATATTTTAGATTTTAGAGTTCCTACCTTTTTCTTCTGGAGTCATCATTGTACACAACCAGCAACTCTAAGGAGACTTGGAATGATGATAACATAATCATACAGTTTGTTTTAATATTCGGTATACCCGTATCTACTACTAAATCCGTATATTATAAAGATACCATTCACATGTGTTCACTTATGTCTTTTGTACAACCATATCGCTGGCAAATAGACCAGTTATCTACCGTTATCGACAAACACACACTCACACATATATATTTGTATGTATAGAGTATGTTATTTGAAGTGGTGATTTCACAGTACTGTGTACATTTATAAGCTACAAACAACCTGCCTCTAGTGAATAATGATTGTGTATTAATCGGTTATGCTAAATATACTCAAATTAATGCATTTATATCTAAAATATATAATCTATACCTGCATAAAAGCTACACATTCTACTTACTCAGAAGCCATGGAGTACGAAGACCTGGTGTATTTATATTCCCATGAACATACACTTTGATATGGCGAATTCCACCCGGTAGCCGGACATGATAGTCTGGATCTCTCACGCACTATAACCAGACACGATCACATCACGGTAACACACACGTGTCAGTCTGGGAAACTGTTTCTTCCGTATAGTACATATATATGATTTATTTTCGGTTTGGTGAAAAATACATGTGTATTCCACTTGAATCGCGCTCCTGACAATACCCTTGTACCAATGCTTTATATTTCTGTCATTAAGAATGTACGCACGGCCTTGTGAACGCGTGGTATAGTCTTTCCGGTTGACTGAATTTGAATAGTATTGATTATACTGCTTTGGGACATGTTAATAGCAAGGTTTGTTGTGACAATATCTATAAACTATTAATTGTTTACCTAGGTTGCTTTTTTGCTTATTTTATTGTACATTGTATAATAAAGGTACAACTTGTGCTTTATTTGGGTCATACACCTGTATAGTTGTGTGGGATTGTAAAATGACGCTCTATTGTTGGCAATAGGAAATATTTGTTAGAATGAATGTCGGGTAATATCGATCAAACTCCAGTTTGACAAATTCGTAAACAAAATATGTTAAAGTAGACGGTCATAGATCGGAACATAGTTAGATAGATGACATTTTCGCATATGGTTTAAAAGAGCGGCCGCGATCTAGAAGATACCATACAGTTGTTTACGATTAAGCGAACCACTCCCCCCTCCCCCCCCCCCCCCCCCCCCCCCCCCCCGAAGGTAAATGCACACATCACTTTTGTGTGAAGACATGCAAGGTTCCGAGATATAGGGAAGGAATTAGGCGGAAATTGAAATAGGAAAAAATGAATGTTTTTTTCCGCATGCAATGGGATTTCGCAGAGTTCTCAAATGTCCCATACATAAAAATAGAAACAAAAGAATCTAATCCCGGTCCGACAGGAACGACAAGTCGAATGATTCATATTCATTCTTCATGATATTCCTATAGACTGAAAAATCAACATCATGTATAGACTGGACGGGGATTTAAACATCAAACATTTATAAACTGGGATTACCGGGACAGATATAAATCCAGCTCTCACCGCTTAACGTAAACACACCAAATTTACATGCCAGTTAAATACTAGATTTACTGATTGAAAGTACCACAATAGGTGAGAGTGTTTTCCGAGTGAATCCATTGTACGTATCTGATAATGTTCATTACATTGTCCCAAGGTATTGTTATCGAATTACACGTAATTGCAGGTTATCAATACGTTCGTGCCAGTAGAAGGACTCCAATACAAATAGTAACGATTGTCTTTCATACACTTAGTTTGTTATAGTTAATTAAGTAAAGACTATTAAACAAACCATTTAGTGAGTGCCAGTAATTGTTACGCGATCCAGAATGCTCATTTTAAAATATTCTAAATATTGGGGAAGTTTTAAAGGGGACACACCTCCATCGTAGTGTAGATTTATTGGCTGATTCCCTTCAAAATAAAATTGGTCGTCCCGTGCCAATTAGCCAAAATGGTTTCTTATAATAAAGATTTTTGAATTCTGTCAAAGAGACCCTGGCGGTCGAGTAAGCAGCCAGACAAAAACGTCCAGCTAACAAGCAGACATGTTTTACGCTTGGTTTCATTGATTTACTCTTTGAAATCCACAGTTTGACGTGTATGTAAATATATACTCTTTGTTCTGTAACTTTACCTTCTAAGTCGGTAAATCAACATTGATCGACGGCCATCGGTTTGTACGACTAGTAAGTAAAATATTCAATATGCCAGTACAATAAAGAAAACATGGACATTTCTTTAAGTCATGAACTCCACCAATCGGTCATTTTGAAGAGACGGATTCCAAAACGTGTAGCAGTTTTTTTTATTTGAAATGTATGCTACTTACACGGTACCCTTATATGCTATATTTAATCTACCAAAGCCACATATTAACCTGCAGCTATAACACGCGCTTTTGAACAGTTCTATGCACTCAAAGGATTTTGCACACTGTAAAACATTCCCTTTGTTAATCCCACTAACAGAAAGCGTGTTTAATGTACCGCTAATACGCCCACTCCTTGTACCTCGTACAGCTGATATTATCAACTAGTTCTGCTAGAGTGACCTTTTAATTTTCAGTAGTACATGTTGTCTTCAACAGGCACGAATAAACCATTTCTGAACAATAATGAAACGTATTATTACTTAGATTAATTACCTTCATCGGCTGAAGCGAAAGCCCGGCATTGGGTCACAATTTAGCAAGGGAATCGGGGTACCCGGGAAGAATATCCTATTGCGATTCGAACCCCAGCCGCCTTAGTGAACGGCAGGTATTCACTGCGCCTTCCGACTGACGTTCAACGAAAACGCAGATAATTCAAGTAATTTTGTTTAAGATTTTTTCAGATTTGAATATAGTTATCACAACACGTGGCAAGATGGAAAGATATTCTTGTAAAAATCAACTTTTGTTATTATGGACAATGAAGGCGTCATTGTAATTAATAAGCTGAAAATGTATGAATATGCGACACGGTTATAGATTTTGTACTGACTGTCACGCTGAGATAAGTATTACACACCCAGACTCTATGTGTAGCTTTAGTACGTGAACCTGTGTAGACAAAAGCCTTGTCAGATTAACAACACTATTTGGACAAAGAGAGAAAATTACATCGGCCGTAAAGCGTTGTACTGTTTTTGTGTGCTTCTAATTATTATTATCAAAATTTTGTCCCTGTTCTGTGTTTATTTGATATGTACATATGCCTTTTTTGCTCTTTCGTTCGTTCTTTCTTTCTTTCTTTCTTTCTTTCTTTCTTTCTTTCTTTTTAGTTTAATTAATAAATTTGATTACCTGCTTATTTTTTTGCTACAAAAATCTAACAAATCTTTGCACAAATACTAATATATACATCTTTAACATCCACAATTGGGACTGATCGATGCTGTACCCGTTCAACTAGTACACAGGGTGCGTATAGGGACTATAATGCATAATATATAGGATACGTAGAGTAAGGCTATCACATCACGTGGTCTAAATAGACCATACGGATGATCTGAAATGGAAATTAGGGATACTTATTAATAGATCAATATGATCAGGTTTACGTCGTACAATAAAACAACGACATAAAGGTATAAATAAAACAACACTATCGATTACCGATCGATCGCTATTGTTTACAAAATTCATCCGGGCAAAATCATTCCCTACAAAACATGTTTTTACATAAATTTGATATCTGGAAGATGAAACAACGGCGCGAAATGTGTTTACGTTTTAGGTCTAATACGATACAAATCTATTCAATCTATTCAAAGTATTGATTCACCTGATTGATCACGGGACATTGTTATAATGGTATCCTGTACTACAACAGCATATTCCATCACCACACGATTCCCTGGAGGATATCGGCAGTTTGTCATGATTACGTGACTCTGATCTAGTCATTATGTATACACTATTGAGACCTACCCAAGTTATCGTCAAAGCAAACCGGAAACCGTCAACTATTAAAATAAATATCCTCTTACTTTGATACAGAACCTCATATTTAAATACTATACACATAACACGGACCGGCCATCGGTATTCTCGACACACAATATACTTTCTTATGGCTTAGATTAGATACATGGATGGTATGCCATCATCGAAAATGAAAAACAATCTTATCTGAACCAAGTTTCATCAACGTTCTTCGACTTAAGAAATTCCTTAATCTAAAATTTTCCACCATGAAATATTATCACATTCGAAGAATTTAAAGAAAACTAGAAAACGTACTGAATTTTTCTTCAAATTCTCTAATGGTTCCATATGGACAAGTTTAAGTAACTTAATTTCCTTAAATAGGGAATTTTACGGTATGTTTTGTTGATTCGATTCCGTCACATAGGTCAACATTTGGTTACAGTTTACATACAACATATGCCAAATGGTGACAAATCCTATAGGTATTATCGTAGTATTTAAACGTGATATACGTCATCCTCTTGGCCTACCTTGTTGGTAGAGGATGATAAATGCACCTGCTGCCAACCTTGTGTGATTCATTAAAGGAGACTGGGATCTTATCTCTTTTCCTTTTTTTGATCATTTTCCCCCTCCGAATGTCTCCCTTGACAATGCCTCAATTTTGGAATTAGCAGAATGAATCTATCTGTTCATACACATCGTTTTGAATGTATTTGCGAAAAACAATGTCATCATTTCGTAACAATCCCAATACACAATATAAAATACACACGTCCATTAATACAGCGATATAACTACAATGTATATTTTATTCAACTTCTCTTCCAAACCAGCGACATGATAAACTGTTTGTTTGTTAAATCGACTCTTCGTACTTTATACCTTCATGTCCTTTTTTGAAAGGTAATGATATTCAATAAAGGCGTTTTAATGGAGAAGATAAGCCATTCCAAGGAATTATTTCACCTTAATGTCCGATTTATTATCCAAATTATTACTCATGGTCATGACGCATTCCTTATTTTCAATAGGAGTACCATTACCTTGCAAATCTTGACGTGATCGGGACAATGGTGAAGTTTGGCTTGCAACAGTGTATCGGTAAATCTATTTTGAATAAACGTGTCCTTCACCTTTTATAATAGAAATTCCTTTAGTACAACGTCCCAACTTTAACTTTTGAGATACAGTGTAAATGGCCACATAAAACATTTCTCCCACACAGCTCTTATAAGTATACTAAAGGACTCCAGTTATGTTAGAATGCTATGCCTACTGCACTTTTTCGTATCTTATCAATCCAATACCAGTTTTGTCGATGTTTGTCTATGTCATTATTTAAATTTTGCATGGAATTTCCCAAACACTAATTAAACTGTTCAAGGACTATCATATTTAGGCAAAGTGCACGTTTTTGGTATATACGGCATATCAACTAGAAATGACTTCCTTAAAGAAGCAGAATTCAAACATCGAATTTTCATATTTAAGACTTCAGATTTCATTCTGTTGATGTATATCGATTAAATGAATGATGATGCCAAAAGTGACTTAAACAATCTAGGATCTCAACATTCCACAGCGTATAATGACTCGACTACCGGATTTCAAAGCGATGACGTCGAAGTCGAATATAATATTTCACTCATTCTGTCGCCACATGTAAGGTTCAAGGACTTGAATCGGTGATTTGGAGAAAAAAATGCAGACCGGACACACTTCGCTTAAGAAAGTCGACTAAAGAACTCCGTGATATCTTCATTACGATAAATCAATGGTTCTCGGTCGTTAACCCGCTTTCCTTTTAAGTGTCATAATAATCTTCATTGACTCAAGCATGTCAATATAACACTGCTATTCCAGACTTTATTCCTTGCTATAACAGTTATATCAAGGGTACTCAGATCTCTATTTTAACATTTCTTTGGGCCAATTTTGATTTATCTCACATCACTTCTGGATTTCCACACTTTTGGCTTCCAACATCACTGACAAGTCCTATATGGACGGAACAGTTGTATGATGCCACAAGCATGACTGATGTTTCTTAGAAGGACGAAACAGCTGTGTGATGTTCCTAACGGCACTGATGAGTTCTAAGAGGACGAAACAACGGCATTGTATCCCTAGCATCACTGAGGTGTCCAAGAAGGACAAAACAGCTGTATGATATCCCTAGCATCACTGACAAGTCCTAGAAGGACGAAACACTTACTTGACGTAAATCAGTTTTGTATCATTTCCCGGCAGCTTTTGCATGCATTCATATTTGAGGTGTCATGTAACCCTTTAGTTATCTTGATCGATTGTTTAGGAAACAACACTTTTTCAGCACAAACCCACGATAGTAGGAGGTGGGCCTACAGTAAATACAATGTAATTGTTTATTATTGATGTGTATTAATTGTAAAATATTCGTTCTTAAAATTCACTGAACCGCTTTGTGATGTAAAGAGAAAGTTCATTGCCGCGCCAGCATTAGACATTACAAACATGTCTTAATATAATCCTGTGTTACGTGGTAATTAAATCGTCCCAAATGACGCACTTACCACGAATTAATCACCCCAGTATGTTCCGGAAACAAGTAAAATGCACAAAAAAAAACAAAAAAAAAGTTAAAATTAAAATCTGTATTTGAGGAAAAAAAAGATCATAATAAAGGAAAGCAATATGTATTATCAGAATGTATAAATAACATAGGACGTCAAGGGATTTATCGTAATTGACACAGTTCACATTGAATGAGCACATTTAGTGACTTGTTTACCATCAATTACCGTACGGAATTCTAGGATTGGACAGTTATTGATTTATATGAAGGTGTCTTATTAAACAGTCAGTAACGACTGTCCTACAGAACGTTTCATTATTTTCACTATTCTGTATTCGTTTGATGTCCTCTAAAGAGTGAAATAAAATTGTCTTTATCATTATTTTCTTTTCCTTTCAGAAGAAGATAGAAAGTAGATTGGCTAGTTTTATTCTATTGAAACTACTGATTGAAAATGATAGTGCTGAATAGGGTGTTTTGAGCACGTACCCGTTATATAAGTTTCTTTGAATTTAAAATTACATTGTTGGGTTCGTTAGATCGGTGTATATGCCTAAGAGTAATTTCCCTGCGTTTCACAATTCTTTCGTAGACAAATGACGTCTGGTCTTTTGTATGGATGACACACTTTGTATGATTTCGTAACATTAAGATCAATCAGCTAAAAAACTACCATAATATGAAAGCGATACAATGCATGCTCATATAGTTATTAAGATATGAATGTATGAAACTTGCTTTCTGCTGCGATTTATTCAGTGTTATTACGATGGGGGTATTTTGAAAGCTTCGTTGATCATTGAAGATGAAAATACAACGTCACATGATATCAACAACTGTATAATACAAAGTATTTATTAATGTAGATTTGAGAATATATATCGTTCCATAGCCCAATAGAAGCTGCATCGACTTTTAAAATTATACATGTAGTGGAGAATTTAAATAATCAATTCAACAAAGCATATCTCAGTCTGATGTTGTCGTTTTACGTACTATTTGTTTTAACATACACACATATATACAATTAAAATAAAAGTTGGTCGGCATGTTTGATTTACTGTTGTATTGTTTACATCCGTGATCGATGTTATTCACTCAACCTGTGAAGCACATTGCACAATGAAAGTTATATATATTATATTTTCCCAATGATATATTGGAATCTATCTACTCTATAAATCAGACACACAATGTTATAGATATAAACACTAATACATACCGACAGTGAGGACATTGTGATGTTTAATACTAGCTAGAAAGTAGAGTAGAGTACTTTCTATTCATTACAAGTCGATGATTTTCTGATAAAAAGATTTGGAATGTGTGCCTATTTTGATACACCTTTTATATATCCTTAATGTCTAAACAAAACAATACTTTTTTTCTGTAATCAAATCTTAATAGATGCTATATATAGGAGAAGTTCGAAGTCGAGAAGTCCATTCAAAATTTACAAGACGTTATTATCAATCGTGAAGACATAACAATATGGTGAAAAAAAATTCTGTTTAAACCAATTCTCCTTTCCTAACTTCTATTCCCGATTTCTAGACTTTATATTTACACCAAATTTTACATTAGTTATTAGGAATCTTGTATATTTCCATACATCCATTTTGAATTAATTGTTATTTAATTATGTGCCTTTTGGACAATGCGTTACGCTATGACCTTTTGGCACAAACACTTTTTTTTCTTGAAATGTACCTTCATTAAATGGAAGTACTATACATGTTTTCCCTGTAGAATATCGGTATCATACCGGATGTTATTCTCATACTTATTAATACGTGATAATATATATATGCTTCAGGTTTGACATTTAAGTATCATCATCAATAAAATTCTGTAAATTATATATAGGAAGCACACGACGCGTATAGTGTGGATGGTAACCCTAGACATTTGTTTATATTTACGAGGGTTTTAAACGAGTGCGTTTTTATTAGAAAATAAATGAGCTTGACTTGGGTTACCTCTTTTGTCAGATTGCTCTGACCGGAACGTGTGCCGTTTCAATTAAGGTAGGGACATCTAAGTTGGATGTTTGATGGGTGCTTAGGGGTCTAATAGTAGGACACTAGTTCGAGTCCTAGTACTGACACTGTATTTTTTCATTGGATAAAATACTTTACACCGAGTTCTTCAGTCGACTCGGCTGTATACGTGGGGACATTTTTGGACATGTTTATAATTATTTATATATAGCTGTGACACAGCTCATTATTTGCTACTGGTTGTTGTGAGGTTTGTTAATTAGTTGCATCACGTCAATTCAGGCAATGTACTTTATAGGTCCTTCAAGGAAGGCGGCAATAAGTGTTGTTTGCTGTTTGACTGCAATGGATCCAGACATAAATGTCATTAGCATTAAAATATCATATAACATGCACGTTGGCCTGTACCATCATAAAATTCCCCTTCAATACATCATGTATATATTTTGTTTCCGTATATTTCATTCTATAGATTATCAATACAATAGGAAAATGTGAACAAGGAAGCCTGAGAGCGATCCTTCCTGAACAGATTGATGTGTATGTATAAAATATACATGTAAGAGGAAATATGAAGTGTAACATGCCAAATGTAAAGCAGGTATATTAACTAAAGGCAATCAGATTATCCCACGGGTCTTCACATACAAATGTGTTATCGTGACATCACGTGCCTTGGTTATAAAGATATTGTAGGAGATAACAAGGCTGTATTAGGATGTATCCACAAATAGCCACGAATGATCTGTTCAGAATAAGACAGGGAAATTTCCAAAGTGTTTATATTAAACATTCAACACTGATACAATAACGTGCAAAATAAACAATGACAGAAACAATTATAATACTACCAAGTACCAAGTACTGTATATTTGATATGTTTAAAAGAGGCCTACTTGCGATACAGATACTGAGATAAAGATTCACCTGTGAACAGGTTTTCATTTGATATGGCTGAGAACTATTAATAATATGGTACAACAAACACGTGAGATTAGCCCTGAAACTAGCTGCACTCAGACACACGATCAAGTCAAATCAGACTCTAAAGCTAGCTAACATGTACTCGACCAACACAATCGTATAGATTAATTGCTGTATTGTGTTAAGGGTTACTGTCAATTGTTCGTGTTGTCCTCGTGATGTGTTATGGTAACCATAATCCTACGAGATTTGTACCACACAAGTATAACTGAGCCCGCAGTATGTGTAGATCCAGATATTTGTTAGACAGATAGCTCCAGCTTCGGTCCTATCTATATTGATGATAAGAAATGCAACCATATATGCATACGACAAAAGAGAAAAATCAGAAAATCAGCATGCGAGTTCCCTAATGGACAATATGTTCCGAATTTTCATTTGCAGGTAAAGAAAAAAGACACCACAGATATAAAGTACTATTATATATAGTACAAAAATATCTATATATGTATTATTGCATTTCACTGTATGTACATATAAACCTCACTGACCATACATTTTGTGTCATTATACTCGATAATTGGTATAAAAGACATTAAACTACACATTAGTGTTTTGTTTGGTCATATATGTTGCCAGTGTGTTACTAGTAATTGCAACGTCATCACTTTAATGCATTACAGATTTCTAATTGCAATTGCATATCAGTATAAAGTGACATTTAAGAGTAGCATCAGTCTGTACGATCCTTTTAAGGATGTTTACGAGAAATATACATGGCATGTAATCACCATTCTACAATCTTCCCAATCTTCCACTTTAACCTGCCATAAACACGTTTCGTAAATCATAAATTTAATTAAATTGTCATATCCCCTGTATATTCTATGTGTCTGAGGCCTCTTGTTCACGCAGATAACACAAGCCATCATGACATCAACCCATTTAGTTAATAAAACCACCAATGAATGTAATATATGAAAAACCTTTTAAAGATACAAAAATATCATTCAATCATTATAATCAATTTGTATGCCTCACTTAGGGATAATTTGACTCTTACATCGGGTATGTTATAAGTACCAATGTATACATGAACGCTTAACACCGGTATATATCGTCCCGCATACATAAATAAATCCTGCACAACGGCGATATTTAAATCCCAAATTGGCCAGGTATTAAACCTTTCAATGTGGCATGTTTGAGAAAATCGTTAAAGATCCTCCCAGGAGTTTAAGTTATGAATTAAAATTCTTCGAGGTCAGATATAACTGTATAAAACTGTACATAATAACACGTATAATCCCTTCGCGATCCCATTCACCTTTACGAAGCTTTGTACTAATATCATGCTTGTATCATGTTTAGCCATATAATTGAAGACAGATAGTATAATGTTCTGCATGCCCATCCATATATAGTCTTCAGAAAAGTGCACTTATATATATTGATCACGTGAGTAGGATCCTGAATCGGTTTTATATTTAGTTAACAATTATGGTAACCACTTTATACAATTATTGTAAATGTATAATAAACAAAGATCATCCGTAGCAGTGATATTTTTAGAACTATTTGGATTGAGAAAGGATTAACACAAAATGCATGTTTATTCTGTTTAAGAAACTAGGTAACTCAAAATGCTTGTATATATTCTATATAAATTTACCCCGTTTTGTTACAATTCGACATGTCATATATAAGTTTTGAATCTGTGTGCATTGAGACCAGAATACACCAACTTACATACAATTGAATATCGAAATATCATGTAAAGTATACACAAACCTAAAACAAGCATATAATAAACATTCATATATATTGACATTAATTTGTGATTTGTCAAAGTTGATTGCTTTGTTGACAATGATAATCTCCCAATTTAATTAAGTATCAATAGAGAACGATATGCCTCGATTCCATACCTGAGATATTTCAACAATAATTCGTGATACTAGAACAGGTGAGTGGCACGCGCATCTCGATGTTCTGTAACAATGGCGCTAACTACAATGATGGTATCGATCACGTTGTTGAAGTCATGCGACATGACAAACGTATTGACAGGAGCCTTCCATTTCAGGACATAATGAATGGTCTTAAGATATAACCGTACAAGATGTTCATCTATATTAAGCACGATACGAGTATTTGATGAATGAACCAAAACCATTTTTCAGACTTACCAAAACATTCCTATTGCAGATGATAAACCACTCTTTTCGTACAGCGTGGCATCAGTGTGGCATCAAGTGGCATCCAAAGCGAAGGAATTTGAAACACGAGAAGACGTTTTGAGTATTATTACACAGGTCAAAAGCGCTGGCACCAGCCACTCTACCAATACCAATAGTACTGCGTGTTCTTCCCCAGGTGAATCTAGGTCATTGTAATTCTTACCTGGCCATTATCACAGAAAACACAACAGCCTTCGATTATTTCTGGCGTGCGACACGTTCGACTAGCTACGAGTGCTTTACATAAATTATTTCTGTTTATAGTACACAGGGCTGTATGGGATATAGAGTAGTAATGAACATTCCAATCAACCGGCATAGCACTCCTACCGACGTGTAGACCCGGTACACACAGCGTTAGTTCTCAAAGGAATTTAATTCCCATACAACTTTTGTACAGGATATATATATATATATATATAACACCGAGTGTTTTACACCTACACGGGTGATTTCCATCCGACACATTTACTTTGATTCACGGGTATACGGTCCCACTCTATGGGATCTCACAGTGACGGTAGGTCATGTCGTAAACGCCATCTGACTGCACTGTCTATGTGGGGGACTTTTGTACATTATACATAAACCATCATCTGTTTTGACTTAAGGAGTCATTATTCTCAACTGACTAGAACATTTCCATATTAAACATTGTTTTCTTGGTTGGTATTTGCAATTATTATAGGCGCATGGTATAATTCAAATTATACAGTAGTAAACCTGCATTTGGTAAGTCACATAAAAATCAGTCTGATTATTATTATTTGAGAACATTGAAAATATGCAATGCGGATATTAAAGTTGGTTAGAGTGGCCTACATGACAGAAGATCGTTTTCACTATTTTCACAAAAGTTCAATAAGAGATTAGTTATACTCTGTTGAATACATGTTTAAAAAAAACGTATTCTTACTCCTCATGTACTCTATAGCTATAGCTAGAAACTATTACTTTGAAGTTGGAAGTTTATTATTTCCATGCATAGTTACCGTAATGTGTTGATCACAACTGGTCACCCATCAATACGTGGTATGTAAAGAGAACCTTAATCTAAACCGAGTTCATAGATTAGTATTTTGTGTCAGAATTTATCAAACTGGGTGACATTATAAGGTCGCCTTAGCTTGAACACAAAAAACTCAGATTATCTTTTTCTTATTAGTAAAACTCCGGAAAAATATTGTCGATTATTGATCATTTATTAGGGATTGGCATTGTTTAGGACTTTAGGATCATTTATGAGTCTACATCAGATAAAAAAGGTGACATGGTGTAGGAGAGGTTATTTGTTTGCCTTAATTCACCATCCTACTCAATCAAAATACTCCCGGGTAGATAATGCTAAAAGAATACCAGTTATTGATAACGGTCTTTTTGTTATGGTCGGAGTACTACAAGTCTCTGAGTTTGGTCATTACCTTGGAACTGGTGGACAATACTGGCCGTAACCTTGAAGCCGACGGACTATCAGTCTCTTATGTTGGCCGTAACCTTTAAGCCTACGAACTACCAGTCGCTTATGTTTGCCGTTACCTTGAAGCTGACGGACTAACATTCTCTTATGTTGGTTATAATCTTGAAGCTGACGGACTACCAGTCTCTTACGTTGGCCGTTACCTTGAAGCTGACGGACTACCAGTCCCTTATGTTGGTTATAACATTGAAACTGATGGACTACAAGTCTCTTATGGTGGCCGTTACTATGAAGCTGATGAACTACAAGTCTCTTATGTTGGCCGTTACTATGAAGCTGATGAACTACCAGTCCCTTATGTTGGTTATAACCTTGATGCTGACAGACTACCAGTCTCTTATGTTGGCCGTTACTATGAAGCTAATAAACTACCATTCATGTTGGCGTGTAGATGTTGGACTACTATTCGTCGAGACCGTAACCTCGATATATGTTCCTGCCATAAAGTTTATTTAAAAAAAGAAAGAAGAAAAGAAAAACATACTTACGTAGTTAAGACAACAATGGCAATACGACGTAAGTATAAAGGGAAATGAGCTTTCATTGGTAACAGTTTTTAAATGAATTCACTAGAAGGTCCTTTCTGTTGTGTCGTCTATATGTAGCTTACTGATGTAACATACATGTATATCAATATCCGCCGATCAAGGTTTAGGCTTTCTATTCTGAATGATTCATGATATTTTCTGAGAGCTTTTAAGTTTTTTTTTAAACATTGTTATTAAGCGTATTTCAGTCGTTTAAACAGTATCAATGTCCATAAGCATACATCAACAGTGAACCACTCAACAGCCGGAAAGATATTACATCAACGAAGGCTGAGAAAGATAAAGACCTATTGTTACGACATAAAATTGGCCTTGATAGATAAACATTCCACTGATTTCGTTTACAATACCCAACGTAAATTTTGACAAATGTCTCAAACCAAATTTTATGTTAGAAGGAGTTAAAACTTCCCTGTCCTATATCAAACTCTCACTTTTGTGAGTTTGCAAACATTACTTCGCGGATGCGAGCTTTAACTCCTGAAGCTGAAGCCAATAGGAATTTCACAAATGTCATCCAAAGTCTTCGGATGCTGTCTAATGACAATTTAAATCGTCGGTATAAACAAATGATTTATTTAACCATACTTGTTAAAATAACCATATACTGGCTATAGTATAAAGTGGCCGTTGGCAACATGTTGACGAATGTTTTCGAGTACTTTTTTATGCTGATATAGTGAAAATACGATTTTCTCAATAAGTCTTTATCAATATAACAAAGAAATAATTTACACGCAATTGTGCTTTGTTTTAAGTTTAAAAATCGAACATATGAATTGATTACGTACGAAATGAATAAAAAAGGATGAGATTACTGGTTATTGTGCAATCATTTTATTTACCACTTACAGTTCACACCCTTCATACATATTTGGAATCAGCTGTTCTGCTATTGCATCAGTTGTCCTGTTGTTACATCACAATGAATGACGCTGATCGTTTCCTGACTTTCGTTTTATGTTGTTTTTTGTTTGTTTTGTTTTTTAGTATCTTTAATAAAAAATCGGTCAAAATGTGAAATTGAATATTTTTTTCTTTTGTTGTTTACTGGTGTGTAAAGCTGCATTTCTACAGATATCATAAATGAACGCGTTTGTTCTCTTCCGATGGCCCTAAATGACTCAGATTTTGGATGGACAATACAACAAAATACAATATCTTATATATACATTTACAAGGTTATCCTTCATCAGGCGTAATATATATTTTTCACAGTTTGGCCGACAAAATATACGTAATCATATGCGCTAGAGCATCTCCTCTACTTTGAGAAAGGCTAACCACTTAAACATTTAGCAATATGGGAAAGGTGATGGTGTATGTATCTATTATCAATTTGACATTTAGACCCATTAAGGGAATATGTATCTAGAATTAATTTGACATTTAGAGACCCATTTATCGAATATGTATCTAGAATTGATTTGACATTTAGAGACCCATTTATCGAATATGTATCTAGAATTAATGACATTTAGACCCATTTCTTTGTTAGGCCGTCTTTTCGACATTTTACCCTGGTTCAGGTACGGGTCTGTAAGATCACTCCATAACGGCCTTTCTGTGCTTACTTATTGAGTGTATCATCATCTTTATCACTACATCACATTATGGTGACATCGGGTCAGCCAGTCATCCCAGTCCCAAATTAGGAATATTAAGCAGAGGGTAGGAACAACCATTTATATTGTGTTTGATATTATTATTATTGTTATCATTTATGGGTTTAGTGTCTGTAATTGCAGCCTTTCGGTCTTTCAGTGTATGACATGTCTCGGACAGGGGACATGATCTAGACTTAACAGGACCTAGACGGTGTGAAAGGAAATATTAGGAAGACGAGGAAGAAAAGAAAACAATAATTTCCCATATTTAGTCGCCTCTTACGAATCATGCAATGGGGGCAGCAGATATTTTTTTGTTATGCCCTATCTACATGTCCCAGTTGATCTGACGAGAGAGTAACGGTTCCGTACCGTGGTGCGTGGTACGTGTACGTATTTAAGAGCTCGTGTTCTACGTCAAAGCCCACAAACAATTTAAAAAGCGAACGACCGATTTTAGCTGGAATATCTCAGATCAATTACTTATGACGGAAACAGATTGGCATTTCTTTCTCCTGTTCAATAATTAAGTTTATTGAAAGTATTGTGCTTATTTATTCTGAACGGTTTAAAAGGACCCCTTCGGATATTCTTATGTATGGCAACCATTGTTATAGCGAGTAGGTTAAAATGCCGTCGGATATTGAATGCTTTCGTTATAGGAGGCACGTCGATATATTATCGAGGCGAGGACAATGGTTCTATGTAGACCTCCATCTGATAAATAAGATCTTCTAATCAATATCAACCATAAACAATAGGACATGTATACCTACAGTATACTGTGATAGGTACTAAGTAACACTATATCAGCTTAGCTCTAATTCAACACACACATATATACATATTGCTTTATGAATAGCTGCGCTTTGGTGAGAAGTTGAAAATATGTATCCATTTACTAATTAGTGTATAGCCGGGTGGTTTAGATATTTATGCGATGACCGTCAGTGCATAATGGAAAGTGTGACCAGTAGGGCGTGACAAAAAAACCCCAAAAAAACCCAACAAAAACATAAAATTACAAACTCGAGGAAAACTATGACGAAAAATATTTAAACGTTTACTTTTAGCCAGGAAGATAACTAGTAAGACCATGATTTATGTTTACAAAGGCAAAGTGTAACTTTCTTCCACCTTACAAGTTACTGTTTAGTTTAAACATATTTTTATTGAAAAATTCAATAGGAATTGGACACAAGTTATACAACTTATATATCGTCCTTTTCCATATACAAGTATGAGATGATATATACAATGGCAGCAATTATAATGAATGATGATGACATATATACGTATATATAAAAGAAAGACAACATTGATTATTATAGGTGACAATAAATAATACACTTGACATACCAGTACCCATAATTTATATAGAAAGTAAGCTTAACATTACATGGCGTTCTGTATACATATTATAAGATATATACTATAATTATGTAGCTGAAGATATAAATACACTGTACTATAAATCATGAAAATTAAACCCCTACAGAAAACGTTCAGTATTTGTTATGTATTCTTGGACTATTAAACGTATATTTTCATTATCTTTTTCGCTTAGATCATCAGATCCATTAAGTATCAACTTCAAATCAATGTTAACATTGTGTACTGATAAACTGAGAATTGCACGTTGGTTATTGAATTGATTACACTCGAAAAAGTAATGAAATGCGTTTTCAACAGGAAAGGAACAATTGCAAAATGGATACAGAATTATATTAACTTTATAGAGGTCACCATTTAATGCACTACACCCATGTCGGAGTCTTGTATGTATAACATCAAGTTTTCTGTTTCCTATGGTCAGTCTAGTTACAGGTTTTTTCGGTTTAATTTTTTGTTTAAATTTTGACACAGTTTCTGAAGACCGTATTGAAATGTCTAAAGAATTCCAAAATTTCACAGTACTAGGGAGGAATGATTTTTCAAATAATGTAAGGCGACATCTAGGTGGTATATAATTTTGATTATTTCTTAAGTTATAATTAATATTTTCGTTAACTCTGTTTGGCAAAATGTCATTTAAGTAAGACGGAGCCAAATTATGGTGCATTTTATAAAATAATAACAATTTCTTTTGTTTCCGTCTTTCAGATAGTGGTTCCCACCCAGTTTCTAAATATAGAGATTGCCGACTGGCGAAAGAAGTTAAACCTGTAACTATTCTTGCCGCTTCCAATTGAATTTTCTCTATTTTTTCCGAATCTGTATTGTTACATCCATCCCATACTTCACTCGCATATTCCAAAAGAGGTCTTATGAATACAATATATAATTTTGATAATGTTTCCTTATTTAAAGTAAATTTCAATTTGCGTAGAACCGATAGATGTCGTGAAGCCGAAATAGTGATATTTGAAATATGTGTCTCCCATTTTCCGTTTTCATTCAACGTTACTCCCAAATGTCTATGGGTGCTACTGGTGGTCAAAACTGTGTTGTCAAATTGTAAATTAACATCAATTTGGTCAAGAGAACCATTAAACATTACAACATCTGTTTTTCTTGGATTAAAATTAACTTTCCACAGCCTTGACCACTCTTCAATAACCAATAAATCTTGAGTTATGTGATGTTCTATTTCTATTTGATTATTTGCTGAATATGCGAGGGAGGTATCGTCAGCAAACATTCTCGATAAAGATAGCAAATTATCAGAAATATCGTTAATAAATATCAAAAATAAAAAAGGTCCAAGGACAGAGCCTTGTGGAACACCAGCTTTTAGATAACCCATATAAGAATTACTGTCACCTAAAACAACAAATTGATTTCTATCAGTTATGTAATCCTGTATCCATTTATAGATTTTGCCCTTGAAGCCATATGAGTTAAGATTTTTTAGAAGACCTTGATGCCATACTCTATCAAATGCTTTGGATATATCGAAAAATACCATACATGTTTGTAATTTATTTTCTAATGAGAGACAAATATTATGGTAAATCTCAATCAGTTGAGACACAGTAGAATGACGAGGAAGAAAACCAGACTGATATTTATAAAAAAGATTGTTTTCAATTACAAAATTGTGTAAGTGTTTATACACCACTCTTTCGAAAACTTTACTAACAGTACTAAGAAGAGAGATCGGTCTATAGTTAGAGCATAGGAAACGTTCACCCTGTTTAAATAAGGGTATTACCATGGCAGTTTTCCATTGACTACTGTTGTCTATACATGTATTACAAGTTACTATTGTCTATACATGTATTACAAGTTACTATTGTCTATACATGTATTACATGTAACTATTGTCTATACATGTATGACAAGTTACTATTGTCTATACATATATTAAAAGTTACTATTGTCTATACATGTATTACAAGTAACTATTGTCTATACATGTATTACAAGTTACTATTGTCTATACATGTATTACATGTAACTATTTTCTATACATGTATTACAAGTTACTATTGTCTATACATGTATGACAAGTTACTATTGTCTATACTGTACATGTATTACATGTAACTATTGTCTACACATGTATTACAAGTTACTATTTTCTATACATGTATTACAAGTTACTATTGTCTTTACATGTATGACAAGTTACTATTGTCTATACATGTATTACAAGTTACTATTGTATATACATGTATTACATGTAACTTGTCTATACATGTATTACAAGAAACTATTGTCTATACATGTATTACAAGTTACTATTGTCTATATATGTATTACAAGTTACTATTGTCTATACATGTATTACAAGTTACTATTGTCTATACATGTATTACAAGTTACTATTGTCTATACATGTATTACAAGTTGCTATTGTCTATACATGTATTACAAGTTACTATTGTCTATACATGTATTACAAGTTACTATTGTCTATATATGTATTACAAGTTACTATTGTCTATACATGTATTATAATTAATTTACTAGTGTCTATACATGTATTGTAATTAATTTACTATTGTCTATACATGTATTACAAGTTACCATTGTCTATTCATGCATTACAAGTTACCATTGTCTATACATGTATTATAATTAATTCACTATTGTCTATTCATGTATTATAATTTACTATTGTCTATACATGTATTACAAGTTACTATTGTCTATACATGTATTACAAGTTACTATTGTCTATACATGTATTACAAGTTACTATTGTCTATACATGTATTACAAGTTACTATTGTCTATACATGTATTACATGTAACTATTGTCTATACATGTATTACAAGTTACTATTGTCTATTTATGTATTACAAGTTACTATTGTCTATAGATGTATTACACATTTCTATTGTCTATGCTTGTGATTTTTCACAGTTCTATGTATCATCATATTTGCCATGGTTTCAACGATTCTTTTGGTATGTCATGTTTCTGTTATTAATTTCATTGCTATTTTTCTACAGTGTTTTAGTAAGATATTTCGGCCATATTTATAAAATTAATCGCTATATATTGATAATGTTTTGCTGCCATATCCCATCTTGTACTTGTCTATGATGCGTTACTGAGAGTATAGCGGTGAAAAATAACGCATTTTACGTCGTAATATATACAGCCAATTTGTAATATGTATACAGCCAATTTGTAATATATATACAGCCAATTTGTAATATGTATACAGCCAATTTGTAATATATATACAGCCAATTTGTAATATGTATACAGCCAATTTGTAATATACATATACAGCCAATTTGTAATATGTATACAGCCAATTTGTGATATGTATACAGCCAATTTGTAATATGTATACAGCCAATTTGTAATATGTATACAGCCAATTTGTAATACGTATACAGCCAATTCATAATATGTATACAGCAAATTTGTAATATGTATGCAGCAAATTTTTAATATGTATACAGCCAATTCATAATATGTATACAGCAAATTTGTAATATGTATACAGCCAATTTGTAATATGTATGCAGCCAATTTGTAATATGTATACAGCCAATTTGTAATATGTATACAGCCAATTTGTAATATGTATACAGCCAATTCGTAATATATATACAGCCAATTTGTAATATGTATACAGCCAATTTGTAATATTCAACTAATTCGTAATATGTATACATCAAATTCGTAATATGTATACAGCAAATTTGTAATATGTATGCAGCAAATTTGTAATATGTATACAGCCAATTCGTAATATGTATACAGCCAATTTGTAATATGTATACAGCCAATTCATAATATGTATACAGCCAATTCGTAATATGTATACCGCAAATTCGTAATATGTATAAAACAAATTCGTGATATATATACATCAAAATTGTAATATGTATACAGCAAATTCATAATATGTATACAGCCAATTTGTAATATACGCACTCCTTTTCGAGACATTGTGTTCTCATAGCGTTTGAGAGGTTATAGGGCATGAACGACATGATTTGAAATCAAACTCAAACATATTTTGTTTTGAAAAGTGTAAGGTGTTCCGATTTGAAGCGATGCTATTAATATATAAGTTGCTTTATGTAAACATTTTTTGTTCTCCAATGTATTTGAATATCATTCCCGAAGTCCCTTATATAAACACACGGGTGCTAGAGTAAATAGAACGCACCGTTTTGAGGTGAAACAAAAGTGACCGAATTGTTAACTTATATATAAATATTCTAAATATCAACCGCTAGCTGTATGTTATCATATGATAGAAAATATCGAAGCAATATATCTAAATCAACCAAGCAGTGATTTTAACAAAAAAAGACAGTTTTGGATACTCTCTTCCATTTACATTGTACTTTGAACGTTTACGAGGGGAGTCAATGGAGACAACAAGCTACAATCCACAAAAAGAGTAAGGCGAGATCAGGTAATCAATTTGTATTTAGTTGTAAGAATAATTAACACAATATTAACACGATCATAATTATACTAGTGCTAGTACTGTTACATAAAGTCACGTACTTTAAAACAGAACGCGAGTTAAGCCTAGATTTCCCTCTACCTCTCTGTACATGCTTAATATAATCATTATGAACGAATGGGGGTTATAATTCCTGTATTAAATAATACGGAGACGTAATACATGAACCACTAGTATTGAATATTATGATTTGCTTTTTGAGCATTTCCCCCTTTTTTGCGAAACACAATACACATTTAATTGGTCACGCACAAGGAAATGTATATATAGCATATTGATTTGTTCAATACATTGAATACGTTCCCTCAATAGGCAGCAAACTAATCGAGCTTTCCTTTAATAATTACACGTCAGGGAATATTAAATCTTGTTAACTGTAGCATTAATAGGATTTCTCTACCACTAATCCGTCTAGGCCTGCCCAGCATCATATATTAAATATGTTACCCACTGCCATGACAATATCATGATAATGCTGACTCACTATTAATCTTATTGACAAGCGCGGCGACTGTGATTTTTCCTTTATTCCCCTTGTTAACTATGATAGCTAATACATTGTATCCTCCTGATGGAAATTACATGTCAGATTATTTTATATGAAAGCATAGAACCTGCACTGCCTACCAACAAACTCTTAGTTATAAAAGTAAGCTTTCAACATATATAAAATTTTGCCATGGCATTCACTTACTGAAAAATTGATCAGGAGCAGGATCTTCGGATAGCTTCAACTATAAGATCAACATATCTGGAATAAACGATTGTTTTATTTCCACTTGATTTTTTTTATTCTTTAGGAAAACAAGATTATATTTTTTACATTATTTCGTGTCATCTCGGTGCTAATTAATGACTTTTCGTATCATTTTAACTTCCCCCCTTCGTGGCACACTCATACGAGGGCTGATTAATAAGTTGTGAGCCTCATATTGAAGTATTTGAATTTTGCCGGACACATTGTATTATTTTTCAACATAATCCCCTTTAGTATCTATACACATTTGCCAGCGGGGTTTAAGGGCCTTAATGCCACTTTCATAGAACTCCTTTTCTTGGCCATTCAGAAAGCCATCCACTGCATGTTAGGGTGCCTGTAATAGCTGTTTACAGTTTTGGAAATATATGAACGTCTGATGGAACGCGATCAGATGAATGAGGCGGATGCTCAATCAATTTATTGCCACAATCGTGAATAGCAGCTATGGCAATGACAGACAGTTTTATCCTAACCCTAACCCTTACCGATTTTGTCTACTTTGCAAAAGCCGCTTGTCTTGTTTACTTTAGAGTGCTACCTCGTCGATATAAACTAACCAAATGAGACCAGTCCTTGGGTACACGGCTCTTCATAGTCAGAGAATAGTAGGACTTAAAAATAACATCCAGGAGTACCTCCTTCAATACGAGGCTCACAACTTATCAATCAGCCTTCGTTGATCAATAAACATGATATGAAAAAAAGACAATATCATTCAGAAAAAAGTTTAGATGGTTAGGATATACCATTGGTAGGGCAAAAGATGTCAAACATATCGCATTTTAACTTGTTCTTAAACAAGGGAATTAACTCGTAATTCATATAGTGTAGTATAAGGTAAATGATTATGTAGTGTAAATTAGTGTTTGTTACAAGGGATATAACTCGGGTTTGGTTAAATAATTCTCAAACTTACATTGTAGGTTTCTAAATACGTGTAGGTAACGCAACAAGAACTGCCAAAGATAAACCGAAATGATATAATATACTTAGGAGAAACTTGGGATCAGGGATTCATAAAATCGCGAGGTCAACCAGGTCTATCTAAGACATTGATCAATTAAAATTTCAACGAAGCAAAGTTAATAACACGAAAAATAATACATGCAAGTATCAACTTTTATGAAAGTGTTAATAACATTATTGATGGGTATTCATCTTCTAATCCTAAATCATATTGGCGCCTTATTTAACGGTAAATCTAATGGATTGGTTCTTCCCAACCAATCCAAACTCTAGTTGATCCATTTTCTGATAATATTGTAACTAGAGATGAAGACAAAGCTCAGTTATTTGCTAATATTTTTTGTAGTATTACAACGGTAGATGATAGTAACACTTATATTCCTGTTGCTGAACCAATAACTGATATGCGAAAAAATCTTATAGGGATAAATGCTACCGAAATAATTAATGTGCTAAGAATACAAAAGCTTGGCAAGGCCTTGAGCGGGGATGGCATCAGCCATCATATGTTACGTAATACATCATACACTGCTTGTATTACTCTCGAAATGTTATCTAATATGTCTTTAAGAACAGGTTTTTGACCCCAATACATGCCAATACATACAAATTAGCTAATGTTATGCCTTTATTAAAAAACGGTGACAGATATTTTCTTTCTAAGGACAGGCCGATTTCTCTACTATCCACTGTTGGAGAGGTGTTTGAAAGAGTGCTCTATGAACACTTGCATAATTATTCCAAAGGAAATTCTTTTTTTCACAAACCCTAATCGGGATTTATGCATGTTTATTCGACAGTTTATCAACTTATTGATATTTATCATCATATATGTAATGCACTTGAAGAGAAAAAATAAATTATGTGTAGTTTTTTTTTGCGATATTTCCAAAGCGTTTGATAGGGTTTGGCAGAGGGATATGTTGGTTAAATTACAATCGTATGTTGTTTCAGGTGAATTGTATTCTTGGCTAGAAAAACATTTAATTCAGAGACACCACAAAGGTATTTTTTAAATAATTCTTATTTGTTCCTCAAGACTTAATTCTTGGACTCATTAATGATATTGCTGATATCTTTGAATCTGCCTCTCGTCTGTTTACTTTGAATACATATCTAGATAAGATAAATGCATGTGCTAAAACATGGTTGGTTACTTTTAATCCTGATAAGACAGACGTACATGCACTATTTATCAGTAATTCGTGAACATTTATGAAGATTTAGATTTAATATTTGATGAAAAACCCCTAACCTTTACTGATCATTATTAAGACGTAGCTTTAAATTCTGATGGAAAATGAGGAGATCATATCCACGAAATGTATACCTCTGTTAAGAGGAAAATAATGTGTTACGAAAACTTCAACACTTTCTTAGTCGCGACGCTCTCTTAAAAAAATACAACACATTCATTTTACCAGTCCGGGAACATGCTTGCATATTGTGAGATAGGTTTGATAGATTTGAAGAAGATGAGCATGTGCAAAGAGACGTTCTCCGTATTACTACGCACCTCCCATCATATGCCCTCATTGGTGATTTTTATTATAAAACAGACTTGGAAACTCTTGTTAGCCGTTGAAAACGTAAAAGACAACAGTAAATCTTCTACTTCCACATATCATTGGTGAGATCAATTGCTATGATCTGCGAGACAATAACTACAAGATTTATTCAATAGAGACTTTCTATCTCTTACCAAATCTTTTGTTATACCTTCTACAGTTGGAATGCCTTAAATGACATTCACTACCTACATTATATTTTTACAGTCTCCCCACCTATGTATTTTGGGGCCGGTGATCATAAGATGAATATTTTACAAACAAGGCTCAGACACCAGCGTAGTTCCCTTAATTAATATCTAATTAGGGCAAAACTTGTAAATAATGCTGCATGTACTTGTGGTAACCCTTGTGAGAATGCCTTTCACTACTTTATAGAATGTCGTCTTTTTATAAATGAAAGGGATATCCTTATCCAAATTTTGTACTTTTTAAGTGTTGAATTCAATTTAGAAATAATCTTGTTTGGAAATCCGAATCTTACTGTGGACCTTAAGTCAAATGTATTGAGATATGTGCAAATATTTATTAAATTCGGCAACAGATTTTGATGTTAACACATACATGTATTTATTATTGTAGAACTATGATTGATTGTTTAAATGTACATATTGTGTCACTACTCTTCTATGTGTAACTGTATATAGGGAGACGGTGTAGATAAGTCGAAATTACTTGTGCCTTATCCTTTTTAGAAGTTTAACAATAAATATGTTCAAATCCCGGGAACTGCTTATTGTTCCGACAGATCTATCTAGAATATCCGAACATCGCCTCCGACACCAACTCAAACACGAACTTAGACGAGTTGATGAGACTTCTAAAACTTGTATTTCATACAGTGCAGAAAAAATAGAACGTCTAAAACATGTTCATCAAAGACTTGGCGTCTCTGCTCCCAAGATACCATATTAGCTGTATTGAGAGTAATCATATTTTATTGGAACAAATTTCGTCTATTACCGAAGACACACAAACAAGAAAACAAAAACAAGAAAAACAAAACGATGCTGCGTGACAATGTAATGGAGGGAGAAATGACACTTCTTGGGAATTTAATAGCGTCATCTACTGCTTCATATAATAATAACATCGCATCGAGTCAATGATAGGCGTGGTATGAAGTAGGAGGGATAACTCCTGTTAACATAGAACATATTGCATGCGTTTCGTGTACGGTTACTGTGCTACGTACTGTAAAGGTTGTTCAACCGTATAATGTTGTTTGCATACTAAGAGGAGCTATTTTCTTTCTCGTCATTTTATAAAGTAAAAGTTTTATGCAGATTTTTTCGATAATGGGTCTGTATTATTGAAAAACTAAAATATAGGTCTCATAAGTGATGAATACACCTTCATATACTGGCACCTTGTTTTCAATTATTTTGAAAAGGTACAGTATCAGAAACACCATATAAAACAATTTCATGGTCTTTATCCTGTGTATTGTAGTAAGAAATTGTGCTCGATATACTGAAATATGTTATACATTGACAATAAAGCTATGGAATATTACACAGGCTTTTTCAAGGATTTTACTCAGACAGTTGTCTCCTGAGGAAGTTTCCATATGTTATTACTACAGATAAAAATGTATTTTAGAGCAAATAATGTGGTACGGTTCATTTACTTAACATGTGTTAACTAAATATAGTTCAAATACGTAACAATATATGTCCCCAATGGGCACTCTCTAAAGCAACAAGGAAAATGTGTTTCATGATAGCTCATGGATACGTTAAATTATTTTAGAGATACATGTAATTTAATTCACTTACATGTTTTTCTCTTATATGCAAATATGTCACTTATTTATTTACTTTCAGTGCTTCATATTGAGGTGAGATCCCTACTCTCCAATGTGGCATTGGTCGAATATTCGACTATTTGAAAGAGGTTGATCTTCAATGAAAATGTAACGTCCTTCCTTATTTGTCACACACCGTAATCATCACTCGACAGCATTCGTCTAATGTTGTTTTTGTATTTTATCTGCACTATTTTAACCACCCTTTTATATGTTCAAAGAGACATTCACCTCGTGATTACAACTATTACTGTTTTAAAATTCCATACACCCCAGGTCAATATTGACCGGCCCAAAATGACCATAGCTGTCAACAGGGTTTAATCCTGTTTCTCCCAAAACTGAAAATCCAGGTAAAACATTTTTGGGAGAAACAGTATTTGTTTACACAGGGGTCTAATTATTAAGTAAACACAGAAGGTCATTATCTTTCTCATTGATTTATTGCAAAATACAGGTAAATACAGGTAGATACAGTTCAGTTCAGTTCTTTATTACTTTAAACCATTTGGTTTATCAGTACAGTGCATATATATACAGTGCAGACAGGAAAAACAATACCATATGTACAGACACACAACACACTCGCAGCGTACACGTTTGTATAGTGTAGAGTAGAGAGACATCTCACATAATTATTCTCGATACAATATGTTCTCACATTAAGTTTCTATGTCACACATGTTTCAATATTCCCACCTTACACTATACGTTACTTACTTAATTTCTATGTCACACACAACGTTATAATATTCTCAATTTACATTTATACGTTACTTACGTAATTTTTCATTATTGTTCTCACAATATATTTATACTTTCCTTACAATACATTCATTTATTTATACTCCATTATATTTAAACGTTAATCAATTTACATTCAGATACAGATATATAGGTGATAGAACTACAAAAATGTCAATTTAATGTTATACTTTGAAATATGAAATTATATATCAAATTTCATTGACGTAATCATATATATGTGAATATATATTTCAAACATATTCTACACTTTAAAAAGTTTAAAATAATGCACACACATATATATATACTTTTTACTGATGATATGATACGTGTACAATGGATAACTGGTATGCACTATTATCTTCAAAATACAATATAATAAGCACGACATATACATTCATACATACATTACAAATGAGCACTATTTATATCATAAGTAAACCAACAGTTATAATACAATAATAAATCAACTGTATAATATATGTACTGTATAACAAAAGATGAATTTATATAAAGGATGATACATTTTTAACAGAACTATACGTAACTACATTTGTGTAAGCCTGGGTCATGCTCAGAGACTGAAGCTTATTTGTTGCACAAATCCTGTTTCTCCCAAAAAATGTTTTACCTGTCAGCTGCCCAGTCCTGTGTCTGTAGTTTGGATACTTCTTCGTCGTAGATGGCGGGTATGGGTTCCTTCCTACACCATCATTGTCTTCTGAACTTTCCCCTGGAAATGGTTAGGTGGGTGGTTGTGTTGATGACCGAATTGTACAGGAATATCCTTGGTAATGTCAGAGACATATATACAGATATATATATATATGGCTCTGGTAATGTTGATGGTTGCAGGGCAGTCTTTATCACAGCATCTCCAGTAGGTAGTGCCTCTGTAGTTGTTCCTCACCATGTACCGGTATCCAGCCTAGAGTAGAGCCCTACCACCATGTTTGTTTGCAGTAAACTGATAGTTAGCCATACTGAGAATGATGAATTTTCTGGTGATAGACTGTTATATATATACTTATTGTTAAGCTTGGGTGTTCAGTGCATGACATGTAGCTTAGGGTGTTCAATTTTCTTCATTAGCTTTTATTAGTTACAACATCTCTTCTGAGGTTGAACAAATAGCTTAATTAGTACAGACAACATCTCTCCTGAAGATGTACATAGCCTAATTAGTGACACCTCTCACGAAGTTGATAATTTGTAATATGGGGGATACATATGAAATAAGTCAATTATTTATTTATCATCTTATTAAATTGCACGCTTTATTTTTAAATTCAAACCATCTGTGAATATATTGATGAATCTATTATTTGTATTTATTTGTCAACTGATACATTCAGTAATAGACACCTTAATTTACCTGTACAGGTAGCAGTTAACTTAAATGTTGAAACAACACTTTAACACATTTTATGTGGTAGCCAAATCACTGTTTTCAATTAGATACAACAAACCCTGATTGTACTTTCTTACTTCGAATCTGGGCGTTTCTAGATATACTGTTTACAAATCACGATCAGAATGACGCTTCATCGTAAACGCCTGCGAATGTTCCTCGCCAGTTAACAGTAAAAAATATTGGCCGGTCAACAGTCGAAAATTAATTTACATTTACAAAGAGAGTCAGGTAACAAAATGAATGAATGAATGAATGAATGAATGAATGAATGAATCAATAAATCAATCAATGAATCAATCAATGAATCAATCAATGAATCAATCAATCAATCAATCAATCAATCAATCAATCAATGAATCAACCAATCAATCAATCAATCAATCAATCTGTCAGTCGATGGATGGATGGATGGATGGATGGATGGATGGATGGATGGATGGATGGATGGGACGATAAATAAATAAATCAATCAATCAATCAAAATCAATCAATCAATCTGTCAGTCGATGGATGAATGGATGGATGGACGGACGGACGGACGATAAATCAATCAATCAATCAATCATTCAATCAATCAATCAATACAAATCTATATGTAATGTTTTTGACCCAGTTGTTGAAAGTGACCTTTACCTAGTGAACATAAAAACTCACAGCTACAAACACCCGGTATGTACAACCAAATCCTGGTATTGTACTAAAATACCAGGTTGTGTGCTTACAAATACCCGGATGTGTACAAACCAATAGCCGGTAGTATGGAAACATATATACCGGTAGTACAAACAAATATACGGTAGAATGGAATCATATATACCGGTAGTAAAAACAAATACCCGGTAGTACAAACAAATATCCGGTAGTACAAACATATACCCGGTAGTACAAACTAATACCCGGTAATACAAACAAATACCCGGTAGTACAAACAAATACCCGGTAGTGAACGAACAAATACCCGGTAGTACAAACAAATACCCGGTAATGAACAAACAAATACCCGGTAGTACAAACAAATAGCTAGAAGTATGGAAACATATATACCGTTAGTACAAACAAATATCCGGTAGTACAAACAAATATCCGGTAGTACAAACAAATACCCGGTAGTACAAACAAATATCACAAACACATATCCGGTAGTACAAACAAATACCCGTTAGTACAAACAAATATCCGGTAGTCCAAACAAATATCACAAACAAATATCCGGTAGTACAAACAAATACCCGGTAGTGTACAAACAAATATCCGGTAGTACAAACAAATACCCGGTAGAACAAACAAATACCCGTTAGTACAAACAAATACCCGATACTGTACAAACAAATATCCGTTGTTACAAACAAATACCCTGTAGTGTACAAACAAATATCCGGTAGTATGGAACCATATATACCGGTAGTACAAACAAATACCCGGTAGAACAAACAAATACCCGTAAGTACAAACAAATACCAGGTAGTACATACAAATACCCGTTAGTACAAACAAATACCCGATACTGTACAAACAAATATCCGGTAGTACAAAAAAATATCCGGTAGTACAAACAAATACCCGGTAGTACAAACAAATACCCGGTGGTATGGAACCATATATACCGGTAGTACAAACAAATATCCGGTAGTACAAGCAAATATCCGGTAGTACAAACAAATACCCGGTAGTGTACAAACAAATACCCGGTAGTACAAACAAATACCCGGTAATACAAACAAATATCCGGTAGTGAACAAACAAATATCACAAACAAATATCCGGTAGTACAAACAAATATCACAAACAAATACCCGGTAGTACAAACAAATATCCGGTAGTACAAACAAGTATCACAAACAAATATCCGGTAGTACAAACAAATATCACAAACAAATACCCGGTAGTACAAACAAATACCCGGTAGTACAAACAAATATCCGGTAGTCCAAACAAATATCACAAACAAATATCCGATAGTACAAACAAATATCGCAAACAAATAGCCGGTAGTACAAACAAATATCCGGTAGTACAAACAAATACCCGGTAGTACAAAAACATACCCGTTAGTGTGGAAAGCCCACGTTAGTAAATGGCACCTTTACGTGTGAATTTATTAATAAATAGAACTACGCCAAATAGCTATTTCGACCTTCTAGAGCTCGTGTGCGAGGCTAGGGGTCGATATTGTAGAATTGTTGAAATTCAGAATGGGTCAAAAGTCAGGCAAAATATAGGAGTTGGGATATTTGCATTGCATTATCAAAACTTACAAAATGTTAAGAATGTGTTTGAATGACGTGTGAATAATAGGGCCTCTCTCATTGCATATATGACTATCTTGATGTACCGACACAAGCCTGTGTGTGACGTGGAATCATAAAGATCAGATGACAAAGCCAGGACGATCACATTATAAGATAACGGCAGGCGAAGACTGTTTGTACATCACAAGTAAAGACATTGAAGTATATGAATATCTGACTATTTGGAAGACATGGAAAACATGGTTGATTCGGTTTCATATCAGTAAATATTTAGTATGTCTCAGTAGATTGCATATTTCGTCATTATTAAATGTCCTTATACGCACCTGTATAAAACTATGCACCTATATGAAAAAGTACATGCATGCATTTTCAAGATGGTTGATAAATGGCGACAGTGGGACTTTTTATATTTTGATATGCTATCTATGGGTGAAGTGTTGGGCAATTAAGTTCTCCACTGGATAAGAGTGCATTTACCATTTTTTAGGTACGTTGTAAACATCTTTTATATGATGTTAGACAAGATTTATTACCTTCTTAAAGTGCAACCAAGGCAACACAAAGTACATAATGCGCTGTGTTTTGTAGGAAGATAAAGAATGCACACGTATGCTAACGTTTTATTAACTTACGACTTACGACTCCCTTTCTAGGAGTTAACAATGATTTACGTCCATTATTTGATTTTACTACTTTCCTATTTTGTTTTTTTTTACGATTTCTTGAAGTTATGCATAATACTTTCCTGTCATTGGATCAAAGGATTATGACTTTCTTACAATTTTTTGATTAATGAAGAAAACAATATTCCACTGATTCCACTGTGGAATGTAAAACGCCCACCCCGGGTTGGGGTGATTGAATACGATGGAGATCAGGTCAGAACACTTTTCTGTACCACTCCAAAATGTATTAAAACTTATTTCATGCCCGTGCCCGTGGTTGAATACTGCATGGATAGTTTAGACACTTCGACATTGTTTTTCCCATCAGTTCTGAGATATCAGTTTTAAAAACGGTGTATATTCTGATGGCAACGCAATATATATTAATAATCTGATTTTGGGCATTTCAAATCAGTCGAATAAAATGTGTGTCACTCTGATCTTCGAGGGATGATTGAAATATTGTGAGCCTCGTATTAAAGGAGGTACTCAAAGATGTTCTTTTTAAGTCCTACTATTTTCTGACTATATAGGGCCGTGTACCCAAGGACTGGTCTCATTTGGTTAACTTATATTGACGAGGTAGCACTCTAAAGTTAACATCGTAAACGTCCATATTTGACCCAGTACATCAAAGTAACACAAGAGATCCCAGAGTGATCATGGTGCCCACAATGGAATGTCCTCCATCGGTCCATTGGAGTACAAAACACGCGTTATTGTATAGTAAACACGTAGTTTATAATGTTTGGTAAATATCGCCAATCCAACTCAACTCAGGACTCCTAAAGACCGAGAACGCAGACCCGCGACCGACAAAGAGGAACATAGAAGTATATGAATCAAGTGGATAGGAGCAAGTGATACATGCCATTTGGACCTCTTGTTTGTTGATTCTGTAATCCATTATACTTTCCGTTAAGAAAACAGGCTGATATCAGTTTCATAACTACGAGTAAGAATTAAACGGATTTTCTTTCTTAAACTTTTAATCTTTACGAAATAAAATGGTTTATACTTACTCTTTAAACCT
Organism: Pecten maximus; assembly: GCF_902652985.1. Classification (NCBI taxonomy): domain Eukaryota; kingdom Metazoa; phylum Mollusca; class Bivalvia; order Pectinida; family Pectinidae; genus Pecten; species Pecten maximus. The sequence goes on along the minus strand of NC_047024.1, from coordinate 30,106,704 downwards.
AATCATATGTATTGATGGGCTGTTAGTTGTTTAGCCTAGCCTTAGGGGCTCAACAGGTGGGTCCCTTTGTACCGAGCTCGTTAATTTGATTGAGCGGTGACACAGTGGGTGAGTTCTAGCTGTTTGTAGTTGGGAGTAACGCCCACAGAATAACAATCCAGTTTAGCCAACAAATGTCAGAATCTCTGCGATTTAGTGTATTTTAATCACTATGGAACACGGGCAATGTGAACACCAACGACAGATGTGACGAAATACAGACCGACGATAATAGCCATAGAATAAGATACATTTTGTAGTTACGATTTGTGATTGGATAACAATATCCCAGAAAGCAGTATGCTTATTTGACTGAATTTGACGTATGCGAGAGAAGTAGATAGAATAGAAAGAATATTATGTGGATGGACACAAGATTAGGAACGATAAGAGTTCTGGAATTGTGAATCAAACATAGTGACTGGATTAAACTATCATATAGATCGAAATATTGATTGGACGCACTGTGATTGGATTAAAATATCACATCGAAGTATTGATTAGACGTCACGTACTGTGATTTGATTAAACTATCATATAGATCGAAATATTGATTAGACGCACTGTGATTGGATTAAATCCACATAAATCAATATATTGAGTAGACGCACTGTGATTGGATTAAATTAACATAGATCGAAATATTGATTAGACGCACTGTGATTGGATTAAATTCACATAGATCGAAATATTGAGTATACTTACTGTGATTGGATTAAATCCACATAGATCGAAATATTGAGTAGACGCACTGTGATTGGATTAAAAAACCCGGAATAATAGATAGACAAACTACGAACCATATCCAAGAAAACGCCATTGGTAATTGTGATTCGAAAAAAATATGCAAGAAAACGAAATGTTAAGCGGACCTGTGATTGGATTAATGGGATTTTAAAGATTCACTGCGACAATGTTAAATACTCCAAAGAAGAGTTCTTAGATACATGTATTGTAATTCGTGAACTGAGGATTATTGGTTGAATTGAAACATAAAGATAAAAAGTAATCGAAAAACAAATAGAGAATACTCCCGGTTCACTAATCTAATTCACAATGGATAAAACTTGAATATAGACTACAAAGAAGTACCTTGAAATAGCACAAGGATAACTCGATACTATGTTCTGGAAGGGTAAGCGTATTCTGCTTCAGCTCGATGACACCTGGCAAACCCATGTCATGTCCACACGACCAATAATAGGACATTAAAAACTAAATATGAGATATAAGAAGGAAAATTTCTACAAAGAGGAGAAGATCACAAGTGTTGATTGTAACGGGGCCCGTTACAGAAGTTTCCAACCTACCCCTGCAGTTAATAATGAAACTTAAAGAAACAACAATATTGTTCATAATACTTAAAACCATACTTCATTGAAATTTAACATCTTTTTTTCCCCCACGAATTACATGATAGCAAACGATGGCCATCATTTTAACTCCAGAAATGGAATCACCAAATTGCATCAAAATTGGACAATATATACTGTATATATTTGACCAGTCAGAGGGAATCATTTCATTTCATAGTAAACAATTTTTCGAAACTGTCACCACTGTGTCCAGCATTCCTTACAACCACTATTAACAAATTTTCATTACTAATTACCATGGCAACCGAGATTTTCGAAAATGTTCCAATTTGCTTAGGCATTGATCAAAACCTCTATGTACCAAATTACAACAATAACAGCCCATACCCACATTTCCACCAACCAGAAGCTAGAAAATAGTGTTCATATTTGAAATCCAGAAATAGAAGTCCTTATCGTGTTTGCAGTGACATAATACACCTACATACCAAAATCGGATAATTCAGTATTTTCAGTACTTTTATGATAAAAATTCGCACTGGAGTTCATCAAGGCAAGGTAGTCAACCTATGTTAATGATAATCGATATTCACGTTATTCATACCATACCGATATACCTTTTTTCATCTTAGAGCATATAATATAATAACGCGTCCCTCAAAATTTGATTTTGATGCCCCAAGAAGAAGAAGAAGAAGAAGAAGAAGAAGAAGAAGAAGAAGAAGAAGAAGAAGAAGAAACAATGTTTTGGAAGAGACAACTTAAATGGGAACAGAAACAACAACGAAAATGAGTGATCATATATGGTATAGTATGAATAAAAAGCAATTTTATGTCCTTATAGTTTAACGTAGGTCATAAATATATATAGTTCGCAGCATTGAATATATTGCTATCTAGACTGAGTCATCACATCTACATACACGATATTAGGAGGCTTTCTGAATTGTGCAAGTGGTGTTCCGAACTGAAATGAGATACTTATCATGTTTTACATGTATTTCCTACGGAAGCCCTGGAGGGACATTTTGAGTTACTACTTATTACTTATATCTTATTAGTTATTACTTAGTTGTTATTACTTATTTGTTATTACTTATTTATTATTACTTATTAGTTATTAATTACTAAATTATTGTATAACAGTACGTTACTTTATCATATCGTCAAGATAAATGATGTTTTATATAAAGGATGTTGTTCATATCGATCCTCTTTGTGTAATTGAGTAATAAATTGTCTGATAAAAATCCCGTTTTTAAACAAAACGTACTTAGTTATAATGCATTTAATTTGTTATTTCTTATTTGTTAATTCTTATATCTTACTTAATTAACAAATAAGAAATAAGAAATAAGAAATAACAAATTAAATGAATTATAACTAAGTACGTTTTGTTTAAAAACGGGATTTTTATCAGACAATTTATTACTATACTTTACTATATTACTATTTATATAAAACATCATTTATCTTGACGATATGATAAAGTAACGTACTGTTATACAATAATTTAGTAATTAATAACTAATAAGTAATAACAAATAAGTAATAACAAATAAGTAATAACAAATAAGTAATAACTAATAAGTAATAACAAATAAGTAATAACAAATAACAAATAAGTAATAACTAATAAGTAATAACAAATAAGTAATAACAAATAAGTAATAAGTAGTAACTCAAAATGTCCCTCCAGGGCTTCCGTAATTTCCTCTGCACAACGCAAGCTTTATCTGGATTAGTTCTTGTAGTTCATATAGTCCGCATTTCAGAACATGCTTTAAAGTGTAGATAAGTCATAAATATTTCTATAGTATATTGATAAAAACGAAAACATTTATTTGCAGAAAAATAGGATATCTAAATTATGTGTTTATCTCATAGATTTATGCACCGTTAAGCTAAATTTCTTGTCAAAGGTCTCGTACATATAGCACATTTGATTTAAGAGATTACTTCCTGTTTGAATTTGAAACGCTAAGTGTCGTATGTTGTTAAGGACTCGCTATAGGTTTTCATGACCACAATGCTTCAGCTGAGTTTTGTTCGTTATGATAGACTTTCAATTTCGGTTGATTCCCTTCTCTTGAATTTTGATTTTTCCCGTGTAGATATATTTAAAAAACACTTTGGTACGTATGATTTGAAGATCGCAATCTTATAGGGTAATAACCTTCAAACCGCACCCAGCCAACCATAGCAAGTGTTCCGTGGCGGGGTAGATGGATATGCTTGATGATCTTTGATGCGCATGACAGGGATTCCACTACGGTAAAGAAAGGTAGATCTATCCGATATACTAATTCTACCTTATATATATATACTATATGTATATCCATCACAAGGACATTATTTACCTTTAATTATATATATTTTTGTATATATGAACATATATTCATAAAAAAACTATTAAATACATGATATCCGTCAACTCCTTGTGACAGCGTTCCATTATTCGATCTATAATGAGTCCTGACTGTTACACGGCCGGGCGTTTATAAACCAGGGCTAGAGTTTACCCTGACACCTGTTGATACCACGCTAATCGAGCCATCTCTCCGGTGTATACAGTACCAGAGGATAGTATGTCATAGTATAGGATGTGGCGATCAAGGAGTCGGACGCTTAGTGTCGTGGCGGGAATAACTGTAGTAGCATTGGTATTACAAGTACTTATTCTTTACCGTAGTGATGTGTGTAAGTATGAATGGTTTACTCTTTTCATCTGAGAAAACACCTTTAAATTTCTCAAATGAAAACTATATGATTAATGATATTTCTTATGGATGGGGCAAGTACCATAAATGATTGTGTACTGTACACGGTCTAGTTAACAACATTTTAATAATTTTAATATCATACCCCATACATCACTGTCTGTTTTATTATGTCTATATATTGTGAGCTTTTTAGCGATTTTAACCATTTTAGACGGCGTTTTATTGTAATTTTATAATATAAAATATATTTGTTGAAAGGGAAACTATTTAGAATACTGTTATGTGTTCAAAGTTTAAGTGACGGCAAATGACTTAATTCAACTTATATTAAACTTATAAAGTGACCATATGATACTTAATGTAAACAGACGTTTGTTAGGTTAGTATCACATACGTGCACGCTATAGAGTAATATTAGTGTAACATGACACACAGCCGTGGTTTCAGCTAACACAGGATATTAATACATATTTCCCTGCATCTCGGACCTCCCGACAACAACAGTTTTAATTGTATACTATAGTGAACGCGGAAATGATGAAGAGGTTGTGTCATTCGCTATGATTCGAGTCAATGCTATACGTACTAAAGATGGGTATTATTAGGAGTGGAGAAGAAAACAAGGTTTTGACCCATCTTACCTCTCCCAGGTACAGACCACAGCTGGTCATTTACTATGTTTAGCTTTCTTGACCAGTACACAAGTTTGAAGTCATGCTGTGTGAAGCAAACGCTTCCCTGCGCGTCTATTGTCAGGCAGTGATTGTCTTGATGTGAGAATAGGAAGTATAGTAAAAAGCCTTGTTAGTCTGCTACATAACTTTCACATACTAGGTAGGATGGATATGAAAATTGGTTCGTAACTATATATATGTAATAAGATAAACACGGCGCCTGGGTGTTTTGAAATAGTATAATGTGTCTTGTGTGGAAACTACTCTGAATCTTGTGGAGTTGTGAAGTGAACCATGACAGCACCTTATACATCCGCGATACTCCAGGGGTAGTAAGTTTACAAGGGTGAAAGTGAACATGACCCCGGGAATATCGAGGGTTTGAAAACTGTAGCTCCCACGACATGTACTCGGGACACAGGAGTACAATACCTGTTCATGTACCCGTGTACCCCAGTGTTTTGACCGCCGTGGTATTTAATATTATTTTCCTTTATAAACATTGTATATTTTAACCCACTCGATAACCTTGCTGATCTATGTAAAGAACGATACCTGGGCGTGATGATTACACCATAAAAATAAACCACGAAAAACAATACAGTAGCTTATATCGTTATTCCAATAGTAAATTGGTATATAAACAGGCATAGAACAGTGACTAGAGGCGCATTGTGTACCGATATATATATATATATTTTTGTTTTGTTTATACCTACTATATTTGTGTAACTGTTTCATGTTCTATGTCTATATGTGATCGTACGTAATTTACCCGTGTCTTGATAAAGGGGCAGATTGCCTCGAAAATTCGACAATTTACTTGTCTGTACTGTCGTTATTACTACTTGACATATATATATATATACAAGTACATGTACTATCAGAGTTGAAATCGTATGATTTCATCCTATTGTTATAACTATACATGTACTTGTGATGAAACACTTTTTTGAAAGTTAGACTAATCTATAAGTTATTCATTATGTTGACTATATTATTAATTTGAAGAATAAAGTTTTCTGATACTTTTGAATTATATATATATTAGATATTTAATAATACCTTATAGAATAATGTATAGTTATACATTAAGACAGAGAACACATATCTATATCAATATTGTGGTGTCTATCCAGTTCATTGCTCTATTAGACTATCTGATATACCATAGATGTGACAAGTTTTGGATCTGATTTCGTGTTTATTTATTTAGGATTATGAGAATAGCCTATAGCATCTAAAATGTCTATTGGAACGAGAAGTACGAATTTATTTGCCCTAGATAGACAAATGATGGGTGTATCCAAAATTTCATTAAGCCCCAGAAACCAGTCCACCTAAAACATACAAAAACATTTGTATAAATAAACATTAACCGACCGTTTCAAAAAGACCTCAGTGTTCGATTTGCTAAGACCGCCTAGATATGACTGTATATATCTCGGAGAAAAGTGTGTTAAACTCGTATCATATCAGTTTACACGTGGTTGTGAGGATATACAGCTGTTTCTTCTGTGGTAATCTATAACATTATAAAAATTACACGAGCAGGGGTAAGGCGTACATATGTACCATATAACTCACAGAATGTTACAATATCGTCGTTTTATTTGTAATATTGATCGGAGGGAATTTCCCTGCTGATGCTGTGACGATCGAATAACTAACACAATGAAGGAGAAATTGATTAAAAACACATGTTACAGTCTTTATGTTAGTTTAACATCTCAGAAGCTATGTTACATATACATGCACTGGAAAACAATATTCAGCAGCCTGCTTTATATGCGTATTCACTGATAATCGTTATGCTAATTATACAAATTTTAAAAGGAAATAATTCTTAATGATTTCATGATTCACTGAAAACATTATGAACGTCATTATATGGCGTACTTCCGCTTTGTATAAAATTAAGTGTTGCCACGACAAGATCCCAAGGACAAATATTCCAGAATCAAATTAAAATACTGTATACTTAGTAATATTCGTGGGAATTTATTTCGACCACTCAATATTCGTGTTCATATAGGACAGTCCAAAATTATGTACCCAGCATATATTCATGGCCCGAATGGCATTGTATTGTTTCAATTCGAATTTGAGTCTCCTTGCTTATATATTATGTGCTAGGCACATTTTATTACAAATGCTAGGGAATGTTGCATAAAATATAGCCCTCGCGAATGAGTTTCACATTCGTGAACAATTTGCTCCACGAAATAAAACATCTTGCAGTATAACTCTGTTTCATAAACATATATTTTTGTAAGTTTTAAAGAAAGTGCATAATTATAAAATAATGGCTATAAATACAGGATGACTAATTGTGGAGGAGATTGCACACACTGCAGCATAAATATGAATATCTATAGTGTTTGTGTAGCGACACAGCCTGTCTCTTGATATCGGCTCACCTACCCGAATCATGACAGCAGCCTTCATACATCAATATTCAATTTCAAGCGAGAAAATACTGTCAGAATATTATTATAGTTCAAAACACTCGACCGAAACGGCTATAAATTAAAATAAAAGTGTCTGTTATAGGAAAATATTAATTCTTTGCTAGCCGTGCATTAGAAGTAGTATTTTATTTAGATTGGGGTGAATAGCGAAAAGATGAATTTAGACTACAACACACCTGATTCACCATATGACTATGAGGAAGAAATTGTACATCGTATACTAGTAATGCATCCGGGGATGACACATTTTATGCTGTTTAACATAAGTTTCCTTATATCAAAGTATGTGAGTTTGTACCGATCACGTCTACTCCCGTGTCCTGTTATACATAGAACATAGGAAACATACGGAAATGAACTGTAACCAATGGCTGTAATTTCTGACAGCTAATTATTAGTAATTTATTGTAACTTAATTCATTTGTCATGTTTTAATTAAATTGAATTGTGTCACGACTCATAATATACAAATATACTTATCACTCTTTCGAAACCGGAAATCCAATTTAGAAAATTATATATTTTGACATGGGTAGCGGTGTGGTGCCCTAAGCATCACAGATTTGAAAAATGCTAATATCATGTGTGTCTTTTGAAAAATCCTTCGATCAAATGTTTAATTAGTTTTGCAATAACTGCAAAACAAGTAACAAGTATTGTATATCAACTTATAAACTATAAGTTGATATACGGAAGGTATCGTGAGATATCTTACTGTGGGAGGAAACCAGAGACTGGCCCATGTCTCTAGAATATTGAAATTATAAATAAAATTGAGCTTTATGATTTTGGTCTCTAGGAAATGTCAGATCCTAAGTTTCAACCTATGGACAGATAATCTAGTATTAGAACTTAGCTTGGCAATACTTAACAAAAATTTTAGGGTCTGGTAGCCAATCTAGAGAAAACCAGAGAACCCTACATGATCGGGCCGGTGACAACAACCTTTACAGGTATGTGTGGGGAATCGATCCCCGGCCGTCTAGGTGGAGGTATGACCACTATCCTATAAAATCTAGTTTTGTCCTGATGTGCTATTATACTATGGTAAGGTGTTCTTATGGCGTTATTTTCACCCTAGATACGACCAATGAATAATGACGTCGGACAGTGAATCATGACGTGTAAGGTGTCTGTGACTTATTTATTCATGACTTAACGACCCGCCGACAGAAGCAGTTCATTCAGGGTAAATGTATGGCAAATTAGCAATAAAGTCGGTGAGCAGGTGATATCCGTTCAGCAAAGCAAGAGGTTGTCTAAAAGGGGGGAAGTGGTCAATAGAGCATGTTAATTTCATGAGCCTCCTTTATTAAGCCACATTCTTGTTTCCAACTACAGAAAAACTCATTTTGTCTATATAGTACTTTCAAACAAATTTTGCTTATGGCAGGTGGATGTTTGTTTAGGACACAATTGTTGATTTGAAGGGTGAAGTAAAATACCAAAGAATATGGATATAATAAATATGGCTTTGTTTTGTTTAACGTCCTATATAACAGTTATAGTCATGTATGGACGCCCTCGTCTGTGTGTGAGAGGCATGCATGTGGTGAGTCCGTGTGTTTTGGGAGGCTAAGGTATATTCATATTGATCTCCTGGTGACTAATTTATTCTTTTAGATATGATTTAAAAGGTATAGATATTGTATTAGATTGACATAAATACGTACGTTATTTAGATTTGTACATATCATTATAGAAGACACAGGATACCTTATTTAACGTCGCGTACATATTAACAATCAGCATTAGTTCATGCGAGTTATTTTTTCGACAAACTTAGAACAGCATCAAGATGATCATTATTGGTGGGTTCGATTCTAAATGTCCACACGTATTCTATGTTCTGTGACACCTAACCAATATAAACATTTATCAAAGTTGTTACAAGTTCACGACAGTAATTGTTCAGCCCCATTTTGAGACCTCTGGATGTCCACATGTTGACCCGTATCAACGTGTTAAAATTAAGGAATAGAAAAATAAAGTTGAAATGAAAAACACAAGATATTTGGTCCTTACAATACAAATTGAGATTTATATACAAAAGAGCCAGTGATGTTAGGAACATCATATAGCTATTTCGTCCTTCTAGGACTCGTCAGTGATGTTAGGGACATCATATAGCAATTTCGTCCTTCTAGGACTCGTCAGTGATGTTAGGAACATCATATAGCAATTTCGTCCTTCTAGGACTCGTCAGTGATGTTAGGAACATCATATAGCAATTTCGTCCTTCTAGGACTCGTCAGTGATGTTAGGAACATCATATAGCTATTTCGTCCTTCTAGCACTCGTCAGTGATGTTAGGAACATCATATAGCTATTTCGTCCTTCTAGCACTCGTCAGTGATGTTTGGGACTTCATATAGCAATTTCGTCCTTCTAGGACTCGTCAGTGATGTTAGGGGCATCATATAGCAATTTCGTCCTTCTAGCACTCGTCAGTGATGTTTGGGACATCATATAGCAATTTCGTCCTTCTAGGACTCGTCAGTGATGCTAGGGACATCATATAACTGTTTCGTCATTCTAGGACTCGTCAGTGATGTTAGGAACATCATATAGCAATTTCGTCCTTCTAGCACTCGTCAGTGATGTTAGGAACATCATATAGCTATTTCGTCCTTCTAGCACTCGTCAGTGATGTTTGGGACTTCATATAGCAATTTCGTCCTTTTAGGACTCGTCAGTGATGTTAGGGGCATCATATAGCAATTTCGTCCTTCTAGCACTCGTCAGTGATGTTTGGGACATCATATAGCAATTTCGTCCTTCTAGGACTCGTCAGTGATGCTAGGGACATCATATAACTGTTTCGTCATTCTAGGACTCGTCAGTGATGTTAGGGGCATCATATAGCAATTTCTTCCTTCTAGCACTCGTCAGTGATGTTTGGGACTTCATATAGCAATTTCGTCCTTCTAGGACTCGTCAGTGATGTTAGGGGCATGATATAGCAATTTCGTCCTTCTTGGACTCGTCAGTGATGTTAGGGGCATGATATAGCTATTTCGTCATTCTAGGACTCGTCAGTGATGTTAGGGGCATCATATAGCAATTTCGTCCTTCTTGGACTCGTCAGTGATGTTAGGGGCATCATATAGCAATTTCGTCCTTCTTGGACTCGTCAGTGATGTTAGGGGCATGATATAGCTATTTCGTCATTCTAGCACTCGTCAGTGATGTTTGGGACTTCATATAGCAATTTCGTCCTTCTAGGACTCGTCAGTGATGTTAGGGGCATCATATAGCAATTTCGTCCTTCTTGGACTCGTCAGTGATGTTAGGGGCATGATATAGCTATTTCGTCATTCTAGGACTCGTCAGTGATGTAAAGGGCATCATATAGCTATTTCGTCCTTATAGGACTTGCCAGTGATGTATGGGGCATCATATTGCAATTTCGTCCTTCTAGGACTCGTCAGTGATGCTAGGGACATCATATAACTGTTTCGTTATTCTAGGACTCAACAGTGATGTTAGGGAATCGTATAGCAATTTCGTCCTTCTAGGACTCATCAGTGATGTTAGGGACATCATATAGTTATTTCGTCATTCTAGGACTCGTCAGTGATGTTAGGGGCATCATATAGCTATTTCGTCCTTATAGGACTCGCCAGTGATGCATCAGGACCAAACATTGCTGACGGGTAGTACAGTAGGTGACTGAGGAAACTCAAAAAGGTCGAAAGAAATGTCAAAATCTTTTTCATTTTTTTTTTATTAAATATCGTTGGTAGAGCGTTTTAAATCACACTTCATACAATGATGTAGTTATTGTTACCTAAATGAAATTGATTAAGAGTTGAAGTGGACTGGATGTAAGATGATATTGTTTGGGGGGTAATATGATCTCTGTTAGGCTACCGCTGGCAAGACAAGCTGTTTCATTTTACTTTGATCAATAAGGGTGTTACTGACATTTTCTTTTCATTAATCATCAGCGGAGACATTTTCCGCATTAATATATTGATAATTGATAGCTTGCATGTTTATCTTACCTGTATCCATAAAATCTACCTCAACTGTCGGCAAATTAATTATTAGAGTCACGCGACAAGAAAAATAAAATAACAAATGTCACTATCTATCTGGTATTTCTTGTCGGGAATAAGTTTTGCTATAAAACGCGAATATTAATATCCATATTTTTGTACTATCATTTGTGATCTGCCTCATACTGAATGTATATGTTATGCATAAAACTGTATATGAATACACTTGTTTACCTGTTAAGCTGAGAGTATAATGACGAGGAGGAAGTTTAATATATTACATGTAATATATGTTAGATTATGCGATGTGTTTGCTTAAATCTATTCTACATAATATAGGTAGTAGGCGATTCATTTCGAAGATCATCTATTTATTGCATATGTGGTACATATGTGTTCTGAAGACGTGGTTTAGTAAACACACATGCATTATACATGTGTAACCTGGTAGAATATCTTATCAACAACCGCGATGCTTTCTTTTTTGTTCTTCAAACATTGTAAAATATCTTCTGTAGCATAATATGCAATACCTCGGTATGGAAACATTATAAAAACAAACTAAATCATAAAAATTTGTATTTTTTTCAAGAAATAATAAAAAACGTAATTAATTAATAAAGTTGATATTCACATTACATTCCAACGACACATTTGAAAAACACCTTTTCTTTTCAGTGATCACTTCGTGCAATGTACATTTAATTTTTTTACCAAGACTGTTCAACTTCAGATGAACGTGCGTGATATATGTTGATAAACCTAAGGTTAAAGGTCATGGTTAGGCAGGTAGAAAGTAACGTTTAACGATCGACATGAATATATAATCATGTAATGGTCTATAAATAGTAAAAAAAACACGGGTACGTGTAACATAGTTATGGTGGTAGACTTAATTAAAAAAATGTTAGATGTGATTAGATACAACGTTCCTCCAAGCAAACTCATATGGTATGCAATCCAATCACTTTGAAATTTTGTCTTAGACTACATTTTACCCACGAGTTTTGGACTTTGTTCTCTTTCTCCGTGGATTCTAAGTCTAGGACTAAATTATCTATGTTACTGCACTTCAATAATTTTATTTATATTCATTTTTTTGTTATGATTCAGAAAAAATATTGTGTTTTGGTTTTTTTAAAACAATCTACTGAATGCCGATGATATTTCTGATAAAGATTCTCTCTATGATTTATCAACGACCTTAGAGCCTTGATTATTCGCGTAAGACTAAATTGTCTCGTTAAATGTACTCAATTATTGATTTATTGGTTTTGCTTTGAATTTATTAATTTTATAACTTTTATCTGTTTTTTTTGTTCGGTTCTAAAAGCAATCTAATGAATGTCTATATTGCTTTTATTAACATAAGGTTCAACTTACAAAGAGATGTAATATCTGAACTTGCATAATCTCCACGTTTCTCTAAACAATACTTGATAACCCACACCAGTCGGACACTTCTAGAAACGTTTCATTTACACAATACAAGTTAAGCCTATATTTATTAGAACGATACAATAATTATATATAACTACCAATTATATCTACTAAATATACAACGTTCGAGGAGGGTCAGGTCGGTTCTGGCCTCTGTAACGAGATGTAACTTTCTCAAGATAATAGGCTGTAACAGATAGTTTTTTTTCTATTGGTGTTACGCTGGAATATTGTGCAGCTGCACCAGTTTCATTTTTCAGAATGGTATGCAGTAAAATACATCCCTGATTAGAGCCACACAAAAAATAAATCTCGTTTTTACGAGTTGCGTTATCTCGTTATTACGACTGAGGCAATCCCGTTATCACGTTTTAACGTTATTACGATTCGTGTTACTTCTTTAGTACGATTAACGAGAAAGCTTAAGTCGTAATAACGAGATAAAGCAGAGCGTAATAACGAGATAATAACGAGATATGTTTTATTCATGTGGCGTTAATCGGCTATCGTATAAAATAGCATTCAATGAGAATCAGAAAAAAACAACTAACAAGTGCGGAGATAGTTTTACGACAGCTCTCTTGTATACATTATATAGGACAATATCATTTACGAACTAATTACAGTTTGTAGATAAACTGTCATCTTCAAATATATCGTGAACACTCCCTTGTGTGTGGCGCGACATCGAGACAAAGATGTAATCTAACGATGTTACAAGGTTAAAAATCCCTAACCTCAAATGATTAGAATATGGGCATCTGGTTTATTTAGACATCGCCCCTATTTGTCCCTACAAAAAAAATCATAATATGCCTTTCATGCATATTAAGATAAGCATTTATACAGATACTTGTTTTGAAAGTGCCATAACGCTATGGACTAAATTTACACGTTTTATGTACATTATGGACGAATAGTTTATCTCAGTGCCATTATGCGGTAACCACTGAATTTTATATTGAAAACATGTGTGACATGATAGACGTAGGTCGGTATAATATGTGTTTACTTAGGAAGTATAACGGATACAAGTTAGTCTTGGTGTCATGGATATTTGACGGTTTCACTCGTAATATGTTGTGTTTACAGATATTGGATACTGAAGATATTTCATTTTGTTGTTGAACTTTATTTAAGAAGATTGGTAAATAAGAGGTTATGTGAAATAATAAATGGGTCAAATCTCTCGACTGTTAGATATTTCATGGGTCGGTGCATAGTTGTATGAAATGAGTCAAATATCTCAACTGTTAACTTTATCATGGGTCGGTACAAAATGATATGAAATGGGAATGAAATTAGGATGATTGATGAAATGTTCATGTGATTGTTAGATATGGTGTGAAATGTGTGTAACTATAGTGTGAAATGTGTGTTACTATAGTGTGAAATGTGTGTAACTATAGTGTGAAATGTGTGTAACTATAGTGTGAAATGTGTGTTACTATAGTGTGAAATGTGTGTTACTATAGTGTGAAATGTGTGTTAATATAGTGTGAAATGTGTGTAACTATAGTGTGAAATGTGTGTAACTATAGTGTGAAATGTGTGTAACTATAGTGTGAAATGTGTGTAACTATAGTGTGAAATGTGTGTAACTATAGTGTGAAATGTGTGTAACTATAGTGTGAAATGTGTGTTACTATAGTGTGAAATGTGTGTAACTATAGTGTGAAATGTGTGTTAATATAGTGTGAAATGTGTGTAACTATAGTGTGAAATGTGTGTTAATATAGTGTGAAATGTGTGTAACTATAGTGTGAAATGTGTGTAACTATAGTGTGATATGTGTGTAACTATAGTGTGAAATGTGTGTAACTATAGTGTGAAATGTGTGTAACTATAGTGTGAAATGTGTGTAACTATAGTGTGAAATGTGTGTAACTATAGTGTGAAATGTGTGTTAATATAGTGTGAAATGTGTGTAACTATAGTGTGAAATGTGTGTAACTATAGTGTGAAATGTGTGTAACTATAGTGTGAAATGTGTGTAACTATAGTGTGAAATGTGTGTTAATATAGTGTGAAATGTGTGTAACTATAGTGTGAAATGTGTGTAACTATAGTGTGATATGTGTGTAACTATAGTGTGAAATGTGTGTTACTATAGTGTGAAATGTGTGTAACTATAGTGTGAAATGTGTGTAACTATAGTGTGAAATGTGTGTAACTATAGTGTGAAATGTGTTTAACTATAGTGTGAAATGTGTGTAACTATAGTGTGAAATGTGTGTAACTATAGTGTGAAATGTGTGTAACTATAGTGTGAAATGTGTGTAACTATAGTGTGAAATGTGTGTAACTATAGTGTGAAATGTATAGGTCCTAGTTGATTAATGACAATGGCAGCGAAAACCTGTATATTGTACCCAAATACATTTCCTGTACAAGTATGACGGTATATAGGACACTTTGATTAACATCATCAACTAGGCCCCATACCTTCCCATTCCGGATATTCCCCGGTAATTGAGCACCGTACTCGGTATTTATTACAGTATTTGTTAGCTTTATCAATATTCAGAATGGTTGGGGTACACTGTTGGAAGGTGTATACTATAGGTAAGGTGTAACGACTATACTTTTGCGATTTTCCCCATGTTTTCACTACAACCTTACCATGTCCTTATCATACGCCATTTAACTTGTACTTTTAAAACCACTAGACCATATCATGAAAACTATTCGACAGATTCTATAAGAATACATAATCAAGATAGGTGTTAGATATGGACATCTGGTTTTATTCGACATTACTTCTTTTGTCCAGGCAATCATTTTATAACATGTATTTTGCATTAAACATGCATTTCATGATATGAAACGCGATATGGTGTACATATCTTGTACTTTCGTCTAGAAAAAGTATAACAAGTATATGTATAACGCTGCTACCATTGATTCATAATAATATACTATTTTATTCAAAACGATATATCAATAAATAAATAAGTAAATAAATAAATAAATAAATAAATAAATAAATAAAAAAATAAATTAATAAAATGGGAAGCATATGCGAATTGATAGAACTAAGATTGAAAATCTCGTGTTTATTTTGAAAGGGTTATGAAGATGGTTCAGCCCTCGTGTTCAAATATACTTTTAAAAGTGGTTAAATTATTTAAAAGTAATAAATAATGATAAACTTAGAAACAAGTTCTAAGGAAATAAAATGAATTGTGAAAACAATTGTGAATTGTTATTTTGATAACATAAATAAAATAGAATCATTATCTACTGTAATTTATTAACGGGTTACTATTTCTAAACTATGCAACACATATATGTCACAGGGTTTGATTAATCAGGGCTTTTTTTGTGTATGGTGCGCCATATAACATTGGAATAACCAACAATATCATCAAAGAAGGTGAAATATATCGGTAAATTAAACAGGGCATCACCTATGTTTTGCCCAAAATTTACATGCAATGTAATTTTACGGATCATCGGCAAATATGTACAGGTACTTGTCGGTATACCTATTTGATTAGATTTAGTGAAGAAATATCTTAATAACAGATTAAGCTACCTTCCAATTCTTATTATAACATATTTGAGCGAGGTCGCTCTCATCAAAATGCATCTTACTTGACATCTTCTTTTGCTTAAAACGCTGAAGAGAAATGTGCCTTACTGACCTTCCCGGAGAGGCAGTCCGGACCGACAGTACGTCTCTTACCCAAATCCTAATTACAATAAAATGAACATTTTATTACTCTACCTTTCCGAATAGGGAATAAATAATTCACCTATAGCACCAATGGTCTCGCCGACAGGAAACCATCTGTTGAACAAGAATTGTAGCTTGGTTTAGTTATTGGGTTCGGTAGATTTATAGAACTCTGTCAATAAAAACAACAGGTGAATTGCCAGAATATTCCTTATTTATTATCTTTCTGCAATATTGTATTTTGTATTTTCCCAAACACGAGATCTAATTAACAGGTATGAACATTAATTCGGGATGAAAGGTATGATATACAGTATCAGTGTCTCACTAGAGAACCGCCCCACATGACTTTACTATTGAGGAGATATTAATACTTGGCCAAAACATCACATGGTAATATTCTTTTCTCATTCCATAGAGGACATTCGATATCTTTTACTTTAACGCGACTACATAACCATGAGTCTTTTTAAAACTAATTAAGAATTAGATACTGTAGAACCAAAATTAATTAAATTGCACCATAGAACTGTTTTGTCCTTCTTAGACTCGACAATGATGTCAAGGGTATAAAGTGATCATGTGATGCGACCACAAACCCGAAATAGGTCAAACCACTTTCTAAGAATATCTTAAAGGCGTATATGATAGTTTACCTGTTGTAAGTAAGGGATATGTGTTTGTGTGTTGTTTTCACCCAATTAATGACGTTTGTAAAATAAAGTTTTAAGGGAAAACAAAGTCGTTGTACTTTCTTTCAAGCTTTTACCAACATTACCAATGATCCAGGAATAAATACCCTGTCGACGTTAGTAGGAGAAATAAAGGCAAACATATTAAAAGTAGAGAGATCTTGGACTGCCGGGTGTAAATTCCACCTAGATATCATTGTCTAACAGTAGTATATAGGAATACTCGTTCAGTATATCCAGTGGAACATTTAACCAACCTACTATTCGTGACCGAGGGGGCCAGATAGGTAATTAGACGACGGCTATGGCATTTATTTGGAATCGGATGTTATATCTTGAAAGGCAATGGTCTCGAATTTAGAATCTAGAATTCGAGGCCAAGTACAGGATCAATACAGATTATTCTTTCCAATCACTTTCGACTCTCACTTATACAGCTATTCATACATACACATAACCATGTTTTATGTATGAATGTGTTACACGTGAAGGTGATACATCCGAAACTTTAACCGTAATATAAAGAATCAGTCATTCTCCAAAAAATATAATTTTGCTTCACTGATAAAAAACATGAGTCAGTGTTTTAATCTCTATAAAATATATTTCTTAATCCGCCTTCAGGTCATTCTTCCTTCAATAGAACCATGTCACGTTCAGTATGAGTCTCTTCTAGTGTTCCATCTTTATTACGTCAAACCTACGATTCGGACCTAACATAACAATATTACAGATATTACAAAGGTATTGTTTATGCAGCCTTATACAAAACGGAAAAATATCAGAACATCAAATGTAGTCTGCATTTGAATTTGTTTGAAAATGTTTTACATATACATTGACAAAGGCAGGACGTTCTGCTTTAATTGAATGTTTAAAAATCCAGCAATTATAATAGCGAACTGTTAAAATTCATACATATAGATTAACAAAAATACTACCATTGTCAACCTCGTGTGTACATGTATTTCATAGCAGGGAAGTCAGACATTGCTATAGTAACGGAACTTTACTACAATTCAAAGCGGATTTTTACGCTGTTTCAATTATTCAGGTACATGTATGCATTATTCACAATATCGAGTGAAATTGCCTTATTTAACCATCTGTTCCTTCTTCAGTCTGGGTGTGTCTATATTTACATATGTCTGCTCCCTTAAATAGAATATCATTTACCGTAATGAACCCATCTCAAATGTGCGTAGCAATATCAATTAAGCATTGAACTGCTTTCAGTTGAAAGTAATGGGCTGATTAATGCCAACTGGATACGCTTGTGCGCATCATGTTGAATTTGCCTTTGTCCATGTGGCATTTATCAGCCCATAACGTCCAGCTGAAAGTAGTTCAATGATAACATTTACACTTGACAACGATTTTTAAAGACTATATGCAGGAATTTTCCTCCCATGATGAATGAACAAATTATTATCGTCAAAGACAGAAGAGGCTTTTTAACAACCTCCTTTCGTTATCGCCGCGTCGGCGTCGGCGTCCCAACCCATGACTTTAAAGTTTTTGGGATCAGTTTTTGCAAAGCTTCTTAGTCCAAAGGTATACACCTCACACCCTTCTAATTTAGTTTATACATTCATTAGAGGTGAAGAAGTTGTGTTATTGCAAAGCATGCCGAAAAAAATGCTGATTTTTTCGCATTTTACTATCGTGTGGACTTAACATGTTTGGCACTAAAACCCACAAGATTTTGGAATCAGTTTTTGGGAAGCTTGTAAGTGGAAAAGTCTACACCTCACACCCTTCTAATTTGACTTATACATCCATTAGAGGTCTGGGAGTGATGATATGTGACGTACAATTTTAAAATGACATGCTTATACATACATAAAAAATGAGTGCATAGTGTCATTGCTGCTGCTGGTGAGCGTCGCAATTATTGGTTGCACTTGTTAAGAGCGTGTGCGTGTTTGGGGCTAAGAGCGTGTGCTTGTTTGGGGCTTAACGTTCTGGCAATAACCAAGTGATATATGAGGACGAGAATCAAGTAAGAACAAGCCAATGAAAACCTTGACCAGAAATAATAATAATGATAGGATTCGAGGTGCTGTAATGGGACAAATGACATTTTTTTCTTTATTCACTTTCCTCTGAATTGCCAATTCTACAGAGGGTCCACTCTCCTATGATCTAATGCAATGGAAAGCATTATACACTTCAATACCTTATTAATTGAATACATCGGATAAATCAACAATGATACTGCTGATGTACTGCTGATGAAGGTGTACCATTAGTTGCCTCTTACGACAAATAGTGATACAACGTGTGTTTTCAGTGCTCCTACACTAGTTCGTTTTTATAAATAGAAATAAAGGAAATTCTAAGGAAAAGGAAGTCCTGAAGCCAAGATAAAGCACTGTTAGCGCTACAGACCATTGTGGAAAATCCAGGAACGTTATTACAACTCACACGCGTTTGATCGCTCCACAATGAATGATCCGACTCAAATATCAATACAAATTAATCTCATATACCCGCTGTGTAACAACAAGATCTACCAGTATCTGTATATCAGTGTTTGATTAATGTGGTAGCTGGGTATCTAACGGCTGAGGGTTTGTATCAAAGGCCAATCTGTCGGTCTTTGGGGATTCTGTATTTGGTTCATAGAGCAGACAGGGTTAGCGCCCGCATTAGCATCCAGTAATGAATAGGGCACAGCACACAATGAATTTCTCTATATCCCATGAACAGGGCACAGCACACAATGAGTTTCTCTATATCCCATGAACATGGCACAACACACAATGTATTTCTGTATATCCCATGAACGGGGAGGAACACACAAGGTATTCCTTTATATCTCATAAACAGGGATCAACACAATGGATTCCTCTATATCCCATGAATATATGGCACAACACACAATGGATTTCTCTACATCCCATGAACAGGGAAGAACATACAATGAATTCCTTTATATCCCATGAACAGGGAACAACACAGTGACACAAGGTATTCCTTTATATCTCATGAACAGGGATCAACACAATGGATTCCTCTATATCAAATGAACAGGGATTTTTATGCATTGAAAAATAACGCATGTAATTCAGAGTTAATTCTATTTCTGCGTATCTAGAATGAAATCATTCTGATAAGCTTTGATTGTTTTCTAAGGCAAGTAATGTAAACTTTTAGGGCGCCAGAATACAAATATCATCATCACTTCTCAATATTAAATTTCTTTTGTTATTTAATAGACATGCACACGAGTAAACCTCATGGAAACCGACGGTACCTCCACAGTGGTGTACTGGAGAGTCAACCTGAACCAACTAAGGTATAGTAAATGTAATCAGCATTAATGCCGTATAAGAGATATACGATTTCTATTACCATGGACAGGGATATCCACAATTTTACCGGTGTGAGATTTTCTTTTCTCTTACTCTGGACAGAGATATCCACAATTTAACCAGTGTGTGATTAATAGAATCTTTCACCCCTTTTGTGGGAGATTGTTAAATTCCCAAACACGAGGCTTGCCGAGGGTTGAGATCCCCCTATCTCATCCCAAAAAGGGGAGAATGATTATGTTTCTCTTAACCTGTTTTCCAATCATAGTGTGAACCAAATCTAAACGTATGTAAACAACAACACGTGGACAGCGGATGACTGTTGTGATTTCATACAAAATATCTACCAAACACTCACTTAACTCTGATAATGAATACTTATGTTAATTTCTTTTGTGAATATTACTGATATTAACACTCAAACGTTTCAGGTCAGGTCATAGTGACGTCACCCTATCGAGAACAAGAGCACGTTCAAAGAGCACGTGTAGCTTGTCTTTCCCCTAGGGTGAGATAAGAAAATCTCACCCCGGTAAAACTGCGGATATCTCTGTCCAGGGTAAGAGAATTTCTTTTCTCTTACTCTGGACAGATATATCCACAATTTTACCTGTGTAAGATTTTCCTTTCTCTTACCATGAACAGTGACATCCGAAGTTTTACCGGTTTGGATTTTCTTTTCTCTGACCCCGGACAGCTATGTCCGAAATTTTAAATTATAGAATCTCTCACTCCCTTGAGGGTGAGACAGGGGAATCTCAACCCGAGGGAGAAGATTCTTAAGTTGCCAAACACGAGGCTTGCCGAGTGTTTGACAGCTTAAGTATTTTATTCCGAGGGTTGAGATTCCCCTGTCTCACTTCAATGAGTGAATGCTTATTTTTCTCTTACCCTTTTTACCTTCTTTTGTATCTAATATGGACATTACATCAACGCAAGGAAATGTTGACGTGACTCGATTGAATTGTCGACGTGACGTGACATCATTCACTCCCATGAAAGTGAGATGTATAGGGGAATCCCAATGCTCGGGGTAAGATAATTTAGCTGTACAAGTACCCCCTCGGGATGAAATTCCCCTGTCTCACTCTCATGGTGGTGATAAATTCTATCCATGTTATACATTGATACATTACAGTAGTGGAAAGGCCATTAAAGTGTACAGCAAAGGTCTGAATCTGATAGAAACACAGGTACAAAATTTTAACCTAAAATTTTGCTAGCAGATAGCTATTACTATCTCGTATCTCTAACAAGGATCTCCGATACATAATTCAGTACAATTTCTTCGATCTGGCTAAGAGTTTTGGAACAACTGATGGTTTTACGTTTAATGTTACACTTATTTGTGTTACGTCTATGAAACGCTTATTCACGTGCAATAGATCTATACCATAACGTATAATGTGTTGGTTTGATATAAATGATTTTATGATATTTACCTATTAACAGTGGCACTAAACGACTCAAATTGATGATGGGCCGTAAAACAATATTATACAGTAAATACAATACAAAAAAAACAACAACAAAGTACTTACAATACCATACGAGACAATACGCACGACACCCTCTATACATGTATGTGTCCCAACATCATACTGTGTATTATATAAAGGACATCATACAGTATAGCACAACATTATTATGATTCGTTAATCTTTAATGAAAGATAAGTAATGGGGATTCGTGTGTCATATTAAACAACAACATACCCTAAAGCCTGTCGACAACATTTCTAATTAACTCAGTGGTAAGATGATATGACAAATCCCAAACGATACCTCAGTCGATCTCATATCACCACGATAATCTGTTCATATCAAAAACCTATAATATACTATACAAATGTAGTATACATAATTCTTCGTGATGATTATCAGAAGAAATCTCATAGGACTATCATTGCAATTATTTGACGTTGTTTTAACCTTCTCCGCCTTTCAAATGACTTTGGTATTGATAATACAGAACTCAAACACATGCATTAATTACGCCTGCTTTCATCATGGTATCCCATCGGGGTTCATGCAATATGGTTATGTAAGCTTTAAATATAACCATGTATAGAAGATATTTAATCGTTTTCAGTTGAATATCATACATATTTCGGAAAGATCATAGAATATCTGAATTTGTCACGAATGCGAAGCACGAGTGAAAGGTATCGTTAAATTCTTTCATACGAGTGAAATATATTTGATATCCCACGGGAAACCATTAATTGTTTTTTTTATTATCATTTTAATAAACAAAACTTAGAAAAATCTCTGTGTCAAATGACCGGGTAACCAAAGGCTTTGACGTCGCATTCTAATGACGTTTGGCTTGGCGACAAGACAGCGCCATTATCAATGGGCTGCCCAACGCAATTTCAACATTTTATGTTACTACTGGTATGGTTTGCATATAAAACTGATATCAAATCTGCATCTGAGTAAAAACTGTGGTGTATACATCAAAGGTAGAATAAAGCAATATCTTCTCACACCTTCGCTTCTCTGTGCATCTAAATTAAACAAATGGGGTAAATTTCAAAGCGATGAATTGCTTATTGCTCTGTATACACTTATCAACATAAGCGATCATATGCATTTAAGATAAAACGGTGATTGCATAATTTTCCTGATCAAACTGATAACTCCTGATATTTCACTGATACAAATGCAATAAATATACTACGATGATATAGGGAAAACTGCATTTACAGTAATTCCTAGAAATTAAAAAATATCAAGAAAATTACGATCCGTCCCATAAAAGTCAAGGTTTGTTTGTTTGTTTTTAATTTTGATTTCAACAATCAAACAAGACTAAACTGTACGTTTACATTTCTCTATTTATTGGAACGATCCGGTGTGTTATCTGGGTATGATATGGATCAGTTGTATATAAAGTAAAACAAAACTTGTCCGTAAAAGGTCAGTATAGCTACAAGTTTCTAAACAATGCGGATTACCGCCTTTATTTTTACTCAATGCGGCCACAATTTGAATTGATATCAATGCACTGATAAGATAGAACATTACTATTTATGAATTGATTAATTAAGTGAACATGTAAATTAAAAACCGTCCGCTCCTAGAAACTATATTAGACCTTAGTTCACACCCTCAAATGTGACGTTTGATGCATAGCGGTAGAATGTCGCGGTTCATATACGGAAAATAGTGCATAACCTGAATCTAATATCAACAAGTAGAGAATATCGACATGCAGGCGAAATCATCATTCAAGCTCGAAATCGATAAACAAGGGCAAAATATCAACAAAATGTTTGCACGGAGATCAAGATACCTTTATGGAAAACGTTCAATAGGAAACATTATCGGATTTAAACCCTAAGTTAACGAACTTTCCTTAGTTCTGTAATGCTATCCGTTGGCAATGTTACGTTAAGGAATTCAGGGATATTGATGAAACTTGGGCCAAGTGTTCCGGAAGTGTATGCGTCTTCTGTTTTATTGGCGACATTCGCCATGTAAATTTAGGTCAAATATGGATTATGTACAATAAAATCAGAGTTTGAATACCTCCAAACTGTAAATCATGGCATCAAAAAAAATCAGAAGTATTTTTACATGTTACCATGCTTTCCTTAATATCGGAGGTCACATGTTTGAATTTATTATAAGTGTAATCTTATCGGTATGCAGATAGAGTAAATGTATATAATGAAACATCTCTTGTAGTAAATGAATATAAATTTATTCATTTGACAACGATTGCAAAAAATAGGTGTATCAACTTCTGGTACAGAATAGCGCACAATTAAATCAGACGTTTGACGTCACTAGCCTGGCCTTGCTCAGCACACGTCATGACTCGAGACCCATACCATCTGAAATATTGATACGCTTATATGAAATTGAGCCCACTTCTCCGCTCTGAAATGTACCGCGGTATATTCAGTAATGACCTATCTATGCTACCACCATGCTGCATATCCAATTACGCCACAGCGGCAGTCACGTGTGCTAATTAAAAATTGAAGTTTTAATTCAGTGGGATTCAAATAATGACCTAATGTTGCACGGCTAGAGCCCTACATCTTCCTATAACCATGCTAGATCACAGGAACACACACTAGACGTGGGCGCTTCATACGTACTCATGACGCTGCAATACTGCCATTAAAACATCACAATGGGAATAGCCAGCTAAAGGAGCAGAAACAAATTTAATATTTAAAGCCATTCAAATAAATAGTTAAGGATTCCACTGGTTTCTGTCCAGCAGCAACCACTACACACGACAAGGGAATAGCATTCATGCAGTTGGTACTGTAGATTGCGATTTACTGTTTTTATGGTTTATTCTCTTCAGCTTATATGCATAAAATTCATGTGCATGCATGCGTGTAGTGTTTTGGGAGGTTGCGGTATGTTTGTCTCCTTGTGATAGCGTGGTTCTGATGTCGACTTCATAGTGTTTCATTAGGAGTGTGGCTTTAATATGTTGACAGTAATACAAAGGATGGAATTTTATCTGAAACATGTTTGGGATTATGTTACAACATTTATATCCTAACGATTAATGTGACTTCAATACAATAAAATATTCGTTGAAATTTGTGCATGAATTTGTAAACAAATATTTGTGTAGGGTTTCGTATCAAGAACCCGTTTTAAGTTGCATAAGTAAGCAGGTATCCGATGTTGAAGGAAAGAGACATGCGCTTCATTAAAAATGCATGTACATGTTTAAGACATTGGAAGGTTCCCTGATTTCACATCGAAGCATGACATTTTTGCATGCCAATGTAATAGAAGACGTTTAACATTCTGGAACACCTGATCCCACTCTCTTGGTGCTTTACCATCGGTATCTGAGCACATTGTTCTAGTGTTCAGACATTTTCGACATTTAAGTGAGAATCAGACTTTCCTTTCGGTGAAACCTGTTTGTAAAGGATATTTACATTACAGGGAAGGGCAATGTCATGAAGTAACAATTGATATGTATGTTCATTTTTTTGTAGACTGATGTGTCGGGGATCGAGTCTCTCACCGGCGACTGGAGACAAGAGGCAACAATTTTCTCTACCGGGAACTTGACAAAACGTAAGTGATAAAGTCCTATAAAGTAGGTTTTATTTTTGTGTGTATTTCATTACACGTTAGTATATTCTCTTCCCCGAAACATAATGATTTTGCCGTCAAGAAAGAAACCAACACATTCACTATGATTACATGGTGAGGTGTCCATAGACGCATTGTTAGAAGCACAGGCGTTAGGTTCTGTATAACATGAAATGCTCGTTGTCACTTTCTTTCGCGGCTTTAATCTATTTAGATAAATTCGTGGTACAGATTACAGTAAGTAGGGTAGTTTAGCAACAACAGCAATATCGGTTGTATTTTTTTTTCGTGGAATCTTATACATAATAAATATTTAGCGTCCAACACAACGACCACTCAATGTTATGCACTATACAATCCATCGCTAAAATATCAAACGTCTAATACAACGAACCCTCCATGGTATGATATATATTATCTATCGTCAAAATAGCCGATGTCTAACACAACGAACACTCTATGGTATACATGTATATATATTGTCCATCGCAAAAATATCTGATGTCTTACACAACGAACACTCCATTGTTTACAGTATACTATCCATCGCCAAAATATTTAACATTTAACACAACGAGAACATTCCATGGTATACAGTATACAGTTATTACATGGTATACAGTATACAGCTATTACATGGTATACAGTATACAGATATTACATAGTATACAGTATACAGCTATTATATGGTATACAGTATACAGTTATTACATGGTATACAGTATACAGATATTACATAGTATACAATATACAACTTTTACATGGTATACAGTATACAGCTATTACATGGTATACAGTATACAGTTATTACATAGTATACAGCTATTACATGGTATACAGTATACAGTTATTACATAGTATACAGTATACAGTTATTACATGGTATACAGTATACAGCTATTACATGGTATACAGTATACAGATATTACATAGTATACAGTATACAGCTATTACATGGTATACAGTATACAGTTATTACATGGTATACAGTATACAATTATTACATGGTATACAGTATACAGTTATTACATGGTATACAGTATACAGTTATTACATGGTATACAGTATACAATTATTACATGGTATACAGTATACAGCTATTACATGGTATACAGTATACAATTATTACATGGTATACAGTATACGGTTATTACATGGTATAAAGTACACAGCTATTACATGGTATACAGTATACAGATATTACCTGGTATACAGTATACAGCTTTTTCATGGTATACAGTATACAGCTATTACATGGTATACAGTATACAATTATTACATACATACAGTATACAGCTATTACATGGTATACAATATACACCTATTACATTGTATACAGTATACAGCTATTTCATGGTATACAGAATACAATTATTATATATATACAGTATACAGCTTTTACATGTTATACAGTATACAGTTAATACATGTTATACAGTATACAGATATTACATGGTATACAGTATACAGTTATTACATGTTATACAGTATACAGCTTTAACATGGTATACAGTAAGTGTTATTTGATATTCCTCGTTAGTCTATATTTTTTGTATCTAAGATATGAATCACATAGGAGTTTTAACTGTATTAGAAAGGGTACCATTATAACGAGTCTGACAAAGCCCGGCAAAACAAAACAAAAACAAAAACAATCAAAAGATGAAGTATTATTTTTGTTTATTCATCGGCTGAGAAAATACATATGTAAGACAAAAATCTATTTTTATGTAATAAAAATCCACACGGTCTATTGACTTAAACATTAGCTGCCTTACTATGGTGTGAAGGCCTGAGTGTTGCAGGCAAACTGTTGCGTTTTTCTAGCGAAGCTCTGTCATTTATAACGACAATATCTAGTATAGCAACATAGTTCAATGTGTTTATTTACATCCACTACACCCTTTGCTGACTAATGTGGTTGCCGTCACCATGGTTACAGTTATATCGTCATAACGGACACACTACGGATATCGAATATCAGTCTTCTTTCTATATATATAGTTTGTTTGTATCGTGGCGTTGTAGATATGAAATACAATGCAGCACATGTAATATCATTCTTTTGGCTGTCGCAATATTTCAATTAATAAATAATGACTTTATTGCAGGTTTATTGACCATTGGAATCCCAACAATTCGTCGACAGAAGAGCACCTACTTCTTTAACACGCTGGAATCCTTATTTAATTGTACTACAAACGCCGAGCTTACAGACACTTACATTGTTGTCTTCCTTGCTGACTTTAACGACGAATGGAAGAAAAACATGACTCAGACGCTCAACCGGAAGTACCCATATTATATCCGGTCAGGCGTGTTACAAGTCATACAGGCACCATACAAGTTCTATCCATCATTGTCAAATCTACAACATACGTATAATGATCCCGAGGAAAAGCGGAAGTGGCGTTCAAAACAAAATGCTGATTATGCGTTTTTGTTCATGTACAGTCAACCGATGTCTACGTACTATATGCAGCTAGAGGATGATGTGTATACCATTCCTGGGTACATGCAGAGTATCAGGGATCATCTACTGAAGGAATCGGACGGATGGGTCTGTCTGGAATTTTCGGAATTGGGATTTATCGGAAAAGTCTTTCATTCTAAAGATTTGGAAAAATTGGCGAAAATCACATTATTGTTCTATGAAGAACAACCAGTGGATTTCACATATTTATATTTCAATATATTAATGTTACAATTTGAAAGACGGATTATTCATCCGACATTGTTTCAACACATTGGTGTACAATCGTCTCTTAAAGGGAAGATTCAGCCGTTAAAAGATAAATATTTTGACGTTATGAAAAAACAATTTAATGGCGAAAATCCCCCTGCAAAAGTATTCACAAGCATAGAAACTATGCCTGATTTTCCGCCAAATCTTGCATACGATTTAGCCGATGGCTATTTTTGGACACACGTGGCACCTAAAGATAAAGACACTATCACAATTGTGTTCAACACGCCGCAGCATATTGACAAAGTGATAATTGACACTGGGTCGAAAGAACATCCGACCGACCGTCTCGAGAACGGCAAACTAGAAGCTAGTCTCAGTTTAGTAGAAAAAACTGACACTCATGCCGTGTGTACTAATGATATTTTGCTTGGCACATTCCAAAATGGAATGGTAAAAGTGACAGATATAGGGAAAAAACTTGGTCCTTTCACGGTTCATTGTCTTCGTGTGACAGTTACTGGTGACCAAGCGTTCTGGTTGATTGTCCGAGAAATAGCCGTGTTTACTAGCAACGAAGTAGACGTTGACAAACCCATAAATCCATAGACTTTTCTTTACATTTAAATATCTTTTTAATTGAACTGAAAGTATTAATCATGTAATTCACTATCATTTCATAGCAATTTTTCATAATACAGTAAAAGATTTATTACTAAAAACGCTACTACTGTTCCTTTTTATAGTAACTTTTCAGGAAACCAAAACTCTTTGACTAATAGAATCGTTCACCCCCTTGGAGATGAGACAGGTGAATCTCAACCAGATTCTAAAGTTGCCATACACGAGGCTTGCCGAGTGTTGGCAGCTTAATTATTTTACCCCGAGGATTGAGATTCCCCTGCCTCACTTCCATGGGGGTGAATGATTATTTTTCTCTCACCCTGTTTACCCTATTATGTATCTAATATTGACGTTACATCAATGCATGGAAATGTTGACATGACGTGCTTGAATTGTCGAAGTGGCGTCGTAGTATTGTTGACGTGACGAAATACAATTGTTAAGAATGTGAACAGAGCACGTGTAGCTTGTCTTTTCCCTAGGGTGAGATAAGAAAAGTCCATGGTAAGAGAAAGAATGGTATTAAAGGCATACACGATACATTGGATCATTTCAATACAAACTGGGATGTGCAGTGTAGATACAGCAGAGACAAAGAAAAATAAAACTGCATAACACAGCTGCTTCGTTCTTATAGGGTTCATCAGTTATGTTATGGACACCATACAGCCGTTTCGTCGTTCTAGGTATAATCAGTAACGTTAGCGACATCAAACAGCTGCTTCTTCTTGCAGGTATAATCAGTAATGTTAGGGACATCATACAGCTGCTTCGTCTTTCTAGGAATAATCAGTAATGTTTGGGATTTCATACAGCTGTTTCGTCCATCTGAGACTCTTCAGTGATGTTAGAGATATCATACACCTTTTTCGTCTTTCTAGATTTCAACAGTGATGTTGGGGACATAATACACCTGTTTTGTCTTTCTAGACCTCAACAGTGATGTTAGGGACATCATACACCTGTTTCGTCTTTCTAGATCTCTATAGTGATGTTAGGGACATCATACACCTGTTTCGTCTTTCTAGATCTCAACAGTGATGTTAGGGACACCATACACCTGTTTCGTCTTTCTAGGAATAATCAGTAATGTTTGGGATTTGATACAGCTGTTTCGTCCATCTGGGACTCTTCAGTGATGTTAGAGATATCATACACCTGTTTTGTCTTTCTAGATCTCAACAGTGATGTTAGGGACATCATACAGTCCTTCGTCCTTCTAGATCTAATCTAATGCTGAAGGCTTAAAATTTTGATATCAAGTAGGCGTGGAAGACAACTCAAAATAGGCTAAAAATATGCATGGGAATGTGCAACAGCTACATAACTAATTCAATAAAACAGTCGATACTGTAAGGCAGCAAGACAAATATCAATAGCAATACATAAATAACAAAGACGACACCAGGTTGACACGGATGTTTTGTTTCTGCTGGAAATATGTTACCTGATATGGTTCTTTCCCGTTAACTTCAAGACCGTCTTTTGTCCATCATTACTTGGAGAATTGGTATTTAAGTGGTGTAATCTTTTAGCGTTTTACACCATTTAACAGAAAAAGTAAAACTGTATACCGTTATCATTTAACTCATACAAATGTACCATTAAATTTCAACCCTTGCCTTTTCTCTAAATTGTTATCCGTCGTATCGTAGAATATCACAGCTAATACATGTACCAGTCGTGTATGGAGACGAATGAGAATGGCCTAATTACGACATATCGGTTTTATCTTGGTAGATATGAAATGGAATACTAGCGCTGTTTTAACATATACATCTTATATTTACAGTACTTTATATACTTAAACCCTAGCATTGATTAATACATCAAGCCTAACACAATCTGTTCATAACAAGGTAATAAAATGACATCAAGGAAGAAAATAATGTTTAAAAAAATGCATTTTACAAACATTTTAAACATGGTTTGATATTTCAGTATTTTTTTCCAAATTTACATAGCAATACATATATTACATTTAACAAACACACATGTTTGTACAGAAGTCAGGAATTAGCATACTGTATCTACATAATAAACATTTGAATTAACATTACAGAATGGAAACGTCTTAATGTAATTGACAAACCACATTACATGTATATAACATTACATTTAAGTATCGATAGTGTCTGATTTAAATAAAACGTATAACCACGCGGAGACTCAACATTAACATTTCTAATACAAGCATGTTTATCTATTTTGTTACAAATGAAACGTGTGCTGTTTTGGGGACTATAACTATATGTACAAAATGGCCGACCAGCTTTGCGATTGATATGAACAGTAACGTAGAAGCGATCGTAATTATCATTAAACGAAGAAAGTTTAATGATCAACTAACATTAAATTAGATGAAATACTATTATTTTATTAATAACTCAAATTTGAATGGCCATGTCTCAGACAAATGACCGACCATGACAACGGTTACACATCACGGACGACATGGTTTACTACCAGGAACTTGCGTCTAGGATATTAGTGTTTTAGTTTATTTGGTTGAAATATTCGCGTGTCAATATTTCCACGTGTTATTATATTCGCGTGTGGATATTTTCGCGGAGATTTAATGATCGCGAAATAAGCGAAAATTTCCACGCCGCGAACATTTCCACATTTTACAGTAATCTGAATTTGTGAAAGTGTACGAAGTATTATGCATATCCCCAAACTTAAGTGAAGAGACCTATCAGAAACTCAACTGTTTTTGTTGATTGTTCGTACATTGTATATTTAATCGATATAATAGATCAGACGGAAAAGTAGCATCTTCAGTTTATTGTAGAATATAGATCCAATTGTAAATTCATCACGTTACCGGCTTACAGTACATTTGTCATTATCTAGATTTTATCTACAGTTCGCTTGTTGCTATGGTACATGTAGATAATGACATATCGCATTTCACAAATGACGTTTCATTACATATTTCTGTACGATCCAGCGTCATTAAAACAACCATTAAGGGTAAACGACACAATCTGGAAATAATGAATCGATTATCATGGAAATTGACACGAGATGTCTTTGAGCCACCAATTTGTGTTGACAGAATTTGTTTTTGTATTTCCAAGCTCATTTTCTAGGAACTATACTTTGGGAAACAATGTGCATTTTTCAAAAAGCGCAATGATAGATTATAATAAATTTTAGGTCATAGAAGAATAAAAACATGACAAGTTACCGAAGAAAAAATATTGCAACATACATGTATTATTGTTTTGTTTTTGTTTTTGTTAGTATTGTAGATTTGTTGTGTTTTGTTAGATCACCTGAGACAAAGTCTCAGTTGACCTGTTGCGATCGCCTTTTGTCCGGTGTCGTCCGTCGTGCGTCGTGCGTCGTAAACAATTTACATTTTCAACTTCTCCTCAATAACCAACAGGCCCGGAGACCTGATATTGGGTGTGTAGCATGCTTGGATAAAGGGCTACCAAGTTTGTTCAAATGGATGACCTTGACCTTCATTAAAGGTCACAGGGGTCAAATATACTAAAATCTTTAAACAACTTCATCTTGATAACCAAAAGGCCCAGTGTCCCAATATTAGGTATATAGCATGCTGGGATGAAGGGCTACCACGCTTGTTCAAATGGATGACCTTGACCTTCATTCAAGGTCACAGGGGTCAAATATGCTAAAATCTTTAAACAACTTCTTCTTGATAACCATAAGGCCCAGATACCCAATATAAGGTCAGTTTCATGCTGGAACAAAGGGCTACCAAGTTTGTTCAAATGGATGACCTTGACCTTCGTTCAAGGTCACAGGGGTCAATTATGCTAAAATCTTTAAACAACTTCTTGATAACTAAGAGTCCCAAAGACCCAATATTAGGTCTGTAGCATAATGTGATGAACTGCTACCAAGTTTGTTCAAATGGATGACCTTGAACTTCATTCAAGGTGACAGGGGTCAAATATACTTAGATATTTAAATTACTTCTTTTTGATAATCAAAACGCCCAGAGACACAATATTAGGTCTGTAACATGCTGGGATGAAGGGCTAACAAGTTTGTTCAAATGGATGATCTTGACCTTCATTCAAAGTCACAGGGACGAAATATGCTAAAATATATCATAACTCAGGTGACCGTTAAGGCCCATGGGCCTCTTGTTTTGTTTTTCGAGAGAAGATGGTCGTTCGCGGATGTACAGTATTGAAAACAAATAGAGAGAGAGGACGGCAGTTCGTGAACGTATTGGATACTAATCGAGAGAGGACGGCAGTTCTTGATTGAACAGTATTGAACACAAATCGAGAAGATGACAGTTCGAGAACATACAAAAAACGAATTGAAAGAGTATGGCAGTTCGTGAACTTATTCAACACGAATGGAAAGAGGATTGCAATTCCTGAACGTTCGTGGATGTACAGTATTAAAAAAAATCTAGAGAGGATGACCATTGTTGAATGTACCGATCACGAATCGAGAGAGGATGAAAGTTTGTGAATGCATTGAACACGAGTTGAGAGAGGATGGCAATTCGTGAACGTATTGAACATAAATCGAGAGAGGATGACCATTCGTGAATGTATTGAACAAGAATCAAGCGAGGCAGTTAGTGAACGTACTGAACACGAATCGAGAGAAGATGGCAGCTTGTGAACCTATTAAACTTAAATCGAAAAAAGATGGCAGTTCGTGAACCTATTGAACACGAATCAAAAGTATAGCAGCATGTGAACGTATTGAACATAAATCGGTAGAGAGTGGCAGTTTGTCAGCGTATTGAACATAAATCAATATAGGATGGAAGTTCGTGAATGCATTGAACATTAATCGAGAGAGGATGGAAGATCGTGAATGCATTGGACATTAATTGAGAGAAGATGGCAGTTCGTGAATGTATTGAACAAGAATCGAGAGGATGTCAGCTTGTGAACGTATTGAAAATGAATCGAGAGAGAGGATAGCAGTTCGTGAACGTATTGAACAAAAATCGAGAGGATGGCAGTTTGTAAACTAACTGAACATGAATCGAGAGGATTGCAGCTTGTGAACGTACTGAACAAGAATTAAGAAGACTACAGCTCGTGGTCCTATCGAAAATTAACCGAGAGAGGATGGCAGCTTGTCAACGTACAAGTATTAAATACAATATGTAAACAATTGCTAGTATATCAAAATAATAGTAATTCTAATTTGACGGGTTGTTATTTTCACGATTTTTAAACATGCTTTAGAAAAACTTCACACGAAGTAATCGAGGTATCGTTATTTCCCGTATCGATATACATCCTTTGCTTCTCTCCCGATATAATTTCAGCTTCACAACTCCTGCCTTAAACTTAAGCATACTGTAGATCGTTGTGTCGGTATACCACACGAATGGCCGGTTTGATCAATTCCCGACAATTATCAATTCCATCAGATCAATTTAAACCACATTAACAAGGTATTGTCATGTACCTGTACTTTTCAATAATTTACAACATGTTGCTGTATTAATCATTTAGGACAAGAAAAGGTAGAAATCAAATATGGATAATAACGGTCTCCAGTTACTAACGTTTAAATCACTGTCATGTCAATACATGTATAACAAAAGAACATCTGTTGTGTGACTTGGGTACAATGTAAGCCTATTGTTTCAGAAAAAAAATAATAGCATGCCTGTACATATTTGTACATCTATACAAATGTATTGGACCATGCACAGACGTAAGGCAATTTGAACTTGAATTTCTCAAGCTAATATGTTAAGTGTGCTTGAGAAACTTGCCTTCAAGCTTAGCTTGAGAAAGAATCAACCTTGAAATGCTTTAATACTACAAGGTCTTGGGTCAAAAGTCAGAATTATCATGCATCTGGCGTCCTTAGGCGATATATATTTGACACGGGATCTTATAGTTCTTGGGGTGAAACATTTTGCCCAAACGCAAAAACAATAACCCAGAAGAAAACTGTTCACAGAACAAATGCTCACTCCACATATTTAGAGGGAGCACATAAAACCAAATGGCAGTCCACATGGCCATTACCATTTTCATTTATCGCTTGGATTGATTGGAACAAAGTTTTTCATTATGAAATAAGGAGATACTTGTTGATTTTATCTTGTTTCCATACTAGCCTTGACAAAGACTTCAGAGGCTTGTATTAACACCTTCATGCACGTCGGTCAAGACATATGTTTGAAGTATTACATTATAAACTATGGTCAACTCTATCGTGTTGCCCTCGGTCCTTCTC
Organism: Pecten maximus; assembly: GCF_902652985.1. NCBI lineage: Eukaryota > Metazoa > Mollusca > Bivalvia > Pectinida > Pectinidae > Pecten > Pecten maximus. The sequence continues at coordinate 30,071,754 of NC_047024.1, read as the reverse complement.
TCTTTGTTTGGGCAAGATTTACCTACAACATGTTCCTATACAACTGTAGGTCAACTTAATGATCGTGCCCAAAGACAATGTTGATGTTCAAAACAGATAGGTGAGGCATCACAGAAGGAAGATCACACGTCTTTATGGACAAGTCAGAGGTCATAATGGAAAGGTCACACATCATAATGGACAGGTCAGTGGTCACAGTAGAAACGTGACACATCTTCACGGACAGGTCAATTCTCAAAGAAGAAATGTAAAACATCGCAATACTGGCAGGACAGGAGTCAAACTGGAAAGGTTACTGTACACATCATGGCCACTGACAGAGTGACATGTCACTTAGGGTCAAAGCAGGTGGCGGTACCTAGGATTGATGTCCAATCGACATTCTGGACATGGGAACTCTTTGGCCAGGAAGGGATCATACCCGTTTGCTACACACCTGTAAACAGACTTGTGAACATGTGCACATGCCTTTCATAAAATTTGTAGATAAGCACTGTTGTATGTCTGATTTCAAGATAAATACTGAGTTTGATCAATATGTAAAATATATTCTGTCAACTTGAAATTAATAGTAAATCATCAGTACAGATCATATACAGTTACTTGGGTGGAAAAATCAAATACCTCATTAGTATAACTTTACATGTAAGAAATAGTTAAACCCCATGAAATTGTATGCAGCGCAGTACCAAATTTATCCACAATTAATGTAATTTTCATTTATGCTAGTTATTTGTTAAACATGAAGATATGACATTTCAATATGTAAATTGTATTACCCTTTATTAGAAGATGTTCAAATGTACCATTTTAAAGTAATTTTGTCTCTCTTTCTTTGATCAGACTGACCAGAAGTTTACAGCAAGGTTATGTCCAGCTGTCCGATTTGGGGAGGACTGGACCTCGTGCCATAAGAAGCTTGGCGGGAAGAGGACATCCATCAATGTGCAATTTAAAGGCATGGCTGATGCGATCTGTGGAAATTTCTGAAAAAGAAAGAAACATTATTAAAGGAAATGTTAACATTTTAAATTTTAACGCATTCGAACAAAGAATGTAAAATGTCAAAATTTTTGAATACCTGATTTTTTTCGCCAAATCTTGCATACGATTTAGCCGATGGCTATTGTTGGAAACACACGGCACCTAAAGATAAAGACAGTATCACAATTGTGTTCAACACACCGCAGCATATGTGACAAAGTGATGCAGTAATGCCGTGTTTTCTTATATTTTGCTTGGCACATTCCAAAATGGAATGGTAACAATGACAGATATAGGGAAAAAGCTTGGCCCTTTCACGGTGCATTGTCTTCGTGTGACAGTTACTGGTGACCAAGCGTTCTGGTTGATTGTCCGAGAAATAGCCGTGTTTACTAGCAAAGAAGTAGACGTTGACAAACCCATAAATCCATAGACTTCTCTTAACATTTAAATATCTTTTTAATTTAACTGAAAGTATTAATCATGTAATTCACTATCATTTCATAGCAATTTTTCATAATACAGTAACAGATTTATTACTTAAAACGCTACTACTGTTCCTTTTTAGAGTAACTTTTCAGGAAACCAAAACTCTTTGACATACGTGTCCGTAAAGAATACCAAATGCAATTCGAAAGAATGCTATTAAAGTCATACAAGACACATTGGATTCTTTCAATACAAACTGGGGCGTGCAGTGTAGATACAGCAGAGTCAAAGAATAATCAAACTGAATAATACAGCTGCCTTGTCCATATAGGTCTCAACAGTAATGTTATGGACTTCATCAGCAGGTTCGTCATTCTAGGACTCTCCAGTAATGTTGTGGACATCATACAGCTGCTTCCTCTCTCTATGTATAATCAGTAATGTTTGGGACTTCATACATATAATCAGTGATGCTGGGGACATCATACAGCTAGTTCGTCTTCTAGGTCTAATCGGTAATGTTAGGGACATCATATAGCTACTTTGTCCCTCTAGATATTATCAATATTGTTAGGGACGTTATACATCTGTTTCGTCTTTCTAGGTCTCAACAGTGATGTTAGGGACATCATTTACCTGTTTCGTCTTTCTAGATCAAAACCGTGATGTTAGGGACGTTTCGTCTTTCTAGATCAAAACAGTGATGTTAGGGACATCATTCAGTTCTTCGTCCTTCTAAGTCTGATCTGTAATGCTGAAGGCTTAAAATTTTGATACATTGTGTATCGAGTAGGCGTGGAAGACAACTGAAAATAGGCCGAAAAATATGTATGGGGAGGTGCGACAGCTACATAGCTAATTCAATAAAACAGTCGATACTGTAAGGCAGTTAGACAAATCAATATATAATCAATATATAAATAACAAAAACGACACTAGGGTGACACGGATATTTTGTTTCTGCTGGAAATATGCTACCTGATATGGTTCTTTCCCGTTAACTTCAAGAACGTCTTTTGTCCATCATTACTTGAAGAATTTGTATATAAATGGTGTAATCTTTTAGCGTTTTACACCACTTAACAGAAAAAGTAAAACTGTATACCGTTATCATTTAACTCATACCATTGAATTTCAACCCTTGCCTTTCCTCTCAATCGTTATCCCTGTCGTACTTATTGCATCGTAGTATATCACAGCTAGTACCAGTCGTGTATGGAGACGAATGAAAATGGCCTAATTACGACATATCTGTTTTATGTTGGTAGATATGAAGTGGAATACTAGCGCCGTTTTAACATATACATTTTTTATTTACAGTACGTAATATTCTTAAACCCTAGCATTGATTAATACGTCAATCCTTTATAGCCGAACACCATCTGGTCATAACAAGATCATAAAATAACATCAAGGAAGAAAATAATGTTTAAAATAGTGCATTTTACAAACATTTTAAACATGGATGGATATTTACATAATTTTCCCCCAAATCTACATTGCAATATATATTACATTAAACAAACACATGTTTGTACAGAAGTCAGGAATTAGCATACTGCATCTACATAATAAGCATTTGAATTAACATTACAGAATGTTAAAGTCTTAATGTAATTGACAAACCACATTATATATGATTTCAATATGGCGAAAACATTCATGTTTTCAAATGTCGTATCTACATGGTAATAAAATTTCACGGTTCGGCTAAAAAACAACGAAAATGAAGAACATCATGAAGTTCTTCACTCTAAGTGGAAAATATTTTATTTTGAATTTATTAGACATTTAGTAGTAGTATGCACCATTGACCATGACACAATTGTAAATACTGTAATGAAGGTTGAGACTTAATATAATTAAAGTACGCGTCTATATCAAATATCTGTACTTTACATGTAGATTCTACATCCAAAGCATATACATATATGCATCAATCATACCGTCCCTTTAAGAACTGTTTAGGTAAGTCAGTACATTTCAGAATGGTAAAATTGATATGAAATAGGAAACAAGGCCAGGTCGGCCAGTTGTTTCAACATTAGAAGAGAGCATTAATTCAGTGACAGCATTGGTTGAGATTGTATGCTATAATATTCCTGCGTATTGCCAGTCTTCTAACTGGAGTGTTAACGATGTCCTTGATAGCAAAATTGCGAAAGACGCTTTCTACCAAGGGGAAACTAAGAGGGAGTGTAATAGCAAAATTCAACAATTTAAACCATGTATTTGATTTCTGACACTAATGACACAGTTAATGGAATGATCCCGATGAAAAAGACACCATCAAGAGATGATGATACTCTTGATAGATTCCGATAAAATGATTCCGTGAAACAAACTGTCATATGTAACAATGATTGGTATTAAATAGTCTGAATTCGGACGAAAGTGTACAAAGTATAATGCATATCCCCAAACTTTAGTGAAGAGAGCTATCAGAAACTCAACTGTTTTTGACAATTACTAGAACGTCACGTACATTACATTACAACGTTGTATACAATCGATGAAATAGATTAGACGGAAAAGTAGCATTGTTCACTTTATTGAAGAATATAGATCCAATTGTAAATTCATTACGCTACCGGCTTACAGTAATTATCTGGAACTTATATACAGTTCGCTTGTTACTATGGTAGATAATGACATCATTAAGGGGATACGACACAGTCAGGAAATAATGAACCGATTCTGATAAAACTTGACACGAGTGATCTTTGAGCCAAAAATTGCTTCGTTGAAAAAATACTTCGACTTCCCAGGCTAATTTTCTAGAAGCTACACTTTGGGGGAAAACTTGCATTTTTCAAAAAGAGCACTGATAGATTATCATAAATATTTGGTCATGGAAGAATAAAAACATGACAAGTTACTGAAGAAAAAACAATACAACGTATATGTATTATTGTTTTTTGTTTGTTTGTTTTTGTTAGTTTTGTAGTTTTCTCGTTCACGAGCTGCCATCTTCTTGATTATTTTTCAGTACGTTCACAAACTGCCATATTAACTTAATTTATGTTCAATATGTTCACAAGCTGCCATCGTCTCCCGATTCATGTCCAATATATTCACAAAATGCAATCTTTCTCGTGATTTATGTTCAATTCGTACACTAACTGCCATCCTCTCTCAATTTATGTTCAGTACGTTCACAAGTTGCCATCCTCTCGATTCGTTTTCAATACATTCACGAACTGCCATCTTCTCTCGATTCGTGTTCAGTATGTTTACGAACTGTCATCCTCTCAATTCGTGTTCAATACTGTGCAATCAAGAACTACCGTCCTCTCACGATTAGTGTTCAATACGTTCATGAATTGCCGTCTTTTTTCTATTTGTGTTAAATACTGTACATCCGCGAATGGCCATTCTCTCTTTTTCTCGATTTATTGAACACACGTATATATATATTGAACATAAATCAAGAGAGGATGGAAGTTCGTGAACATATCAAACTTGAATCCAGGGAGGATATCAGTTCTTGAATGCATTGAACATTAATTGAGAGAGGATAGTATCTTGTGATCGTTTGGAACATAAATTGAGAGAAGATGACAGTTCGTGAATGTATTGAACAAGAATCGAGATGATGGCCATTTCAGAACGTAGAGAAAATAAATCGAGCGAGAGGATGGCAATTTGTAAACTAATTTAACATGAATCGAGTAGATGGCAGCTTGTAAACGTAACTGATCATAAATCGAGAGAGGATGGAAAATTGTGAACGTACGGAACAAGAGTACTGTAGGATGACAGCTCGTGATCCTATTGAAAATCAATCGAGAGAGGATGGCAGCTTTTGAACGTATTAAACACAATACGTAAACAATTAATAGTATATCAAAATAATAGAGTAATTTTAATTGGCCGGGTTGTTATTTTTACGTTTTTAAAAACATGCTTTAGAACAACTATCGTTATTTCCCATATCGATATACATCCATTGTTTCTTTCCGATATAATTTCAGCCTCAAAATTCCTGCCTTAAACTTAAGCATACTGTAGATCGTTGTGTCGGTATACCACACGAATGGCCAGTATGATCAATTCACGACAAATATCAATTCCATCAGATCAATTTAAACCACATTAACAAGGTATTGTCATGTACCTGTACTTTTCAATAATTTACCACATGTTGCTGTATTAATCATTTAGGACAAAAAAAGGTAGAAATCAAATATGGATAATAACGGTCTCAAGTTACTAACGTTTAAATCACTGTCCTGTCAACATATGTATAACAAAAGAACATCTGTGGTGTGACTGGGTACAATGTAGGCCTATTTTTTCAGAAAAAAATAATAGTATGCATGTACATATGTATACATATCGACTTGATGTAGTGAAGTTTAGATTTAGATATACATGTATCTAGATAGAAATGATAGCAATTATACACTCCAGTCTACAAAACATATCAAAATATACCAAAATAGTATGTTTAAGGCCGGAAATATATATACATACATGTATATCTTTTCTAAATACTGAAATAACAAAATATCATTCAATTTCTTGCACAGAGCAATTCTATTACCATGAATTGAAAACTCTATATTGTACAGGTAGTATACTCATTCACTTACTCAGCTTTAACTTTTAATCAACAAGACGGAGTCGTTTTTTTCTCGTGTAAATCTTTATTTTACATTGTACCAATAAAATAAAAGTGTCTCGTGTAAATAACTGACAATAAAATAGAAATTCTACACTAAGCAGAGTTATCTCCCTTGTAATACAGCATCAACACAGTATACATATATAATTATATATATTATATATCTCCCTTCTCATTACAAATGACATTGGACTTCAGCAGATCACATAAATACAACACAAATTATAAGATAAATGCAAAGAAAAAACATCAACAGATAAAGATTTAAAAACACAGAAAACTGCACATTTGATTGAATCTACAGAGCTACAAATAAATAACACTGTAGTTTGTAGTTTGATGAAGCATGTCAGTATAGAAATCTGTCTCATGGGACTACATGTAATCTTAATTCAGAATTATACAATAGAAATACAATAAAATACACAACTGACATCAAAATGGCACAAAGATTTGATTATCTGTCATTGAGCTATTAATAACATGATAATTCGTTCTTACATATATACCTGTGGTACGTACAAAATCAAAGGCAATAATAAATGGAATGTTTAAACTCAGGCACATATATATATATTTTTGTGTTAATACATGGGGATAAATGATTCCCCATTTCAAAGCCAATATTTAACCTAAATCACTCATCTCTCATTCATAAGAAACTTACAATGCAAGATACATGTAATTGTAGTAGACTTTGATGTTGAAACAATTTAAAAGATCCCAGAGGGACCTTGGCCCCACAAATGAATGATCTTTGTTGGTTCTATTCAAAACTGATCTTTTCTCTTCTTTTCCTATCTCTACTCTTTTTCTTCTTAAAAATATGATAACAAAGGAAATCAGACTCAAAACTGAATGGGCACAACTAGGAACCTAGCGGAACCCACATGTGAAGTTTGAGAAATCTCAGCATTTCAAAGAAATAGCAATAAAAATAATTGTTTACAGAGGAATTGGACCATGCACAGACATAAGGCAATTTGAATTTCTCAAGCTAAGATGTTAAGTCTACTTGGGAAACTTGGATTCTGTCTTAGCTTGAGAAAGAATCAAACTTGGAATGCATCAATACTACGAGGTCTTGGGTCAAAGGTCAGAATTATCATGCATCTGGCGTCCTTAGGCAAGATATATTTGACACAGGAACTTAAAGTTCTTGGGGTGAACATTTTGCCCAAACACAAAAACATTGATCCAGAAAACTGTTGTCAGAACAAATGCTTTCCCCACACATTTAGAAGGAGTACATAAAACCAAATGGCAGTCCACACATGGCCATTACCATTTCATTTGGATTGATTGGAACAGAGTTGTTCATTTATGAAATAAAGACTAGAGAGTCCTGTTGATTTTGTGTTGTTTTCATACTAGCCTTGACAAAGACTTCAAAGGCTTGTATTAACACCTGCATGCAATATCTATTTTTGAAGTATTACATTATAAACTAACAGTCTCCATATGGTCAACTCTATCTTGTTGTCCTCGGTCCTTCTCTCTTAGCTTTGAGAAAAATTTACCTGGAACATGTTCTTATACTACTATAGGTCAACTTAATGATCGTGCCCAAAGACAATGTTGATGCTCAAAACAGATAGGTGAGGCATCACAGAAAGAAGATCACACATCATTATGGACAGGTTTGGGGTAATAATCGAAAGGTCACACATCTTCATGGACAGGTCAGGGGTCATAATGGAAAGGCCACACATCATCATGGACAGGTCAGGGGTCACAGTAGAAATGTCACACATTTTCATGGGCAGGACAGGGGTCATAATGGAAAGGTCACACATCATTATGGACAATGGCACGGGTCACAGTAGAAATGTCACACATCTTCACAAAACAGGTCAAGGCTCACAGAAGAAATGTAAAATGTCTCAATACTGACAGGACAGGAGTCAAACTGGAAGGGTTCCTGTATCCTGTATCATCATGGCCACTGATAGAGTCACGGGTCAATTTGGGTCAAAGCAGGTGGCGGTACCTTGGATTGATGTCCAATCGACATTCTGGACATGGGAACTCTTTGGTCAGGAAGGGATCATACCTGTTAACATTTAAATACAAAGTGTTATAATATGTATAATATGTAGAATATATTTGATTAAATTGAAAGCAATAGTAGATCATCAATACAGCTCATATAGAGTTACCTGAATAGGAAAATCAAATATGTCATTAGTATAACTGTATATGTAACAAATGGATTCAACCTCACGAAATTATATGCAGTGCAGTTCCAAATTTATCCATAATCAATTTAATTTTCATTAATGCTAATTATTTTGTTAAACATTATGCTATGACATTTCAGTATATATGTATTATACTCTATGAGAGGATGTACAAGTATAGCATTTAAAAGTAATTTTGTCTCTCTTTCTATGATCAGACTGACCAGAAGTTTACAGCAAGGTTATGTCCAGCTGTCCGATTAGGGGAGGACTGGACCTCATGCCACCAGAAGCTTGGCATGAAGAGGACATCTCCTTCCCTTAATGTGCAGTTTAAAGGCAAAGCTGATGCAAACTGTGGAAATTTCTGAAAAAGAAGAAACAATATTTAAGGACATGTTAACATTTCTAATCTTAACACTTTTAAATAAATCTAAATGTAAAATGAAAAAGTTCTTTGAATGTATATTTTGTTGTTTAAAATGTTGAAATCATATATAAAACTGATACACAAATTGAAAGAATAAAATTAAAATCCATAACAAAAAGATTTTCAGCAACCCAAAATACTATATATATTATAAAAAAAAATAAGACAAAATAATGGAAATTTTTTTTTTGCTGATCCTGTATAATTTAGAACATTGTACACATTAGGTCTTTAGATTAGTCACATTGGTTTGTATAATACCAAACATACAAATCAGTTTTTCAAATGATCGTCTTCAAAATCCAAATTGTACAGTACTCTAGGGTACATATAATGCAAATATATTGAGGACAAATTCCTGTAATTCCATGAATGATAAGAAGTTAAACATATTTATTTACAGTAAAACTGTTGGATTTTCAAGAGATACAGGACATACCAATACTTCTTAACTTTGAATGAATAAAAGTTGTATATCATCAATTTCCATGAACTCGATTAGAGGTTACTTCCCTTTAGCTTATTCAGTAGAGAAAGCTGTTGCCATTTTTATCACTAGACAATTCTTTCAGCACTGAAAGAATAAAATTGCAAACAGCTGCTCATTATAGGTCACATTTAATTATGAATACACATACACAATGTAATTATATATATATATAAATACCTCAAAGTCTGGTTTCATGATATCAACAGGGGACATAACCATTGATGTACTGTCTACGAGGGTGCTTCGTCTGAACTCTTTTGTTGTTTTGTTGTATGAGAAAATAGCTTCTGCAATGTGCGCCTCATATAGATTTTCATTTTTGTGTGGATCAAATAGAATCACTTGCTTCTGTCCATGTATCTGTTAAAGAGGAGATACATGTACTTGATTACTTTCTTCTAAATATATCTGAGCAAAACAAACAGTGTTTGGGTAGTATTGAAAACGCAAATTGCCTTCCACCTAACTACAGCTACTAGGCAATATAACTTGTTTTTGTATTTGTTGTAAAATAAATACAGTTTACATATACATGTATTATTATGTCCAATAAGTTTCATTTGTCCTGCATATTTTTAAAGAAGTTAATATTATACAATTATACTAGTAGCACATATTGTGTAATTCTGTACGAAAAATAAAAATCTACAGCTAAATCAAAATCTTTGTATTTTCCTTACCTGGCAAAGAAAATTATCATATGGATCAAAATGAAGTTTGCCTAATGTATTTCCATCACTTAGCCAGATGTTAAGGTGTTCCAATTTATGTACTCCTGGGGCAATAAATGGCATTTCTTGGATGTCATCTTCTAATTCTGGCAGATGTTGAGGAATTGATGAATATTCTAAATATGCTGAAACATTTTTCAATTCTCCTCTGGTAACATTTTCAATCATGTCTAAAAATTCTGAGAATTTCAAATTCAGTGATGCTGGTCGTACAACAACTAATTCCGGATGTGGCAGTTGAACTTGGACTTCATCAGGGATAGAGAAAGAGTTGAAATTTTCCCAGAGATCTGCTTGTTCAACTCCTTCATATTCTCCTCCTGGTGTTAACTTTATATAAACATCATGATTACCATATTCTTTTCTAAAGTATTCATTTGTCCATTTCTGAAATGCGGGCCATGATTTAGTTATATTTTCTATAATAACCGGTTTTGAAATTTTTAAGTATTCATGGAAAAAAAATTCTTTTGTTGGTTCACTTATTCTTTCACATTGTGGAATATCTTTATTCGTATAAACTTCGTTAGCATCAAAATTGTATCTCTTGTATGTCAGACTTTCATCTAAGATTTGATCTGTTTGACAAGAATCCTCTTCCGGATCATTTTTATAATTTTGTAGATTTTCTTCATCTTTCGTTTTAAAACCGTGTGACATTTTTATTGAGTTTGTTTCTTGTGCATCACCGTTATCCATGCTTTCTGAGGATGAAGACCTAGTCTTTGAAGTTTTTGTACCAATATCTGATAAGTGCAAGTCCATTATATTCAAATTCCTCACAGTAACATCCGAAACCTGATCTACAGAGAATAGTGTATTTAAGATTTCTTTTCTATGATGACCTTCTATAGTTAGTCCTCCATTTGGAGACATATATGTGTTGCACTTGCTGTTTATAAAATCAGTCAAACTTTCACGACTCACAAATCCCGAATAAGGAATTGGACTCAGAGAAGACGGACTTTTTCTCATAAGCAAACAAGTCCTATCTGGGATTCTCCTTTCAAATACAATTATCTCTGTTTGACCTGAACGAATAGCAGGCTCTACTGATAAACTCTGACCACTAGGCCATACAAAAGGTGTAACTTCAGTTAAACCAAACCGTACACGCGATTCGTCAATAAATGTTTTGGTGGTAAGATCATCGAAGACAGCTGACGTGTCCATGCTAGAAAACTCGGTCAACAAGACTAAACACGTGTTGTCAACAGAAGATAAAATATCAGCCGGAGAAAACATATCATGGCAATCAACAGATGATATCACGATGTTACTGAACAAAGTAATAAGTAATAAACAGTACATTTCTGGTTTGTTGTCTCTGGACCGGTGTTGATACACGGAAGCTGCCATCTTGAAAATTAAAGGGACATCACTCCTAATACACAGACAATTAAGGTGCCACCACACATTCTGATTCTTTAGTTTTTACCCAATAATTCTTATATCACGGTATACCTCTCGTTTCGAAATTTCTGTCGACGCCCTTGGAAAAAAATTCTTTCCACATCGGTATATAAACTGCTCATAAATTCATGATTGTATAAAACTCTGTGCATAAAAAAATACTACAATTCACTGTCTTTAAATTAAGACAAGATGAAAATGAAATATACCAGTAGATGTTACCACTTCCGCACCCTTAATTTCAACATGATTGCAAGAACTGTACATGAACGTACATGACTAAAGCTCGGTTATAACCTGAACTAGGAATAAAGTTTTCAATGTACGAATGAATGAATTAATGAATCAATCATCGTCTACGCTCCCTGTACATTAAATTCATAACTACTCATTATTTCAGACTGAAAATTAGTATACCTTGTACAGAAATTTATCATTTTAGCATACATTGTCCAGAAATATATAAATTAAGCATACATTTTACACATAGACGCGATTGTTACATTGCTAATTGAACGTTAACAAAATAATATTTTGTATGTGTTATACTTGATCTCGGATCATGTAGTTTATTAAACTTCTATGATATATAGAAAACCAAACATTAAAAAAACACATATTGGAATACATGTATGTCGTAAATCACGACATAAAATCATAGTGATGATAATCAAGTTGGCCGACATGTTTTATGGTATAAAACATGTCGGCCAACTTGATTATCATCACTATGATTTTTTTTGTGATAAAGTTACACAATGTAAACAGGAGAGAGGGTGTAGTTATGTAGAATCTAGGTTTTATTTTTTTTCTTTTTTTTTTTAAATGTTAAATGTCTCACATATACTATTACTACTAGTATATGGAAGTGATTAAAATTTGATTAGCATGCTTTTTTAATAGGCTGAAGATTCTCTGGAAGAAAATCCTTGTTGCTTGCGTATTTTGCGTATTGAAACAATAACGAGAATGTTGGGAAACAATTTTACTGATACAATGAAATGAATCAACTTTAGAGAAACAATTGAACTGAAAAAATGGCATGAATCAGGTGTAGAGAAACAATTGTATTGAAACAATGACATATCATGGTGAGAGTCGATGTTTTTTATGAAAAATATTCGAGACTCACTATCTATAAATAAAACTACAAAAGTCAAAATCGTTTCAAAATTATATTCTTGAAAACCCCATTTGATAGGGTATAGCTGCTCTAACACAAACATCAGGAGAGTATTTCATCCATTATATGCGTTCCTCCTGCAGAGATTTTGGTGTGAAAGAAAGGGGAAGTAACTCCGCAACGGTGACCACTTTTACTGTCATGTCTGGCTTGACAAGATACAGCGGCATCTCCAGGTTAAACTAAAACATATACAATGCATGTAATTTAGATTACTCAGTTTATATAATTTAAAAATCTATATACTGTAGGTTTAATATAATGTACAACAGATCTGAGATTAGGTTGCTCGATGTACATTTTTTTTCTTCAAAATTTTGGTCATCCTTGAAATCAAAAGGTTCCGCGCTAAGTAAACAAATTGAATTTTATGTAGCCTTGGAATATGTCAGGTAAAATCAGTTTCGAGACGTGCCATTACAATGGTACATGTACTAGATAAACAACAGACAACGTCTACTCTCCACACCAAACCTCGCTAATTTTACTTTGATGATGCCACTCGATCCCAAAGTTGATGTATCCTGGGACAACAAACCGGGGGACTTTCATAACAGTCTCCAGAAAAGTTTACTTGCATCACCTGCAAGGTGACACGCTCAGAGCTGACAATAACCTAAGGCTGCAGTGAAGACGATGAAGATGGCGTTCCCGACACCTGATTAGTTCTGACATAACAGACTTGATTGAAAAATTCTCACGGCAAGACGACACATAAATGTATATTGATTGCGCCTCGTATAAGCGAGCATGTTGGCCCTTGAATTGGAAGGGCGATAACAGTATTAATAGAAAAATGTAATAATAATGAACTAAAACTGTTTCCAAGATGGCTGACTAATACCATTTCTCCTCTCCCAATCATGAACAGTGAATACCTCCGTGTCCTTCCAGACACTTGTTATCAAACATGTTTAAACAAATGTTTATAGACATTTTAGAAGAAGCATAAAGGTCATTATGCCGTATACCAGGTAAAAAGCTTCAGTGTGTACTGATTTGAAGTTGCGAAAAGTTTCGATAGAAATTGTAGAAGTCGTTGTCCACACAAAATGCCCTCTTTAGACAGGCGAATATCTGATTGCAGTATATCACACAATAGTTTTTGAAGAAGGTATGTACACAATATTAGTCAAATGAATTGAAATAATTGTAGAGGGACATTATAGCTCTGGACATGAGATAGAATGCCATTTTGCGTTGCTGCTGCTTAACCAAAGTGCATTACGAAATCGGAAACAAAACCTTGCAGCAGTACGAACAGACGTAAGCATCAATCGAGTACGCCGTGGGGAACACAATGTATGCCGTGAGAAGTATTATACAGATGTGTTAATTATATTTACCTCAGCAAACACCTGTCTGCAAGCACCACATGACCCCTTAAAGTCTCCCTTTATATCACTGCAAATTAAAATAGACACAACAGGAAGTGATTGGCTGATTTTCTTTTTTATTCCATTTGAAAAGAAAAAGAAAAAGAAGAAGCAAAAAGACGACGTGCAAAGGCCACTGTAAAAGTCACTGCAAAGGCCACTTCAATGGCCACTGTAAAGACCACTCTAAAGCGGAATTATATACTGTACATGAACCTTTTTTGGTGACAATTCAACGTTACGACAATAACAGATACGAGGTACGTGTAATTTGGGTTCCTTTATTTATGTACATGTGTATATTACCATGATATGGCGACGCCTTTAAAATCTGTGTGTCCCTGTGCCACAGCGTTCCAAATTGCCACTCTCTCCGCGCAGACACTTAGCCCGTATGACGCATTCTCCACATTCACGCCTGTTAGATATAAACATTACTAGCGGGCATTTTGTTAAGATAATGAATACACATACGAAGCCATTGAAAAATCTAAAGTGCAGCTATAAAATGAAAAATGTCTATAACCTCCCCTCCTCCCCCCAAAAAGAAAGAAAAAAAGAAAATTCCTTTCTTATCTACAAATCTAGTTCCGCAAGGAAATGTCAAAAGAAATGACTGACTGGATAGTTGAACTTGTTTTATATCGAAAAAAATTCAAACACTAAATGCAATAAACAATCTTATACGATTACTCTTACATGAGCCAACAGTGAGTTAAACAAAACAAAACACCTTCCCAAAGACATTCATTTTACATCATATAAGGCACATATACGATACTGATAAGTGGGTAATATTCGCGGAGGATTCAATTTCGGTATATTCGCGGTTGTTTAATGCAGCGCGAAAATCAATTCAGAGCTAATTTACATGTATACTGTGAATAATAGGAATACTGCAGAATGCTTTGACGGAGATGTTGCGCGAACTAAATATCCCCTTATTGGGACTACCGCGTAATATCAGCCATGTGGTACCTTATACGCAGTCAAAATGAGGTACAATTCTTAAATAAGGGGTCAGGTATGCGACCCTTCAAGGACCATTGAAGTATTATCTCATCGATATAACACGGCCGGTATATAACGTACTTATATTTCGAAATGATTTAATACAAATTCTATTGATGTGAAATTGTTTTAATGCATTATTGTAAACAAATTACGGATTCAGACTGATTGACGTTTCCTTAGAAAATCCCCAGTCTGTTTTTCTCTTTATCTCAAGGTACAGTTTAGTGTAGACTAAAGGTAACACCCAAGTGCACTCCATTTGGACTTGGAGTGCACTCTGTTTTGACTCCGAGTCTACCTGGAGTCCTATAAGGCACCATGTCTGCCCTGGGTTTATAATCAGACTATATCATATATATATTAATACTTTGATGCTTTTAATATAATTTATATATATAAATAAATAAATTTTTACAAATTACTTTTGTTCTTTTTATATTACTATTAACATTTGTTTAACCTACTAGGAATACTTGTTTTATTGTTAATACATGGTAATAATGCCTACATGTTAAATTTATATTTATTAAGATCCATAAAAGACAGTTATACAATTTATGCTATAATCAGGTTTCTATGAAAGTTAATTGCTTATTATTTCATATTTTATTAAAATGTAATTAAATTGTATTTCATTTTATTAAGGAATTGAAAATTATTTCAATTAGAATATTTCTGTACATATATCATGGCTATAAAGGGAGTTTAGATAATGTATCAGATTATTCAAAATATTGAAAGTTTAAAGTATTTAATGAATTATGTTTTTTTTATAATAAGACATTCTCTACATGAAAGGAAAATATAAGTACATATATGTACTCAGCTCAGGCAAGCAATTACAAAATTAACATAATCAATTTAGTTTATATAGGTTATATATTTAAATGTATCATTAGAAAAATATACGTTTACAACTGTACATATTTACGAGCATTACCTGGTTAAATTAATGTTCTGACATAATGTACACACAAGTATGTAGTTCAGGACTACCTATAATGAATGGCAGTATCTGTTATAATTGCTATAATTATTGGCCTGCATGACTGACATTGGCCTGACACACCTAAGAACTGTGCCAAGTGAGTTTTAGGAGCCAGATACAGGTACTGTCCTGGTTTCACAGAAATACTTATGTCAATATTTGTTGTTGTATGGCTTCAAATGATGAAGCTGTGCAAAGCAGGGTGTGTTATAACCTCAGGCCAACAGAACAGTAAGGTGATCTCCTGACTGGAAGGAAAGGATTGTAGAACTCCATCTGAGAGGCATTATATAATTATAAACGAAATACCCATTTAATTAAAGTGGAAATGTCAAAATAAGCCGTAAAACCATTAACAAAATGGTTAACAGGTTTAAGATGACCAACTCTATTGAAATAAAGTCATTCTATACTGAAATTGGAAAGTTAAAATAAGCTGTTTCTTATTACATTGTAACCTGTCTAAAATGTAAGTCATTGAAACTAAACTTATTGGCCGGTTAATGAAGACGTCCGATATGTAGAGGTACAATGTTGAATGATATAAGTTCAGAAAAAAAATGCAAATCAAATTAAGAAATGATGCAGTTCTTATCTTGTTATATTCAAAAATATAAAGACATTGCTTTAAAAAAATAATTGTAAAGAAAGAGATTAAAGTAAAAAAATGCAGTATACTTCCTAATGGTATAATAAATGTAAATTCACATATAGATATTTTTCCAACGCTTCTTACGTTAAAATGGGTTATTGTCAAGAATATATTATATGATATTTCGAAACAGCATATTAAAATCTTCCTACGGCTTGCCTCAGAAACTTTCAATGTTATCATAAACTAGCAAATTCGGTAAAAAAAACCGAAACTCATCGATTTCGCTCGCACCTATCTTTGATGACCGTAGTATATATTACGGTCACCACTGTGTTCAGTGCTATTGTCCTTCGGAAGGGACGTTAATCCGGGGTCCGGTGTACGGTGAGTCACGCCGTGCACGTTAAAGATCCTCTGCTGGTATTCGAACAAGAGTAGGCTAATTGCTAGCCGCCACAGAGTATAGGTTCATATAGGTCTAGATTAGGATAATGTAGGGCATTAAGGCAATTCAGTGACAGTCCAAATTAATTTTTTTTTCAGATATAGAGATAATCGTCTGTTCCCTCCCATATTAAATCATTTGGCGATGACGAAATGCGGAATTGCTCCCTATTAGTGCCCCGACCCACTCCTTTCCCCTTAGTGTCCTAGGCTCGGTTATAACCGGAACAAGGACGTTAAGCCCCATCAATCAATCAATCAATTAATCAATCAATCAATCAATCAATCAGTTCACAGTGCTAAGGAATCCTGGGACATAGTCAATTTACTGTGTACCTACCTGTCACAACAGAGCCATCTGCACAGAGCACGGCAGAGCCGACTCGAAAATTACTGTACGGACAATATGCTCTGTCCTTGGCCTTGACCGCAGCAGAAACAAGTGACTGTATATTGGTGTCTGGAAAGGTACAATTACATACTATTCTAATGATTGCTAATCAACAATGCAATAATAATACCGAAACCGTGATACAAGTATCATAGAACATTTATGATGTTTATACACATTACGAAATGTTGTACGTCCGGGATAGTAAAAAATATCCCGCCTGCCCTGGGGCTCGAACTAGTGAACTTGGCTCTCTAATCGTATGTCCTAACACTAGACTAAAGGGAAACTCTCACAAGCCTGAGATAGAAAGACGTCCTTAATCTCTCAAACTCCAAGCTACTTCCTCCTTCAAACCATTCTCGCTCATGCAGATAACCACTACCCAGGGAATAGGGACTTTTAGCTTCTACAGAGTTTCAATCTGCAATAGCTTACATTTTCAGTGGACAAAACCATAATCGACTAGCGTATACGTAGCATCAGTATGTTTGTATAATAAAAATACCGACAAGGTGAAACGAATCGGTTCGTATACTGCACTACCGTGCTATCGTAGCCATGAATATGTAATATACAACACTATCGTGTTATTGTAGCTAAGCATATGTAATATACAACACTAACGTGCTATCGTAGTCACGCACATGTAATAAATATACAGCACTGCCGTGCTATCGTAGTCAGCCATATGTGATATACAGCACTACCGTGCTACCGTAATAATGTTTTTGCAATATACAGCATAACCGAGCTATCGTAGTAATGGTTTTGTAGTGTACAGCACTAACCTGCTATCGTAGTCATGCTTATGTAATAACACTACCGTGCTATCGTAGTCACGCACATGTAATAAATATACAGCACTGCCGTGCTATCGTAGTCAGCCATCTACCGTAATAATGTTTTTGCAATATACAGCATAACCGAGCTATCGTAGTAATGGCTTTGTAGTGTACAGCACTAACCTATACTATCGTAGTAGTCATGCTTATGTAATAGCACTACCGTGCTATCGTATTTCGCATATTGCTCTACTGTAACATCGTAGCCACACTCCGTTTTACTGTGCTATCATACTGTCGACGTCACATTTCGTATACTGCGCTACCGTGCTGTCGTAGTCACATTTCGTATACTGCACAACCGTGCTGTCATCGTCACATTTCGTATACTGCACTACCGTGCTGTCGTAGTCACATTTCGTTTACTGCACTACCGTGCTGTCGTAGTCACATTTCGTTTACTGCACTACCGTGCTGTCGTAGTCACATTTCGTTTACTGCACTACCGTGCTGTCGTAGTCACATTTCGTATACTGCACTACCGTGCTGTCGTAGTCACATTCCTGTAATGCACTACCGTGCTGTCTAGTCACATTTCGTTTACTGCACTACCATGCTGTCATCGTCACATTTCGTTTACTGCACTACCATCCTGTCATCGTCACATTTCGTTTACTGCACTACCGTGCTGTTGAAGTCACATTTCGTATACTGCACTACCGTGCTGTCTAGTCACATTTCGTATACTGCACTACCGTGCTGTCGTAGTCACAACTGTGTTTTCTAAGTAACGTTTCGTATACACATATTGAATTCGACAATGGCGCACTGTCGCATTGCATGATAATAGGTATGGTATGGAGATAGTATGCTCTCGACCTGAGAATGGTACATGTATCTAGTTCGGCATGACCTAGATATATACATATAGGATCAATACATACACATGCCGTATCAAACACTATGTACATTATTCAATAAACTTAATTCTGAGTGCTTGCGATAAGAATTGGTGTTCGTGTCCCAGGGTGTAATACTCACCAAACGTGTCTACGTTCATTGTGTAGTGTAAATAAACTTAGATTCGACCCGGATGTACAAACTTCAGGGTGTCAATAAATACAGAAGCGCACGTACCGTGTCTGGGCTGCCAACAGACTGACCAAGGAAACCTCACCAGGAGATAGCATTTCTGGGTGAGTTTTAGTCCAATTTCTCACCTGGCACAGTATACGTGTATCATTTTAAACGTGTCAATGTGATAAACCCCGTGTCAGGTACGTAGACCTATTTGAGATCGGATGGATTGACACTAATGATTAAAGATGGTCATCGTCCACTTAATAAAATAAAAAGGGAATTATGTATGTAGACACTTTTAAATGAGTGCTTTGTTTTTTTTCCGTCAGAAAATTGTAATTTATTTCCACGATGACCGCATTAAAGACCAATGTCTAGTCACAGTCACGCGTTTTGATGACGCAGCTTCTGTGTACAGGAACACAAACCCGTGCGGACACATCTTTTCCCATAGTATGTGTATTAATATCCAGATGCAAGAAACTTTATCTAACGTCCCATACTAATAAACAAAGAACATTAGTTCGTGTGAGCTATTATTAAGACAAACATATTAAAGTATAATAACAAAATTAGACACAACAAATACATTGTACTACATTAAGAGATATCACTGGTAAATAAACAAAATAAAGTTACTCATAAATTGCATGATTCAGAAAAAACACTTAAATATATCACAAGTATCATTTCAGACTAGAACTTATAAGAGTATTAAAAAAAATAATATCATTTTCCCAAATAAAAGGCATTAAAGTTTATCATGAAAGCTTTTAAAACAGTTAATTTCTTGTTATGAATTAAGATTGTAAAATTTATAGCACAGAGAGCGGGTGATTGGGAGTCCCCTACCTACCAAACTCACTTCCTCTACACACTTTAACTAGAATTAAAAGAGTAATACATTTATTATAAAAAAAAATCATTTAAATCAATACCATGTACTAATTATAAGTTCAGATAAAATAAATGATAGCTCAGAGAGCAGGTGATTGGGAATCCATTACCTACCAACTCACTGGCGTCTACACACTTTACCTAAAGAACTACTACTAATTACAAATTTAGATGGGGAAAAATAATAATAATAAAAAAAAAAAAAAAAAATAAATTAAAATTAAAGATAATTAATAGCTCAGAGAGTAGGTGATCGGGAATATCCTACCTACCGTACACTCTTACCTAATAGATAAATAATTACATGATTAAAGGAATAATAAATAGAAAGTTTTCTGAAATGAGGTTACATACAAATATTGAAAAATAAATTGCCTATAGACATGGCCAGAGCAAACAACTAGAAGAATCAGGATTTGCAGATATTGCGCAAACAGATGGGACCATCCTAGGACTGGACCAGCCTCCTGAATAACCTCAAGTTTTCTTCTCTTCAAAAGTCATTCGGGAGACTGTTCCACACCCGTGCGGCCTCAAAAGCAAATGACTTTTGACCATATACCTCATAGTGTATACCCTGGACACCTCAGTCATATACTCATTCCTGAGGTCATAGTTGAATTGCTTAATGTTGATAAGGTTTTGAATATATACAGGTGAAATCTGTTTAACTATTTTGAAAACTTCACAGCCCATATCTTTCAGGAGCCTTGCATGTAATCTATCACTATTTGTTAAAATAAGAAACTGGTTAAAGACGAGTTGTGATCATTATGGATACAAACTCAGGGCTCTTTCTTGTATCTTTCCATCTTTCTGATAATTTTCTTAGAACAAAAATGCCATATCATCGGACAGTATTTAAAATTTGACATTATGAAAGAGTTGTAAGCCTTCTTTTCAATACGTTTCAAAATCGAGAGTTGTCGTGAGGCTGTCCTACAAATTTTAGAAATATGTGCCTCAAAGTTGAAAAAAGAGTCAATCTTAACACCAAGGAGTTTAACCACACACTTAAGGGTAATATTTGCCTCGCCATCTTTAACATACTCTATAGTTTCTACTGTACGTTTGCCTATGCAAATGGCCTTGGTTTGCCTTCATTTGGTTTAATTTGAACAAGTCTATTAAGATAGTACAGTCGCTTTCAAGATTATTTTTCAAAACATAAGGGTCTTTGTTTGAGTCTCCAACTGTGTTATCGTCAGCATAATTGTACAGTTTAGACGATTTCACATACAAAAACATATCATTTACAAAAAAATTCCAAAACAAACCAACAAACAAAACAAAACAAAAACAACAACATAGGGCCTAATATAGATCCCTGGGGCACTCCCTTGAGCACGTCCAACCAGTTACCGCATTTAGTGCCAATCTTTATGTATATATGTATATTTCCATACATTAAGCCTAACCACAGTTAAATCCTTTGTGCTGTTACTACTCTCCACAAGTTTCATCTTCAAACTGTATCTTTTAAACTGGAAGAATAATTGATTGCGTCCCGAAGAAATTCTGATATTCAGATTCTTTACATTTTTTCACGCATCAACAAAACAATTATTATTCTAACCCCAGATCTTGTTCTCATGTGTAAACTGAACTTACGTCTTATCAAAAACTCACAGATAAACTGATAGTCAGCTCAAACTATAATGAATCAGTACTAACACTTTAATATACCTATCTTCACAGTAAAACTACTGATAATAGTATAAATATTGTTCCTGGCATTTTAATAACAGTATTTAGCGGGAGTATATTGGGATTTTCTGTACACAGTATTAACCATCTATCAAATGACATCAGTTATATTTTTTTAACGCTTGTCATTTTTCTACGAAATTCTTATTTAGATATGATTTATAATACTCGAGATACATCCTTTCCAACTTTAGTGTTTGACTCATAAGCCCGTGACAAATTACGTCCGTTTGTCCAGTAACTTTCTCTATTATTTCCTGTTTAGATACATTGTAAATATAAATATATATTAAGGGCAAAGGGTGCTTAGCCTAATGTCGATACTGTAGATGTCCTAATTTCACGATACATTTATATTTAAAAGAAAATTCACGCCAGGCCTTAATTCAAGCATGAATAGACATAAATATTTCCTGATGAATTCAGTTTAGGGAGAGTGATTAACGAAAATGCGTACATGTTTGTTTGAAATTTAAAACAAATGCAGTAGTATTTTCATTAAATAAAACATGTAACTCAAGGGTAAGCTAAATTGAAATGCGTGTGTTGGAATTTCAGCTGTGAATTATTATAATACCTAATGCTCAAAATTATCCACTTAATAGGTATAATTTTGTTTTTGTCGATAAATGATTAGGATGAATAAGTAATAATATAGATTGTTGTTCTCTTACCCTAGACAGGGACATCCGCAGTTTTTCAGTAATGAAATTTCCTTATGTCACTCGGGAAGCCTCGTGTTTAGCAGCTTAATAATCTCCCTTCGGGTTGAAAGATTCTATTAATCTTATAATCAGGGGATGGGTAAGACTGTTCTACTTAACCAATTCATCATGGTCCTTAATGTTCTGTTTTTGTAGATCATTAGACGTAAACACCATGAAGGAAATACAAATATTCATAATTTTACATTTTGATTTAGTGACATCAGGTTTGATTGACATTTACCGTAACTATGTATCGATATAAGCAGGGGTCAAAATTACTTGTAGTCAATGTGCAAAGCCATGCTTGTAGAAATGTATGTGTTAGTAGTGAAACTGTTTATGTGTTTCTTTTCTTCAGTGAATACAGAACATCAATACGATAACTTCTGTCCAGTATGGTAAGAGATGCATGTTTTTTATATACCAGAATCAATGTATGAACAGAAATAACAGTTTTTTATTTGGTGTAACAATTGAAATTTAGCAGCTTAGGAAAGTCAAATGAGTTGTGCGTCCAAATATGGATGTTGTTTTTAAGCTATTTAGCTCAGCTTTAAGTATCATAACGAAAACAGTAGGATACATTTAGTTGAACTATTTTTCTTAAAAAAAATTCTTTGAATAGCGTCAATAAATCTTTCAATTGTCGCTTTTTAAATCTATGCTTTTATCAAACATGGTTAACAAGTTCCTACACCTTTATAAGAATGACCTATCGAGTTATCTAGCGAATTTTAAATAATGATATATATTTGACACGGGTTTAAGATTCTATTGATCACGCATCAATCATACTTGTAAAATTGGAATTTCCATGTGCGAGATCTCAAGTGTAGAAATGTTCAAGTCTTATAGAGAAAGATAAGTATTTCATTGATAATGGACCTCACACAGTGACAAACGACAACCTAAATCAGATTGTTTTATTATGATTTGTCGTACAATTGTGAATATACGCTCGAATGTGAATCTATGTCTTAATATAGGGTCAAATTGGGTGTTTTTCTTCTCAATATAAAAGTGTGTAGGTTCTTGTAACTTTGTCTAAATGTTGGGCCAAATCGGCTGTCTCACTGCTAAATATGAGGATTGGCATGTACTCGTTATTTTGTCTTAATGTAGGGTCTACATAGGGTGAATCTCTCTCAGATAGGGCAAGCATGACTTAAATAATTGAATTAACAAAATTTATGTTAAAAAATAAAGCGAAATTTAACTCGGTGATTCATGTTTGTTTTCTAAAACGAGGTAATTGCATGCCGTCATTTATTCATGACATCACGATGATTTCATAATTGTTAAATTGTCATAATTATTAGTTTTGATGGTGCTCGTTTTTGTTGTTTCTTTTAATTAGTTAAACATTTGTGACAGAATATCAACTCAAGTGTGTTTGTTTTATATATCTACCCATTTAATCTTTATTATTACTATTTTAGAAAATATTAAAATTTAACCAATTCAGATCGTAATTGCTCCCTTAGTATATGTTGAAATCTATTTTAAGACGTTTTATCTACTCCACAGGGCTCAAGTTACTCGTTATTACCAGCGTTTTCGGTATGTGACCGTTCCCTGTGATTCTCCTCGTGACTACTGGTCCATACCGTCATGTTATGAATCTAATATAAAGGAAGTGTAAGTAGTCGTATTGAGGTACTATGTTAACACGATATGACCTAGATGTCATGATTTAGTCCCCTTCCAGGATGTTCTTCACACATCACCTCGAATGTAATATGTGTACGATTGTGTAAGGAATTCGTACATTTTGTTCGCCGAAAAACGATTTACTCCCGAATGATGCGGGGTAAGGCACTGTTGGTGTTGTTTGTGAATCGTAATAATGAATTTAAAAACAAAATCATTTCAAACATGAAGTTTTCTTTGATTTATCTTTTCTTTTGTCTAAACGATCCCTGCCAGCATTACCACTGAAACAGAAAAACGGGATGTTTTGGAAAAAAAAAAAAAAAAAAAACCAAACCAACAGTGCCCTGGTTTCAAAATGGAAGCTTCCTTGTCACCTCTGAGGTTATGTAGTGAAAGACACATTCGCGGAGTTCCGGGTGTGTATCGAGCCGACGATAAGTATCGCATCCTAACGTAGACAGGATTGTACAATAAATTATAAATTTAAGAGATTTTTCTGTCCTATTTTGACATATTCTAGCTACATAATATTACCTGAAAATTAATTGCATTTGATGAATATTTTAAAATCATTCTGTCAACAGTTTCCAAACAAGAACATACTCAAGAAACGAGTACAATATCAAAGAATGGAAATGTTGTCCAGGGTTTTCAAGACAAAGCGATTACGAATGCGTACCGATAGTTCAAGGTATTCACACTGTACAGCCTTTGTTAATTTTGTCAGCTATGCGGTAAAAAATGTACTCAATTCAACTTTACTTTTGAACCGACATAAAAATACATGAAAAGTACATTCTCCTACTGTTGCCGTCGATCGTAGTATCCTGTTTAACCACTATCTGTCAATTTCTGTTATAATACTATTTTGTACTATATTGTTATTAACATCTCCTATTTAGCGAATCTCAGACGGTATGAAATTGATTAAGTATGTATGTAACATATTTTTTCAACCAGTTTGTTTTATGATTTTGTTCATCAGACTGTGATGTAAACCAATACAGAATCGGAGATGAATGTTCTGAGTGTGACTGTGACTGGGATAACGCCTATGGTGGTTGTAGAGAGGACTCAGGGACGTGTTTTTGTAAACCTGGATACATTGGACCACGATGCGACTCGGGTAAGGTGTCGTCACCTCTCATATAGTTTGGTCATATGAATGATTTGAATGTTTTCGGTATCGAAAAAAATAACATTGGATTTACAAAAGACTCAATTCATTACTGAGGAGAACGGACCTGTATCCAGTATGTACTGTATATTTGTATATGTTTTACCATAAAAGTTCTTTTTAATTACAAGTGTGCAATAAACATTTGAACTTAATTGATTTGAATATGAATATACGACATTTGGATAAGCAGGGTTCGAATGATTCTGACTAAATATTGGCGTTGCTATGATATCAAAGCATGTTTAAGCAGATAGATAATCAGAATCATTACATATTATGCAGATAACTATTTTCTGTTTTGAATAATGTTTTTGGCCATAAATAATCAACTGTAGGAAAATCGTATGTTCATTCGGATAATTTTGTGTTGTATTTTGTAGTCATTACATATACAGCATATTCAAACCTGATTAGGTATATGTAGTGTGTCCTGAATATAACTGGCGTATTTTCTACTTTTCTACCTAAAAAGAGATATACAATATGCAAAGTCGTCAATAAGATTGCTTCCCTTGATATGAAATGCTACACCACTGGATTAGCCGGCGTATAATGACATCAGTAGTACAATATCTGTTTTTGTTTTATGTTTACTAAACCTGAGCAATATGACTGCTGATTAATGTAAACAAAACAAAATTTGTTGAGACTTGTCAGCCTCTTGTTTCGGTTCGTAAATATGTCTCACACGACCAAACGGATTCATAGTGAAAATTTACGACTTCCGAATTTGATTTTACCTTGCAGTGGCGATATGTGATAACTTGAGAGAAATATTTGCATTTCGAAGAGGTTTGCAATTAAAGATGTTCAACATGTACTGAAATATCAGTACAAAGCAAAAACAATTAGTCATCATCTTGAATTATATTGACACAAACAGTTAAACGTTTCCTTTTCCCTGTTGAAGGGTGTCCTTATATAGAAATCCGTATTTGTTAAAGAGTATCCGGTTGTACTAAATTATTACCACGTATAATTTCGTGGAATACTTAACACAAGTTCGTTGTAAATCATACGTAACATCGTGTACTAAATGTCTATCTAATTTCCTGGACCGTTCTATCAAAGCATACAAACCAGATACTAAGTTTTTCAAATTAGCGTTTTGAATTGTATTCAAATCAGGAATAATCATTTTATCGCACAATAGTGTGCCATTTAAAATGTTTCAAAGGCCAACAAATGATTTGTAAAACAGACGCACTAGATATTAGCACCTTCTTATAGAAATTGAGTTAGAAATAGCAGAGGTAAAACATTCTAGGACTCGCCAGTGATGCAACGTGCTAAGATGTAACTCATAGAAGGCAACCGAAGAAACTTAAATAAAGTCGAACGAAATATCAAAATGTAAATGGGAATGTGCCATAGCTTTCGAAATAGAAGTTGTCAGTTATAGGAAATTGATCCGTAGACTTTTTAAAGGGAGTCGATTTCATAGCATGACTGATTTTATGAGCAGATTTGATAGTGTTCTTAAACTTACTTCCCTTAGGCTTTACCTATGGTCTGGGGGCGGATAATAGACAATTCATACTTTCATTAACGTCCTACTGATATTAGTATTATTTTCATTGATTTGATGGTCTAAGTATCATTACAATAAAATTAACTATTAATTCACTGATATTCCTTGTATTACAGAATGTAATGATGGTTTCTTTGGAATGGATTGCCAATATGAATGCTCGTGTAAAAACAACAGCATTTGCAACAAAACAGATGGACAATGTCCCTGTACTATGCCAGGATGGACTGGCATGACATGCTCAGAAGGTTTGTGATATTCACACATTTTGCATCTTCCTAAACTGCACTGCCATATTGAAACCTTTCGATTTCCTCAAAGCTGTTTTTTTCGCGGGATAATAAAATGCCATTTGAAAATTATCCAGTTGATGTCTTCAGATTTTCAGTAATTGTTAAAAGCTCCATTCGTATATAACATTCCCCGCTTTATGTGAATATGTTAAAATTGTTTTGTTTCACCTTTGATCCCTTCCACAGCCTGTCCTACAAGTACGTACGGAATGTTCTGTGCTGAAACCTGCGATTGCTCTCCTTACCAAAACCGTTTTTGTGATCCAGAAGAAGGATGTATTTGTAATCCGGGATACACTGGAGAGTCTTGCGATGAAGGTCATTATCAGAACATTGATGTTATGTTGGTAATATAACTTATATTTCTAACTGCAAAGGTGTACTGATGTTATCAATTTATGATAATTTAATCTCGTCTGTAAGAAACATTTAATTGGCTTAAAAGAGTATGTTAACAGCCCATAACGTAAGACAATAACGTCGCCGTTTTACCGCTGTTACAGCGGCGTAATGATTTCTTACAGAAAAGAAATAATCAATACAATTGGATTTCCACAGGGATTGTGTACAGAAGATCAAATCATAAAGATTAACTTAAATATATTTTTATGTTGTGGGCGGGTTATGATGAGGGTACACGCCGTATTTTTGGTTCTGGTTCAGAACATAAAAACACAATAATTTCCTTAAATTTATAAAATAATGCCCGTATCGTTCCACATTCGCAATGTGCTGGAAATGAACTTTTAAGTGTTCATATTCTGAACATATTGAAACAGATACAGCATATACCGATATAAAACTGCATCATATAGATGCTAAGTATGTTTGAACACCTAAGTCATGTAAAGGGTCAAAAGTGTGAAAATCCGGAACATATCTGGAAAATCAAATTGGGTCTAAACAACTTGTGATATACTCTCTGTCAAGTATTTTAAGTATTTTACTTAGAGTGTCTACTAGTACGCTTTACAAGACTCTTCAAGACAAGTGTAGAGTGTAATCTACAGTATCTAGGCCGGTTTTGTACCAAATCAATTATTTGGTGAAATGACAATGGAATGTAACATTTCAACAAGCATCTTCATCAATGGCAAAAGTTTATATTGCCGTTCGTACAGATGATCAGAATACTTCAATCTTTCAATATATGAATGGAATCAGATGAGATGAACAGAAACATCCTACATTGGCATGAACTTCCGCCTTGATGTTAACGTTGTGATAAGCTAATTCCATTAACAGCTTATGAATTTTGATCTTTTCTTAAAGATAAACTGTTGCATCCCTATTACAGTATGTCCCCCTGCTAACTGGACATATGGACCAGCATGTCGTGAAACATGCATGTGCCAGCGACTGGGGTCTGAGCGATGTGATCCCAAGAGTGGAGCATGTTCCTGTAAGCCAGGATGGGAAGGTCGCTTCTGCAACGATTGTAAGTACATGTATTTTAATTACGTCCCCTTGATCAATATCACAATGCCAGCTCTGCAAAGCTGGTGTCCAGTCATTAAAAGATTTATAACTCATTGTCTTTACATCATTGCTAATGAAGCTATAACTCGCTGTTATTTTGATTGCTTTAACATTAATGTGGGTACAGGCCCACGTGATTTTAATATTTTGATTTTATTTTTCTTATGTTTCATCGTTATTGAATTCATATAGTTTTCAGTGAAAACTAACATTTTGATGTTATATAAATGTTTGCATAATTTTTTCTTATAAAAACTGTTTTCTAACTGCTTTGCTTTATTGAATGTTTCCTTCTACTTTATTATATTAATTGTTGATTTCTTATAATGATTACAACGTATTTGATTTTTTAAAATTTACTTTATATCATATTCAATATTACAGTATGCGGTAATGGGACCTATGGATTAGCATGTAATCAGACGTGTCAGTGTGAGGTGTTTGAGGAATGTCTTCCAACATCTGGAGATTGTGTTTGTCCGCTGGGTTTCTCCGGAGAAAGATGTCACATACGTGAGTGATATGTCGACAAGTACTTAATTACTCCCGTGGGCAGACTCCTTGTTACTGAATATCAAACGGACATGCTACCGACCTCACTTATTCTTATTCTTTGCTGAATATACATAGGGTATACATTTTACAATGTATGTATACAGTGTTAGTAGGAGTAATGCTGAATATAGGGTATATATTTTACAATGTATGTACTTAGTGTTAGTAGGAATAATGCTGAAAATAGGGTATACATTTTACAATGTATATACTTAGTGTTAGTAGGAGTAAAGCTGAAAATAGGGTATACATTTTTCTACAATGTGTTTATCTAGTTTTTAGGGGTTCTGACTAAAATAGGGTATACATTTTACAAATCAACGTAGAAAAACCAATATTTGGCTTTTTTAGATGCAAATGATACGAACGCGATGCCGTTTGCCGGACATCACGACTTCCCTTGGGGAGCTGCTGTATCTCTAATCGTGGTGGCTTTAATCCTGGTCGCTGTATGTGTAGGCATATTTGTATTAGCAAGGTGAGATATACATCTGTAATTGTTTAAATGTATGTACTTGTATATTATTCAGATTCACCATGTTGCGATATTGATATCATGGATTTGGCTATAGGTGTTCAAACTTTGAAATATCAGCACGTATTGTTAGTACAGTTTAATGTGATTCCGGGTATATTTATAAGCTATAGAAATACTAGACTGGCTCACTGTCTCTAGAAAATTAAGATTATGAGTAAAATTGAGCTTGATGATATTCCCTAGAATATGTCTGATTCTAGACTAAGTTTCAAACTAGATGCAGATAATCTAGTATTAGGATTTAGCTTGGCAATTATTAACAAAAAGAACTTAGGGTCTGGTATAGCTAGTCTATAGAAATATTTGCAGGCTGGCAAACAAATATAAGTCGTAATTACAATGACCATTCAATAATCATATTTTATACGCTGTTTAAAATATCAAATAAAACACAAATCTCTGTAATGCATTGACCGGAAAATAGGTGCATACTAGTTTTAACGACTAATTATCAACAAAAGGTGTTATAGTGAGGATATCATTTTTTTCATATAAAATCATCATTTCGTGCCATTGCTGTCATTATGGAAGAGTGAAACTTATTCCTAAAATTAAATGATTAATTCTTAAACCAATCCAAAACAGAAATAAGCACTCACTGAACTATATTTGTAGCTCATTGTCATTCAATTTTTTTATTAATGCTTTCAACGTATATCTCTTTCCTAGCTTCGACATTAATTCGAATTCGTGCTTAAAATCGATAAATTTGTTAGATTATAAAATTATTATAGAATTTATACTTACTGTCTGCTTTGCGTTATTTCATCATGTAGACGATACAGGAGCTGTGCAAAATTACACAAGAAAAGGACTGAATCAAGTAAGATATTAATGTTAATTACATGTTTTGTACTATCAAAATGTTGATATTTAAGTTTCTCTGTCACATGTATGTTGTATAACAAAATGTTTCCTAACACCGTCCAATACAAACGTATTAACAAATTTCAGTAAGGTCACCTTAGACGAAGTCTTAAGTGACCTTTTTCAATCGCCATTTGTCCATCGTCGTCCGTCGTCCGTTGTGTACCGTCCTTAAACAATTTACTTTATCGACTTTATTTTTTATGAACTTCTTCCATGGCCAAAGATTATCCAACATTCTGAATTATGTTCCCCGCCCTTAGGCCATTGGTTAGAATTATCAGTATATGGGATGGCAGTTTGATGGTATTGCTATGACCTGACTGACCCCAAGAGGCTGGTAGGCGGTTTAAAAAAAAGAGTCAAACAGACTAAAAATTCAAAATCTTCTTTAAAAAAACCCAACCAAGCTAACGTAGCATCAAGTACATCATTGATGTAAGGATCTTAGGGTGTTATACCAAAATTATAAATATCATGACGCTCGGGTCCCACGTGTCCCTATGGGAAGGAGGTAATCTTAATAAAGTTTATATAAGGAAATCACATTTTGACAATGATTTGTTTATATAATGGCAATTGGAAATAATACAATCTTGGTTAGAATAGTGTGGGATTGCAGTTTGATGATATGTACCTGTTGGGCCTGAGTGATAACTAGGGGCTTTTGGGCGGGCCAAAAAACAGCCAGACTGACTGTAATATTTTAGAACCTGGGTGACCGTAAAAGCCCATGGGTCGCTTTCTAATATTAAAATACACAATACCAATTTGATAATACAGATGGCAATTGAAGAATGTAATGCTCCACATTAGATCTAATTAATTAAAAGAAACTTGATTTGCTTCTTTGCTTCGTCGTTTATTTAGTTAGAAACGAGAAAATAAGCGATAGATTGTAAAACAAATACTGTGATAGTATAGAATATTATTTGATGTGACTTTTCTTTCACAGAACGAACACAACCGGAAGCTGACAATTACACGACCATTGCGGACGACATGGATGGTCAGATTGGTGACCATTACAACTCATTTAATGATCAACAACCATTACAAGACTCACTGAGTGGAAATCAAACACCGTACGACCACATTAACATGATTTCTGGGATGTATGACACTTTTCATGGTACCCAAGCTTCTATGGTGATTGGTGATAATTATGACAGTGTCCGGATGTCTAATCCGAAAGCGTCTTCTCAATATGATCACATGACACGAAATACTGAAAGCGGTAAAAGTAAAATAACACACGTGATTGGTAGCGAGTATGACAAATGTGAACATGGAATAATAGAAACTAGCCATTCATAGACAAAATCATATATGTTTATCTTCTTTACACACAATTAAATAATCATTGTTTTTAATATACAAATACACGTGTTTCTTGACAATCGGATATAGCAGGTAATGCCACCGTATATTCCACCTGCATATCAATGAACAGCTTAATGTTAAAAAGTTATTTCATGACAATACTTACAACAAGAACAGACGTGTATTATGAGAACACTCTGTCATGTCCATCATGTTTCCTCATAATTACAAATAAGTGATTCCCCTTCCAATTGTTTAGTCAATGTTTGGTGACATCAGATTTGCCATGTGTCTCTTCGGGATACATTGAACTTTAAATGAGAAATATATGTGGAAATGGACAGAAAGATTACTTACCCAAGCAGATAAAGAAATAATAACCGTAAAGATAAAAAAAAAAACCCTGATATATTCCTGTACATCACACACAAAATACAGTGTAATGTATATTTCTTAGAATTATCAATTTTGTTTCTAAAAAGCTTCAAAGAATATTGAGTTTAAGCAATGTAATTCAGAAAGTTACAATTTTCTGGAACTATATCATACTTGAATGAATGTATAGACTGTTTTCATTCGAATGTGTGTCAACAGAATAAAAACACTCCGACGTGTCTGTGGTAAAAATAGGCCTTACCTTCACGAAATGTCATGTAAGTGATTCTATGTAGTTTTGTTGTTAGTTGGTTATGACATAGAAAGCTAGAAAAGGTCGGTTAAGCCTTGTCCCATCTGTTTTAGTTCTCCAAATCCTAGTAATAGGGATACGATAGTTTATCTATCAGCTACCGAGTTGTCTACCGTGTTCTATGCTTCATTGCAGTTTTTTTTTAACTCTTTTATGGGTCGTGAGTGAGCTCAGGGTATAGTCTCGACTAGTTTGTCACGTCTCCGGTGTCGCGACACTGTGTTTTTAGCTGGTATTATGTGCTGTTCAGGATTTTGGGTTTCAAGTAGCACAGAATCGATAACGAGTAGGGATGTGCTTAGGGCTTTGATTGAGGGTGATCGCGACTCCCGAGTGTTGAAATGTCCTTGCATTAACAGCAGGTAGCTGTGTAGTATATATTACTCGTACAGTTATCTTGAGTAAATATCTGTATCATCAGTAGTGTGTACATGTGTGTAGATAACTCCATAGTTCAGTGTTTCAGTGGCCATTGTGTATGTTACTACAAGGTAGTGACCTATAACTGTATACAGTAATAGTATTGCAGAGGGATAACATCAATAAAAATGAAATGCTTTATCTAATTCATGTAAATTTGTCTCTGATAGCATTGTCCGAGAAAATGTTCTTCCCTCTAACGAAACACTTTGCCTTTCTCACGTGCGTTCTTGTCTCTTCTGGAATAGGTATATGTCCGCGCATAGTGTATATACGAAATACACGATACACTTGAGATGCGTATATTACAATATACAAATCACTTTATAACTTTTTAATGTTAAATCTTTTTATGTTTTTCTGATGTGGAATAAACTTAAGATAAATCCGCTAAAAAATTCTCGATTGATTCCTCGACGCCGGTCCAATTTGTTGGCATAGTCACGCACGTGTGCATGTGTATATACAATGTTAACTTTAACAGTATCAAATTTGGAGTACACGATGCATAATACGGAAAAGAGGACACGCAAATTCAACAAATACCCCACTAGAAGAAATATTGTGTATGACGAAGGGTTGAAAATTTCAAAATGTCCACCTTAGGAACAATGTCTTGATTGTCAGACGGATATCGTTGATACATCAGAAGGCGCTTCCTCTTTCGGATCCCCTGGTCTTATTCCCTTGAAATGTTTCCAGACTCTCTATGCAAATATATATCTTTGTTTACATTTTGCCCTCGTTAATCGATTATTAAACCATAATTACCAAAGCATGATAGTGACTAACTTAATTTCCCAGATAGAATTATAGGTAATCTGGTCTAATATATATTAATACGATGGATTTCATAAAAACATATATATATATATGATGGATACATTAACGAAGTATATCTCAGTAACATTGCCTTCAGTTTATTGCAGTTTTAAAGTATTAATGTTTTGAAATGGCGAGCCTGTTTGTCCGTGATGTTACCAAGCTCATAAAAACCAACAAAATAAACGAAACTCAAATTGCATTCTTGTTTTATTTCACATTTCATTTCGTAAATGCTTTTCTACATTTCCCTCCGTACATGTACATTCAAACTATGCTTATTCATTTCGCCCTCAGTAAAAAAAGAAAAAAGCCACCTTAATAATTATCTAATATTTCTGTCGCCTTGAGGATGAGATAGGGTAGTTAATATGTTTAATTCGAGGGAAAATATCTCAATTTGTTAAACGACCTAAGCGACACCAAACTATTTGATTGGTTGGAAATTGCAATTTAGCCCCACGTACTCTTCTTTTTTGTTCGGTCATACATTTTTTTTTTATATTTTATTTTTTATTCAGTTTTTTCATAAAAAAAGTACAAAACATAACTTTCTCACACATACACCCCCCCCCCCCCCCCCCCCCCGCCACGTACCAAGGCTTGTATAAACTCAATCAATTAAATTTACTGAATTTGTATAAATCAAAGACAAGAGCTGTTGGAGAACAGCATAGCTCGTCTCGCAAATGTTTTGTCAATAAATAATTAAAATATATTAATTGGAATGGTTTCGCAAATTCCATTAATAATATTTATATTGTTTACTTGATCAGATTGTGTTTTGTGAATTCATGCAATTTTCAAAACCATACCAATTTATATATATATGAATTATTTATTGACAAACATTCGGAAGACAAGCTATGCTGTTGTAGATTAAATGAATATATTAAATACAAATGTAATTGCTTTTGGACATATTTCTTCAATTGTTTTAAAAAATATTATCCTCATGAGAGTTGTCTCCCTTGAAAAATGTGGACCGGTATAAATTGTCTAATGTGAGCATTTTCACATCGTTTTATTTTCAGTTTCACTCCATCCCAAGAAGGGATAGTGTAACTCCTTAGGGACTCGTTTACCAAATATCAGCACCCTAGTACAATCATAAAGTGATGTGTTAATAGCTTTCAACATTTCCACAAAAATTAAAAAAACTGTTTTTTCCCCCAAAAAATTTTGCAGTTTAACTCTGGCAAGGGATTATTAATAGTTTAACCCTCACAGGGAACCTAATACCATGTATTACTATGCCTTTCAAAACTCACAACATAAACTTAACACAAAAACTTGACATTTGAAAAACCAACGCCGACGTCGGAGTGACAACATACGCTCTCACTCTTCTTCGAAGAGACGACCTAATATTCAAAATTACCGTAATTCATCATTAATCACATACACACATTTATTCACACACACATCGGTCATACATTGCATCTATAGCGATCCAGACTGGCTGAATATGCTACCATTTATCAAGGACTTTGCAATTAATCAGGGATGACAACGAATGGTACAAGTTCGCCCTGAGATTGAAAAACTTCCTTCTCTAACGTCAGTAGGTATAACGTTTTATCTCACTCATGACTCAAAACGTGTGGTCCTAAACTACATCTTACTAACAGAGATGTCAAACTAGTGATTTAATTTAGTGTACAAATAAAATAGTTAATCTTATTTGTATAAACATCGCACAATAAGAGGAATATAACACACCAAACGCGTTTTCCTCACAAATTAGACTTCTTATTGATTGAGATATTGATATAAAGAACCCACCCATCTTTTTACGAATACGTAAATAACATAAATCACGTTTTTGTCCTATACTGACTAGTACATAAATCCTTAGAAAGACTTAGAAGTTTATTAACCCGTAAGTAATGAACAAAAAACAAAGGCATAGTTGCGTATTTTATCAATCCACATCGCCTGAAATATGCAGTACGAGCCAATGTCGGGATATTAGCTGTAGAAGATTGTTTTGATACCGAACATTTTATGATCATAACTCCCTAGTTTCCTAAGGCTATGTGAATTTAAATTTTCAGGAAAATGTTTATACCACCAACAAATACTACTAAAACAGAAGTACTCCGTTCTCATTGAAACGCCCCACAACTATATAATATCGCTGATATACTGGTGAGCGGCGAACCGTGACCCTTGTATTATATGTCTGAATTCTAGCTTTGTGAATGAAGCTGTACGCTTGTTTATGAATAAATACAATCTGCATTGATCCATAAACGAAAGTAATGAACAAATGACACTATTCAATAAGGTATGATAGTGGGAGTTCTTTTCGTCAAGTTATTTGCACTTTTGACTTGAACAGCAATATACTTACGTTCATTTTTAGTATGGCGCTTCATATAAACGAGGGTAAGAAGAAATTGTGACAAACATTGCCAGAGGGTTCACACAGGTATTTTCTGTCGTTACACACGAATAATCTACCGAGACTATAAGATTGAAGATTAAGGCCACTTGCTCGTTATTTTTATTCGTATTCATGTTCTGAGCTAATATCAAATTGACAAAAATGGCGAAGAGACCAATACATCTGACAACACTGGTTATTACTTGTATGTATGTATACAATGTATTGCTGGTAAGTCAAATTGCAAACGGCCAATCAACAACACCAAAAACCACAGGCAACTTGAACGTCACCGGGAAAGAGTGTACAGAGGAACAAACGTGAGTATAATCAACGCTGGTACGATATTTACGTTCTACTTACATAATTTACTGAACATTTGTTTAGCTGATGTCATATTCTTATATTTATACAGTTTGACATTGTCACCAAATGTAGATTATGTACACTGACCAATATGGATGTATATCACTATTGAATCAAAATATCACTGCCGTGCTTCTATCGGTCATTACTAAGAGGAAGGTGTTAAAAGAGAAATGTAATATTGTAGGAAATTATAGAAACACATAATTCCGCTTTATAAGTACCTGTCAAAGGGGGTTACAGTAGCATGCTATATTTTACCACCATTAGAAAGAACGGGCAAATAAGTGGCCTAGTTTAACATTATAATAGTATTGTAAAATCTTTCGACAAAAATAATCTTATTTGCATTTGTAACGTTATGATATTTCAAATTATGCTTTGGCATTATCTTTTGATACATATATATTTTAATTAGGGCGATTGTTTGGTTTAATACTCAATATGTATTACTTGACAAAGATCAAACTTACATCAGAATACCATCCATTGCCTAAAATCAGAGTACATGTCTATAACGTAATGGGCAATGTTACCAATGAAATAAAAGTGCCTTACTTGGTTTCGTTAATAGGTTCAAATACTGAACAATGTTAATATAAAAGATGTGTGAAAGTAACAGTGTCCACTTTTGTTGGTGTACGTATACTGTGTGAATGACACAGACGATGTACTTTTATGTTATGGTTAAGAGTCATTAAAGTTGATTTTTCTTTTATATTCCAATCTTTATCCATTTTAAAACCTAAAAAGATATGCACTCTCTAATCGTCATGCTCTAAATAAGATTTCCTTATGATACCTGTTAGGATAGAGGCATGCTTTCTTTCGAAAGTTTGATCTTGACAAATTCCGATAGGGTGTGAGTTATCTTTGAAATAAATGAGTCAATAGGGTTCATTTACCTTGTGAAAATACATTTTTTGTCAGAAATTACTCATACAAATTCACACATATATCATTTTCACTAGGAAATGGGTTCGTGCTCTCTTATAATTTTAACACTACAATTATTTATGTCAACGAAACATCACAACCCTTCACTGGTTACACTTCATTAATCTATACCTAGTGGTATACTAAACAGCATGAAGTTTATATGTGCAATCGTAACACCGTCACAGTATGGCTTTGTGTATGTTTCCATACACATGTACATGCACATACTGTTTCAGCTAACCTGCTTGTATTCGGCAAACAACTATGTATAAAAGGAAATTTTAACTCTCTCCTGGGATAATATTGGGATATAAAGACAAAGGCATTGATAAATAGCCTAAAATGAATATATCAGTTTTAGAAGATGGGCATTGAAACAATCATGCGGTTACAGTACTACTGGATTGGTGGACATGATGATAAGTGTGATGTTGAGACAACGGGATGGGTAGTAATGGTTTGATTGAGGGGGAAAGATTAATAGTGGCTTGATGTTTAGATAAAGGGATGGGTAGTAATGGTTTGAATAATGGGAAATAGATTGGTGGTGAATTTATGTTGAGACATAAAGACAAGATGATAATTAATGGCCTGACAGTAGGTCACCCCTGTGGAACCTTGAAAGTGGGACATCCGTTTAATGAGCTATAACTTGATAAATGGTCATTCGACTGATAAGCTATAACTTGATAGTGGGTCATTCGACTGATAGGCTATAACTTGATAGTGGGTCATTCGACTGATGAGCTATAACTTGATAGTGGGTCATCCGACTGATGAGCTATAACTTGATAGTGGGTCATTCGACTGATAAGCTATAACTTGATACTGGGATATACGACAGATAAGCTATAACTTGATAAATGGTCATCCGACTGATAAGCTATAACTTGATAGTGGGACATCCGACTGATAAACTATAATTTGACACTGGGATATACGACTGATCAGCTTTAACTTGATAAATGGTCATCCGACTGATAAGCTATAACTTGATAAATGGTCATTCGACTGATAAGCTATAACTTGATAGCTGGTTATTCGACTGATAAGCTATAATTTGATAGTGGGTCATCCGACTGATAAGCTATAACTTGATACTGGGACATTCGACAGATAAGCTATAACTTGATAGTGGGTCATCCGACTGATAAGCTATAACTTGATAGTGGGTCATTCGACTGATAAGCTATAACTTGATAGTGGGTCATTCGACTGATGAGCTATAACTTGATAGTGGGACATTCGATTGATAGGCTATAACTTGATAGTGGGTCATCCGACTGATAAGCTATAACTTGATACTGGGACATACGACAGATAAGCTATAACTTGATAGTGGGTCATTCGACTGATGAGCTATAACTTGATAGTGGGACATTCGATTGATAGGCTATAACTTGATAGTGGGTCATTCGACTGATAAGCTATAACTTGATACTGGGACATCCGACTGATCAGCTATAACTTGATAAATGGTCACCGACTGATAAGCTATAACGTGATAGTGGGACATACGACAGATAAGCTATAACTTGATAGTGGGACATCCGACTGATGAGCTATAACTTGATAGTGGGTCATTCGACTGATAGGCTATAACTTGATAGTGGGTCATTCGACTGTTAAACTATAACTTGATACTGGGACATCCGACTGATCGGCTATAACTTGATAAATGGTCACCGACTGATAAGCTATAACGTGATAGTGGGACATCCGACAGATAAGCTATAACTTGATTGTGGGTCATCCGACTGATGAGCTATAACTTGATAGAGGGAAATCCGACTGATCAGCTATTACTTGATAGTGGGATATACGATTGAAACGTAATATTATGACATCCGGAGGGTCAGTCTGTAGTTGCGTACATTCTATAAGAGTGGCCAGATTTTGGTTTATGAAAAAGGAATTGTTGTACTATATAGATAATAAACCAAATGCTATCATATCATTAACCAAGTATCTCTATAGATAAGTTCATGAGGCTGGAAGTGGTCAGCTAGTTGTCAAACAGATTAATTACGTTTCAGTTGTTGTGGCTAGGTATCAGGACAACCATGTGCGGTAATGAGGTTTGATTGTTTTTGCGAAATACTTGTACCACGTGACTCTTAAACACAAATGTTTCGAGGAATGCTAGTGCTATGACATGTAATAGGCAACATATTTGTTCCTATAACCTGTAATCACCATATTCTTATAAGTTTTTTGCAATTTTTTCATAAACATTACTGTTGTTATACCTAATTTTTAAGTGCCACCGCACATGTACATTATATGAAAACACATAAAATATCTATATTCATCAACTATACAATTATGTCGAAAAGGGGCCTTTGACCCAAACCGTGCATAGTCCTCACATTTATATAATACATGTACATATGTCTTTCTTTACAAATCAGAAAGAGAACCGTAATAGCAGAATACTATAGCGCTGTCTGTTACCGTGAGGAAAGAACCTGTGATCCCTTACAACCATGGATATGTACAAGCAAGAAAGTGTGAGTATTAAAATCACAATACATGTTATATATATTATATAACACCAGTAGTAAAATCACACTCCGTCTTGAATATTTCATATAACATAAGTATTTAAATCACACTCCGTCTTATATATATTATACAGTGCAACTTCCGAAAACCGAACCTTCTAAAAACCGAACACCTCTGAATACCGAACTAATTGTCATTGTACGGAATTGGTCCTTCTTTATTATAGTATTAAAAAACTTCCAAATACCGATCCCTCTGAATTCCGAACACCGGACTGATTTTGTGTCCGGTTCCTGTTAAAATATACCAAAAATTACTTCTGAAAACCGGCCTTACCTGAGCGATTATGACACGAGGTCAGGCCAGTCAACCGTGAAACAACAACTGTGACGGGTATTGTGTGAAGCCTTATTGTCTCGGGACCTACGTAGGTGATTTGTACAGGTATCCAATATATATCCCAAGGGGGGCATTATGACGGAAGGCCTAGTGTATAATCAACACGACAATTATGAAACAATGCCACACTTCATTGAAGCGCGTCGGTTCGTTTATCTTCTCAATGCAAGTAGAGCTAGAAGCCTGAGTTTCGCATTTAATTTAAATGAGGCCCAAAAGGGGTTGTTTTCGTAAAGAAGCCGTGATGTTTTTTTAGACAACAGCGATGTCGGAAATACGACCAGTATCATCTGATCAATTGTAATTGATATTGAAACAAAACATCTTCACACCCTTTAATATTATTTGATGTGTAAAATATTCCGTATCGGACTATTGGCCCCATCCACATGACGAAGCTTCACCGGATGTAACAAAATGTAGGCCGATCATAAAGTGTAGTTGTACATGTGAAAATACTGTTTAAAACTATTGTTATAGTCATTTGCCTTTCTTATATATTCTGCAATATAAACATTGATTAACTTTCATAATATGCATATTATTCAGACAATCCAAATTGTCTAAGTATGAACGTGCCGTTTTGTAATCGGGTGCATTCTAATAAAACATCGTCCAACCAATTATATCCGGAATTTGACCGGTCATTTTTCGATCAACTTCTCCAAACCGAACCCTCTATAAACCGAACAAATAGTCATGTCCCATGCATGTTCGGTTTATAGAGGTTCCACTGTATAGCGTAAGTATTAAAATCACACTCGATCTTAAATTTATTATATAACATCAGTATTAAAATCACACTCGATCTTGTATATGTTTTATGATATACATTTGTGGATTTTTTTAAAAACTCTTCAGCGTTCATATGCGAGGGATATTGTTCTCTAGTCATACTTGTATAAATTATTATTTAAATTAACCAAATATCTGATACTTGTAAATGAATAGCAATAATTGAATGGTTGTATTACCTTTGAATCAAATCTTATTATGGATATCAATGCATACTTGTTGTTTTATTTTAGATCAACATTCTGTAGTCAGCTGAGATACAAAGAAATCTACAGTACATCTAGCGTTGCGGTGTGTTGCCATGGCTACGACTTGGATACCTCACGAGACATCTGTATTAGAGGTAAGCATATTAGCTCTTACAAGGTCATAGATATATTACATTAGGCAACATGCATCCTTAACTGAAACAAATATTATACAGATATCTGCGTTGGCTGTAAACAAACAGCTACAGTGTACTTTCCAGGGAAAATATAGTTAAACATACAAACATATAGGGATATAGGAATTTTCCGTATCTCAGCCAGCTTACGACTTTAGTGTTTTATCGGTGTATTATACGACGTTTGTTGACAACTTGCTCACCCATAAGATATTTCCGCAATTTTATCTTCGTGGAAATGGAGGGATTATCTGTAGTCTCTTCCTTCAGGCCTAAACACTTATCAGTGTCCTCATCTGAAAAATAAAAATGTCATTTACATCAGGAAATAACCATCGGCACATGATTCAGTCGTACTGCTGTGGTATTTAAGACCAGATACAGCCTCCGGTTAATACTTATAAAATAAAAAACATCATACATATGATAATGGTACTTATATTTGAGCGTCATCGCTTGCAGCCTTAGTCGTACTGATTATCATAAACACTTAACAATAATATCAAATGCGGATATCTTTCTAACGTAAAAGATTACCTTGATAAGTTGAAATCATAAACTGTCACTTAAGATGTATAGGATAATAATGCTTCCTTTTGAATATTTACTGGATGTTACAGGCAAGTACCAAAACATCTCATGAAGATCTTATGGACTGATATGTATATTTTTGTTTAAAAACAATGGCTGATAATAAATTGACATCAAAATTTCATATTAGTTGTTCGAAATATGGATATCTTATTAGGCCACCTGAAACGAAGTTTCTATTGTCATATTGCACAAAGGCTTTTCCCCCAATACAATGCGACACGAGTCGTCCACCTTAAGTTCTTCGTCCATAAAGAATTGACAAGAACTTTTATTGGAATAGTTAGGGGATTAATAGTAAAATCTCCTGGTCACTTTCTTATTAGGCCTACAGCAGTTTCGACCTACAACGCACTTTAAATAGGCTCTTCAGGGAATGTCCTGACAGTGTTCTTTTCTAACAGAAAGAATTGATGCTTAGAAAAACAGAAACCGACCTTTTGGTATATATATATGTAAATAAAAAGTCTACTTAGCATACGGTAGGTCACTATACAATGTTTTCTTAAACGTTATACAAACAGTAAATAGGGATTTTTCTTATCGGCATCGGCACATTGCATTGGACCGTAATTGCTCTACTTAAGGGTCAATTGCACACTTAAGTATGTTTTATCAAGCCATAATGTAAAGACTATGAGCAAGACTTCACCAGCAGTACTGAATGGACGGTTACGTAGCTGTTGACTTTTATTATATTTCAGTATTATACAATTGATAGTGTTATAAACTAAACAACATTTTTCATATGTATTGAAGCAAGTAGGGGTTAACTGAACTTTGTCCATTTGCTTCATTTTGTTTTTATGTAGGCTTTTAAGTGTTCCTTTCCCCAAACATTGCGCGTTCACTTGATGCACTAATGATTGAGGGTGAATCGCGGAGTAACAAAAAATAGTTTGATACAAGTTTATTCATGGAGCTTTGCAGGGTCAAGTGAAATTAGCTAACGGTTATATCAGGGTTTTTGAAAGATGCTTAGTATATGAAATAAATACGTTATATATCCATTTCCTCTATAGAATGATACCGGACGTTTATGATCATAACTCGCTGTAAAAATAAATTGAGCATGCATTTCTGTTAGATACTACACATGAATCATAACCGATAGACGACATTTTATTATTTTTTTCATCAGTTAGGTGTACTCTGATATCTCAATTACAGTTAACATATCTATGGAGTATAGCCATGTGATACTTGCGCTGATATAACTGACTTCGCACCGACTGGTTCACGTGGTTAAAACACTTTTTGTAAACGTCTTTATAAAAAGTGTGGTTTGGACGTGGTGTACCTTTTCACTTCCTGAGCGAAACACGTGTACTCAGGGAAACGTTTATCTCTGTGACATCTCATTTTGTCAATATAAGTATTTGTCAAATGAAATAAAAGGACCGGTCACATGATTGAAATGTATCAGGAAGTTATCATTTTACGATGCGTGTCGACTATTTTCGTTCATAATGTTATCAACGACATTAGCGCCTATAGAATCGTATACTTGTGTACTTTTTATTGTAATGAATGGCAATAAATATTACCAAATTACATAACAATGGTTTAACTTCTTCTGAAGAATACAGAATTTCCTCTTATGCTAGAATCTACGAAATACATCTACTCTAGATTTAATACATATAACAAAACAAATGTGTTCCAATTTACTCTTTTTATATCATTATGGAAAAGGAAGTAAATGTAATCCTTATTGAAAACATGCTTTATGCATATTTCTATGAAGAATTAAAGTTCATGATATTAAATACAATTATTAAAAAAGAGGAAATACGTAAGCCTGTCGTTGATTCATAGTTCTGTAAAATATGTAATTCAGCAGCGTTTGTCTAAGGTTAGATATGTTGTTAGGCCTCAAGGAAGAGACTACAGATAATCCTCCCACTTCCCCGAAGATAAAATTGTTGAAAAGTCTTATGTGTGAGCGAGTTGTCAACAAACATTGTATCACACACCGATAAACACTTACTGAAGTCGTAAGCTGGCTGATAGGGAATATTCCTTTGAAATTTCTTACAGTTGTGATGCTGATAACATACCAGAAATGTTTACATAGATAAATTACTATTTATAACTGGTTTTCTACCTACTATAACATCAAAGAATTTCGAACATGAATATTGCAATAACTGGGTTTCTAGCTACTAAAACAATACAGAATTACGAATATAATAATAGCAATAACTGGGTTTCTAGCTACTAAAACTATCGATAATCTAAGGACAACGCACGAACAAACACATGTATTTGAATGAATAATCTCGATAAGCATAATGAGAATAAGACAAGGCGTTCTTGAAGCGATCTGACAGCGGATTCAGTGATATTAACAAGCATCACAAGCGACTGACTTCATATCGTTATCTTCATCAACACCCATCTTTTAAACTTTACCATTATTACCCAGGATATATTGTATCTATGGACTTGGACTGTAGTCTGTCCAATGTCGGGTAAAAACTGTTTTATTTAATTAGCCTAAACCAGTATTCCGAACCTCAGAGACAGTTTATGTATACGTTTGATTAAATGTTTCATTGTAATCTAACAAACGTTTCTATTGCTATGGCGTTATTCTATTTTTAGATGAATCCTCTCGAGTACATGTTAAGTGGGTACCCGAGCATCGGCAAATACTCATTTGTAACTGATCAATCCATTCCTTAACTTGATCCAAACAAATCGTAAGCAAGATACCAACAAATATGGAGTCTTAATATTGTTTAAATAA
This sequence comes from Pecten maximus, assembly GCF_902652985.1. Lineage (NCBI taxonomy): Eukaryota > Metazoa > Mollusca > Bivalvia > Pectinida > Pectinidae > Pecten > Pecten maximus. Next base: position 30,026,833 of record NC_047024.1, on the reverse strand, counting down.
TAAGGAGTCTATATCCTATTAAGCTTATCATCTAATTAGTTCACTATTGATACTAACATCGAATTGAGGAAATGTTACAGATGTGCGCAATTTATATTCATGTATGCATCAAAATTAGTGTATATATGGCCCACGCACAGACAAAACTATTGAATACATCCGGTTTTCAGAATCAAAGTACTTGTCTATGACCGTTGGTCTGACGTATCGTGTAACTTAAACACAAGAGTCGCAAAAAATAATTTCTAATGTGAATATGTATTATAAAAATTGATATTTGAAAATAATAAGCATGACGATAACTAAAAGGTACCAATATATCACACAGAAAGGAAAGGATTTATCACAACTTTAGTTTAAACATATTGTATTGCCAACTGTTCGGAATCCTCTTCTTGTTGTATTGTCAAACAATTTATATGCGCAGTTGAATCAAATATTACTTAATCTATGATTGCGACCTAAGGAGGTACTCAACGCTTCATAAACTTGTATGTATTATAGCATCAACACCAATATAAAGAATGCTCTAAGAGGATAGTTAAAATAATGTATGCTAGATGTTGATATGTTTCTTTGCCATTTTTATTATAGTATGCCCGCCTGGAATGTTTGGAGACGATTGCTCAGAATCATGTGGGTGTTTACTGACACAGAACTGTGACCCGTATACAGGTGCATGTACCTGTAAGCCAGGTTATACAGGAACCGGGTGTGTCAATGGTATGTGTTTGACGTAATACAGGAACAGGATCTGTCAGTGGTAGGTATGTTAGGTTATATAGGAACCGGATGTATCAATAGTATGTATGTGACGTTATACAGACACCAATGTGTCAATGGTTTATGTCAGGTTATACAGGAACCGGATGTGTCAATGGTGTGTATGTGACAGTATACAAACAGCGCATGTGTCAATGGTATTATGGCAGGTTATACAAGAACCGGATGTGTCAATGGTATTATGTCGAGTTATACAGGAACCGGATGTGTCAATGGTATTATGTCGAGTTATACAGGAACCGGATGTGTCAATGGTATTATGTCGAGTTATACAGGAACCGGATGTGTCAATGGTATTATGTCGAGTTATACAGGAACCGGATGTGTCAATGGTATTATGTCCCATTTTGTCAGTAGACTCGTCAGATTAGCTAGGGGACAAAGTATGGAAATCTAGAGAGGAAAATATCAAAGTTGTATGGGTCTTAACTAATATAGAACAATACATAAATAAGATATACTATTGGAATCGTATTTACACTGTAGATTGATCAATTCGGCAAATTTGGAGTGGATTCAAAACCGGTGCCATAATTTATATGAATTAGAATAGGGATAACGAATGACTTCGGGGTTTTAGAATGAACAAGTAATGCTTAACAGTATTTTTCAAGGAATATACACGTGTACTTGAAATATATCAGCGAGTGCCACTTTTAGATATAAATTTAACAAAACAGTATACACCGATTACAGCAGAAGTTACCACCCGAAACTCTTCGGTGATAATAAGAGACGGACTTATAAAAAAACAAAGCAACACCTAATTCCATCAGTAATTTTACAGAATTGGACTGTTTGTATAGAAATGAGACATGCAGGGTTACAGCAGAACTTGGGGACTACAGAGTATAGCTACTGTTCCAGTATCTGAGATGTCCTCCTTATTACATACGTGTCCTTCAAAACATAATTCACAATCGTGCACAATCAGAACTGTACCAAAAGAAATGTGGAGTTAATTTTGTCATTGCCTTCCAAATAGTTATATAAATAAAAACATAAATGTTTGCCAATTTAACATTATTGTTTACTTATTCCTAAAATTACGATCTTACAAATAATCTATTACATATAGAAGCATAAAAGCGAACGTTATGTTTTGATTTGTTTACATGGTGAAAGGATAGTCTGATATTGATAAACAAGTATGTCTATATTTTTTATGAAGTGTGTCAGCCGAAAACCTATGGTGTTAACTGTGCAGAAACGTGCAACTGTGACTGGAACAACACGATATCTTGTGACGGAGCTTCAGGAGACTGTTGGTGTCGAGGAGGCTGGATGGGTAAATCATGTCAGACAGGTATAACCACGTGACAGGGTAACCACACAACAGACCAGCTTACTTAGTTTACTGATTTAAATATATCGAAGCTTATGCGATAGCAACGGTGCAAAAACCTTGATTTTGTGTTATACTGATACGATTTCAGTTACATTCTTTAAAAAAAGTATCTTAGCATTTCCCATAGTATCATGAAATGTCACCTTGAGTGGTCGAATGACAGAATCTATATCGGTTACATCAAACAAGTAAAATGTTTAGCCAACTGTCCGATCACGTGGGTTTACTATTGATAGTGCAGTGTTTCCCCCCCAAATTTCACACCCAATTACCTCCATCCAGGCAAACAAAAATGATCAGTACTATAGCTATAGCTTTACTCGTACATGTAAATTTGGCGACCTTTACACATAAATGGACAGGATACAATTATCTTTTCTATAATTTCTATTTGTTTATTTCAAGTTTATTCTTGGTAATTGCTTTTTGTCCTGACAGAATGTCCCCCTGATTATTATGGATTCGACTGTAAAAACAAGTGTAATTGTTCTGCCAATCAGACGTGTGATTTACAAACAGGAGACTGCGCATGCGCCACTGGATACACCGGGGTTTATTGTACTGAACGTAAGCTTACATATATAGTTCTGTTACATTTATATATTTCAATCTTAATTCTGTAATTTCTAGTTTAACAATCACTAATTTATGTATAACTTGTAAGTCAGCCTTTGGAAACATGTAGAATATCACTACTATTGACGAAGATTGTCTCATTGATGAATGGCTATGGACTGCAAATAAGTGGTGTAAGCCACAGTTATGATAACAACAAGTACGCAATGAGGTAATAAAAAGTATTGTTTTGATTTGCTGCATATTTGCTACATTTTACGGGGCCTTTTTTTCGCTGTTGAACCAGACGAAATTAGCTCAGGGTTATTAGATTTCGCGCATCATCTTTTATATAACACTTATTAACTTTTTTTGTGTATATTCATGTCGTATGTAATGACCGCGAACATAGAGACATTAAATCCTATTTGAACATTTTCAGCTATACAGAACAACGGATAGGCATTGTGAAATATTTCTGACTGCTCGGCGATTTCTTTGTCGCGTTCGAGAATTTTCATTAACAGCTAAAAGGATAAAAAAAAAACTAATGACAAAGGCATCTTTGCAATCACTTGATACCGAAATGATTCTCTTTTTGGTGTTATAAACATTGCATTTACGATAATCATTTTTCCTAGAGGAAGGAAAATGATGAAGTCTTTCCTTTTAGAGAAAAAGGTAAATAACAATTTCTCTAAATTAAACATCGAAAAACGTTAAGTTCGAAAGCTAAAAAGTCATCACGACTCAAATGATTATATGCACTTTTTTAAACATCCATTTTCGAAAGAAGTCGTTTTGATAGGTACAAAACGTCCTTTCCTGTTAAGGGTATTGGTCCATTGTTTCAGGTATTGTCCCGTCTCCACAAGGACAAGATGATGTACCCGATTACCTACTGATCGTCATACAAGTTCTCCTGGCTGTAGTAGTACTGGTAGTTATACTGGCCTTCGTCATACACTGTGTCCGAAAAAGGAATATACGCAAGTAGGTTTACATCCAGTAACACTGGGTGTCATCTCAATGTCTGTTCTGATACCTGCATGTTACATCAAAAGGATGATATTATTTGTCATTTACGAGGACAGCAAAGTCGTGAAAAAATAAATACATTCAGAGTAAAGATGCACCACTTTCCATAAAAAATTCTGGGAAATTTGAACCACCAAATAAAACCCCTGGACATGTGAAGAGTATGATTGATGAATGCTTAAGTGGCATTCTGGACATGATTTACTAGAGAGATCTTCGGGGCGTAAGATCAGTAAATAACATTTCTTTAGTAAATATTTGAGTTGTTCTTTAGAAAACATATATGTATTATATTTATCGTATTGTCTATAACTTTCTATTTACACACAGGTCTCATGATTGCACAGACGGCAGCGTAACAGGTAAGTCTAATATAATGTTTAAACACGATCATTATCATACAGACAATTTTATTTTAGATATTTTAATAATTTGGCCCTAGGCCAGTTCGTTTTTTAAAGAAATAAGCTCAGAAATAGTATTTCCGTGAAAACCTTTTATGGCGTTTGATGTGCTTTAAAACAGAAACAGGACATACCGACGTTTAAACAAACCGGTAAACGAAACAAAAAGTCGATCAAATGAAGAGAAAATATTAATAGAACATAGATTAGCATGAAGATCTTTGAAAATTATGAAGATTAGCAAATTCAAATTTGCTGTTGTAAAACAATAGACTGTCGTTTCTTCATTGGTGATTAATTGACAATTACAAACTAGTATGATTAAAAAGGATAAAGGGTAATAGTTTATAGAGAGTGTCCGTGTTCTATCCTCCAGGTAATACAAATACTATCTTGGCTGATTACTATAGTAACCTGTCCGTAAAAGAACTCCAAAAGAAAAGAAAACAACATGGCGATCACAGTCCAAGACGGTCACAAGCTCCTAATGGTAGTCTGTATACAGAAGTTGACAAACCAAGCCGAACAAAACCAAAGCTGTCTCCGTATCAGGAATCAGGTGTCGTTTTCTTAAAACGAACAAGTATTAAAGATAATGCTATAGATGATTTAGTGGAAAACGGAAATAAAAACCAATATCTGGAAGGAGCTGACCAATCACAAATAACTGCGTATGTTAACGAGGGTGCGAAAACGGATGATACGTATGACAAACTGGGAAAGGAAAGACACGTGCAAGAAACTGAGCAATCCAGAACAGATCACTATGATCACATGAAGAGAAATCAGTGCAAAACAGGACATTCTGATGACGCATATGATGAACTTGAAACGAAGTCATCCGAAAAAAAACTTGATAACAATATTGATGATACTTACGACCACACACATGATTTGAGTTGAGCATTTGCATTGAAGTGTCTGGTTAACAAGGCTGATAGGTTTTGGAACCAGCATAAGATATTTTAAAATTCTTCATCTTTAATTCCCTGCTCATTTCGATTTTATTCGAATTTATTCACCAATGAAATGAATATTGGTGATTAATGTCATCATTTTTTCATAATTTTCTTCTTTGAATCACTTATTTGGTGAAGAGATTTACATGATTCTTTTAGAACATTTATTTTCATGCAAATAAGGGTGCAATATTTGTGAGCATATTATATTACATTTGGTAACTATTGGATGGTTTAAAATATAAAGAATATGTTATAATAATATGATTTCTAAATAATATAAAATCATAAGATAATATATAAATACTATAAGATTTGAATGATATAATATAATAGTATGATATCTAAATAATATAAGATTAAACTAATATAATATTATAATGATATGATATCTAGATATTATAATGATATGATATCTAGATATTATACGATTTGAATAACATGATATCTAAATAATGTTTGGTATTCATCAATTTTGTATCTTGTTTCTCTTAAACATATTTTTAAGATCAAGTTCTTTTTTTCTTTTTTAAAATTATATTTGGGAACATGTAATGATAAGATATCTTCCAATACCTACATGTATATATCGTATGTATAATACTCCGACAGGGACTAGTACTACATTGATGTACATAACAATATAGAGACTCGCTGATTCATTGTATATAATCAACATTGTTGTTTGATATCAGATTTCAAATAATACCATCATTCAATAATTCTTAAAACATTGAAACAACATGAAGTCAGTTACCACAACAGAGAATTAGACATTGTGAATGTAACACTACCTACCATGGTAAAACGTGTACATAATATTGAATCGAATAATATAAATATGTGGTGATGGTTTACGTCGTACAGGGAAGTAATTAACGTTTGATATATTTTGTAAGTTGATATATTTATGGAACATTTAATTTTGCAATAAAGGAATATGTGTATCATATGACACTGTTGATTTCCTTTGTTCCTAATCAGATTATATATGAAAGACTTTCATTTACTGTAAATAACACATTTAGAACCCAGCATACTAGATAATGTAGTGACAAGAGTACTCGAAACAAGCTGTTGACGTAATTTATGATCATGTCAAGTAACTAATTTCGTAGTGAACAATGATCTAGCCTAGTAATTAATGACGTAGTATATCGTGATCAATGATCCGGTTCAATTACTGATCACGAAGTAATCAATTATCAAGCCAAGTAACTAATGACGTCATAAACAATTATCCGATCCTGTAACTCCTGACGTAGTGAATTATAAACAGGCCCAGTAATTGATGACGAAGTAAACAATGCTCATGCCCAGTAAATAATGACGTAGTAAACAATGATAAGATCAACTAACTGATGACATAGTAATCAATAACCAAGTCCAGAAATGACGTAGTAAACAATAACCAGATCCACTGACCGATTACATACAATCCAAGAATGACCTAGTAAATAATAACAGATCCAGCAACTTCTAATGTAGTAATTAAGATATTTGCAAATTTCAACAAAACATCAGGGGACACAATTAACTCATTCGTATCACATATAGTGCACAAAACAGCAACTCCGTTTTGCTCACAAGTGTTTAAACCACACTATAGGAGTATTAGTTTGACCAAATTTGACTTTAGAGTATGTATATACACTTATTCTATTTTGACATTGAAATGCAAATGGCAGATGTTTGAATAACATCGCACAAATATGGCATATATGGAAGTATTTCAAACAACAAAAATGTTCTTATTAGACACTATCAAGAACTCAAGACATGGCGAGAAAACTGCTTTAGGAAAACATATTCAACCGCTGAGTTTGATGCTGTTTCTGAAAAAGGGCCCAAACTCACTAGATTAACAATTTGTCTTTAAAACGGCCTTCTTTCTATCAACAAATGTCTAAAGAGAAAGATATAGGAGCATTTTTATGGATTGAAATTCTCCTTTTATGCCATATTTGTGTAATATTATTTACAGCCGCCATTTGCATGTCATAGTCAAAACGTAATTAGTTTTTATACGTAGATAAAATGTGTGTAATTGGAATTATTCCATTCTACATGTTGTATGTCTCACCCCAAAGCGTCTACAGGAAATTGCTGGTGATTTAAGAAACTACACATCCAAACAAACATTTTGATATAGTACATGACTATTTTTGAGCAAATTTGTAGATATTTATTCGTGTTTGAAATTTAACATCATTCTCATATATAGATGACCCTAAAAATCATCAGCTACATTTTCTAATGACGTACAAAACAATGATCAGAAACAGTTGATAATGAGGTATAAACAATGGTCAGGCCCAGAAACTGATGACGTAGTTAACAATAATCGGGAGCAGTAATTGATGACGCAGTAAACAGATCCAATAACTGATGACATACTTAACAATGATCATGTCCAATCATTTACGACGTGGTAAACAATGACCATGTCCAGTAGCTGATGATGTACGTAAAAGTGATCAGAAACAGCTAGTCATTTATGACGTCGTAACTAATGATCAGGAACAGTAACTGATGCCGTTATAAAAAAATGAACAAGTCTGATTACTGATGACGTATTAATGTGCTATCACCGCTTGGAACAAACGCTTCGACGACCTGAATTAGCATAAACAATGAAGATATCAGAGGATGAGGAAGTACAGGCTTTCAAATATGTTAAAAGGATGTTGACAACACTTCAAAATCGAAAAAACAAAGGGGCGACTGGTACAACTTTTCCGTCCGTGACTGCGGTCAGAAATATGATACAGATACAGAATTATTCATCACATTGTGACCATGTACATTACATGTAAAGTCAGCTGATGAATTACATAGAGAAGGTAATCTGGATATAAACCTCAATAGATATTAATTGAACAAAATGCTACCCGAAAAATTAAGTAAAATGTCAGTGTTTTAATATTATCCTGGCCAATAACTACATGTATGCATGTATCATATTTCTCATTCATTAATGTGATTAAGGATTACATAATTATCTTTAATTTTTAAGAATTTCTAGTCATTAACTTGAATAAACGTCCTGAATCAAATGTGTATAAGATCAAAATTTATCTAAAATAAGTATCATTCAACCCATCCCACTCCAAAAAATCCAGAAAAATGACAATGTAATTATAGTATTTTTATTTCGGATAACTACGTCCCAAGTTAATATAACCATGTATCTACCTCATCAAAATTCGAAATTTGTATAAATATAAGAATGTCAGGTTTTCTTAAATCCTTTGCCTATCTCACGTGGCGCAGTGCGTTCCCCTTCTTAGCCTTTGTTTATTTAAAATAAATAGCCCACGTGCCGCTTTTCAAGTTGAGGACCCTTCACATACTCTTAGTCAGTGTATAAACCTTTCCTTGTGTCATATCATGCTGGTAACAATTAACACGGAGCCCGAATTTTACTTCCTTTTTGAAAACATACGTACGTGTGTGATTTTAAATCAGTGGCCATTGCTTGCTGGATGTGGGCTTCCTTGCGAGGGAATATTGGGTAACCGCACAGGTATGTAATACTTGCTTGTATAAGCTTGATTCTTAGATGTATCGAAAATTTAACATTTAACATTAGTTATACTTACTCATTACTAAACACACACAATTAGTCGTGCGCCATCGTCAGTTAACAGTTAAGCTGTTATCAATTGATATATTGTATTATGAATTAAATACTGTAAACTAAAAGATTTAGGTGTGTGTTGACGTGTGTGTTGTGGTGTGTGTGATGGTGCGAGTGTATGAGTGTGCGAGTGGTGGTGTGTGTGATGGTGCATGTGTATGAGGGTGAGGGTGTGTGTGGTGGTGTGTGTGATGGTGCGAGTGTATGAGGGTGCGAGTGGTGGTGTGTGTGATGGTGCATGTGTATGAGGGTGAGAGTGAGGGTGTGTGTTGTGGTGTGTGTGATGATGCGAGTGTATGAGGTGCGATTGAGGGTGTGCGTGGTGGTGTGTGTGATGGTACGAGTGTATGAGGGTGCGAGTGATGATGTGTATGGTGGTGTGCATTAGGATGTTAGGGTGTTGGGGAGGGGAGGGAACCGCATACTAAATGTATCAACTGCATTTCTCTTAGCCTGTCATATTCTGCTTAAAAAATCCCCATATTTCAAAGTATGCTGCCGAGGTCATTTGTCTGATGAGAGTGACAGTATACAACTGTCATATACTTTTTATATTCAGATCAAGATAGAAAACAAATGATGTGGTTATACTTTAGATAGACATCACAGATCACCAGAATATCATATCCATGATTACAGATCATTTTTCTCTGATGAAATTGACAAATAATCTAGTTTTTCTTAATTCACAAATAGATTGTTGACTTGAAATAGCCATGTACCAAGCATATTATTATCTTATTCATATTATATGTATGTATATCACATGAAGACTACAGATAATTCCACTGATTAAACTCAACCGTAAAAATAACTCAACATCTAGGGTAATACGCACAAAAATGTACATTTTCATGGATATCTCTAAAACTTACAAGGAAAATAAGATAAAGTTTCTTTGAGGTAAGTATAATTAGTGATGGAAGTACTTTGACATCATCCTCACATATTTACTCAAAGTGACAGAGAGAAAGTAAATCTTATTTGCATCTTAAAGCGAATGGCTATCGAAAAATAAATATCAAACATTTCTTTTGAGCTAGATTATTTCTTCATTTCAGTTGCGATCCATCTGTTTGTCAGTTTCAGACGTGATAAAAACAACCATGCTAATAAAAATGTATGCAGTATATCGTATCACGTTAGCCATCTCTGTAATATTGGTTGGAGTGGATGTTTCACATGCTGCCAAGGCACAACCGGAAACTACGTCATCCGGAAGCCCCCAAATCGTCAACCTTACCACGAATTCCGGCTCCAATACCGATTTATTTTTTGAACCAAAAAACTGTACTCGACAAAAAATGTAAGATAATTTTTTAGTTCGTTATTCTTTGTTGATATCATCAGCGATGGTTTGAAAACAGTTAGTTCCGGAATTAAACAATGAAGGAAGAGCATTTCTTTGATGAACTAAATCAAAAACAGCTCAATAAAGATCGAAAATGAATAAGTAAATAAATCGATAATGAATATCTGACAAATTGTTACATTAATGTGTATTGACTCTGGTTATCAAAATGACTCCTTTAAGAAGTATAACAATAATTTGCACATTTAGATTTCCCCCTGGAATTGATTTTATAAATTAAAGTAATACCATTTTGATGTACAGTTTCCATGTGATTATCTCCCTTCAGGACAACAGTAACAGCTATAGAATCGGTACACAGGGACATGTATTAACAGAATGAAAACCTGTAGTGGTTTGTGGTTCTGGGAGAAATGCCGTACACAATATTCGTGAGTACACTACTATCAGATAGGGGTATTGGGTTAATTTCCTGAAATATTTATAATACATTCGCTTGAAATGGACTAATATTTCCATTATTAATATGCGTAATTATACAAATAATCAGTGATAAATGAATTATAAATAATAATACTAAAAGGACTACAAAATAACACCATCATCATTTTCAGTTCATCTCTTTTTTAAGCAGTGCCCCCAGTTGTTCAAGAGAATCAAAATACTAAAGCACCAAAATAGCTATAATTAAAAATGCACTGGTATATGATATACGATACAATATACTAATGTAGGCTTCTCAATCAGTATGTGACCTCTTAAATTCTAAATATTTTGATAATATAATAATGATCAGGTAATCAATTAATTACCAATGATTATAATCAATATCAATACTGCACTGTTTGTCGAAAATGTATAGTTTGCTATGAAATTTTGAATACTCACTTTTTCAGTTCTTCGTCGTGTACAAAGACCCGTATGAAATTACAGACAATGTCTACAGCTGAAGCTATATGTTGTGAGGGATTCGTTCCGTATAATGATACTGCTCCATTTTGTCTGAAAGGTATGACATACCCGCCTGATAAACCAACGACCATCTTTTCCAAACAACTCCTGGGGGTGTGATGATAAGTATCACACCTTTTCAACTCATTTCGTTTATTACTTATTTCACATTCATTTTTTTTCACCTTTTTTTGCAATTTCTACTTTATACTGTGTATTTATCGTTGAGGCGACAATAACATGATTATCGACAGATGGTGATAATGAGTTTGCAATAACGGTTCTAAAGTAATTTTGTGTCAGTGGCTTGCGTTTGTTCAAAACGGTACACCAACACCAATCTTTGCCTTTTCACTGAACAAAATAAAACTTCCTGGCTATGTAGGTTAGCCATAAAACACATGTTCGGGAAAAGTACAGCTTGGATTTCTAGGGAGATTATTTTTTGGTTTTTTGTTTTGTTTTATTTTTTGTTTGGTTCGCTGAACAGTTCTAGTGTCCCAGTCGTGTTTAAATTAATATTACTGTGTAATTATTTATAATAAACGCATATACACCCATATATTTTTATGTCTATAATCTAAGGGGCAGTGGTTGCTTAGCCTTGCATATACAGTGAACACTGACTTTACCAACACTATGGGAGTCAATGTGTCGGATATGAAAGTGTGTCGGTTAAGTCAGTGTCGGTTATGACAGTGGGGCATGTTTTTGTTCTGATGGGTATGGTCGGATGTCACAGGATATTGTTAAAGTCTGCGGTCAGTAGAGTTAGTTTTCACTGTTAATGCTTAGTGTTCCGTTAGCATAGAGTACTGTTGATAGTGTGTAATACTTTATGAAAGTATACACACACAATATATTCACGTTTCATACAGGATGTGAGACCGGAAGGTATGGGGAAAACTGCACACGTGAATGTAACTGTACCGGCAATACTAGACCAGATTGTGATTTGACTACGGGTGACTGCAAATGTACGGAGGGATGGACTGGACCAAACTGTACCGATGGTAATGAAGCTTATTGAAAACTTTCGTAATTTATGTTTTCGTTAATACATTAGATAATCAAGAAAAATATGTAAAGCCTATATAACTAAAACAAATCACTGCTGGAAAATATTATCAGGAATATATTTTTCAAAAATATCACTTTCTCTTAATTACAAAAACTAAAAATGCCCGCAACCGTGCTTTGCAACAACATCATCACAATTCGGAAGGTCCTACAAGAATGCATATGTTAAAAAGGTCAACATTGTTTTAAAACCTATAAACATATATTTACGGAGCATTTTGTACATAATAAGCTCTTGCATCACTATATCTAGACCATTTCATAAGTTGTAAGAAGAATTCATCGTTTGATGAGTATCGCAAATCTACAGTACTGTTATAGTCGTATTAAATATGTTTTACCATGACCTATCAACCAGTCAATATTTGCACAATAGCACACTGTTACCATAAATTTGATTCATAAGCAATTCATGGAAATAGAATAATTTGTTTAGTTTCTTCGATGATGTCTTGTTAAAGTCTTTGTCAATGGTTTCCAGTATGTGCAAAGGGATTTTACGGCCACAACTGTGAAAATGCATGTCCATGTGAAAACAACAGTACATGTGATCACATGAACGGAACGTGCAACTGTACTAGCCCAGGTTGGACCGGAGACAAGTGTGATACAGGTATTGCATTTACACAGTAACGGTAATTACATGTAGTATTTCATAGGTACATGTATCGACGAACATTACTCGCACTAATGTAAATTTTATCTATTTTGCGAAACAAATTATATCAACTTATGATAATCACGCTTGTTGGCGCTGATTGAAGCGATCAAGGGGTCTTAACCGGAGACACCGAGAAAAAACACACGTGGTCGGGCAGGGGACTCCATACCTCTTCACGTCTGAGTGGGGCATTGAATCCGGCCGCCCTGATGAAAGGCAAGTGTGTAACCACTGTGCTTCCCGACCGCCCTAATACTGTTTATACTGATAATTATGTTACAGTAGTACTGAATGTCTAGCTGGACTAAAGCAGACAAAATCGTCCCTAGGTAGGGAAACATTAATGAGTTTCTGCTACAGTGTACATGTACCTGTGAAATGTAAGAGAAATAATTGCGATCTTTCTCTGTTTTAGTATGTCCAGAAGGCAGGCACGGACACTACTGCAAACAAAACTGTTCCTGTCCCATAAACGCAACCTGTGATCCCTTCACTGGAGAATGCCAATGTATTGCAGGTTTAACAGGTGGCAACTGTACAAATGGTAAAGTATCACGCCAATATTATATTTTGTTATTAACGAGATACTTGTGCATGTAACTGCTTATGAATTTATCATACCAATCACTCTGTTAATTTTAGTCTAAGAAGATGGTATTAATATGTCAAGCAATTACTCTTTTACATTTCGTCTGTGATTATGGTATTTATATGTCATAACAATCCTTCTGTTAATTTAGTTTGCGATGATGGGTATTTTGGTGCTGATTGCAAACAGACATGCACGTGCATAGCAAACAGGACAAGAGCTTGTGACCCCGCAAATGGAACATGCTCCTGCGCACCTGGATGGACGGGTCGGAACTGTGCCAAATGTACTTAATTGAATTCATTTCAATGATTGAATAGAATATTATTCCACAGAAAGAGCAACAATATCAAATCCCATGCAACTTTTTGATTTCTAATGTTTCTGGACATAGTCATGATGTAGCAACCACGAAAACGTATGTAATGCAGTACATCCTTTAGTTTATAGACATAGCCCAAACAAATCTGCGGTATTGAATGCATTGAATAGAAAGTACCATTCTGATTGGCCAAAACAAAAACTTATCTGGTCACATGTGAATATACTTTATATTGTTAAGAAATGTACTCAGGGAAAGCATGTTTAGTACTAAATTGTTAACTTCTGATACCATACAGTAATGAATATACATATCTCGTTCTACGTAACATGCAATGATGCACTATCATATAGCATTTGTTCCAGTCAAATTCATACTAAACCTTACTATTTCCAATATTTTTTTAGACTGCTTGCCCGGGACATTCGGAGAGTCTTGTCAGGAAACGTGCAACTGTACAGACACCGAGGCATGTAACCCAATGAATGGGCAATGTGTTTCCAGTAAGTTAAACCGACATATTAAATTGATATGTACAATGTTTTGTATGTGGTGACAGACGAAACATCTTTAATATACTTATAACAATATAGATGTCTTATTTAATCAATAAAATTGTTAAAATTAACTTTGGCTAATCTGGAAGTAGATTTATGTTACCGTTAGCTACTTTATTGTAGTTAAATAACAACTCCACTTCCACAGTTCTAAAGTATTACATTTTTTGTAACTATTCCTTAACATTTTGTTTCATTCTTCGAATTCCACAGGATTTCTTTGTAGTGTGAATGGGACCTCCAACTGTGATCCTACATTAGGTGTATGTGACTGTTCTGGTGTCCAACAAAACATTCCGCTGGATCTTTCTCATGGAAGCATCCGTGATATCCTGAATAACCCTAAAGGTAATTTAAAAACTATGATAAGGGAAGATAGGAAACGTATAACCGGATCAAATTGCAACATTCTAATAACGAAATCGTGGTATACCGGTATATGATTTGGTGGGATCAAATACTAAATTGGTCACTGTATACTATCCATTGTCAAAAGCTAACTAAGCGGCCATCGTTTTGTGTTGCATAGGATTAACAACACAAAAGAGAACAGAACAATGACAGACTAAACAAATCATATTGCGCCACTAGGCTATCCATTGCTTCCGCTATTGTTGTTACCACAATACCACAGTTTACGTAAATTAAGGAACTGTACTTGGGATACGTTTGGTCGAGCAATTTTGTATGCAGGCTTATAATTGGGTTACTACCAATGGAACACACGTTGATTATCGATATTTGATGAAGTGAAGTAAATCAAGCTTACTGTATATAGCATTATCATACATTCGGCATTTAAAATGCTGATAATCATTAAAGGAAAACTATTACCATTACACATAATTACCAATTTAAAAAATGATGTTGGAAAAAAAGTAAAGATGATAGTATCAGTATTTAATCTTAAAAAGATGTTCATGATAATCGCTCACTGCTGCTTTTTTGTATGTGCTATACGTACAGTGGACTGTCCACCATAACCACATTGATAGTTTAAGTGAACACAATTACAGCATTGCCATATAACTTTAGATATTCGTCCGTTTGCAAATGTTTAGGAAACCAGCATAATAATTATTTTGATTCTTAATTAATGCTACTGTATATAGGACAATTTCATGACTTAACTATCTAAAATATCTAACATTATGTGAAATTTAAATTTCAGATATCTGTGATTCCGTCAATAACCAAACTGAATTCTGTGTTCCGAGAAATGGATCTGTTCGTTGTGAATGCCTTGCTGGATGGATCGGGTACTCGTGTGAAAAACGTATGAAATATGTATATACAGTTCAGACCTCTTGTTGATGACAGATGAATGTTTACATAGGGACATGTTTACTATAAGAATTGCATGTAATCATATAAACAGAGAAGTGTGTGGTTCCCCCCCTACAAAAACGAAATATGCTATTTTCCTTTTCAATTTCAACGAAAGATCCCAGCTTTGATTTTTTTGATACAATTTATTGCAATGCTGTTGTTGTGATTTTGTTTTTATTTTCACCTAGAATGAAGAAATGTCAATACGCCCAATTGTTTCTGGTATAGTGCAGTCTATAGAAATAGATTGGAGATTTATAATATACAGTGTGTAGTAAATATTTCCTGGATAAAAATCTCAACAATTAAATTCATCCATCTTTGTATTTTTTTAAAATAATTTTCTATGATATATTAATTGGTGTCATGATATCATATCAAGTGGGAAATAATCTGAATGCTTATGCTTTATACGTACAAACTTATACGTTGTTACAAGTCTGTGGTCAATATATCTATATAGTAGCATTAACTAGGCTGCAATACATAACTACTGCAATTGACATTATGTTCTTGAAGGATGTGCCGATGGTTATTACGGTACCAACTGTCAGCATGTATGCATGTGTAGCGCACATTACACGCTAGGATGTGATAGAGCGACTGGAGCATGCGAATGTGCACCCGGCTGGGCTGGTTTAGATTGCACCACTCGTGAGAACTTATTGCAGTATATTGATATGATAATTGTTATCCAAATAGAAAAGAGAAACATAAAATAAAACTTTGATCGAAGGTAAAAATACTTTTAAAACTTTTCATTTTCATATGGCGTAATTTTCGTGTTCTTGCATGAGAATATTTTATGTTAATTACATAGATTTATTTAAAATTACATAGTTTTTAACATTGGAAGGGCACACTATAATTCTCCAAATCAAGAATAAACTAGAATATAAAGATAGATCTGTATTGTTATTTACTACTCCTGAATTATGAAAAATTAAATCTAAAAAAGAAAACAGTATCTAAGGTTTCCTGGTACAGCTTTCTTTGTGATCGCACATAATGTGTCAGTCCATACCGTAAAACCTATCTCACAATAATTATAATGTGTCAGTCCATACCGTAAAACCTATCACACATAATGTGTGAGTCGATACCGTAAAATCTATCTCATATAATGTGTCAGTCGATACCGTAAAGCCTATCTCACATAATGTGTCAGTCCATACCATAAAACCTATCTCACATAATGTGTCAGTCCATACCATAAAGCCTATCTCACATAATGTGTCAGTCGATAGCGTAAAACTATCTCATATAATGTGTCAGTCGATAGCGTAAAGCTTATCTCACATAATGTGTAAGTCGATAGCGTAAAACTATCTCACATAATTTCTCAGTTTATAGCATACAACTTATTTCACACGATGGGTTAGTCCATATAAATCCATAGCGTAAAGCCTATCTCACATACTTTGTAAGTTAATCTTCATCACATTTGTTTGTTTATATAAACACATTGTTCACGGAAAACCCGGTAAATGAGATCAAATCAAGCTTCCCAGATTATCGCGGTTGTTTGAATCCTGTGAAATAAGTCTTATTCATTTGTCAGCTTGCCCTAGAGGAATGTACGGAGAAGGCTGCGGTCAACGATGTACATGTGGTGACGGTGAAGGATGTGATCATGTTGATGGACGTTGTGTAGATACCGGAAACAGTAAGTAATTTACATATTATGATAATGATATCAATCGAAATATGTCCAACTAGTAGTTTCTTTCTTCAATATTGCTTTAAAGCAATTAATTCTTTCAGGAATTTTCGACAATAGAGAATACAAATTAAAGTTGCTATCTATTGCTTAAATATTTTCATTTTACACTTACTGATGAGGGGAAATCATTCAGTATGACGAAAGCCGACGTATAGTAGCTATATTAGCACTGAGATATGTATAACAGAATAGTATAAGATTCAATGTTTTGACACCCGTTCAGAATATACATTTGCATATCCAAACATATGCAAATTGATAAAACCAGACACACGCCTCGCTATATTTTAACACATGGTAGACTGATTTTGTTTTGACTTTCATAGATTTCCCTGCTATACCCTTATCATGCCTGCTCAGACCGAAAGGGTCGAATAAGGCAGTTTTAAATTGGTATTTCAAGTGTTATTTATCGGTGTGTTTTTAAACAGGAACAGGGTAAAAAGTAGATCATTTTGAATACACGACAGAACAATATTTGGTTTGAACAAAACGTACTTTTGTATATTCCGTTCACCTCCCCCTTTATACTTCGAGATACTAGTTGCCAATCATGGAATCTGTACAATTGACAACAATAAAATACGGTAACTGATAAATGTATTTCATTTTTAATGTGGTGATAGGTGTCTTAAAAGCTTATTATATTGTAGGTAAGAGACAGGACACAAACCAGGACACACCAGATATAGGCCTTGTATTAGGCATTGTAATATCATCAACCGTAGTTATCATAGTTGTGGTGATATGCGTCGTTATGTATAAACGCAAAGGAGGTCGAAAGTTCAGCGACCTTCAAATGACAGTGCGGTAAGTAGTTTTGCTTATTTGGAGACTATTTTTTTATGTATGAAATTCATCAACCTTCAGATGACAGTGATGTAAATAGTATTTTCTTGTTAAGATATTATTTTTATGTCTAAAAGTTCAGTAACCTTCAAATGGCAATGAGGTAAGTAGTATTGGTTTATTTTGAGATTATTACAAATGGCAGTAGGGTATGTAGAAGTTCTATATGGATAGTCTTTTTAATGTCTAAAATAAGTTTACACTAAAGGAATATGAGAAGTTTCAATGTCTGTAATACATTTTGTACTTTAAAGAAGGAAGTATTAGATAAGGAGCATTTAAAATAATTGTCTTTATTGATTCATCAATTTGATTTATTTATATTTATACGCTACGATTTGACACTAAATAATAAATATAGTTACTTTACAAGGTGTAAATGAATGTCGGTCAAAAACTAGTAAAGGGAAATAATCCATTCACATCAATGATTTAAAACCTTATTATTGTGATGATCAACTTTGAAGCTTTTTTTTTTTTTTTATTTTACTAACGCGTTTTAAATAGCTTGTTATACGATGTTAAGCGACCAGAAAAATAATTTACTATTTGTTTGTTTAAAAGACACATACAACAGACAAGAGTGAAAATAAGTATAAACTATGCATAGATAATATAAGATCGATCCCAAACAAACGGACATATTGTTAGTCTGCTGGGGGAATACTGTACTAATTAGGACAAATCAGACATAATGTCATAATGTATAATTTATAGCTATATTTTAAGAAGAGATAACTTCTTATTGTTCTAGGAAAACAAGGACTGCAAATGAAAGGTCATTTGCCGACAACCACACCTATGATCTCAGACAACCAGATATCATTGGTTTGTATGATTTGTGAAAATCCAGTGAGACTGAAAATTTGATAATTATCCAGAGACGTTCTAGCTCGTACGCAGAACGTGGATAAATAGTTCCTTTCGTCTCATTGTCTCATTCTACTCTGAGTAATCGCACTACGTATGTGCCATTTTTGATATTTTAAACGTATGTAGTGTTTATACAATGCTATTAAATTCCGGATATTATCATTTTTAATTTTTATTATTTTTTATTGCTTACAGAAGCAACTAGCAGAAGACCTGTTAAGGCTGAGGGCAGCAGCAATGAAAATGACAACACGTATGTCAATTCGCCAAGTAATGGACATTCAAGTAATCGCGAAAAGGGTGCCACTAGAAGTAAAGACAATTATTCTCGGGTAGTAAAATGCAAGGACGGAAATTATGACGATTTTAAAAGCATGGGTCTTAATGAAAACGACGGGAACGCGTATGCAGGAAATATAGCAGATGATGTTTATAATACTCTGAACAATAAAGATGGTCGACATTCTAATGGCGTATCACCCCGGGATGATGAGTACAGTCATGCAAACTTTGCTGCCGCATCAGATACATATGATGTCATGTCGAGAAGAACCGATCCCACCAGCGGAGAAAACATGTACGAAAGTTCTCGAGAGTTATCGAACACATACGATGTTTTCCGAAACAAAGGCGATACCGATATTATTTCCGATTCTATGTACGACACACAAAGTAATATTGCTGCTGAATCGGGAAAGAACAGTAAACATTACAGTCTGCCATCCTGATAGACTTAGCATTGATATAGGATGTCATTATTCAAGGAGCATGTAGAATATATCTACATAAAAGTGCTGTTGTTCCAATTGTATGCAATTACTCTATTTGTAAATGTGAAATCATTTGATGAGCATGTTTGGGTAAATATATTAGGAGAATACAAATTAAATATAAAAAAAAATCTATTTGGATCACAAAATTGATTTAGACAAGATTGCAAATTGCGAATAACCAAAATAACCAAAATTGTAAATTTACATTTCACAATTTCGCTCAAAATGGGTATTCAAACGAGAATTATATTATAGTGTGACCATTGATATTTGGACGCCATGTTTAATTCTGTTGTTGTATATTAATATTATCTTAATTATAAGTATTACAGATTTGTAAATTATGTAGGGATAATAACGTATTGTTTCATACAAGCATATCTTGCTGACCTCGTATTACAACATTTAAATCATGCTATACTTGGCCGAGTGGTTAAGGTGTCTCGACACTTTATCACTAGCCCTCCACCTCTGGGTTGCGAGTTCGAAACCGACGCGGGGCAGTTGTCAGGTACTGACCGTAGGCCAGTGGTTTTTCTCCGGGTACTCGGGCTTTCCTCCACCTCCAAAACCTGACACGTCCTTAAATGACCCTGGCTGTTAATAGGACGTTAAACAAAAACAAACCAAGCTATACATGTACATATTCATTCTTTATATATATATATATGCTATTCATCAACATTTCTGTTAAATTCGATTGTCAATTTTACATCACTATCATATCATAATACCCGTCACTAAATATACAGTCAACTTGGTTATTTTCAGCATACCAACAATCAGAACGATAAAGTAGTTACTAGTTAAATCTTTCTGACTTTTGAAAAATAAGCCAACCTGAAAAATATAAGGTAACAATCCGTGTTCAATAGAGCTTTAATTCTGTGAACGGGACATTTTCCATGAATTAAATATAGGGCGCGGTATTTTCCGAATATGTGACACTGGTGTATTTTAGGAGCAGTGCATAAGCGAGGTGTATCATTAAACTAGTTAATACTGTACCTGTGCAAAATTTAACTACTCTTATCTGCAAAAAAAGGTAACCATGCAAAGCCAGAGGACGATTTAAATAGCACCTGCCTGTTTTATATCTCATGTTATATACTGTTTCATATGTATTATGTTGACAACGGGGTGGTACCCGCATAATTTTTTGTATGTGGTATCGCTAGCTCTGTCGTTAATTCAGAAACTTGTTGATATGTTGATTTGGTTTTTTTTTAAATGCTGATGCACTGCATTTGTTATCTGTTTTGGTGCACACCATGAACTGAGGACGAATACATCGTGATGTAAATGAAAAGATGATCCATGTACACCCACCAATAAATGAATCATGATATAATTACGTCATATACTGTGTAGGTGTTTCTGTCCCTGATAACGCCCTCTATTGTACACCTTTTGTATCACAGGGTATTTGGTTCATTTGCTCTTAAGATAATAAAAAAAATGGTTTCTTTCAGTAGTGAATTGTTTTCGGAAGTAATCGTGATAGAGGTAGAAACAAAGTTATATTTATCTTCTACACTCTGAACAAGAAATATCAGACCACGATAAAGGGCCACCAAAATAGTGACAAGGTATTCTATTGAAACACTAGATTCTCTCATAACTCTTAAATACACAAATAATAGTGGACAGGAATCCTAACATAATGTTGTTACACTCTGTAAACCATTACACAGTATCCTAATCAAATGTCAGATAGCCTACTTTGGGTTGCCAACAAAACTCGACTTAGACACTCCTAAACCCAAGTTAAAAATGCCTTACCCACTACACTTTCGTAACAGTATTACATGCACATGTCTGCATTCACGGGTATCTGTGCTTGAAAAAAGTAAAACACAACATGACTAGGAAACCAGGAAGTGTTTCCTTATAAGCACCTATTGTAACTGTCAAGATATCACCTAACAAGCTTGTCAATTTATCAGCGACGACGTAAATACAATGTACATAGTTTGACCATGAATATTATATTTTGCATTTCATTTTAGTGAGAAGACAAATATCAGTGACTATGTCTTAGGAAAACTTAATCATTCTTTTTTTCTTTGGTTAATAAACTAAACACAATGGAGAAAAGGAGTAATCGTAAATATGTTAATGAAAAAGAGAACACAAGAGAAACCTTATGTGGTGTAAGTAAACATTGACGTAGCTCCACTTCCAACCCCTTCGTGGTACAGTTTGCTCTTCGATCTTAAAAAAAGGTGCAGAATTTGAAATAAGTAGCTTGTAACAAATGCTACATAAACAACAGAGAATAAATCGATGAAACAAAGGAATGTCCCATTACTACCACTTTGGGTGAGCTGATAGACCGTTTTATTAATAAAATATCATTAAACAAAAACAAAATTTTGTTATGTTATGTTGAAATGCAGAAGGCAAAATAAGCAAGAGGCCTAAAAGGCCTGTATCGCTCACCTGGTTTATGATACATGTTAGCCCGAGTTTTCTCTGGCCCTGTCACAATGTCTGGTGTAGGGCCAGAGCGCACTACTATATGAAAATATATACATGTATATAGGGGCAGGCTTATTACTGGACAAGAGTTATTGCTGGATAAATATGGCTTATAAAGGATCTTATATATAAACCATATTTATCCAGCATTAACTCTTGTCCAGTAATAAGCCTGCCCCTATATATATATATATATATATATATTGGTTTATAAAGGATCTTATATATAGGGGCCGCGGTGGCCGAGTGGTTAAGGTGTCCCGACACTTTATCACTAGCCCTTCACCTCTGGGTTGCAAGTTCGAAACCTATGTGGAGCAGTTGCCAGGTACTGACCGTAGGCCAGTGGTTTTTCTCCGGGTACTCCGGCTTTCCTCCACCTCCAAAACATGGCACGTCCTTAAATGACCCTGGCTGTTAATAGGACGTTAAACAAAAAAACAAACAAACCAAAATATGAAAACGTGGAATTATCCGACACCGTTTGGTGTCGCTAAGAATTTGGTACAAATACAATAAAATCGGGTGTGACATAACACCTACGTATGGATAAATTAGATATGTATTTACCCCAGAACACCCATTTAGTCCTATCTAGGTGTTTTATTTCGTCAGTACAGACCCTCGCTTTACCCTAGTCAAAATTTCGTACTGTTGACACGCCATTTTGTAAGTGACAGTACGACTAACCACTCGAATCGGAACGCGATGGACCGAAAAGACCACATATGTTTTTTTGTGTTTTTCTTCTTGCATGGTTTAAATTAAGAAAACCAAGCTTATTATTTACCAAAACATGTTACATTAAATTCAAAAAGGTATTATTTATAAATTATAAGGGGTAAAATATATAAAAATAAATGTTGAATTTTTTTCTTTTCGCTCCATCGCGCACTGATTTGGGTAATTAGGCCGCCCGCGACCTACATAGTTAGCAATATTGCGTCGAGTCAAGTATGAAATTTTGACTAGCGTAAAACGAGGGTCTATACGGACGGAATAAAACACCTAGATGGGACTAAATGGGTGTTCTGGGGTAAATAAATATCTAATTTATCCATATATGTAAGGTAGGTGTTATGTCACACCCGATTTTATTGTATTTGCACCAAATTCTTCGCGACAACAAACGGTGTCTGAGAATTCAACGTTTTCATATAGTAGTGCGCTCTGGCCCTACACCAGACATGGTGACAGCCCTAGGGCCAGAGAAAACTTAGGCTAGATACATGTATGATTACGGGGTGGGGATCTCAACTGCTTCAAAAATAACTAGAAACGAAGTCAAGACTCAACATGACTGTGTGTTTAAATAACCTTAAAGTCCCTTAGGGGTGGGGAAAGCCCCCTGGCCTTATTTTTACATCAGGATTGTGTTCATCTCTTGATCTTAATAGTTTCAAAAATGCAAGAAGTCCTTTATATCAAATTAATCTCTTTTGCCCCGCCCCTGAGGCCCCTGGGGAGGGGAAGTTAGTCCCAACATTTGAATACATTTGAATCCAAGCCACCTAGGGACAATACGACCAAAATATCAATGTCAAACAATTGCTTAGTTCGAGAGAAGAAGTCGTTCATATCAATATTGCAAAATGAACCCCTTTTGCCACCCCCCCCCCCCCCCCCCCGGGCCCCTGTTGGGTTAGTCCCATCATTTGTATAAATTTGAATCCCAGCAACCTAGGGATTTTACCACTGAAATATCACTGTCATATACAGATTGAGTCCAGAGAAGAAGTCGTTAATATCAATATTGCCAAATGGGCCCTTTTGGCCCCGCCCCTAAAGTTCCTTAGGGGTCAGCCCAATCATTTGTATAAATTTGAATCCCAGCCACCTAGGGATGTTACCACTGAAATATCAATGTAATAAATTGCTTAGATCCAGAGAAGAAGTCCTTACTAACAATATTGCCAAATGGAACCCTTTTGGTCCTGCCCCTCGGACCACTGGGGGCCAGCCCCTTCATATGTATACATTTGAATCCAAGCCACCTAGGGATGCTTCCTACCATTTGGTTAAATTCTTATCAGCGGTTCAGAGGAATATGTCAATTGTTGACGGACGGACGCCGGACGCCAGACGCCACGGTCAGTCGGACCAGGTGAGTTAAAACGGAGGCAGTCATTTTTCTGCGACATTTTCAGTTCATGAAGTAACATCTTTGACCATTATATGACATAACAATCGATTTCTGACTGGCATCAAAGAAAAACGCCCAAAGCGTATATATCACTAGAGACATATGCAAATTTTTGCTTGAAGGAATTCATTGGATAACAGATTTTATGGTAACAATCAATCTTGTCATTATGGAAGCAATATCGTGAGGTCACATAAAATGACGTCACGCATGTGTATATGACGTTCGATGAATCGAAAAATGTGTCTTCTGTCAATCGTACAGATGAAAAGCATTAACAATAAATTGAAAGAACGTTTCCCGAGAAAGACAACAATAAAACAATCCTGTTCATATCATATATTATCACAAAAGGTTCGTTTCATAAGAGAATATTTGTATTTGCTCTTTAAATAACCGATATTAAAGCGCTTTTAAGCGTAATTCACTGAAGGAAAGTAATACCAGGCGTAATTTGTTTTTCTATTATAACACAAAACAAAGACTTTCCCTTAATTTCGAAAACTAAAAATGTGCGCAACCATGTTTTGTAAATACTTAAATCTGTTAACCTCTTATGCAGAACACTGAGCGGACTCGTCAATCGCATCCACGTGATTTCAATATGGTCTCTTGTTTATAAATATCAACCAGGTTTGAAGTTTTTCAGGACCCGTAAACGAGTATTCCGTTAGAGCATTTTTACGGTGTAAACTCGAGTATCGCTACATCAAAAACCGGTTTCTCTTTTTATTAGAGGAAACCACCGTTTAATGAGTATGAAATCCACAGTTAAAGTCTGTTTAAATCAACATTTCGTATACAATGTGTTTGTTGAATATGAAGATAAAACCTACGGTGAGAGACAGAGAATATTACAAAGCGTATTAAACCAGAACACAAAAATTGATTCATGTGTTTGCATGACATCAGATTGCTTGGCTATGAATAACTATCCTTAGAATATGCAGATGTACTATCAGACGTTTGTTCCCGTGTTTCCCAACAGGTGGCACTGATTGATGCGACATCAAAAATTAATGTTTTCTTTAATAGTGATTTATTACAGACATTGTGAGGGCATCATGATATGAGGTAAAGAAATGCTTATTATAAAGATAATCTTCAGTGTTGTGACATCATTTGGCAGAATGAATTTTATATCCGCGCCATAAAACAGATTCTTTATCTAACCGAGACATTTTATAAACGTTTTCGCAGTTCTTTTAAAAATCTTATCAACGTTCTTCGAGTGACGTATTCACATAAGAGACAAATTTCACTCACGGAGTTCCAATAAGTTATTGAAGGAAAGTATTCTTCCCCTAGCGTGTAAATGTATTGTAGGTAGATGGATTATATTGGTAGCCATAGTACATAGATACACTTGATTTCTACAAGTTTTCTAACTACATTCTATAAAGTTAGGGTCACTGCCACGGCATAGTGTGCTATTCCTTGAACGCCGACTGCAAATATCCTCGATATTTGTCTACACATATTTGTCATTGATGCACCTGTATCACAGCTGTTTGAGCAGATGTTCATTACGCCTCAGAAATTCTAAATCTTTTCCCCTTCCTACAGTTGTAGTCTTTTCCGCATCGTATCGCTTCAATTTCGTTGTCTTTGTGGTTTTTCGCTGATATTACGGACAGACTTAAAATACAACAGGTTTCTATAGCTTTTTCAAAGATATTCTGACCAACTTTGTCTACCTTTTGTAAATAAGAGGTACGTGTAGTTGCTGAAGTTGATAATTCTGTCTCCTTCCACCATGATGGCGGGGTATTTTCCCCAAACGAACGAGGAAACTATCAAAACACCGGCTCGATCAAGGTTTTCTCCGGTTATTCATATCCCACCAGATAAGAGTGATGAAGAATATAATTAGATGATACTTGTTTCTATAAGTGTTGTCAACTTTATGTTCTCATTGTTTTCTTTATAACAACCAACCAAAATATAAAAATACAAGAGATCCCAGAGGGATCTTGGCGCCCACCATTGAATGATCTTCATAGGTTCCATGTCAGATTGATCTTTTCTCTACTTTTCCCTTCATTTTACTAATCTGTGCAAATTGAGACATCCCTCCAGTACTTTTCAAACAAGGGAATCCTAGCTATATAAAAAATTTGAGATTTAACGATAATGGCTGTTTGTTTGCCAGGTTGTTTTCAGGACAGACTGGTCCAAAAATGCAATACAAGGGACCAAGGGGAACCTACTTATGAAATTTGAGAAAGATCCCTTCAGTACTTTGAGAAATAGAGATAACAAACTTCATTTGTCAAAATCCAAGATGGCGGTCTGTCGGCCATATTGTTTTCCAATTGATTTCAAAATGCAATAAGCATAACGAGGCACCAAGGGGAACATCCATATGAAATTTGAGGAAGATCCCTTCAGTACTTTCTCAGAAATAGCGATAACAAACTTCAATTGTCAAAATCCAAGATGGCTGCCTGTCGGCCATGTTATTTTCCGATTGGTCTCAAATCGCAATATGCATAACTAGGCACCAAGGGAAACTTACATATGAAATTTGAGAAAGATCCCTTCAGTACTTTCTCAGAAATAGCGATAACAAACTTCAATTGTCAAAATCCAAGATGGCTGCCTGTCGGCCATGCTGTTTTCAGATTGGTCTGAAAACGCAATATGCATAACTAGGCACCAAGGGAAACTTACATATGAAATTTCAGAAAGATCCATTCAGTACTTTCTCAGAAATAGTGATAACAAACTTCAATTGTCAAAATCCAAGATGGCTGCCTGTCGGCTTTGTTGTTTTCTGATTGGTCTCAAAACGCAATATGCATAACTAGGCACCAAGGGAAGCCTACATATGAAATTTCAGAAAGATCCATTCAGTACTTTCTCAGAAATAGTGATAACAAACTTCAATTGTCAAAATCCAAGATGGCTGCCTGTCGGCCATGTTGTTTTCAGATTGGTCTCAAATCGCAATATGCATAACTAGGCACCAAGGGGAACACACATATGAAATTTGAGAAAGATCCCTTCAGTACTTTCTCAGAAATAGCGATAACAAACTTCAATTGTCAAAATCCAAGATGGCTGCCTGTCGGCCATGTTGTTTTCAGATTGGTCTCAAAACGCAATATGCATAACTAGGCACCAAGGGAAACCTACATATGAAATTTGAGAAAGATCCCTTCAGTACTTTCTGAGAAATAGCGATAACAAGAATTGTTTACGGACGGACGGACGGACGGACGGAGGGACGGACGGACGACGGACCACGGACGCAGGGCGATTTGAATAGCCCACCATCTGATCATGGTGGGCTAAAAATCTAAACTATTCGAATTCTACACATTCTGGTAATAATTGTACTCTGTTTATTATTAGTAGTAGTTAACAGTACCACAAAGTAGTAAATAGCAATGAAAATAGTGCCTGATTACTGGTAGGTGTACCAAACCCTTTATCCGTCCTCCACGGTATGTACGTATCATCTCAAATAGATGTATTTACTTCGGAATGCTTACAGTGTTAAGTCGTCTGCGGTATCAAAATGCTGTATTAAGATTCAAGTACATTTGTAAAGTAAGTGACCTGAATCAGGTAAGACGATATGAAATGAGAAGTACAAAATGCGGCGCGCTACTAAAATTACTCCCCTATTTATATTGCGTGATTCAGCAGGTATAGCAAAATGCAAGTCATAAAATTATGATTAATGTAGAGATAAAAAGATATTGATAAATATGCATACATGTCCAAAATATGAAATTGAAACAATTTAGCGAAACGGGAAGATAATAGTTAGCACCACAAACATGCATGATACGACCTTGCGATTGTTAAAGCCACATACTCCCGAACAACCTAAAATTCGAGTTGCACACGTGTATTAATGGCAATCCAAGATGCTCATTCATGCTCTCCCAACATTAAAATGACCACTGGCCAGGACGCTGGACCGTTGTCCTTCTTAGATTAGTCTTAAACTAGACTAGTATACTGTGGGTTATAATTCGGAATTGTTTATAAAAGTAGATCAAGGTAACGGTCAAAGTCAGCAGGTCTGCAAAAGTAAAACCAATGGAAAAGTCTCGTTACAAGGCAAATATAAACGCCTTTTCTCGGACGTTTAACATACTGTTCAAAGGTAAAAGGTCACTTTAGCATTAGAACATAGTAGAATTACATGAATGCACCAGTGTAAAAGGCCTTTTCAGTAGAAATGACGTGTAATAGCTTTCAATTATATTGATAATATATAATATTCCAAATTGGATGCACCTTTCTCTAAAATGAAAGCATCTAAAAATTTTCAAGGAATATGCAATTAAGTATTGCACTAATACATGAGAAGACTGATAAAAGATTTACACTCCTGTAATTGTTTCTTTTCACAATTCTTTTACAGTAGTCAAATTTCTCCCAAACCATATGTGCAAAACTTCCTATTTGTCAACAGATTTTGGTCTGGTATCCAATGAGAAAACTCAAACTTCTAAACTTAAATTTGAAAAGTTTAATTAATTAAACACTAATACATTCCGGACCACTTATACCTTCAGATAATTAACAGCACTGTTATTTTATTGCAGTTCACTTCACAACGCGCATATTAATTAAATACATGTATGTCCATCCACTTGATAAGGATTGATACAAACACAAAGGTTATCACAATCAATGACTGGGAAATTACGTAGAACTATTAACAATAAATGCTTTGATTAACAAAGTGTCATTTCGAATGTAGGTTGAATTGTCTAGGATACCAAGAGGCAGAAATTCCATGTATCCAAATCCTTTATGATTCCTTGGGGTCACGGGCTTCTGGAAAGCAGCTAGATGTGGCTTTGATACAAGAGTTTCAATAACATGATGCCTTTGCTCGCATACCGGGTTCTGGTCTAACACAGTAAGAACGATACGACCGCTGAACGGCCATTCCAGAATATCATCATATTCTCCCTGCATGAAGTGAATGAATACGGACAGGTGTGTCCCTCTAGCACTATCCACACCATTGAGATTTACACGTATGCACAGCTTATATCCATAGAAGCTGGAATAGAACGGAGGGCTGTGAATTGCGGTAGTGTCTCCGTGCTCTGCTTCTCTACGGAACTTAGAATAGTTTCTTATCTTCCAGAGGTATGTTCCGTTGCACGTTCTACCTTCTATGTCTGCAAGAGTACTTTCAAGAACCTTTACCTTTGATCTTAAATCTCTATTAGTCCGTTCAAGAGTGTCATTTTTCTGTTGAATTTCAACTAGTGATTGTTCGTGCCTGGCCAGACTTTCATCCTGTGTTGCATTCTGACATTTAAGTGACTGGAATTCAAAATCCTGGTGAAAGGGTAATCTGGGCGCGCCTTCAAGGTCTGCACCCTGGATGTGATTAGAGGTCATACTAACAGTAGACATGACTTGGGTTCTACCACTTACTGTTCTGTCTTCATCTCTTCGCCCCAACGTTTCACCTGATCTACTCGTAGAAGAGTCGGAAGATATATGGCTTAGTGTGTTGTCCGAACTGAACTGCTGCCTCAGTCGGTGGGGTAACTGAGGCGGCTGCGATCCTAACTGGGGTCCCAGCGCCATGCTGGCCTGAAGCAAGCCCGATAACGCGTTTAGTGAGGAAGATTGTTGTTCCCCTTCTTCCCCTTGGCCACTCTGATTGGAGGGCTGCCGTGTGATGTCAATTGAGGTACTGGGATTGAACTGGAGTAGACGTACAAGCGAAACGATGGTTGTACACATTTGCTGCATGTGGTCTTGTTGACAGTGTTGCATGTGTTTCGCCATCGCCTGTCGTTCAACCTATAATTTAATCATAATTAATCCTTTAAAAAGTTAGCTATTGTATACATAATCATCCATTAGTTATTAGGGCTGTTCACAAAATAAGTGGATACTACAAAATATATTCAAACATAAAGATATAATGATTAAACTAGAATAATGCCAGTCTCACATTCACAAGTTTGTGGCGCTTATGTAGAATTCAATTTATTTCCTATACTAACCCCACCCGCCTTGCAAGTATTTGAAAAGCAAGGAAATAAGCGTACGAGAATTAATAGAATATCTCGTGCTTGTAAATTGAACAATGAACATAATGAAGGATATAATCCTTTTTTTCTTTTTGAATTCATTTATTTTGTTCATCGAGTGAAATCACTGTGATAACAATCTCATATAATATAATACCCTTAATCATGGCTTTTAATTTTACCGGAAAAGGGAACTTTAATAGTGCTTTATAAAATATGAATATACAAGTGAAGTTTTTAAATTTTAGTAACGTTGGTATATATGAATGAGACTAATTTTTACACCGTTTTATCCATCACAGCGACATATTGTTAATGTATATTAACTTCGATAGAATTTTGAGCTAAACGAATTATGTACAAACGAAAATGGTTCCTTATGTCGTGCACGTAACACATAGAAATCGGAAAAAGCAGATACCCATTATCATAAGACTACTAAATAAACAATTTCTGTATAAACCTACCGTTTCCTTACAGCCCAGCTCTTTAAAGTCACAATCGATGACCGCCTTAGGACAGTCATTGTTAAGGTGTCTTTGAAGCTATAACAAAACAAAATGGAAATAAACAATTTTGACACAGGATATGGGCAACAGTAAAAACAAACAGTGTCACAATATATATTGCTAGATTAATCAGATCCTAATGAAAGTCATTAGAATGTTTTATAGTATGATCTGGATAACTTTGAATAGCATAGAACGTAACATTTGCATTATGCACGCTTCCAAAACACATCACCGGATAGTTAACTTATAATCACTTGTATCTTAATATATCGAAACAATGGCCTTATATATCACGAAAACGATTTGGTAGCATGGCTTTATTGCATTTTCCATCATAATGTAGCATTACAGATTGATATCGTTCTTAATTGAATCCTGTTCCGTTTATTCGATTACAACTTCACTCAGTCAGTATCTTTATCTCTTATTATCATTTACGTTTCTGCAATATTTTCTATTGTAATCTACTATGGTTACTGTTAATAGTAAGATTAATAATAAGCTTTTAACATGGCAACATTTCTCTTTTAGAACTCTTTGCAGTTTCCTTATATCAAATTTACAGCCCTAAACAGTTTTACAGACAATAGTAACTTCACTTTTTCTCCCATATCCTAATGTAAATTTAATTTTTATTTCATTTCCTGTCGCTTCTTCGTAGCGAGTCGTGAGATTTGAATTCTGTTATTCATTTAAATTTGTAACGATGTGATGGGGTTCTATTCGCTAGTTTCATTTCATTAAAACGTGCAGTTATGATTGAGGTTTTGTAGTCAAATAAAAATATCAGTACCTTTCGTTAAATTTTGTCTAATGTCAATTCGTTACGGTTCCTGGTTTTCATGAATTTTTACTTCATCATATCACGCAACGTTTTGCTTTCAATTAACTTTCTCGTGTTTCTGGAGTGGCGAACTTCGTCTTGGCCATATGTTCGTTTTGTTTAGTTATGATAAAGTGACAGACAACTGGATTTCTGTTTCCTATGTTACTTATCTATTGATATAATTGTAAATATTTGATGTACATTTTAAAAGCATTTTGATAGTTTTATAAATAAATAATGGGTATAGTAAAATACGTCATGAGTTCTCGATATTGTTTACTTGGCCAGACAATCCGGAATGATGTCTCGATATTGTTTATTTCTGCAGACACTCGTAACGAGTTTTCGGTATTGTTTATCTCTCCAGACAATCCGTAACGAGTTCTCGATAGTGTTTATTTCTCCAGACAATCCGTAACGAGTTCTTGATAGTGTTTATTTCTCCAGACACTCCGTAACGAGTTTTCGATATTGTTTATTTCTCCAGACAATCCGTAACAAGTTCTCGATGTTATGTATTTCGCCAGACTCAAACCATAACAATACTAAAGATGATCAGTATGAATAAAATATAGCATACCTGTTCTCGAATCAATCCATCGTTTCCACAAAACTGGCATTGAACGTTTGCCAACGGACATATATCTACGTGGTCCTGAAGATATAAAATGAAAACCTCTTCAATTGTCCAGTCATCAGCAACAAATTTAGTATCAAATGTATATAACGAGATTTTAACCATGTAGTACATCGTGAAGAATTGAAAAACATAAATTCTATATAAAATAAGGTCATGGCTTATTTGTAAAACTGAAATATCACAGGTTTGGACAGCTCGTTTATCGAACCATTTACCAAATATGTACCTAGTATTTAAAAGTTGTTCATTTCATGAGAATAACTCTTGTTTGGTTGAGTTGTCCTTTACATGTTTTACCCTGTGTTATCTATAATACTTATCAAAATTACGACATCAAACCATCATTCCCCAAACAAATTAAACAAATTTCAGCAAGTATATATAGCCTCTAATCGACAAAAAAAGAAAATGCATGTACGCCATAAATAGGGCATCGAAACAAATTTTAGAATTTATGACTAAATAATTTTTATCAGCGATAATTCTATGGCGTCTAGCTAGCCTTGATACAAATGAAAGGAAGCATGTATAGTTTCTTTGTCTGAATTACCTGTAAATATTCTGCCTGTAATTCGGTATGACAAGTGGGGCATTTTACCATACGTAAGTGGCAAACTTCCTCTAAATGGTTAGTAAGGTCTTTTCTGAGCAGAATATGGCTACATCGGTTTGGACAGGGGATGCACGCAAATTCACATTTTTCCAGGTGTTTCTGAAAAAAAATCCATTTTATTTGTGAACTGTAGTTATACATTAACGTGTGTCTTCGACGATTCATACAGTAGTTGATGATTTTTTGCGGTTAACCTAACAACACAGAAACAACACAAGCTGTTCTGCTGTATTATTTTGAGCTAGATGGACAATAATCTGAATATGCTATTATAAGGAAAATTTTAACAAAGATGACAGATTCGATAATGATAAAGGTATACTAATGATGTGAACACTTAAAATACAACTGGTGATCAGGAGTCTAAATCAGTACCTGAAGTTGTTTCAGAACCACCTGGGTATCACAGCCATCCTTATGATTGGGACATTTTACTAATAAAGCTAGGATTTCTCGTTTGGCAAAATTATCAGGGAATATTTGGCCTTCGCCCAAAGGGGCATTGTCAACTGGGCAGCGTGGTTCAGCTTCCGTCTCCCTGGCAACAACAACGTCAAGCATACGTTAGATACACATAATACCTTTTGAATCAAAGTTAACCCTCCTATTAGAGTATAGCATGAAACTTAAAACTACATTTTTACGTTGAAAGTTTCAATTATATTGTGTGTCACTGATGATCAAGAGCACTAACAAACTTACAATTTACCAATAAACTGGTCAACAAGTAGGCAGCCTCAGGTCATTGCAACCACAAAGTATAGATACTATACAGGTGGCTGAAATCTAGGATATGTTTCTAAGAAAAGACATCTCCTTATTGTGATTAATCTGAAAAATGTAGACGACATGTCGGGACATTTTCACTATCAACACTACGCATTATAAAGATACTGCTGGGTCCTGCTCAACACAGATGGAATCAATAGTTGCCATGTGTCCAAAAATAGATACCCTATATATACCCGATATCCAACAGTATATCGTGGATTCTCTGTTCTTTTTCTTAAATTGTGACCTTGACTTGAAATGCTACAAGTATCAGAACATTATATCAACATTTGGATTTAAGGGTTTTAAGATTTGTAAAATTCGGCATGTAAAAACATCGCTCTCACAATTGTGATAATTATTCGCTAATTTAACACTCAAGTGTGATAATAACGGAATAATAATAAAAATATAGTTTGAAGCAGTAAAATCAATATATTGCTACTCATAAAAAACCGTTACAATGGCAGTTCTGAACGTTAACAAAGCGTCGGCAGGTCTTATCTAGCAGACGACATCTTGAATTCTCATTAGTTGTCATACAACATTGTCTTAGTAATGGCCCCGTTTACGAGTCAAATAAATTATTAAATAATAACACATCCGACTAGATATATGAACAATTGACTGGGCTTTCCTTGAGAACATGCAGCAGATATATCCAACACATTAATGTTACTTGGATTATGTAATTGTTTACAGTCAGTTCTGAACCAGGAAGATTTAAATCACCTACGTTCTATTTCTCTACCGGGAAGTGTTGATAGTTGTTCTAATGCAACTATACAATCTATGCTAGTGTATTCATATTTCGAATAAAGGAGTCCGGTGACAAATGTGCACATTAAATATCCGGCATTTAAATCAAATACAACTCTAACTAGGTAGTCAATATCATATGTTCAGTAGATGGTTACACGTTGGGACGTTACGCATCTTTACACGTTTGAGAGTTATGTGCATCTTTTCAATCGAAGTAACCAGACCTACTACTAACAACTGAAATTTAGATTATTTGTGTATTCAGTTAAAACGATTGTATCACGTTTACGTTATTCGCTTGACTTGGCCATTATTTCTATTATGAAGTAAAGCTGACTGAAGTATGATATAAACGCATAGTCAAAATTGAATTGGAACTCTTTTTAATGTCACTGCATGTGACGTAATGTGATTGTGATGTCACGATTGCACAATGGGAACATAAAGTCAATCACAGCTCTGATGAGTATTTAAGAATGACCAAGCACAAGTGTGTTGTAAGCTAAAGGATAGTTATGTAAGAAGACAAAATATTGCACCGACAATCGGATCCCTTTAAGGAACATTAAGTTAAGTTTATATGGCAACAATTTTTTTACATCTGAATCTAGCCAAATTTAGGTAACAATTAAGGGTGTCATCAATCGGTACAAGACAATCTCTTATATGTGAATCAATGTCATCCCAAAAGGTACTTGTATGTAACGTTTGGCAATCACTGGTGAAGTTTTAGTTAATTCCAATTGTACCTGGTTTACATGTAATGATAATTCGGTTATATATAACATGTTATTTCGGCAAACATGGAAACACGGTGTGTATACCATTGACACATCGTCATATAGGATACGATACAACTTCCATGCTAGTTTTTTTCAGTTACAGCATTCAATTTAGAAAACATTACAGAATATCTGAGAATAAATGTATCCTATTGAAATATTTCGGTCACCTTAACCGCACACAACACTGCATTGCAAGCCCATATCCTAATGTGAAAATTCACGAACTTATTCAAAAAGATTGACTTTGACATCGACCCAGGTGTCGTGTTTCGCAAAGGGTAATTTTCGATTAAATATGGTGACTTATGGAAACTGTACTGTGCGTTAGATATGTTGTGTATGTGTTCAAATCCTGGATATTCTGAAACATATATGTGCTATATACTGAAATGACCAGTGATTTTAACATTATATCTTAATACTCATTTTAAGGCATTTTTTTTCTTTTTTAAAATCATTTGGCCGATCAGTGCAAGTACTCAAGTATCAGAAACACCAACCTGAGCCATCGTTTAATACAGTTTTGACAAAATCTGTGCCCGCATTCCGTCTGGTATGGATCTCTTAGAACTAACAAACAGATTGGACAGTCATATTTGTCCTCACGCGGTAAAACAAATTCGAAGTCGTAGCCTTCCTCTCGGCTTTGATTAAAATGAAATCCAGAACTACAATCGCTTCCGCTTCCGGTGGCCATTTGGCCGGACCTGTGCACTTGTGAAAAATAGTTCTGCCGACTCGTGTGGTCACTGTTTCGGTCATAACTGGTATCAGTGTTCACACCAGAAACGTTTTGCGACCAAGAAAGAGCAGGTGATGAATCATGATGCTCCCTCTCTGGTGAATTATTACTGTCATCGAAATCACCCATGAATTTCACATCATTGTGAGCAAACGGGAAGTGGGAACTTCTCGCAGTGAACTGGATAACTTCATCTTGACTGTGTCTGAAATGGAATAGTTGATGATTTAGTTTAAATAAAATTGGGATCACAATCAATGCCATTTTGACATGAACTTATGGGGTTGTTTTAGTTTGTGTCCATGTATTGGTGCTATTAGCCTACACAAGGTATGATACAATATCCATTATAAGAAAGTAGCAGAAACACATTCATATGATGGGTTGACATGGAACCCAACCCGTAAGTATTTAAGTGTTCTGCTTCCATGTAAAAAGGCAACAAGTTATGTCAACTAATATCAATTCCTCTTGTTTGACCGGATGGAAGAGCGCGATGGGGTAGGAAATCGAAGTACCCGGAGAAAACTATGGTCGGGCAGATGACCCCAAAACCTTTTCGCGTCCGCACGTGGAATCGAACCCCGGCCATCTACATGAAAGGCGAGTGTTTTACCACTGGGTCACCCCAGTAATACAAAAATGTTGAACCAGGAAGTTTTAAATGATCAACGCGCCATTGCACAAATTATATGTACATAACCGAATAATATAATCCACAGGTCTACTAGCATTACATATACAACGCAATATATGTGTGACAGCGACTTATAGAAAGTTAACATATAGGCCTACCAATTACTGAATTACAAACAAGGCAATTATTCAGCCTTTTCCCACTGAAAGTATTCCGCCTAAATACCAGTGATGTTTGCCTTAATTATAGTTTCCGTTTGTTGTTTTGTATGACATGTATTGTGGATGCGAAAATTCACCATAATAAGCTGTTTAAATTCAGTTACGTGCTAAAATTCCATTGCGTCAAAATAAATATATCTAATGATAACGTTACTGGCCGTACTATCAAAAAGCATATTAAATCTAATAAATAGCTACTATTTAAAAAAAAAAAAAAATTAGTTTCTATAAGGTGTTAAATATACATCAAACAAAAACCATACCATGGTAACATGCTCATATATGTCGGTCACAAAACTGAAAACATCCGCCTTAAAGTAAATGGAAATTAGTGTGGTTCTCGATAAAGATGGGAATACCTCAAATAAAATACAATCCCCACGAAACACGAATATCCCATGTAAAATTTCCAAATGCGACAGGTCATCTTATTCATTGTCCATAGAATATCTCAACCAATATACAGATATATGTAAACCTTTAAAGCATCCAAAGTATGGTTAGTTTAAACTCTAATAGTGGTGAACCTCCCGCCAATTAACACAGATCTAAACCTGGCAGTGAAGTAAACGTTAGCAATGAACACGGACGCCAAAACAACATTCAGAGAATGATACAACTTGTACAAAAACTCTCATAAAAGAAAATACATACACGGTCTTTCAAAACATACCTTGTACAAAATGATAATCATCATAGCAAATAAAATCAAAGCAATTGCCAAAAATGATCAACCGATGCAGTATACCTTGGATCAGTGGGATTTATTGTTGTCATATAGGTAAAGTATACAGTGTTCAGTGACACGTTACTACCTTTATTTTAAATACGTATGACAAGATAGGTATATGTATGTAAAAAGAACCAGGAAGTTCAAGTCTACCTATACAACCTACAGTGTAGTTTTTCTTACAGAAGAGTTTTGAATTTAAAACAAGGAAGTATATACAAAACAAATGCTATATATATATTAGGGAGAGGTCATACCTTTTTTGCTCAAGTCCAAGTTACATGAAAACAGATTAATTTACTTTCAGGTAAACAAAAGTATGCTCGTGATTTACCAAGAGTCCGCAATCTAAATGAATAAAACCACACCGAGTTTAGGGTATTGAAACACAACAGTGATACAATTTCATGTAAATCAAATAAAAATCAATTCTAAGACGTTACCAAAAAGTGTTTTTAAAAGTTGTGAAAACGTCATTCAAAAACATCTTACAATGACGTCATACGACCAGATTGAAAAACCATCGCCTAGGCCTATTTTGAGCTGCCTATAACATTTGAATTCCGACACATTGGTTTTATATACCGTTTTTAATGTGATAAAGCGCTTGTGCCCCTGTAAGCGCATCCCGCCTTCTTTTCAGAAGAGAATAGTTGCGCTATTTGAAACATATATAATGCTCCATGCCTAACTGATCTGCAATATAACCTTCAGTCTTTTGGATTTTTTTCGCTACGGGTGTGTAATTGAAAAGGTAAAAGCTGTTTTTCCATCCAGATTTCAAAAGAACACTTTTCCCTGTACATGATTTTAGTATTAAGCACGTTTGTGTTATTGTAAACGAAAAGTGCGCTTATAAGGATATGGTAATTATATATAATGATTGACGGGTCCTAGAAGAAAGAAAGCTGCGTGATGCATTATTTTGTTTATTATTTAACGCCCTCTTAAAGGTACATGTACCATTCTCTTATTTACCAATGTGTTATACCTGGTGACACTATGTATACACGATATAGCCAATCAACATGTACCTTTAAAATAGAACGTTACTATAAAGGACTAATGAAACTAATGAAATGGCCTAGTTGAAAGCTTGTATCATCGCCGGGGGAAACGACGGTGAATAATTCAGACATTCGCGAATTTATTCCGATACCGAAGTTTATATAATGCTATATGCAGATTATATCCGAGTTCAGAATGTATTTATATATACAATAAACTGACAACACAACTCAACACGGATGTTCTGTTACATCCTGCTCCCTGGTATATGCACCAATGAAAGAAATACACAAGAAGGAAATGATAGCAATAATGATACATCGAAGTGCATTCCATGTGCTAATTACACACCCTTCGGGAAGTTGTATAACCAAATGTAAAGATTGCATCAATCTATTACACTGTAAACACACAGATCAAGCACAAGCTGTATACTGTTTTTCACAAAGTATTATCTTAAAAAGTACAAATGACTGAATCAATTAAAGATACAGGGCTACAAAGCTTGAGTTTTGATGTCATAGAAATTTGTCAGGATAATCAATATTAATCCCTATGCGTGGGATTTAAATATAGCATTTAAAGATATAGTTGAAGCGTAAATATACAAAATGTATTAAGAGTATTCATATAATTGATAACATGTTAAAAGCAATTTCGTATAAGAAACAAAACAAATATAAAAGAAAAAAATGCCTCTGCCTGAAGAATTATCTTAAATTTAATCACTTCATCACTTCAGAGTTGGGTAAACAACTGTCTATTACGACTACCCATTACGTTAATAAATACGGAGAAATGATTCAATACATGTTACATAACATAAAACTACCAATGCCCCAAAGCTTCAAACATGATTTACTGGTCTACTACATTACTGAGTACCGGGTTGATTTGATTGGTCAGTTCAACTTTATCTTATCAACTTCCTCAAAGTTATCGCACATAATAAATTGTACCGTCTAGATAACCGTCAATGTAAAAGCCGATCAATACACACAGGATACCCCTGTATACCAGGTATTCCATAAATAGCTGGGTGTGTAAACACTCCTGTACGTGATTACTAGTTATACAATACAAATCCACGTGTTAGTATTATATGAAACCGATATTGAAACATTTCGAAATCTTATTCTTTTTCTCTATGGTCTTTCTAATACCTTTGTCTACTACAAAATGATACGATCTAGTCTATCCCATATTTCCATACAATAGATATAAATTCATGTTGTTCACGTAACCGCTTGTGTCACTATGGTATACAGAGGTAAACAGGGATCGGTACTATTGACTAAGTTTAAATATATCTATCATTAATATATATTTGAATTATATTCACATGAATTTTTAAGTATAACCATTAAGCAATTCTGTCATTCATAAGATGCCTAAAATAGTCCCACGTGTCCAATAGCCCATTGAATGACAATAC
This sequence comes from Pecten maximus, assembly GCF_902652985.1. Lineage (NCBI taxonomy): Eukaryota > Metazoa > Mollusca > Bivalvia > Pectinida > Pectinidae > Pecten > Pecten maximus. The sequence goes on along the minus strand of NC_047024.1, from coordinate 29,986,758 downwards.
TAATGTATCTGGTCGTCTTATAACAATGGTATGTATCAATTAAATTGAATCATTAATAATACCTCACATTAGCTTTGCTAACAGATGTATACAGCTTTATATTAAAATCAAAGTGAAAAACAGTCATACATAACAAACATATTGTTTAGCGAAAAATTTAAAATAACAATACGTTATCAAGTCTCATAAAAACAACACAATATCTAGACTCAAGAAAACAAATACAATATCTAGACTCAACAAAACAATATCATATCTAACCTCATAAAAACAATGATATCTAAGACTTATAAAAACAATATGATATCTAAACTCATAAAAACTAGACACATCGTCCATCTACAAGTACGCGATGATTTTAAAATAATTTTCCATGTTCGACACACAAATACGAAAATTTTTTACCTGTCCATCAATCGAGCTTAACTCAAACCGATCTCACTAGCCCAGTCGTCAAACATAAACTAAATGAGTCCAACATAACCAATGCGGAAGTTAAATATTCAGGGGGAACTACCTTTTTATTTTGGCTTGCATTCAAATCAACTAGGTTTAAATTTGTTCAGAATGATGTGTAATGTTAGGTTCATAACAAAACCGCTCTGTAAAATGTGTACTCAAATACATGCATGTAAACATGTTGCAATGACAAAGAAATGGACAAACAGGCTACTTCACCAGGGCTCAAGCTGATGATACTTGTCTAGCTTAATAACCATTACCGTTTACTTAACCTACATTTCGTATGCTTACGTTAACTGGAGCAAACACAATTCTCAACAGTACACGTCCTCGCCAATTTATAGTATCCATTCCTACATCAACACGACTTTAAAATCCTTTAGTTTTATTTAGTTGAACGAACTATATGTAGGACTAAGTTATAATGTACAATCATTGTAGTGGATAGCTTTTAAAATCTGCTTTGTTATCAGACTTTTTGGAATCATTTAAAGTCATTCTAATTCTATTTAAACAAAAAGATCAAATTGCTTTCAACATGCCATATTTATTGCAGAAATTGATCAAATAATTCAGTGTATGAACCGGGAGAAATTCACAAGAGCTTATTCAGTGTATTTTCTGGAAGAAAAATAAGGGCGGAATTCGCAAAAGCTAATTCAGGTATCAACCGGGAGGAATTCACAAAAGGTAATTCAGTATATGAATCAGGAGGAAAGATCAAGCGCTAATTCAGTGTGTGAACAGGGAGCAATTCACATGAGCAAATTCAGTGTATTAACCAGGAGGAATTCACAAGATGCTAATTCAGTGTATAAACCAGGGGACATTCCCAAAATCTTATTCAGTGTATGAACCGGGAAGAATTCATAAGAGCTAATTCAGCGTATGAACCGGGAGGAATTAAGATGAGCTAATTCAGTGTATGATTAACCGGAGCTTATTCAATGTATGAACCGGGAGGAATTAACATGAGCTAATTCAGTGTATGATTAACAGGAGCTTATTCAATGTATGAACCGGGAGGAATTCACATGAGCTAACTTTGTGTGTATGAACCGAGAGCTATTCACAATGGCTAATTCAGCGTATGAACCGGGAGAGATTCACATGAGCTGATTTCGTTATGAACCAGGAGAAATTTAATAGAGCTGATTCAGTGTCTGATCCAGGAAGAATTCACAAGAGGTAATTTTGTGTTTAAACCGGGAGGAATTCACAAAAGCTTATTCAGTGTATGAACCAGGAAGATTCACAAGAGCTAATTCAGCGTAAAAACCGGGAGGAATTCACATGAGCTAATTCAGTGTATGATTAACAGGAGCTTATTCAATGTATGAACCGGGAGGAGAACCGGGAGGAGAACCGGGAGGAATTCTTAGTGTGTATGAACTGGGAGTTATTCACAACAGCTTATGCGGCGTATGAACTGAGAGGAATTCACAAAAGCTAATTCACAGTGTATCAATCAGGAGGAATTCACAAAAGCTAATTCAGTGCATGAATCAGGAGGAGTTCTCAAGTGCTAACTCAGTGTATGAAACGGGAGTAATTCATAAGAGCGAATTCAGTGTATGGACTAGAAGGAATTCACAATAGTTGTTTTAGTGTATGAACTGGAAGGAATTCACAAGAACTAACTCAGTGTATGAACTAGAAGCTATTCACAAGAGCTAATTCAGCATATGAACCAGGGAATGTATGAGAGCTACAACAGCATATGAAAGGGAGAAAATTCACAAGAGGTAATTCAGTGTTTAAACCGGGAGGAATTCACAAGAGCTAGAAAAAAACGTATGAACCGGGAAGAATTCATAAAAGGTGATTTAGTGTATGATCCAGGAAGAATTCAAAAGAGCTTATGCAGTGTATGAACTGGGAGCTATTCAAAAGAGCTAACTCAGTGTATGAAACAGGTGGAATTCACAAAAGCTAACGCAGTGTATGAACCAGGAAGCACATTATATACAAATGCTAATTCAGTGTATGAACCTGGAGGAATTCACAAGAGCTGATTTAATGTTGAACCGGAAGGAATTTACAAAAGCTAACTCTGTGTATGAACTGGGAGCTATTCACAAGAGCTAATTAAGTGTAGGAACCAGGAGGAATTCAGATGAGCTATTTCAGTGTTTGAAATGGGAGGAATTCACAAAAGCTGAGATAGCAGACTGACATATTTTACCGTAATATATAATTAATGTCATGTTTGATATCGGCCAGTGTTTGCAATATGAAGCATCTGAGAAGTACAAATTACAATATACAGCTGCAGGAATATGAACATGTACACAAGATCCAAATACTCCCTCATTGTCACATATCAAAACGTGTTTATATCAAACTAAGGCATAAAATGTTTCACAATAAGAAAATATGAACAAGTTTCTTCTAGTGTTACGATGAGCAAATTGCAATTTGATTTTCCTTATGGAGAAAATGGTCATGTTACTGCTTAATGTCAGATTAAATTGTCCAGTGAAATGAGATTTTAAGACAAAATCTTAAAAGAAACAAGAATTATTTACATGTAGTTATATCAAAAATTTATTACAGAAATTTGAATACAGTATGTGAAATAGGAGTGAACAATTTTAAAATAGTCTCAGAAGATTGTATAGAAATGTAAAACAAAACAAGAAGTCTAGAGGGCCTATATTGCTCACGTGAATATTTCAGTGACTATAGACAAAACAGTTATATCACAGAATTTTTTTTATACAAAACTTGTTCCCTTTCAAAAAAGAATGCTTCAAACCAATTGATTTCCCTTTCCCAAGGATGGTTCCAACCAAATTTGGACTGAATCCTGCCATTCAAACAGAAGGATTTTGATGAAAAAGCGTGGACCTGCCCGTGAGGCCCCTGGAGCCCCTGGAGCCCCAGCCTAATCATTTATACAAAATGGATTACCCTTCCTTAAGGATGTTTCAGACCAAAAATGGATCAAATGCTGTCATTCCTTTAGTAGAAGAATTTCCATTATTTCCCCTACTGCCCCTTGCCGCTCACGACCAGATCACTTAAACAAGAGGCCCAATGGGCCTGTATCGCTCACCTGGCTCTACAGCAAATTTGCAGTTGATTGAGGTCATTTCTACAGATACTATGCTGATAACCAATTTATTCAAATATCACAGTAAGCTTGGTTTATTCATGTCAATAAATATTCTAGTCCTTCATTCCAGCATACTATTGGCCTAATATCAGGACTTGGTGACTCTTGGCTATGGCAAGATTTAAAAATATTTCACCCCTGTGACCTTGAACGTAGGTCAAGTCATTCAGTTGAACAAACTTGGTAGCCCTACACCCTAGTATGCTACAGACAGGCCAAACCTCAAGTACCTGAGCCTCTTGGTGTTTGAGAATAAGTCGTTTGAAGATTATAGCCTATTTGACCCATGTGACCTTGAATGAAGGCCAAGGTCATTTATTTGAACAAAGTTTGTAGCCCTTCACCCCAGCATGCTATAGGCCCAATATCAAGTCCCTGGGCCTCTTGGTTATCGAGAAGAAGTCGTTTGAAGATTATAGCCTATTTGACCCATGTGACCTTGAATGAAGGCCAAGGTCATTTATTTGAACAAACTTTGTAGCCCTTCACCCCAGCATGCTACAGACCCAATATCAAGTCCCTGGGCCTCTTGGTTATTGAGAAGTCGTTTGAAGATTATAGCCTATTTGATAGTTGACCCATGTGACCTTCGGGCAGGTGAGCTAAAAAGGAAAAGTATCCATATTTCTTATTATTGAATGCAATCAGCAGGCATGAAAATTATAATTTCAAATAATAATTCATTCATTTTAGTTGAAATTACGTAGCTTTGCAAATTGGTATACACATCCGTAAAAATGGGACTGAATGGTTGCATCAATTCAATGGATGTGTACATGCATAACTCTAATTGAAATTGGCTCACAAGTTTAGAATGAGTTGTCCAGACAAACATTATCAAAACAAGAGGCCCAATGGGCCTGTATCGCTCACCTGGCTCTACCGCAACTTTGAAGTTGATTGAGGTCATGTCTACACATACTATGCTGATTACCTCTTTATTCAAATATCAGTGTATGCTGGGTTTATTCATATTAATAAATGCTCTAGTCCTTCATTCCAGTATAATATTCGCATAATGTCATATTTCAGAGACTCTTGGCTATCACAAAATTATTGTTTACACATTTAAGCCAATTTCACCCCTGTGACCATGAATGTAGGTCAAGGTAATTTATTTGAACAAACTTCATAGCCCTTCACCCCAGCATGCTACAGGCCTAATATAAAGTCCCTGGGCCTCTTGGATATTGAGAAGAAGTTGTTTGAAGATTATAGGCTATTTGACCCGTGTGACCTTGAATGTAGGTCAAGGTCACTTATTTGAACAAACTTGGTAGCCCTTTACCCCAGCGTGTTACAGACACAATATTAAGTCCCTATGCCTCTTGGTTATTGAGAAGAAGTTGTTTGAAGATTATAGGCTATTTGACCGATGTGACCTTGAATGAAGGTCAAGGTCACTTATTTGAACAAACTTTGTAGCCCTTCACCCCAGCATGCTACAGGCCCAATATCAAGTCCCTGGGCCTCTTGGTTATTGAGAAGAAGTCGTTTGAAGATTATAGCCTATTTGACCCATGTGACCTTGAATGAAGGTCAAGGTCATTTATTTGAACAAACTTTGTAGCCCTTCACCCCAGCATGCTACAGGCCCAATATCAAGTCCCTGGGCATCTTGGTTATTGAGAAGTAGTTGTTTGAAGATTATAGCCTATTCCACGCATGTGACCTTGAATGAAGGTCAAGGTCATTTATTTGAACAAACTTGGTAGCCCTTCAACCTAGCATGCTACAGGCACAATATCAAGTCCCTGGGCCTCTTGGTCATTGAGAAGAAGTCGTTTGAAGAGTCTAGCCTATTTGACCCATATGACGTTAAATGAAGGTCAAGGTCATTTATTGGAACAAACTTGGTAGCCCTTCACCCCAGCATGCTACAGACTTAATATCAAGTCCCTGGGCCTCTTGGTTATTGAGAAGAAGTCGTTTGAAGATTATAGCCTATTTGACCCATGTGACCTTGAATGAAGGTCAAGGTCATTTATTTGAACAAACTTTGTAGCCCTTCACCCCAGCATGCTACAGGCCCAATATCAAGTCCCTGGGCCTCTTGGATATTGAGAAATTGTTTGAAGATTATAGCCTATTTGACCCATGTGACCTTGAATGAAGGTCAAGGTCATTTATTTGAACAAACTTGGTAGCCCTTCACCCAGCATGTTACAGACAGAATATTAAGTCCCTATGCCTCTTGGTTATTGAGAAGAAGTCGTTTGAAGATTATACGCTATTTGACCCATGTGACCTTGAATGAAGGTCAAGGTCATTTATTTGAACAAACTTTGTAGCCCTTTACCCCAGCATGCTACAGGCCAAATAGCAAGTCCCTGGGCCTCTTGATTATTGAGGAGAAGTCGTTTGAAGATCATAGCCTATTTGACCCTTGTGACCTTGAATGAAGGCCAAGGTCATTTATTTGAACAAACTTTGTAGCCCTTCACCCCAGCATGCTACAGGCCCAATATCAAGTCCCTGGGCCTCTTGGTTATTGAGAAGAAGTCGTTTGAGGATTATAGCCTATTTGACCCATGTGACCTTGAATGTAGGTCAAAGTCATATATTTGAACAAACTTTGTAGGCCTTCATCCCAGCATGCTACAGGCCCAATATCAAGTCCCTGGGCCTCTTGGATATTGAGAAGTTGTTTGAAGATTATAGCCTATTTGACCCATGTGACCTTGAATGAAGGTCAAGGTCATTTATTTAAAAAAAATTGGTAGCCCTTTATCCCAGCATGCTACAGGCCCAATATCAAGTCCCTAGGCCTCTTGGTTATTGAGAAGAAGTCGTTGGAAGATTATAGCCTTTTTGACCCATTTGACCTTGAATGAAGGTCAAGGTCATTTATTTGAACAAACTTGTTGCCCTTCATCCCAGCATGCTACAGGGCCATTATCAAGTCCCTGGGCCTCTTGGTTATTGAGAAGAAGTCGTTGGAAGATAATATCCTTTTTGACCCATGTGACCTTGAATGAAGGTCAAGGTCATTTATTTGAAAAAACTTGGTAGCCCTTAACCCCAGCATGCTAGAGGTCCAATATCAAGTCACTAGGCCTCTTGGTTATTGAGAAGAAGTTGTTTAAATGAAAAGTTGACGCCGGACGGATGGACGGCGGACGCCGCTCCACGGCGGGGTGCCTACAGACAGGCAGACAGACAGGGTGCCTCCACACACACAGACAGGGTGCCCCCCCCCCCCACACACAGACAGACAGACAGACAGGGTGCCTCCACACAGACAGACAGGAAGACATGGTGCCTACAGACAGCCTGTAGGACAGACAGACAGACAGATAGACAGACAGGGTGCCTCCACACAGAGACAGGGTACCTACAGACAGACAGACAGGGTGCCTCCACACAGAGACAGGGTGCCTACAGACAGACAGGGTGCCTCCACACAGACAGACATGGTACCTAGAGACAGACAGACAGCGTGCCTCTACAAAGACAGACAGACAGACAGGGTGCCTACAGACAGACAGACAGTAAATCACCCTCAGACTACATAGCAGGGTTAAATATAAAAACACATTTATCAGTTAAAACAAATTGTTACTGAACTTCACCATCCAGTGATACACATTTCAAATGTTTACTTGACAGGTAACATATACATTTATTTGAGCAATGAAGCAAAGGGTGGAGGACATAATTCCAAATATAACTCATGTACAAAACAGCTACCTTTGTCTGGACAACTCCTTTTAAACTCGTGAACCAATCTTAATTAGAGTTATCCTTGCTACCCATTGTATTTATATATCCATAATAACTAGTCCATTGTTAAGATAACCAGGAACATCATCCGAGGGTTGGAAATTTCTCTAGCACCGCCTCGAGGTACTAGGGAAGGATTCTATTGATCATATGAAATATGAACACTGATAATGTATGGCTGTAACTTATCTGGTATGAATCCTCATTAAATTTTGCAACAAGTGAAAATTTTCTGTAGTTTTTTGTTTGTTTTGCTATTATTTACAGAGACAATTTAATAATCGTGTATAAAATTGACATCAATCTAATGTATGTTGAAAAAATCTTCTTTGAAATAGCAAGTTCAAAGTTTAAGGAATAGAAAATTGTTCTGCGGGTCCCCAGCATTTAGATACTTCCTATTTTTTATGACTTTCGTATTTTTATATACCAGTGCATTTACATTTACAAATGGCTTTTATATTAAATGTCTGCCAATAAAACATGGTGGTGTTTTAGAACACATGGGTGCATTACTAGTCAACCAAACCAGGAAGTGCATCAGTTGTGCAACATCACAACAATCAAATGATAAAATAAACAGATGTTGCTATGACGATCCATTTGAATTTTAAAAAATATAATTTTTATATGTAAATGTATTAACAACTAAGATGTAAAATTAGCATTTGTTATGAAAATATCATAATCAAATCAAATTAAAATGAAACACAAATCAGCATTTGTAATGAACATTATAGTCAGTAGGTGTTTTGGTCAGTACATTTGACATATATTGTATAGCTTACCAGATAGAATCTCTTTGTAAATTGCAGGTTGGATGTGTGTTATCTGGAAAAAAAAAAGACAATTCAACAATTCAATATCATAATCATACAATGTACTAGAGATCCCGTAAGGACTTGGTGCCTACCACCGACTGATCTTAATTGGTCCTATGAAAAACTTTTTTCTTTTCTCTACTTTTCCCTTCTTTCCCCCCTTCCTTTTAATCATTTGATAACATGAGGAACCTACATACTGTATGAAGTCTAAGAAAGATCTAAGAAGAATTTTCTGGGATATATCAATAACCAATTTCAACTGTCAAAATCCATGATGGCTGCCTATTGGCCATTTTTATTTTCAGATCCGACTCAAATTGAACGGGCAACTATAAGGACCAGGGGAACCCTACATGTGAAGTTTGAGAAATATCCCTTTCAACAAATAGCAATAACTAACATCAAATGTCAAAATCAAAGAAAGCCACCTGTCAGCTATTTCATTTTCCATATCAAACTCATAATTCAATGGTCACAACTAGGCACCAAGGCAAACCTGCAAGCACATGAGAAGCTTGAGAAATATTCCCCCAGTACTTTTCAAGAAATAGTGATAACAAACATCAACTGTAAGATTCAAAGATAGTTGCCTGTCGGCCATTTTGTTTTCTCCATCAGACTCAAAACTGAATGGGTACAACTACAACTAAATATCATGGGGAACGGTACCTGCATGTGAAGTTTGAAAAATATCTTTCAAGTACTTCTCAAGAAAAAGTGATAGCAAGGATTGGACAACACATAGACCAGACCACAAGTATATAAAGGGCCATTGAACAGTTAACCATCTGATGACAATAACAAATGTTATTGACATCATATTCAAATCAACATGTTGTTAGTACGATTCATTTCAAAACCTTTATAGGGGAGATAACTGCTACATAATAATGCTGTACATGTAAGCCTGAAGACAGGATAACTGAATGAAAGTTCTGATATATGTGGTGTTTGGATATGCAACATTCATTCTACCATACTCATTTAATTTTGTTCTAAGTGACAAAGGGTTTAACATAACTGTCATTTATTCTCCAGAACAACATGCACAATCCATTCAGAGAAGTTTGTTTCAAGTTTCTTTTTCTTCTCAAATTCACCAATCTAGCGAGTAGTCATTATTACAAATATATAAATGCTCCCAGTCAAGAAAACTCAAGACAACAATTTGAGACATTCAAAAGGCTGTCTTTTTATGGCAAACAACAAACTTTATTTTTGACACATTTAATCATCAAAATCGAGAATATTTCAACCAAGAAAAAAAATTTAAATATTACCTTGACTTTATACAGTATACACTCTTTGTGCTATCTATTTTTGCTTGCACAGTAGATTGTTTTTTTCTTCTTCACATACTGGTATGAAAAAATTAAAACTTGTATGAAGGAAAATCCCAATTAGAACTTTTAATTTACTTAACAGTGTTTTAAAATACTAGATACCAACTTGTGCATGTTCTTTTAGAAGAATTATGAAACAATAAGTACAAAGGCATTTGTGTTTTCTCAGTTTAAAAATGTAAATAACAATATCTAAAATATCTAGGATGTAGATAGTCATGTCATAAATGTGTCCAGGTCCAGCTCTGATACTGATTTAATATGTTAGGTGTATGAATTGACAAAACGAATGTATATAAAATGTCAGGTGGACAGAGATCACCTAGGTCAGTTATCAATCACCTGGACAGGTGAAGTATCTATTACTATATGTTTAGTACTTACCTGTGTAATATAACCACCATAAGGTGGTAACATTATTCTACATACATGTATAAAGCATACCTGTGACAAACAGATATATGCTAGATAGAATCCTTTTAAAATTGACTTCTTTTTTTTTAAATTATGACCACACATGCATATATTGTGCACCATATTCATATGACATATTGATTATAGCTATATACCTGGTATGAAACAAATTATATTTTTGAAATGTTAATTTCTGATTGTACATGAATCAAGATTTCTTTTTAGTCCTACACTTGTCAGTTTTGGATGAATTTTAATTAATATGAAAACAGCTCGTCTTGCATGTTTTATTGAATGTATTGATACCCATGATTTTTACTGCGGGTCAATATGCAATAATCTAACAAAAAATATTGATAACTTCCATCTACTTTAAATACAAATACACATAGCAGAGTATTTATTCAACCTATGACTAGTGTTATGTGCACTTACAAAAACTAAAAAGGGGTTCGCCTAATAATACCATACATGCACAAGAAAAGTTTCCATGTGAATCTAGGTAGACAAAACAACAATTGTTTTCATTTAAATATCTGTATGTAGCAAAAACAATCAGTCTTTCATTAAAAGATTATAAAGAGTATAAGCAGATTAGTTACGTAAGGATTTTCTTTTTATGTTTCAATAAGCTCACCCTGGTCCTCTTTTTCTGAAAAAAGTGTTTGGGTGTGCTTACAGGGGCATGTATGCTTAATAGGTTGAGTATGGTAATTAAGTTTACCTGTACACATTATTGATCTTTCAAAATTTATTTTTAAGATTTCTAAGATTTGGACCAAGGCAATTTTTTTAACAAACTTGAAATTTGAGTCCCTTTCATCAGAAAGTGAGTTAAAAACTTTAAGTATATTATTCCAACAAATTTAATTATCTTTACAAAAACATTTTACAAGCTATATAACATGTACAAAATATATGATCAATGAAAAATAGTTAATGTTCGATATGACAAAGTGAATTAATGATTTCAATCTGCCTTATTTTTGTCAAGACACAAAAATATTACAAAATTGCATCAGACAAAGAATATGAATCATGGTTACAAAGATGTTTAATGACTCTGTAGAATGAATGGCTTTAAATAAGAACTTCCAGGAAACTTTTAAAAGACTCACCAACTTTGAAAGGATTTGATTTTGACAAAATTAGGTATGATTAATCCCACTTATCCCACTATCCAATTATATCATTACTCAAGATTTTATGATTCGCATCAAACTTTTGAAGACTTATATAATTATCACCTTTAACATAATCATTGGTGAATTTTAAAGTCAATTAATTTCAAGTTTTAACAATGAACAGGTTGTTGTTCAAGTTCACAATATTTTGGGTTCTTCCATCTGAGCTATATTCACAAAGTTTCTCTCCAGCTGTGCCTAAATCATATCTCCAAGCCCTGGTGCCAATTTGCAAAAAGTTAAGTTAGTGGAATTTGTTGTATACCTAATATACATGTTTTTATAGTATGTTGCTAATTTTGCTTCATCAATCATAAATTCATTTATTTTCAGGTGTTCTTAGCTTGAAGTATATTACATATCAAAATTTGCAACAACATTTCTTTCAATTAACATACAAAAAAAAAAAGCTTTGACTTTTAATTTCATAATCTATAATTTCATAATCATAATCTATAACAAGTTTTTCATTTTCAACCAAAAATTAAGTATGAAAGGTATACCCTTGATTATTGTTAACTTTACATTAAGTTTTTGATATGATACATGTACAAAGATCTTGAATTGAACTTTACCAGGTATAGTAAATATTCAAATGTGATCTGAAATCACACTCAATTGCTCGCTTTCTAACTTACATTATCCTAACCCTGTCAGGATTAACATACTTGAGACATTTTATGTAACTCTCTAGATTCATCTTAATACATGTACTAATACAAACCTGGTGTTTCGAGCTGAGGAATCATGTAAAGTGACTCTTTCCTGTGAGAGAGATATCTATTTTTCAGTTAGCGTTGTGTTTCGTATTGATTCTTTAATATTACTTAGTCATCATCTATGTTTTCAACAAAGACCACTCAAAAGATTAAGCAACATAATGTTTTTAAAAAATGGGCCTGTATGTATACAGTATATATATATTAGTCTTGAACAGAGACCAGATTAACATTATAAATATATTTCTACCACAATACGCCGTGTTATTCCACTCTCAAGCCATTGTATAAATGTGCCGACAGTTGAATAAATATATGTTATATACCACTAGTGGTATATGACCTTCCAGTCTTTTGATTGGTCAAGGATTCGAACTTTGACCCAAGCTGCAATTGTTATTGACGTCATTAATAATCGAATGACGTCACATCTCCAGGTCCCGCAGGTCACCGGTATACTTTATTTGCATATGCGAAATTATACTTGGCCACCTTTCCCTTTGATTCAAGCCGATATTATTGTGGTAGAAACAGGTCACACAACTCGTGATTGTTAGATATGGAATTTATTTCACACTCGTAAGTTATTTTTTAAAAGTTGCAAAAGACACTCGCTAAAGCTCGTGTCTTTTGTTACTTTTAAAAAATAACTTACGAGTGTGAAATAAATTCCATATCTAACAATCACGAGTGTACTGTAACCTCTATATATCACACATCTTAAAGTTACCAGTCACCCTTCATCTCACACTACTAATCTCTCGTCTGTACAGGAATAATCTCTCACTGCCAAATAACCTTTCACAATGAATCTGCCTTTCCAAATATTCTATAACATGTACATGTATATTTATTGTACGGTATATTAACTTACATGTAATACTGAGAGATGACAAACATTTTACTCACACTGGCATGGAGTTCAAATCATTAGCCTTGAACAATAGAAACAAACCCAAAAACAGTGCTACAGCACCAATATGACATGTAACTATTTTTTCTTGAATCTATGTGTTTAGTGAAGTTTAAAAGGTTCTCTGTATCTCCAAACTATATGTACAGTAGGCCTATGTTAAAGGGAATTCCTCACCATTGTGTGGGATATCCAGCTGACCCCAGAGTTTTAGTAACTTCAAAAGTCAAATAACTATTTGTGTGAAATCCGAATGATAAAGACCCAAGTCAAATTGTCATGTCCCTTCAATCTCAAGAGTCAAATCGCACTTTGGAGGGTCAATGACATTATGCCGCAGAAAGATGGCCAATAATTGATAGAAGTGTCGAAATAAAAACATTCAACCTTACTTCAGTCAGGGGTGAGCTGATTCTGTACAGGGCTTCAGTAATATAATTTAAAAAGACAACCGACATTTCGAAGGTCCCCACCCTTTCTGCAAATACATATCACAGAGCAGTAAAGTAGAGTAATATGGTAAACATTATCGGTCAATATCGAAATTGGTTTGTTATTACCGTAATATTGATTAAGCATATAAATATATTATCATTTACATGGTGAACACAAGTGCAGTGGGAAGATTTTCCCAATGACAAACTATGTAGAGTGGGGTAACGTTATGTAGTGAAATGGGGGTATATACAACCAAAATACTAATGTAGCAAGCATATCCTGTTAGTTCACATGATAATATCGAAAGCTCAATATGAAGTTATGTCATCTTCAGAAAGGGGTTTTTACCTCGACGCGAAAAAACATTCCACGAATGCCAACTTCCTGCTGTCTTGGCACAGGATATTTAGGCCTAGGCCAAGCTTCCTGTTTTAGAAACACTGCATCAACTGATTGTTTGTCGGCTGCATAGCACTACACGTAGATCTAGAGCGTCCATTAGACAGAGATCTGTGGGGATTCCCCATTTAGGAAAAACAGCACTTTGTAATGCGATATAGGTCTAATATAATGAGAGGCTCCTAATGAGCATGACCTCTTTATACCCGCAAATGAGCGAACCTGAAATATGTCAACTAGGCCTATATTTTATAAATTGTAGTTTATAATTCAAATTCTTTTTTGACGAATTTCGACCTACACAGTCAACAACGATTAGGCCTACATAAACAGAGTAGGGGAATAAAAAAGATAGGTTAAGCTGCTAATGGACACGATATTATCAGGGACATATATATTCTATATAATATACAAAACTGTACATGTACACTGTATCAGTCATCGGCCTTTTATAAGCTATGCACATTGGGCCTCATTGATATAATATACATTGTATGTCCCTGATAGCATATCTTCGGAGCATATTACACGTTATGTATGAAATATAAGTACATACTTATATAAACTACAGCAGAGATATGGCAAGAACTTCGTGACGTTCCGGCAAAGACATCAAGTATCCACAAGATTACCACACAGATACAATCCACCTCGCCACAACAATACACCAAACAACAACATAGGTATGGAGAACTACGCATGCAGAATAAGAAGATTACTAGCCAGCTGCTGAAGAAATCAAACGGCCCTTTTCAGGACCAACACCAATGGCCTTTTTTAGGGCCAACAATTAAAAAAAACCCAAAGAGCCAAACACTCCTAAATAATTCGTTTTAGTAGAAATACAAATGTATATATATAATATCGTATATATTTCTGGTTTTAACTACTAGTGATCAATTTGCACTACATCAAGTACAGCCATAAATTTTGGCATGTATTCTTATTTAACAGACCCGTGTTTATGTTAAATATTCTATATGTCTACTTTAAATGATGTTTATGCCTATTTCAATGTTATCATGTAGGCCTACATTTGTAATGTATTTGTAAGCTGGGAGAGGGCATCCATGAGTTGAAATAGCTTGCCTAATCCTTTGTCTCAATCTAGATCCTATAATTGACAATGACATATGTTTAAATTCAATCCATTTGAACAGAAAATTAAACAAAAATACGACGTTTTATATATTGATATGTGTATAATATAGGCCTATGGGAGATTTGGGTAATTCGTAATGTCGTATAAACTAGGTTTTGATGAATAAATTAAGACAATGTCTTTAAGATAGATAAATTAATGTTTTCATTAAATTATTATTTGTCTGGCTGTTCTAGGGGTATTTTTTTTTCCTCAAAATATTTCACATTACAAAACTGAAACAGTATAGAATATATGGAAACAAGCTATTGTAACGAAACTGTGTCACTACGTCGTGTAGCGTGATGTCTAGGGTCTATCTTCTGACTTCAGGCACAGGTTATGTCAATTCCATGTGATCACAGATCACCTCCAGCGATTCTTGTTGTATTTATAAATACTACGCATCTACTCTAAGCATAACTCAAGACCAATATCAAATTCAACTCAATTATTTATTTATTAGTTATCAATAATCATTCAACAATTAACAATTCCAATAGTGCATAACAACTGATGATAATTTACAGATGACAACTTAATAATGATTTAATTAACTATACAATATCATGGAAGTTTAACTAGGGTTACAAATCTCTCTTTCCATATACCTACTATTGAACTCAACGAGTCATTATGATAATTTAATATAAACATATAGTTTGGTTTGGTTTACCTTGTTTAACGTCCTATTAACAGCTAAGGTCAGTTAAGGACGGCCTCCCGTGCGTGCGACATGCATGCGTGTGTTGAGTGTGTATGTGTGTTTTGGGAGGCTGCGTTATGTTCGTGTTAAGTCTCCTTGTGATAGGCCGGAACTTTTGTCGATTTATAGTGCTACCTCACTGAAGCATACTGCCGAAGACACCCAGCAGCACACCCCACCCGGTCACATTATACTGACAACGGGCGAACCAGTCGTCCCACTCCCAATATGCTGAGCGCTAAGCAGGAGCAGCATCTCGGCTAGGGGACAGAACCCAAAGCCTTCCTCACAGCGGCGAACGCTCAACCAAAGGCCAAAAGTGAGGCATTGTCAAGGGAGACATTAGGAAGAAGAACGTTGTTCAGAAAGAAGAGAAAAGATAAGATCCCAAATTTAGTCGCCTCTTACGATCATGCAATGGGGCAAGCAGGTATAGACTCAATTCGACCTTGTGTAATACAATTTAGCTACTAACAAGGCACGGTACAGTCAAGTATCACTGTTAACTGTTTAACTGCAAACTATTCAAGTAATCGTCAGTTAGCAAATGCAGAATATCACTTGCTACAATACGTAGAGAAGCCAAAGATCTACGTATTAATCATAATTAGTAGAAAGTAATTATACTACAGTAATACTCGTTTACTAGTTAATGTTATAAAATACCTAGATATCCTAATATATAAATTAGGATTTAGGCTGTACAATATTCTATACTCAAACTAGCAAATGTAGAACGTCATTGCTACTCATACGTAAAGATATCAAAGATCTACGTATTAAATATGTAATAGTAACCAAAATATTAGAGCCTTAAATAGTATAGCAAATGTAGAATAACATTTGTTATTAATACGCAGCAAATCAAAATCTCTACGTATTAAATACTAATAATCTCAACAATATATCGTTAGCAAATAGTGTAGCAAATGAAGAATGTCATTTGCTATGCATACGCAAAGGTACCAAAAATCTGCGTATTAAATATGATGAATTACAATAACAATCTTTAAAACAGATAAGCAAATGCAGAATGACATTTGCTATTAATACGTAGAGCAACCAAATATCTACGTATTAACCCTAGCAATATGAATGTGAAATATATGACGAATATGCTAATAATACGTAGTGATATCGAATATCTACATATTATCCCTAGACGGTATAACATTATTGTAAGAGTTGTTTCCCTTTACTTTATGCTACGATAGACTTGAGGCGTAGTAATCTACGGGTTTGTCAACAGGACAAGGATAACATTCTGAAATGCTCGCGGCCTTTTATACCTTTCGGGTGGCCATGTTTGCAAATTCTTCCAAATATGGTCAGAGATGCCAAAATTAGCCTTTTTTACACCAACTTGGAAGAATCTTCCGTGGAACTACAATCAGATAGTTCCGGAGTAAATTGTAAAATATGCTACTAACTTTCAATAAATACAATCTGTTAACTATACAAGTTTCTTATTAGCATTCTCTACTTTCTTACTACAATAAACTCACATCGCAATCATAACTACTTTTCAATTCGCATCCGAAGCGACAACCTAGCCCAGCTCACTCTTGAAAGTAACGAGAGGGAATGACTCAAATATCAAATACAATAATTTAGCGAATAGTAAACCTGGAATTATTACGTGCTGGATGTATTATGTATTCAAACAATCTGGAACATCACTGCTTTTACAAAGTAAGGTCTAAATAATGATACGTTATTAAATACAATGTCTTGAGACGCTGAATGCCTATGACGTAAGGCTGCAAACATGGCGGCCGTAAATGAATAATGCACAGTGTGATGCCCTGACCAGCCATCGTTCTGAAACTACCAGCTTCCATGTGATACTTTTAACTCACTGACACAAACTATACATAATACATCTGTATTACATAGTGGTTATACAATGAACACGTTCTTACTACACGAATCATCCAACAGCTGTGACAGACAGTAAACAAAAGCAGCTGTTGTAATGAGCATGACCGTCACGATCTTTACACTAATATCCCCCCCCCCCCCCCCCCAGCCCTAAATTCGCTTCATTACCCTCAACTTTAAAAGAATTGACGTCCACGTCAATGCTAATTAACAAATGAAAAAAAATCCTTTACCACTAAAGACAAATTACTGAAATAGTTTTCCTTCCACTAACTTCAACTACAAATGTATATACAGATATTTATTAAGTAATATAACACTAATCAATCACTTCTTTCAAAATTTCCTAACTTCCAAATTCCTTTCACTAACCGGAACTTATAACAATTTTTCATGAACTACATTGCATATATAAGAATCCATACACAAATGGTCTGGTATTCCGTAACCAAGCGACCAAAGTAAAAAAAAAATAACTTCCGCTGTCCTCTCATTCATCCGTGCCTCTAAACACACACTCTGCAGTAGTAATAATCTTAACTATACAAAAAACGTACATAGTGTTCAATATAATTTTTCAGTAGTTAATGGTTCCATTCCACAATGGTCTGATAGCTCCGTACCCAACAACCAAAGTTCACGAATGAGACAGATATATCTCCTAAGTACAGCATACACGGTCCGTATGGTACTCCATCAAGGAGATATGATTTATATTACTTGATAATACTTTAACCAAACTTCTCAAAACTAAAATTTACTGCAAAATATTTCGTCTACACGGACGGTTCACTAAAGTATTTTACCACAGACTGTACTGAGTTAGTTCCTTTTTTTTACTGCAATATACGATAAATCATGCAAACCTAAGATAAATTTTACCTTCCACAAGAATACATTACTTAATATAATAAATACGTACCTTGCCCATATACCTATATAATTTAATCTTTATAGTTCAAAGTTAACGGTTTAATTTTCCACGAAAAGGTCCAGCGGCACACCCTCCATCGAGTCCAGGCAAGGATCCAGTCCTGCGTCTCTTCCAACTGCCTCCAGAGCGACGACCAGACCTGCTGCATCCCTTCCTGTCTCTGCTACCTTCTTTACCGCCAAGTATGTGAAATATCGCGCCAGCGCTGACTGTCGATCTTCTTCCTCTAATGTCGGCATCCGCCCTCCTGGCAAACACAGGAACTGTGTGCGGCCAAGTATCGTCTGTCTGCCAGCAGACTGCCCACACAACATGACCGCCGCCATCTCCCACAGCAACAGTTTTCCATCTGGTGTCGCCTTCTTCCAATCCCGAGGAGGCCAGAGTAGGTCAGGTAATACGGAGATGGATTCATCCTCGACCTGCTCCCACCGTCGAGGCGCAGGAGGAAAGACCGGCATTCCTCCTGTCCTCAGAAGGCTGACAGCCCGAGCTCCCAAGGGCTTCTCCTCTCGAGTCTTTTCCTGTTCCACAGGAAGAGCGGAAGACTCACGGATCTTCTCCTCCTCTGGGCCTGCCGGAAGGGTGTCTGCCTCTGAATATGTCTCTTCTCCTTCTTCCTGGCATGCAGGAAGGGTGTCAGTTCCTGATACTCCCGCCCCTTCTTCCCTGGCCTGCAGGAAGGGTGTCTGTCTTCGGTGGGGACTTCTCTTCTTCCTGACCTGAAGGAAGGGTACCCGTCTCAGGAATCGCCGCTTTCCGTTCCGTGGGAACGGTGGCCGTCTCCGATGTAGTATCATCAACATCATTAGAGCTGAGTTTTATAAGCTTCCGGGGTGGTTCTTGGAATAACCCTGCCTCAAATTTGCCAAGGGTGATCCTTTCTAGTGAATGAAGCGGCCTGCAGAAGCCAAAAAACCCATCTGCACTCTCTTAAATGGCCGATACATGTTGAACGTCACTGGTCGACGAGGTGGCCGCTATTGATCTTACTAGCCGGACCACACTCGCTACCCTAGGAGTCACAGGATTCCTCCTTATGGCTGGGCTCTTCATAACCCTATGGACACGAAACAAGTGAGAGTCCAGATGTGCAGTACGACCCCTTGGATAGGTATATTCACACCCTTCATGGGGGCACCTCTCCTTTTGTCCGTGTTAATCCTGGATATGTTGGTTTAACCCCTTCATTGTTGGGCACTTCTTGTAGCATTCTATGCATTGGAACATTCTGTAAAATACAAATATTGAGTACATTACTTCTATGGACAAAGTATAGGCTCGTGAGTCCATATATAGTTATAGAAAGAGATTGGTATATGGGTTATGGTACATAAATCAAAATATTTCTTTCTTTAAACAGTTTCTGCTGGTCTTCTCTTCCTGCTTGAAAGCAAGGAACATCTGACTTCTTTCCTCTTGGCCCAGGAAAGGATGAGTCATCAGTGACGGTCGTCAGGCCCTGACGAAAAACTGTTACGATGTCCAAGGAGAGATCCATACATTTTTTACAGCCAATAAAGCGTATCCCTGCATTAATTCTGCCTGTTTTCCTGCACAGGGCCTATGTTAGCTGCTACACGCTAACCATTCTTACAACTTGCGGCGCTTTCCGTCCATGTATATGATAAAACAATTTCTATACTCTACTGTCTTTCATTTAGACCTGGAACGAGCTCATCCACTTCGGTGGTTTCCTAATTCTGTTTCCCCGTCGTAGCCCGTCCTGAGCATTACAATTTCAAGTTTTATTTTCCCTTTCGGAAGTTTCGATATTAACCTCCGACTGATCTGGTACGGACAATACCCTTGGTTATGATACCGTCTCTGACTCTCTTGCCTCTAAAAAATGTCCACCTCTCCATGAAATAGTTTAAGATTGTCGTGGTGTACGGGTATGGGTTTCCTCCGTCTGTTCTTCTGAATTAAATATACTAGGTCATCTCGTCTTTCTGTAATTAGGAATGGTCCGTTCCAACGACTTTGTAACTTAGGCGAGACTCCCTTACGTTTTCTTCTGTCCCTCAGCCAGACGGCATCCCCACCTGGTAATATCGCTGGTTGGCTCGATGATCATAGGTCTTTTTCTGCCTATCACTAGCCTCAACCATATTGTTGCGGGCGTTTTCATGCACCCGCCACAATCTTTGACGCAGTTTTTTCGACGAATTCTGGCAGATCTGAAGGATCATCTTCCTCCACATCTGGAGGCCTTCCATATAATAGGTCCAATGGTAACTCTATTTCCCAGTATATATCCAGTAGATTCATGTACAGATGATAGATTGACCAATGTCGCGAAAGGACTGCTCCAACTCCGTACCCACTAGCATCGCAGTCCAGTACAAATGGTAACTCCAAATTGGGATACTGTAGTATCGGCGCTGATGTAAGAGCTTGCTTCAACCTCTCAAACGATTCCTGACAATCGGACGTCCATTTAAAGTTCTCAGCTTCCTCAGTCAGTTTATTTAATGGTCTTGCAATGTTTGAGAAATCTTTGATAAACTTCCTGTAATAAGAGCAAGTCCCAAGGAAACTTCTAATGTCATGAACAGACTTTGGCTGTGGCCACTCCTTCACAGCTTCAACTTTGGCAGGATCTGTAGCTATTCCCTCGTCTGAGACTATATGTCCAAGGAATGACACTCTTTTCTTGAAGAAATCGCACTTTTTAGGTGACACTTTAAGACCAGCAGTACGGAGTCTGGTGAGTACTTCTGCTAGACGTTCTAGGTGGGTTTCAAAATCAAGAGCAAAAATGATGATGTTGTCTAAGTAAATGAGACAGGTTTCCCAGTGCAGTCCTGCCAGGACACAGTCCATGAGGCGTTCAAAAGTGGCAGGCGCGTTGCACAAGCCGAAAGGCATGGCGTTAAATTGGGAAAATACCACCTGTGGTTACAAAAGATGCTTATCTCTTTCGTCCATTTCTACCTGCCAGTAACCACTGGCGAGGTCCAGCGTCGAAAACCATTTTGAGCCTTTGAGTGCGCCTAACGAGTCATCGATCCTAGGTAGCGAAAAACAATCTTTTTGGGTCACCTGGTTCAATAAACGATAATCTAAGCAAAATCGTAGCGAGCCATCACGTTTGGTTACCAGTACAACTTAGTAATAAATTAACTAGAGTTTAGTAGTACAAATGACTTATCAATAGGAATAAGAAGGTACGTTTTATAAGTCACCACAGTACAATAACATAAGTAGTAACAAAACATTAAAATTGAAATGGAAATTGTTATATTACATCGGATTGGCATTAAGTATTGAGGGGGGAATGATTGTAATTTGGCCTGCTGTTTACTAAACACACAGCCATATGTGTATATGATATCACATGCCCAATAAGCATCAGCATGCATATTTGGCGGGTACAAACCGTAAACACATCAATACACACAATCACGTACTCGTTCACATTCGCTTCCACCAATCCACATACACGAGTCTTCAATGAACATATACATTGTACATACACCAGCACATATGCACATGTATTCATTCATCAATAGAACAGTACACTAATAATTTGGGTAAATGGTAATTCATGAATCAAATGTTCACATATGCGAATATGTATGTATACATAGGAAAATTAAATCAAGTTGTCATTTATTCACGGAGCAACGTTGATCCAGGCATTACCCAAATTATATAAGATATCTTATAAACTTTATAAGATATCTTATATCTTTATGAGATATCTTATATATATATTTTTATGAGATATCTTATATACTATATAAGATATCTCATAAAATATATAAGATATCTTATAAAGTATATAAGATATCTTATATATTATATAAGATATCTTATAAAGACAATTAAATGAGATATCTTATATAATTTGGTAAAATACTGGATCAACATTGCTTCGCGAATAAATGACAACTTGGCTTGCCATACATGCAACTTTGTCAGCTTGTTTGCAAGAATAAAATCCAAAATTACAGTATCGGTAAGACCCTCAATTCACTCGAGCAATCTATTAGCCCTTTCAATGATTTTACACTAAAAAGGTAATGTTTAATTCATATAAGAAATATAGGACTTTTTGACATTTATAACTACTACCACGGAATACGGGGATGCGACGGTATTTAATCCATTGAACAGGGTGGAAAAATATCTTAAAATTCATGCGATGACAACTTTTCATTGATGAATACATTTATCATAGAAAGCTACACGTTTTGTACTTACGTGTAAGTCCGCCGCACAAGTTACTGCCAACGTGTAGACGGTGCTCGATGACAGAAAATCATGACGTCATACACATAAGAAATGGCCCCCCCCCCCCCCCCCCCCCCCCCCCCCCCCCGTCAAGTTACGTACACGTTTGCTTTACCTCCCTATAAACAACAGCAACGCTATAATTTTCATTTTGAAAGGAAAAGCATGATAATAGAATGAACGACTGAACTTCATCGAATGCAGTTGTTCGTCGTGTACTCGTTAATCTGACAAAATCTTTTTGTGGCTTTTAAAAAATAACTTACGAATTTGAAATAAATTCCATATCCAAAAATCACGAGTCGTGTGACCTGTTATTTCGCGCATGCAAATAAGGTTTATAAGTGACGGCAGGGACCCGGTGATGTGACGTCATTCGATTATTGATGACGTTAATTACAATTTCAGCTCCGGTCAAATGCCACCGTGTCAACCAATCAAAACGCGTTTAGGGTTTATTCAACGTATGGTATAAAGTGAATGTTATTCAACAGTTGTAATGATTATTGCATGCCTTGGGAGGTGAATTACACCCACCTATTGTGGTAGAAACCAATCTTCACAAAGTTGATAAACATGTATGGGAAACCAAGATGTCATTTATTCATAATATCAATGTTGATTCAGTAACATACTAAATTATATAAGGTATTGTATATATTGTATAAAATGTCTTATTTATTATTTTAAATGTCTAACTTCTCCATAAGATATCTTACATGTTTACGGAGACATCTTTTTGTTTATAAGATATCTTACATATTGACAGGATATCTAAAGTTTATATCTTTTATAAGATACATATTATATCTTACAAAATCTATAAGATATCTAATAAAAGATCTAAGATATCTTATATAATAGTTTTTCTTTATAAAATATTTTATTTATCTTAAAAGATATATTGAGGGAAATGTTTAGGCATTGAACTATTATCAGATGCTAGTATATAATCACAATTTGGGATATACACCAATAAAATGTCACATGTTAGGGCGACATGAATATTTATCTGTCACCAATATTGCATTTATATCGAATGTATACTAGAATTTGAAAACAATAAATACTTATATTTATATTTTGACTTATTGTTCTTCAACTGAAACAAAAAGGACGTTGAATTTGTCGCTTACACTGACACAAGCATGTTCAATTCCCAGAAGAGCCAGTATTTCCGGTAAAATAATGAAGCTCCTCTGGTCACTATAAACAACGAGCACATACTATGGTTTGAACACTTTTTATTTATTTCACAAAAGTGTCATCTTGTTGACTTTTTAATCACAGTTGTTTACTATTTTGATGGTTTGAAATAAAAGCCGTCATTGTTAGATTTATGTAAACACATGATCAAGTTTGTATATAATGTTAACGAAGAAATGTCAAAACTAGTTTTCAGAGGTATCCATTTTTTAATCTTAATCTTAATTTTTTCTTCTGAAATGCCGCTATTATTATCATCTATGTAAGAAATTCGTTCTCCTTCAGGGAGAAATCTGCGCATGCGCTTCGCGGTATGTCCTCAATAGTTGTATCCACGGAAATGACTATTTGTCACCAAATGGACTTAAATTATTTTCAGAATATCAATTTAGAATTGATAAATGAAAGTCCTCCTGTGAAATAGGTGACAAATTCCAAGGACATTTCGTTTGAAAGGGTTTCCATAAATAACGGTCAGATCAGCGCGTCACTAGCAGACGACATTGACAAACTTTGTGTTTAGAATGGCGCTTACACACCGTTGCAAAAATTTTCGCTTTGATAAAATATATATAATTTCATAATTTTATATTCCTAAAGTTGCTATTTTTTTCCTTGACGAAAATCCGAAAAGTGATGTTTATTTGTATTCCTAAGCAAAATGAAAAATGCACTTCTTCATATTTTGAAATATACAATGCAATTGCTTGAACCCTTCTGATAGTATGACGAAGATTAGTTTTGATGTTATCTACTGATCGTGTTGTTTATGTCAAGTATCATGCTGTCCGTACAAAATTGATTTACTGAGACACCTGCGTCAATGAAAGGTCAATCCTTTTCAACATAATTACAGCCGTTACAGCTGTGAACAGGTGCTGGCCTGAACAATGCCTTACTTGATGAGATCACAACTTTAGACAATGCGTAATTTATATCGGATCTGTGGTTATTTTTCCTGTATTTTGAACCACACCCAAACCAGCTTTTAATCACGAAACATTGTATGGGGTCTTTGTTATTTTCTTGTCCTTTTTAACCACACCGAAACCAGCATAAAGAAAACAAAAAAAAACCCGTGGATAGAATTAATAATAGAAATATTAACTAAGAAAAACTTATCACAAAAGTCACGAAAACAAATCTGAAATACAAACAGCTACTTTAGTAGGATATTAGCTTTCGTTCTTAGTGGTATTGTAGAGAATTAAACGAGATACTTGGTCCTGTGTTTATGCGTATGAGTGTAAATGGAGGGGGGGGGGGGGGGGGGGGGGGGGGGGGGGATAAATATTTTATTGAGTATAACATGTAAAATTGGGGGGTGATCAGTATGAAACAAGGGGCCCAAAAGGCCTGTATCGCTCACCTGGTTTACTTCAGTTGAATATCAAAATAATGTTTATGTTCCATTTGCTAATAACTTTTTTTGTTGATGTATGATCATGTTGTGGGGATCTCAACTGCTTTAAAGATTTAACCCAGAAACAAAGTCAAGATTAATCATGATTATTTTAAAGGTAACTATAGGTCCCTTGGGGTGGGGAAAGACCCCTGGGCCTATTTTTACATCAGGGTTTTGTTCATCTCTTGATGTCCAGCAAGGTTATATTATATGATTATGGGGTAGGAATCTGAATGGTTTCAAAGATAAAACAAAATAAATAAGTCTTCAGGGGTGGGGGAAAACAACAGACCCCAAGGAGTGGGGTTGGGGGTGGGTAGTGGTTGGAGTGGGGTAGAGGGTGTCAGTCCCATTATTTGTATAAATGTGAATCCCAGCCTTCTGGGGATGTTACCACTGAAATATCAATGTCATACATTGCTTAGTTCCAGAGTCATTAATATCAATATTGTCATATGGACCCCCCCTCCTCCTCTTAAGCCCCCAGAGGGTTTGCCCCACCATTTGTATAATTTTGAATCCCTATCCCATACGGATGCTACCAATCAAATATAAGCGATGTACATAACTTAGGTTTAGAGAAGTCGTTTATATATCTTTAGCCAAATTGACCCCTTTTGGTCCCACCCCTCAGCCTCTTTGGGGTCTGCTGGATCATTTATAATTTTTGAATCCCCACCCCCTAGGGATGCTACCAGTCAATTAAGATTGATATCCATTGCTTACTTCCGGAGAAGAAGACCCCTTTTGGCTCCACCCTCTGACCTCCAGGGGGTCAACCCCATCACTTGCACAATTTTGAATTCCTATTCCAAAGCGATGTAACCAGACAGACAACTATAAGTTATATCCATTGCTTAGTTTAAGAGAAGATGTTGTTTACATCAATTTAGCCCAATTGACCTCTTTTAGCCCAGCCTCTCAGGCCCCCAGGGGGTCGGCCTCACCATTTGTACAATTCTGTATCCCTTACCCATAAGGATGCTACCAGTTAAATAAGATTGATATCCATTGCTTAGTTTCAGAGAAGTTGTTTACATCAATTTAGCCAAATTGAACCCGTTTAGCCTCGCCTCTCATCCCCCCAGGGGGTCAGCCTCACCATTTGTACAATTTTGTATCGAGCGAAAGGAGCGATATCAATTGCTTAGTTTCAGAGAAAAAGTAGTTAATATCAATTTAGCTAAATTGACCCCTTTTGGCTCCACCCTCTGACTTCCAGGGGGTCAACCCCATCACTTGCACAATTTTGAATTCCTATTCCAAAACGATGTAACCAGACAGACAACTACAAGTTATATACATTGCTTAGTTTAAGAGAAGATGTCGTTTACATCAATTTAGCCAAATTGACCCCTTGACCTCTTTTGATCCCACCCTTAATTTGACCCGCCACTCAGGCCCCGGGGGTCAGCCTCACCATATGTACAATTTTGAATTCCTACCCCATAACAATGCAACCAAACATATCTGAATAATATCCATCGCTTAGTTCCAGAGAAAAAATGCATGTTTACGTACACGATGCCTGACCAAAGTAGTTTTATGTCTAAAATGTCAGTTATTATGCAAAAATGGTTACCAAGAGGTCAATAATATCACTCATAATATTATTCTAATCCAATGTTTTGAAATCAATAGCTAATCTTCGCAAAAGTTTCAGACCAATCACTAGAATACTTTTACTCTTAATCCGTGGCGAAATGTAACTATACTATGTCTGTCAGCATCTCTATCTTTCCTGAAACGACATCTGATCAATGCAAAAGTCTAAACAGTTCCAGTGCTGTAAGCCCTACAAAATTCTTTTCAATATACTGTGTAGATGTTAATATCCGGGGAGGATTTAATATCTCACTATATTCTCAGTCGTTAGATAGTGTGGAAATGAATAATGAGCTAATATTTAAGTATACACTTCAACGTACAAGAGCGTTTGCTGCAGAATGCAATAACACATGGTTGCGCGGAATTTAATACTCTCGAAGTACATGTTTGTCCGACTGGGACAATCTCTGAAAATCCTCACATTGTATGTCTAAATGGTTAATTCGGTCCGTTAAATTTAAAGGCAATATATTTTAAGAACCAGCTTATTTTAATGGATATGTCATGTTTTATTATTTTACTGAGAATAAGTGTGGTATCTTCGGTGTAAAATGTAAAACTCCTCACCTATAGAGACTATATTATTATACCAAATGACATTGTGTGAATAAAAGTCTACTGTACATCTTCGGATACTTTTGTTGATACATTATATCACAAGCCCTTTGATTTCGTAAGACTGTTACAGTTTGTACATCAGCTGTCATACGTTATCGAGCATTGAATTCATGTATACGGCGTGAATTGTCCAGTTTACGACAACAATGTATAGCACGCCTCTGCACGTAAAAGCTCGTAAGCATGTTCCGTCTTTTAAATTAACTCGCGTTGGTCGTTCTGGTGACGTTCGCGTTCTGAATTTTGATGCTATAAACATCGCCCTTCCCACATACATAAACATTCTCATATAACACCAATAATGTACTCAAGTATCAGATGTTATAGCTTTTAGCCCCGCCCCTCAGGCAACCAGGGGGTCAGCCTAACGTTTATAATATTTTGTATTTCTACCCCATAAGGATGCTGCTAATCAAATATGAGCAATATTCATTGCTTTGTTTCGGAGAAGAAGTCGTTAATATCAATTTAGCTAAATTGACCCCTTTTGGCCCTGCCCATCTGGCCCCCGAGGGGTCAGTCCCATCATTTATATAATTCGAATTCCCACCCAATAACAATGCTTCCAGACAAAAATATATCTATGATATCTATTACTTAGTTCCAGAGAAGAAGACATTTACATACATTTAGCCAAGTTGACCCATTTAAACCCCACCCCTCAGGCCCCCAGAGTGTGTCAGCCCCGCCAGTTATACAATTTTGTATCCCAACCCCATAAGGATGCTTTCACACAAATATGAGTGATATCCATTGCTTAGTTCAATAGAAGTCGTTTATATCAATTTAGCCAAATTGACCCTTTTTGACCCCGCCTCTCAGCCCCCAAAGGGGCCAGCCCCACCATTTGTACAACTTTTAATCCCAACCACATAATGAAGCTACCGGTCAAATTTTGTTGAATCAGCGGTTATGAAGCAGAAGTCGATTGTTGACGGACGGACGACGTACGCAGGACACCGCGGTATGGCATAAGCTCACATTGGTCCTAAATAACTACTAGATTAGTAAAATTTTAAGAATAATTTCTAACATCTATATTTTCATTTTTATTTTAGTTCTAGAGGAATAATTTAAAAAAATAAATATGGGTTATTATAAAACAGTGATTTCAAATAATTGAAACATTCGTAGCACAGAAAGATAATGGTCTATTATATTGTATTGTATCGAGCCAATAGAATATATTAACAGATACACAGCCTTAACCAATAGCTAGAGAGGAAGACTTGAGAGATAAATGCCACATGTGGCTTTACCATATATATACAGCGTACGGTATAACAACGGCATTTCGTCATTCATCACTCAGCCTCTGCATATCTAGAGTATTGTCCGTCGGAGAATGGACATATCTCTGTGTGTGATTCCTGTGTTAATTGTTACAGGAGTCATAGGTAATATACTGACAATCGGAGTTTATCATCAGAAGTTTCTGCGTTCTTTCTCAGTTGGATTTTATGTTACAGCTTACTCAGTTGATAACACGCTGATACTGATATTGATATACGGTGGGTCATGGATAGCCAAAGTAACAGGATACCCTGATGCTGAAAACATGTCAGACTTTGGATGTCGAATAGCCCAATTCGGATACAGGATGATTATGCATAGCGGGATTTGGATAGCAGTTGCCATGTTACTGGATAGATATATATTTGTCTGCAATCATCAAAGAGCGAAATGTTTTTGTAGAATTGCTATGGCCAAAATGGTCTTGATTATGATTTTCGTTGGAGTGATGCTGATTAACATCCATTGCCTTTGGATCTTCGAGCTCAGAAATGGTTTTTGTGTCCCGCTTTCGGACAGCTTATATTATGTCATATGGAGCTGGCTTTCGGCCATCTGCCTCACATTTGCACCTCTTCTTATGCTTCTGATTCTGATCATTTTCATGGTGAACGGACTATGCACTTATTCAAAACCACCCGAAGAATCTGAAATGGACAAAATTTCTATTGATCTTACAAAAGCCATACTTGGACTCTCTATGATATATCTTATCCTCGCAGTTCCGGCTACTATATCCAACCTTGTCTACTTTATAATTCCTGACCACAAGTTTACTG
Organism: Pecten maximus; assembly: GCF_902652985.1. NCBI lineage: Eukaryota > Metazoa > Mollusca > Bivalvia > Pectinida > Pectinidae > Pecten > Pecten maximus. Next base: position 29,957,411 of record NC_047024.1, on the reverse strand, counting down.
ACTTGGAGTTCATTCAGGGTTTAAAATACGCTATAACAATAACTCATCTCATGAACTGTAGTAATCACGCTATTACTTTCTTTGTATGTGTGCTATTTTCGTATTCACTCCGTAAATCACTAAAAGACAGTATCTCGTATTGTCGCACTAGACCAGAAGGTGTCGGTAATGACATGCCATTGTTGATCATTTAAGACCCGACGCCAGTCATGTATGAATCATTTCTTATTGTCGTTTGTTGTACATTGTTGATCATTGAACTCGTTACAATCGTGTTATTTTGTCATCTTATGTGGTAAAACAGTGAACTCAAAATAAACTGACACAGGAATATGTATTACATTTTTTGTTATGTTAAGAGTATTTTTAAGAATTAAAATGTGCCATTTCGTTCAAACATTATGATGCCTGCTTGTAACAATGAAAAATATTGTTTTTCATGTTGCCGTCCCTGTCGTGTTTGTTCCTTACAAATGTTTTATCTACCAATAAAATGTTGTTTAGATTATATTATGCGACGTCGCCTTTTGTTTTGAACAATATATAACGGGAATATCAATTTTTATAGTACATTTAAGTATCATAGCGATCATTATTGATATTAATTAGAAATAACATAAAATATATTTCACCATGCAAGAGAAGATACGCATTCGGATTAGGATTCCATGGATTGGTCGCAACAATAAGATATCATCCGCCAACGAGATTTTTTGTTCACCATACTACACTATACACCATATTATCAACAATCCTAACAACAAATGGGATAACATTTACTATACGGAAGAATAAGGAAGACACTATTCACAAACGGGATGATATATATACGTGAAGATCAAGAGTGTAATTAACCATATTTACAAATTGGATTATATATGATATACGTGAAGATATACAGTACAAATCATGTAACAAATCGGATTATATATGTAAAAAATGTAATTTATTATGCAGCAATTAAGAAACAAGTGATATCAACTTATATCAATCAGGCGTGTTGACCCGAATAGATGCGCGCGAGGTGTCTCAGTGTGGGGGGAAACCGGATTACCTGGGGAATACCCACGTGGCCGGGAAGTTGACCCCGTACCTTTTCACGTCCGGGCGGTGAATCGAACCAAGGCCACCTAGGTAAGGTAAGTGCCATCCGTCAAATTGGATTATATGCAATACATGGTATATCGTATATAGAAGGACGAGAAGAACCTAAAACTCTAAAAAAAAAATGGATTTCATAGGATGTACGTTAGGATGAGAAGTATAAGGCGAGCCTTAAACTCTCAACAAAATGGGATTACATGTGATGTACGTTAGGATGATAAGTATTAGAAACGTCTTAAACTCTCAACAAATGGGATTACAAGTGATGTACGTTAGGATGAGAAATATTAGAAACGTCTTAAACTCTCAACAAAATTGGATTACATATGATGTACGTTAGGATGGGGAGTATTAGGATAGCCTAAAACTCCTAAGAAAATGGAATTACAAAGGGTGTATGGAATATTTAAATTTGGAGTGCCTGAAAGTTGTTCTTCAGACAGTGTTCTGATGTTCATTAAATAAGCATACTTATATTTGCGACCTTTTACTTATATAGTGATACCGGTTTTTGGAAAGAATTTGTCATTTACGTTTTCTGTAATTCCACGAATTCGTGTTGTCAGTATGTACAAATTCAGTAGGCGGCGATACTAAATCCTTAAGAAGATTTCACATAGCCTTCAGTGGACATTTAAGCTGAGCCGCATTTTCTTCCAGCGTCATTCCAGTCTCAAAAGAAACGTGTTAAACAAATTGTAATAATCGATATGATGCGCGAGCATATGTTTATGCATCTGATAATGTAAAAATTACATCGCAACAACAAACAAAAAAGATTACACAATGTGCAATTTTACACAATACATATTAGAATTGTTTGAAGGCCAATTTTTATTTCAAATACATTGGGTTTCTATGTTATACGGTGCGTGTTGATATGCATATTGGTTCTGTTTTCTTCACCCTATTTCTCATTTTGAGAATGTGACCAGTAATTTAACCTAAATTTGAATGGCGCATGGCATCGATAAAACAGAAGACGTTTAGTCCCTCGTACAACCTGGTCTCATTCTCTGCACTTTCCCAATGCCCTAATCTATATTTTTGTTAATGCTTTGACCTAGTGTTATATTTATTTCGAATTTTGAGTTCTTTATTTTCGAATGTAGTATTTGTATTTGTAAAATGCAATTTTAGAGCAATCGGTCATAATTTCTTAATAAAAATAAAATGCATGTTTACGTACACGATGCCTGACCAAAGTAGTTTTATGTCTAACATGTCAGATATTACGCAAAAATGGTTATCAAGAGGTCAATTATATCACTCAAAATATTATTCTAATCCAATATTTTGAAATTAATAACTAATCCATGTTCTTCGCAAAAGCTTCAGACCTATCACTGGAACACTTTACTCTTGATCCGTGGCGAAAAGTTACTATACTATGTCTGTCAGCATCTCTATCTTTCCTGAAACGACATCTGATCAATGCAAAAGTCTAAACAGTTCCAGTGCTGTAAGCCATACAAATTTTTTTTCAATATACTGTGTAGGTGTTAATATCCGGGGAGGATTTACTTTAGCCGTATTCTCAGTCATTAGATAGTGTGGAAATGAATAAAGAGCTAACATTCAAATATACACTGAAACGTACAAGAGCGCATGGTTGCGCGGAATTTAATAGTCTCGAAGTACGTCCGACTGGGACAATCGCTAAAAATTCTCACATTGTATGTCTAAATGGTTAATTCGGTCCGCTAAAATTAAAGAAAGAAACTTATTTCAGTGGATATGTCATCTTTTATTAGCGTACCATGAGATAAAATTCGATAGATCCCATTTACAGAGATTAAGTGTGGTATCTTTTGTGTGAAAGAAAAACTCCTCACCTATAAAGACTATATTATTATACCAAATGAAAGCGTGTGAATAAAAGTCTACTGTACATCTTCGGATACTTTTGTTGATACATTATATCACAAGCCCTTTGATTTCGTAAGACTGTTACAGTTCGTTATCGAGCATTGAATCAATTGATATGGTGTGTATAGCACGCCTCTGTACGTAAGACCACGTACGCATGTTCCGACTTTTAAATTAACTCGCGTTGGTCGTTCTGGTGACGTTCGCGTTCTGATTTTTGATGTTATAAACATCGCCCTTCCCACATACATAAACATTCTCATAATACACCATTAATGTACTCAAATATCAGATGTTATATCGATGTCAGATCATACAAACTGATAAAGACTTTACCACTGAAAGACACTCTAACCAGTTTTCCGGCGACACACATGGATTTTGTACAATGCCACCTTAGTTACATGGTTAACTGGTCAATGGATGATTACCTCTGTAGAAATTCCTCTATCATCAATTTGTTCATTCCTTCTGGGTCCCGAATAGTATGGTAATCTTATTGAAATGATAACTTATATTAAATGGTTTACACCGAAAACTGTATATAATGTAAAAGATTGGGGCGCATGGAGCACAAGGCTGACCAATGTTTTACATATTAGGCCGTTTGAGTCTGATATGTTATAAAACACACCATTCTTTGTGTTAATATAGGAACATTTCATTATCTGGTCAGTATGTGCAATCAACCGCGAAAGCTATTGATGAGATGTGTGCTATATAGTGCCCTTTTAGATACTAGGTATGTATTGGTACATTGTAACAAATTACTTCAGCACACTAAACAGTTGGATGACATCATTGATTTCTTCCGGTGGAACTGTTGTATCCATAAATTACCAAATGCATGTATTTATCGGCAATACATACTGCACAAGACCTACTTACTGGTATGTACTATGGACAACTAAGTCATACAAAATCATAACATCCTTTATAACCATCTTTGCAGTTTCTCGAATCCAGATGGCGCTCTATGCACCCTATCATCATTAATATGGAATCAGTGGAATTCAATTAGGAAAGGTATTACACTTCTCATTAACCCGATGTGTAATTTCTTAATGACGTTACGATCGATAGTTTCCTCATTGGAGGAAGTTAGTCATAATCTACGGCTGCAGGGGGCAAGGCTGTTTTTAGGAATAACAAGGAAATACGCCTATGTATATTTCGCTCTTTGATCAAGGTGTTATCAGTACAAGTATGATAAGATAGTTTTCTACTTTCTTCTATAGTATCATCACAAGGCAAGCATACCACAGCATTTCCTTGTAGAACACCCGATAAACTGACAGCTTTCTTTGAAATTTTCACAATATAAATTTGTTTGTGACATCACGAAATTATGACACGTACAAATGAAACAGCAAATAAAGTTAGATGTAAAGCAAATAGAGTAATGGCTTATTTAGATGACGTCAGTGTTATCCGGATCGATGAAGACCATGGGAAAGTTGAATGTTTGACATCATGATCTCATCGGAAAATATTCTATTTCCGTGTACTTATTCGTATGCCTGTTTCCGTTCTTGTCATCCTTGTACTTATGTTGCGTCTGTATGTGACTTTATCCCGATTAGATCAAGATCAGTAAGGCGACCTGGTCTTTCTGTACGTTACAACGCAAATTTAGTTTTTGTTCATATTTTGCCCTCGTTTCTACTTCAGTATTGTTGTTTTTCATTATTTCTCAATGGAGCACATGCCATTGCTTAGTTTCTGTATAGTCTGTCATGGCGTGCACGTGTAATTGACGTAAAATTGACATCGCGTAAAGACAGGCCGAGTCGGTCGCTATATAAGGACATAAACATAGATTAACGTCACCGGCCTATGATGCATTGCGTGGTTCGACAAATCGACTAAATGAGATGTGAGCACATGATCTGTTTTATTACGTGTTTACTATGCGAAAAACACGTGTTTGGCTCTGGATAATTTATTTATGTAATTTATTGTTCAATATTTTGTTTCATTAAAGTTTATAAGACTATTAACAATTTCATCTTTGGAATCACACGTGTTTATAAAAGACTGAGAAAATAAAGCACTGAAATCGGTATCAATACATAATGTAATGTATTCAGATACATGTATTTTTGTACTAGGACACGTGTTAATCTATGTGTGTAACGTGCAAACACGCATAACAAACATATCACGAGGATTAAGCAGTTCTCGTTTTACAATTAATACCCGATTTACTGCTAGAAATTTGCCGTATATAAATTAAAGTGACGCAACATTTTGAAGTGAGGGAATCCTACCCGAGAAGCCCCCAAATTACAATAGATAACCTAGTAAGTACATGTATTATGTATATAAAGGATCTTACATAAATGATTATGTCATATGGAATTTATTAAAGTTCAATAATTTGATATGCATGAGCCTTTAGGTGTTTCTAATAGAAAAATTAAGTCGACTGATAGTAGAATTGAAATGTGTCAACAACTCACAACTTTTAAATATGAAAGCGTTAAACGAACACTTGGTCTTTTGAACTTATAAAAATCTTCCGGAAAATATTCCTTAAATCAAAGTAAGAAAAATCCCCGTAACTGAAAATGATACAATGACTTTAGAGAAAGATATTAAACCGTACGAAAATGGTATTGATTGCGATGATTGACGAGAATGTGAGAGCAATGCCTAAAAGTGTAAAAGATGAATTGGTGACAAGAATGAAAGTTGAGAAAATTAGAACAGCTAGCAAAACAATATCATTGCAATGTTTGACCAGTGTTCGGGAAGTTGTCAATGAACAAACAATTCCCGATTTTCCTGAATAAATTGACCGAATTTGGATACCAGTTTTTGTGTCTTTGTTTACATCTAAGTTACAAATTCCAAAGGTAGACTCTTGGTTTTATGTGTATAGTTAACATTTCGACAATTGATACCGGTTGATAAGCCATATTCGTTTACCCACTGCAGTTTTTGCAACATTATAGACAGATCATTATCTAATGAATGAAACAAGTGACTGATGCGTAGCAACTGTGTAGTAAAACAGATCATGTGATCACATCTCATTTATTCGATTGGCTGAACCTCGCAATGCATTATGGATAACAGGCCGGTGTCATTTGAAGATGTCGTATGATCTCGTGTTAGCGAATTCAGAAAAAGATCAAGATGACACAAACAGGCTTCCATGGATGTTACTTGATTGATGATATTTCTATCCTAGTTAATCGTTGTTCGAATCTGCCTTACAGGTATGAGGTATACCTCTGAAATTAAAAGATCATTATCTTTAAACGAGAAGTGATCATTTATAGTTATGTATCAACTAAAAATCAAGCCTATAACTGGATAAATGTGTTTTAATCTATAGCAGGGATGTCAACCGGTTAATCGGTTAGCCTAACAATGGGCTGGGACCCGGATTGGAACCCCCTCCCCCCTGTGAACACCACACGTCGATCCTTACTAATATAATAAGCCATCATATGCCTATATAATTACATTTTTATTGGCAAAGTTTTGATAGTGATTACTATTCACCGGCTATCGATCGATCGGATTCAGGTAAACGTGGGGTTCCTTAAATTAAACATATACGTCCGTTTATTCGTATACCGACTTTGGTACTCGAGCTGTCTGCCGACCAAACAAACGGCTAGCCAGTTTACTGTTGACAACCCTAGATTATAGCTATTCACCTCGCATGTCTCGCTTGATTCAATGTTACTCGAACGATGAAAAAGGCTATTGCATCATAAAAGGCAATTAATGATGAAAGAAAAGTGGGCAACGATAATATTTTATATTTAAAAACAAAACATCATTTAAAACGTTAATGTCTATGAAATGAACTGAATATTTGTTTTTTGTGCGATCATTTCAAGCAAACAAATGCAGCTCCATCTTAATCCCGCGCTTCCCATCCCCCAATTTGTCATTTATTATTATTTATCTATTTACACCTTGCATCACTAACGATTTCGAGAAGGACGAATCAGCTGTATTCTGAAGTTTTAATGTTAAATACTCGGTATATACGGTATGTGTAGCTAAATTCACATCTATAGGCTCATACCCTTGTCATGTGAACATCCGGGGTCAGAGTGACTATTGGCTGACATCTTACTTCCTATTCATCGTGAGGTTAATATCACTTTCTAAATGAATTGGGGCATACACCAACCGATGGATGGTCCCTCGAGTATCATTGTTTAGACGACAAACGAAGAGTATACTACCTCACAACCGGCCATATAAGGAAAAAAGAAAGGTAACGTTTTTATGTACTTTTGATTGTTACAGTTCAGCTTAGTATATAGAATAACCGACATTAACTGTACTTTTTTTAATGTTATCGTTTTAAAGAGAATGCAAAATGGTTCAAATGACCTGTTAATAATTTCATCCAAAGGGCACATCTCTACTAATAAAAATGGGCAATCCTTACTTATTTTACGAAAATTTACTATATGCAAAGGTGCATACACACTTTTTGTCAATGGTCTTCAAGCAAGTCTAGATTATGTTTAAAGCTTGACCTCGTCATAGGGAAGATAATGAGTGCAGTAACACAGCCACAAGCCATTTTAAGGGAACTGTTCTCGTGATATTCATAATCGTAAGACGTTAGTTATGATTAATTCAGCGAACTTTATATAAAACAACATACAATATCACGGCACCTTAACATATACATTCAGTAATTGCTGACGTATAGAACCGCTTTATACAGCTTTTTCGCGAAACTGGTGATAGGGACCAAAGGAAAAGATGCCAAGGAAATCAAAATGAGCCAAACGGAACTAATGGTCAAGTCAAGAGTCAAATTTGTTTTATTTAAAGTCGCATATTAGGATAACATAGTAACATTAGCACTGTAGTGCTGTTTTTGCGACAGAGGGGTGTGATGTTCCATTTACGCCATAATAGAATTAATTTCGTGTTTTTGTGTAGACTGGTAAATCCAAAAGAGCACTGTTCACAATAATGTAAACTTAGTATGAAGGGTGGGTTTGATTATTTCTTTTCACTTCTATTATATGTCCAAGTCAATAAGAACCAGGGTCGTTATTTTGATAGGTAAAATGTGAAACAGAGATTCGGCCAGTGTCATGGCTAAGCTCTGTTTTACTAGCATATATGTGATTTAATGGGGCATCCTTCGTTTGAATAATGTTTAGGTCGTCAAAATCTAACTAACTAGAAAATATGTATTTTTCCAAGTAGTTAAAGTTATAATCTTTACATTAATAAGGCAGTTTTACTCTCAAGATAACCCTTATTTCTACCCGACGTATCACTAATTAACGCAAATACATACGGTATTTATATACGATGCGTCTTTTTCTTGTACATTTCGGCGTTACTTTTATTTCATGTAGGCACAGACACTCATATAACTCATATAATCATCGTTCGGACATATATTTCATCAATAGAAATTGTGCATGTTTCTGATGTCCGACCGAAGGAATGCCCCTTTAAGAGACAATAAATCATACGCATGTCGTGATCGATGATTGCGTTCCGGACTCGATTTCAAGAGAGGTTGTTTTAGCAACTGTCATCTGTCGTCAGGTATCTGTAAAATCTAGCTCACAGATGGTTTCTTTGCAAATTCACAATGCTAAATACACTGTATGCGCTTTCAACTCTAAAATTGACGCGTGTGTATATCAATGGCGGCTAGACGATGAAACACTATACTAAGGTAGTGTGATAGTTTCCATTTTATGCTTTTATCCATTTCTTTTCTAAACAAATTGGAGTTTAATGCTTTTTGGGTGAAACACCTGGAAAAACATGTTTTCGCATGCAAATTGATAATCATACAAGTGCACGGAGCTAATAAAAATGAAGTAACCATGCGCGTGTTTTATAATTCTTTATTACTAATGGAATCATACTATTTATTTTGCATATATTATTCATAGAACAACATTATGATATTTTACCACGAAATACTTTTTCTCATAATTGTCAACCGAGCAATTTTGAAATCCAGTATTGGAATTAATGAAATCTGTTGAATTACGGGACCTTTGCACTTTCCAATCTAGATATTGAAATTTCTGTTCACCAGTTGTAGCTACCTAGTCGCTTTCTATCAACCCTCTATACTCTTCGCACCACTGCCGACTCCAAAAAGAACAACACAACTGAATGATATCCCTTTCATCAAGGACGAGTCGAAGAGGGACAAAACAGCTGTATGAATTCCATATCATCACTAACGAGCCCAAGAAGTACAAAACAGCGGTATGGTGTCCTTAACATCACTGAAGAGCCCAAGAGGGACATCACTGACGAGTGCAAACAAAACAGCTGTATGATGTCCTTATCATCACTGACGAGTGCAAGAAGAACAAACAGCAGTATGATGTCCCTATCATTACTGACGAGCCCGAAAATTCCAAAACAGCGGTATGATGTCCTTATAATCACGGAAGAGACCAAGAGGGACAAAAAGCTGTATGATGTCCTTATCATCACGGACGATTCCAAGAGGGACAAAACGGCTCTAGGATGTCCCTATCATTACTGACGAGCCCGAAAATTCCAAAACAGCGGTATGATGTCCTTATTATCACGGATGAGTACAAGAAGGCCAAAAAGCTGCATGATGTCCTTATCATCACGGACGATTCCAAGAGGGACAAAACGGCTCTATGATGTCCTAATCATCACTGACGAGTCCAAAAAGGGTCAAACGGCTCTATGATGTCCTTATCATCACTGGCGAGTCCAAAAGGACAAAACAGCGGTATGGTGCAGTTTAACTCGTTTTTGCTCTACTGTATTCAATGATCTACTATACTTTCTTTTATTCTGGAATATTTTTCTTCAGGTTGGTAAAGTAATTATGATAAAAGCTATATGACACAACCAACATGATATTTAAGAGTGTGAAGTTTCGATGACTACACAGTCACCTTCATCAGACTAATGACCAATGTGAAGCGTGCTAGCACTGTCTTATGTAGTGTCTGAGATCTATTCTGAAGGCTGTCTTTATCATGATCCTATTGACACCAAATTCGAAAATAGTATTACAAAAAATAAAATAGGATGAAACAAGTGAACGAGAGGGTATGAAGTACTGTAGTATATTGAATTTTCCCATGATCTATCTGAATAACAATCACCTAATAAACCGATGTTATCTGACTCACTGAGATCTATGGAATTATACTCGTTGTAAGAGGCCAAACTAAAGGTGTGATCACGTTAATGTGTTTGTGGCACATTTCCGTACAAACCTATACATGGTACACATTGTCCACTTGAGATCTATCGGTCGTGTGATTTAACATACAACAGGAAGTCATTCATCATCTGACGTTAATCCCTCAATAAAATGTGTTACCAAGATAAGCTGGCAACTCCAACGGCATGGGAAAACTATCACGATATAATGGATCATTTTGATTGGTATAACCACAGGCAAATGCTAACGTCTGTGGTATAATCAACACGCAACCAATTAAGCATTACGTATGATACTGATCCTTTTAAGAAGTCTACTAACTCGCTCATTATAATTGTCTGAAGCTAATTCAAATGGCTATTTTCTCCCGAATGCGCTTTAAGAAATATTTGTATTACGCACGCCTCCAAATGGAAAATCTGAAGAGTTGTAATGTATGTAATCCAACATTTTACATTGCAGCTTTACACTGTCCAATGTGTGAGTTTTAAACTGATATGTGGAAAAAATGAGGAAAAAAAGTAAACGGTTTATAAAACAGTTCATTTACCGTATTTATCATCACACTTGAGTGTGCCTCTTGCTCCGATCGATGACATTGCGAATACCGTAAAATCCCCTCGGGATATTGAACCTCCTCATTCATATTTTGACTTTTCTTTTTACCTAGTTTAAGTTTCCTCAGACGCCTCCATGGTATCAGCACATCAATTTAGGCCTTTAGCATCACTAAAGAGTCTAAACAGGTGTAAGATGTAGTTTAAGTAACGTTTGGTTCTACAGTATCTAACTCTCAGTTTATATTTAAATGTACTAATATCCTGTGTGTTTTCGTACAATTCCTTGTAACTAAAGGAGTGTCGATGTTCTGGGTTTCAAGGCTCTTGGTCTATTAAAATGACGGTAGTTCTCACTATAAGATGGTTTACTCTTATAGATGACTTGCGCTATTATTTTAATGCAGAAAACAATAGGTATTACGGATAAGCTCTTTCTCGATAAATTAAGGACAATCCTGACAGGTTTCTATACAAACTGCGTAAATTGTAGTTAATGTGCTTATAACTGGTTTCAAAATGTGATATTTGTTAATGATGTTAGGTACTAATTTAATTTTTTTTTCTTTCTAACATGTTGCCTTGGCGTTTAGAATATTGTTTAATTTGGAAATATTTCAGTAATTGGTGCATTTGCTTTAAGCGTGTTGTCATTGTTGTTGATGTAATAAAGTCGAAAGTTGGAATGGGTATTTTTAATCTCTGAAATGTTTGTGCATTCTTTTACCAAAATGAATACAATGAATTTGGTGACGCGCTCCAAATATCACAGATTGTGAATCATAGTGTTGTGTTATTTAAGTTTCTATGCTTTAGTTTATGTTATAACAGTGTTGTGGTGTTGTTTTTAGTCAAGGCTGTTGACTATGATCAACATGTTTCATTTGTATATTTATTATGCAAGAGAACTGAATACAAAGGAGGAGTGCCTATTGAGGCCCTCTTGTGGCTGCCATCGATTAGTTTTATTTTTTTTGTATATTTAATACCTTGAGGTTAGGTGGTCATGATATGAGATGAAATAAGGGTCAGGTCAGAGACCATTTCGATTTATGAGGGGTAAAAGTGGCCAGTCAATTTCCGGATTGGCCACATTTTACGAAACTTATATTTTTTAAATCTTTTTTTCTTAATTATGATGCATTGAAATGTTAATAATGATAGTAATCTGGATCAGTTAATACATCAGAGGAATCAAAATATAAAACACTTTTTCAGAAGCAACCTCAATATCAATAGAAACTCATATATTTCAGAAGAATTGAGTTCAGTGTCTTGGTTTGAAGTTGCATGTGTTTTATGAAATATCACCATTTACTATTTGAGAAGAACAACACGGAAGGTACATGGAACAAGAATGCTAGTTTCAATTAAAACTCATCACTCGCATTTCTGTAGGGAGCGTTACCATCTTATTTTTACACTCGTCTCTTTATATCTTACATATAAATCATTGATATTCAGCTAACAAAGGCCGTGGAATGTCAAGTTTTATTTTTTATCCTTTTCTGGTGACAGCACTCTGGAGATGTTCAGTGGATACTTAAATGTAGTATCTTCCCCTACATTTCTTGCAGACAGCATCACATAAGCTTAAGCCTTCATTTATATTTGCTTTCAAGTATGACAAAAAGTTGGTTTTGATGAGGCTACAAAGTCTTACTCTAGACTAACCTTTATAACAGCTCACTGCCAGTGCATTGGCATATTAAGAAAACACGAAAAAACAGGGAAGAATTAAATGCTTATAATGAAAAAGTGAATATGAATGAAGAATTATAATCAACACATTTAAGTAATATCATTTGCAAACTGTTTCATTCAATCTATTGTTGCCCATTAAATAGTTATTGATTCGACCCCCCCCCCCCCCCCCCACTCCAGTAACCCCCTCCAGCCCCCCCCCCCCCCCCCAACAACAACAACGTTAAAATGAATTTTTGAGTTTGAATCATTTTAGCAATGAACAACAACGTTAAAATGTGATGTCTAAGCAATTGTGTTATATATTTATATGTATATTCGTTTTTTGAATTTGAATCATTTCAGCAATGAAGAAAAACAAAATTCCTGTAGATGCAGAGAAACCACCATCTCGATGGAAAAGAATTGAAGAAAACCCGGAGCATCTTCTGCACAAACTTCTTCTAAGCAGTACCGAAGAACATCAGTGTTTAAAGGCGTTGTTTGGTATAATATGGGGTGTTGTAACAGGAGGTATCTTCTACGTTCTTATCACATTCAGTTTTGGTTACGACTATGACGTTTCCGGTTGGATATCCATAGGGGTAACACTGTTAATGTGCATAGGTTTGGCCCTCTCCACTCACTTCCGGTGCGTTGTCATCATGATTGTTCCTACCCTCTGCACAGGACGAGGGAGGGTGGCAGTCATGGCAACCATATTTGGGATCCTGCTATCTGGACCAGTGATGAACATCTCGGACAACGCCAACCAAGTATCAACTAGTATGGCATGTACGTCCGAACTCATCTACAACCAAAGTCAGCTTTTGCGCAAGCAGTTGGAGGAACCCATCAGACAAATCGCTAGACAAATTCAGTATTCGTTAGAAGACTTGCAAGAAGCTGGACAAAGTCTTCAAAAGGCAATTGACCCAGTGAGAGAAGCAGTCGAAGATTTTAACGGCAAAATCAAGGAAGCGGCTAACGCCGTAAAAGAAGCAGCGCAGGTATGTGTATTTATTATGAGAGAGAGAGAGAGAGAGAGAGAGAGAGAGAGAGAGAGAGAGAGAGAGAGAGAGAGAGAGAGAGAGAGAGATGTCTACAAATCTATATTAATTCTTATCCTTTTGCATCGCTGTAAATATATGCCGGCGTAGTGTAAATGAATATATGTATATACAACCGTAGATGGCGAGGGATTAATACACGCTAACATATATATCAAACGATTGTAAACATTTATTTGAACGTGGACTTTCGTACATCACAACCTGTAAAGCGTGAGGAACAAGTGTCATATAATTATCAGAACGATTTTTTTATTTTTTTATTTTGTCAGAAATGTCATCAGGGAGTTAATCAAGTTTACCAGGATTGTGTTGATGGGATAAACACAGTCCGGCGTGACTGTGAGGAAGAGCTAGGAGTTATAGACCGCTTCGGAGACACAGTTAAGGACGGTGTAGAAACCGGGTTGGATGCAATAGGCGACGGAATTGATAAAGTCGACGACATTTTTAGAGGAATAGGGCGCAGAAAGAGATCCTGCGATTGGTCACTTCCATGGCAACTCCATCGTCAAATAAAGTTAGAGTGTCGGAAGGAAAGGAGGTAAATTGGTATATTATGTAGTGTAATATGTAGGTATGCGATAATTTTTACTTTTTTACTCACATATACATTAGATATCATTACGTTTTTTACTAGCGAAAAAGTGAACGTTATTCGGTTTTTCTTATATATAATTTCTAGATACGTGATCTAAATTCAATACAATTTCACAATGAGTTGCCACTTAGCACTGAGAAAATGTTCTTCAGCTAAAAATATTTCAATTTCTACTCCAATTGGACTCAATGAAACTACCAAACTCATGAATTTGACCAGATTAACACTGATCAGTGCGTATGAATACATGGTTAAAATCCTTCCGCGGAACGATTTCACTTTTTCTACATTGTTGTTATAAACATGGAATAATTATTAAAATTATCAAATTGATAATGTATTCTTGTATTTTATGAAAGACCAGATATGCTAGATACTTATATTTTGACAAAATAATGCTGTTTTTAATCCTAAAATTGCGGACTATTTTACTCGACCGACTAGACATGCCCAATCCGGAACTCCTCAGGCTTTTCCGCATTTGGACTTGCACAAGCTTCGAGACATTATATCTAGGCCGACTTTTTTATTCGAAAAAAAAAAACAATTGAAATATAAGGATTGAAACTTGATTTGGTCGATTTCATGGGGTCATGAATTGAGTTGCTCTTGAGACAAATTTAATGAACTGCTTAGTTGCTCTTGAGACAAATTCAACATGAACTGCTTCGCAGTTCATTAAATTTGTCTCAAGAGCAACTCAATTCATGACCCCATGAAATCAACCAAATCAAGATTCAATTCTTAATTCAATCAATCGTGATTCTGCTCGATGTTGTGGTGAGCGATAGTCAAGGCGTGGAATACATCTCGTGTTTATCAAGTGTCATCTTATAGCAGTAATGTATCAGGATCATGTCTTGACACCACATGTTCTTCCTCTTCTCAATCAACATTACCTTACGCTGCAACAGGACATCACGAGGCCCCATGTTAATAGGTTTTGTCTTGACTTTTTGACTCAAAACAACGTTTCAGTTCTTGATAGGCCACCATATAGTCCAAATATGTCTCCAATCGAGTATTTGTGGGACGAGCTATACAGAAGGGCAGGCCCTTATTCAGGAGTGGAATAATATCCCTCAAAGGGCACTAAACACTATGTTAAGAGAGTAAGAGCAGCGACCGATGCCAGGGGTGGGCACACACACTACTGATTTAGATTAGGAAACGGCGAAGAGTACCATTATTTTAACGGTATTCACGCAAACACCATGTGTAATAGGATAACAAAAGTCGTCAAATGTAATTAATAACGATAAAATAATCAAGAAACCTACAACATGAACAAATCATGAAAGAATCATGTAAAATAAAAACTATCGAAAATGAATTTCCGTTTCCTTCTGCCGCTTGTATATAAAAGCATCTTAACCTGTGTGGTAGATTGATGTATTTTTCGCTTTTTAAGCAGTTTTTTTTTTATATAATAGACTAGAAACATTTTTGTTGGCCGGTTGTCTGATAATGTATTATTGTCAACTTTGAACACTGGGTGTTCAGTATCGGACACCATAATTATTCTTGTAGTCCGACTGCAATCGCATTGACAGCTAATACAATACCACGCGTGTTCCTAGGAAAGATTTACCAGAAAATACAATTACCAGTATATTAGCGATTCTCTATATTTTGTTTTGCAGGCACAAGCGTTTTGCTTCCGGCGTTTGCAGAATATTCGATATTTCCGATGTGTGTGACGTGTTAAAGCCAGGAACGGCCTTCTGCAGCATCTTGAATACTTTGCAAGACGTCACCAATGTGGCACTTAGAGAAACGCGCGACATTATATTTACACTCACTGACTTCTTCGAGTTCGGCGTCAATTCAAATGCAGATTTGTATGGAAATATCAACTCCTCTCAGACTGCAGCACAGATCATGGCAAACGTCCGAGCGGATATCAAGGAAAGGACAGAGCTCTTCAATAAAATAATCAAAGTTTTAACGTACACCTTAGCCTTTCCTTTACTGTTTCTTTTCATTCGATCGGCGATGTACGTCAGGAATTATCGCAAGAAAGATTACTTCGATAACAAATACATATCGATGCGGTTTAAAATGTATGACGATAGACGAAAGCAACAAGGGAAAAGGTCAGTGTTACCACTGAAAAAGATAGAGAAAAGAAAGTACATCGACACTAGATCTAAACTCCTCTCCGCCACAGAAATGAAGATGGTCAAATCAGGCGTTGTCTCCGTTGTTCTTCAGCTGCTGATAACAGTAGTTACCATTGTCGCCGACTACGTTTTATTCTACGTCCTCATTATAATACAGCGATTCGGCAACGTCAACGTTAGCGTATCCGGGGATAGCAATGTTTCTCTTATGGTCGAAGGAAATGGATTTATTGCAAAGATGATAGAAAGTGTGTTAACGGCTGTCGAAATAGATACTGATTTTGCAGTTGATTTCAATATAACCCAATGTCTTCCTGATCCTAAAAAACCAAAAGTTCAAACCAGTTTTGTTCTTCTCGGTTTATATTTCCTGGCGTTCATTTTCATATTCACACAGGCATATGGTTTGCGCATGCGTGCCAAGATTGCCGCCTATTTCTACCCAGAACAGGAAAGGGAACGTATAAAATATTTGCATGAAAAGATTACTCTTAAACGCAAGTCTAAACTTCTTTGGTGTGCGAAAAATTTAAAATCCCGACGAAAGAGGAACGCCATCTTGTCCCACATTCCATTGGCTGGGTATATCGCACATATAACAGAAAGTTGTAACTGTGGACCCCAGACCGAAACAACGTGTCTCGGATGTCAAGAGGCATTCACTGGTGTGACGGAGTTCCATATCTGCCGTACTACCGGATGTGACGGCGTGTACTGTAGGGATTGCTTTATGGAAATGAACGAGAAGTGCGCGGTGTGTAAAACTACCACTAAGAGTATGAAGCGTGGAGCGGTCAATTGGCCGATGAGTCAGAAGAAAAATAGAAACAAACAATAAATAATCAGACTTTGCCATTGTAGGTGCTTAAATTCGTCATAAGGAATCAGCCCTTGTGTTATGATACTATAAGTGAAAATTGAAAAGAAAGCACTTTTAAAAGTTGTTGATTCCGATGAATCAGTTGATGGTTTCCTTAACGGGTTCAAGTCTCCGGTGACGGATACAGTAAGTGGACGTTGATGAGAAAGTTACACAGGATATTAGGCACATCCCTGTATATACACCAAAAGGCCTGTCGGAAAAGCTTATTCATATTATTATTTATAATTACATGTAAAAGTATATAAATTATTTTCGAATTTCTGTATTGTTTAATATTTATCCAATATACCCCCTATATATTTCACATGTACTTCCCGAATAAAGAATATATCTCCACATGCCAATGACTATTTTATCAATTAATTAATTCATTATATAAATAAGATAAATCAAATAGATTAGATAAATCAAACTTACAAGTAATTAAGCAAATATCTAAACTTGATGGATAACACATATCAACAAGTACATCATAATAACAAGTTATTTGTGTGCTCTGTAATATGAAATCAATAACTGCTTTGATTAGTTAATTACCGATATATTGGCGGATTGTTTTATCTGACTTCTTAGACAAATTCAGAATTTTATATCCTTGGAATACATTGTAGATAAATTGAGGCATCGTAATTTGATCAATGAAGGAAATTTGTTTTCCTGAGAGTGACAAAGAAATTTAAGGTATATATGATATGCAAATCAATATTGGTAGTCCGGTGGCAGAGTGGTATTCTGCCTGACAAAGGTTTTCTTCCGATACTCCGTTTTAACCCTCTCCCGCTCAAGAAGGTTGTAAGGTGAATAAAGAAAAAAATAAGATCAACCTACCGCATTTAAAAAGATATTAAAAAAAAAATAGCAAATCACGGCTGGTTGCCAATTGGATATTTAAGCGAAATTATACACATAAACACTAAAATAATGTATATCACTGTGTTACGTAACTAAATTAATCTCACATTAAATTAATTCTAATTATGAACATTTATACATTTATAAATGTTATGTGCATTTGTTGCAAACAGATACGTATTCTAAATGACTAAGACATTACATTTTATGCATGTAAAACCAAAGTGTTGCCTACCTTTCTGATTATTTTGTAAATATGTTTACATCTTTGTATCTTAAATAACGGTACCATAATTAATTTGAAATGTTCCCCGTCGACAGGCTATAGGTTTTGTACTTCCGTCCTTCCTTCCTTTCACACTTTATCTTGTCTGTGCGCTATTTCCTAAACTATTTGTCGAATTTCATACTTTGACAGCTGGTTCACCTTGATGAGGCGGTGTGACATGTACCAAATGTCGATTACTCTGCCCTACATTTCGACATTTTACCTACATCAAAAGATAGCCGTGGTGGCTGAGTGGTTGAGATGTCCTGAGACTTTATCACTAGCCCTCCACCTCTGGGTTGCGAGTTCGAAACCCACGTGGAGCAGTTGTCTGGTATTGATCGTAGGCCGGTGATATATCTCCAGGTACTCCGGCTTTCCTCCATCTCCAAAACCTCGCACCCCCTTAAAGGATCCTGGCTCTAAATAGGACGTTAAACAAAATGAGCCATAAACCACACAAATCTACATAAATAACATTTGTCCAGGCTCGATCTCCTACACTACTGGTTACTGGACTTCCATACCTGGGTCATAGGTTTGTCTAGGTTAGGCGTTGTATCGTGTACCAAAAGTAGATCACTCTGACCTACAGTTTTACCATTTGCCTATATCAAAGAAAAAATTCTGATGCTCTATCTCTGTCACTGGAACTTCTAACGTGGGTCATGGGTTCATCTAGGTAAGTATCCCAATTTTCCCTTTTCCTCTGGCCCTAACACCATGTCTGATGTAGGGCCAGAGCGCACTGTTATGTGAAAACTACAGGTACCCCAAAACTGAGGATACAGAGGTGACCTTTGCCCCATGGTGTACATACACACAAACTTTCATAAAAATTGGACAACATCTAAATTTCGACCAATTGGAGGCCAGGAATTTGCGGGTATTTTGGGGTTGTTTTCCCCCAAAAATATACCGCGCTATTAATGTTGACACCTACACCTACATACTAATTTTATCGAAATCGCACGATATCTAAATTCCCATCAATAAGAAGCAATCTCTGTGGCAGCCATTTTATTATTTTTTTTTACGTCCTTTTAAAAGCCAGTCATTAAAGGACGTGCCATGTTTAGAGGTTGAGGAAAGCCGCAGTACCCAGAGAAAAACCATCGGCCTACGGTCAGTACCAGGCAACTGCCCCACGTGAGCTATTGATAAAGGTTTCGGGACACCTTAACAACTCGGTCATCGCGACCCTTCAATTTCAATTTTCATTATGAATACGAACATTTTGTAACCATTTCTCCAAAAACGTTTTATTGAACTCCATTTAGTAGTAAAATAGTTGTAGCGAATTACTTTTTAAGTCAATCAGATGCCGTGGCGGCCATCTTGGTTGACCGATCAAAAAAAAGGTCCACTTCACACACCTATTAAATTATTGAAGAGAAACTACTGTGTGCCCGCCTGCCGACCCAAAGGGACACACCTTTCAGAAAAAGGGAAGGTTACTCAACCTGATATAGATTACGCACATCTGCAATGTACAAGGATTATTTCCAGCATGTTTCGTTGAAATTCTTTCATTTTCTCGGTAGTTTAGGAGGTGTAGCCGTTATATCGTTGTGTCTACAGACGGACAGACGGACAGCATGATTCCAGTATACACTCCCCCTTTTTCACCTTTAATTTGACTTTTGAAAAGGAGTGGATAATAACTTATTTAATATGCAAAGCCTGTAGCATGAACTAAAGTTATACAAGTATAATTGAGATAAGACTTTTCCTGTCTTTTGTAAATTAATTAGTTACAAGCCCTTTATTAAAACAGAGTACCACAACTTTTAACAAATCTTCGTATTTTTTTCTTGGGGAGGGGAAGGGGCTGTCCTACCTCCTTAGATCCTTAGATCCGGGCATGTACCATACAATTTTTAGTTAATATTTTATACACAAGTGCCTATTGCAACCTAACTGAGAGATTGACAGTAAATGTGTTTGTGAAACATTTCCGTGTAGATCTCAATAGAATTTAACATCCAAACGGAAGACATTCAACCCCCAAATATAATTTGTTTTCGAGACACGCTGACAACTCCATCGTCAAGAGAAAATTATTTCAATATCATGGCATTATTGTCGGAAATGAAACTGAATTAAACAAGCTGGTCAAATTCGTTCTCTCGCGAATGCCCTTTAAGCAATAACGGTATTACACAAGCTTCCAAAATGAAAATATTGTAAATTGTCAAGTATGTAAACAACATTTTACACTGCTACTCCAAACCGATCCGTGAAAAACTAAAATAAAAAATGAAGTAAAAGATATCAAAAGCGTCTATCACCGTTTCATTGCCATGATCATTACAAGTGTCTTTGCCTCAGCTGTCAACGAGAAAACAGTAGTATCCTTAACATTGTCCACGAAAATGCATTCTTTGTGCCCTACAAATTTTGTAAAACGTCAAAAATCTAAAAAAAAATTAGTGTTGATGACTCATCATCATCACCATCATCATCATCCATTAAAACCATACATACTCCTATACCTGTGTACATACATACACCCTGACCTGACACACACATACATATTCAGTTTCCTGGTAGCCTGATCAATCCTGTCGAGGGCTCAGTTTCTGTGTTGGTCATATCAACTCTTGCCACGTCAACTGAGTCACCGGCACGATTGACCACGCTCCACACTGATTACACCAATTACATCTAGCATGTAAACACTAAACATACATACACATTCAAAACAGTATTATACCCACATGCACATGAAGGAAAGAGAGATATATATAGAGAGAAACGGAGGGAGGGAAAGAGAGAGAGACTAGACAAGAGATAAGAAAGGCATTTTGATAATTAACATTCCAATTGTTATTTATTCAAGTGGTAACACAAACATATAAACTCCAGCAGCTCAAGCAGGGAGAAGTAGTTTACATACATGTTACGCATATATATTTACATAAATAATAATATTATCATATATTGTCGCACTAAATCAAACTAAAATTGTAAAGAATTTTTTTTCCCATTCATTTTCACATTTCAGCTGTGCACCTTCAGCTTTACTGTTTGCTATATACTTTTGAATTAATGAATGCATGAGGACTTGAGACTTTATGCAAGCATCTTGTTTTGTATATATAAAACTTGATTATTATCAAAATTTTATTGTCTATTCTATTTCAAGGAGAATATCTATAATTTAAAAAACACCGTCGTCTATAGAAATCATCCCTTCCAAACTTCTAGCCTCATCTAATTTTGTAACATCATACATATCTAAATAAGCAATATCCTCTGTATCATAGTTATCATCATATAATTTTTCATAAGAGTGAACCTCCTTGACAACAGCACCCTGATCTGTTAATGTAACGTCTTTGTCTTTTTCAATCCTAGGTATAATCTTAGATGTAAAATTCCTATTCTCTAGACTAAAAAATATTGTTTCGCCTTCTACAAACCATCATGCCCTTGATCGAATAACACTGCCTTTAATTTTATTTTTAATGTTTTCTGATTCTTTTTTCTTACCCTCTAATTCTTCAATGTCTATCTGCTCTTGTTCTTCTAAATTTTGAATGGTCTTCTTAAGATTTTTCCTCATTCTTATTTCGCTGTTTCTTTTAAATGATGAATAAGAAATAGTTTTACCCCTAATTTCCATGAGCAGAGTTTCAAGAAAAAGTTGGTCATTAATAACAAATTCAATATCTTTATCTGGAATATTACTAATAATATCCCTATTGTAGATTGGTAAACAATACTGACATTTTATATCTAGAATGACTTTTTTTGTTTAACGTGAGGTACTCTTCATCATATAATAGTGAAGAATTAAATTTCCAGAGCCCCTTTCCTCGTTTGAATTCATTAAACTTTAAATCAAGAATAGGGAAAGTATACCTGGAAAGTTATGTGTTTTAGGAAAGTATATTACCGCCAAAAAACGAATAAAATAACAAAGCGATACGTAATCTTGGAAATCAATGATTGACGTTAAGCTGATCTTTGATTTGTTCGAGATAACGAGGTTTGAATGTATATTTAAACTTCTGAAAATTCTACGTGCACTCTATTATCACTCCAAAGATAACAGATTTCGAACATATTCTATTTGCATCTTTGTTATACAAGTGCATTGGACACAAATTTGCCAACATATACTTAGCCTTTTCCCTATAGAACTTTTACAACATACATTAAAGATGGCATCTTTAGGTCGGGTCATTTAATTTCAGGTCGGATATTGCCTGGTTTTTGTTTTTGTTTTTGTTTATTTTTTCATGTATGTTACATCGAAACGCAAGATTTTTTATTCAATAATGTTTTAAAGATGTAGTTTTACTTACTTTATTACTAAGAACTGATTACTTCCCCGGGTGTGGCTATACTTGTTTTGAGTCCTTCCGTCCTTCCTTCCTTCCGCATTTTATCATGTATGTGCGTTATTTCCTAAACCATTTGTCGAACTATGTACGTTGGCAATGGGTACACCTACGTGAGGCGGTGTGTTATTTACCAAACGTAGATCACTCTGACCTACAGTTGTACCTTTGTTCTATATCAAATGAAAGGTTTCCCAACGCTCTATCTCCGATAAACCCTGTCACTGGAACTTCATTCTTTGGTCATGTGTCCATCTAGGTAAGTATCCCGAGTTTCCTCTGGCCCCGACACCATGTCTGTGTAGGACCAGAGCGCACTGCTATATGAAAGCCACAGGTACTTTTAGACATAATTATAATGTTTTAATCAAAGTGTTTTGTTATAGACGAGTGAATTATTGTATTATGATCTCATGCTTAATTCAAAATATATAAATATATATATCCTTATAGCCTTATAAAAAGTATTTATATTTATTTTAACCTTAATCTGTAAAATAGTACTAATTGCCTTCTTCAGCTTGAATGCTGTGTGCTTGTTAGAAACAATACGCTTTGGCTTTTGAAAAAGAGTAAATGATAACTCATTTTATATGCAAGTCCTGTAGCATGAGCTAAGCTTGTACTAGTACTGGAAATCATCGAGATAAGATTTGTTCGTGTCTCTTGTAAATTAATTACTCAAGTCCTTTATTAAAAAAATAGCCTCTCCCGAGTATTACCCGTCCCACGACTACATATCCTAGTCGTGGGACGGGTCATACTCGGGAGAGGCTATTTTTTTATCTGACAATTATTTTTTTGTGACGTAGGTCCGCGCCTACCCCCTGTGCAGTAAAGGTAATGGCGTGAAATCCTGTATTATTAGACTGTCGGAACAACATAATAACTGAAGTTTTAAGGAGCATGAGACAGAAAGAAAAGGAGCGAGTGGTCTGTGGGCTGTCTAGGCCCCCCGAAAGCTCTCGAAGAAATAGTACAAAATCCCGCGTTCTTTGAATGTAACTATATGCCTTACTATCAATTTCAATCAAAAGTTGCCAAAGTCGAATTTTCAAAATGACAGAAGAGAAATCAATATGTTAAATCTGTGAAAAGACAGGACAGGATTAGAAATTTAGCGGTTCTTATAGGCAACAGTAATAATAAACACTAATCTTTGTCTCGATGTGTGATGCATTGAGTTATTTAAAGATTTACGATTGCGATGGTATCGGAATATGGTCTCAATCGTGAGACCTGGAGAGAAAGGCACAGTAACAGGAGAAAGATAAACACCATCACACCAAACGACGAAAATATTTTTGTTTGTATCCGTGTTATTTGTTTTTGTTATTTATTTGGTATAAACATCAACTTTTGATGTCAACAAAAGTTTGAGTTCTGAATATGGCGTTGAAAATCCATTTATCTCAATCTCGCATACAACCTCTATTTCTAAATACCACAACTTTGGTTTTCTCAGTATTAACTGTTAAATTCCATTTAGCAAATTAATCATTCAGATTATCTAAAAGACTCTGTAAACCTTCAATAGTTTCGGAAAACATTACTAAGTCATACGCATTTAACTCCAACAAACTTAACTCACCCAAGTCATATTCTGTTGCACCATGTTCAACAACCGATGTTTCAAAGTCATTTACAAAAACTGAAAACAATAGAGGAGATGATATTTCCCCTTGCATTGATCAAACATAGTTCTCAATGTAATTAGAACATTTACCGTTAATTGATACATAAGATTTAACTGATTTGTACAATGACATAATGACAGATAACAAACAAAAACAAACGCTTTGCGGAAATCAACAAAGTACACAAAGTAAAGATCAACCTATAGCCGATGTACATATGTACAATTGTTATATTAGATTTAGAAATCGCTGACAGTATTGAACATAGCTATATGCACTAATTATTTAACAATTATTTTTATTTGACATATTTATTTTATTATTTTTAATGGATATTTAGACTATCGTTAACTTGTAACGATAAACATACGAGCTTCTTGTTATTATGAAAAACTAAAACAATTTGGTTAATGTCATCAGCCCAAAAGTTATTCAGTCAACGCAATAAAGGTTAGAAAACAAAATGATATTCAGTTCAACAAGAAACAAGATACAAGAAACTGTGTTTAACGTCGCATACATATAAACAAAGAACATATTAAGCTCATGCGAGCTATTATTGCGACAAACATATTGAAGTATGATAACAAAATTAGACACAACAAATACTACATTGAGAGATATCACTGGTAAATAAACAAAATAAAGTTACTCATGAATTGCATGATTTAGAATAAAAAGTTAAATATATCAAAAGTATCATATCAGACTAGGGTTTATACAGTATAAGTAAGAGCATTAAAACAAAATAATATCTATTTTCCAAGTAAAAGACATTAGAGGTTATCATGAAAGCTTTTGAAATAGATAATTTCTAATTATAAATTAAGATTGTAAAATAAATAGACACAGATAGCAGGTGATTGGGAATCCCCTACCTACCAAACTCACTGGTCTCTACACATTTTATATTAAAAATGATTAATAGCTCAGAGAGTAGGTGATTGGGAATCCTGGTACCTACCGTACTCTCTGACCTGATAGATAAATAATTACATGATTAAAGGAATAATAAATAGAAAGTTTTCTGACATGAGGTTAAAGTAAACAGTAAAAATGTAAAAAAAAAAAAAAACACACACACAATAAAATGCCTATAGACATGGCCGGAGCAAACAAACGGAAGAATCAGGATTTGCAGATATTGCACAAACAGATGGGACCATCCAAGGAGTGGACCAGCCTCCTGAATAACCTGAAGTTTTCTACTCTTCAAAAGTCATTGGGGAGACTGTTCCACACCCGAGCGGCCTCAAAAGCAAATGACTTCTGACCCCATACCTCACAGTGTTTACCCCATACCTCACAGTGTTTACCCCATACCTCACAGTGTATACCCTGGACACCTCAGTCATATACCTCACAGTGTTTACCCTGGACACCTCAGTCATATACCTCACAGTGTTTACCCTGGACACCTCAGTCATATACCTCACAGTGTTTACCCTGGACACCTCAGTCATATACCTCACAGTGTTTACCCTGGACACCTCAGTCATATACCTCACAGTGTTTACCCTGGACATCTCAGTCATATACCTCACAGTGTTTACCCTGGACACCTCAGTCATATACCTCACAGTGTATAGCCTGGAAACCTCAGTCATATACCTCAGAGTGTATACCCTGGACACCTCAGTCATATACCTCACAGTGTTTACCCTGGACACCTCAGTCATATACCTCACAGTGTTTACCCTGGACACCTCAGTCATATACCTCACAGTGTATAGCCTGGACACCTCAGTCATATACCTCACAGTGTTTACCCTGGACACCTCAGTCATATACCTCACAGTGTTTACCCTGGACACCTCAGTCATATACCTCACAGTGTATACCCTGGACACCTCAGTCATATACCTCACAGTGTTTACCCTGGACACCTCAGTCATATACCTCACAGTGTATACCCTGGACACCTCAGTCATATACCTCACAGTGTTTACCCTGGACACCTCAGTCATATACCTCACAGTGTATACCCTGGACACCTCAGTCATATACCTCACAGTGTTTACCCTGGACACCTCAGTCATATACCTCACAGTGTATACCCTGGACACCTCAGTCATATACCTCACAGTGTTTACCCTGGACACCTCAGTCATATACCTCACAGTGTTTACCCTGGACACCTCAGTCATATACCTCACAGTGTTTACCCTGGACACCTCAGTCATATACCTCACAGTGTTTACCCTGGGCACCTCAGTCATATACCTCACAGTGTTTACCCTGGACACCTCAGTCATATACCTCACAGTGTATAGCCTGGACACTTCAGTCATATACCTCACAGTGTTTACCCTGGGCCCCTCAGTCATATACCTCACAGTGTTTACCCTGGACACCTCAGTCATATACCTCAGTGTATACCCTGGGCCCCTCAGTCATATACCTCACAGTGTATACCCTGGGCACCTCAGTCATATACCTCACAGTGTTTACCCTGGACACCTCAGTCATATACCTCACAGTGTTTACCCTGGACACCTCAGTCATATACCTCACAGTGTTTACCCTGGACACCTCAGTCATATACCTCACAGTGTATAGCCTGGACACCTCAGTCATATACCTCACAGTGTTTACCCTGGACACCTCAGTCATATACCTCACAGTGTTTACCCTGGGCACCTCAGTCATATACCTCACAGTGTTTACCCTGGACACCTCAGTCATATACCTCACAGTGTTTACCCTGGACACCTCAGTCATATACCTCACAGTGTATACCCTGGGCACCTCAGTCATATACCTCACAGTGTATACCGACTTTTGACCATATACCTCACAGTGTATACCCTGGGCACCTCAGTCATATACCTCACAGTGTATACCCTGGACACCTCAGTCATATACCTCACAGTGTTTACCCTGGACACCTCAGTCATATACCTCAGTGTTTACCCTGGGCACCTCAGTCATATACCTCACAGTGTTTACCCTGGACACCTCAGTCATATACCTCACAGTGTATACCCTGGACACCTCAGTCATATACCTCACTGTGTTTACCCTGGACACCTCAGTCATATACCTCACAGTGTATACCCTGGACACCTCAGTCATATACCTCACAGTGTATAGCCTGGACACCTCAGTCATATACCTCACAGTGTATACCCTGGACACCTCAGTCATATACCTCACAGTGTATACCCTGGACACCTCAGTCATATACCTCACAGTGTATAGCCTGGACACCTCAGTCATATACCTCACAGTGTTTACCCTGGACACCTCAGTCATATACCTCACAGTGTTTACCCTGGACACCTCAGTCATATACCTCACAGTGTTTACCCTGGACACCTCAGTCATATACCTCACAGTGTTTACCCTGGACACCTCAGTCATATACCTCACAGTGTATACCCTGGACACCTCAGTCATATACCTCACAGTGTTTACCCTGGACACCTCAGTCATATACCTCACAGTGTATAGCCTGGACACCTCAGTCATATACCTCACAGTGTTTACCCTGGACACCTCAGTCATATACCTCACAGTGTTTACCCTGGACACCTCAGTCATATACCTCACAGTGTATACCCTGGGCACCTCAGTCATATACCTCACAGTGTATACCGACTTTTGACCATATACCTCACAGTGTATACCCTGGGCACCTCAGTCATATACTAATTGCTGGGGTCATAGTTGGATTTGTTAATATTAAAAATGTTTTGAATATATACAGGTGTTTGACTATTAAAAAAAAGCCCATATCTTGCAGGCGCCTTATAATTACATGCAATCTATCACTATTGGTTAAAATAAGTAACTGGTTAAAAGACGAGTTGTGATCATTATGGATAAAACGCAGGGCTCTTTCTTGTATCTTTTCTATCTTTCTGATACCTTTCATGGAACAGAAATTCCATACCATCGGACAGTAATTAAAAATTTGACACTATGAAAGAGTTATAAATTACTGTCTTGTTTAGTTAAAAAGCTTCCAATACGTTTCAAAATTGACAGTTTTCGTGAGACTTTCCTACAGATATCAGAAATATGTGCCTCAAAATTTTAAAAAAGAGTCAATAATAACACCAAGAAGTTTAACCACACTCTTAGGGGTAATATTTGCCTCGCAAACATTAAACGACTCTATAGCATCTACTGTACGTTTCCTTATTCAAATGACCTAAATTTTATCAGGGTTTGCCTTCATTTGGTTTAATTTTTGAACCAGTCTATTAAGTTAGTACAGTCGCTTTCAATAATATTTTTCAAAACTAAAGGGTCTTTGAGTCTCTAACTGTGTTATCGTCTGCATAATTGTAAAATAATATAAAAACATATCATTTACAAAAACATTAAAAAGCAGAACGCCTAATATAGACCCCTTCGGTACTCCTTTGAGCTCATCCAACCAGTCACCGCATTTAGTGCCAATCTTTACCTGCTGCTTCCTGCTACTCAGGTAGCTGTACACCAGGTCAACAGCAGACGATTTCACGTATAAAAACATATCATTTACATTAAAAAGCAGAACGCCTAATATAGACCCCTTCGGTACTCCCTTGAGCTCATCCAACCAGTCACCGCATTTAGTGCCAATCTTTACCTGCTGCTTCCTGCTGCTCAGGTAGCTGGACATCAGGTCAACAGAACCTCTACTCAGATCGTAGGATTCCAACTTCCTGACCAGCAGATTATGAGGTAGACTGGCGAAAGCCTTGTACAGGTCCAACAGTATGGCGACGACATAGCCGTGGTTGTCCAAAGCTTTTCGCCAATCCTCAATAAGGCGCAGCAGGGTTGATTGACATCCAAAACCTGATCAAAAGGCTGCAAGGAAAGTATGGAAAATATTGGTAAATAGCCCAGTCAGTTGATCACACATGGTTCTTTCAAAGATCTTAGAGATGCAGGGTAAAATACTGACTAGTCGGTAGTTTTGTTTATTTAACATATTTTTTTTTCTTAAAAACATGAACTACCTGAGCTTCATTTGATCGGCTAGTGACATCTGATACACCAAAGTAATGGTTTATCATGTTGCTCAAAGGTGCACTGATGTCTGTACAACAGGCTCTAAGGAGTTTAGAAGATAAACCAACGACACAAGTTGCCTTCTTGACATTGACCTTAGAGATAGCCTTTCAACCATTTGAGGAGAAACACAACTAAATTTGAATTCTGATAAAATAGGTGTGCATTCTCTTATATCCTGGATAAGATTGTCTCTTCATTTACATAGAATTAAATTGTTAAAACTTTACTGACCTCAGTTTGATCATTGATAATTGCATCTTTTCCCTTTAAAATGACATTGTTAAAACCCGCTGTATCTTTACTTGACAAAAATGGTTTGATAGTGGGCAGAATTCTTCAGATTTTGGACCACCAACACAGCGTTCGAAAAAGTAGGTGCGTATAGACTGTTTCCTTAATTTTGTAATAAATTTCTATGTTTTCGATATTTTTTCCAATTTGAGGCGGATTTGCATCGATTGTATTGGTTTAAAATCATTCGTTTCTTATATACAGCTTTGCGCAAGTTTTATTCCTTGACTGGAGCATGTTCATTCTAATAGCAGCATTGATGAGTTTAACATGAGCCCAATATATATCATCTATCATCTACATCATCCAGTGCATATACTGCATGGAAGGGTATTCTACCAACATCCTTATTGAAGGCTTTTTCATCAAAAAATTTAAAACATCTGAAATTCCTCTTTTCTTTACTTATTGCATTTACCTTTGAAAACAGTTGCGGTCATGTGATGCCAGTCGCTAAGACCACAGTTAAATGCAAATGTATTGAATAAAAATGAAGTGCTGTTGCTTAAAATGACATCAACAGAGGAAGGTTGCGAGTTTTTCATGAAACATGTAGATGATTTGACTGTGTTTTTCATATAAAAAAACATCACAAATATTTGATAAAATATTGTCACTAGAGTTCATGTCTACATTTAAACATCCTACAAGTATAACATGGTCATAGTGTCTACGGATACGGTCCAGAATTTTACATAAATCATAGTTTTCGTGTTAGAGGGGGCGGCGATTATAGGCACCCACAACAACCCACTTCATGTTATTTACAATAACCACAAGTAAAACACTCTCGACTAATGTTGACTCTGGTTTTCTTCTGCAAGGGATGTGGGACTTGATGATGAACATGAGACCACCACCGTGTCCAGTTCTGTCTTTCCTAAAAACACTGAAACCATTGGTTTCAAAAAGTTCTTGATTGAAAGTATCATTTAGTTTCACCAACAATCAGAATGTCAGCGAGAGAATTATACAGACCATCACTGAGCACGTTGAATTTGTAGCGTCAGTTCCAATGTAAGATAGACGTAGGGGACATATTATTTTCTCCCGTGGTAACCATGGGCCAGTTTCTATTATACCGTCTGAATTTTATTAAAATTTGATGTTCAACTTAACTTTGCATGACTTCGTAGGATAAATTGAACATCAAATTTTATAAACAGATTGATACCGCCTGTAAGTTATTCGAAACTTAAAAACGGATATATTCGATATATCTTCAATTTGAGGAGAATTTGTTTCAAATTAGTATTTAGATATAGTTTATTTTTCAACCTGTACATAAATTCATAAAGCCTAGCAGTAGATTTAATCAATGATATTTTAGAATCTATACAATTATGAGACTATACACATGTTTTCTCCTCCTCTGTTATTGTTTATGTTAACGTTATTACTTTTATATTATAAATATTATATTATTTATCATCAAGTTATGCCATTTTGTAAATATGACGTTTATATAGTTGTGAAAAGGGCGTTAATAATGTTGTAACAACTTTTGCCCAACCCTCGTGTCATTTTCTTGGCAATAAAATATGTTAAAACTAAATTTGTTTGCATTGATAAAGAACTTTAATCCTGTACAGTTCAATGGATTCTTCATATTTGTATTCTATCTTAACTCGGGGAATTCATATTCATGCAAACACAACATGAAAATCTGAGCTTTCAAACCCAAATACCGGTAAATACAAAGAAAAAACCGAAATCCAAGCACCGAGATGTACATGTACAACAATGTAGCTATGTTTCACATTCGGTTGATTTCGGTTGATGGCCCCGGTACTATTTTTAGCATGATGAGAAATTATCATATTGACACTCACGTATTTTTTTAAAATACGAGGCAACATTCTGCGTTTTTTAAGCATGTGAGAAAATGTAAGACTAGACATGTCCCTGTTCTTCACCTGAATGAAATATTCAGCAACAACAGTAAAATGATAGATGTTCATTTGTGGTGAATTATTTTAGTATACTTTTCCTCTTTATAACAAAAAACAAACAATGATTTTGGATTTAAATGACCGCAGCCTCATTTAATATGAAACGTATACAACCTCAGAATATGGCGAGCAGGCTTATCAATTTATGAATTTAGTAAGACAATGGCCGCAGCCAAAACTTATTGTTACAAGTGCATGCAAAGGCAAGTACCCATGCTAAATGTCTACCCGCAGGTACCCGGACATAAAGCCCCTTGCCCTCTGACCCAGCAGATTTTGCCTGCACTTATAAAAAACCGAAACCACCTCTCGCAAGAGGAACCAACATCTCCAGCCTGGAGAAAACCATAATCCTGCCTTTAGCTCCCAGGATATCACGTGACAAGCATTACAAGATCAGGATTATTATATTTAGACTTAGCACTGGCCTGCCAGAAACTCCTAGGATACCTCCATAGCAAGATTTAGTCCCCCAGGGTAAACCCTAGCAAGACTATTGGCCGACCAGAGCACAGTCTAGAATAATTAATACCACCAGAATTAAATAATATGACACAAAAATTTATAATTATATGCCTGCCCGCCATATCCTGCCACTCGGAACTGTCTATACAGTTCCGTAATCCATACAGAAACACTTGAGGTTGTATACAGTATCATTTATTATAAATACAATGATCAGTTGATGTTATAAAACATTCTATTGCTTCCTGTGTTAAGGAATATGGCGTTACCAACCATATTTAAATGAACCTTGTCATGCCTAAATAGTCCTTTACATGTGTGACTTATATCTGGGTGCTTAATCACCCTACCCCCAACATCTAACGCTGCTAGTCTGCCAGACCTATTTATTCTCTTTCTTTTCCTTTCAATAGATTGTACTTTGTCACAACCCCGATAGGTAATCCTTGGTAAAATATCAGACCAGATAATAGTGCACCCAGGCAACATTTCGTGTAGATGTTCGACATCGTGCCTGATACGGGCACACAGGCCACCAGTGGGGATGGACACTAAGTTAGTATGAAGTATTAGAAAATCTGGTGGAGACCTTAGTGACAGCTGGTCCTTAATAACATCCAATAGCTGAAATCAAGACATTCCCCTGTGCCCCGACCATCGCACCAAAACGCCTCTGTGTCTAAGCTTCAAATGGCTGTCCAGCAGCTTCACAGACATCCGTTGTGCCCAGTATATTATCGATGAACCAACTATCCATACATCTGAAAGAACTTGTGCCGATTACTAGCCTTATATGCAAAAGGGGCGGCTCTCTAACATGTATTCATATATCAATCAAAAGCGGATGTAGGTTTTGTAGGCCGATGACTGCCACCGGCCTAGTTGTCTGATTTTATCGTTAGGTTGTTGCCCCGCCAATTCTAAATGAGTGTGACTTAAAATTTCTTTGAGGTAGGCCTAACGAAACAATGCATTTTTTCAGCACCTCACCAAAGTGATATCTATTTAGAGGTGTACCGTTTAAATGTAAACATAGATATCCCGAGCAGCAAGTTCGTACTTGAAGGAAGCTTAAGGCATGCATGTTTTAATAGGGCAGACGACATTTCCAGGGATACATGAGATTACCACAGTAAATGCTTTAGCAAGCTGGTCTGTCTTTGATTGCCTTAATATAATGACCATCTCTGTAAGATCTTTATTTATTTGAATATCAGACCTTAACAAAGGTCTATGTGCCAATTTCGCAGATGTATACACAAGCTCCCCAATCTGGAATAGACCAAAAAATGCTAAACAAAACACTGCTCTAAATAATAGTGATTCATATTTACTGAAGCAAACATGCGCTAATTTACCGTGAATCAATGTCAGTACATCATATGTTATTGGAGCCCTGGTATCTATAAAGACTTTTAATCTTCTAAGGCCCTCAATTGCCTTCCGTACAATAAAACATGATGTTGGATCTCGCCAGCTATTGAGCTTATGTACGTAACTAATCGCCGACAAGTACGAACGTACTGTAGAGGGAGATGAGCCCTTCTGAGAGTGATGGCAGATAAACAGCAAAACATGCTCGATAGGGACAGGCCATACATGGTCGAGTTTAATAACTTGTCTTATTTGATAAAAGTTATTTAATGCACATGAGTAAAGTGACTTCGTATTTTCCGACATACTGGCAGCTAAAAGTCGTCCAAGCTGAGGTTGAAGATCGACCAAATCCATAACGGGACCCGCTCTGGCTCCGGTTGCGCCTGTGGAGCCAATTCCTTGAATTTGTTCAGCTGTAAGCGGGATAAACTATCAGTTAAAACATTAACACTACCTTGGATGTGTCCCGCTTTAAATAAAATGTTCATCCATAAACAACGAAGTACAAACGCCCTGAGCAATATCAGGACAGTAACGGATTTGGTTGTCATGGAATTGAGAAGTGCAACAACAGATTGATTGTCGCACCGGAATAGTACTTTCTTGTTCTTAAGTCTATCCCCCCAAATGTACACTGCAACTAGAATTGGGAAAAACTCCAATACCGTTATGTCATCAGTGTAGCCTGCTTGAAACCAGGATTCGGGCCAAGTGCCAAATGCCCACCGTCCCTCAAAATATGCACCAAATCCATTACCCTTCCTGGCCGAGCTATCAGTAAATAACTAAATCTGAATTGGTGATCCAAAATTGATCACAAAACACAGACACGCCGTTAAAAGAATGAAAAAGTTTTACTAATAGTTTTAGATTTTGTCGTAGTGCATGTGTGATCCTTATATGATGATAAGGTTTGGTTGTCCCCATGGTGGCGTTAATAAGGCGCCTACAAAAAGTTCTCGCTGGTGGGATTGCTCTACAAGCAAAATTTAAAGCTCCTAACAGGGACTGCATTTGTTTTAATGTCGCGCGACCTTTACGGAGTGAGGTGTTAATTTTCTGGATTATTTCTTGCACCTTTTCCATGGGAACCCGGATACACATATTTATTGTATCGATCTCTAGCCCAAGAAAACATAGAACAGTACAAGGCCCTTCCGTTTTTTCCGGCGCTATAGTAACGCCCAACTCACTACATAGAATCTCAAATTCTTTTAAAGCCAGGAAACAATGGTTCGCGTTGTTAACACCTCCAAATAAAAAATCATCTAAATAATGCAGTAACTCCCCGTTGTCCAATCGCTTACGCACGTTTTCCTCTATGACTGTGGAAAACTTCTCAAAAATAGAACAAGAGATAGAACAATCCATTGGTAAACATTTGTCGAAAAAATACATATCGTCAAGTTTAAAGCCTAACAGATCAAAGTCACCAGGCCACACTGGGATTATCCTAAATGCAGATTTGATGTTTGCCTTAGCTAATAACGCCCCCCTTCCAAGCCTTTGGACCATTCTAACTGTTTCATCAAATTTTGTATACGACACTGAGCATAATTTTGGATCAATGAAGTCATTAACAGAAGCATTTTGAGGGTACGACAAGTGATGAATTAGCCTAAATTGCCCGGTGTTTTTCTTAGGAACAAAGCCCAATGGTGAAATTCTCAAATTAGGCAAAGGTTGTACTTTAAATGGACCTGCTATTCTTCCTAACTCGATATCTTTCTTAATTTTCTCCCTATGATTGTTTTCGCGAATAGACTTTAAATTATTTACATGTGTTGTTTCTCGAGAGCCAGTATATTGAAGTGGGAAACCATGTTTAAAACCGTTTACTAACTCTGACGCTAAAACTCTGTTCGAATGATCCCTAAGTAAAGCTTCTAACACATCAGTTTTTATTGGCGTTGCCCCCAAGCTGTGTTTTTCCCTTTCTGTTATTTCTTTGGGTACCCAGCTGTTGTGATTCCTGCTTGGCACGAAAGGAAATTACAATTCAATTGTGAGTGTCCACCATTACATTTCCTACAAACATGTCATTGTATGCGTTACACACCTGTTCTGATATTCTGATAATTTGAACCAGCAGCGCTACTTGCGTATGTGCTAGCATTCGACCCACCCATATTACGTGGTACTGACATCAACCTTAACCACAGGTCTGAATTCAGTTTAGCCCATGATTGAGGGCAGATCGCCTGACGTAGCCTAAATTGCTCGTCATAGATCCTCCAACCCGCCCCCTGGCACCTACTGGCTGCGTCCCTAATAATTATCATGTACTGGATAAGTTCTAGAGTTTTTTCAGGAAATTTCCGCACATAGATGTGCATGTAAATCAGGAAGGCATCCGACCATTTCTCTATGCTGGGGATCCTATCCTTGAGAACTCTAGGCCTTGATTCCAGAACGCCCTGTTCATTAATACATATAGGTTACTCCCCGCATAAAAATCATGGAGTTCCGCGCTACCTTTTAGCAACAACCCAAAATTAACGTATTGATTCGCCCATATTTTCTGCCATAATTGCAACGGTACATGAGCCGCTACATTGTCATCCACACAGTTGATTAAATCTGGTAGTGAAGAATAAAAAGGTGAAAACCTCCCCTGACATAAACCACCTGTAAACCCTTCACTATGTGGCAAAATAGGCCTGCAGCCAGCAGTTAACGAGTCGCCCCTACCAGCATTATTTTCACTCAAAGCCACCCTCCAAACGTTAGACAAATCATTTTGCGGCCTAATATTCACCGGATTTAATCAATTTCTGGCCTACCATTCTCAACGGGCGCCCGTGCCTGCTCCCCCGGGACATTGTCCGACTCTGGCTCCGGCTCCAGCCCCATCTCCTGCTCAGGTTCCGGCTCCGGCTCTGTGTTTACTTCCGTCTGGAGACGTGCTGGCCTCCTTCTCTTTCTCTGACCCAACGCTCTAGAGGGAGTCCCTGCAGACCTCTTCTTGGTTGACGATTTGTTATACACTGGCATAATTTGTTCAATTTAGTAATACAATGTTCCTACTAGCCGTACTTAGCACTCGTACAATATTCCAATACCACGGAAGATATCCCGAATTAACACAATATTTCCAATATAACACAGTTTAACAATGTTTCTAAACTAACACAGTTTAACAATATTTCCAGTATGACACAGTTTAACAATTAATACTAAAACCGGTTGTTATAAGAGTGCTGCTCATGAACGTGTCAAGTGCTACGGGATCTACTGAGAACTGATTCGTAGCACGCCTGCGTGAACAGCATGGTCTGCATCTCCTCAATGTTGTGGGACACCAAGCATACATGTACATTGTCAGTGGTTGATGGGACTCCACAGTACACATTGCCAAATTCGATCCCCATATTCTTCTCTAGGACGAGCAGCAGTGTGTTGATGAAGGCTTTATAGGCTGTCGGAGACCAGATTCCACCTTGACGTACCCCTTGAGATTCCGTGATAGCTCTTGATATCTAGCTGACCTGTGATGTTAATTAAGAACTGGTAGTTCTTAATGAAGAGCCAATCCAAGCCAGAAAGTCCTA
The DNA here is from genome assembly GCF_902652985.1 of Pecten maximus. Taxonomy (NCBI): domain Eukaryota; kingdom Metazoa; phylum Mollusca; class Bivalvia; order Pectinida; family Pectinidae; genus Pecten; species Pecten maximus. The sequence goes on along the minus strand of NC_047024.1, from coordinate 29,920,589 downwards.
GCTGGTGTAGTTTTCTTAGTGATGAATCTTGCCAATCAACATCGACGGCCTTTCGAGTAAACCCAAGTAAGTTTCGCTGGTGTCTTTAGCGTTGGCCATGAGTTCTGTGGTGAGAAGAGCTCCAGACGTCGCTGATATACATCTGGTCAATCCGGTTTGAAGTTTTGACTACATCCAGAAGATGCTGGATATGGTTATTCGTCTGTAGGCATTAGGATCTTGTATTGGTTTACCATTTTTCTTGTACAGGGAGTTGACCTTGCCTGTCTTGAAGCTAGTTGGGATGCAGGTACTGCTGAATATGAAGTTCAAGATGGTCGTTAATTTGACGAGAAGTGTATCCCTCCATGCTGACTTGATCCGAGGACACTTTGATTACAGTGTGTTTGTGTAATTCCAATAACAGAAGGTTATCAAGCTCGACTTGTGATTTAAAGACTTTGTTGAACATTGCGTATTCCTGTGGGGTTGCAAGCTATTCAAAGTAGGAGGCCTAAACATCACAAACATCATTATCTCAGTAGGCTTCACCGTCGACTATGAGAAGGCCTGTACTATTCTTGTCGCTCTTACGTTGAGCTAAAACCAGCTTGTAGAACATCCATTTGTCGGACTTGTGTGCCTGAATTCGTGATAGTCATAATGTTGTTTCCTTTTAGAGCTTCACTCGTGTGTTGAGCACTCCACAAATGTTTTTGTCCGTTCCATGTCTATATATGTGTGGATGTTCGGAATCTGACGGCTGCCTTAAACTTTCCAATCCCAGTAGATTTACTTGCTGACACGACATATAGGTATTTAATCTCTTGGGACCACCCTGGTTTCCAGGAGTTAGATTTGCGTTTTACCGTCCCACCAAGCATACATTCTATGGCGAACTTCACCAGAATGTCACAGAGATTGTACCCTTCATCAAACCGAAGATAATCAGCCGAGGTGTGCAGAGTGGGTTAGGTGGGTCACTCTGACCATCATTTCCCCTTTGAACTACATCAAAAGAAAAATATCTAGGCCTTATCTACCTTTTTTGTAACTGTAGTTTCTTACTTGGATCATAGGTTCAACTTCCATGGAATTCACATGCATAAACATCCGATACACCTTATTGATATTAGTAATATTTCTGAATTCATTCACCTCAACACATGTACCATCAGCTGTAAATTAGTGTGCAGAAGTAATTCCAACACAAATTCATTATTTGTGCATTTTTGTCATATGTTCCTAACGTAATATATATTACATATTATTTTGCTATCTTGTGCGTCAGGATCTTTTTGTCATACAATTTCATCTCTAGTGTGGCATGTACTTCACCGAATTATCTTGTTCATAGTATATGTCCGTGTCATAAAGATTCGGCTGCCTCAGGTGGAATGAGGAACATCAACATGCCTTTTTGTCAAGTCCTTGTGTTAAGAAATAAGATATGATTCATACACGACAACTTCAAGAATACAGAGGCAAATTAATAGAAAAAACTTAGAAGAAACATAGCAACATTTTTATTGCCATTTTATTATTGCAATAATAACAGACAATGATTTAATCACATGACATACAAGTTCCACATGACTTACTACATGGCACTCTTGCATCAATGAGCAAACACAAAGCTACAAAACAAAGCATAGCATTACATAACAAACAGAAATGTTTGCTAAAATCTCAGTTTCTCATTGGAACACAAGTTAAGCTTTTAAATAAATCTTTCGATCTAAAATTGTCTTCAACACGGAGCTGTAAAACACACAAATGTTATAAATATCAGTAATACATTTTCTCGTGATTTAAAATATTCCCCAAGTGTAGCTGTAAAAGATTTATTACTTTTATATAAGACTGACAATGTATTTTTTAGAAGTACATAATTGAACTAGTGGTGCTGCCAGGCAAACTAATTACCCTCCTCTGATTTCGATATCACCACAAACTTTTTCAGATTAAGAAAAAAAGGTGCAAAATTAGCACGATTCTGTGTTTTAACATAGGAAAAGGAGCAAAACTGCCATAAAAATGTTCCACAATATCTAAAAGAGAAATAGCAGAACACAGAATAGTTAACAAACTTCAACATACAAAATGCTGGAAGGCAACTTTCTTCAAAACCAGGTCAAGTCCAATATGTGATATGCATAACTTAGACCTGTATTGAGCATTCCTTCAAGTTTTAACATTTTTGAAGTTGATAAGAAATTTAGGTAACAAATTAAAACTTGGTATGTCAAATTCAATATAATCACCATTTTAAGTATAACTATGGTCCCATACAAAATGTGACATTTTGAAGAGCTAGCTACATGTATACATGATGAATTTATCTCTTTACTGATTCAACAAGATCGCTTTTGTAGTTCCTCCGGAACAGGCCTAGGGTAACAAGAATTTTATAAAGGTCAATTAATGATTCTGAATTTCTGACTTATCTGACTTATCCGGACCAACAGCGGTTACTCCTAAAGCTGATGTGGTGTAGATTGAATGCAAATATCTGGACAATGATATTGTATAAGTACTTAAGCATTTTAAACAATTCCAATTTACACATGAAGTATTCCAGGAGTAAAGATAGCAAATGTGAATTTTTAACCTAAATTAGTAAATTAATGATTGCCTTCATCAACTTTAATGTTGTGTGCTTGTGAGAGAAAATAAGATTTGGCAGTTGGCAAAGAGTAAATAATAACTCATTTTATATGCAAGTCCTGTAGCATGAACTAATTATAAGCTGGTACTAGTAATGGAAATCATTGAGGTCAATTTTTCCTATCTCTTGTAGATTAACTAGTTACAAGTCTTATATTAAAACTTATATTCACAGAATACCATCAGTTTTATTTTAAATGGTATGCTATGAAATACAAAAGCAGCAATATGAGTTAAAGTGATTTTTTATGTCAGTAATTGGTGAATTATTGTACATGTAGCTTCGTGAATAAAATACTATGATAGAATACTATGATTAAACAAATGAACAAAAATGTGTTTTAAGTAAACCATAGTGTACCATAATATTTCTCTGTCATACTTTCATTCATTTAAATATCGAATGTTATAATACAAGAATTTGGAGTGATTTGGAATGTACTCTTAGTACAATTATAAGGGAGGCAACCCTTCATAACAAGTATCATTACAAAACAAGTCACAGTGTAAATGAGGTGAGCAGAAACTTTTTCTTGTTGGTCATATGCTTATAAACCTATATACATACAAGACATGTTAAAAAATTGCCAATTATATGTACTTTTTTTTAACAACAATTAATGATTTTCTGTAAAATAAACGTTCCAACATGTACTGTCTCTAAAAACAAATCTTAACGAAAATTATTACACAAAAACAGTATTTTTTTAAAATTATATAAACCTATAAAAATTAATTTAAATAGACATCTTTTCTTTTATGTTCATTTCTATTAAAATTAACAATGATTCAAAGAAAAAGTTAATTAAAAATGTTTCTTTGCATATACATGTATATATCATCTTCGCAAGAGGGCCAGAGCTGATGACTATATCTGCTAAGGGTTTGTGGAGTGTTAACACAATCAGAAGCCTTGGTTTAGCGAAGATGTATATATATATATATGTATCATTTAATATTTCAAATTTCATCCAAATAAACAAGATACTGTTCAAAAGGATATGACCTTCTCCTGCTTGCTGTGATATCTAACTACATATCATGTTTATATTTTAATTGTTCAATGGTTCTGTTGATGTTCTATTTTCAACAAAGCATAACTAACAAATATAGGCTGTAGCAACTGGAAAACATTTTGTCACCAACATCTAGCAAAAAGTCTTAAAACTGTTCACTAAAAATTAAATATGTTCAACTTTGACCAATTTGGTCAGCCATGCTTGTCTTAAAAATATATATATGTAGCACTGCTTTGGCCACTTTAGTTTAAACATTATTTTATTCAACAAGACACAATAACATAACATATACAGAAAATTGCAAATGGGATGGGAAAACAAGCTTAAAGCTTATATTAATTCTTTGGCCACTTTGTTTGGCCATGTAAAAGTATTTAATGAACAGGACATGTTCCCATTAATAAAATGTTAATAAAATTTTCTATATTGACACTTTGGTATATGGCCCCTTATTAGACCCAAAAATCCAAATTTGGGAATAAACCCAGATAATTCATATTTTACAGATAGTAAAAATTGAAATTATTGTTATGATTCTTAGGAGAAAGACATTGAAAATATTCTAGTAATGTATTACCGGGTATATAGATCTACGCAGTGACATTAAACAGCATTTACATCACATGCCCTGATGAGGGTAATTTGGATGCCACCAAGGAAACACACGAATGTCCACCACTGGGTCAAGAATGACCACTTTCTCCAGGCTTTGGCTGTCCCTCACATTACTCCCCATCCCCTGCTTCAGAGTTGTATCAAACATAAGATGTAGAGTAAAATATCTCATACTGGCTGAGAGCCGCAGGATAACATTAGTCAGTACCAGTCCCATTACTGGGGGAATTCCCGTGAAATTCTTACAAGTCACACGAAGAACATATGAATCGTTCTCCAAGTTGTGATGGAGATCTTTGTAACCTGAGTGAAGATTCTGTGGCTCCCCTTTTAGTCGTAACAAACTGTTGATTTCTCCCATACGTTCTTTTCTAAGTTTGAAATTAAAATTCCACATGTTTTTGTGAGGTTCATGCCACGATACAAGACACAGATGTCCAGTGAGATTGTAACATAACTGCTGGTCCTGGAATGGTGCAGCAGTCACAGTCCGACTAATGAACACGGGATACACAAAAAATAGAGCCCTGATGACTCGCTGACGTAGGCCATGTACCCGCTCTAAACAGACTGGCTGTAGAAAGTTTGGAAGCTTTGATAGATCTATAGCATATCTACAAGAAATATAAACAAGTATTACAAATAATCCTGTATCTCACCTGTTCCGCTTTCTCAGTATTGTAAGATCAAAGCAATTTCCAAAACTCGTTGGTACATGTATTTTTTCTCAAAACCTTTCATGTTGATGAAACAGTAGATTACTTAAAACCTATTTTTTGTTAATGCCTTTATTCATATCAATGCTTTTCAAAAGAATACAGTAAATTTACCAAAATCACAAATTCTCAAAATTCAAACAAATATAACTCTTCCATATGGACCACAAATACCATGAATGACAATAGATAATACATACTCCAAGTTAACAATAAAATAATGAAATTTAGAAGCGCTCCCAAGAGAAGCAAAATTTGCATTTTCAATTTTCAGTTACTGTAAAAGATTTCTTTGCGGTCAGAGAGATTAATTTTATTTATTTAATTGTATTGGAAGATAATAAACATAGATGGAAGAAATCACACCGACGGTATTACTTACTGTACTTGATAACAAATATATTATACCTTTTGTATATGCCTTTCCAAAACTGGATGGTGTTGGTTACAGTGTAGGTACTCTGACATAGCCTGGAGAAGATTGACAAATCCTCCGGATGGATGTATCGACTCAGGACATACCACAAGTCTATAGGGTACGAAATACCAGTGTCCTCACTCTCACTTCCCTTCAGTCTCCTCTTCCTTTGATTTGGTTTATTCTCTGCTATGCAGAATGAAATATTGTTTATAAATTAATGTCACTTATAATTGCATTCAAAATCAATGTCATGTATAATACTATAATTACATTCAAAATTAATATCACTTAATTACATTCAAAACATGTTCAACACTTAAGATGTAGAAATGTTTACTTAAATTTCTTTTATCAATGAAAAGTTTTACTGTGCGAAGAAGCTTACCAGACATACGCTTATGAAGGATAAAAACTTGGGTACTTATTTTAGATAACATGTATGTGCTGGTTTTCTTCATGAATAACTTAACATGTTTTTGAATAAATGTTTACTTAAATGATAAGCTGAAGATTAAAATTTGCAAATGAATTCAAACATCAGTTTACATTGATTTATAATATTATAATCATAATTGTCAAACTTGTTTCTTACAATAGAATTGTTTTCTATTGTCAGACTCAATAAATTCATTTCATGACCCTCAGAAAAGACTACACAATTCAGTATACATCATGTATGTACAATGTACTCCTAGGTTATAAAATCATACCTGGAACACAAGATTCTGCTCCATCCTCAGATTTGAGGTCTGTACTATCTGTGTCTATGTTAAACTCGTCCAAGTCTTTGTCAAACCAACTGGACTCAGACCCATCTCCGCCCACAGCACCGACCAGTTCTAGCACCTGCTTGGCATCTTTCACACTGTGTACTGTAACCAATCAAATTTATCAAAATTATTATATGCATTATTAAAAGTGGATAATGTGTAATAAATGTTAACATAATCTCTGTTTTTTTGTCCTTTTTTTTCTTCTTTTAATGATTTTATCACCTGATCATGAACTGTTGCTTTCAGGCAGGGGCTCCTTAATTGTCAAAATATACTTTACCATCAGGCATGGCACCTATATATATAGCTATGACGTACTTTAAATTCATTCACAAATCATCTTGTGCTAATGACACCTATGATGTACTTTGAATTCATTCACAAATGAAATCATATTGTGCTATAGTACTTTGAATTCATTCACAAATGAAATCATATTGTGCTATAGCCAGAGTTTCCTCTGGCCCTGACTCCATACATGGTGTCATGCAGGGCCAGAGGGAACTTGGGCTACTTGTGCTTATGACATACTTTGAATTCATTCACAAATCATCTTGTGCTAAATGACAAAGAGTAGTAAACAAACATTTGTGTAACTGTCAAAACTTGAATACATTGTACCTTCTGAAATCATAGTGTTCGCTGCTTTTTTCATCCTCCCAGGAGGTGCTTTTCCTTCAAATTCAGCATTTGCATAATGGTGTATAGTAAAATCTGTAAAAAGTATATACATCAAATGTATGTAAACAAGAGGCCCATGGGGCCTGCATCGCTCACCTGGTTGGATTAGGCCAAATGTCAAAATAATGTTCATATTCAATTTGTTTTATTTGTAAATCTCTAACAATGCTATATATGCATGGTTATAGTGTGGTAATCCGAACTTCTTTAAAGATTAATGAAGTCCAGACTCTCTAAGGTCTGAAAGACCTCAAGAATTGCTTTTAGAACATGCATTCATCACTTTATGACTAGTAGCGATTCAAAGGAATTACCTCTATTTCACCTATTGGGCCCCGCCCCTTTGGCCCCTCGGGGGTCAGAGTCACCATTTATGCAAAATCTGTTCCCCTTCCCCCAAGGATGTTTCTGACCAAATTGGGTTCAAATCCATTCAAATCTGTATGACTAGTAGTGATTTAAAGGAATAACCTCTATTTCCCCTTTTGGGCCCCGCCCCTTTGGCCCCTTTGGGGTCAGAGTCACTATTTACGCAAAATCTGTTCCCCGTCCCCCAAGGATGTTTCTGACCAAATTGGGTTCAAATCCATTCATAACTTTTTGACTAGTAGCGATTTAAAGGAATTACCTCTATTTCACCTATTGGGCCCCGCCCCTTTGGCCCCTTTGGGGTCAGAGTCACCATTTATGAAAATCTGTTCCCCTTCCCCCAAGGATGTTTCTGACCAAATTGGGTTCAAATCCATTCAAATCTGTATGACTAGTAGTGATTTAAAGGAATTACCTCTATTTCCCCTTTTGGGCCCCGCCCCTTTGGCCCCTTTGGGGTCAGAGTCACTATTTATGCAAAATCTGTTCTTCTTCCCCCAAGGATGTTTCTGACCAAATTGGGTTCAAATCCATTCATAACTTAATAACTAGTAGCGATTTAAAGGAATTACCTCTATTTCCCCTATTGGGCCCCGCCCCTTTGGCCCCTTTGGGGTCAGTCACCATTTATGCAAAATCTGTTCTTCTTCCCCCAAGGATGTTTCTGACCAAATTGGGTTCAAATCCATTCATAACTTTATGACTAGTAGCGATTCAAAGGAATTACCTCTATTTCACCTATTGGGCCCTGCCCCTTTGGCCCCTCGGGGGTCAGAGTCACCATTTATGCAAAATCTGTTCTTCTTCCCCCAAGGATGTTTCTGACCAAATTGGGTTCAAATCCATTCATAACTTTATGACTAGTAGCGATTTAAAGGAATTACCCCTATTTGGCCCCGCCCCTTTGGCCCCTCGGGGGTCAGTCACCATTTATGCAAAATCTGTTCCCCTTCTGCCAAGGATGTTTCTGGCCAAATTTGGTCAAAATCCATTCATAACTTTATGACTAGTAGCGATTTAAAGGAATTACCTCTATTTCCCCTATTGGGCCCCGCCCCTTTGGCCCCTTTGGGGTCGGGGTCACCATTTATGCAAAATCTGTTCCCCTTCTGCCAAGGATGTTTCTGACCAAATTGGGTTCAAATCCATTCATAACTTTATGACAAGTAGCGATTTAAAGGAATTACCTCTATTTCCCCTATTGGGCCCCGCCCCTTTTGGCCCCTTTGGGGTCAGAGCCACCATTTATGCAAAATCTGTTCCCCTTCCCCCAAGGATGTCTCTGGCCAAATTGGGTTAAAATCCATTCATAACTTTATGACTAGTAGCGATTTAAAGGAATTACCTCTATTTCCCCTATTGGGCCCCGCCCCTTTGGCCCCTCGGCGGTCAGAGTCACCATTTATGCAAAATCTGTTCCCCATCTGCCAAGGATGTTTCTGACAGAATTGGGTTCAAATCCATTCATAAATTTATGACAAGTAGCGATTTAAAGGAATTACCTCTATTTCCCCTATTGGGACCCGCTCCTTTGGCCCCTCGGGGGTCAGAGTCACCATTTATGCAAAATCTGTTCCCCTTCTGCCAAGGATGTTCCTGACCAAATTTGGTTCAAATCCATTCATAACTTTATGACAAGTGGCGATTTAAAGGAATTACCTCTATTTCCCCTATTGGGCACGCCCCTCCGGCCCCTTGGGGGTCAGAGCCACCATTTATGCAAATTCTGATCCCCTGCTGCCAAGGATGTTTCTGACCAAATTTGGTAAAAATCCAATAAGAACTTTTTGACTAGTAGCGATTTGAAGCAAATGTTGACGGACGGACGACAGACGGACGGACGGACGGACGGACGACGGACGCCGCGCCATGACATAAGCTCACCGGACCTTCGGTCCAGGTGAGCTAAAAAAAGGACATCAATGCTTAAATAAAGTCTGTGGTCCAGACTGGAGCAGAATTAAAAGTTGTCAATCTTGTCAAGAAAAACATTTAATTTAATTAACAGTTAACCCATGTAATAACCAGTACAGTATATGCTGTCAATCTGTTTCCTTTTCATAACTCAGATATACATGTATGGAGAGGCAAGCTTTGCTTGTATCTATCAACTACTAATGCAAACTTCTTTAGATGTCAAATGAGTTGCATACCTGAGAGTCTGTCTCTTATTTTGGGCACTCAGAACAGGAATCTGTTTGCCATGAACATTTTCCCCTTGAGTTGACACCCACCGTGGGGGATTATGAACAAGTTACACACTTTCTCCAATTCATTTGAATTTTATCAATCATATATATTCAATACTATAGTTTATAATACTAGCAGTATGATACATACACCGCATGCATATAGGGCATGTCTAGTTTTATATTAAAAATCAAAGTACTGAAAGTACTGTAGGAGGCGTTAGTCAGATGTAAAAGGAGATATTCGAAATAAAGCAAGAATACAAATTAAACTGATATCAACATGACTAAACATTTCCACTTAAGCGTGTCAAACCAACCGGACATAATGGTTTTCACAGTCCTGATGAATGTAATGGTTTAGACTGTTCCGATGTACATAATGGTTTTAACCATCTTAAAGTTTCAAACCTACTTCTAAAAGTAGTTAAACATTTCTTATTTCAATCAAACCTTTACTTAAGAAGTCAAACATTTTAATTTTTTTTAAATCAACTTCTACTTAGGTACATGTCATTAACATTCATACTTTAAACCATCTTTTATACTTAAGTAGTTCAAAATTTGAATTAATGTGTTTAAAACAAACTTATATTTTATAGGCCTGGGTATTAGAAAGGTCGAAACAATATGACAGTGCTCGACACAGCCGGTCGCCAGGTCGCCGATGGCGATCAAAACCTTAGTTGGGCCATGAAAAAATGCAATAATGATTAATTTACAAGCCCAAAATAAAATGTTTGGGCGAGTACTACATTCGATGTTGCTATTGCAAATACGATTCGAAATCAGATTCCAACGAGTATTCAGATTTCATTGATTACGCGATCGTAAGACTCAAAGCCAAGTCCGTTGTACATAATTGCATCAACGCATGTAAAGGGAGATAATGCTGACTGCGGATGTAAACCGTGCCGTGAGTGGATAGAAGCTAATCATCTCAACCAATCGGAAAGCTGTTTGTAGCGGTATGCATTAGTCACGCTTAACGAGAAGCATTGCTGACGCTTGTTTTTTTTTTTTAAACGACCCTCGTCAACATTGACAGAGAAAAAACCCGCTAAATCGGCCAAGTAAGTAAAGCATGTTCATAATTTAGTTTGTATATCGACAACTGGTTTTAATACGACGCATTTTGTATGTTGTCATGTTGTAGTTTACCGACTGGGACACAACCACGGCGTTGTTTACATTTTGTTGGATTTGCGTTCGTGTACTTACGTTTTGTCAAATGTACATCTGTTAAAAAAGTTTAAGCATCCCAAAAATTATATAATAATCATAATTACTCCGACTTTCTCTCATCAATAATGATGGATTTATAGGTCGTCATGTTGTGATTTACTGACTTAAAAGTAATCACGAAGTTTGTTTGACTGTAAGTCTGTTAAATAAATCTATATCACAAAAATAATAACCAAGTTCAGTCTTTCATTGATCAATAATAAAACAAACCAGACTTTATTTTATCATGGTCGTACTGTAATAAAGTACAAAAGCTGCTACCAGTGTGTTAGTAAAATATGAAATTACTTTTATTTGAAGGTATGAACAAAATAGAGGTAAAAGAAAGCTGCAGGAGAGCTAGAAATGTGGGTGATGACGAATACAGTGATGATGAAGACTATGGGAATGAAAGGAGGGTGTATTTGGCAATGTGCAGAGAGGGATTGATTGAGGAATGAAAATAAAGCTATACTGAACCTTCTTCAGAAGTTATGTTTTCTATTGAAGGGAGATCCAGATAAACAGAAAATTGGGCTTCCAATATTCATTTTGGGCCAGTGAAAATTATTTTTTAGTCGCCCAAAAAATTTTTTTTCGGGCCAGCCAAAGGCTGGCCCCAGTGTCAAGCACTGATATGATATGCATTTCGATAAGTTATAACAATACACGATATGTATTGAAAATACAGGGAGTGTCTGCTACTTTTTTTGTTGAAAGTGTGCAATGTCTTTCAATATCTTGTAAACAAAATTGTTTATTCCTTTCTATTTTGATCTTAGAATAATATCAAAATTAGATTTGACGGCTTTTAAAAGTTTTTACACTTTTTTTTCAACAATTCTCATTTTTAAGGACAATTATTTCAAAATTAGATATCAATTCCATCTATTTTAATAGATCCAATGTCAATATTAACAATAAACTGTGATTTGTAATTTGTTGCTTTTTAATTTACCACCAAGATGTAGATAATAGCCTAGTAGCTATAGGTACTGTATATAAATATACAGCGTTTTACATGCAAAATATTGAAGAAATCTTTCATATTTGATATCAATTAAATATGATTGTATAAGTCCCTTGGGGTGGGGAAAGAACCCTGGGCCTATTTTTACATCAGGATTGTGTTCATCTCTTGGTGTCCAGCCATTGTGGAGTTGGGATCTGAATGGTTTCACAGATAAAACAAGAGGCCCAGAGGGCCTGTATTGCTCACCTGGTTTTATGAGATATGAAACAAGAATGATGCTTAAGTTTATTTGTCGCTGGTATTTCTATGTCAATATATCATAAGCATTTTATATGGGTACATGATCAACATTGGTTTATTGTTATTCTAAAAATGTCAATTTAGTGAAATTGACCTCTTTTGGTCCCATCCTTCAGCCCCCGGAGGTTAACCCCAACATTCGTACAATTTTGAATACCCACCCCATAACCATGCTACCATACAAATGTAGGTTTTATACCAAATTGTGCAATTAATCCATGAAATGAAATTGACTTTGGGTACAATTAACCCCATACGGATTGCTACCACACCAATGTGAGTTATATCCATAACTTAGTTTCAGAGAAACCAATTGACCCCTTTTGACCCTGCACCCCTGGGGGTCAACCCCACCATTTTTACAATTTGGAATCCCTACCCAAAAGGATGCTACCAGTCAAGTATGAGCTATATCGATTGCTTAGTTTCAGAGAAGAAGTTGTTTATGTCAATTAAGCCAAATTGACCCCTTTTGAGCCAACAATTAAATTGCAATTGATGGATAATTTTTAATTTTGGCAAGAAAACATTCTTTAACGGGCATGTCTGCATCATTTTTAATAATTTGCCCTTGAAACTTCGCACACATGTCAATTAGGCCAAATTGACCCCTTTTGAGCCAACAATTGAATTGCAATACAACCCCATACGGATTGCTACCACACCAATGTGAGTTATATCCATAACTTAGTTTCAGAGAAACCAATTGACCCCTTTTGACCCTGCACCCCTGGGGGTCAACCCCACCATTTTTACAATTTGGAATCCCTACCCAAAAGGATGCTACCAGTCAAGTATGAGCTATATCGATTGCTTAGTTTCAGAGAAGAAGTTGTTTATGAAAATTAAGCCAAATTGACCCCTTTTGAGCCAACAATTGAATTGCAATTTATTGATAATTTTTAATTTTGGCAAGAAAACATTCTTTAAAAGGGCATGTCTGCATCATTTTTAATAATTTGCCCTTGAAACTTCGCACACATGTCAATTAAGCCAAATTGACCCCTTTTGAGCCAACAATTGAATTGCAATTTATGGATAATTTTTAATTTTGGCAAGAAAACATTCTTTAAAGGGCATGTCTGCATCATTTTTAATAATTTGCCCTTGAAACTTCGCACACACCTTCATAAGAGCCGGTTCTTTAAAATGTGAATGAAGGTCAAGGTCAGAGATAAACTCAATATTTGTAGCCAGTCACACATGTTACATGTATCTGTTTGCCAAATATCCAGCCTTCATGTGTATGTGCATGCAGTTTTGGGTCATTTTTTAATTTTGGTAGGAATTTCTTTTTAAAAGTGTCATATCTGCGTCATTTTGATTATTTGACCTCGATACATTGCACACACCTTTAAAAGGGCTGATTCTTTAAAATGTGACCCAAATTAATAATTTTGAAAGAACTTTGAATTTTTTTCATCATTTGACCCCCGTGACCTTGAATGAAGGTCAAGGTCAAATATAAATATAACATTTGTAGCCAGCCATACGTTATCGATGCGCCAAACATCAAGCCTTCATGTGTACATATAAGTAATAGTGCCGTTTAAACCAAAGAACAGTGACAATTGCTCATGCAGCTCGAGACATATCTGTAAATACTCAGAAAATGAAGTATTTCGTAACACATGGAATATGGTATTGTGTGTAACAATGAAATCAGCACTGGATGATGTGCAGAACTGTATTGATATTATAAATGGATATTACAAAATGATAACCTGATGGACAGTGGTATTTATATCCAATATGAACTCAGTATACACTACAGAGTATACCAGTCATGGTACTAATTAATTCAGTGATAGACATTCACTTCTAAGGACCAATTATAATCAAAGTTGATTTTGTTTTCCCCTCTCAAATGGATAACTGCAGTTTGTATATAAATTATTGCGTGTTGTGATAAGAAACATTGGTATTTCTATATATATTACTTGAGAGTGTGAGAGTGAACCTGTTAGAATAGATGTATAGTGGTTAAGTCTTCATTATGTTAAATATGTCTTCTTACCATAGCTAAATGTTTTTTTGTAAATATATCTGGTTATTACTGTTTATTTCAAGTTTAGGAAAAGTTACTATCAGATTTTTTTTTTGTAAAGCTTAAGTTGTGCATTCATGTCTATAGTCTGATCACCTATATACATGAGTGTTATAATGTCTGTCTGTCATGACTTGATCAATCATACAGGCATGTACATTAAAAATTTATATTCCACACGCTTTTCTATGAAGTAACATTTTGATTTTATATTGTGCATAATTAGGAATATAGCTATAAATTTTAATAGTTGTTTTAAACATGTTAAAATGATATATTCTATAAATGTTTATTGTTGATAGATAGAGATATGTTATTATGTATTTTTTTTTTTCATTTTTCTAAGTTTGCGGAGCAAACTAAGTTGGTAGGGAGGAATGTATCATAGTACAAAAATGGTCATTTTTAATAATTAGTGATATTTCAAGTATAGGTAAATTGTAGGAATATTTCAACATGAGACTATGGAATTTATATTGTTTATATTTCATTACTAGACATTTGAATTAGCTTGGCAGTCAGTTTTATTAGAATCATATTGTATTTTAGAAGCTTTGATGTTTTTAGGAGTCAGCCAGGTAAACTGGATTAGCCTTAATTGAGTTGACACATATCTACCTGTGAACCCTCCAGCTGACAGGTGGTCACTCAACAGGCTCAATTAAAGTAATTGTAGGATAAACACTTTGCGACACAATAGGACTTTGTATGATTTACTACTGACCATAGCTGTTAGGTAATTGGTGTCAACATATCTTAATTACTATAGGCACCATCTGATAATTAAACTCCACCTCTTACTATTTTATTAACCAATGAAATTGAATGTTACAGTTTTGACTGTTTTGTAAAGAGTATACATAAATAGTTTTTAGAGAGAGAGGGAGTGCAGAAGGAGAGAGCGAGATTAGGACCCAAGTGAGTGTGAGGGTGCTGGCCTTTTACAAGGACCCGTAGACTCTGACCAACTTTGAAGTAGGGGTCAGCACCAGAGTGGACAATTTATAAAGAACTTCTGTATTGGTTAAACCTTAGTGAAATATTGATTCCAGTGAATAAAATAAATATCTAAGAAGAAGAGACTGTCTCCATATTGTTTCAAAGGAAATTACAGTTCACCACGGGGTTTATACGAAAGGGGTTTCATCAGGGTGTGGCTTATTCTACCAATGCTAATTCCCCAAACCAATAACTGTGTAGCCACATCCTGACGGACACACCACACACAAGAAACACACACACCCCACAATCCTCGTGGTGACACATAGATAAAAGAGCAGAAACCTTTATCCTGCAATTTTGGATTATTTTTTAATTTTGGCTGGAGAAAATAGCTTTATGATTCTTTTCCAAGTGCCATATATCTTTCTACCATATTTTTTATCTGATGACAATAAAATATGCACATTCTGTTTCAGTGGACTATGTTCTTTCATATGAAATGAAAAAAATAATCAATTTGAGATTTTTATTTTTGACATTCGAACCCATAACAAGTCGTTGGCCTTGACATTCTCTGACAATATGTCATTGAGAAAAGTTTGCCCTAACCACATGCTAACCAATTTCCAATGAAAATGAAACAAATTATGCTAAAATATGTGTGATGAGTTTCCTATATAAACTATAGTAAAATGTCCTCTACCCAGGGAGAATGCGACACATAGGGGGCCATGAAATTAACAATTTTGATAAAACAGCTTAAGAACCTTTTGTACATGTGTACACCATTCTGCGATATCTTGGTCTTAAGAAGAAGACTGACGCATGACAACAGATCAAATTATAATGGTGTATATTATGAGCTGAATGTCAAAGGATTGTAAACAAATTGTATTATATTATCAGGCAGTCAGCCTAAATGTATGTTTCATACCTACCATATTAGAAGTTTGATGTTTTGTACGATATATATATATATACTTAATTTTTACACATACATTAAAGGAGTTAGCTACTTTCATCAATTAAGATGTTTTTTCTAAAGTTCACTAGGCCGGATGAAATATGATCATGAGCAATCAGTATGGTCAATATGAGATTTGATAAAATGCCTCTCGTAGGTCAACCACTCATGATCACTCAACTTCTTTTTGTAGGAGTCAATATTATATGTACGAGAATTAAACTCTCGCGAGTTTCAAGTACAAAGAAATACATTATCACTTAAGCCGAAAAAATTCCCTCTTAAGTAGCAATAACACATAATAGTCAAAAACCCTAATATATGTGATCAGTGATAAGAAACAGTACTTATAAGCATTTTTGGCAATTTATCCTGAAACAGCCTTCCATATTTGACATCCCACAGATTGTTGCTTGTATATATATATAGTTTTAAAGGTCAACATTGGAAAATACCTAAATGGTTATACATGAATTCATAATAAATAGAATTATTGACAAAAAGTTTCATTTATTTTCACACTTTCTGGAGACCGATAAGGAGATTGATGATTATTTTAAGGGATTTGTTCGTGACATGAAAATCAAACATTTTTAATTAAATTTTAAAAGCAAATATACAATGTAGATTTATTTTGAAAGTTATGAGGAATATTGATATTTGAGAAAGTCTTATAATTATATTATATGGATTTGATATCGATTGCCAATAGATATACATGTATTTATCATTTTACATGAAAACAACAAAAAGTTATACATGAAAACAACAAAAAGTTGTACTAATAGGTTAAAATGCAATTGGTATATATTTTGTTAATCTACAATTACTTTGTATTGTTTAAATATTCTATGTAATACAAACATTTCACAGCTTGGTGCATACAAATGAATATATATATATATTACATGAAAACATTTGAAAAGGTTGAATCGTGAGCTGAATAATATATAAATAAGACAAGCTGGTTCAATAATAACTTAGTATTTTCATATATATTCCGAGTGCGAGTAGCTACTGCAGTAAATCTTATCACAAAAATCCAGATTCTGTATATTGTCTCTGTCGGGGAAGGTATAGCACAAATGACCACCACGACAGATATGTGCCAGTTTTCTTAGTTTTAAAAAATAAACGATCGAATTCCATCACGCCATCACGTGCACGTAGATCTATCGATTCATGGATTTGAAACACAGGGACTTCGATCAGTTATCGCAGTAATCCGAAGGGGTCTGGTGTTGATATCGCCTTAAAGCTGATTAAAGTCTGCATATAGTATATAGCAAGATCGTCAGAAAATTCAGACTATAATCGCAGTAGATATTGTGATTTTGTGGTCTGGCCAGGCTTGAGCAACTTATCGTAAACAGTTTCGTCCTAAATAAACAAACACTTATTTCAGTGGGTCAACAAACAGATTTAAACTTTGTAAGCAACTTGCCTTTAATTCATGTTGATAGATATTAATTTCTAGCGACAAACATCACACTTTGATGCTTCGTGTGAAGCCCGTGTCCATGTGCCTCCATTTTGACAGAGTGCCAGATAACGTAAACAGACGGAACACGTGATCGCAAAATATCGGACCAAATCTCATAAAAGCTCGTGAAAAAACTACCAAGTTGTAAACAAAAGAAATGTTGTTAGCCAAAACCTGGAGGGTAATATGAAAATCGGGAATTTGTTTGCGCTTGGTTGTTATGTCATCTTTATTTCTTGTAGTTAAACAAGTGTCCTCTGTAAGGTAACGTCAGAATCTCGCAGTTATCTTCCTTCAAACAGTATTTTCAATATAGATTTGCAAAAATCGATGCAGGTGTAGATATTTACAAGACATTATTCTTATTGTTTATTCAAAATAGTTCCTGAAATGTTCACAACATTATCAGCATAGTTAATACATTTCTGTGCATATCTACTTTGAATAACAGACTAAAATGACGTGCCTCATACTTGGAACTAAGCGAATCATTACCCCTAGTTACAGAAATTACCACCAGAGGTCTCAAATTCCAAACTTCCGCCGAAGAGAAATTTATACTGAATATACCTTTTTTCATGTAATAGCACTTTATTTGTAGTCTTGATAGTTTTCATAAATGTATATATAGTTCAACTGCATCATATATGAACCGAAAGAAACTACAAAATGAACTGTGAAAGGAAATATAACGAAAACGAAAGTGACAGATTGTGACGTCACAACTCGTAGGTGATTGTAATATGGCAGGCGTAAACGCCTCCATAAAAACAGCCAGAAATACCTATATATATATATATATTAGGTATTTCTGGCTATTTTTTTTTAAATATCAAACTAGACATGCCCCTGTACCTAGGCCTAGACTTCTGCATATAGAGTCATGTCAGATATATGTCTCAAACTGAACTATCTATACAATGTAATGGGACCATTACACCAAGATTATTTCTTATGCCAAGTTGTATGGGAAATGATCAACTTATCAAAACCGGTAACCATACTGTACAGTACATGTACACTGTACTCCAACAATCTAGAGGTTTTACACGGCGAGATACTTTTGACAGGCGCAGTCGGCAAAATCATATCAAATAGAAAAAGAGACGACCAGCGGCCTCTTCTAGTACTGTAATGTAGATTTTAGGCATAGCTAACGAAATGTATCTTGTTTACGAAAGTATATTCTGTCGAGGGCCAAATGCATTGATTAAGAAGACTGAAAACTCCATACGTACCACTCTGTGTCGAAACCTGATTTGTTGAACCTGTTGATTTCGCAATTTTATGAGGATTACGAGCTTTCCTTGGCATTTCACAATTTTCAAGCGTAAAATTGACGCTGACCGATTCATATCGATAAAATGTTTGTCAAGTACACACTAAACATCGGCATGTATACCGACCGATGGATCCGATACGGTCCGATGGCAGAGCGTTTACCTCAGCCGATCTAACCATTACGTGTCCAAGCCCATGTGGATGGCGAATAAGGAGGCGACGTGCATGTTTTTATACACGACATGTCCTCACGTTCAAGTTATGAGCAAAGAAAAAAATATTTGTTCCAAACGGATACCTTTTGTTTTTAAAAGCTGAACTGACCATATGGCACAATTAAATTAAGTGTTACAAAATAATCCCTGTTGAAAATGACCCATTTGTTGATGGGTTTCATTTACCTTAAAAACTATAAAAATAGAACCGGATTCCGTTTTAAACACTGAATATGTGGGTGCCGTGTACACTCTCCCGTTGAAAACTGAAAGTAGCCCGTTGAAAAATTGACTGTTGAAAATGGACCGCTTTCAGATTCTTCTGTCACGATACACGCGCTATATTGCCAAACGTGAAGATATATAATTGCACATATTAAATCTTCCCACAGTTGTTTCTGATCCTTATTCGGGTACAAATTTTGTATGACTTTGAAACGGGTGAGATCGCCATCCCTATAACTAATTTGTAATTCCTTAACATGAAATACTTGTTAATCTAATAAGAAGTAATAAAGTGCATGAAAGTTCAACTTGTATCTTCATTGAGGAAATAGTGACAAGATATTTCAAGTTTATAGTTATAAATATCCCGGTGTAGTATAATGTATAATGGTGAAATGAACCGCGGTTCACTTTACCATTATGATATTTTGACCCGTGTTCATTTTACGTACATGTACATTTACCATGCTTCAAAATACCATGCCACACCTGTATCAATTAATTATCAACGCCGAATGTGGAACCAGGGTCAGTTTTCATCATTTGATATGGAAACTAGGGGGTTTTGATACTATTGCATCAAGTATACATGTATTCCTTAAATTTATTACATTTATTCATTCCCAATGGTAGATATCGAGCCAGCTAGGTTCCATTCGTCAAAGAAGAGTGTCATCGTCATTACTCTTTAACCTGAGAAAATGCCTTACCTTAAACGCGGTTCATTTTGATTCGCCAGGGAGAATCTCCAGAAATTGTTTAGAGACCTAGAATAAATGGCTTGTCCTCAGCATGGACGACAACTAATGAATAGGCTTAGTGGAAGCTAGTCAGTAGGGGAACTTTAGACAGAGCCACAAATGGGCTGTTGGATGTTTTGTCAGATAAATTTATTATCCAAATGAGCTAATTTTCTCTTTCTTTTACAGGATTCAGTAGAATTCTGGGACGCCATTCACACTCTGTGGAGTGCATGGGCAAAGACAGTCTGTCCTTATAGATGTACATTATAATGTGCAATAATAATTAGTAGTATTGTTGTGCCATGTACTGTCAAGTCTATGCCATTTAGAAGTTGTGTATTGTATAGGATCATGTGCCTGTGACCTTTTTTGTCTTGTGACCTATTTTTTGCTATAACCTGTGGCCCTTTTAAATATTTACCCTTACCTATATTGGTAGTTGCAGTCTGTCCAGTAGTATATTTTACCCTTCATTTTGTTTTTCTATAAGTTACAAAATTGATCATGTACAACTGGTGCTCAAGAAGAACCTAAACAAGACATTCGAGACAGATCTTTCCAATACACTCGAGACATAGACCCGAATAATTGCTTACGTGGACGACGGACAAGGGAAGACTTCAATGTAAAGTCTGAATACATGTAAAAGTAGACTGCCACCTCTCTGCCATTTGAGGTTTAGAATCATAATTATTGGTCATTAACATGTATAAGTTGCAACACATGGAAACCGGGTACATTTAAGTGTTCAGGATAAACTTGTATGACATCATCACGCCATACAAAATTAAAGGAGACTGCAGCAATTGCAATGATTACAATAGACCCTCCACAACATTATTGGCTTTACCCTGACGTGTTACACTTCCATTCCGAGGCACAACGCGGCTTCAGAGCTTCAAGATCTACAACCCACGTGGTGATATTCTTACGGAATCTGTAGGAGAAGAGCAGATACTCCCTTGAGCAATGTATTCGTTGACTTGGTGAAGGCGTTCGACTTGATCAGCCAAACAGGTCTCTTCACTCATCTACAGAGGATTGGATACCCCCAAGCTACTAAAGATGATTGTGTCCATCTATGCCACAAATGGCATTGTCCTTACCAATCAAAAGTGGCATTAAACAGGTCTTTGTCCTGACTCAACACTCTTTGGCACCTTCTCCTCTCTGCTGGTATGATGCGCCATATGGAAGCTGGTGATCCACTGTCAAGGACAGAAGCAGGAGCGGAGCAGGAAAGAAGAGAGTCAAGACAGGGAGTTCGGCATTACAACCATCCTTAGAAACTAGTCGTCACATTCGTTCACCCTCACCAGTGTGTTTACCTGCAGATCTCTAATTGGGACTTTTCTGCCATGGCAAGTGCTGCAATTCATCTACCGATAGTAAGAAGGTTTTTGGTGTTTTCCCGGTCTTATAAGAAACTATTACACTGGCCGATCAACCAGTATCACATTATTTAAAAGGCCGAAAAAAACCTTCGGAATAGTTAATCGACTGATTCCAAGCGCAACTATAATCCCTGGTGTCAACAGCGTGTTCCAAAGGATGATTTGAAACAGATTTTTCTGGAAAACCTAGAAGCCAAGGTCGTTATAGCTTGCATACTATCGAGTTTGTTAAAAACGAACGACTTAACTATATGTTGGAACTTCAAATCACAGGGTTCAAACATATTAAAACAACTTCTGTTGAATTATCAATAATCCAAAAGTGATTGTATTTGACAATTTAGCTGCAGGGTGGTGGAAGGGACATAAAGTTTGACCAATAATTCATTGTTACTGGGGTCAAGTACATGTAATGTAATATTTAAATTACTTTGTTATATTAAATGACTAGAAAACTGGGACAAAGAGCTATCAAGTTAATTCAAATAGACAAATTTGATCAATGTCTAAGGTGGCAGCGTTAAAATGCGTTGTTTTGGACAAGCAAGAGGCTGAGTTTTTCAAATCTTAGTTTTGGTATTCACATAACTCATTTAAACAGTATAAAATCTGCCAACATCAATTAACATCTCCTACCGGGGAAATATCTAACTCTAAAATTTCTGCAGTTTACGGAGTGGATAGTGAACATCCGATTTAAATCAGATCGATGCTTTGGGGGAAAGAGACTTGAGGTTGTATAATGGAACAAGGGGATGGGGAATAGAGATTGGTTTGTCAAAGGCGATTTTTATCACTCAAAATTTGATATGCTTTAAATATTATTACAGCATTTTACATTTATGAAATAGCAAAGTCTCTTTATTATGAACAAGAATGTTGTGTCACGATTGCTAAAATATCAAAAGATTTATGGAGGCTATCTGGATCTTGTTGTCTATGTTTTTGACTAGAGTGACATCACGGATAAAATTATAACCTTAGTGTAATACTTTTTTATCCCTCATTCAGTCATACAAAACGGGATCTAGTGACCATGCAGTGTGCAGTTACAACTGGGATGATGCTTTCAATAACACCCAACTCCAGTTGATACTCATTTCAGGTAAACCCTGACACTTATGTAGCTCACTGGCCCCTTAACTCCGATACAAAGCAGCCAGTTTTGGTCACCCATACATTCTAATACTGTCCGCTATTCAGCATATTGATACACATACATTAACATTGTATAATATGTTGATCAGCTTTTGGTAAAAGTTTAACTTGTATAGCTTACTATTGCCAGCTGCCAAATTCGGCCATAAAACTCCAGACCCAGCGGCCAGCATGTGGCTTCACCAGCAGGTAGTCGAAAATGTTGTACATTGCATGTTTTTCGGCTTGAGATAATATTTTTACAATTTGACCTCTGACACAGAACTTGTGCAACTCACAGGCATGTATAATTCATCTTGGTAGCAACAAATGGCCATGCATGATATCAAGTTTTTTACAACAGTGTAAAACACCTTACCATACAGGGCTACAATAGCTCAGTTGGTTAGAGCACTGGCCAAGTGATCACAGATGAAGATCCGAGGTGTGTGTCTCAATGCCCTCTACCCGTGTCAGTTTGTGTTTCTCGGTAGGCTGAGAAACAGGCCACTCTGTGCTATCATGGTTGTGTCCTTAAGCAAGACACTTTACTCTCATTGCTCTAGGTGGCAAGTGATAGGCCTCCCGTATGTTTTTCATCGAGGTAGTCACCAACTACTACAAGGAGACCCCACCTCAAAATGACCCTGGCTGTTCATGGGGTGATAAACCCAGCAAACAAACCTTACATTCATATATGGCTTGCCTAAGTTAACCTTTTTCAGCTTCTCCAGCTAGTGCTCTGGATAGGTACAGGTACAGCCAGCAGGAACCTCTAGGTTAGGCAAACCTAATAAATTATCAAAGTTATAAAATTTGTTTTTTTTAATTCTGAAAATAGCACAGACCACCCGTCTGTAGAAATATAAATTGTGGGTACTTGGCCTTAATTCAACATAAAACACATTTTAAAACCGTATCACATGAATAAAAGCTTTATTCACATATGTTGCCACATAAAATTGACCACACAAATATTCACACACTAGTTACATGTACAAAGGTTATTCACACGAGCCACACTTTCATCTTGTTCAATTGTATTCACACTGATCCTTGTATTCAAACACTCACTCCATCATTGCAGCAGCACAATCATCCATATTCACCAACCATTTCGATGTACTACAGTTTTATAGTACATTGTGGAGCCACTCTAACAATCACAATAAGCATTCTCCCAAGTATTAATAACACCTAACCAACTTTTGCAGGCTGATTTTTTTTTTAAAGAGGTGCACTAAGGTCCTCACATTTCTGATAGGAGCATTAAATTCAATATTTTTGAAAAGCACAAATATAGCCATCTTGATTCATTTTACAAAATAGTGATTTTTTTGACAATGAGAACTTATTTTACAAATAGTGATATTTTTTGACAATGAGAACTTCATAGTATTACCACAGTGAGAGATTATCAAGTGAGATTCTCTGATGAGCCTAATGGCTAACAGTTTAATGATGATTATCATGCTTTGTCAATATCCACAAAATGGTCCTATCAGACCTGCCTGGTAAAATTCCATTCAGTCTGGTCAACAGTTCTAAATCGTAACAATTCAATAAGACAAACAATGAAAAAAATAAACCATAATTGTCCATCAGTCCGATAAAATCTTGAATCAAATTCTGCATGGACTATTTTGCAAAGTAAATTGCTTAGACCCAATACTTCCTGTTAATGATGTATAGGAAAGTTAATGACAAAGTGTCACATCACAACATTGTATATTGCATTGAAGGCGACAAGCATGAAGTCAAATTGTGATATTGAAGACTTTGGTTAATGACAATATTAAAGAAAATACATAATGTATTCCAAAACACTCTTGCAGGCAAGGTGACAAAAATTACATACTGTTAAATGTAATGTGACATCTCATCTTATCACAGGATGAAATCAGTTAACCTTTCTGAAATTATATATGCATGGTTGCCACCTCTCACATCCTGAGTGGGAGCCTCACGATATTCAAAAGCTGTTTCCCACGAATACCTCTCTCGCGCGACGAAAGACAAAATTTCACGTTATTAAAAATATTCTCCCTCTCGATCACGTCAAGTCATTACTAATGTACCAGATTACATGGCATCCATGCAGTGCCTACTATTGTCAATCATGTCTGATCCATATTAATCAGAACACTAGGGCTGTGGCTTGTTTATATAATGTCATACCTAGTTTCTACTTGACACAATGCCAAAAGAAGTTTTCAGCTTTTGATAAACTTTTTACAATTTCACCAAATCTAAAATGCTATGTTTTTGTTATCCATATAAATGGATGAAGGAAAGTTTATAAAAGCTTCCAAATTCTGATCTACTGTAATTTTGAAAATATTGCATTCTTGTATGAGTAGCGAAAAAAAGTAATAAAGAAAACATGAGGAAAATGTGATTTCTATCAAGACAATAAATCCTTTTTGAATAAAGGTTGAATTAAAATTTGTATGTAAATTCACAGTGTATAAAAACACTTTATATCAAATGCACATACCAAATAGATAAGAACATTTTCCTTTGACCATGAAGAAATGGTTGTCATACCTCTTGCACGTAGCTGTCGACAAAACACCTAAAGTATGTTGTACATGCATTAACTGGGACAAATATATATATATATATTAGGCCATGAACATAATGAGTATACCTATATAGGTATAAACTGCCATCCAGCCATAATTTCCTGTGTATTGCCCATTCCGTTAGCCCTCCCAAGCCAAAATAATTCAATAAATTTAAGACTTTATATAATTTCAAATCTGTAGATGGCCTACTCAGGATCATTACCCGCTACGTAATTAGTAAAATTCACTATCGGGGAGAAAACCCTCGCTATTGGTGTTTGGCTCTCACATTTGAGACCTATATTACCTTGACACGTTGACTGTGTTTATAAACATATATCTACTTGCGAGTCGTTTTTGTTTGATATGTCCACGCACAGATAAATGTACCGTTCATATTTCGGACATTAACAGCAATGTCGGCACCTAATAGTACACCAGGAAAACACGAAAGTTAACTTTGATTTGACAAGCATTGTATAGCCCACAATGTTTATGGTTTTTTTGGGAAACATTTAGTCAGATAACCCGCTTCATCAGATGGCCTGCAGAAGGCATTTTTTAATGTTTTAAATCATAAAGTTTGTAGGCGATACACAAGAAACTTAGTAATTTACAAATGTAGCTTCTAGGCCATAATGGCCTGTGTAAATACATGTAGTTCTCCTCTGTCAGATTTCTTTACTAATACAGATGTCTACAAAGTCTCTGTTATCTAGTTCTGTTGATTATTTGTGCTGTCAGCAAAAATTTGACCACCATGAAATTTTAAAGCACTTTTTTGAAAACTTGAAGTAACTACCGTCAATATATGTTATCTTCGTGTCATGGTAATTTAATTGAACTAAGGGCTATTCCAGAATTATCTGTGTCAGAGGAGTTGGATGCATTTGTATTAAAATTTGATCGGTGGTGGGAATCAATCTGCTATTTTCTAATATTCATTATACTAAATGTGTTTTAATATTTGATGGATGGTGGGGTCTTTGGAAAAATACCTCCAGCCCCTCCCAAATGGATAGTTTCGGAACAGCCCTAAGAATGTTTCATGAATGTCTAAAATATAACCCTTTATCTGTCATTTGTCTACTGCGTTTTGGTATAAATTTCTTATACCAGGTTTTAATATACCAGAATCACTGAATTTCACCATGTTTAGGAGAGTAAACCTATATCTGAAATGATAGGGTGACTTTGATATCTCTAATGCTGTAGGTTTTTGTATACACCTGGTTTTTTTCAGAGAAATGCTTCCAAGTTGATATCATCAAACATGTTTTGATTTCCTGGCCCAGAGGCTGGACCTGGCTGTGTCATCTGGGGCAGTCCACCCTGCATAATGGCTGGACCTCCACTCATTGCACCCTGCTGCCCCTGGGGAATAGGTGCCTGGCCCCGGGGATGTTGCTGCATCATCATATTTGGTTGACGAATCTGCTGTCCTTGTTGCTATGGAAACAAACAGGTACAGATCAATAAAGAGATGTAAACTTACAAAAGACATTTAGAAAATATTATTTTAGACTCCAAATCTAGTTTCAGTTGGCAGATGGAAATATGGACTGAACAACATACTTAAACTTTATTTGATGGAAACCAAGACAAAAGTATTGACAGTTCTGTAAACAATTATGATAAATTATAAACAATTATAAATGAGTGGATTTGGTTGTATTATTTTTAACGATGCTGTAGTTCCAAATGATATGTACTTATCGTACATGCAGTAGGGTCACAATATGGATAAAAAAGAGACTATATTTATGTAAATAGTGTAATTATTTTTATATATTCGTCATGTATTTCTAAAATGAGCACATCAAATATACCTGAATGTACCATATGCACATGGTGTAAAATTGTGAAAATTTCCTACAAGCCTTGAAGGGCTAGTAGCCTATTTTTTCCCATTTGCCCTGATCAGAATTCTACTAGCCCTGGCATTTTTGCAAATTTTTAGCACAGGTCTTCAGGTAAATATCATGTTTTCCATAATTAGGGCCCCGCATCGAGAGATGCGGGTGCCCTATAGTAATCAGGTTGTCCGTCTGTCCGTCTGTCTGTCTGTCCGTCTGTCCGTTTTTTTTCTTCTGCACAAAAATGATTGAAGGATATGAAGGATTTGTATCAAATTGGAACTGATGATTCCTCATGCATCCTAGATCAGATGTGTAGTATTTCATGCAAATCGGATTCAAAATGGCTGTTAGGCGGCCATATTGGATTTTAACATTAACATGAAAATACTGGATCTTTGTTGTTTTTAACTGTTCACTATTCGATTATGCAAAGTTGTCAAGAAATAAACCAAGAGTTAACTGACAGAATGATCAAACTCATAGTTCAAGGTCACAAGTTCAAAGGTCAACGGTCAAGGTCATCCTGGGTCGGCTTCAAAATGCCAGGTAATCGACCCTTTTGGATTTTAGCAGTCAAAACAATTTTGACATTTTCTTATCAATGAATTATCTTGTTTTTGATATGCTTTTATATAAATTTGAAACATTAGTTATAGCAGATTGCAGAATTGTTTATTAGGGCCCCGCATCAAAGATGCGGTGCCCTATAGTAATCAGGTTGTCCGTCTGTCCGCCTGTCTGTCCGTCTGTCCGTTTTTTTCTTTTGCGCCAAATTATTGACAAGAGTTGGAGGATTTCGGTGAAAATTGGTACATAGTGGTATTTAGGGAAGCCAAACACAATGGTACCACTTACAAAATCGTCTGTTGCCATGGTAACAAATGGAGGTTTCTGATTGGTTGAAATTTCGATATTGTTCGATTTCGGTGAAAATTGGTACATAGTGGTATTTAGGGAAGCCAAACACAATGGTACCACTTATGAAACCGTCTGTTACCATGGTAACAAATGGAGGTTTCTGATTGGTTGAAATTTCGATATTGTTCGATTTCGGTGAAAATTGGTACATAGTGGTATTTAGGGAAGCCAAACACAATGGTACCACTTACGAAACCATCTGTTGCCATGGTAACAAATGGAGGTTTCTGATTGGTCAAAATTTAGTTATTGTTCGATTTTGGTGGGAGAATTGGTATATAGGGGTTTTGAGGGAACAATGGTTCACCTTTCCAAAACCTGTGTTGTCATGGGAATGAAACAGAGGCTTCTGATTGGTAGAAATTTTGATATTATTTGATTGCGGCGAAAATTGGTACATACATGTATTGAGGGAAGCCGATTTTCGATGATGTAACATTTTACATATTGACATAAAACCACAATACACACATACATATACAATACTATTACAGTCTTCCATTAGCATAATTTATGACTTATGCAAAGTTGGTCACAATCAAACAAGATATCAACTGACCAAAGTTCAAAGTCAATGGGTCATATGTTAAGGTCGGATTGACATTTTTTAAATGGTAAATCTTAAGTTGGTCACAATCAAACAAGGTATCAACTGACCAAAGTTCAAAGTCAATGGGTCATATGTTAAGGTCGGATTGACATTTTTTAAATGGTATTAAAGATTTTGTTATGACATTATGAAGGTAAGTTGGTGTCAAGCGACCAAATTTTGAAGTTGATTGGGTCTAAATATAAAAAGTTTTAAAACAAAAAAAGGTGAAAAAAGTACTGGTTTGGATTTCTTATACCTCAAATGACAAAAAAAGGACATTATTAAAATATTTTAAAAAATCCTTTTTTTCTCCCCTTTTCTTCACATTTGGTATGTTTTGTTTTTCAGAAAATCCTCTCAAGTTTACCTTATTAGAATAACTGCATTGAGTTTATATCAGTTTGTGTGCTCCTTGATATTAGATTTGAAACAAATTTGAAAAGTGTAATGCTTGTAGAATTCTTTTAGCTAGCTTTTCCATACAATAATAATAAGCAGTATTGTCAGTGGCCCTATTAATGCTAACATTAATGAAACAATAGCAAAGGTTAATCAAAAACATATATCTAATAGTTTCATGTCAATATATTACAATCAGTGTTTTTCCTGGGTATTTTGGGAAAACTTCAATATGCCAAATTGGGAAAATTTGAGCGCAAACTGTAAATTACACCCAAACACACACATTGAATTTTCTATGCTAACCAATTTTACAGTGCACAGTGTATTCCTAAAAACGAAACTGGGAATTTTTTCATTGATTGTGAAAAGTCGTCATACAAAAGTTATTTGGAATTTCGAGTTGATTTTGGGAAAAAATCAGGCTAAAACGCATTGAGAATGGGGTCGTTTGGCGCACCCAGTTATATAGGCAGGAAAAACACTGACAATTATTATTACATTTACCCTGAAGGGTCAGACACATAGCGGGGCCCTTTCTGACATGTCAGTGTTCTAGTTATTACCTTTTCCTCAATTCATCAGAACCATGCCATTCAATATAGAATTAAACAATTCTGATAATGTTCAGTACTTAATCAGGTTTCTATGTGAATATAGTAATAACAATTGAGAAAGAAATTAAATATTCAGTACAAGAAGCTAACATACATTATGATAATTAATAATATATAAAAAATGTGGACTTTATTGAACTGGTTGTAGGTTACATACCAATACACTAACATGTTAATATTGCATTTAGTTAAAATGGAACATACTTTAATTCAAATGTGAAAAAACTAAAATATGACAGGAACTAATTATGTATACAGAAATTGATAGCTACTTGTTTAAGCAAACCAACACAGCCTGATTACCAATGTATCACTACTATAATATAACTTGCATTGTGCATGAACTTGAAATTTAGTGAGTCACTCAGATCCACTACTTTCTAGATATTTTATTCTCCATCTGATTTCCTGACAGATCACATAATTACAGCTAGCAAAATACGGACTGGATTTATATTGAAGGTGTCAATATCAAATTAATATCACTTTTACCTTGTAATTATAATCATAGGAAATGAAGACAAGGAGAGTTCAAATTTTAATTGATAAATTTACAATGTTATCATTTCAACTGAAAGCTTTTCAGATGATAATGTGAACATCTGTCAATTAATACCTATGTATATCTAAAAGATTTTCCTAATCTTTATAGAGAGCCAAAAGAAACAGACTGACTGTAGATTTATAAACCTAAATTTTAGTACAAAAATAAATTAGCTTTGCATGCAGTTTTACATCAGGAAATTGCCAGTGCTGTCAAGCAGTTAGCCCTAATCTGAAAACCATTAGACCAGGGAGTCAGGCTAGTGGAATTGTACATCCCTGATGTACTCATATTACGATGTATGTTATTCATCCTATGACCTTCAAATTACATCAAGGTCATTCATTTGAACAAATTTGGTAACTTTTCATCCCAGCATACTGACTGCCTAATATAATAACACTAGGCCATTTAGTTACTGAAGAGTATTGATTTAAAGAATTATAACACATTTGACATGTGTGATCTTGATACATTGCCAAAGTCATTCTTTGAACAAACTCAATAGCCCCTCGTCCCAGCATAGTACTGGGCCAATATCATGACCCTGGGACTCTTGGCTATTGAACAATTCAGCTAAAACCCTTGAATGAATCTCTTTTTTTTTATAGTTGGAAAATGGTGGCTATTAAGGTCATTAAAATAGCACCTCCAATCTGATAATAGTAATTTCAACACTTTGTTAGTTTTCAAGAACTCCATTACAAATTAGACCCAGTAGGTTACTTTGCCCTCCACCTTAAACTGACATGTTAATTCATCAAACACTTTCATGTTTTGAGAAGATAAGATGTTAGCATTCAACAAGCATGCAAAATGGCCATCTCAACAATACCATCTGAAAATACTCAAATAACTAGTTCATGGGGATTTATGTCATTTAATGTCTTAAAATTTCAGAACTTCTAACAGTGAATAGCTTTTTTCATACGCTCCCAAAATTCTTCATTGTAATTAATGGTTGAATCAAACTACAGCAAACTATTCATTAGCCTGTAACGCATACTTAACACTCGAGTCAACCAATATAGACATATTCCTTAAACCACCCGACAGGCAATAGAATGTTATTTTTCGTCCTACACTGACAATGGAGAACTGTATTTCTGCTATTTATAATGTCTTGAAAACTTTTATGAAATATTCTTTAAAAAATCTGAATAAAAAGTTTATATGGTAAGTAAATGTTATAAAAGTCCATGAACAGGTATGGTGATACTTTCCTATGATACTGTCAGGCACAACAGAAATACTACCTACCACTTTGGCTATCTGTATCCCTTGGTTACCTATGCGTATCCCTTGGTTACCCACCTGTTGGTTCAGCAGCAGTTGCTGTATCTGTTGGTTTGTCACCTGTTGTTGGTGATGGTGTTGTTGCTGTTGTTGCTGCTGCTGTTGTTGTTGTTGCTGCTGTTGTTGTTGTTGTTGTTGTTGTTGTTGTTGTTGATGAAGCTGTAATCTTTGTTGCTGCTGCTGCTGTTGTTGCTGTTGTATACGTTGGGCTTTAAAGGGAATTTTTTAAGATTATCAATTACTATATGTTTCTGGTATCAAATCTTGTAGCTTAAATTTCATATTTTCAAAGTTTTTCACGTAAAGTGAATCCAGCTTTTCTATATACATTCTCCTACATATAAATTGTTTTGTAAAATGTTGATGAAACATAATTATGTTTGACTTAAAATAAAAATCTCAATATTCAACATGCATGAGATAACTTGGAACAAAGGTTGTTAAACAACAGCCACAAAGTAGTTAACACAACACCTATATGAACTGGTGTTTTCTCCCATATACACAAAAATGAAATCAAGACAGTATTGAGTATCAATGGGAACTTACATTTTGTACATACAAGGTGACAACTTATTCATTCACATTGGTCATTAAACTCCTACATACAAAACCACAATATAATTTGTTATGTACATGCACTTTAGATCTATACAATCAACGATTGAAATCAAGAACCTCAATAGATCTACAATCCGACACATGTAAATGTATCTGCTAGGTGATCTTCCAATCTCCTAGCCAGGTCTGACGAATTGGTACTATGTATATAACAACAGATTGATGAAATACAAATGACAATTCAGCAAAGTATCGTCCCTACCAGATGTAAAATTATATGCAGAGAATGCACAGATCAATCATGATCAATGACAAAAATATAGGTCAGAGTGACCTACTTTTGATACATGACACATTGCCTCATCAAGGTAAACCTATAGCCTAAGTATGAAGTTCCAGAGACAAGTAGTGTAGGAGATAGAGCAAGGACAAACTTTTTTTTGACATAAGTCACAGGTCAAAATGTAGACCAGAGTAACCTATGATTGATACATGACCACCGCCTCACCAAGGTGAACCAACACCCTAAGTATCAATATCCAGTGACAAGTAGTGAAAGAGACAGAGCCCTCACAAACTTTTTCTTTGATGTAGGTCAAAGGTCAAAATGCAGGCCAGAGTGACCTATTTGTGATACATGATGCACCACTTCACCAAGGTGAACGCATACCCCAAGTATGAAGTTCTAGTGACAATTAGTGTAGGAGATATAGGCAGAACAATTTTTTTCTTTGATGTAGGTCAAAGGTCAAGATATAGGTCAGAGTGACCTACTTTTGATACACGACATGACAAGCTGCCTCATCAAAGTGAACTAGTGTATGACATAGCGCCCAGACGTATCCCCAGTACTACTGGAGGGTTGGGGGATATCAAGGTGACTGAGGACAAAATATGATAATAATAATAAACTAATATCATGTCATACTAAATTCCTTGGGGAAAAAACATTAACTTTTCAGACTGACTTGCAAAAATTCAGTTAATTTAGGTTACTTTTTGGTCAAACAAGCAAACAAATATCAGTTAAGCACTGACCTTTTCAAGTTATCTGAACTAAATAAATCAAATACACTTTTATTCAATTACATTTTAAGCCAGGTGACCATCAGCTTTCAATGCTACATGAGCTAAAAGGCATGAAATAGAGAAGTTTTCTCAGGCAATCTTTAACTAATAAAAACATGATATCAGTTGTCTTCCACCACCTGAAAATAATATTAACAGTTGGTTTCATTCATATAGCGAAAAAGAAAACATAATTAAAACAGTTATTTACCTATAAATAGCTAAAACAGCGATCTACATATAGATACCTGAAGTTGTTAACTAAATATACATAGCTAGCAAATCAACATATCAAGAGCTAAAAGAGTTACCTAAAGTAGCTGAAACAGCTACATATATACCTGAAATAGTCACTTTGAAATTTAAACAGCTACCAATATACAGTATCATTATGTTGCACTGAAACAGCTCCATAATATCAATTATAAATAGCTGAAATAGTTACCTAAAATAGAATTGCTTCCAACATATAAATAGCTGAGACAGCTATGTTCATTATTGTAAATATCATCTTTAACCACCAGAACAAGAAATATTTGACTGTCAATTTTCCTTCCTCATGTAATCGAATTTCTCAAATCATACCTTAGTTCACTCAATTTGCCAAGACATTAAAGAAACTCTAAAGCAGTAACTTGAAAATGTTCTCACATTGTATAAAGTTGAAGTTGTATTTCTCTTAAATATCATTTTAAATTTTTTGAAATTACTTAGAAGATTTAAAAAAAAATATTATAACATCTTCATCCTGATGCAAAGGACAAGTTGACAACTTAAACTGTGATATGGTTTGTGAAAAATAAAACACTTATAAAACAATATTGCCAAATACTGAATGATCATTCCACAAGAAAGTCACTAGACAAACAAATCTGGAAAATAGAAATTTCCTCCTCAGTTTCAATAGGTTTATCTTTTTTGTCTTGGACGAGTGGCTGAGGATATGAAAGGACTGAAAGGAAAGATGATTAATGTCCACAGTAAGAAAATAGTTTAAGAAATATAATGAGATGTAATTGAATAAAAATAACATGCAGCAATCCCTGCATATTAAATAACAACAAATTTTATCAGTCTATGCACTGAACATGGCAATACTCCTACAACTACAACACATGGAAAAACATTTCATAAAAGGGAAAACCAAGATACGACAAACTTAATGTTTATGATCAACACAAACTTACAACATCATTATAAACATTTACCATATCTGAACATTTACCCTATCTGAACATTTACCCTATCTGAACATTTACCCTATCTGAACATTTACCATATCTGAACATTTACCCTATCTGAACATTTACCCTATCTGAACATTTACCATATCTGAACATTTACCCTATCTGAACATTTACCATTTCTGAACATTTACCCTATATGAACATTTACCATACCTGAACATTTACCCTATCTGAACATTTACCCTATCTGAACATTTACCATACCTGAAAATTTACCATACCTGAACATTTACCTTATCTGAACATTTACCCTATATGAACATTTACCATACCTGAACATTTACCCTATCTGAACATTTACCATACCTGAACATTTACCCTATATGAATTTTTACCATACCTGAATATTTACCATACCTGAATATTTACCCTATCTGAACATTTACCCTATCTGAACATTTACCCTATCTGAATATTTACCCTATCTGAACATTTACCTTATCTGAACATTTACCCTATTTGAACATTTACCATACCTGAACATTTACCATACCTGAACATTTACCTTTTCTAATTGATGATAAGTCAATGCTGGATATAAACGATACATGGGAGGATCATGATGAGAATTATTATATATTTTTTGTATAAATAAAATCTTGCTTCCATAGTAATTCTACCTCAGCCTCAGACAAGCAGTCAATAGGAACATAAAAGGTGACTGTACATGATATATGTATTTATAAGGTCCATTTTATAAAATATTTTAATGTTACTAATAACTGTTTTTGACCTCAAAATCATTTTACATTTAAACTTTGATTTTGATATCTGATTTAGAAAACACACATACTTTCATAAGTTAGATCAACAGCCCAGCATTTTTGAAGGTCACCAATGTTCATGACTGGATGGCTCATTACAGATCTGAGCAATAAGCCATGTCTGGAAATAACCCTACCAATTCATGTATTTAGTTTAGTAGACAGTACATCTACTGATAAGCCAAACACAATATCTGAATGTGAGATTGCATGTTGCATCCTGAGTGTATTTTCAAGACAGATATGGTAGGTAACACGGGATACACAAAGTTCTATTATTTCTCACTTTAGACTAGGCCCGCTAGACTAAACATTTAAATATGGTATTAAGTTAGTTTTAAAACACAACTATTTGAAGATGGATTCCTCCTCGATTGTTACCACTTTGATAATGTCAACATAACACTTTCACATATGTCACTACTATAATATACCTTAAAGCAGTTTTCATTGGCTCAGAAATAGATCTTGATATCAAATTATGAGGACCAATTTCACATTTTTAGAACCCAACTACCCTCAGGGCCCAGTGGTTTACACTTTAAAAACAGTTTTACAATCATGATAAACTCATTTCTGATTAAACTAACTTGACAAAATTTCATGAAACTATAATAGCATTTATAACTCTCTTATTTATACTCTGCTTATTTTAAGAAATACACACACTCAGGTTTTAAACAGGAGGCCCAGAGGGCCTGTATCGCTCACCTGATTGATTTGATCAAACTTCAAAAATAATGTTCATGTTCAATTTGTTAACAGCTTTATTTGTTGAAGTCTATCAATGCCATATATGGTTATCGGGTGGGGATCTCAACGGTTTCAAAGATATAACAAAGAATCCAAGTCCCTAGGGGTGGGGAAAGACCCTAGGGCCTATTTTTACAACATGATTGTGTTTATCTCTTCATGCCCAACAATGTATATGGTTATGGGGTGGGGATCTCAACGGTTTCAAAGATATAACAAAGAATCCAAGTCCCTAGGGGTGGGGAAAGCCCAACTATTTGTACAATTTTGAATCCCCATTTCATAGTGATGCTACCAGGCAAAAATGACCAATTGATCAACAGCTTGGTTTCAGAAGTTGTTTATATCAATAGACAAATTAACCCCTTTAGCCCCGCCCCTGTGGCCCCAGGGGGTTAGGTCCCCACCATTTGCCCGATTTTGAATACTATCCCCATAGTGATGCTATCATGGAAATATGAGTGATATCCATTGCTCAGTTTCAGAGAAGTCATTTATATCAGTACAGCTATATTGACCCATTTTGGTCACGTCCCTCTGGCCCCCAGGGGGTTAGGTCCCCACCATTTGTACAATTTTGAATACTATCCCCATAGTGATGCTATCATGGAACTATGAGTGATATATCCATTGCTAGGTTTCAGAGAAGAAGTCGTTTATGACAATATAGCTGAATTGACCACATTTGGTCCCGCCCTTCAGGCCCCTGGGGGGTCAGCCCAATCATTTGTACAATTTTGAATCCCCACCCCATAGTGATATGCTACCAGGCAAATATGAGTGATATCCATTGCTCAGTTTCAGAGAAGAAGTCATTTATATCAATATAGCCCATTTGACCACATTTGGCCCTGCTCCTCAGGCCTCTATGGGGTCAGCCCCATCATTTGTACAATTTTGAATCCCCAATTATTGACGGACGGATGGACAACGGATGCCACGGTATGGCATAAAGGAGAATTTCTGAGAAATGAATTTTTCACTGATGAAGTGATTAAGCGAATCACCTTGTTGAACAACCAGACCCTAGTAGTACCAGTGGAGGACTAATTACAAACCTATAGTACCCTCCTGTATTACCAGTGGGGGACTAATTACAAACCTATTGTACCCTCCAGTATTACCAGTGGATGACTAATTACAAACCTATAGTACCCCCAGTATTACCAGTGGAGGACTAATTACAAATCTATAGTACCCTCCAGTATTACCAGTGGGGGACTAATTACAAACCTATAGTACCCTCCAGTATTACCAGTGGGGGACTAATTACAAACCTATAGTACCCTCCAGTATTACCAGTGGATGACTAATTACAAACCTATAGTACCCTCCAGTATTACCAGTGGGGGACTAATTACAAATCTATAGTACCCTACTGTATTACCAGTGGGGGACTGAAAAACACATTCACACATAAATTTTTGGTCCTTTGACTGTTAAAGAAAATCAATAAATTTCAATAATGAAATAGCAGGAATCCATCTTAAAGAATTGTCAAGGAACATGAAATTATCATAAACAAGTTTGAACAAAATCAATATTCTGAACATTTGTATACACCAGCTGTAATATCTTGACATACAGTACTATCATTATACTTTATTATGATAATTCATATTGTGTTTTACTTTTAATTACATTCCATAATTGTGAAAGCCGTATGTAGCTTGGTTCCATTATGGTATGGCGTGTTATGATAAAGTAGAGCACCATACAACTATGCATATTTTTGATATATACATGTTCATACAAATTCTACATATTAAATACATATGTATATGATAAAACAGCATGGAATTTGCATAATGATAAACAAAACAGCAGCCCAACTGGAACTATTGTTTCTATGGCGACCAAGGAGTGAAAGCAGGCATGACAAAAGGGAACTAACCGCTAGAGTGACCTGAGCTCTATTGGAAGAAATTTCACTGACCACTGATTTTCAACTGACCAGCATGCTGCAAACAACACTAAAAGACTGACAGTGGAAAGATACTGTTAGCCATGCACCCTGGGAAATATTCCGTCACCATAGCAACAATAAAATTTAAATACGACTACCTACCACTGTACATATTTGGAGGAGGACCAAAATACATGTCATCTACAAGAATATAGCATCAGAAGAAGTTGGTTCTAAAACAGGTTTCATCTAAACGCAAGTTTTGAAACTTGACATCAAAATTAGAATGAAATAGAAATTAAATTCTAGAGAACCCATATACACAAGTAATATTCAGTATTCTTCAGAAATGTATCAAATAAACCAACACCAGATCAAATGGCTTCTGTGAAATATAGCAGAGCAAAAATCAAAATTCTACAGCTCATTAAATAGCATAAAGCTAATGAAAGTATCTAGATAAAAAAGGGCACCTAATATTATTCTTTTTTTGAGCTCTTGTTTTAATTCAAAGTTACAATTATGATATCACAGGCAGGTTAAAGAGTTTACTCCCTTCATCTGCCCTATCTATCATTATAGAACAAGTAACAAAAGTTTTACTGATACATGCATTCTTTGTGTAAATGTGAATATCATATGCAAATTGTTTTTCAGAAGCACCTGCATGACACAAATATTTTATCTGTACATTTACTTTATCAAGATAACAATATATGGGGGGAAATTCAAATGTGCTTCCAAGATCACAAGATTAGCAAAATTTTGTTAAGTGTAGAAGATGGATACTAAAAATTTTAAGCAAATTAAAAAATTCACCATCACTATTTTTTCCCCCTAGAAACTACCAAACTTTAAAGTTAATTAAGTAATAGCAAACAAGCAACCATTCTTAATATGTTGCAGTTGTGTTTTAAACATTGATGCACTGCAAAATGTATGGTATGGAGCAAAAAAATCACTAATTCTAATAAAATTCACCTAAATAATATGACATTTTGATAAAAATATCAAAAATATCACTCTTCCTGAGAAGAAAATCTGTCAGATATGTAACAGAACCGTTTGTATTAAAAAAATCTTATTTCCATGTGATTTGGAGAAGAGATAAAGATTTTATTATAATAATACCAAATTTTATAAACAAAAGTAAATATGTGGTCTAACAATATCATCAAGTTAATGCTGAACTTATGATTTTCAAGCAATAAATCCAAGCACAAACTTCAAAGAGATATGATAACACTGTTGCCGCCATCACTGCTTCAAAGTAACACAATAGTCTTATTTAATCTTCAATGATTTTTTGTTGCAGGCGATACAGGAAATGGATTTATGAAAGACAATTAAGCAGAATGTAACAAGCTGAATTTTATTTGGGGATCAAAGCTGGGGTAGAAGGATTCGGGAAAGAAAATAGATGAAAATTAAAACTATTTTTTATTGTGTTTAATACCTTTTGATAAATAATTCTGATCAATACAGGGTTTCCCACCCATAAATAGATCCTTATCAATACAGGATTTTCCCAGCATATAAATAGATCCTTATCAAAACAGGATTTCCCATCAATAAATAGATCCTTATCAATACAGGATTTTCCCCAACCTATAAATAATTAAAACTGCTAATCACCAATTCATCATATTTATAGGATTGGGTTAAAAGCATTTAAAAAATTCTGATGTCCATTAACTTCATTGCTTGTTCTATTACTTATTTAAATTGAATATTGATTGACTCATTTTTAATTTTTCTCCTTTGATATTGGGAAAGGGGAAGTAAGTAAGGGGAGATAACAGAGGAAAAACATACCCAACATCTGTTGCTGTTGTGGAGTTACTTGTTTCACTGCCTGGCCACCTGGTGCACCTTGGATCTTTGGTTGCTGAAATACCCACATATGTAGTTTATAATGTAATTTATCTACTAATTACTAAGCTTTTAAAATCATCAATTTTACACATATATCCATCTGACATTTATATACTGGGGGAATATATAACAGTATTACAAATGACGAAGGCCAACAATTTTATGATCTACAGCAACTCGGCACCTAATCCCATAAAAATACCAGCAGATTACACCCCGGGCCTACACCAAATTCACATTATATGACATTTATATACATGTGTAGCAGGACTTGTATGTGTAGGGCAATCAAGCATCAATTAATAGTAATATAATCAGAAAGACCTTCCATTATGTACCTAACATATGTAGATTCTGCATTGAAATTAGTTTCATTTAAATGCTTGAGAAATCTGTATTTGCTTGAGAAATCTGTATTATACTGTTTTATAGAATTTCTGCCTAAGGATAATTATAGTCAAGCAGAGGCTCATTTTATTATGCAATTTCATACTGCCTTCTCATGACATACATTTATTATAAGTTTGATGTCCATACATGGTAAAATAAACTGAGACTCCAGAAATCTGTACCATGCTGCTTTTTAGAATATGCTGTCAAGGTCAAAGGTCAATAAAGGTAGCAGTGACCTCATTTGCTGTACCCATTCCCTATCTGTTTGATATCTATACATGGAGAGTCTTCCAGTCTAGCCAACATTTTGGATTTTATGTAAGATGTATGTAGTTCAGAAAATGGTTGGCCAGAGTGGAATATGTGCTGTTTACTAAAACAACACAGGTACAAAATTGTACTTGAAGAATCTGCAGGATACCAACCTGGCTTATCATTGGCATATTAGGTTGTGTTGTCATGGTAACCTGCTGTGGTCCAGCCATTGTGTTTGGAGTGGGTTGCTGCATCTGTAACAATGGATGTTATTACAAGTCACAAACAGAACTCTCCATCCATTCTCAGAGACAGGTAAACAACATATCGTGACACTTTTCATTTCTACTCTATTTCATTACACATCTATTACAGCTTCATTTATTGTTCTGGATCGAAGATTTGTTTATAGTGCATTTCTAGCAAGAATATGTGAACAAACCTGAAAGAAAAAAGAAATTTGAATATGGTATCTTTTAAGAAGCAATGAATGATAGGTATATTTTTATACAGGATACATGTAACCACTACTGTATTATCAGCTACATAATGTAGTATGTATTAGGTTAGGCTATGTGCTGTTACAGTGTTTATTGTGTCACTTAATTATAAGAGCTGGTGACCATCAATGTGAAAAATTGTTAGCGATTCAGGTGTAATCAGGCTATCACTACTAAAAGTGCAACTAATCTGTCACCACTGGAGGTATGACTTATCTGTCACCTCTACAGGTATGACTTATCTGTCACCTCTACAGGTATGACTTATCTGTCACCTCTACAGGTGTCACCACTGGAGGTATGACTTATCTGTCACCTCTACAGGTATGACTTATCTGTCACCTCTACAGGTATGACTTATCTGTCACCACTGGAGGTATGACTTATCTGTTACCTCTACAGGTATGACTTATCTGTCACCTCTACAGGTGTCACCACTGGAGGTATGACTAATCTGTCACCTCTACAGGTATGACTTATCTGTCACCTCTACAGGTGTCACCACTGGAGGTATGACTAATCTGTCACCTCTACAGGTGTGACTAATCTGTCACCTCTACAGGTGTGACTAATCTGTCACCTCTACAGGTGTGACTAATATGTCACCTCTACAGGTATGACTTATCTGTCACCTCTACAGGTATGACTTATCTGTCACCTCTACAGGTGTGACTTATCTGTCACCTCTATAGGTGTCACCTCTACAGGTATGACTAATCTGTCACCACTACAGGTATGACTAATCTGTCACCTCTACAGGTGTCACCACTACAGGTATGACTTATCTGTCACCTCTACAGGTATGACTTATCTGTCACCTCTACAGGTATGACTTATCTGTCACCTCTACAGGTGTCACCACTGGAGGTATGACTTATCTGTCACCACTGGAGGTATGACTAATCTGTCACCTCTACAGGTGTCACCACTACAGGTATGACTAATCTGTCACCACTGGAGGTATGACTAATCTGTCACCTCTACAGGTGTCACCTCTACAGGTATGACTTATCTGTCACCTCTACAGGTATGACTTATCTGTCACCTCTACAGGTGTGACTTATCTGTCACCTCTACAGGTGTCACCTCTACAGGTATGACTAATCTGTCACCACTGGAGGTATGACTAATCTGTCACTTCTACAGGTGTCACCACTACAGGTATGACTTATCTGTCACCTCTACAGGTATGACTTATCTGTCACCTCTACAGGTGTGACTTATCTGTCACCTCTACAGGTGTCACCACTACAGGTATGACTTATCTGTCACCTCTACAGGTGTGACTAATCTGTCACCTCTACAGGTATGACTTATCTGTCACCTCTACAGGTATGACTTATCTGTCACCTCTACAGGTGTGACTAATCTGTCACCACTGGAGGTATGACTAATCTGTCACCTCTACAGGTGTCACCACTACAGGTATGACTTATCTGTCACCTCTACAGGTGTGACTAATCTGTCACCACTACAGGTATGACTTATCTGTCACCTCTACAGGTATGACTTATCTGTCACCTCTACAGGTGTGACTAATCTGTCACCTCTACAGGTATGACTAATCTGTCACCTCTACAGGTATGACTAATCTGTCACCTCTACAGGTATGACTAATCTGTCACCTCTACAGGTATGACTAATCTGTCACCTCTACAGGTATGACTCATCAGTACAGTTGTGACTAATGCTACCTCTACAGATGTGACTAATCTGTTACTAATCAGTCACTGCTTGAGGTGACTCATTCATCACAACTACAGGTGTGACTAATCTGTCACCACTACAGTTGTGACTAATGTCACCTCTACAGTTGTGATTAAGAACTTTTACAGGTATGACAAGTCTGTCACCACTATACAATTGTATTTGTGACTTTGTTTGTTTTTGTTTGTTTTTGTTTAACGTCCTATTAACAGCCAGGGTCATGTAAGGACGTGCCAGGTTTTGGAGGTGGTGGAAAGCCGGAGTACCCGGAGAAAAACCACCGGCCTACAGTCAGTACCTGACAACTGCCCCACGTAGGTTTCGAACTCGCAACCCAGAGGGCTAGTGATAAAGTGTCGGGACACCTTAACCACTCGGCCACCGCGACTAAAATATCAGGAAGGATCACAAGGTTTCATTTAAAAAAATAATTTATGAATTTCATTGTTGCAGAATGCTATGGACGTTTGACTATTTTGACTGATTGGTTGGCCTTTTAAAAAACTTCCCCACAAGCAGAGAGTTGGCATTCCACAATATATATCCATCAAAATTTCATGGTCTATAAAAAAACTGATTTTCTGTTTGAACTCTGCAACTGAAAAGCAATACCCCCCAAAAAAATGTTTTGGTCAGGAAGGGTGGACAAGATTCATTATCCCACAGGATCTTGAGCTTATAATTAAAGTGACCTTGACCCTTGGATATGAAGAATACTTATAATCACAAGCAGCACTTTCAGTAAGGAAGCAGTACAGGTAGCATTTTCTTTTGTACAGTGCCTCATAACAAATATTTTCTCGTGTATACAGTGTCTC
Organism: Pecten maximus; assembly: GCF_902652985.1. Classification (NCBI taxonomy): domain Eukaryota; kingdom Metazoa; phylum Mollusca; class Bivalvia; order Pectinida; family Pectinidae; genus Pecten; species Pecten maximus. The sequence continues at coordinate 29,877,593 of NC_047024.1, read as the reverse complement.
ATAAAAAATATTTTCTCCTGTATTTTCTTTTTTTTTTCAATTATTTCCGAAAATAGGAATGTGTATACAATATGTACATATAAGTCCTCTGTGTTCAGCCAGAATTTGAATTAATGTTTACATCAAATAGTGGGCTTAAAGTTTAGGCCTAATCATATAGATAGAAGATACCAGGTACGAGCTACAAAATGTAGCTTGTTAAGCTACAAACTCTTATCAGTTTTAGCTTAAATGAGTTGATGGACCATTAAAAAGTTTAACATTTAATCTTAGCAAATCAAATCAACAGTAAAATTGATAGATCTTCTATAAAGTTTACATACACTTTGTACTCAACTTTATTACATTTATGGACAATATACTTTTAAATATAATTACAAAGATATCATTTGAATGTGTCATTTTTCCCAGTCTTAATTTTCTTTTTTATATTATAAGTATTATGACAGTAACAAAGGCTGATTTTTTTGATTTTTTTTTAAATTAAATAAATTTAAAGTAATGAACCAGTATGATGTTAGCAATGATTACTCCTATACAGACAAGAAACAACACATCATGCAAATCTATACATAAGTCCCAAGCATGCAAACTGAAAGAGGAGGTCTCAACACCAAAACATAGGCTCCACATATCAAATACAAAGGAGTGAAATATAACAAAGAAAAACCTAGTATATTTCTTTTTACAAAACTAAATGGTTGCAAACATAATATTTCAATTCATATTGAGAAAGTCTGAAATGAGCTTAGATTTGTGAAGGGGGTATACAGGAAGTGAAAAGTTGTTAATGATATATGGGCATCAAATTTAACTGAAGTGAAAAAGTGATATTTCCCAACATTTGATGGACATATGTGATTGGTATATTCACAATATCAAGGTATTTCTTATATATTATAGAATGATAATTAAAAGTGATTTCCTATCAAAATGATAAGATCAGATTTTTCTACATTATATTTTGAATCTGCTGATACAGGTGAAAAACAAAATAATTTGAGCAATAAATTATAATTTTGACTGGGCAAACTTTTTAAAAAGATTTTTTTTATTGAATGAAATTTCACATTTCAAAGTTTGCTTACCAGCATTATAAGATAAAGTCAAATCTGCATTAAAAGATAGCCAAAGAAAAGCTAGATAGTGGTCTCATTGCTAGCCTATTAAAATCTTCTTTATGGGGGAAGGAAATGGTGGTCTCTTGATGGAATATTTGGAATGTTTTAAAAACAATTATTTGGCTCTGAACATCATCACAGTAAAATAACTTATATCAACTGTAAACAGTAACGATATTTCTTATCAAAATGTTATATAAAAATGTTAACTCTGAACATATCACCATGGGAATAAGGAAGATAATTGCAAGCAATGTATTGCCCATCACCTCAAACTGTGGCACCAAAAATAACCCAAGGGCCATAACTGTGTCAAGTTGGATACATAACCTTATTTCAGTATTCAAAGTTTAAGTCTTTTTAAGTAAAGAAGCAATGTGAATGAAGGGAGATAACTCTGAATTTTATCAATTGGAGTCTAAGACTCTATTCATCTTTAACCTTTTATATAGTTTGGCCTTAATATTGTTTACCTAAATTGTCGACCCTCATATTGTGGGAAGAAATTAAAAATCTGTGACCTACACAAAGGGTCTGACATTGTTTTCCTACTTTGCGAGATAAAATATGACATGAATGACCTACATGGCTTGACATTGATGCTGATGCTGGTATTGAGGGACTAAATACATCATGTGACCTAGAGGAAGGGTCTGACCTTGACATTGTGAGTATGGTGATGGGGTAGGGGGCTATACCTGCTGCATTGCCATAGACACGCCCTGAGGGAATGGCCCACGTGGCGGCTGAGGGCCCTGCTGTTGCTGCTGTTGTAACATCTTCGACTGTGATAAGAGACAAAACCTAATCTATCACAATTACTTGCAATTAAAAAATATCTGACCATATACTAAAAATCATCGAAGTCAAGACTTCATTCCAAACATATTTGAATTCCATGCTGGAAAAAGACAGTTTATTTATATATACATGAAACTTCTGGAATGATCTACATTCCCAGATACATGTACCCAGACTGATGAAGAAAACACTCAAATTAGTCGATACATTATAAATATTTTCAATTTTTTTGTTTAATTCTGGTGTTAAAAACCATTATTTGATATCCTTTACCAAACTCTAAAAAATAGTAAATTTCAGTTTTTCCTTAATTTTAAAAGTATCAATACATTGAACAATATTTGCTAGCTACTTAAAACAGTGAAGCCTTTTCTTCCAAAAGTTTTTGGGGAGAAACTTGATGTTTCAAATATTCCTTAATACCGGGGTGGTATGCTTTATTATTAAATTTTTTTTTTTACTAATTTTGAAAGTCTATTATCCCATGAAAGTAAAAAAGCAGCTGGGCTATTTTGATTAATTCTATATTCAAAAGTTAAATATTTTCAATAAATACACATTTGACCACAGTTAAATGTGTATAATGGTAGAGTTCAAGGTTATACTTAGTCTGTCTTGTATCAGTGCATTGTACTCCAATAACACAGCAATCATACAATTACAAAAACTTTGTCAACATCCAAGTATAATACATTTCCGAATGTCCAAACAGAAGCCTGTAGTTCTTTATAGATAGATTTTGGAGATATACGATGTTAGATTAATATATAAATATGAATGGAATTAAAACAAAATAAAAATGACACAAATATATAATATACAACAGATAAATAGCATGCAAAGCACCATAAGCAGTTTATAGCTATACAACCTTAGCATATCACAAAACATACTGGGCAAGTCTTTATTTTGGAGGAAAATAACCCACAATTTTGTCATAACATTTCAAATTATGGCATTTTACAACATGGTTTCGTCAATAGAGATTAACCTATAATAAGTACTTCTAACTTGTGTATATACAAATATGAAATATAATGCGGTTTCTTCAGTTTCTTATGTGAAATTGTACTCCAATCTGACTTGTTTTTTTTTCTTTTTTTATTTATATATTCCTTTCTCTGTTTATTTTATACAAAGTAGGGAAAAAACCCTGCTACAATTTTTTTTTCAATTCCAACTTACTTGTGTTCAATTAAGTGTCTTAACTATTAACAGTCATCTGATTTTCATCAAATTTTACAATTTTGCTTAAAGTACAAAATATTGTAAAACATAAAATTTTATCAACATATGATAGATCATACGAAACCCCTAAATCACCTCAAAGACATAAAGATATTTCATTGAAGCATTTCTAATACTAATAATATTATTTCTACCTGTATAATTTATTACTATTTCCACCTTTATAATTTATAAACTCTATATAAACTAGGGGGGGGGGACATTATGACCAAGGATAATTCAGGGGTTTGGAAGGAGATGTCAGAAATGTGGAAAACATTATGCACAGTGCTTGATAATGGAAGACTCATGATAGCAATAGGCCATCCTCCTGACCCTTCGAGTCAGATTACCTAACATCAGATAAACAGATTAAACCATTGTTTAATTACGTAGTATCATAATTATAGTTTTATTGTTATTGATTATAAATAAGATACCAGATAGATTTTCAAAATTTTCATCAGTACACGTATATTTAACTTCATTTACTCTGAAACAATGGGCAATGTGGATTTACAATTCGAAAAAAATCCTTTTAAACAAATAGTAAACAACTGTTTTTGTACAAAATTTTCAACATATAAGAGAGCCGTCGCCATTCACACGACTATTTAACAGTCGCGAACATGATCACTGAGAGAGTCACAATATTCACATGAATATCTACAGATGGGAAATTGTGATCTTTGAGAGAGCTGTCACCATTCACATCGACTATTTTCCTGACGCTACATTGTGATAATAAAAATATCTGATAATTTAACAAACATTACTTTATTTCTAATAACTGTTGAAAATGTAAGCAATATGATCTACCATTTACTACAAGCAGAAAGGCTACCAAAACTGCCATAATCTACAATAGTTTACTCTATTTAAGCATTTTACTTGTTGAAATACATTTTGGGTCTATATAACATTAAATATAGATCCTATCTACTAAATACATCTACAGAATTTATATATAGATAACACATATCTGTGGTGGTTTGAGAATGACTAAATATGTACTTTCAAAACACATCTGTTATTAAATCGATACAAATTCTTTACTTTCATGAACATTTCCAGAATTTCCTTTATAAAACATAACGTAAATGTATTGAATTTTTATTAGAACATATATTCATAATTGTATTTTTAGTAGGATTCTAATTTCAAAAACAAGATTTCTTTTTTATGAGCAATAATTACAACCTCTAGAAAAAAAGTGGCAATTTTGATTTTTAATATTTTTGAAAACAGTTATTTCATTGGCTTCTACATGACATGTATATAGGGGTCATTCATTTATGGTAACTGTCAAATGATACTTTCTGGGTACTCTCAAATTTTCAAGAAATATCGTTAGAACATGATGTTGTGAACAATTTTATCAGATAAATACATGCACGTAATATCATCTTAAAAGATAGTGCACTTCGCTAGATTTTTTAAATACAGAAGCGAGAAAGGTATTTCCAATGACAAACAGCCTTTCACAATATGCAGGTATGAAACAAAATTCATAAAACACATTCCATCAGTTAAAATTGGACAGTAATGAATTTTACCAGCTTCACCAATATAGGTAAATGAATAGCCAAAATGAGACTATTTTAGCACAGTTCCGGACAACATGCTCAGAACTAGTAATAATCAAGGATTTCTCATTCTGCTCAAACACCAATCTAGTGTTGTAAGTAAGATGATCATTTCTTTATCACATATCAATCATATTTATTCAAATACTGCTTCCATTTTAGATTAAATTTTAGAATTCCAATTGGCACATAAATTTCAGATTTCCACTTGAAATTGAATTAGCACTAAAAAATGATAAAAGGTTCAATCTGTAATCAACCCCTCTATTAAAAGCTGTGGCCAAACTTTGACTGAGCAGAACATGACGACCTTGGTATAATGATATGCTTAGGGTATGTACATATTGCCGGGGACACAAGCCTGCATGCATGCAAATACCTTCCATCACCCTACGCTAAGACAACATGGTATAGGTTGTTATGGATACAGTCCAGTGGTGGACCAACCTTGACCTTGTGAGTATAGATGACATTGCGGATTCCGTTGACAAAGGCCGTCTGGTCATTGGGAATTAAACCAATGAATGCCTTACGCTTGCTGCTGAACAAGAGGAGGAGGACGCGCACCTCACACTGACTGCTTGACGGGAAATGCACACAACCAGCCTGTAATTCCAGTAAATAGATATGTAGTTTGACATGCCAAGTAAAGTGAATAACCTATAATTAATAGTTCTTTAACAATGTCCTAAATGTAGAACATCTACCATATTCTATGTGTGAGGTTCTCATTTTCATTTATTTGGATTTTTCTTTGTTTCCTATTTTTAAGGTGAGTAACAAGTAAGAGGTTAACTGTAGATGGTCAGTTTAGTGGTAATATGGAAGTGGCCTCTAATTTGCCTTGGCGACTGAAGATCAGAGATAAGGTTTTAAGTAGTAATTGATAGAGTGAATAGCAATGGAGTTGATTAGGTTCATGGTGTAATTATTAGGTCTTAAGTATGTTAGATGTGAATAGTTGTCAGTCCCTTCTGGGGATGATATATAGTACCTTGGTGGTCAGTCTCAGAGGCCAGTGTGTATATACATTATCAGAGGCTGGGTTTGGTCCTTATGGGTGGTTTATAAATAGGCATGTGGTCAGTCTCCAGGACTGGTATATGCATAGCCGCCTGGTCAGTCTCTGGGACTGGTTTATAAATAGGTATGCGATCATCCAGGGGCTGCATTTAGATAGATTCTCAGCTCTGGTATAAATAGGTATGTGGTCATTGGGTGGACTGCCTTAAAATAGCTTCCCAGGCTGTGGTATAAATAGGTATGAGGTTATGATCTGTTTATAGTCGGTTCCTAGAGGTTGTATATATAGAACTTGACCATGATGTCATTCTTTTATTAGACTGTGTTGTTGGTTAAGTTTAGCATCTATAGTGTAGGTAGTTGGGTTTAGTAAGTGATGTCACTGTTCAAGAATAGTTTGCTGGCCATATATAAATGGCTGTTAACTTAGAGTAGGGGCTGCTTGTTGAGATTGAGTTGTTAGAAGAGTTTTCAGAGCGAATCTTTGGAATAAGGAGTTAGTTATAGAGAGTTTTAGGGTTAGTTTTTGGAGTTGGTCTTATTAACAGAGAGACTTTGGATTTTATTATCTTAGTTTAGATAGAGAGTATAGAAATGTGTAGAGTAGTTTAGTTTATGGTTTTGAGTTGTAGTTTAGTTCAATATAATGAGGAACAGTAAGAAACTTTTATTGTGCAGTTATTTTCTTCAGTTTGGTTACTTCTAAAAAGAATTGGAGTTGATTCTATTGGATACTGCTGGAATTGATCTGTCTAATTAAGTCCTTTGATATTTACTTTGTGAATTATTTGTGAGTTTATACATTCTACTCCTGGAGTATATATTGGATTGGAATTTGATATATCTTGCTTGGCAAGTACTTTGAATGAAAGTCATATTTTAACAAGAGGCCCATGGGGCCTGTATCGCTCACCTTGTTGGATTTGACCAAATGTCAAAATAATGTTCATGTTCAATTTGTTCATACACATACTCTCTAAGGGACTGAAAGACCCTATGGATTATTTTTACAACCTAATTGTGAAGAAACTAAGTCCCTTAGGGTGGGGAAAGACCCTTGGGCCTCTTAGACTCCGCCCCTCAGGCCCCTGGGTGTTCAGAGTAAAATTTATACAAACTCTAGATCTGTTCCCCTCCCCCCAAGGATGTTCCTGACCAAATATGGTTCTAATTCATTCATAACTTTATGACTTGTAGCGATTTAAAGACTTAATCTCTATTTCCCCTATTTGGCCCCGCCCCTCAGGCCCCTTGGGGTTCAGAGTAAAAATTTATACAAACTTGTTCCTGACCAAATTTGGTTCAAATTCATCCATAACTTTATGACTAGTAGCGATTTAAATGATTAACCCTATTTCCTCTATTTGGCCCCGCCCCTCAGGCCCCTGGGGGTTCAGAGTAAAAATGTATACAAACTCTGTTCCCCTTCTCCCGAGGATGTTCCTGACCAAATTTGGTTCTAATTAATTCATAACTTTATGACTAGTAGCGATTTAAAGGATTAACACTATTTCCCCTATTGGGCCCCACACTTAAGGCCCCTTGGGGCCAGACCAACCGTTTATACAAATTGGTTTCCCTTCACCCAAGGATGTTTCAGACCAAATATGGATCAAATCCCTTTATTCCTACGGAAGAAGAAGGATTTCAAAGAATTTGCTATATTTCCCCTATTGGGCCCCACCCCTAAGGCCCCTGGGAGGCCGACCCACTGTTTATACAAAATTGGTTCCCCTTCACCCAAGGATGCTTCAGACCAAACATGGATCAAATCCCTTTATTCCTGCAGAAGAAGAAGGATTTTAAAGAATTTGCTATATTCCCCTATTGGGCCCCACCCCCCAGGCCCCTGGGGGGCCAGACCCACCGTTTATACAAAATTGGTTCCCCTTCACCCAAGGATGTTTCAGACCAAATAAGGATCAAATCCCTTTATTCCTACAGAAGAAGAAGGATTTCAAAGAATTTGCTATATTTCCCCTATTGGGCCCCGCCCCTCAGGCCCCTGGGAGGCCAGACCCACCGTTTATACAAAATTGGTTCCCCTTCACCCAAGGATGCTTCAGACCAAACATGGATCAAATCCCTTTATTCCTGCAGAAGAAGAAGGATTTTAAAGAATATGCTATATTCCCCTATTGGGCCCCACCATACATGCCATATTTTTGTGAGACCAATAAGGGAGATTGATGATTATTTTAAGGGAATTTTGCCTAAAATAAGGGAGATTTGTGCGCGACATAAATATCGACATTTTTACTCAATTTTTTAGCAATTAACTAATTTTGAAAGTGATAAAGAATATTTGTATTTATTTTAGATATTAATCATATTGTATATGCAAACAACAAAAAGTTGTATAAGGTAAAAAATGCAATAAGTATACATTCAGATTCTTATGATATGAATTTTTTTCCGATTTTTTTTATGCAACACAAAAAGTTTCACAGCTTTATGCATATTGCATAACAGCATTTGAAAAGAGTATATTATAATTACATGTAGCTAAAGATTAAGACAAGCAAGTTATTCATTTATCAGTTTGGATTTTCTTAAAATTAGAAAGCTTGATCCACTCCGAGGGAACACATCAGTTGTAAAAATCACCATGAAATGTCCTGTGGGATACCTTATGTTGGACCATTTAGATATAAAAATATTCCAAGTGTGCAAGTGTATACATGAAATTATGAGAACGGAAGATGTTAATGTTAGGAGACTGCAGTAAATCTTATCACGATCATTCTAGATTTTGTATATTGTCCCTGTCATGGAGTGTACAGTCATTGTAAACACCATGATTGACCACTTTGTAACGACCAACAGATGTGCTAATTTTGATAGTTTTCTAACAGAAATTATCGGATTTCATCTTGCTATCACTGATCAACGATACACATGGTAAATGAAAAACACGTGTGATTTTGCATCTGACCAGACTCTGTATCAATTACCATCATCAAAGTATGGTCCTAAAAGAAAGCAAACCATAATTCAAGTCTGTTAGCTAAGGGGGTTAAAATTGTTTGTAAGCGACTTGCCTTTATTTCATGGTGATAGATATTCTAGCGCAAACATTACACTAGCCAGAGCTTCGTGTGAAAGCCGTGTCCAACAGGCGCCATTTTGATTGAGTGATCACGTGAACAGATGGATCACGTGATCGCTAAATTTAGCCAAATCTCGCGAGAAAAACACTGAATTGTAAACAAAAATGGCGTCGGCAAAAATACTGGAGGTAATTACAAAATACGGGAATTTTGGCTCTCCTGCCGGGAGGAAATAAATGACTTGAAAATAAGGGAGATTTTGTCTCACGCCGGGAGGTATGGCATGTATGCCCCACCCCCAAGCCCCTGGGGGGCCAGACCCACCGTTTATACAAAATTGGTTCCCCTTCACCCAAGGATGCTTCAAACCAAATATGAATCAAATCCCTTCATTTCTACAGAAGAAGAAGGATTTTAAAGAATTTGTTATATTTCCCCTATCAGGCCCCGCCCCTAAGGCCCGTGGGGGACCAGACCCACTGTTTATACAAAATTGGTTCCCCTTCACCCAAGGATGCTTCAGACCAAATATGAATCAAATCCCTTCATTTCTACAGAAGAAGAAGGATTTTAAAGAATTTGCTATATTTCCCCTATTGGGCCCCGCCCCTAAGGCCCCTGAGGGGCCAGACCCACCGTTTATACAAAATTGGTTCCCCTTCACCCAAGGATGCTTCAGATCAAATATGAATCAAATCCCTTCATTTCTACAGAAGAAGAAAGATTTTAAAGAAATTGCTATATTTCCCCTATTGGGCCCCGCCCCCAAGCCCCTGGGGGGCCAGACCCACCGTTTATACAAAATTGGTTCCCCTTCACCCAAGGATGCTTCAGACCAAATATGAATCAAATCCCTTCATTGCTACAGAAGAAGGATTTTAAAGAATTTGCTATATTTCCCCTACTGGGCCCCGCCCCTAAGGCCCCTGGGGGGTCAGACCCACCGTTTATACAAAATTGGTTCCCCTTCACCCAAGGATGCTTCAGACCAAATTTGGTCAAAATCCACTGAGTAGTTTAGGACTAGTAGCGATTTAAAGAAAAAGTTGACGGACGGACGACGGACGGACGATGGACGCTGCGCCATGCCATAAGCTCACTGGCCCTTCGGGCCAGGTGAGCTAATAAAACTGTCAGAATTTTATATACCTGTGCATGTTTTTAATTTCATCGATTAACATAACGATGTGGTGTCAGAAGAAATAAAGGGTTAGCAGAAACGTAACATATGTATTAGACTTCGCAACATGCAGAAAATTGCACCTAAATTTTGACAAGAAATTCCATAAGGATATGTCCTTCAGCACTCTCGGGTTTGACATAGAAAAACCCATGGCTGAGCACTGCCAACAGAGGGCTGCCTCAGTTCAAAATATGGCAGCTATGAGTAATTAGTGTCAATCAAGTAGTTTCTCAGATTGATCCTATGGTGAAGTGATACTTACAAATCCAGTCTGCATGACTTTGTACAGGTTACGTAGGGCTTCTAAGTTGTGGTTGTTGAAATGGAACCCCACCTGTCGTGATTTCTTAAACAAGGGAGTTAACTGTGAAGAGTTGAGCAAGGACTGTGGTATCAACTGCATGATCAGATCTGTGGGCCAGTTGGAAGCATTTCTGTTAAAAAATAAAATCAGATGTCATCCCAAATCTTTCAAGAAGAAATATATCAAACATATTAAATAATTCAAAATAAGAGAAAATGCTCAGAATCAACAGAGATTTTATAATGATCAGTTATGTCAATCCAATAGACTGCTTACTGACCTGGATACTTTGGGTGGGGTACTTACATGACTGGATCTGTCAGTCCATCGGACAACTGTTTATTGACCTGGACACTTTGGGAGGGGTACTTACATGACTGGATCTGCCAGTCCACTGGACAACTGACATTGTAGTGATCTGGACACTTTGGGTTGGGTAGGTCCTGCAGATTTCATCTTTTCCTGCCATTCCAGGCGCCCTGTAATGAGACATGGATTTGACAATGGTAATACCCTGGTACTTACGATTTATATGGTCTATCCTGTAGTCAATGTTAAGAGATACCACATGGTCATATTTTGTATGTATGGAGTAATGTGTAACATTGATATGTCTTCCAGCATATTTTGTATGTATGGAGTGAGGTGTTACATTGATATGTTTTTCAGCTTAGTGTATGTTTGTATGGAGTATGAAACATTGATATGTTTTCCTGCATTTTTTTTATGTGTGTATGGAGTAATGTGTACAGGATTGTTATGATTTCTAGCAAACTTTGTATGTATGTATGGAGTGATGTGTATAAGATTGACATGATTTCTAGCATATATTGTGCATGTGTATATGGAATGATGTGGAAAACAGTGATATGTTTTCTAGCATATTTGTATGCATGTATGGAGTGACGTGTATAGTTATAATGGATGATTAAATGACATATGTATTACAGATATTGGAAACATGAATGTTTTTTCTAGCAAAGTGTTTGAAGGTGGGTGGGTGCATATATGTGATGCAGTGTGTGATTGATTTTTCAGTAACTGACCTGGTTTAGATGTGTAGAATTGAACAGTAAATATCAGCAAGTCATATATATAATGTATGTACATTGTATTGCTTAAAAACTGAATAAAAAGTAAATTATATAAAAAAAAAAAAAAAAAAAGGGCCACAAATCTCTGTAAATGTTTCGTGGTTACAAGCAGAACTACATTTTACTGTTTTACCTACAAGTAAAAATTTATTTGTAAGAGGCATTTTTATTTCATCAAAATATGGAAATTTGAACATTCATTGAATAAAGAAAATTTTGTCATAAATGAAATCATAACTTTTCTTGTAGTGATAAATTATGACAACTATCCTCCATCACATTCTACCATATGATCAGTACCTGCCCATATGATTTTCCTATCCCTCATCACATTGGACTGGTTGGGCAGTGTTATGACCTGATGACCAGCAGGTAGTCCAATGTTGGCTGTAGGATCATGAGGCATTCCTCCAGAGGATGCTATGCTGTTTGGCTGGACCATGGACTGGCTGGCTGGTTGCATACTGGACAATGTGTTAGGGACGTCGCTGACAGAGGTGATGGCTTGGTTTGATATCTGATCAGGAATACTGGATGATGGAATGTTAACCTGGATTGGCATCTGTGGCTGTTGTTGTGACTGCTGCATCTGATGTCCTTTACATATTAAGTTATATCGTAAGTATAGAAAAAGAAAGAAAAGAAAGCTTAATTTGATCTGAAGCTTGGTTATCCAGAGAATGAAGGAACACTACAGATAATTTTACACATTGTATGTGTGAGGAATCCATCTTGGGTGTACAATGAGAGGAATATCAACATCTATGTACTATCATAATGTCAAGTGTATGAAGATTCATCAAAATTTGACAACAATTAATGCTACAGAGAGGCCCTTCCATTCCATGGCCCACAACATAAAAATATTCACTGGAAATTTCCATATCATTGATAATTTTAGATAAATGCTGAGAGTGGACTGAAAGAAACTTACCATATCTGCTTTGCATGTCAACCTTCAACAAACAAGGAAGGATAATAGTACATGAAATTAACAATTAAAATTAAAATTAAATTAACTTTCTTTACAATGTAGATGTGATTTGAATTATAAGCTGACAGCTGTAGTAGCCAAATTCCACCATAAACTGCAGCTAATTCTTTTGTATGACCATATTACAGCATCTGAACGTATTTCACAAGTTAAATATCAGAAATGATCAATTTGATTAAAACTTGCATCACAACTGTTTAAAATAGTAAATCTGGTCATGTTAAAAAAAAACTTAGGGCTATTCCATTAAAATATCTACTTGACCCCAGGAATCCAAAATAAATCACTTCTATACATGGTTTGATTTCTTTCCTATAAGTTCTAGTAATTTATTAGATAATTTTTATGGGTGGTACCCCTTAACAAAACCTAGAGTCCTGGGGTGGGATAGATGTTTTACTGGAATAGCCCTTAGATTGACCAATCAGAACCTAGTTTTCTTATTTACTGCATTACACCAGATGAACTGAAGGCAGAATTAGTGGGATTCATTATCAACTTTTGCTATTATACACTATTAGTAAACAATACACACTATTAATAGCAGCAGCGCAAATCAATCTTACCAGATAATAGGAAGTTACACATTCAAAATGGCAGTCTTGTTGCCAATCACTTCATCATCAGATTAAAGGTTTTCAAACAGGACATTTCTTATTCTCACGTTTTTTGTCAGTAACATATTCAATTTTCTCCACATAAAAATGTAATGAATATGAAATTAAAAGGTTTTTCTTTAACACTACTGATGTTTCTCCTATGCCAGGCAGAATACAGTGTATACTGTATATTTTAACTAGAATACAGTATAAACTGTATATTTAGACTAGAATACAGTGTATACTATATATTTAAACTAGAATACAGTGTATACTGTATATTTAAACTAGAATACAGTGTATACAGTATATTTAAACTAGAATACAGTGTATACTGTATATTTAGACTAGAATACAGTGTATACTGTATATTTAGACTAGAATACAGAGTATACTGTATATTTTAACTAGAATACAGTGTATACTGTATATTTAGACTAGAATACAGTGCATACTGTATATTTAGACTAGAATACAGTGTATACTGTATATTTAGACTAGAATACAGTGTATACTGTATATTTTAACTAGGATACAGTGTATACTGTATATTTTATCTAGAATACAGTGTATACTGTATATTTTAACTAGAATACAGTGTATACTGTATATTTTGACTAGAATACAGTGTATACTGTATATTTAACTAGAATACAGTGTATACTGTATATCTAAACTAGAATATAGTGTATACTGTATATTTAGACTAGAATACAATGTATACTGTATATTTAGACTAGAATACAGTGTATACTGTATATTTAGACTAGAATACAGTGTATAGTGTATATTTTAACTAGAATACAGTGTAAACTGTATATTTAGACTAGAATAGTGTACAGTGGACCCGCGATAATCCGGACGCCGATAGTCCGGAAAACTCACAGTCCGGACGGAAATGCACGGGAACGGATTTCCGTAACGTTATTTGTACTCACCAGTCCGGAAATTCGGATTCCGATTCCGGAAGCCAATTTTGGGAACAGAACGTACTTTTCATTAGTAAATTTCCCTCAATAATTCGGACAATTTTTTCACCACGAGGAGAAAAAAATGTCGGGGCAAGTCACCCGTGTCGACAGCTGTACAAACTATCGCTTGACACTGTGCGTAGTCATAGCGACCGCTGCCAGGTCATAGCCCCGGGTGTTTACCTGTGTTACAATGTGTAGCTTTTGTTTTTATAACGGTACATTGCTTTTTCTCTACGACCTAAATGTTACAGAATTTATGCACAATCATACATTACGTGATACGATAATTAATTAATCTCAAATACATGTAATAAATTTATGATCGGTAATTAAACACGGATATCGGCTTTGTAACATCGTTACGTGAATCAACGACTCATTGAAAGATGCATGTTATTAATTACATACAAATTTACGTATTAAGCAGTGATCACAAGAGCTGGGTTGATTACACACAAATTAGTCAAAAGTCGTCTGATACTTAACTAAGCGTCACATTGTTAAGTGAATACGGGTTTAATGATTATTGGACATCTTGGGTAGTTCTCGCTGGTGTCGCGTACTTTTAAATTGATAGCTTGGGGTTTCTGGTACGTAAAAATCATAAAAAAAAACCATGGACTGACGGTAAGTTGTAAAATCCGGGTATTTTATTTAAGGTATTTAACGTTTGTAATTTCTACTTGTTTGTGAACCTCCGGGACGTGACACATGTGTGTTGTTTGTAGGTCACATATGCCCACTATAAATAAAACAACTTTCACTTTACGTGTTCTTTTAAAAACATAGTTTATTTTTTACTTTCTACAAAATAAAACAAGAATCATATCAGAAACATAAGTATATTTATTGTTAAAAAGTCTGACAATTAGACGTGTTTATGAAACGTCCCGGATTGTATATAATCAAGGGAGATAACTCTTACACGACAATGGTACACGAAATTCGGCAGTCCGGAAAACTCGTAATCCAGACGGTTTGGACTGGGAACGAAGGTGTTCGGATTATCGAGGGTCCACTGTATACTGTATATTTAAACTAGAATACAGTGTATACTGTATATTTAAACTAGAATACAGTGTATATTGTATATTTTAACTAGAATACAGTGTATACTGCATATTTTATCTAGAATACAGTGTATACTGTATATTTAAACTAGAATACAGTGTTTACTGTATATTTAAACTATAATACAGTGTATACTGTATATTTAGACTAGAATACAGTGTATAGTGTATATTTTAACTAGAATACAGTGTATACTGTATATTTAGACTAGAATACAGTGTATACTGTATATTTAGACTAGAATACAGTGTATACTGTATATTTAGACTAGAATACAGTGTATACTGTATATTTAGACTAGTCTAGAATACAGTGTATACAGTATATTTAGACTAGAATACAGTGTATACAGTATATTTAGACTAGAATACAGTGTATACTGTATATTTAGACTATAATACAGTGTGTACTGTATATTTTGACTAGGATACAGTGTATACTGTATATTTTATCTAGAATACAGTGTATACTGTATATCTAAACTAGAATATAGTGTATACTGTATATTTAGACTAGAATACAATGTATACTGTATATTTAGACTAGAATACAGTGTATACTGTATATTTAGACTAGTCTAGAATACAGTGTATACAGTATATTTAGACTAGAATACAGTGTATACAGTATATTTAGACTAGAATACAGTGTATACTGTATATTTAGACTATAATACAGTGTATACTGTATATTTTGACTAGGATACAGTGTATACTGTATATTTTATCTAGAATACAGTGTATACTGTATATCTAAACTAGAATATAGTGTATACTGTATATTTAGACTAGAATACAATGTATACTGTATATTTAGACTAGAATACAGTGTATACTGTATATTTAGACTGGAATACAGTGTATAGTGTATATTTTAACTAGAATACAGTGTATACTGTATATTTAGACTAGAATACAGTGTATACTGTATATTCTAACTAGAATACAGTGTATACTGTATATCTAAACTAGAATACAGTGTATACTGTATATCTAGACTATAATACAGTGTATACTGTATATTCAAACTAGAATACAGTGTATATTGTATATTTTAACTAGAATACAGTGTATACTGTATATTTTATCTAGAATACAGTGTATACTGTATATTTAAACTAGAATACAGTGTTTACTGTATATTTAGACTAGAATACAGTGTATACTGTATATTTAGACTAGAATACAGTGTATACTGTATATTTAGACTAGAATACAGTGTATACTGTATATTTAGACTAAAATACAGTGTATACTGTATATTTTAACTAGAATACAGTGTATACTGTATATTTTAACTAGGATACAGTGTATACTGTATATTTAGACTAGAATACAGTGTATACTGTATATTTTAACTAGAATACATTGTATACTGTATATTTTGACTAGAATACAGTGTATACTGTATATTTTGACTAGAATACAGTGTATACTGTATATTTAACTAGAATACAGTGTATACTGTATATCTAAACTAGAATATAGTGTATACTGTATATTTAGACTAGAATAAAATGTATACTGTATATTTAGACTAGAAGTAGAATACAGTGTATACTGTATATTTAGACTAGAATACAGTGTATACTGTATATTCTAACTATAATACAGTGTATACTGTATATCTAAACTAGAATACAGTGTATACTGTATATTTAGACTATAATACAGTGTATACTGTATATTCAAACTAGAATACAGTGTATATTGTATATTTTAACTAGAATACAGTGTATACTGTATATTTTATCTAGAATACAGTGTATACTGTATATTTAAACTAGAATACAGTGTTTACTGTATATTTAGACTAGAATACAGTGTATACTGTATATTTAGACTAGAATACAGTGTGTACTGTATATTCAAACTAGAATACAGTGTATATTGTATATTTTAACTAGAATACAGTGTATACTGTATATTTTATCTAGAATACAGTGTATACTGTATATTTAAACTAGAATACAGTGTTTACTGTATATTTTAACTAGAATACAGTGTATACTATATATTTAGACTAGAATACAGTGTATAGTGTATATTTTAACTAGAATACAGTGTATACTGTATATTTAGACTAGAATACAGTGTGTACTGTATATTTAGACTAGAATACAGTGTATACTGTATATTTAGACTAGAATACAGTGTATACAGTATATTTAAACTAGAATACAGTGTATACTGTATATTTAGACTAGAATACAGTGTATACTGTATATTCTAACTAGAATACAGTGTTTACTGTATATTTTAACTAGAATACTGTGTTTACTGTATATTTTATCTAGAATACAGTGTATACAGTATATTTAGACTAGAATACAGTGTATACTGTATATTTAGACTAGAATACAGTGTATACTGTATATGGTATTAAATCAATATCATGTGTATGATAACTATAACAGTGTAAAATGCCAAAATTGAACTGAAAGAAGACTACCATGGATTCATAATCAGTTCTGTATTCATATATTTGTATGCAAGTTCAAATTGCCCCTAGAAGGGTGAAATCTGTCCTGCTAACGCTGGATATATATATAGTACAAATTACACACATCTATGGACGAAATCTGTTCACCTACCCAAGATATGTCTTTTGAGGATTTTTATCTTTGAACAGTACAACTATATGCCCCTTTGTAATTAATTTAAGTAATAGTTGTGAGACTACTGAAGGCTCCATTCACACCCTAAACCTAGAAGAGTAACATTCAATAAGTTAGTGAATCTGGAGTCTGATTTTTCTTACCTGTGGTCTTACAGCTGTCGTTTGTCTTGGCATGGCTTGGGATAAAGGTTGCTGCTGCTGCTGTTGCTGCTGCTGCTGTTGTTGTTGTTGCTGTTGTTGCTGCATCATTCTCTGTTGTTGTTGTTGCTGTTGTTGCTGCTGCTGCTGCTGTTGTTGCTGCTGCTGCTGTTGTTGTTGTTGCTGCTGCTGCAACACAAAACACCATACAAGAATTATACATAATTATATGTCTCGCCTATATGTCTTTATAAGTATAGTCAATATAGCAAGTTTTAAGCAAATAGAAAATGTCATTTTTTTCCTGAAACAACCTCCAATTGATAGTTTGAAGCACAATCAAATTTTGTAAAATAACTAATTCTCTAAATTCCCCTAAAAATCACTCTTTCCAAAAAGTAGACAAAAACATGTCTGATATATCAAAGAATTTTTTCCAAATTGACTGAAAATTAGTTTATAAGTCAACTTAGATGCAAGAAAGATTTTCTACCGATTTCTCAAAATCATAAGATTTTTAAAATGAAATTTCCGTAGTTTAAGCGCAGTGAATTATATGAAAATTACTTTCCCTAATAGGCAAGTTTTCTCATAGGTGGCGCAGTTATGCGTTTTTACATGTGGTCATTCAGCGAGGGTAGACCAGCAATTTATTTTTATACAGTGCAACTTCCGAAAACCGAACCTTCTAAAAACCGAACACCTCTGAATACCGAACGAATTGTCATTGTACGGAATTGGTCCTTCTTTATTATAGTATTAAAAAACTTCCAAATACCGATCCCTCTGAATTCCGAACACCGGACTGATTTTGTGTCCGGTTCCTGTTAAAATATACCAAAAATTACTTCTGAAAACCGGCCTTACCTGAGCGATTATGACACGAGGTCAGGCCAGTCAACCGTGAAACAACAACTGTGACGGGTATTGTGTGAAGCCTTATTGTCTCGGGACCTACGTAGGTGATTTGTACAGGTATCCAATATATATCCCAAGGGGGGCATTATGACAGAAGGCCTAGTGTATAATCAACACGACAATTATGAAACAATGCCACACTTCATTGAAGCGCGTCGGTTCGTTTATCTTCTCAATGCAAGTAGAGCTAGAAGCCTGAGTTTCGCATTTAATTTAAATGAGGCCCAAAAGGGGTTGTTTTCGTAAAGAAGCCGTGATGTTTTTTTAGACAACAGCGATGTCGGAAATACGACCAGTATCATCTGATCAATTGTAATTGATATTGAAACAAAACATCTTCACACCCTTTAATATTATTTGATGTGTAAAATATTCCGTATCGGACTATTGGCCCCATCCACATGACGAAGCTTCACCGGATGTAACAAAATGTAGGCCGATCATAAAGTGTAGTTGTACATGTGAAAATACTGTTTAAAACTATTGTTATAGTCATTTGCCTTTCTTATATATTCTGCAATATAAACATTGATTAACTTTCATAATATGCATATTATTCAGACAATCCAAATTGTCTAAGTATGAACGTGCCGTTTTGTAATCGGGTGCATTCTAATAAAACATCGTCCAACCAATTATATCCGGAATTTGACCGGTCATTTTTCGATCAACTTCTCCAAACCGAACCCTCTATAAACCGAACAAATAGTCATGTCCCATGCATGTTCGGTTTATAGAGGTTCCACTGTATAAACATGTTATGTTTGTGACTAAAAGTAGCGAATTTATTGATGTGTTTGGTTTTATTATGAGAATATGGACCAGGGTCTAAGAGAACCGAAAATCACAGCATAATATTAAAATTCACTTAACCTGCAGTAGTGTGGTTTGAGATGTCCATACTACAATACAGCTATATTATAGGTTTGGTTAGAATAACATTGATTCTTTTTTGAGTAACTGTGTTAAACACAAAATTTAATGTCCAGATTCCCAACATATCTGATTTCCACATGACTGGACCATAAATTCTGGATGATATTCCGTAAATGAAGGGTGTTGAGATGTCCACTATGTGATATTTCTATATATTCAAGGCAAGGTGAAATGTTGACAATGCTACTGTTGTCGCCAGAAAAGTAACAAAGTCTCGTTTCTTGACTTTGTTGTAGGCAAGACAAAAATGGCATTCACTTCAATAGTGTTCTCATTTCAAACTCAGGCAAAATAAGAGGCACAATAGGCCTGTACCACTCATCTGTTCTGCAGCTTATTTAGTGAAGATTTTATCCAATTTGTTCAAATTTAAAATATGTAACTAATTTAGAAAATTTCACTATACCTTGCTAAAATGAGATACTTTATAAAAGGAATAATTTAAATATCACATGAAATGAAAACTCATATAAGATCCTCTATGTGACATATGTAATGGCAAAATTACCTAGGAACAAAGGAGGCGAATTAATGGGTCATGACTACCGTTATATTGGACACATGTCCATAGTTGAAAAAAGGGGTGGGCTTATAACTAGGCATTCCTGTCAGTTTTATTGACAATACCTGCATGTGTTGTTGATCAATTTGACCGGGGGGTACCATCCGGATCTGCTGGTTTGGCTGGTTGTGCTGCATCTGCTGAGCCATGGTCGGCTGCTGTTGCTGTTGTTGAGTGGAGATAGACTGACTGTGTGGAGAGGGGGGCAGCTGTGACATCACAGGACCTATCCAACAGAGGTGTACAGGATCTTACACAAGGTGATAATGTATACGCCATAGTGTCACAATTATCCCCGTGAAACATGGTTATTTTACAGCATACAATGTGTACAGTTAACACCATAGTGTCACAATTATCCCCGTGAAACATGGTAATTTTACACCATACAATAATGTATACAGTTTACACCATAGTGTCACAATTATCCCCGTGAAACATGGTTATTTTACAGCATACAATAATGTATACAGTTAACACCATAGTGTCATAATTATCCCCGTGAAACATGGTTATTTTACATCATACAATAATGTATACAGTTTACACCATAGTGTCATAATTATCCCCGTGAAACATGGTTATTTTACATCATACAATAATGGTGAAACATGGTTATTTTACAGCATACAATAATGTGTACAGTTAACACCATAGTGTCACAATTATCCCCGTGAAACATGGTTATTTTACACCATACAATAATGGTGAAACATGCTTATTTTACATCAGGATAAGAAAGAATGCATCTCTTGCATATATCAACCGTCCAATACACAATACTGAATGTAGGTATTCTCATATATAATTTAAGTTATACCTAAGGTTGAGATAATGAAGCTAAATACAGAATGTTAAAACTGCCACTGTAATAGCATTAGCATGATTAAAAACACAAAAACTGAGTGAATTTTTTAAAAACAGTCCATAAATTTTACATCATGTTTTAACTTCTATCATCATATGGTACAATATTACAATGTGAAACTTATTTGTATCTACAATAACAGCATCCCTTGGTTGGCTACTTTGATTCATGTCCTCTAACCTGCAAGCAACGAGACAAATATCACATCAGCTTTTTGTCTCAATGGGTATTTTTCACTCACTAACCTGACGAGTTAGCTGGTAGTGCTGTAGAAGGGACTTTGAAAGGTCCTGGATTCTGGTCCCCGAATGTCGGTATCGGTGGGGCGGGAGACAGTTGTCGTGTTCCTGGGCTCAGGGCAGATGCTAAAATAAAATATAGCTACATTAAAATAAGATATAGCTACACTCAACACTTCTGCCATGCTCAGTTATTCACAATTCCAAACAAAATTATCTCAAGTACTATGGTAAACTCCTATCAGCTCTACTACATACTGATAACAGAAATAATACACTCATTACTTCACAATCCTCTTTAGACTTATAATACTGTTGTGAAAGCTGCCCTAGTGTAATATACAACAGCGTATAATGTGCCGACAATGAAAAGTGTAGTCTACGATCACTCTAGTACAGGTATGTAAATATATCTGTATACAAGTGTGACCAGGTGTAGACAACGCCAATTGTAGTCACGCATGGCCAAATATAACCATTGGGACAAGCTGACATAAACACCTCACTTAGATAAGTCGGCTCGTCAAGTACATCCACAACAATACAAGTACTTGATGATTTATATCTGATTTGAAATTATTCCTGTGAGTGAACTAAAATCTTGCGTACTTTACATTGCATCTCTCTTCTTATAAACTGTTATATCAATAATCTTAATCTTGCAACATTGAAGTCATTTTACTAAAAGTATTGATCAGTAAACCCTGAACTGTGAAGATGGTGAGATATAACTGACTTACCTGTACTGTCTTGTTCTGGGGTTGGACTGGGAGATCTCTCTACAAAAGATCAAATGAATGTACATGTATATCTATACATAATTTCAAACAAGCGATCCCCAAGAATGTAAATGAAAACATTATTATTTTACAACCATTGCGAAACAAGTTTTATTAACTTATATCAACCCCTCTTGTTGGCCCGGATGGAAGCGTGCAAGCGTGTGTGAGGAAACCTGAGTAAATTGGGAAAACATTAACCCACATGGTCAGGCAGGTGACCCCATACCTTTTCACATCTGATCGGAGAGTCGAACCCTGGCCGCCTAGGTGAAAGGCAAGTGTGTTACCACTGTGTCACCCGACCACCCAAGATCCCCGAGCATCTTGGCACTCCACAGCAATTAACTATTATTGATTTCATGAAAGCTGATCCTTTATTTTCTTTTACTTCCAGAAGTTTGAGCTTCTATTTTCATCTTAGAAATTCAAATTGAATAAATTATTAATTGCATTCCGAAGAAATTCTTTCATACTCTCCCTCTTTATTTGGTATACAACTTTCTATCTTACAAGCAATCATGTTTAGGGTGCGTTATTATTTTTTTCATTTATTGGTTTTAATAAGATATTACAGCAACTGAAAACATACTTTATTTGGCGTACTCAAATTTAAGCGCATTTCCGAATTTTAACACATTATCGCATTGATTAATTTGGCGCACCAAATTAATTTCATATAGAAACAGTTATTTTAAGAGAAAGTACATAAAGTGCAATCATAATTTAGCGTAATGCTTCTAGCACGAAAAACGCTAAAATAGGATTACCTCTAAAATATGTTTGTTTACAGTATGATACCAAGCAATGTATACGCTTTCGGCAGTATAGCATCCTCAATCATGTATTATTGTTAAGCATCCAATATCCAATGCTTTACCTTCCAGCTGGTAGCCATGTAACAGGACAAGATGACGTGGGTCCATCGTGTACTCTTTGGTCGACACCATGCTGATCTCAGGGGTGGTGGACTGTCGGTGAAAAAGAACAGAAGTGTATATTTCAAAGGTGGTGAATTTTCAAAATAGAATCTAATCAACAAGGTTTTGTAAATATTTACTGACATACATGTAGCAGTCTGTTGAAGAGGACATAGCTTGTGTCTTGTAAAGAATCAAAATATGAAGTTATATTCCAGTAACATCGTTGTTTGCATGAATCTCAACGCAACTAAGTCTTGTAAATACATAAATAACATTTAATTTTGGAGATTGGTAAGTCAGCAGAGGGTGATATTGAGTATATGTCTATATTTTCAAGGTTGAATTTGTGAAAATGTAATAAAAACTCTGACATTGCTAGCAAAATCGTCCTTGTATAGTAATAGACCTGGAATATTGATTAATCTTTAAACTCTTCATGAGAAGAAGTTGTTTGATTCCATTGTTATACATAAGACGGGGTATAAAAGTTTTCTTCTTACCTCCTCATACAGTCTCTGTAACGCTGACAGCCTCCGAGGAGAGATTATAGACAGGTTGATATTTCTCTGAAAAATCAAATTGATACTAACTTACAATACCTACATCAGGAAAGTATCAAATCAAAAGTTAAATCAAAATAATTTCTAATCACACATTATAACTAAAGATTTAAGAAATTTAGTCAATCCTTAAGTTTACCTATTGCGTACTGGGACGCTTTTGGGAAAACCCCTTTTCTCCAATTTCTTACCATATTTATGTTGATCAATCTAAATGAAATTTTCAGACTGTACAACATTACACAGGAAAATCCCATTCAGTTTCTTCAAAATCCTAAAATACTTATAGAACTGAACAATATATTTTCATTCATGAATCAGAAATATCCCTGTCAATGCTATTTGAAACAAAAACTTAAAACCAACCCAATGGTGGTTTTTTTTAATTGAAGCCTTCTTAAACCAGACTTTCCCTAAATTTGACAAATCCTTACTTGTACTGTGTAAATATTCCTTCTGAATAGACATATTTGTTCTGATTAGACAGGTTTCACAGTAATTAAAGATGAAATACCTGGGCCATCTTCAGGGCCAGCTGTTCAGCCATGTACCCCAGGTAGCGTGTTCCCTCTTGGCTCAAAAGCTGATAAGGCTGTGAGTTACATACCAGTATACAGTGCTGTTTCACTGGTAACCTGATACAGACAATATATGTAATTACAAAGTGTTATTTATAATTGCTTCAGATATTATTTTTTTATATTACCTTTAATATTAATTTTTCCTATAATCTTTAATATCATTTTATCTATTACATAATATATCACAGTTTGACAAGAACAAAATCAACCATTTCTTTACTGATATTATATTACATTCTGAACAAACATGGAATACCTTTACCTGCTCCTCCAACCAAATCTTAAGAATCAAGGTCATAGTATTGGAATAAAACATTAGTGCAATATATGCATTCTTAGAATCATCAGTCATGCAAGTTTGGTTAGTAGGGCAATTAATGTTCTTTTTCTGAAAAATCAGCATACCAGCTGGTAATTATATTAATGACTTATCAAGCAATGAAAACAATATCAACGATGTCTTTGTTCTAGCTTCAAACATCAAACAGTAAGTTTTCATACCCAGGGTTATTTCTCTTCTCTGCAATGTCGTCGAACACATGTAAAGCTGTGCTCAATCCTTCAGCTATATGGCTGTAGGTCTCCCCTCCACCGCCAATAAACCTGTCAAATAAAATCTATGGTTATCATTCAATACACATATTATCCACTCAAATATTCTATTTTTAAGGGAAACATACAGAAAGCTGCATAGCCAATTCAACTTTATACATTACCAAAATAAGGTACCATGATCATGATCTACTTACGGAATGCTATCTAGCCATGTCAGGAACTCATGGATGTTTGTTGTTAGGTTGGAACACCGAGCAGCGGAGTCTGGCAGAATGTCGGCCGAGTAAAATGTGACTAAGTTGTACAGGGTGCAGCTGTACTGTAATTCACAAATCATGAAAATTGTACAATTTTTTTCACATTGTCATTCATTTCATCTGGTGGGAAATTTCATTTTTGGTTAGATACGATTTTGATGCAATTTAAATAAGTTCAATGCATTCTATATACTGGGAATGTTTAAATGTAATATATTGCTGACCATTAAAAGATACCTACATCATGTCCGTAGTCTGTTGGATCAGGTGGGCCGCCATTGAAAACCCTGTCAATTAAAACAAAATTGAGAAATATTTTTCGCATTTGCATAAAATGTGGACTGATTGTTTCATATGAATCAATGCACTTTATGCAGAATGAAGATTACTAAAGAAATGTATGCAAAACATGCATATAGCATATCTGATAATTTAAATTAAATGGATTCTTAACAGGATTTTACCCACATGGACTGACTAGGTTCATGTCATTGCCATGATGCCATTGTATTTAGCCTCGTCATGATCAGATATATCTGATAGAAATAGATAAAAATATGCTCAAGAATTCCCTGATGAAATTCTCATTGATATTCACAATATGACATTTAAAATACATTTGTTGAAGAACAGGGAAGAAGAACATTCCTGCCGTGGGTTTGACAGGAAACAAACCCGGGTGTCCAGCTACTCCCAACAATGAGGATTGCATGCGAGAAACTTCTTACAGCCATCACAGTCGGCACAAAAATGTCAGCTGATAAATTGGCCAACCAGCTGCTGCCTTTAAAGTGTTATAGAAGTAGGCCTTATAAGACATCTTACTTAGTGAGTTATGATAAATAATTCTCAGAAATAATTGAAATTAAAATTATTTTGTATATATTTTTGCTACTGGTTGCTTATATATAATTTAATTTCCAAACTTGTATATAAAAGATCATTGGCCATGCCTGAAATAGGTATTCTTTTTTTTAAGTTAGGGAGGGACGTGTTCATACAGGGAAGTAATTTTCAGGTCTCACACAACTACTTATTTCGCTATATGTTATTACCAATGATTCCATCCCCTTAATTGCTCATTTCAAATGTTGTGAATTTTTTATCAAATTAAAGTTTGATGATTTCCCTACCAGAAAAATGATGTTATTGGATAGGTTTGATAGCATATAAGAGCACAACAGTACTTGGAAGACAGTAACCCTGATATTTAGAGTGGACAGGGAACCCCCACCTGCCTTTTTACAACTGGAATTCTTCATCTTTCTATTTATACCAGGAGTGTTTATTTTTGATTTTTAAAATCTCAAGACCTTACCCTTCATTCTAGTATATAGAAAGTACCCATTTCATGTGTTATTCACTCAGGAAATAGCTAAAAACCTAAGAAAAACATTTCTTCATGCAAGTACTTGGTTTTGGTGAAACCTAGCCTTCATATAGTAAAATTATCTCCCCTTAGTTTTTGTTTGCTAGATGTATCATGCATGAGATATCTTGTCCATCAAAAATGTCGCTCACACACTTTTCACCCCCATGAGAATTTTAAAAAAGTTGGCAAGTAAAACATTCCTGCTTAATACCAACTTCAGCCAGCTAAAGGTATCTGGCTATATTTTTTTGGTTTCGAGTCCAACCGACCTTTAGCAACTGAACAGAACCCATTTTGACACTGTGCAAATTCCACCCTGATTTCAGGGTGGAAAGAAAGAGACAATAATAATGTCAGTATCTAGAAGTCTAAACTTGATGACAACAGTGTGTACTTACATTTTAGGTATAATATATCCCACTTAAACATCCAATCACTAATTCACACCAAGTTAAAGGGGCATTCTTTCGTTTGAATAAAGTTTAGGTCATCAAAATTAAACTTACTGAAAATAGTAAAAGATATAATCTTTACAGTAATAAGGCAGTTTTACTCTCAAGATAAAGAGAAGTTTTTCGAGTATATAAGTCCTGCAAATTCTTAATTCAACCTGAAGTATCATTAATTGCCGCAAAGACACCGTATTTGTATACAATACGCCTTTTTCCTGTACATGTCGGCATTAATTTCATTACTTGTAGGCACAAACACTCATATGATCATCGTTCAGACATAGATTTCATCAATGAATATTGTGCATGTTTCTGATGTCAAAACGATGGAATGCCCCTTTAATAATACTTTGTTTTGTCTTCATATTCCATTTTTAGCTCACCTGCCCGAAGGGCAAGGGAGCTTATTTTTTTTTATGCCATGGTGCGCCGTCCATCGTCCATCAACTTTTCCTTTTGAACAACTTCTCAATAACCAAGAGGCCCGGGGACTTGATATTGGGCCTGTAGCATGCTGGTGTGAAGGGCTACAAACTTTGTTCAAATGAATGACCTTGACCTAAATTCAAGGTCACATGGGTCAAATAGGCTAAAATCTTCAAACGACCTCTTTTCAATAAGCAATTGCAAGAGGCCCAAGGATTTGATATTCGGCCTGTAGCATGCTTGGGTGAAGGGCTACCAAGTTTGTTCAAATGATTAACCTTGACCTAAATTAAATGTCAAAGGGGTCAAGTAGGTTTCAATCTTGAAATAATGATTTCTTGATAGCCAAGAGACCTGATATTAGGCCAATGGTATGCTGGAATGAAGGGCTAGAAAATGTATTGACATGAATAAATCTAGCCTAATCTGATATTTGAATAAAGTGCTAATCAGCATATATCTGCAGAAATGACCTAGATCATGTTCAAAGTTGCTGTAGAGACAGGTGAGCGATACAGGCCCATTGGGCTTGTTGTATTTTAATTTTTGCCATTTTCAGTCTGAGTTGTTACCAGAATGAAGCCTGGAAATTAAAATAATCTTGATTGTGTTTCATCGATTGCCAGTGTATTTAATGACGGATTCGTGAAGAAAAGGTTATAACATGTACATGACACTGTTAAACATTTAAATGTAATTTTGCTGTTTAATATAATAAAAAAAAACTAAATTGGAAAATTTGACAGTCTGCTCAATGTAAACCTGGCTTGTCATAAGTTCCTCACATTGTTATCCTCTAATATTGTTGGAGAAGCTGAATACCCTGACGGGATATCCAGCAAGATAATCACTGGTTCTACCAACTTCACTTCCAGTACCACAGTGTTACTATTGGTACCATTCTGGCTGAAACCAGAGATTTATATAGATCTCTGCTAAAATGGCTGTACCTTATCTCCCCCCCCCCCCCCCCCCCCCCCTTGAACATTAGATAATCTAGGTATATATATATCTATACTTAATACAGACGTGTTATACATTTAGTCAATATTAACAGTACAGTTATTATTTCATTGGTAATATAATAACCACAGCAGGATAAGTTACTGCCTTACTCTAAGGTAGGGACGATGTAATGTTCTTTCAGTGTGTCGATGTATCCGCCAAGATTGGCAGTTCCCTCAACCACGAACACGACATCAGCAGTCGGCCTGTCATCTGATCCCACTACCATGGCTTTTTGATATAATGTCTTGATTTGCTATCTTCTGGTGAACTTATCAGACAAGTTCGTCAAATTTGACTGACGTCCAGGTTTTCCCATATGTTTATATTGTCTCTCTCAAATGACAATATGTCTATATAAAAAGCAAACCGGAAGTAGACATATTACATAGAGCAGGTGTTTTATGAGTCCGCGAGCCAATGCGTAGTAATAAAACACAAAAAAATAGTTCAATTTCAATTTCTATTGTTCTCATAAGACCCCAACATTGTTAAGTTGATTTGTAACCACTTTTCTTGTGAAGAACTTAGCAACGATAAATCTGATAAAACTACCGGGGTCACAGAACAATCTTTTTTTTCTGGGGGGTCGCACTAAATACAGCATAAAGAAAACCATGACCGTATTAAGTACGAACTTGAGACACAATCAAGATTTCTTTTTAATACCAATAATTGGTTTCAAAAGAACTTGAAATGGTTATATTCTTAACATTTATGGTTTGATCTTTTCTCGTGTATCTTTTTTGAACTATTCAACGCATTATGATGGAAGGGGCGCATCGGAGATATAGGGCCTATACATGTATGTAACTTCTAATTTTGCCTCGTCAGCTGAAGGACCATAAGACTGTAATAGCGGACTTAAACCCCGTTAAATAATAAACAGTAACTCCCACTGCCATCCCCATATAATACCCAATACTACTGTTTTCCTAGCGTCCCATCATAATGGGAAAGTTTTGATGTTTTGCAAATATACAAAATCGAATGAAAAACAACATTTTATAGTTTTCCCTTTTATTTCATTATCATTCAAGTACATTGTACGTTTAAGTGAAATAGGGAAAATTATTTACCTTAAACAACAATGAAGGTGTGGGTTTCAGGGAAAACGGAAAAATAATCGGTGGTTATTTAAAATCATTAATTTTAGAACTCCGAAGCAAAAATAAAATATTTAAACTTTATCCAGTGCCCTTTTTAGCCACTTATGATATATGTTTTCTCAGCTTCTTCATCGAATCAGATTCGTCCATGGATACTTGGTAAAATTCCAGGCAACATTGTCTACATATTTTAATATTAGCATTCTTATTATTGTTTTAAAAATACTTCATTTAATTTCAGATATACCCAAAAGCCAATATAACATATAATTCCTTAGATTTTAAATGTGATGGTTCAACTAAGGGAATCCGCTATTTTCCTAATGAGCATAATAGAGTAAATTTCACGGCAGTATCCTTGATACTCCAGGTATTGTAAACACTCAGCTCAGTATGTACCACCACAATACAATATAAATGTAGCATCTGATTCTACCGTCTTCGGGAAATGAGTAACAATTGAAATGATTATATTAATCTATTTTTTTAACTTGACATACTTAGAGAGGACAATTTGCGTAAAACAATTCATTTACTTTTTGCATAAAACAAGTTATACTTTATCGTCCAAATAAGCTTATCCATAGTTATGAACTTCCGTGGATTACAGCTACAAGATATGAAAAAAATGTATTTAGAAATCGAAATTCACTGTTAAATGTTACAATTTTCGACGTTTGTAATAGTTCAGCTTTCGTGTATTTAACGGGATTTCGACAGGATACAACGACTAAGAAATTTACTATTTTATTGTTATAGTTTAGTTTAAACGTATTTTATTGTAACAAATTTACAACAGGATTGGGCACAAGTTATTACAACTTATAAACGCCCTCTCCTAACACAATGACATATAAATAATTACAAAATGCTATAAAATACATATTTAGTATTGAATAATAGATATATATTTTTATAGAAAGATGGAGAGAGAGAGAGAGAGAGAGAGAGAGAGAATTTATGGATGGGCAATAAAAAAATGTACAAAATAACACAAGCAACAATGGTATACATT
Source organism: Pecten maximus (assembly GCF_902652985.1). Lineage (NCBI taxonomy): Eukaryota > Metazoa > Mollusca > Bivalvia > Pectinida > Pectinidae > Pecten > Pecten maximus. The sequence continues at coordinate 29,847,252 of NC_047024.1, read as the reverse complement.
CAATAACGTATAACGCATATAACAATTAATAAGGATAAACATTCTCATTTAAGACACAATGGATACACGTTTTACTTTAGAATATAAATCGATTGATTTCTTAAAACCTGTTACTGTCCTTTATGAAATGTTGAACACATAAGAATACTTCAGAATTAATATTAAAAGACATTTCTTGATTACCATATAACAGAAAGTATAAATCTAAGGGTACATGTAAATTTAAATCATTTAACTTCTGAAAGAGAATGTTTCTTTGAATAATGTAACGGCCACACTCAAAGAAGAAGTGATAAGCATTCTCACACAAATGTCCGCACGAGCAGCTCGGAGTTTCCGCAAGGTTCACTCGAAATAAAACATAATTTAAAGAACTACACTGGTGCCTAAGCTTCGTGTGACTAATGTTAATTTTGCGGTCACCGATACCAAAGAAGGGAGGAGGAGAAATCTGATTTCTAGGTTTCAAAGAATTTTTGAAAATGCTAAGAGAAGCCGACGATCTGACAGAATTTTCAAGGGAGTTCCAACAACGAAGCGTAGACGGTAAGAATGAAGAGGAAGTTGACGATAATCTACAATATGGGATTCTATAATCATTTACATTTCTCAATGGATACCTAACATTATCTTGAACAGTAGAGGGAAGTAAAGAAGAAAGATACTCTGGAGTTTGATCGTTATGCATCTTATACAAAAGTTGAAGTTTTCTCCTCTTTCTTCTAGCAGACAAAGTTTCTAAACCAGTTTCAAATTGTAAGGCGTAAACATTTGCATATGATGGAAGACCCGTGATAGTTCTTGCCGCTTCGCGTTGGACTTTTTCTAACTTTTCAGATTCTAAATTAGTACATCCATCCCACAATTCACAAGCATACTCTAAGATTGGTAAAATAAAAGTTAGGTAAATTCTCGATAGAGCGTCTCGTCTTAGTATAAATTTCAATTTTCTCAGAGTATTTATTTTCTTCATAACAAAAGTGTATATAGCTTCTACATGACCCCCCATTTTACACTAGAGTTTAAAGTAACACCCAAATGCTTATGGCTATCTGTAAAGTCTAAAATGTTTCCGTCAAATTCAAGCTCTAATATTTCATCTATTTCATTTCTATTCGAGATAAAAAGTACATCGGTTTTATCAGGATTAAAAGTGACCAGCCAGGTTTTGGCCCAAGTATTAAGAGATTCAAGATCTCTATTAAGAATAGTTTGAATTTGAATACAAGAAGAGGAGGAACATTGAAGAGAGGTGTCATCAGCGAAAAGACGAGAAGCTGAATCAAAAATATCTGCTATATCGTTAATGTATATCAAAAATAAAAGAGGCCCTAAGATAGAACCTTGCGGAACCCCGGCATCAATTGAACTCAATTTTGAAACAGACTCGTTAATACATACCATTTGCTGCCTTTGATGTAAGTAATCCTTTAACCAAACGATCAGTTTACCTCCTATTCCATATGATTTTAATTTTACTAATAGACCTTCATGCCAGACACGATCAAAAGCTTTGGAAATATCACAGAATACAATACAGGTATGTTTTTTCTCTTCAAGCGATAAACAAATATTATGATACATTTCTATCAATTGATATACGGTGGAATGGCCAGGTAGAAAACCAGACTGGTATTTATAAAACAATGAGTTCTCTAGAAAATAGTTATAGATATGTTTAAAAATAACACGCTCAAAAACTTTACCAACAGTGGATAATAGAGAGATTGGACGATAGTTTGTTGGAGAATGCCTATCACCTTTCTTAAATAAAGGCATAACTTTTGCTAGTTTCAATGCCCTGGGATAAACACCCGTATTTAGTGACATATTAAATAATATTTCAAGTGGTTTACAAATAGTGTTACAAACATTCTTTAACATATGGTGACTTATTTCATCATGACCCGAGGCCTTGCCGAGTTTCAAAGTTTTTAACACATCTTTAATGTTATAGTAACAGTACATCCTCTTCCGTCATTACAGTGGTAAACAGTAGACATCCGTCGGTGGTGATTGAGCTACACGTACATAATGTACCTTCAATTAAAAGACATCGCTTCATAGGGGTCGGCATACAGAATATTTTACACGTAGAGACCACTCACCGATACATTGCTTCGTGCCATCAAAGTTGGTTCCCTTGGCTTTACAATTAACACAAATTTATCAATGATGCACTTGACCGATTCTCTAATTACGTAACATAACTACATAACCAATAACGCAGATTGTCACGAACGGATGAAAATATTCATTTATTTTAACGAAATATGAAAAATTGAGCCGTAACCGCTAAATACCAAAATACTAAAACAGTAAGTATACCGCCGAGGAGGGGCCGCGGTGGCCGAATGGTTAAGGTGTACCGACACTTTAACACTAGCCCTCCACCACTGGGTTGCGAGTTCGAAACCTACGTGGGGCAGTTGCCAGGTACTGACCGTAAGCTTTTCTCCGGGTACTCCGGCTTTCCTCCACCTTCAAAACCTGGCACGTCCTTAAATGACCCTGGCTGTTAATAGGACGTTAAACAAAACAAAAAAACAAAAACAAAACATACCGCCGAGGATTTTTATTTCTTCAGCAATATTTGTGAACAAATAACATTTTGAATACCTGTCATATTCAGTCCATTCAAAATTACCTAGCGAATAGAGATTTTTTTTCACTTACCCTAATCCTGCCCAAAGATCAAAATTTACCAAAGTGCACAAAGTGTTGATTTTTGGCATTGTGTCACCCCAATGACTTGTTGAACGAGAGTGGACATAACAGACCACCCTGTCACACTCCAAACTTTAATGTACACGTGTGTCTTTCCTAATATACACAGTAATAACCCGGCGCACGCATACACGTACTGCCGACATATGCGGGTCACGTTATTAACTGACCACCGCTGTTAATCATAACTAGGACGTTAGATACGATATATTACATGACCGATAGTGACTAAACAAATTTTGTAACCATTTACCCCATGTACCCAAGTCTCATTGTTCTTTTGACATTACTTTTTTTTTCAAGTAAATAACTTCTATTTTCATTATTTGAAATATTATATTAAAGCGCTTCTACCCTATTTACAAAATCCTGTCTGACGGAGGCTTTAAACACCTAATACGTCGGCACCGTTTTCACAATGAGAGATGTGTGTAGGTGCGGGTTGTGAAGTTGTCTTTAAGAGAGACATTAAAACCGAGAAATCTGCTAGAAACATAAGAATTCACCAGCACAATTGGTTGTCTGATGTTTTAAAAGCAGATGGCAATAACTTAACTGATGATCAAGAAATTGACGTGTGTGAAGTGTTCAAGAATTATCAGAAACGAAAACCGCTGCCTGAAGATTGAAATGTTGGTGTTGATGATGATACGTGGTGGAACATTCCATTACCATCTATAGAAGATGTATGTTGTGGCCAGTCTTCCAACGCCAAATGCACACAATATGTAGGAATAGTTTCAATCAAAACTCGGCCATCTTGCCCAGGCGCGCAAAACATCAACTCATCTTTCATAACAAACTGTGGTGTCCTTGGTCCTCACGTATCAACATGACGACCTACAAGCTAACCTTGATAGATCAATAATTAAATCCTGAAGGGAAAGTGGAGTCATATCATACAACGATTCAAGCAATGACTGTTTTAAAAACAAAACTTGCCTCCAAATATTTCATTGATGTCATCGATGCACTCGTTAGAATAGTAACCGCCCGTCTCAATGGTATCGAAGGACCCATACATGTTAGAACACCAGAGCGAGACGTAAAGGAAAGGGTGCTGGCTGGAAAAATGAAAGATCAGCGTGTGAAAGATGAGCCAGATCTTACCAGAAGGGTCAAGTCACTATTTGTCAAACTAGATGCAACTGTGGATAATTGTGACTTTCCAAAGTTAGACATGGAATACTTTCGGAAAATATCATGCACATACCAAATATCACTGGTAGCTGTCTACATCAGTGAGCACCTCAGTGAGTATGGTGACTACGAGATCTTGATCGATGACAGATCTACTCGGGGTATATGAGCAGTGTAAAGTACGATGTTTGGATCCAGTATGGCAGCTACAAAATATTACCATCTACCAGTGCCCTAATGGACAGAGAACCACGAAGGACATGTGCCCACGTAGCCAGTATCCTATAATATTTAGAATACTACATCAGTGGCGTAGGAAGTCGTCAAAAAGTGTGTGTGTGTGTGTGTGGGTGTGTGTGTGTGTGTGTGTGTGTTGGGGGGGGGGGGGGGGGGGGGGCAATGTTTTTTTAACCTTAAATTTTACGCACTAAACAAATCGTATGCCATATCCGCAAAATTAGCCAATAATTATCATTTCAACATCCCATGATAATTGATGTAGTACAAAATTAGTATATGTTTGCCCAGATTAGGTAGTTTAACGTGTAAACCAAAATAAATCTATCATGTAGCACTCGTGTCAGAAAATTGATTCAGTAGTTTTAAGAATATCTAATATTTTTTAGTTATCAGGGAACATGGAGACAATTTTGAAAGTGGAAATTTCACTTTAGTTGGTTATAATTGTCAGTTCCTGTGTACTAATGAAACCAAGTATAAACATTTTAGTTCAGTTAATAATATTTCAATGCAAAACTCATTTTGCCCTATGATTGTTTTTCTTTTAAAAAGCACATAGCAATATTGTCAATCAATTCTAATTACTTTGCACAAAACTCCTAATTACTTTTTTGGGGCTTTTCATTTTATATATTTTGGAGATGTTTTTCGTACATAATTACGAATGGATTGCAATAGGAAGTCGCATTTTTGACTTAAAAAAATTTCGCTCACTGTAAAAAAAATCATCACATTTTTATCTCCTGCTCTTAATGTTTTCAAAATTGTAACTTCTTGCTTTGCATATAAAAATATTATGATATAAAACATGTTATTATCAGCATGTTCATGTTTAGTTTACTACAATAAATGAAGAATTTATATTGAAGCATTTCCCCAAAAAACAATACAATTTTTCATTTTTGGCACAAAAAGGACGCTATATTCTTGCGTGTGTACACGTTTGGACTTAAATGTCTATTTCTAAACGAAGGACTACGGAGGCTACCAATAGCACATACATGTATAAGATATCGTATTTGCTTTCTTAGGTCATTTTGAAACCCCACCTTTGTAAAAACAAAAACAACACAAAACAAAAATCAAAGTATCGCAGGGAGGATGCCAAAATTCGTTTTCCTCTTTTATAAGTCTATGTCACAGCGTATAATAACTCAAAAACATTTGTTAATCCTTTTTTTTTCTTGCCATAAGATGAATGATTATACTCAATAGGAATGTCTGACTATAAGTTCTAGCGATTGTCATAATTTCCCGACCACCTCTTGACGACTAATAATCTGTCCAATTTTCCTCGGTAACCTCTTCAATGGTTTTCCCTTTCTTCTGATATTTGACTGTCTTTCTCCACATCTTTGTTTTCACCGGAGCATCCGTTTGTGTACTAACGTCGACTGTAATTATATTATAATTCGTATATTGGTCTTGTGCCAAGTTCTCAGTACTCTCAACCGATGCCAAGTCAGAACTTGGCCTAATTACTTTCCGTTTAGAGGATACTGGTGACATCGAAGCAGGCCGCTTTCTGATACTTGTGTCAAGACTTTGTGATGCCTCTGGTAACAAACAAGGCGCCGCGACACTAAAACTACTACCAACTGCCTCATCTTTAAAATCGCCTTCCTCTCGATTCAACGTAACACTCCATTCCGGTTCCTGTTTCACAGACTGTGGACTAAGGATATACCCCTGGTCTTGTTCCTCCCAGTCGTCATCACTATCTGAGTTCGGTTGTGGTTCGCTATGACCAGAGCGCTTTTGATGTCTGTCTAAATCACATTTTTTCGCAGCGGCATAATCACAACTTGGGCACTCGTACTTTTTCAATGACATCTGTCTGTTTCCGCATTCTATCAGATGCCTTGACCAAGCATCCATATCTTCGAATCTTGCTGCACACATCGGACAGCGATGCCCTGATTTCTTGGCTAATGTCTTCGTCTTGCCCATGCTCCTGAAATAAAACCACAAATATATGAATTATCAGCTATAATTTGTTAGAATACAGAAATTTAGGATTTGTTTTTATAATAGACCCAAACATGTAAAGATATGTTACTGACTTAATATTCAAAATAATGGTATGGTACTATTTTAATCATCAAACACTTAGTTCAAATATGATCAACTTGTATTCATGTAAAGAGAACAAATAGTTTGAATTGACCTCGGCGTTCGTCGCCCACAACGGTCTACCGCCTACATGACCCCCCCCCCCCCTCATTGGAAGTGTGTTTCTCAGTGCTGATATATAAAGAACACTCGCCACGACTGCCTGCTCTACATAAGCCCCTGTGCTACATAACATATCGACTCCGCCATGCCGTTCACATAGCGGTGTTTACGTGTGTACTGACACCGCGCCGCTGCAACCTCGCCGAGGTAGAGTTCTGTAGGCATGGCAGGCTTGCGAGTCACGGGCTACCAGATAGGCGTGACATCAGTGTTGTCTGACGAGACAGCAACGCACCATTCATCCAAATCATCGGTATTTTTAAGAAGCATTGAGTTATATGTACTCACTTATATTTACCTATTTACGTCTTATTGATGATCTTGAACTAAACATATACATACCTGTAGTCTGTTTCACACACACTGCCCGCAATGGTGTTCTGCTAACCTCTGTGTACCACGTGATATAAACAAGGCTTACATGAGACCAGTAACACGCCTGACGGACGCGGTTTACTAAATTGAAATCTTTACCACAGAAACTGTAGTTATTTTTGTATCGATTAACAAAGCTTATCTAAGTAAGTAACTAAGTCAGGAAACCACACAGCTACCAGTATATAGCTAGGTATATATACCGTCCAATTAAACTATAATAGCTACAAGTAGCTACACTGTAGGTATAACATCCCGTCCAATTAAAACTATAACAGCTACCAGTAGCTAGGTATATATCCCGTCTAATTAAACTATAACAGCTACCAGTAGCTAGGTGTATATCCCGTCTAATTAAACTATAACAGCTACCAGTAGCTAGGTATATATCCCGTCCAATTAAACTATAACATCTACCAGTAGTTAGGTATATACCCCGTCCAACTAAACTATAACAGTTTCCAGTAGCTAGGTATATATCCCGTCCAATTAAACTATAACTCCTGTCCAATTAAACTATAACATCTACCAGTAGCTAGGTGTATATCCCGTCCAATTAAACTATAACAGCTACCAGTAGCTAGGTATATATCCCGTCCAATTAAACTATAACAGCTATATATTTTTTTTTTTTTTTTTTTTATATTTGTTTTATTTTTCCAAGGCAGATTATACATAGGTACATATATATATTTTACTTCGGAAACATTTACATACTTACTCACTCACTCACTCTACATTCTATCTTTTGACATTCAAATTAATGTATATTGCATCTATTCACTCAATTGTTCAGCTTTCACACTATATATTCTTCCAAAACCTTTCATATTTAACGTCATATGGTTTCACCCTCTCACCCTAACAAACATACACACCTAACATCAATGGTATAAGATAAAAACAAACACAGATACACGTGGACAGGATACAAATCATAACATTTATATTATTTAATCTTGAACAAAACGACAAAAATCCATATAGACATATACAGACATACATAAAGAAGAGGAAAGGAAGGAGAAGGAAGAGAAGAAGGATGAAAAGTGGAAGAAAGAAAGGAAGGAGAAGAAGAAAAGGAAGGGAGTACTTTGTAATATTTTAAAGTATTTTTATTCAAAGATAGTACAAAAGAAGAAAAAAAAAAAAAAAAAAAAAATAAATATCATACTTTACACAATTTATGCCAAAAGAGGAAAGAACTGGATGGTAGACTTGTTACTAAAAATGTAGATTAACTCAATTATATATATTTACTGCAATTGTCAGACACTGGGATTCCAGCAAAAGAAGAAGGTACCACATGTATGCGATTATTAATATTTAATACAAATAAATGTGTAATGTATAAGTCAATAAAACAGATTAAAAAAGTATTATTCCATAATCTGCAAAAGTTTATCCCATTTTCTCCATTCAACCAAACATTTGTTTTTTTCTTTTTCCCCTTTTTTAGAGCTACAAAATTTTCTGACTTTATAATGATCATAGATACAATAGAGTAAAGAGTTGATATTTAAAGATTTATGCAGACATCTGTTTCTGTATATGTATTGTTTTATAATCAAAATAATTTGATTATCTACTTTAAAGGATGGATTTTTATAATCACCATCATATTTACCAAAAAGCATGGTTTTTTTATTTAGTCTAAAGGGAATAAATAATGCATCTAATAATATATCTAGACCTTCAAGAAGATTCTGAACTTGATCACATTCCCAAAAAAGGTGAACAATTGATTCAATTTCTGAGTTACAAAAGTTACAGAATGGATTGTTTGTTAGTTTGGCTTTGAAAAGAAATGAATTAGTTGTTAAGATATGATGTGATATTCTAAATTGCAACCAGTGTAATCGTGAGTTTTTACTTACTGTAAAAGGAAGTGTATATATACTACACCAATCATTTAAATTGAAATCAAGTACGTTAGACCATTTCTCTTTCCCTTTAGCAGTAATATCATTCTTTGAATTTAGAATATCATAAAATATCTTCGAGCCTTTATTAATATTAAGAAATATTGCAATATTGCTAGGTAAAACTGGATATACAAAGTTATAAGTAGTGGAATCAAATTCAAAGTGTTGTAAACATTTTTTTATTGCAGATATTACTCCATTATATTTCAAAAAGTTAGTGTTAATGCTATACTTTTGAATAAATTCATTAAAAGAGAAAAAAGTGTTGTTGTTTACATCTTTAAAGAAGTCACCAATGACATAAATACCCTTTTCATACCACTTAGAGTAGAAAATTGTTCCACCACCTATTGTAATATTTTTGTTATGCCAGACAGGTGTATGCAAGAGTGCTTTCCCTTTGACTATTTTCATATTAGTAGAGTTATCTAATCTTGACCAAGCCCTAAGTACATCTTTCCAAAAAGAATTGCTAATATTTTGTTGGCATAGATCTATATAGTTCCCTCCAATATTCATTAGTTTATCTAGGTCTAAATATTTTTCTAGTAGTGTTTTCCATTTTCCTGAAGATTGAAACAGTCGCTTAACCCAGCCAATTTTTAATGAATCAACAAAATTTTGAGTATTGAGCATTTTTAGTCCCCCATGAGAGTGATCTTGTACAATAATATCTCTTTTAATTTTATCCACTTTACTATGCCACAAAAATTCAAATAAAATAGAGTTTATTTTTTTAATTATCTTGTCACCTGGGTTTGGTAGAGCAATAAATAAATGATTAAATTGGGAGATCATTAATGATTTTATTAAATGAATTTTACCTATTGGAGTTAAGTTACGTCTGCTCCAAGCAGTAATAATATTTTTTAATTTTACTATTTTCTTATCAAAGTTCATTTTAATCATTTCATGTAGATCAACGCTGAAATCTATTCCTAATAGAGTGAATTTTTCTTTTCCCCATTTCAAGTTTAGTTCAGGTAGAAATTTATCTTGACTATATTTTTTACTGCCAATCCATACAATTTCTGTCTTATCAATATTAATTTTTAATCCTGAAATTGATGCAAAAATATTTAATTCATTCATTGTTTCTTTAAGAGATTCCTCAGATCCATCAAGAGTTAAGTATGTGTCATCTGCATATTGTGAAAGTAAAATATTTGTATTATCAACTTCTATCCCCTTAATATGTTTGTTATTTCTAAGCCTAATAGCAAGAATTTCGGCACAAAGAATGAAGATATATGGTGCGATCGGATCCCCTTGTCTACATCCCCTTTTTATTCTGAAAAATGATGAAAGATTCCCTCCCTGATTAATAGAAGCTCCTACATTACAGTTAAACAATTGTACCCAATTTTTTATATAATTTCCGAAACCAAAAAAATCTAACACTTTTGCTATGAAGTTAAAAGAAACAGAATCGAACGCCTTTTCAAAATCATAACAGCTATATATAGTATCTAGGTATATATCCCGTCCAATTAAAACTATACCGGGTAACAGTTACCAATAGCTAGGTATATATCCCGTCCAATTAAACTATAACAGCTATATATAGTATCTAGGTATATATCCCGTCCAGTTAAACTATAACAGGTACCAGTGGCTAGGTATATATCCCGTCCAATTAAACTATAACAGGTACCAGTAGCTAGGTATATATCCCGTCCAACTAAACTATAACAGCTATATATAGTGGCTAGGTATATATCCCGTCCAATTAAACTATAACAGCTATATGTAGTAGCTAGGTATATATCCCGTCCAATTAAACTATAACAGCTACCAGTGGCTAGGTATATATCCCGTCCAACTAAACTATGACAGCTACCAGTAGCTAGGTATATATCCCGTCCAATTAAACTATAACAGCTATATATAGTATCTAGGTATATATCCCGTCCAATTAAAACTATACTGGGTAACAGTTACCAATAGCTAGGTATATATCCCGTCCAATTAAACTATAACAGCTAACAGTAGCTAGGTATATATCCCGTCCAACTAAACTATAACAGCTATATATAGTAGCTAGGTATATATCCCGTCCAATTAAACTATAACAGCTACCAGTAGCTAGGTATATATCCCGTCCAATTAAACTATAACAGCTACCAGTAGCTAGGTATATATCCCGTCCAATTAAACTATAACATCTACCAGTAGCTAGGTATATATCCCGTCCAACTAAACTATAACAGCTATATATAGTAGCTAGGTATATATCCCGTCCAATTAAACTATAACATCTACCAGTAGCTAGGTATATATCCCGTCCAACTAAACTATAACAACTATATATAGTAGCTAGGTATATATCCCGTCCAACTAAACTATAACAGCTGTCAGTAGCTAGGTATACATGTATAGCCCGTCCAACTAAACTATAACATCTACCAGTAGCTAGGTATATATCCCGTCCAACGAAACTATAACAGCTATCAGTAGGTAGGAATATATCCCGTCTAATTAAACTATAACAGCTACCAGTGGCTAGGTATATAGCCCATCCAATTAAACTATAACATCTACCAGTAGCTAGGTATATACCCCGTCCAACTAAACTATAACAGCTACCAGTAGCTAGGTATATACCCCGTCCAACTAAACTATAACAGCTACCAGTGGCTAGGTATATATCCCGTCCAATTAAACTATAACAGCTACCAGTGGCTAGGTATATATCCCGTCCAACTAAACTATAACAGCTACCAGTGGCTAGGTATATATCCCGTCCAATTAAACTATAACAGCTACCAGTGGCTAGGTATATATCCCGTCCAATTAAACTATAACAGCTACCAGTAGCTAGGTATATATCCCGTCCAATTAAAATAATTAACGTAGCTGAGATAGCTATAGTATCTTGGAGTTACGTTACCAATTCATAAACATGTTGGTACATACATATGTAACAGATGAGGTAACAGACCAAGAGTGATTTCTCGGTCAGATGACGTCACTCATATTATATTGTACGTCTGATAAAAATATATTTATTATAAAACGTTAGAATGATCTAGAATACTTTTCCCCGTGCCCTATTGTATTGAAGCGTATAGTGGTGACGATTCGAACTATTGGTCTCTTTGTTTTATGGATTTCTTTCAAATATCCTTCGTCAAATGTGTGAATAACCCATTGCTTTGATACACATGATGCTATTTCAAATCATATTCAGAAATACCGAATAGAACAGCAAACCAGCTGAAAAGCCTATCACAGTCTAACGTTTTTCTAAGACATAACAGAAAATAAAGATCCGACAAACCCATTTAAAGACATGCTACTGTCTTAAAATCGATTGAAAACGAATACTGATGGTGAGTGTCTTTGGGAACCATTCCATCTCTAGCGGATTCATATTTTTTTTTTTTTTTTAGTCTTGACTTTGACTTTAAACATATTTTATTGTCAATTAGATTGAGCCAAGGGATTAGGCACGAGTTTTTTTTACTTATAAACGCTCTTTCCATCATAAAATACATTATATGAAAACATTGATATAGGCATAAACATAAAGTAGACACATATAATGTTAAACATAGACACATGTTTGCAAAAGGTCACGGTCAACATTTTAACCAATCAAAACATATAAGAGTTTATACCACGTGTGGTATATATTGAATGTTACCCAGCAGTTGTAATGATAATATCATACCTTGGGGATTTGATAGCACCGTCCTATTGAGATCGATATAAATTAACATATTTCATATTTTAAAAGGTTCCACGGTTAGAAGGGGATACTTTATCTGATAAAGGTCTCTAACCATTAGTGTGATAATAGGTTGTTTTTTTGTTGTTTTTTTCTTTATCTGTGGGACATTTTACAGTTTTTTAATGACAATCAAACACAGATTAAAGACATTTTAGAAGAAAGACTCAAGGATATCAAAGGTATGAAATGGTTTCTCACATTATTTGTGAAATTTGTGAAATATGACCAAAACAATGAACCAATATATGCTGAACCCACATTTAGATCCATTAATTTGACATGCACGAACGTATCAAAGCTAACAGAACAGCTTGCCGAAACTTTTCAAAACTTTTTTTTTTTTTTTTTTTTTTACTGTTCAAAAATTTTATTGCCACAGAACATTTAACGATTTAGACTGCTGCCAGGGTCTATATATATAGGGGATTCATATTAATAAAAGATCTAATGGTATTCCGAGGTACATTACGTATACTGTTATCGCTTGGGTTTTGAATTATGTATTAAATCCGTCAACTCACCCGTGAATGATTAGCTTCAACCAGTGGTAAATAGAAATAGGCTTATATACTGAATAGACCTGTTTGAACTTAACTAGTTCACTCGTATTTTATACAAGTTGGCATATAAGATTGCCTATCTTCCAATATGAGTAATCAAGGTTGGTACCGACGGGTTCACGACTTCTTGTTTGCTGGTAAGTAAATACATTTTATTTTTGTTTGACCCTAAAGCCTCTATAGAAATATATTTAATGATAGAAAATATACACTAATGATTATATAATGTGAGAACCAATACCGTAGTTCTTTACATTTTTGCAATTAAAACTGGGACTGGCGATCAAAGCCACATATCAGAAGCCCAACGTCAATCGGAGGTACTGGTTGCTGCAGCGAAGGGAAAGGATTGGGTAAAGTAAAATCACAACATCATCTGAGACTTACAAAGTCAACGCGAGTCTGTTTGATTAAAAAAGATAGGTGAAACGTGAAAAGCCAACATGAATTCGGAGTGAATCTTCTTGGCATTTGATAAACAAGCCCATGCTTTTTCTGTTTTTATCATCCGGGGGTTCAACCTCTATTTTTAGATGTGTATTACATTCTTCGCTTAAGAAAAGTTGACGTAACTGAGCAGATTTGACTAAAATTGAATGAAGATCAACTGGTAAAGGATTATGAAGTTGAACTAAGTACAGTTATATATATATATATAAATAAAGAATAGAGAGGCTATAATCCATCATACTTCATATCTATTTAATGATGTGTTAACGTTTATCACTGTATGTAGTCAACCTTTACATGTTTTATGCGTCGATTTTTTTCCGATCTGTATAACAATGTATCCTTTATACCAACATCTTCTTGTCATATACACAGAGATAAGATCAACATCTTCTTGTCATATACACAGAGATAAGATCAACGTTTTTGAGAAGGAAATACTGTGTTAGACCAAATGTATTTAAGTTTATTGATCTCATGTCGTCAGAAGATACAAACATTGTTCAAAATTTGGCTATGTATATTTACAAAGCTAATGAATTAAGAAATGAAAGATTATTTAACTAATTTTTTTGTAATGTTCGAATACCCTTCGCTTACTAAATTGGTTATGTTGGTTAGTTATATGCACAGGCTAACTAAATTATTACTGTTCCTTAGTGTACTTATTTAATTATCACTATTCAATTGTACATCAAATTTCCACCATAAATTGTAATTGTTTTGTATCTGCTCAAAGGCATTATTGCCTAATGCAAATAAAGACATATATCCATATTCATTACTACCTCTTCTTATCTGTTCTCTTTCTAGCTACTCCATGAGCTGTATCTCTGATTACATAGAACTTGTCTTGTACTGCACTAGGTAGCAATCCACAGGTGGAAACATCTTTCGATATTTTAGTTTACAGTTTATTTTAAGGATACAAAATACTGTCTGTAAAACTGCACGATGTTGAGTTCAGTCTATAACTCGTGAGAAACGCAAGAGTCTAAAGTATGGAACAATTTAGAAGGGAAATACTGAGAACCGTAATGGACTTAAGCGTTATAATATAGAAAACAATGAGGTCAATTTTATATTTACCACTTTGTGAATGACTGGCAGTATGGTTTCATGTAAAGCCCTTCAATTTCCAATACCGTTTATGGATTTGTCTTCTTTTTATTCATAAATTACACATATACATTTTAATGTTCGACCTCGATATCTTATAAGTAAGTTCGGTGTGTTCGTTCTTGTTAACTATACCGGTGCTTCTATTGTTAACACCTGATTCTCATTTTAAGGACATGATACTGACTTGATTATAGTCAATAATCAATCAATAGTCTTGATTTATAGAATAAAACAAAGAATATGGACATAATAACGAAATCATAATTCCAATTCAAAGTCGATAAAATGAGGACAAAATATGAACACAAACATTTAACTTGTATGACGACCCTCTTAAAACAAGGAGAATACGACCAGGTGTCCGGAAGAGTAAGCGTCTTCGCTTCATCGACGACACCCGTCATACGAATCCATATCAAACTTGGTTTAAGAGACAGTCTGAAAATGAAAACTATAGGGTTTGGATAACGAAGCCATGATAGGCATATCAACAAGCATCGACCACACCTAGCTTGATATCGCAAAAGGAATCAGAAATCACGATGCTGACCATAAAACGTTCCCATTATCTTTATAGGTATTACCTGGTGGATGTTAACCATTCTCATTGTCTATATATCACTGTATGACCCGGCGGATGTTGTCGATGTAGCAGTACATATACCCATCTGTGGTATATGACCATATATTCCTTTTTAGTTTTTAGGGGCCTCGGTGTATACGTTTGTTATTCGCCCATAGTTTGACTATAAATGTCTTCATTTATATGCTAAATATTGCTTTTTAGTATTTTCTTGTTCTTTTTCTGACCGTTAACTTCATTTTTTTCTAGCTGTAGTTTTTTGCGGAGTAAAATCAAGGCTATGGACAACACATACCGTCAACTACCCTTTTGAGATGATTGGTCATATCTCACAGACGCAACGTGTTGTGTCACGTGGTCACTGTGCGATGCTCTGTGAAGCAGAGGAGATGTGTTACATGTTTGAATATGAAGACATAACCAGCAAGTGTAACGTGTTCAATGGATTCCAACAGCATATTGGTAACGAGACATTCCCTAATGGTCCACGTACAGTATACAAAGACAAAGATCGTAGGTAGCATTTTATTTCCCGTATTTTCTTATCAATACGAGAATAGCACACGTTGAAAAATGGATTTAAACTTCATGATAAAATAAGTGTTAAAACGTCGAAGATCATAAAGAAAAATCAAGTAAAACATTGATTTTATTATTTTGTACTTATTTTTAATTGTATCAGTATCAGGTACTTTATGATATAATTTATCACATACTTTTATATATAACAGGATGTGCAAGAACAAGCTACACACTGGTTAGAGACGGGCTTATGTGTTATAAAGTTTACGAGGAACAAAAAACATGGAATGACGCATATCTCGCATGTCAAAATGACGGAGGTAGACTATTTGTCATCCAGAATTTCATGCAAATCGAATACTTACTTACATATGATGCAGGTATGTTCGCTTGTTATGTCAACAGAACTTTCTCATTCGATGACAATATGATAATAAACATGGTCGGATACCCAAGGTTGACTGCACAACGCTACGCTACACTTATCACCGTAGTGTAGTAGAGCGTAGTGCAATCAACCATGGATATCCGACGATGGATACATTTATCACTTATCACATTTAAATGAAGAAAATGATCAGCAAACACAAAGCAAAAACATTCCATCTATGATCACCCCTGAAGCAAGTGATCGCTTTCTGATAAAATTGAACAACGTGCAAATTATAAATTGTCCTTCTCTGTTATGAAATTCCTTCGTCTTGCTGGGTTCTGAAAATATGAAATTAAACAAATATCTTTGGAGATCCCTCTCTTAACATGCAAACGAGGCCGCCATATAAAGCTCTCATAATGCAGTACGAAAAGTCAGTTTGTTTTCAAAATGTCTTTTTATTTTTGAATTTCAGATTCACTTGCAAAAAGATTTGCATGGATTGGTTTGACAGACCAGAAACTCGAAGGCGAATGGATATATGTTGATGGAACATCTTTTAACGAGTCAATATGGCCGTTCGTCCGATTTAACAATAAATGCTCCAGATATCAACTGAATCAGGACGAAGCTGACTGTGCCCATCTAAACGTAAACAAGAGATATATATACGATTGTCATTGCAATGTAAGCAAGCCTTACATATGTGAACATCCCCAACTTGTTTAAATCAAGTCAGTTAATGGTTTACTGACCATCAATCAATATCCTAACGGAAGACAGAATAACCACACAGCAAAAAGAAGGACAACGTAAATGTGTTCACAAATAAGCCGGAGATGAATTGGTTTTTATATTTCATTTATTTATCTTATCAAGCATTATTTGCTAAATTACATACATTAAATAGTCAAAATTAACCATCATTATGCCATTGTATGCAGACTGTCGGACCTAAAGTTTCGGTTCGAGAGTAGATTCTTTACAAATGTTAGAACCGAAGCAAAACGAGATAGGACAAAAGTCATTAATTAAAAATAAACGCTAAAATCCCAATCGCAAGAGGTTACAATAGTAAATACCGGTCTATCTTCTTCAGCTGTGGATGTGACAGAAATGTGACTGGCAGAAAACAAAATAATTATAAGAATTTTTCATATAATCGGCCTGTTATGCAGTCATAATATCATAATATGGACAATGGCATTACGTGTTGAATTGAAAATGGCTAACTACATTTAATTTTGTTCGACACATTTGAAAACCTGTGAAAATGTCAGTTTTCTCAAATATCATGCATTATAAATTGATCATTTCATGTGAAATCGTATGAAACCCGCCTCAAAGTTTTCAAAGACTCATTTTATAAAATCTTATATGAAATATAAAGACATTGAAGGTTTTCTCTCTAATGTTCATTTAAGATAGACAGTGTTGATAATACATATATTGAACATGATACAATCATCTAAATCTGCATTCTTCTGTATTGTAGATCTGGACTTTATCCTGTACATTAAACATTTACACAGCTTAACATTTATTTGGGGCACTGACAAACATTTCAAAAAAATTGATGGAAATCATTTGTCGACATTCAGGATCAGAAGTGTCACATAAAATAGTGTTTCAATCGTTAGAGGAGACGAATTAGAATGAGATGATATTCTCCTATGTCAAATGCGTGCCGATAGGGAAGCGCCATTCAGATTGACCAAGCTAAACAATTAACACGAATAAATTTCAGAAGTTAAATGTAGTTTTATCAGATTAGGAACGCTGGTTTGTTGTATGGGGAGGGAAAGATTTAATTTTTAAAATGCTGTGTGGTGTTATGTACATGTACAATCACTGCACACCTCCCTTGTATGTGACAATACTGATCTGAAAAGTCCATCGGGAATGTGTGTGTTTATGATTAAGATATTATTGTGATCAGGCACAAATAGTGTTATAGGAGATTTGTTTCACCGCAACGGTTTGTACACTGTTATAACTGTGTCCTAGATTAGAACAAGACTTCAAGGTAAAGCATGTACAACAAGAGGATATACTCAGTAAGCGTTAACAAAACAGCAAACGGAGAGCATAATGTTTGAAAACTTTTAGACGAAAATCCTGGTAAAATGCATGGAGAGCAAGACCAAACGTTCCAAGGAGCAAGACAAGATATTTTGATATAAGTAAAATCTAAGAAAATGTTGCATTTTGAAGAAAGTGACAAACGAACATTGATTGCGGTGATGAAAATGAATGGCCATGCAATACATAAGAGACATACATTTTGCATCTTCATCACAGGTTTATAAATGTATATGATATTGACAGGGCAGCAGAAATGTAACTACCAGGAAAGGGAAATTACACCATAGGAAAACTTAAATGATCACCTTTTAGTATATGAATATCAAACCGTTCATATCGGTAAAGATGTTAGTAAAGATCATATAACAAATGGTGGTGGTATATAAATGTAGTGCTCGAGATTTCAAAACAGATGCAAAAAAGTTTAAGGCTTTACAGTAAAATCAATTCATTTCACAGTAGAAATGAAAAGCAGTTGCTACGACGTGATCATATGTGTAGACGTGTGCATCAGCCGAAAAAGCTTAAGTGGATAAAAATCTAACAGCGACAGGGTATAGATCTGTAGTTGTATATGTCACCAACCATGGCGAATACACATCTTTTACGGGACAGTTTAACTTTAAGGTTGAAATACTTTCTGGAAATCCATATTTATGTCACACATACAAACAATGTAGTGAAAATCCTACTACGATTATACGATAAATCTGCCTCTGTAGCAATTAACCTTTGGTTTAGTGAAGTATGTAATTGTATTCATGTAATGTATACTTTACCTTAATGGCACATGAAGTTTCCATCACCACAAAGAACTATTAAATGCTTTATTTCACATGAATAGGTAATAAATACCGCTACGATATTAAATCAAATTAATTAGTTGGTGGAAATTAATTCCCAATATCTCCTTCCATAATTAGATTATGACTAAACAAGATAATACAAGGCAATTAATATTTTGACGTTGAAAACAAAACAATACAAGGTTATTACGATTATGACAATAAAAACATACAATGTGATGTTAATAAGATTATGAAAATTGAAACAAAACAATGTCGTGTACTTACGATTATGATAGTGGAAACAAAACATTTGGATGTAATTACGATTGTGACAGTGAAAACAAAACAATATGATGTTATGACGTTTATGACAATGGAAACAGAACAATGTGATGTAATTACGATTGTGACAATGGAAACAAGACATTGTGATGTTATTACGATTGTGACAATCGAAACAAAACAATGTGATGTTATTACGATTGTGACAATGGAAACAAAACAATGTGATGTTATTACGATTATGACAGTGGAAACAAAACATTTGGATGTTATTACGATTGTGACAGTGAAAACAAAGCAATGTGATGTAATTACGATTGTGACAATAGAAACAAAACAATGTGATGTTATTACGATTATGACAGTGGAAACAAAACATTTGGATGTAATTACGATTGTGACAGTGAAAACAAAGCAATGTGATGTAATTACGATTGTGACAATGGAAACAAAACAATGTGATGTTATTACGATTATGACAGTGGAAACAGAACATTTGGATGTAATTACGATTGTGACAGTGGAAACAGAACATTTGGATGTAATTACGATTGTGACAGTGGAAACAGAACATTTGGATGTAATTACGATTGTGACAGTGAAAACAAAACAATGTGATGTAATTACGATTGTGACAATGGAAACAGAACATTTGGATGTAATTACGATTGTGACAGTGGGAACAGAACATTTGGATGTAATTACGATTGTGACAGTGGAAACAGAACATTTGGATGTAATTACGATTGTGACAGTGGAAACAGAACATTTGGATGTAATTACGATTGTGACAATGGAAACAAAACAATGTGATGTTATTACGATTGTGACAATGGAAACAAAACAATGTGATGTTATTACGATTGTGACAATGGAAACAGAACATTCGGATGTAATTACGATTGTGACAATGGAAACAGAACATTTGGATGTAATTACGATTGTGACAGTGGAAACAACATTTGGATGTAATTACGATTGTGACAGTGAAAACAAAACAATGTGATGTAATTACGATTGTGACAGTGGAAACAGAACATTTGGATGTAATTACGATTGTGACAGTGGAAACAGAACATTTGGATGTAATTACGATTGTGACAGTGGAAACAGAACAATGTGATGTTATGACGATTGTGACAGTGGAAACAGAACAATGAGATGTAATTACGATTGTGACAGTGAAAACAAAACAATGTGATGTGATTAAGATTATGACAATGGAAACAGAACAATGTGATGTGATTAAGATTATGACAGTGAAACCAAAACATTGTAATGCATCTTTTATTCATTTATTTTTCGAGAGTCGTTTCCCAAAACACTATTTTTTCACATTATATTGTAGATCAAATGACTTTGACAGAGGTCACTCCAATTAGAACACCGCAAAACAAAATCGAAACATGAGCAAAACTATTTGCAGATGTTGAGTAACACTTGTTTCAGGTCTTCCTGTGCACAGTTTGTGCCATTTGACAAATGCTTTTGGGCTCAATACTATCAGATTATTCTTACATATTTTCATCATTATTAATGGACACCTATGTTGTAATTGTCTATCAGTGATTTTTTTTTATTACAAACCGTATTGAGGCCAGCTAGATAGTCAGACTAACACATAGTTTGACGTTTAGATGGCCACTGACTGCCTGATGATGAGTAAACGGTCGGAATATTTAATCATTTAACATTTTATAATAAACTATTGTTAGAGTTTTGCTTTGGGGTGTTCATTAATAGCAATAAGCAATATTTCACATTTTAACACAATTCGTTTGCAACGCGTGTTTTGATTGGATACTGGCCATGTTCCAATCTGCGATATGCCTAGAACTGTGATCAATCATGTCTCACACAAGCCTTATCTGTCGCGCTTAAGCCACGCCCCGTATCTAATCAAAACAATATGGCGTCAATTTCACGAAACTTCAGATTACCTTAATGAGTCGTCACTGAAGGATTATAATGTAGTCTCATGAACAGAAAGTACAGTACCAAATGGAATGTATTTTATTGAATAAACTAGTAAATATTGCTCTTATCGTAATTCATTGTTTGAAACGTTCATTATGGGGACATTTAGCCAAACAAAATAAAAAAAGAAATGGAACAAGTTCACAAAACTTCACATAACGGTTGGGTCTATAGAAACACATATTGTTTTGCATACTGTAGAGAAAATCAAAATATGTCGTTAAATCTTCGGTAACAGAACTTTCACAGCAATCCAACTACACCGCTTCGTCAACATGCAGTTCGTACTCTCGCCAGTATGGGCGTGGCCAAATGACCGAATTGAAAGCTTCTTTCTTATTGGTCAGTTCGCTACAGTACGACAAGTCATTAGCTGGGGTCACATCGTAATTTACAGCGTATACTTGTAGCGATGTAAAACAATGTTACTAAATATTTTAGTTAACGTATTATAATGGGGATAGTACGCTGTTTTGAGTGTCTATGCTATCGGTGAGAACATATCGGTCTCGAGTTCAAACCACATTCCATGTTCTAATTGCCAGTATAGCCACTCAGAACAACGTACTATCCCCTAAATATATTCACTGACCTAATACTTGACAATGGTATTGAAACTAGATTTGATGTGTATCGCCAGTATTAAATGAACTTGGTGTAGTTTATTACATTATCTACATGGTGTTGCATTTCCATGAGGTGAACATGTGGAACTTGCGATTCATTAGTGGTGAAACATACATTTGTCGATTTCATCAAGACCCTCACAATTTCCTGTTGATTATGTTGTTTGGTGATTTATTTGTTAACACTGGCTTTTAATATCTTACTGGATCTCCAGTACCAATCAGGAGAGAAGCCGGATTAGACAATCAAATACTGGTACGAATTACCTGTAAGTTGGAAATTGATTGGAATTGCACGCCTGCTCAAGTGTTCCTAGCAATGCTTTCGTTGAGTATGTTTTTGTGGTTTGTTTTGCTCTCTTATTTTCTTGTGTGCATTTGCGTGTGCAACAATTTTATGTTTAATTAATTATTTATAATTTGGTAAGATTTTACACACATGAACACACCTTCATAAACCACACACACACACACACACACACACACACACACACACACACACACACACGCTGTGTTAAACGTATGACTGATAATGATGTGCAGTACAATCAGGACAGAATTCCAAATAAATCTAAACCGAAAGATAAGTCCAATTTAAAAATGTTCTAATTTACCGTTTGTATATGTATTTTCCTAATCGTCAAAAAAATGTTGAATAAAGATTGCTAATTTCTTCTAATGAAGTGGTAAAACCAGAGATGTAGATAACTTTCACATACATTAAACAAATAGGGGAATTTCACATACGTATTTTCGTCGTTTACGACAGTTACAACCATGTAGATATCCCGTGTTTGTGGTCAGTGAGGCGCAGTTATTGTCGTCTGGATTTGATCCATTACCACTGCAGATGTTGTTGAATTTTACTTTTGGCCATACTGACTGGTTAAAATGTGTCCCGTCAATAAAGACCCACTCACCTTCCAACTTCCGGTCTGTCAGACCAATCCATAAAAATAATCGATCAGATATTTCTGAAATTAAGAAGTAGTCGAATGCATCACAACCAATAAAGTATGTCGTTTTATATGAATGAAGAATCATATCCGTGATTTGGGTCATGTTAAATTGTACATTATTTACCCTACTAATTGTTTTTTTCCAAGACTCGCAATTTGTTTGTTGTCCTTATGATAATAAATGCAGGATTGTTATAGGGGATGCCTTCTTTGGTCGTTTTAACTATCTTTGTGATTTACGTTTTTGTAATGATTACAACAAGCATACCTTCAACAGTCGCACGAAAGCCTTCCATTTGCTCAAAAGATTTAAAGACCAATAGCCTCCCTCCATCACTTTCACATCTTGTATATGCCTCATCCCATGTGCGTCTTTTCATATACATTTTAAAACACAATGATCCGTCTCTGGACAGTCTGTAACCGTAATCTGAACAACCTGCTATAGACAAACACATCCCCAGATGACTAAATATGGTATTGACCACTCAAATAGTATCATGCAAATAGCCAAACAGTTAGAAATAAAACATCTAACAAATGACTAATATGGTATTGATCACTCATAAATTATCATGGAAATAGCCGGACAGTTAGAAATACAACATCTAGAATGTAGTCAAATCAGCTTCAAAACACTTATCAGTCCTTCGTAAAATAAAATTTACTTTAAATAGATTGACAAAATTGTACATTGTTTTTATAAGACCTCTTTTGGAATATGCTTACGAACTATGGGATGAATGTAATAGTATAAATTCAGACAAGTTAGAGAAACTTCAGTTAGAAGCTGCCAGAATTGTCACTGGTCTCCCTATCTTCACAAGTCGACAAAGTTGATATTATGAAACAGGATGGGATACTTTAAGTAATCGTCGTAATGTTAGAAAACTTATTTTATTTTACAAAATACACAATAACCTTACCCCTTCCTATCTACATGACAGTATGCCCAATCCGCTACACACTGTTAGTAATTGCAATTTGAGGAACCAAAATAATTATGTATTCCCAAGAACAAGGCTAACTGTATTTGAAAGATCATTTATGCTTTCTGCAAACGAAAACCGTACTATATTTTTATTAGTCCAAGACTTTATTGGCCATACTAAACGTTTGGATTAATTGATTCAGCTAACATACAATTAACCTAACATCTTGGTGGCATTGTGATACTAAGTTGACATGGTGAACCACGTCCGCATCAGCAGGGAATTTAAAGCTCGGAATTACAGGAGACGGGATCTGTGATGTGGTACAGAAAGAAAGAATAGACATTCATGGCGCGGTGCTATTTGTGTAGTGACTTTCTGGAAGTGTCTAGCGGTCTGCGGTGTACTCTGTCAATTGGCTATCAGGTGGCTATCAGATGCAAACTAATGAATAGGTTGTTTTTAATATGTTATTAACTGATAAAGTTATTAGTTATTACAGCACACGTGCAAAAACTATTTTCCTTCTGTTAAATGAATGTATTTCAATAGTCTATCGAAGCTAATAATCTGTTGGTATATTTTTTTTTTATATTTTCCGGATTGCATACACGTATACATATGAATATGTTAATCAGTAATATAGTCATTTACTCTGATAATTGAAGTTTATTTGTAATACATGCAGCACGTTTCGTGTATATGTGAAGCATTCACTATTGTTGCTGTTAATAACAATGAGTTGAACATTCTATTAGAGCAAGCAATTTAGCTAAATGCACTTAAAAACTTGAAATATATGTATCCCCATAGTTTTACATTGTAAATGAACTCATATTCAATCCAGACATGCGGGTACAGTGACTTCATAATATGACATATGTATAATGGTAAATTTTATCTAGCCATTTAGGACATGTTCATATCATCATCAATTGTCTTTATTATTTTCGGTCATGTTTAAATCAAATCTAGAATGTTTCTCTTTGGAATAGGCAGATCACTGTGAGGTTCGTGATATCGATAGGATGATGATATCAGTAAAACAGCTTA
This sequence comes from Pecten maximus, assembly GCF_902652985.1. NCBI lineage: Eukaryota > Metazoa > Mollusca > Bivalvia > Pectinida > Pectinidae > Pecten > Pecten maximus. Next base: position 29,822,565 of record NC_047024.1, on the reverse strand, counting down.
GTTTCTTTATATGTTTTACAACCATTGCGAAACAAGTTTATGACATGGATGGAAGCGCGCGAAGGGTCTTCCTGCGGGAGGAAACCGGAGAATCGAGCCCCGGCCGTCTAGGCCAAATGTGTTACCACTGTGCCACCCGACCACCTACTAGAATCCTCACACTATACTAAGTAAGCATTGGCCTTCGTATTTCTGTTGTTTATACACGATATTACAGGTACCCGGTAAACATAACATATTGATCTAAGTTTGTCTGCAAGGATCGAGCCATTTCATAGACTTAAATTTACAGTCGAAGACACTAAATTCAAATGTTGCACACGTCATTACTCTGATGTTTTACCTCTCATTTAAAAGAACATATACAGTTCAATCATGATTTAACCTATTGGTGAAATATGCCTACCTCCCGTGACTTTGTATACCGTACGTGGACCATTAGGGAATGTCTCGTTACCAATATGTTGTTGGAATCCATTGAACACGTTACACATGTTTGTCGTGACTTCATATTCAAACATGTAACACATCTCCTCCGCTTCACAGAGCATCGCACAGTGACCACGTGACACAACACGTTGCGTCTGTGAGATATGACCAATCATCCCAAAAGGGTCGTTGACGGTATGTCTTGTCCATAGCCTTGATTTTACTCCAATGTAATAGGCAACTAGACACAAAATGAAAATCATGTTAGAGGAGCATTCAGGCTGTGATTGGATGAGAAACTGAATAAGTGCATGTTACAAAGGCTTGAACAACGTTTAATGTTTGATTATATATTTAAGCATTGAACTATTACCAAATGGTAGTATACAGTCGATATGAATACAATTTGGGTGACAGATAAATAGAATGTCAGGGCGACATGAAATACTTTTCAGTCACCCAGTCACCAAAATCCAGTATACATAAGCAACCGGAAACTTTGTCGATACTCCCAATCTTTCACAATTTTTTTTAAATATAAATGCTGGATTTTTAATGTCGCATCTAGCATTTTTGAAAATTCGGAAGCGAGCCCCTGTGAGTTTGACGACATTGACAATTTGATAATTTAAATATAGGTCAAGAATAGCGCTTATACTAATTTGGTGTCGACTTCATTTTTTTAATGATAAAATTTTACTCCCATAACTTATGAAGATGCTTCATTTTTTGTGGTGGCTTATGTAAATAAATGCTAGCATTCGACAGCTCTCTAGGCCGAAAGTAACTGGCGGCCATTGTTTTAACCTACAACACCTTGATCTGTATTCATACAATGACCGAACCACTGTAAATTGTAGTATACAGTCTCATGAATATAATTTGGTTTACTAGCGCAACACAGAATGTAAATATATACATGCATGTATATATTTATAAATCAGTCTCATCACATGGTCGATTCATTTTTTATATAAAAGGTATGTAAAATCGTGTATAAGTTAAAATTTTGTCGTGACAGTTTTCTCGCATGAAGGCAGCTGACATTAGGATCAACAAATATTTATTTCTCTTCAAAACTTTTAAGGTTCCAACAACCTATTCAAGCCTTTCAAAACTATGTATGATATGAATTTGTTATATTTTTCATTCTCCAATGATACAATGTGAGCGGGAAACTACCCATTGGTTACGGTGAATATATGCTGAAATATGCCATGCACACATGCACAAACTACTTCGTTTTAAAGAAAGGTGGCCTGGCGATCAAAGCCATGTATCAGAAGCCCAAAGTCAATTAGACATACTGCTTGCTGGTCACGTCAATTTGCGTGTGCTAACAAAGTGCGACAAATCTTGAAACTTGATCATAATTTGTGTTTTTAATGACCAAATTCATGCCATCGTATATAAGTATTCAGAAACATTATTTCTTTAATTTCCTTTCATCGTCAGTCACATATTCCATAGTCAGAAACGGAGACGAGTGATGCTTTCTGTCGCTTCCATCGCCTGTCGCATATTCCATAGTCAGAAACAGAGACGAGTGATGCTTTCTGTCGCTTCCAAACAGACGAATGAACTGCGTTTTTTTAATTCATAAATGTCGCTATATGTTGCTATAGACAGTATTATACAGAATGTTTCTGTAAACGTATACATTTTAGCGGTTTTCTTCTTCTGGCGCTTTCCATGTATTCCGTTTAATTATGCTAATGAGTTATCTTTGCACTATTTTCTATTGCACGTACAGTAGCAGCACCAATTCACCGTAGCACTGGCCTGTTTTAATACGGTTATGCGCTCAAATTTTTGAGAGTTCCAAAGATGGATCATTTAGAGTAATCAAATATGGGTTCAAATTGTCATTAAAGACATGTTTGGGGTAAATTAATTTCCGGTTTAAAAATATTTACATTTCTCTATTTGGCCTTACCAACGGAATTGACGTTTACACTTCGGTTAACTTTAATCTGGCGCGAAGTTAACATTTGTGAATACATGTATTTATTTTTATGTATGATTTAAATCAAAAGGATGTGTCAATTGAAGCCGTAAATGTTTAAATTACAGTGTATTCCATAGTTATAATAAATGGTGTTATTTTGGAACTATATTCTGTTTACTTTCTCTAGATGACAACCTTTCCAAGCAAATTAGAATCAGCTGTTTTGCTATTCCATCAGTTGTAGGACTGTTCGTCGTATAACGTCGAATGAATAACGATCACTGAGCTTTTAATGTAGTGTAAAAAAAACTGAAAATGTAAAGAAATATTTGTGTGTGGTTTTTTTTAAAATTGTAACAGATATTTCAACATAACGGGCGTCACATGCGTCATTTAAAGTGAATGCTAAAAGTACAGTTTATAATCAAGTTACGAGGGGTGATTGATATGTTGTCTATCATTTTACTCCAGATGCCAAATAACAATTGAAACAATGGAAGCAGCCCGGCTCTCCCTAGCCAAAGAAGGCAAAGACAGTTCCCTGGGATGCAGATGGTATTCTACTGATATATTATCTCTAATAGGGACAAAATCAATGGCATATACTATGCTTCACTTATGAGGCAGTTACGGGAAAGTATAAACTTGTTATTACATCAGAACAATGCTTCTGTTCACAAGTCTGGCATTGTCATGGCTGCCATTCACGATTGTGGCTTTAAATTGATTGAGCACCCGCCTTATTCACCTGATCTTGCTCCATCGACCAGACTTTCATCTATTTCCAAAACTGAAAACAGCTATTTCTGGCAACTACTTTCTTTCCGATGATGACATCATACATGCAGTGGATGACATTTTAGACAGCCAGGAAAAGGAGTTCTATAAAAGTAGCATTGAGGCCTTTAAATACCGCTGCCAAAAGTGTAGATACTGAAGGGGATTATGTTGAAAAATAATAAAATATGTCCGGCAAAATTCAAATCCTTCAATATGAGGCCCACAACATATCAATCAGCCCTCGTAACAACAAAAACAAAGGGGGTGGGGGTGGGGGTGGGGGTGGGGGGGGGGGGGGGGGGGGGGGGGGGGGGGGGGGGGGGGGGTCACTGTATAACATGAAACGCTCGTTGTGTACAAACTTTTATTGTTATCGTGACTGCTATGGAACATAAATACAACGAGTATTGTATGTATCAATGGTACGTTATTGTTGCATTATATAACCACGAAACTTTGTACCTATGATATACATGACATTATATAACCACGAAACTTTGTACCTGTGATATACATGACATTATATAACCACGAAACTTTGAACCTGTGATATACATGACATTATATAACCACGAAACTTTGTACCTATGATATACATGTATATGACGTTATATAACCACGAAACTTTGTACCTATGATATACATGACATTATATAACCACGAAACTTTGTACCTGTGATATACATGACATTATATAACCACGAAACTTTGTACCTATGATATATATGACATTATATAACCACGAAACTTTGTACCTATGATATATATGACATTATATAACCACGAAACTCGTACCTATGATATACATGACATTTGAAAGCTCCAAAGCATGAATGAACGCACACACATTATTAACTACTGTAGCTGCTTGTGATAGATTCGTAAAAAAAAGTAGACATATTCTTTTCTATACAGACAATGGGCAAATAATTCGTCCAATTCCTAAAATGAGCGCTAAGTAGGAGTAAAAACTACCGTTTTGATAGACTTTGGTATATCTCGACTAGGGGACAGAACCCAAAGTCTCACATGGACAAACGCTCAGATAAAGGTGATGCCGTGTCAACATAGGGAAGAATAAAGCAGCTAGCAAGAAGAGGAAATATCAGATCCCCAGCCACCTCCTACGATCATGAAACTGAGACAGCAGGTACAATTATATGCGTCAAATAACATAAAATCAATGTGATGTTTCAATTAACAATACCAAACTTTATTTGTATCTTCTATTGATTATATCGTCTTCCAGCCTATAACGGTGATGTATATATATTTAATTTCCCTACAATAGAATACATTCCTTTCTCTAAAATAGACATGGCTGATAGCGCGTAAAGACGATGGTAAAATCAATTAAATCACACCATTACAAACTTAATTTGATTTATTTACAGGCAAGGACACATAATACCAATACTGGGCACACTATTGTATGCAATGATGTGTGACAATTAACGGTAAAAGATGAAGTTTGCTTCGTTTGTAGGAATGCGTTATACTAATATATTACCAAACTAACAGATTTAATCACATATTCCAGAACGTCGTAGGAATCGAGAATACTTGGTTAGAATAACAGTTTGTGGTCATACTACGTCTAGGTCATTTGAGCCAGTATTCATACCCATTAATGATAATAATGATAATCTGAAGTTTTATATACCGCTATATCACAGCAAAATAGCCGTCTCAAAGCGGCGGTTCACGAATTATCATTCGTGGTTTTGGGGCATTTAACAATTAGTTAATGTCTTTCTCCATTCCCTGGGGATCATACAGCCGGAGCTGCCATTTCGGCGCTTACAGTATACATACGACATTTCTTGCACTCCCCAACCATGTACCCATTTACCGCTGAGTCAACTGAAACACATTGGAGTAACGTATCTTGTCAAAGGATACAACACAGCGCCCGTGCCGGGACTCGAACTTTTGTTTGTTTTTGTTTAACGTCCTATTAACAGCCAGGGTAATTTAAGGACGTGCCAGGTTTTAGAGGTGGAGGAAAGCCGGAGTACCCGGAGATAAACCACCGGCCTACGGTCAGTACCTGGCAACTGCCCCACGTAGGTTTCGAACTCGCAACCCAGAGGTGGAGGGCTAGTGGTAAAGTGTCGGGACACCTTAATTACTCTGCCACCGCGGCCCCGGGACTCGAACTAGCGACCATTCGGTCACGTAGCCCCACTTCCTACCACTAAATCATCGTGATTTCTTCTTATAAGTAATGAAATGGGTTTACCCACATTATATAACCACGAAACAGATTACACATACCACTGTCATATAAAAAAAAATGAAGGTCATATTTTCTATGCAAGCGCCTGTGGGTTTACCTAGGTTATGGTGATACATGCGCCTATACTGTAAAAAGCCCTAGTGCGAGAAAATGCCGCCCGGCGTTCTGCTTAAGAGCTGCAAATGCATTCTAATAGGACCTTCTAAATTTGAATGTTATTGTTTTGCACTGAATAACATAATTACATATTTACAAAACACGGTTGAAGACAATTTTCGAGTTTCGTAATTAAGGATACGTTAAACTACATTGATCAACACTTACTAACATGTATTATATCATGATAGGATTGTACACACAAGAGACTCCCAACTTTAACCTGAATACGAATACAATAACAGTTTAGTTTAGTTTAGTTTATATTAGAAATAGATTAGTTTAGTTTAGTTTAGTTTGTTTAACGCCCTATCAATGATATAAAGATATAAAAGATATAAAAGGGAGGAAGCAAATGAAAACAAAATACAACAAGTAATAAAGTGATTATAGAATGTAACCAACAAATCATATATAATTTCTATGTAAGTAAAAAAGCTGATTGATATATATAGCGTGGTAACGTGACAAAAGAAATGCAGCTGAGATGACAGAGCTTTTTACATGATGTTTTAATATGATTCTTTTGTATTCAAAGATGATAAGATGTACCATTATTTGAATATAAATTTTTTTTTCAAAAAATAGAAATGAATCATGTTAGTGCTTGATGGCATATTGATCAGGCTAACATTGACATTTTATGACGGCTCATATTAGCAGGTTTTATATATCGATACTTACCAACTTATAGAAAGGTTGTGTCTAACTTCTGATCATTTAAAATAAGACGTAAAGAGGAACAATGTATGTGTTCTTAATTCTAAATGCTTTCCTTAACATAGGAGCTTATCTTATTCGTGATATAGAATGGTATTTAAGATACAATACATTCGTAACTGTCCGTCAGTGTTTCCAGATATCTGGCTTCATAGAAGAGTACTGGAATGTCGAAAAAAGCTGTATGTCGATATTAAGATACAGAAATTAAATCAAACATCTATTTTATCATTCGTGAATGTTCTTTGAAAATTGAGTAGTTTTTGTTTGCAGATTTTACATTTACTTACCAGTTAAAAACAAAGAGGACACCCATCGACACCGCCCTGATAGAATCATCTTTGTGTTGAAGAGAAGAGAATCTGGGGGTTTTGAATAAATAAGTCTATGTACGTAACGTTAACTTAGATATGAGAATAACGATTTGTTGGTAGATCGTTTTATTGACTGAATAATACGGAATACTTGCTAAGTAGGAAGATCAAGGGTGCTAAACCTGATACATTGTTCAATGAATCACTAAAAACCTATAAACATTCATGTCAAAATCCATATTATTTCATAAACTGTACTCTAAGACCTTAGCATCACAGACGAGTCCTATAAGGACAAAACTTGTTTTTGATGCTGTTAATTTTCGCTCTATGTTATCTTAGCTCTCAATTTGTACTGAACGGTGGTTTTATCTTGTTTTGTGCCAACCTTTAACATTAATTAAGTATTAAGCATAGCTAGACAGTAATGTAACAGATACTACTAATATTTCGTTCGGACTATGGTAACAACACAATGTCAGAAAAATAGCCATTCATTGGTAGTGAGGCAGCTTCCAACCCTCCGAATAATATTCTTAAGCTGCCAAACACGATGTTCGCCGATTGTTAAAAATCTCCCCCTTGGGCTGAGATTTCCCCTGTTTCGTCCCAAAATGGTGGACGGTTGTATTATTCCCTAATTTAATAATTCAGGTGCAGTTTTGCTGCAATATTGATATCGGCTTGTCGTTTGAATAGCCACCATGGAAAGACTGACTTGATGCTAGGTGGTAACCAACGAGAAATTATTTGAAAGCGACAAATACACAATAAATATATTGTTTGTCCACGATGATACGAGGCTATTCAAATAATTGTTACAGTATCATAAACAACAACAAGAGACTTGGTACACTACGTTGCTACTTTTAATGATTTTGTAGTAAATGAAATGACAAGGTTTTGCAATATTTCAAACAAAAGAAAAGTTTATACACATACTAAATATATCAAAAGCTTAATTGTCATAATAATTGAATATTGAAAATTGATCAAAACAAAAATGCATCCTCCTTACAACGCTGAAAAACCGCAGACAAGTTATTTTCGATACAGTAGTTAATAAACAAATATTACAATAATTATATCATTGTACAGCAACTATCAATATATACAACTATCAATACTAAAGTTGAAGTCAATCAATGTTCATGGAATAATATTGTATAATTGTGACAGAAAGTGCATGGAACACTACCTTTTGTCTGCCATTTTATTTGAAATTAAGTATCAATGTACAGTGTCGTTGTAACATTGTTTATTATTTAATAAAAGCATTGTAGAAAACATCCTTTGTGTGTTATCCTAATAGCAATTATATAAATATATATATTAACATCAGTAAGTACAATATCACTTAATGTTTTGTGTGCTATCCTAACAGCAATTATAAAAATATACATATTAACATCAGTAAGTACAGTATCACTTAATGGAACAATAGTTGCATGAAATATTACTTTTTATGCATCATAGTGCATTATGATTCAGTTTATGAAAACAATTTGAAAGTAGTCCTAGAGCCGTTATGATCCAATGAACGGGAACAAAGTTGTCATTGAATGTTCATTAATGTTGCATAGGCACATATTTCTAGCGTTGTGTAATGTCACACATGATAAATTGGGTCTTCTCTTTAATAAGGAGTTTCTCGTTTAAATGGATATCCCTTTTGAACAGTTTGGAAATTATTTGAACCTGGAAAAGCGACCCACACTAGGTTGCAAATAAACTTTCTACCAATGTGTACCAAAATGTGTTCCCCAGTCATGGTGGTTCCCTGTGAAAGCTGGAAAGTTCTTTTCATTACTTTTTAAAAGACATCTGCTCTCCGTTTGGTATGATTCAAAGTAACTGTGGTCGTTCACAAACAAAGAGACTGGCAAGCTTAAAATTGTCGTCGGTCAGATATTTGCGAATCCGACTAATTGATCCACAGTCAGCAGTGTTCACCTCTTCCGGGTATGTAGAGCTTTCACCATTGAAATCTATCAGACTCCAGATCGAGGAGTTGAAAGTTGTTCCATCTAGCCACTTCCAGATACTGTTCTTTCCATGAACTGTCAAACCTATCCATACTTTCCTGTAAAGGTTACCTGTAATGTTGTGTACGAAAGATTGGTTTTTCATTATGTAACATCCTATCAACAGCTAAGGCCATTCAAGAACATCCCCCCCCCCCCCCCCCCCCCCCCCCCCCCCCCCCCTCTATGTTTGTTTTGCAAAATACGTGCGTTTGGTGTTTGCCTCTTTGAATAAAGATTTAGAAATAAGTACATATGTTACATATTGATCAAGTCTGCCTCACATAGCTTCTTAAACCAAGTGTACAGAAATACAAGAAAAAAATTAGCAAAATCAAACTAGGACAAAACAAACGTTACAATGAAGGACGAGAGAAGGTACCCTCAACCAAGTCTTATTCAATTTGCTCAATTAATGACATTGGGTCAAACATTTGTCACCATTACATTGACAACGGCTGAACCAGTGCCCCGCCCCCAAAACGTGTAAACGTTTTAATCAGGAGGGACAGCTACCATATTTCTGCTTCAGGCCAAAAGTGAGGCAGAATCAAGGAAGACATTAGGAAGAGGAGAGTTGTTAAGAAAGAGGAGAAGATTACGATCATGCAATCGGCTCAATAGGCAGAGTTCTTACGCACTACCAGCAGGACTCAAATACCTCAGATACGGAGGTGCATGTATTAAACAAGTTAAACCTCAAATTGATTATCATCTACTCTTTTATATTCTGTTATTTCAACAATCTGTATTGGGAAAGACGGAAAGGACAGAATTGTCTTGGCTGCAAACGGGAAAATCGGATCTTAATATCATACGAAATTCAATCAGTGTTTACCGGTCTATGAACTAATTGATGTAAATCGTTTTGATATACGAGTTATCATTGGGTATCTGCTAACGACTTAAAAGCTTACCTTGTTCCAGATTCATTAGCGTTTCAGTTTGTTTGGAGTTCTTCAATACGACAAGTCTGCCCTCTTCCTCTTCACATTTGGTCTTAGCGTCATGCCACGTCAGTTTCTTCTCAAACATCTCGAAACAAAGACCTGCATCCATATCGTGTATGTATCCGGATAGCTCGCAATCTGTGTAAAGTAGAAGTCAGATTTGAAAACTATTAAGTAATATATTTGTTTATCTTCAGCTTTCGAATTATGGACCGACAGCTTGCATAACCATAGTATGAGGCTGATCTGACTACTGTTTATGACCTAGGCAGATGCACGTTGGTGATGATCATGGAAAAATTTCATAGTCGACATAAAGATCTCATCTGGAAAAATTATCTTTCCTTAGGCGATATGAGGTCAGACGTGTTCATTTGAATTATGAATTAACCCGGATTTGACCTAGATTTGTATGACGGGTGTCGTCGTGACCTAGATTTGTATGACGGGTGTCGTCGTGACCTAGATTTGTATGACAGGTGTCGTCGATAAAGCAGAAGACGGCTACTCTGCCGGAATACCTGGTCTGATTCTCCTAATACATTTCGAGGGGTCGCCATACAAATAAAGCAAAGAGAGTCTAGCACATGCACATAGTAAGCGAATGTGGTCTAACGAAGAAGTTTCCTTTAGATTTGCGCCCCGATCGGAAAAAAGTCGCCGTGGCAAATGTTCTATACGAATAGTAAACTAGATTTAATTTTGAAAATTAAAGACCATATTCCGTGTGCCATAAATTCAATTACATTGTTCGCCATATCGGATTTCCCAAAACAAATGTGCCTCTTTTGAATGTCTTAAAAAAAAAGTACACTGTACTCTTTTTATTTAAATTATGTGGTTTGAAGTGTTCTGTTTAACTTGTCAATCAAGAGGAATGGGAACTTTTCTGACTCTTCTGAATCGTCAAAGCTGTCTACGTGCTCTATTACATGTATGTGTTTAACTGCAGATTAAATGGAAAAGAATGAAAGAAACAAGGGAACTTCCGAACAGTTAAACAAATGAACGGAAACTTACGTTAAACGATAGCCCAATAGTTTTTTTTCCGACATACAGGTTTACGAAAATGGCCGAAAAGGAGCCACATGTGTTTGCTGTCACTTGGTACACCGGGGACATTATGTATAAGGTAAATCGACAGTGAATTACACTGTAGGAGGTTTGTTGGTTTTTGGAAGGAAAATTAAGAAAAATAAATTACTTCGTAGTGTAGTATGTCGAATAATAGTACATTGTTGACTATGCTGTCGGAAACCGTACTTAAGTGTTTCGGTATTGTGAAAGACAGCTGTCAGATTGTTGATATTGCCGAAAATACATATGGCACGTGACACAAAATATATACCAAGAAAAAATACGTATTTATTAGAAAATTGTAGAATCTATATGAATCAAGGGTGCAATTTTTTCCTGACAGAATTAAAATGTTGAAATAATCGGAAAAATCAATTCTTGAAAAAACGATACTCGATACTGGTACACATTTGTTATTATGCCGAAAATACAAAAGCTCCGAGACCTATCAAAATATCTCGAGTGTGAGTTTGGTAAATTGCATGTTGTATAGTGACAACAGTGACAATTTTATTATATATGGAGAATATCTACTCACTTGAAATTCCCTTATACGCCAAAAAGGGAGTCCATGATGACAGTTGCGTTGTCTTCGGGGAGGATATTCCAGAGTAGAGACGACAAATAGTGGTTTGTTCAATGAACTCGAACATAAAGCACATGAAGACTTGCATCAAACAATGTGCAGCACATTGTTGAATAGATATGGTATCTAAGGTAAGGATGACGTCACCACACACCTGTTCAGGAAGCAGGACATCCCTTTTCTCCCAGATCCCAGCTATTATTGGAAATGCCATCATTTCTGTCAATGTGAAAGAGTGCGAAAGAAATTTTTTGGACTGGATTTTTTTAAATTTCGTACATTGTGTTATACGATATAAATTAAGCTGTGTAAAATACATGTACTGCATATTTGGTAATATTTACGTGGTATTTAATTTCGCTATATTCGCGGTCATTTCATGTAGCACGAAAACATACCCATCAAATGTTTATACATACAAAGAATTGCATAGAAGTGTTAACTATAGAATGAGGGGCCGCGGTGGCCGAGTGGTTAAGATGTACCGACACTTTAACACTAGCCCTCCACCACTGGGTTGCGAGTTCGAAACCTACGTGGGGCTGTTGCCAGGTACTGACCGTAGGCCGGTGGTTTTTCTCCGGGTACTTCGGCTTTCCTCCACCTCCAAAACCTGGCACGTCCTTAATTGACCCTGGCTGTTAATAGGACGTTAAACTGCTTACAATGCGTGATTGCGGGAAATTTAATATCTGCGAACTAGGTACGACTTAGACAACCGCGAAAATTGAACCCCGTGAAATTAAACAAATATACATGTATATGGTTTTTAAATGAAATAATAGGTAAAACACTAACAATAAGGATGAAGAAGAGGTGTGAAGTAGACCAATGACTGACATTAGATAAGTATCCTTTATACTACCAGGGTACGTTGATTAAAACAAAAAACAACTAAGTACATCTCTAAAGGAGATTATGATCAGATAAATCCCCGATCCTATCGAAATTCAAAAACTTCCATCGAAACAGAACGAACTTGAAGATGTTGCAAGTACAGTGGACACACGGAAGTTTTCTACATCTTAGTTCCTTCTCGGAGGCCCCGCTTCATTACCTCATTAAAAAAAACAATAATTATATTTCAAAAGATACAAATTACATATATATAATTTGATCTGTAAATTAAGATGTTTGCTACTGATTATACAAGTGAAACTATGTGTCGCTGGTCAAACAGTCAACCAAGATAAAAATGATATATATAATTCCTTCAATTCTTCTGGATTTGTCAAGTGGCGTTTGAAATTAAATATTGATGTCGTACTACGGACACCAATCACGAAATTAACTTCATTTTGTAACCCGTTCATTTATTCGATTACATGTCTACGAGTATTCCAAATCATCAGGGATGTTTACTTACCAGAATTGTGGACGCCCGAAGCTATTTAGTAAGGCCCTCCACTCTCTATGTCCGTGAAGGTTTTGTTTCAGACTTTATCAATATGTGTACAAGTTACACAGTACAGAAATATTAAATAATGAGGATTTAAACAAAGTTCAAAAGTAACAACAATGCCTGCAAGTTACCACCAGCTACATTCACGAACCATGTTTCCAGACACATTTCCCCACTCGTTCCCCACCAAGTACACAGACTCTGTTAAACACTGTACACGCAATTAAACACAGTAATAACACCAGACCGTTACCAATAGTTTAAACATACACAACAAATGTTAACCAGACCTAAAAGTACTTACACCAGTACGTTAACACAACTAGTACACCAAAATTTACCAGATAAGGTTACAACAAATTCACCAGAAACAACAACAACACAATGTTACACACCAGTGAGGCCCCATACAGTGCATACAGACAACATTTAACACCCAGACTACATTAAACAACTAGGTTTCACGACAACATGAACAGCCTGTACACACCAACAAATGTTAAACCCAACCGAGTTCACACAAAATGTTACACACCAGACACAATTACAACTAAGTTACCCCAACTACAGTTACAACCAACACATGTTACACCAGAATGTTACCCCGAACATTTACCACCGTTCACCCAGCAATTTTACAGACACAATGTTACAAAGACACAGTACACAAACTGTTAAAACAGACTAGTTTACACACCAGACGTTAACCCAGAATCCACTGTTTTAAAAACCAACAACACATGGTTAAACTAAACATTTACCACATCGACTTGTTACACAGCAGACTACAGTTACACACCAGACTATTTTACACACCGACTAATGTTAACACCAGACTACATGTTACACACCAGATCACATGTTACACACCAACTCATGTTACACACCAGCTACATGTACACACCAGACACATGTTACACATCAGACCATGTTACACACCAGACACATGTTACACACCAGACACATGTTACCAAACATACTAATGTTACACACCAGCTACGTTACAACCCAGACACGACATGTTACACCAACTACAGGTTACAACACAGATCACATGTTACACAACAGACACATGTTACACACCAGACTACATGTTACACACCAGACTACATGTTTCACACCAGACTACATGTTACACCAGACACATGTTACAACCAGACTACATGTTACACACAACTAACCACGTTACACAACCGACCTACATGTTACACACAGACTACATGTTACACACAGACTACATGTTACACACCAGACTACATGTTACACACCAGACCACATGTTACACACCAGACAACATGTTACACACCAGACTACATGTTACACACCAGACAACATGTTACACACCAGACTATATGTTACACACCAGACTACAGGTTACACACCAGACAACATGTTACACACCAGACTACAGGTTACACACCAGACCACATGTTACACACCAGACTACAGGTTACACACCAGACCACATGTTACACACCAGACTACAGGTTACCCCACTACAGTAACACACATGTTACACACCAGACTACAGGTTACACACCAGACACATGTTACACACCAGACTACAGTTAAAACACCAGACAATGTTACACACCAGACTACATGTTACACACCAGACCACATGTTACACACCAGACTACATGTTACACACCAGACGACATGTTACACACCAGACTACAGGTTACACACCAGACTACAGGTTACACACCAGACTACAGGTTACACACCAGACCACATCTTACACAACAGACTACAGGTTACACACCAGACTACATGTTACACACCAGACCACATGTTACACACCAGACTACAGGTTACACACCAGACTATATGTTACACACCAGACTACATGTTACTCACCAGACTACATGTTACACACCAGACTACATGTTACACACCAGACTACATGTTACACACCAGACTACATGTTACACACCAGACTACAGGTTACACACCAGACTACATGTTACACACCAGACAACATGTTACACAACAGACTACATGTTACACACCAGACTACATGTTACTCACCAGACCACATGTTACACAACAGACTACATGTTACACACCAGACAACATGTTACAACACAGACTACATGTTACACACCAGACCACATGTTACACACCAGACTACATGTTACACACCAGACTACATGTTACACACCAGACTACATGTTACACACCAGACTACATGTTACACACCAGACTACATGTTACACACCAGACTACATGTTACACACCAGACCACATGTTACACACCAGACCACATGTTACACACCAGACTACATGTTACACACCAGACAACATGTTACACACCAGACTACATGTTACACACCAGACTACATGTTACACACCAGACTACATGTTACACACCAGACTACATGTTACACACCAGACTACATGTTACACACCAGACTACATGTTACACACCAGACTACATGTTACACACCAGACTACATGTTACACACCAGACTACATGTTACACACCAGACTACATGTTACACACCAGACAACATGTTACACACCAGACTACATGTTACACACCAGACTACAGGTTACACACCAGACTACAGGTTACACACCAGACTACATGTTACATACCAGACCACATGTTACACACCAGACTACAGGTTACACACCAGACAACATGTTACACACCAGACTACAGGTTACACACCAGACTACATGTTACACACCAGACTACAGGTTACAACCAGACGCATGTTACACACCAGACTACAGGTTACACACCAGACTACATGTTACACACCAGACTACAGGTTACACACCAGACCACATGTTACACACCAGACTACAGGTTACACACCAGACCACATGTTACACACCAGACTACAGGTTACACACCAGACAACATGTTACACACCAGACTACATGTTACACACCAGACTACATGTTACACACCAGACTACATGTTACACACCAGACTACATGTTACACACCAGACTACAGGTTACACACCAGACCACATCTTACACACCAGACTACAGGTTACACACCAGACTACATGTTACACACCAGACCACATGTTACACATCAGACTACATGTTACACACCAGACCACATGTTACACACCAGACTACATGTTACACACCAGACCACATGTTACACACCAGACTACATGTTACACACCAGACTACAGGTTACACACCAGACTACATGTTACACACCAGACTACGTGTTACACACCAGACTGCAAGTTACACACCAGACTACAGGTTACACACCAGACTACATGTTACACACCAGACTACATGTTACACACCAGACCACATGTTACACACCAGACTACATGTTACACACCAGACTACAATGTTACACACCAGACTACAGGTTACACACCAGACTACATGTTACACACCAGACTACATGTTACACAACAGACTACATGTTACACACCAGACTACATGTTACACACCAGACTACAGGTTACACACCAGACTACATGTTACACACCAGACTACATGTTACACACCAGACTACATGTTACACACCAGACTACATGTTACACACCAGACTACATGTTACACACCAGACCACATGTTACACACCAGACCACATGTTACACACCAGACTACATGTTACACACCAGACTACATGTTACACACCAGACTACATGTTACACAACAGACTACATGTTACACACCAGACAACATGTTACACACCAGACTACATGTTACTCACCAGACCACATGTTACACAACAGACTACATGTTACACACCAGACAACATGTTACACACCAGACTACATGTTACACACCAGACTACAGGTTACACACCAGACTACAGGTTACACACCAGACTACATGTTACACACCAGACCACATGTTACACACCAGACTACAGGTTACACACCAGACTACATGTTACACACCAGACTACATGTTACACACCAGACTACAGGTTACACACCAGACTACATGTTACACACCAGACTACAGGTTACACACCAGACTACATGTTACACACCAGACTATATGTTACACACCAGACTACAGGTTACACAACAGACTACATGTTACACACCAGACTACATGTTACACACCAGACTACATGTAACACACCAGACTACATGTTACACACCAGACTACAGGTTACACACCAGACTACATGTTACACACCAGACCACATGTTACACACCAGACTACATGTAACACACCAGACTACAGGTTACACACCAGACTACATGTTACACACCAGACCGCATGTTACAAACCAGACGACATGTTACACACCAGACTACATGTTACACACCAGACTACATGTTACACACCAGACCACATGTTACACACCAGACCGCAGGTTACACACCAGACCACATGTTACACACCAGACCACATGTTACACACCAGACCACATGTTACACACCAGACCGCAGGTTACACACCAGACCACATGTTACACACCAGACCACATGTTACACACCAGACTACAGGTTACACACCAGACTACAGGTTACACACCAGACTACAGGTTACACACCAGACTACATGTTACACACCAGACCACATGTTATACACCAGACTACAGGTTACACACCAGACTACATGTTACACACCAGACTACATGTTACACACCAGACTACATGTTACACACCAGACTACATGTTACACACCAGACTACAGGTTACACACCAGACTACAGGTTACACACCAGACTACATGTTACACACCAGACCACATGTTACACACCAGACTACAGGTTACACACCAGACTACATGTTACACACCAGACTACATGTTACACACCAGACTACAGGTTACAAACCAGACCACATGTTACACATCAGACCACATGTTATACACCAGACTACATGTTACACACCAGACTACAGGTTACAAACCAGACCACATGTTACACATCAGACCACATGTTACACACCAGACTACATGTTACACACCAGACTACATGTTACACACCAGACTACATGTTACACACCAGACCACATGTTACACAACAGACTACATGTTACACACCAGACCACATGTTACACACCAGACTACAGGTTACACACCAGACTACATGGTTATACACCAGACTACAGGTTACACACCAGACTACAGGTTACACACCAGACTACATGTTACACACCAGACTACATGTTACACACCAGACCACATGTTACACACCAGACTACATGTTACACACCAGACCGCATGTTACACACCAAATCGCATGTTACACACCAGACTACATGTTACACACCAGACTACATGTTACTCACCAGACCACATGTTACACAACAGACTACATGTTACACACCAGACCAGATGTTACACACCAGACTACATGTTACACACCAGACTACATGTTACACAACAGACTACATGTTACACACCAGACCACATGTTACACACCAGACTACATGTTACACACCAGACTACATGTTACACACCAGACTACAGGTTACACAACAGACTACAACTTACACACCAGACTACATGTTACACACCAGACCACATCTTACACAACAGACTACATGTTACACACCAGACTACATGTTACACACCAGACTACATGATACACACCAGACCACATGTTACACACCAGACTACATGTTACACACCAGACTACATGTTATACACCAGACTACATGTTACAAACCAGACTACATGTTACAAACCAGACTACATGATACACACCAGACCACATGTTACACACCAGACTACATGTTACACACCAGACCACATGTTACACAACAGACTACATGTTACACACCAGACCACATGTTACACACCAGACCACATGTTACACACCAGACTACAGGTTATACACCAGACTACATGTTACACACCAGACCACATGTTACACACCAGACTACATGTTACACACCAGACTGTAAGTTACACACCAGACTACATGTTACACACCAGACTACAGGTAACACACCAGACTACATGTTACACACCAGACTACAAGTTACACACCAGACTACATGTTACACACCAGACTACATGTTACACACTAGACCACATGTTACACACCAGAATACATGTTACACACCAGACCGCATGTTACACACCAGACCACTTGTTACACACCAGACCACATGTTATACACCACACTACAGGTTACACGCCAGACTACATGTTACACACCAGACCACATGTTACACACCAGACTACAGGTTACACACCAGACTACAGGTTACACGCCAGACTACATGTTACACACCAGACCACATGTTACACACCAGACCACATGTTACACAGCAGACCACATGTTACACACCAGACTACAGGTTACACGCCAGACTACATGTTACACACTAGACCGCATGTTACACACCAGACTGTAAGTTACACACCAGACTACATGTTACACACCAGACTACAGGTAACACACCAGACTACATGTTACACACGAGACTACAAGTTACACACCAGACTACATGTTACACACCAGACTACATGTTACACACTAGACCGCATGTTACACACCAGACTACATGTTACACACCAGATCGCATGTTACACACCAGACCACATGTTACACACCAGACCACATGTTATACACCACACTACAGGTTACACGCCAGACTACATGTTACACACCAGACCACATGTTACACACCAGACTACATGTAACACACCAGACTACAGGTTACACACCAGACGACATGTTACACACCAGACCGCATGTTACAAACCAGACGACATGTTACACACCAGACTACATGTTACACACCAGACTACATGTTACACACCAGACCACATGTTACACACCAGACCGCAGGTTACACACCAGACCACATGTTACACACCAGACCACATGTTACACACCAGACCACATGTTACACACCAGACCGCAGGTTACACACCAGACCACATGTTACACACCAGACCACATGTTACACACCAGACTACAGGTTACACACCAGACTACAGGTTACACACCAGACTACAGGTTGCACACCAGACTACATGTTACACACCAGACCACATGTTATACACCAGACTACAGGTTACACACCAGACTACATGTTACACACCAGACTACATGTTACACACCAGACTACATGTTACACACCAGACTACATGTTACACACCAGACTACAGGTTACACACCAGACTACAGGTTGCACACCAGACTACATGTTACACACCAGACCACATGTTACACACAAGACTACAGGTTACACACCAGACTACATGTTACACACCAGACTACATGTTACACACCAGACTACAGGTTACAAACCAGACCACATGTTACACATCAGACCACATGTTATACACCAGACTACATGTTACACACCAGACTACAGGTTACAAACCAGACCACATGTTACACATCAGACCACATGTTACACACCAGACTACATGTTACACACCAGACTACATGTTACACACCAGACTACAGGTTACACACCAGACCATGTTACACACCAGACCACATGTTACACAACAGACTACATGTTACAAACCAGACCACATGTTACACACCAGACTACAGGTTACACACCAGACTACAGGTTATACACCAGACTACAGGTTACACACCAGACTACAGGTTACACACCAGACTACATGTTACACACCAGACTACATGTTACACACCAGACCACATGTTACACACCATTCTACATGTTACACACCAGACCGCATGTTACACACCAAATCGCATGTTACACACCAGACTACATGTTACACACCAGACTACATGTTACTCACCAGACCACATGTTACACAACAGACTACATGTTACACACCAGACCAGATGTTACACACCAGACTACATGTTACACACCAGACTACATGTTACACAACAGACTACATGTTACACACCAGACCACATGTTACACACCAGACTACATGTTACACACCAGACTACATGTTACACACCAGACTACAGGTTACACAACAGACTACAACTTACACACCAGACTACATGTTACACACCAGACCACATCTTACACAACAGACTACATGTTACACACCAGACTACATGTTACACACCAGACTACATGATACACACCAGACCACATGTTACACACCAGACTACATGTTACACACCAGACTACATGTTATACACCAGACTACATGTTACACACCAGACTACATGTTACAAACCAGACTACATGTTACACACCAGACTACATGTTACACACCAGACTACATGTTACACACCAGACCACATGTTACACACCAGACTACATGTTACACACCAGACCACATGTTACACACCAGACTACATGTTACACACCAGACTACAGGTTATACACCAGACTACATGTTACACACCAGACCACATGTTACACACCAGACTACATGTTACACACCAGACTGTAAGTTACACACCAGACTACATGTTACACACCAGACTACAGGTACACACCAGACTACATGTTACACACCAGACTACAGCTACACACCAGACTACATGTTACACACCAGACTACAGTTACACACCAGACTACATGTTACACACCAGACTACATGTTACACACCAGACCGTGTTACACCCCAGACACAGACACAGCAAACCAGACTACATGTTACACACCAACAGTTCACCCAGACCACAGTTATACCCACCACTACAGGTTACACCCAGACTACATGTTACACACCAGACCACATGTTACACAACAGACAAACAGTGTTACACACCAGACTACATGTTACACACCAGACTACATGTTACACACCAGACTACATGTTACACACCAGACCACATGTTACACACCAGACTACATGTTACACACCAGACTACATGTTACACACCAGACTACATGTTACACACCAGACTACATGTTACACACCAGACTACAGGTTACACACCAGACTACATGTTACACACCAGACTACATGTTACACACCAGACTACATGTTACACACCAGACTACATGTTACACACCAGACTACAGGTTACACACCAGACTACATGTTACACACCAGACTACATGTTACACACCAGACTACATGTTACACACCAGACTACATGTTACACACCAGACTACATGTTACACACCAGACTACATGTTACACACCAGACTACATGTTACACACCAGACCACATGTTACACACCAGACACATGTTACACACCATACTACAGGTACACACCAGACTACATGTTACACACTAGACCGACATGTTACACACCAACTACAGGTTACACCCCAGACTACAGGTTAACAACAACACCAGACTACATGGTTACACACCAGCTACATGTTACATCACCAGACTACATGTTACACACCAGACCACATGTTACACACCAGACTACATGTTACACACCAGACCACATGTTACACACCAGACCACATGTTACACACCAGACTACAGGTTACACACCAGACTACATGTTACAACACCAGACCGCATGTTACACACCAAATCGCATGTTACACACCAGACTACATGTTACACACCAGACTACATGTTACACACCAGACTACATGTTACACACCAGACTACATGTTACACACCAGACTACATGTTACACACCAGACTACATGTTACACACCAGACTACATGTTACAAACCAGACTACATGTTACACACCAGACCACATGTTACACACCAGACTACATGTTACACACCAGACCACATGTTACACAACAGACTACAGGTTACACACCAGACTACATGTTACACACCAGACTACATGTACACACCGACTACGTGTTACACACCCAGACTGCAATGTTACACACAGATACGTACACACCAGATACAGTTACACACCGATACAGTTACACACCAGACCACATGTTACACACCAGACCACATGTTACACACCAGACTACATGTTACAAACCAGACTACATGTTAACACCCAGACTACATGTTACACAAGACAAGGTACCACAGCTATGTTACACAACAGACCACATGTTCACACCAACACAGGTACACCCAGACTACATGTTACACACCAGACTACATGTTACACCCAGACTACATGTACACAACAGACCACATGTTAAAACACCAGACCATGTTCACCAGACTACGGTTACACACCAGACTACATGTTACACACAGACTACATGTTACACACCAGACACATGTTACCACCAGACTACATGTTACAAACCAGACTACATGTTACACACCAGACTACAGGTTACACACCAGACTACATGTTACACACCAGACCACATGTTACACACCAGACCACATGTTACACACCAGACCACATGTTACACACCAGACTACAGGTTACACGCCAGACCACATGTTACACACCAGACCACATGTTACACACCAGACTACATGTTACACACCAGACCGCATGTTACACACCAGACCGCATGTTACACACCAGACTACATGTTGCACACCAGACTACATGTTACACACCAGACCACATGTTACACAACAGACTACATGTTACACACCAGACTACACGTTACACACCAGACTACATGTTACACACCAGACTAAATGTTACACAACAGACTACATGTTACACACCAGACCACATGTTACACACCAGACTACATTTTACACACCAGACTACATGTTACACACCAGACTACAGGTTACACAACAGACTACAGCTTACACACCAGACTACATGTTACACACCAGACCGAATGTTACACAACAGACTACATGTTACACACCAGACCACATGTTACACACCAGACCACATGTTACACACCAGACCACATGTTACACACCAGACTACATGTTACACACCAGACTAGATGTTACACACCAGACCGCATGTTACTCACCAGACCACATGTTACACACGAGACTACATGTTACATACCAGACCACATGTTACACACCAGACTACAGGTAACACAACAGACTACATGTTACACACCAGACTACATGTTACACACCAGACCACATGTTACACGCCAGACTACATGTTACACACCAGACTACATGTTACACACCAGACCGCATGTTACACACCAGACTACATGTTACACACCAGACCACATGTTACACACCAGACTACATGTTACACACCAGACTGTAAGTTACACAACAGACTACATGTTACACACCAGACTACAGGTAACACACCAGACTACATGTTACACACCAGACTACAAGTTACACACCAGACTACATGTTACACACCAGACTACATGTTACACACTAGACCGCATGTTACACACCAGACTACATGTTACACACCAGACCGCATGTTACACACCAGACCACATGTTACACACCAGACCACATGTTATACACCAAACTACAGGTTACACGCCAGACTACATGTTACACACCAGACCACATGTTACACACCAGACTACAGGTTACACACCAGACTACAGGTTACACGCCAGACTACATGTTACACACCAGACCACATGTTACACACCAGACCACATGTTACACACCAGACCACATGTTACACACCAGACTACAGGTTACACGCCAGACCACATGTTACACACCAGACCACATGTTACACACCTGACTACATGTTACACACCAGACCGATATGTTACACACCGCATGTTACACACCAGACTACATGTTACACACCAGACTAGATGTTACACACCAGACCGCATGTTACTCACCAGACCACATGTTACACACGAGACTACATGTTACATACCAGACCACATGTTACACACCAGACTACAGGTAACACAACAGACTACATGTTACACACCAGACTACATATTACACACCAGACCACATGTTACACGCCAGACTACATGTTACACACCAGACTACATGTTACACACCAGACCGCATGTTACACACCAGACTACATGTTACACACCAGACCACATGTTACACACCAGACTACATGTTACACACCAGACTGTAAGTTACACAACAGACTACATGTTACACACCAGACTACAGGTAACACACCAGACTACATGTTACACACCAGACTACAGGTTACACACCAGACCGCAGGTTACACACCAGACCACATGTTACACACCAGACCACATGTTACACACCAGACTATATGTTATACACCAGACTACATGTTACACACCAGACTACATGTTACACACCAGACTACAGGTTACACACCAGACTACACGTTACACACCAGACTACATGTTACACACCAGACTACAGGTTACACATCAGACCACATGTTACACACCAGACCACATGTTACACACCAGACTACGTGTTACACACCAGACCACATGTTATACACCAGACCGCAGGTTACACACCAGACCACATGTTACACACCAGACCACATGTTACACACCAGACTACAGGTTACACACCAGACTACGTGTTACACACCAGACCACATGTTATACACCAGACCGCAGGTTACACACCAGACCACATGTTACACACCAGACAACATGTTACACAACAGACGACATGTTACACACCAGACTACATGTTACACACCAGACTACAGGTTACACACCAGACTACATGTTACACACCAGACTACATGTTACACACCAGACTACAGGTTACACACCAGACTACATGTTATACACCAGACTACATGTTACACACCAGACTACAGGTTACACACCAGACTACATGTTACACACCAGACTACAGGTAACACACCAGACCACATGTTATACACCAGACTACATGTTACACACCAGACCGCATGTTACACACCAGACTACATGTTACACACCAGACTACATGTTACACACCAGACCACATGTTACACAACAGACTACATGTTACAAACCAGACGACATGTTACACACCAGACTACAGGTTACACACCATGTTTTTATTGATTGTGTCTGAGGTCATGTAGTTGCTTTCCTTGTTGGGTTTCTGTGTTGGCTTGTTTGGTC
Organism: Pecten maximus; assembly: GCF_902652985.1. Taxonomy (NCBI): domain Eukaryota; kingdom Metazoa; phylum Mollusca; class Bivalvia; order Pectinida; family Pectinidae; genus Pecten; species Pecten maximus. Next base: position 29,797,185 of record NC_047024.1, on the reverse strand, counting down.
TGGTGTTGTATGTGTGTTGAACATCAGCAGGATGGATATAGTTTGTTTTCCTCAACCATTCTGGCGGCTTTTTCTATTAAGGCGTCTTTAAAAACAAATATTACGGGGGATAGCTCGTGTGTGTTTTGTGCGTCTGTCACTGGGGGTTAGGGGTTCAGTTGTCTAAAGGTTTGTTCAATTTATATGGGGATAGCTGGTAACCATGGATATGACGCAGCGTTTGCAGGGTGTATTGTGGTACGAATAATCTAATTAAATGCCCGTGTCTCCTTCGTTCCAACCGAGAAACGACGTTGTCGCAACTTATAGTAAGTGTGACCGCCTGTGACTTGACTTTAAACATATTTATTGTCCAAAATAGGCACAAAGGATTTGGCACAAGTTATGACAACTTATGAAGCTATCTCCTATCAACAAAACATTTTACACAAGTGATGACATAGACATTTACAAAGTCAAAGTTGAAATAAGTCAATTTTACATAATTATGCAAATAGTGATATAAAGATAGATACAACTTGCATGTTTAAAATCTCTTGCTGGATTTGATGAAGGCCTGCACATGTTCAAACACATAATTATTTACTTCCAAAGCCAAGGCTTCGTTACCAAAATATGTCTGAACGGGCAGTGGAAACATATTGACACTCAAAAAGGAAATGGTATCCATTTTCACAAAAATGCCCACCATATGCACATTGTGAGTCTTGAACTAGATTCACATGGAAGAGATCATCTTTAAGGGAGCTACAATGGTGTCTTAGCCTAGCATGTATAATATTTAATTTTCTTTCTCCGTAACTATAGAAGCAGGGCTGAGTTTTGGGAACATTTTGGGAGAGAGGTAATTTAAAAGATAATAGCGGTAGAGATTGTATAACATCATCTAAAGAGTTCCAGAAGGTAAGAAAGTTTTGTGTGTTGTAGAAAGTCGATAATTTGGAATCCAGTCTGTGACGCAACTAAGTGTGACCGTCTAGATATGTGACGCAACTAAGTGTGACCGTCTGTGACGCAACTAAGTGTGACCGTCTGTGACGCAACTAAGTAAAGTGTGACCGTCTGTGACGCAACTAAGTGTGACAGTCTGTGACGCAACTAAGTTATAACTTCCACTGTCCAAGCTATATAAAATGTCTCACATTTATGATTTCCATTCAAACATCTGAAAGGCCGCAAGGCCGTAATAGTGGACGTAAAACCCGTTAAATAATTAAATTCCCTTCCAACATTATCATATCGGCATCGGTGTGTACGATGTCATATCTGCCCAGTACCCATTAATCAACTCTCACATTAAACACCATATTTTTCAAGTTTGCCTGTTGAATATTTCATATCATTAAAATAGTTTTGCTTCACTTTCAGATTTAGTTTTCTTTCCCTTTCTGATATTTTATATAATTTTCAGAACTACAGCTTTTGTTGTAAAATGTTCTTCGTGTTTAATGTCAGATTTTAATTAATAAATTGTTTCTGTTATTTATTGTGTAACGTCGTGTCTTTCAATAATTCTTTAAAAAGACGCAATGACGGTTGTATAAAAATTCCAACTCGTTTCGGACTTAGGCAAGTCCATTTACACACACATGCACATATGCACCCAATGACCCTACGACCCGGAAGTATGTCAAATGTGACACGCATGCGTTTCGCCGGCTCGCCAACTTGTAGGTTTGTTTTGGGAAGTGAGGTCAGAGTACGAAGTGAAAGACATGTGTACATGTATGAGGATACACAACTAGCGTCATTTTATTGGCCTTTAACTTAAAAACTTTGTGATCGTCAATAGAATCAGCACAATGACGGATTTTTTGACGCAAACACAGCTGAAGAGGTTGAAAGAGCACAAGTACAGTGCACAGGGACAGTCGATTCTCGAGCCACAGATGCAGAAGTTCTGGCGATGGTTGGTCGAGCAGATTCCAGAAACATGGGCTCCTAACACCATTACAAGTGTTGGGCTCTTCATCAACATCGTCACGACATTATTTCTCGTGTTGTTCTCGTCCGACGCTAAGACAGAGGTACGGTCTAGTACGCTGGGAATCACTCTGTAACCGAATTGTCCCTAAATGTGTCGTGTCTAAATCACACAGCTGGGATCAAAGTTAACCCGGCTGATAGGCAGAAATTTGGTCAAGATGACCCGTATTTAACTTCCGATAAGCTTAAAGATGGCTGTAATATAATAGTTATAGAATTTCCATTACGGATTCTGTAGAATAGATCTACTATATATCAGTCATATTACTAAAAAAATCTAGCTAAATGTGGAAATGATGTAAAAATATTTCATCATATAATAACATAATAACAGTAATTGGATGTGATCACATGACAGGGGAATGAGGGATTGTATTTCTTCATGCGCTCACATACCCTTTCCTGATCATATGTATCTTATCCGCTAAAAGCCACTGATTATAGGCCTCAAAATTCTAGCTGCAAGTCGCCTGAATTCAGAGCTTGTGATTATGGCCAGTTTTAGTGAACTAGCATATATCCCTTCATGGTTCTTTTCATCAACCACAATGTTGATGATGTCCAATCATTGTTGTCTTTAAAAATTGTTCTGTTTGATTATAAATTGTTCTGTTTATTAATTATAAATTAAATTGTTTTATTGTTAAGTTGCATTAAGATAAAATATATGTTTCAATCGCAATGAAAGTTAAAATTTCTTTTTTTTTTCATTACATCTTTCCTTTAATTTGAGACCAAGAACATGATTTATGAACAGCTTGTTGCAGTACTAAACAGCTTTTTCCAAAACCTTTTTGTCATCCAACAGGAAGGTACAGTGAGCTAGCATCAAGTGATTTAGAAACAGCCTCTGATTGGACAAGGTCCCATAATTCATAAAAGCTTATTAAATTTCTTACCAATTTTCATAAATAAAAAGAAATACACAAGCAAAAATAGCTGGCTGAGATGAAGTCCAGTGGAGCTATTGCTCTATCCCCGGTGTCAGCGTCTTCAGTGTCCAGGGACGTATACGTAGCTTCCTATACGCGGGTACGCAAGTGCATACACATAATTTAAAAAAAAAATCCTGAATCTTTGATTGTTAATGTTTTTTTTTGTATTTTTTTTTTTTTTTTAGAATACTTAGTATTGAGAAAATAAACACGTAGACATAATTTGAAAATGAAGAAAGCGGCAGGTACTAGCCAAATGATAGAATCTTTTTAAAGCTTGTCAAAGGAATTTTCTTTGTATTTCTGACACAGCAGTAAAGGTACCATTTGTTTGGATCCTGTTATGGACATAGCCTCCGCGTCAGCGGCAAGTAGCTTCAAGCCTAATCCAAAAAATACCAGAATACCCAGATATAGTGTGATAGGGGAAAGAATAACTTCTAATAACTTATAATGACACCATTCAGTTGTCCCTGGTGACAAACACAAGGATAGTAAGTTAACAATGCAACTAAGCTAAAATATTCTTCTTTAGATATTGTCGGATTTACATCATGAAACACAGGTCACTCTTGTAACCTCACTTTCACATTTCAAATAATAAAAATGGTCGTCATTTACTAGGCTCGAATTTGTCGAAATTTAAATATTATTCCATTTGGTTGAAAATTAGTGTTTAGTGGTTTTGAGGGATGGCGAAAACAGCGGTACGACTGCAGGGTCATTTGGCCAACTTCTGTAAATGTTTCCCATTACAATTAGTAATTGTTCTTTATTTTATTATACCAGAAAATTGGCACTAGAACACGTTAAAGTGCTTGAAAGGTCTATAAAAAATCAAATTTCCTCCTGGGGCATATCCCCTCCAATAACTCCACCAATCAACACTCCCCATAATTTAAATCATTTTGTGTTTTGTGTCGGCCTCCATGGAAATTTTTTCATGAAACGAAATATCAATGACATATGATATATATATATACCATATATATAAATCATAAAAAAACCTCAAATAGATCGCTGAGCATTTGGTGTACAGTACATGTCATGCAGATGTCACTGGTTTTTATGTTACTTTTATAGATGATTCATAATGTAAACTCATTTAATTTTACAACAATTGTGAAATAAGAAATAAGTTAAATGTAAGCTAATATTAATCATGCTTTTCATAGGCACCAAGAATATGTTATCTCCTGTGTGGGATTGGGCTGTTTCTGTACCAGTCATTAGATGCCATAGATGGAAAACAGGCAAGGAGGACGGGTAACAGTACTCCTCTTGGGGAGCTGTTTGATCATGGCTGTGATTCAGTGTCTACTGGTAAGCTTCTTACTTTTCTCAAGTATTACTGTAACAATCATTTCCTTGGTCACTTTATATTTAAATGGCCATACTCATCATCCACATCACAGTTGATTGTGCTACATCACTTATCTAATGAGTGAAGCACAATCAACCATGGGTATATATTAACAATGACTAGTTATAGAACAGTTCTGACCAGTGCACGTGATACTGTATAAAATTGTTTATAACTCATTACAATGTTTCAGGAAAATGCAAGAGTTTGATTTTAGGAAAATATATACTGACTCCTAAGTTTGGTGTTCTCTTTAATTTGCACCCCAAATTTTCAGGAAAACTTAAAATTGCAAATTGATTAATTTCTTATCTATACGTATACATTATTTTCACTCTTGCATGTTTATTATACAACATTTTATGAACCATATATAGCAAAGAGTTTTAAATTAAATCAATGTTGAAAAAAATGACATCATGCCATTTGGACAAATGTATATTCCTTGTGAGATCAAATTATTCATCATATATATCCAGTCGTGATTTTATTTTGTATGCTGTTGTCGTATATATATTTGTACAGACAAAAAATGAACTGGGAGTAGAGTGTAGTCATGGTCAGAACTGTTTCAAATAAGAACATGCTATATTTTAAGGTTAAATTGTTCAAACTTGTCCACCAGTAAAAAAAAAAAAGGAAAAAAAACTGACTAAATATTAAAAACATTAGATTTCCAAAATAGAATCAAATTATTGCAGCATTATTTAATGTACTTACAAAAAAAAGCATTTTAATGCAGGCCAGGATTGATGTCTTGCTGGTATTTTATTTTAGCTTGATGGTCTGATGAACCTTTATACTAATGTACATGGTCTTTATAATTCTGAGTATATAAAGCAGATAATTAGTCAGTGTCATTCAGGCTATATAGTCATAAGAGACAAGACATGTAGAATACTATCACAGTCAGTTACAGAGAGGGGTCTGCTCAATAAAGTAAAACAGTTAGATTTAGGGTTGAAATAACCACTGTAGACAGTAAATAAGTTGTATTTCCAAGAAAAAATTCTAATTAATCATTTGGAGGCAGGATTTATAGAGGGGGGGGGGGGGGGGGGGGGGGGGATAAGATCCTGCTGTACATGTACTATATATAGCTATAGGGGTGTTAGTGAAAATTTAAAATGATTCTTACATACATGTGTAAAATAGGTCTAAGCCAGTTTGTTGATCATGACAGGAAAAGACACAAGCTGTTACCAGGAAAAAAAATCAATTTTGAACTGTCAAGCATAGTAAATTACTTCAGTAGTGTTTACAACTTGTACATCTGTTCCTGTATCTATGTTTCTGTAAAATTGTACACAGTTTTGTAGACAATAAGCTCAAGTAATGAATTTCCTGTTTAGGTGAATTCGAGGCTGTACTAAAGTCTACGTGTGTGAGTCAGTTTAATGGTACTTAATCGGGTACAGAGTTTATCAACTTAGCTGATATACCTGAAGTACAGTTATGCATGATCATGAGTACAGAATAGAAAATATTTCTTTATAGAAATTCATTTCATTTGATTTTTAGCCCACCATCATCAGATGGTGGGCTATTCAAATCGCCCTGCGTCTGTCGTCCGTCCCTCCGTCCGTAAACAATTGAAGTTTGTTATCGCTATTTCTCAGAAAGTAATGCAGGGATCTTTCTCAAATTTCATATGTAGGTTCCCCTCGGTGCCTAGTTATGCATATTGCATTTTGAGACCAATTGAAAAACAACATGGCCGACAGGCAGCCATCTTGGATTTTAACAATTGAAGTTTGTTATCGCTATTTCTCAGAAAGTACTGAAGGGATCTTTCTCAAATTTCATATGTAGGTTCCCCTTGGTGCCTAGTTATGCATATTGTATTTTGAGACCAATTGGAAAACAGCATGGCCGACAGGCAGCCATCTTGGATTTTAACAATTGAAGTTTGTTATCGCTATTTCTCAGAAAGTACTGAAGGGATCTTTCTCAAATTTCATATGTAGGTTCCCCTTGGTGCCTAGTTATGCATATTGCATTTTGGGACCAGTCGACTCGGAAAACAACATGGCCAACAGGCAGCCATCTTGGATTTTTACAATTAAAGTATGTTATCGCTATACTATTTCTCAGAAAGTACTGAAGGGATCTTTCTCAAATTTCATATGTAGGTTCCACTTGGTCCCTAGTTATGCATATTGCATTTTGGAACCATTCTAAAAACAGCATGGCTGACAGGCAGCAATCTTAGATTTTGACAAGTGATGTTTGTTATCGCTATATATTCTACAGAAGGTACTGAAGGGATCTTTCTCAAATTTCATATGTAGGTTCCCCTTGGTCCCTCGTATTGCATTTTGGGACCAATCTGAAAACACCATGGCCAACATACAGACAGTCATTATCGCTAAATCTCAAATTTCATATATAGGTTCCCCTTGCTTGAAAAGTACTGGAGGGATGTTTCTCAATTTATACAGATTAGTAAGAGGAAGGGAAAAATAGAGAAAAGATCAATCTGACATGGAACCTATAAAGATCATCCAATGGTGGGCGCCAAGATCCCTCTGGGATCTCTTGTTATTGAATAGCATCATTTTGATAATGTTATTATTTGATGTTAACCATTATATTGGTCAAATAAGTTAAAGTTAAAGTTGCTTTAATTAAAGTTAATGAATACTTTTGGAAATAAGATGCATGTCACTGAAAGTTACATTAGCATATATACACCCATAGGGTTTCCCTTCCCTACCTAGTTTGTACCCCTGACCTAGACGTTTTTTTGCTTATAGAAAATTAAATGTCTTTAATTTTTGGACATTTACTACCCTTTACTGCTAATTCAATAGACTAGATATCTGTGCTATAAATAACCTAGATCACTTGAATGTTTCACTGTGTTTAATACACTGGATTCCAGTTATCATGCTGCAACTTAAAAACAAAGTGCTTCAGAAAGGATATTTATATATAATTAGTAACTTAATGTTCAACCATACAAGTGTATAAGGGATAAGCAAATGGCCACACAATGCCAAAATTATATAAAAAAATATTTTACCTACCTACCCTGGTATTTTGGCCTATATTACACTAAACTGACATTTTATGCCTTGTCTAGACCAATATATATATTTATTGTAAGAAATGAGCATTATTGTACCTTGTATTATTTTCTTTTCAGTTTTTGTGACAGTGGGATTAACTACAGCTATGAAAATGGGGGAAGAGCCATCCTATATGATGTTCGAAGTGTTAGCGGGGTTGTATCTATTTTACCAAGCTCATTGGCAGACTTATGTTACAGGAACTCTGATTTTTAATAGGTTGGTACATATATCCAAATATGACTTTTAAATTGAACAACAAAGATTTGAATGCTTACAATTTCTGCAACATTATGTTGTGATAAATGTATAATATGTTTATCTTTAGAATACAAATGTATACACTTCTGTATATATGAATGTTTCAAACTATAAGTGTTATTTTCATTTTTTTTCAGATTTGATGTAACAGAGAGCCAGTTTGGAATTATAGGAGTTTATTTTATAAGTGCAATAATAGGACCAGGATTTTGGGACACAGTTGTAAGTATCATGTCCACTGAATAGCACATGACCTGTAAAGATTTTACAATAACTTACTATTACACCATTTGTGCTTTATGATTATATGTAGAAACTTGTCTCTTACCTTGAAAATAGGATGCAAGAAAAAGATAATGTTATATTTTTTCTTCTAATTGCCTGAGGGTACATTTTACATTGACATTTGTTTATTGCACAGGGACTTGGCACAGATCCTCAATCCCCATGTTCTTATGTATTTTTTAATGTCAATATGGATAATGGGAACAGGGTAAGGGAGGGGTAGCTGTGCTTAGTTCCTGTGGCTCTTACAGATTATAAATTTCGGAAAGTTGTCTACTTTGATGCATGTATCTTTGATCTGTAATATATATGAAGAATATTAAAAAAAAAAAAACCTAAACATTTCCAGTTAATGTAACAGTTTGTTTTATATCACATTCCCCCGACCAATGTCATATTTTGCCTTTCATCATATACATGTATACTATCTGTAATTAGTGTCCTCTGATATAACATTCAGTATTATCATGAAAATACCTTAAAATGATTCTGTTTATTGTCACATTTTGCTTTCTATCTCTATTTACATTCTGAGTGTCGATTTTTTATATAGATATACCGAGTTAAAACAACAAACATTTGACAATGAAAACACTATAAATACAGTATGAAAACATCATTTTACACGCTGATTTTCCACACAATGCATCAGTTAAATATTAATACAGAAAAAAAGAAAAATAGTCCCTGTTTCATTTCTATAAAATGTGTTTTCTTTGCCAATATGTTCACATAAATATGATTTATCATGAATTTTTGTTTTTGATGTTATTTGATGATTTTTTGTTTTGAATAAAAAACAAAACAAAAAATACTGGAAACTGCGGAAGGACACGGTAAAAGATGGCATGGTGCATGGGCTGTTCCATTAATTTTACATCTATTTGTATATATAGCTGTCAAAAGTTAGAAATTTAAAAATGACTTTGTTCTTTATGTTTTTAAATTTCAAATCATCATAAAGTAAATATATGAATTTAAAGGAATTTTTTGCCATTTTCATTGTGGATATGAATTGCAGTAGCTATCTACATATCTTCCGAGGTGCACTGAACGTTATATCTATTACATGTATGAAAAATCGACCATTATATAAGATTATGAATCAACTTGATTTTATATTTACAGGTTCCAGGGGTTGGTATGACTCTCCGAGCATTGGCTGTGATTGGCTCGCTAATTCCAGCACTTTTTCACTGTAAAGAAAACCTAAAAATCATCTTCTCTGGAGGCATCGGAAAAAATAAGTCGACAATTGCTGTAAGTTTGACTATAGTGAATTATATTGAATATCCTGGAGAGGATAGATTATTTCATTAAAAAAATTTACAACCCAAATGTAAGAAAAAAATTAATAATTAATAATCTCATGAATGATACTATATCTGGTGGAAATGAAATTATAAATACAATATACAATAATAATAATATTATATATATATCAGTGTCAACAGGTATTTGATCATGTACAGCTGTATTGATCGTTCTCCTAAGAGTTTAGACAAAATTTTATAATGAGTACCTGTAATGTATATAAACCATATAAGCATGTTCAATGTATATTTATTGATCAGAGACTGGTATAACAACTTTCTTCTCTTTCTGAGTACCAAATCCTGCAAGTAGGATTAGAATACTGCTGTTTGCTGTTCTGATTTTATCTGCTAGACATTTAGCTTTCTATGATAAATTTACCCTTTAGTCCACAATAATCAAAATCTTGCTATGACTAACAACAAGGTGACAAGTCTTTTAGTTGCTAAAATCAATCTTTAAATATTCTGAGTTTATCTGTAGTCTACTTGTTTGCTCTATTTAAAATTTTAGTGCTTTTATTCGAGTATGAGAAAGACAACTTTATTTTGAGACCATTATTTACATGCACACACTTTCATTATTTTAAATACCATTACAACAAATTGAACAAACCGATATATGTACATGAGAAATCAAGGGCATATATGCATGATGTGTTTTTAATCTATCTGAAAACCTTGTCCCAGTCCTGTTTCATCAATTGTAGAATTGTGAGGAGCAAGAGTCCGATAGGGTAAGTAAGTCAGGACCACTATCAGTCTGTGCCAAATTAAGGGTAACCATTCTAGTTTTAGCACTAAGGAGTTAAGTTCAGTGTAGATAACCTTGAACTGTAATTTAGGACAGATAATCTTTTATAGTGATTCAAGGGAGATAATCTGTATGTAATTATAGATTTGGGTAGATAATCTTGTACTTTAAATCATGGAAGATAATCTTGTACTGAAAATCAGGGTAGATAATTTGTACTGCAAACCAGGGACATGTTCGTTTATGAGGCCACACCATTTCAAGGTTTCTTCATTATATTAATTTTTACAATCTTGTCGGACCTGCAGATATCAATACTTGTCTCTTGAAATCACTAGGTCCTTTATCATTTGTACTCTAAATCAGGGTAGATAATCTTGTTATATAAATCGGGGTAGATAACCTCCATCATACTCTAAATCAGGGTAGATAACCTCCATCATACGCTAAATCAGGATAGAAAATCTTGTATTATAAATCAGGGTAGATAACCTCCGTCATACACTAAATAAGGGTAGATAACCTCCATCATACACTAAATAAGGGTAGATAACCTCCATCATACACTAAATAAGGGTAGATAACCTCCATCATACACTAAATAAGGGTAGATAACCTCCATCATACACTAAATAAGGGTAGATAACCTCCATCATACACTAAATAAGGGTAGATAACCTCCAACATACACTAAAAAAGGGTAGATAACCTCCAACATACACTAAATAAGGGTAGATAACCTCCGTCATACACTAAATCAGGATAGATAATCTTGTATTTTAAATCAGGGTAGATAACCTCCGTCATACACTAAATCAGAGTAGATAATATTGTACTATAAATCAGGGTAGATAACCTCCGTCATACTCTAAATCAGGATAGATAATCTTGTAATATAAATCAGGGTAGATAACCTCCGTCATACACTAAATCAGAGTAGATAACCTCCATCATACACTAAATCAGAGTAGATAACCTCCATCATACACTAAATCAGAGTAGATAATATTGTACTATAAATCAGGGTAGATAACCTCCGTCATACACTAAATCAGGATAGATGATCTTATTCTGTAAATCAGGGATGATAATAACCTCCCTCATACATGCCAAATCAAGGTGGATAACCTCCCTTAAACACTCAATCAGGGTAGATAACCTCCCTTAAATACTCAATCAGGGTAGATAATCTTGTACTATAAATCAGGATAGATAATCTTGTACTATAAATCAGAGTGGATAACCTCCAACATCTTGTACTGTGAGTCAGGGTAGATAATCTTCCTCGTACACACTCAATCAGGGTAGATGATCTTGTACTGTTAATAAGGGTAGATAACCTCCATCATACACTAAATCAGGGTAGATAACCTCCATCATACACTAAATCAGGGTAGATAATCTTGTACTGTTAATAATGGTAGATAACCTCCAACATACACTAAATCAGGATAGATAACCTCCATCATACACTAAATAAGGGTATATAACCTCCATCATACACTAAATAAGGGTAGATAACCTCCAACATACACTAAATCAGGATAGATAACCTCCATCATACACTAAATAAGGGTATATAACCTCCATCATACACTAAATAAGGGTAGATAACCTCCATCATACACTAAATCAGGGTAGATAACCTCCATCATACACTAAATCAGGGTAGATAATCTTGTACTGTTAATAAGGGTAGATAACCTCCAACATACACTAAATCAGGATAGATAACCTCCATCATACACTAATTAGGGTAGATAACCTCCAACATACACTAAATCAGGGTAGATAATCTTGTACTATAAATCAGGGCAGATAACCTCCAACATACACTAAATCAGGATAAATAACCTCCATCAAACACTAAATAAGGGTAGATAACCTCCATCATACACCAAATCAGGGTAGATAATCTTGTACTATAAATCAGGGCAGATAACCTCCAACATACACTAAATCAGGATAAATAACCTCCATCAAACACTAAATCAGGGCAGATAACCTCCAACATACACCAAATCAGGATAAATAACCTCCATCAAACACTAAATAAGGGTAGATAACCTCCATCATACACTAAATAAGGGTAGATAACCTCCACCATACACTAATTCAAGGTAGAAAACCTCCATCATACACTAAATCAGGGTAGATAATCTTGTACTGGTAATCAGGGTAGATAACCTCCAACATGCACTAAATCAGGATATATAATCTTGTACAGTAAAACAGCTTCAAAAAAATCTGTCATGCTGTAAATAAAGGTGGATTATATCATATTGCAATTATAGACAACTTTATACTGTAAATTAGAGTAGATAATCTCATACTGTAGATATTGGTAAAAATCACTGAGAAATAAAAAGAATTTAAACCAAATGTAAACTTCCTAACTGAGGAATCTATAGATGTTCTTTTTCTTGTCGATTGCTTTTAACATTTGATTGTCTAATTAATGAAAGTTCTCTGGAAGGTTATGTCAAGGTGCCTGCTCTTATTTTGAGAGCATGGTGTTACTTGGATTACATTAATGTGATTGTCATCAAGGGCCCCCATTTAAATCTGAAAACCAATTGTAATTTGTCTCATGTTTGAGTTAGAAATATATGGCTTCATTTACACATCATTATTTTCTTGTTGTGTCCGTTGTGTTTGCACTAACATAAACGATTACACAACATTTGCCATGTCCAGTGACCTTCAATTCATATTCACATCCATGTGAGCTGTTATGACCTAAAGGCTATTCAAGATGGCTATAATAATTCCTATATAAATAACAAAAGTTCAAATTCTTCTTAACATTTATTTACAAATGCAAATGATGAACATTTCAGTATTTATTGACTGTAAAGTTAATATTCCTAAGCAATATTATACAAAATAGTATACATAGAAGAAAAATAAATAGTGACGGTGATGATTTCATGAATGGAAAATTTGTTATTATTATAGCATTATGTTAAGTATTACATATATTGTTAATTCTATACATCTGTATATAATAAACCTATGACTAAATGTAGTTAAATGATGTACAGGCTACATTATTGAGCCTAACCGCTTTCATCACAGCCTGTATGAATGCAGTTATCTCCCCTTGCTTTTCCAGCTGTAGAATACACATGGCTTTGGAAAGAAAATGTCATCGTCATCACATCAAATCATGTCTCCTTCCTCCACCTCAACCTCCACCCTATGAATTTTCTTTCAAATTTCAAATAACAGAATTTTCAATAGAATCCGCCACTTTTTTTTTGATATAATACAAAATGAACTTTTGAATACCTGTTAGGCAAGCCAGCTTGAGAAACAACAATTTTTTTTATCACAATTTAGATTGTGAGACTGTAATATACAATTCTCTCCCTATGTAACCACAAACTAAAAATAGCATCCCTTATATTGCTGGGGATTTTACCGTGACACCTAACATGCATGTATGCCCATTATTTTCAATTGTACATAATCATATTGATCTAGTGAAAAATTATATACATGTGTGTGTTCTTCTTGGTTATAAATGTTCATGCACAAAGCTTTCATGCACAACAACATGTCTTAATGAAATTTTATTTGATAATGAGTATATCTGCCTTCTGCTTTAACCTTTTGTATTTTTAGGTTGATATTGTCAGTTACATTAGATTTAGGTTACATCTTGAAAATGAAAGTTACCTGCATTTACATCAACTGAGACCTGGCCAAAGGGCCGTTGATGATCCGATGTCTTGCTATTATGTCTGTCTTTTGTCATCCATTTACTTTTTTTCTTTTAAATGCTACTACAAATTTATTCTGGAGTCAAAAATGAGTTGATTTTCACAATATACGTATATTTTTAAAAGCATCTTTGAAGAAGGAGAATTAATTTTGTATTAATCTTGGGCCTGAGCTACCATGGGCATGAGAGTTAGAGTCCTATAGGGAAAATTTGGGAAATTCTTAGAAATCCTTTGTAGCAATTTGGTCTGAAGAACAGGGATGGAGTCAATATGTAAATTGTAGTAAATCTTAAAAATTTGCTGTACAGATAATGTAATATTGGCATGGATTAAAGTTTTCAACTGAATTCAGTAATTTTTTTTTCAAAATATTTCCAACACATCAGTAATTGTTACATTTTGATAATAACAGCTATTTTAGAATTTGTATTGGTCAGATTTTATCTGAAACAATATTGATTGAAGAGGATTTTATTATTGTTGTTGTTTAAAACAAGGGTCTTTCCTTTCATCTTTTGAGGCAGAAGGGCAAGACTCAATTAGGGAAGTAAAAACTTGATATCTTTATTGAAGGTTTTTCAACTGAATTCACTAAAATCAATTCATAATTCTTTCTGAATAATACGTTATATTTATTACATTACTATAAATGAAAATGCTTAGCCACAATACAGGCCCTATGGGCCTCTTGATTATTGTATACTGCATAATTTCATTGAAATTCATTCTCCCTTCTGTTTACTACTACAATCAATGAAAACACATGGTCCTGTTAATTACAACATTAAATTCTATCTCTACTTCCTTGTTTTCACTTATAGGAAAAAAACACTGCACTTGCAGCATAGTAAAAGAAATGTAGGAGCATGGCAACTAACAACACCCTGAAAAGAATGCTGGTACATACTAACAACAGTGTACTACATATTTTACATAAGATGCTGCAGAAGTGAGATAATCTTCTGAGTACATGTAGTATTGGTTTTATGTATGGACTTTTATAAGATTGTTGACTGACAACATTTCTGATTTCTGGTGTTTGCAGGACACTAGTACCATATTCCCAGTAGTTCCTATTGGCATTGTACTAGGTTTAGCTGTCATGATTGCTACAAAATCGACATCAAATTTATTCCAAGACCATCCATGTCTGTACCTCATCAGCTTTGGTATGGTGACAGCCAAGGTCACCAACAGACTTGTGGTAAGTCAATCCGAGATTTAAGTGATTTTTTTATGAAAAAAAATAGATATATACTATATATATAAATCCAATAAGGGCTTATCCAGTAAACCATCTACCCCACCCCAGGAATCCAGGTTTGGTTAAGGGCTACCACCAATAGAATTTATTTAATAAATTACACAGAGGTAATAGGAAGGCAATCCCACCATGGATAGAAGTGATTTATTGTGGAGTCCTGGGGACAGGTAGATATTTTAATGGAATAGCCCTAACAACAAGATTGGCTAAAGAGTGACTATTTGAAATAGCATACACATGTACATGTACATAGTAAAAAGTTAGATGTATCATTGTTATGGTTTACAGATAGCACACATGACGAAGAGTGAGATGGCAATGTTGGATTCCAGTCTAGTTGGGCCGGCCATGTTGTTTTTTAACCAGTATTTCAATGTGCTTGTTCCAGAGTATCTGCTCTTATGGATATGCTGTGTAAGTTGGTTTCTATACTAGCTACATTAATGTGTGTGAATAAATAAATATCTTTTTAATATACTTTGTTAAATACAAAATTGTTTTAGTACAAAATACTTTTGCTGTTAACATATTTATTTAAGTGCACTCAAATGTTAACGCATATAAACTACATAATTTGGATTAAAATGGATTAATGCAATGATAGTTGTTGCACCAACATTACTTAACTTGCCATAAGAAATGATAAACAGAAACCAGAAATATGTGTAGTCATAATTTAGTGGAAGGCACTCGGCACAAAGAGACTTTATAGTGCTAAAATATGATCAGTTTGTGGTACAGATGTACGAGAGTAAATAAACCCCTGAAAGTTTTAACAAAATTGTTGAAATTTCAATCTGATTCTTGGGGTCTCCTGTATTTGTTTATAACATTCTGTATACCAGGTCAAATAAAAATACATATCTGTATGCATTGCCCTGAGATAAATGTTTATATTATACTGGACCACAGAGATTTTTGAGCAGCCTTTCATATTAAAAAAAGTGTTGTTGTTTTTTTTAGGATCTTCCATTTTTATTTGGTATCCAAGATATTTCAGAGACTTTCAATATGTATATGTTTTCAATATTTACTGTCATATTATAAAAATATGAACAATTTGTAATGTGCATGCATGCATACAAAAATTTTTGAAAATGTTTTTTTCAGTTTAATAGATCTATATTGATGTTGTTCTGCTACCTTAGAAATGTTACTTCAAGCAATCATCTTTATTCAGTACATGCACAGTGCAAATGTTTCTGTTGACAAATCTTGCCATTCGAATTTACTGTGAACAACAAAATTCAAAAATAGCACTGCAAAATAATGTCTCAAGTTTTAAAGTGTGTTTAAATGATCAAACCAAAACATTTAGTTCCTTGTTCTTGTTGATAATTCATTGTGTTGTTAATTTTGGAATTCAAATTAATCACTAAAAGTCAACAGTTGTCTGTATTTATTATCTCAAGCCTCAAGCCGTCCAGATGATATAGATTTGGGTTTTTCTTTCTGTCTGTAAGACATATTTTGTTTCCGTGCAATAACAGAAACAAATATTGACCAATTTTCTGAAAAATTAGTAACAAGATTAATACCTTCAAGCTAATGCTTTGATATTAAAAAAAAGTTAATCATTCTAAAATTGAAGTATATAACTTGTTTTATTTTTTCGACAGATATACTGTACCATAGATATTGTGTGGTACTCGAGAGGGGTATGTCAAGAAATCTGTGATTTTCTTGGAATCTACTGCTTCAACATCACCAGTAAACCTGAGAAGGTTCGTCCTACCACTCGGGCCAGTTCAAAAGCCAATAAATGATCATCTACCATTTCTTCTTGTGTCTCACTCCAGTGGCTATGTTTCAGGAGCTCAATATTCCAAAGACTTTCAACTTTTACTATAAAAATCAGGCAAACCATGTGCGCCATTTAAAGTAATATTTATTTTCGTATATATTTGTACTTATTAAATGTAAGCTGTCAAAGAAGTGCTGTGTTCATATTGTCGGCAAAATATCTTGGTGTTTAAAATTTTATTGATAGAAAAATGTGATTTTAAGTAATTTTGTCTGTAGTGTTGTATTTAAAATAGTGTTTATAAATGCATGTTTTGTAATTGTAGTCAGTATACAGTAATACACTGACTTGAGAAAAATTTTAATTTTGAAGAGACGATATTAAAACTGTTACATAGTGTCAGTGTTTTTTTGTTGTGGCGATTGCATCTTATCTAACAATGAGGTGAATTTTTATGGTGTGTAATATTATGAAAATGTTTGAAACATGAAAAAAATGGCTTTATAAGATTTCCCAAACTTTCTTACTCATGACATTTATAGTTACATTTGAAGCCTTCATATATGATACTCAAAGTGTTAAAAGTGACCAGTTGCTGTGGAAGATTGAAATATATATATATATATATCGTACAACAACTTGCATTTAAATTTGTAGGAGCAAGCTAGATAGTCAGAAGTTAATTGTCAATGAATATGGATAAAATAAATAATTTCTATTACAATCTGATTATATCTGATTACAACATAGCCTGGTGTAGAAGTAAAACAAAGCTTGTCTGTTCAGATGTAGATGTTAGCCTTTGTTAGATTAACTAAGATTTACTACTCATGGTGGTACCTTCACAGACCATGATAATTCACGGTGTCTGAAAGTGCATCACACTTTCCTGGACAGATGTAATGATTTTCCACCAAATTTTGCCTCTGAGTCCCTCTGAGACATGAAGCGACAAAGTGTAGCATATGAAAATTGTGTCTTATTACTTACTCTGATTTACAGAGTTACTGCTTCATGTCACTATATGCTAGGGACATAGCACACTTGCTACGTCACCAAAATCTTTCATATTTAAAAAACTCTTGCAGTGGAGCAGTGTGGGATATCAAAATCCTGTTGCCCTTTCGTTCAGTCCTCCACCAAACTTTTGTCAGAGATGAGCGACTGCATAGCTTGAGTTATTGATTTCCGAGAAGTAAATTAACTTTGAAACTATTATTATAAACTTAAGTAATTTATAGCATCACAATGGTTATTTTCTGTCTGTTGTGATTATTCAAACTTCATGACCGACATTCGTTTAATTGTCAATTAGGGTTGGTTGAAAGTGTATGTTCAAAAACTAATCCTGGATGCTATGTTTTCATGAAGTATGAAATTATTACTTTTTGTTGTTTAATGTAAAGTTAAGAAGGTGTACCTTTAGGATTTCACTGACTTGATGCCCTTAATACTCCAGTGGCCTTGAAACATATTTGTTAACATATTTAAATATGCAAGGAGCATTTAGTAACAAAAACATGGATTCATCACCTTGTTGATTGAGGGCTTTAGTGGTAAAATGATGTAACTGATAATACTAAATTATTAACTGTCATTTACACATCTATGTATTATAGTAATATGTTTCAAGGAAGATGGTGTGGAAGGTACTATTTGGTAACTAAAACATTTGTATAGGATTGTAAAGATATAATGACTGCTCCATATACAATGTATACGTATGTTAGAAAGGGTAAATCATACATGACTGAGAAAAATAGTCCTACTTTTTGTTATCTTTTCAGATTATTTTTCTTTATTTATCTTAATTTTTCTTGATTTATAAGATCAATTTTATTTCCCCGAGTGAATAAAACTGGTTTGAAATCCAATATTACCATCATACCTCTGAGCAAATGTTTCTTCTTTCCTAACTAATCTGCATCAATGGACAAGAATTTGCAGTTATTTATTTTTCATATATATGTTCATGTATATTTGAAGCCATATAATTTATGCCAGGCAGAATATATTACCAAAATATAGTTCTTGTGCCAAAAAGTTTTGTAAATGTTATTCACATGACCCTGTTACACTTCCACTGAAATAAGAAAAAAACAAATAAATAGTAAAATATTTATGTTTGAATTGTACTGGAATGGAGTACTCGATTATTACATGGATTGTTTTAAGGTTCCTTTTTTATCATGAATTTCTTATTTCATTTTGTGTTACTTTATATATTAGCTTCTCATGGCATAATACATGTACAAAATGTATATGGATTCACCAATAAAATGATATCTGTCTCCTTTTTGAAACACTGTTAAAGACAATAGGTTCCAAAGTTTAAATTCATGAACTTTACTAGCTTTTTAATCATAAACGCGATGAAATTGGGGGAGTTGTGACCTTTTGATAATTTTCTTATTGGACACTGCAGGATTATGTCCTGTCAGAACAGTATGTCTGAAACATTTTAGAAATTACATTCATCTGTTTTTGTCTATTAATATATCTATGAATGGTTGTATGAGTAGGTAATATAAGTAGCATATTAATTGCAAATATTAGAAAACTCTTTAACTGTGAATATTTATTATAAAGTAATTCATTAGTGTCCCATAAGATTTTGGCTGGTTCAAATGATTGTTGATTGTTTACAAATATGTAAAATGCAACAAATGAAAATAATACAACAATGAAGAAATGTTCCAGTCTTTGTATTTTTATGTAGGTACATGTATTTATTTGTCTTCAATGCTCTTTGTAGCTAGATTTATGATCATGAATAAATTTTAAAACAGAAAAAATAAAATCTGCCTTCATCATTGAAAAATGCATGACTTTATAATGGACTGGGAAGGAACTCAAAGAGTTTTCAGCCTCATTGATTTGTCTCCTACACAAAGTGTTACATCAGAGTCTTTGTCTCATTCAAAGGGTGCATTGAAAAAAGGTATATCCCCAACAGAACTCTTGGATTTTGAAGATGCTGTACCTCGTGAATAAATATTATTTGAACCAGTAAATTGATCAGTTCAAAACAAGTTCCTATCTACTTAATTATGTTATTATTGTTTCAGTTAATTATATCTTCTTATATTGTTCTTCAGTCTTTTACAGACAGTAATACATAAATATTTATTAAAGGTAGCCAATTATTAATACATTTTTTCTTATACTACATATTTTATTCTTGCAACAGATTGCCTTTCAATAAATTTTCAATTAATTAAACTTTAAAATGCAACATAAATGAAAAATTTGTAAAGTCCTCAAAAGACTCATTCCATGTAAAGTTAGTTTTCCTATGATTGATCATCATACAGTCTGATCTTTGAAAATGAAAACTTATCCGTTCAACTGTATTTTCATCATCATTTTTTTTATGCAGGAGGGCCAGAAAAAAATGAAGAAAAAAAATTGATGCATGGACATGAAAAGAGGGATTTATTGTGAACATCAAAGTCAACTTTTGAAGATATTACATAATTAGGTGAAGTGCTTGAACATGCAGCCACCTCCAATTCTATTTATTGTGTATAACATAGATTAGATCATTTGATGTTTCGCTGATATGAAATATGTTGTATGTAACAGGAAATAGACACAATAACCATTCGCATAAGAAAGTTCTTCCTTAATTATGATGAGTTATGAACTTTTCATTAAATTTTCAAAAAATCTAAGTGAAATTTCATCGACAAAACCCAACATTGAACTTAATAGGTAGAGGGCTGTAATTGTGGGGAGTCCAATTAGTAAATAAATATCAAAAAAATGTTATTAAAAGATCAAATGTAGATAGTGTCTGGTTGAAAATATACATCCTGATATAGATGTTTCCGCTAAAAATATGTAAATACATCACTTACATTTTTTTCTAAGGAAAAGATAAATTTATTTATCATGAGGAAGATACAAATGCATAAAAATTATGGCAAGTATAAATTGTACATTTATTCTACAAGGGAACTGAAGGAAAAAAGTATTAACTGTGTATCGAAACACAGGGACTTGGTACAAGGGGGGGGGGGGGGGGGGGGGGGGGGGTAATTTGGAGTTGCATCCTTTGAAATGAATATTGGTTACTAGTTAAATCATAATTTCATTATTAACATTGACAACCATGAGATAAAACCCTCCAGTGTGGACGAAAATGATATTGTAGTGATAGATTGTCATTAATGAGTTGGTAAATGAGTCACTGAACATGCACTTCAGGGGTTAAGTACTATATGTTGGATAACATTGTACAATTTAACAGATTTATTTGGTGTGAGGTTTCAGATTTTACCAGATATATAGATACATGTATATACATGTACTATGTATGTGTATTATGAATAGCATTATGTGTGTACTCTTATTTGTAATGGAAGTATTTTATACTTTCTGATAATGTTTTAATATTTTGTGAAAAATGGTTTTAATTTACATTTAACTACCTGTTCCAATTAGTCTACCCCTACAATTTAATAGTCCTGCTTAAATTTTGTTTTTTTATCACTCATGGTCTTGAACTTGCTAGTACTTCAAATATTCTATAGATACAACATGATTTATTTTTTCGCCAATGATTTTAACTTGTTACTATTTGGCCAGAACTAGTCACCAGCCTTTATAGTATATACATTTACCAATAGTGACAGTCAGTAAATTTAATTATTATAAGGAAACTTTTACATACATCTTGTTACAAATGAATTTGTATAGACATTAAAGGTATTTAGCCCGGTGTAATCAGACCTCTATAATATACATGACATAGGAACTATATATACTTAGGTGTATGGAACTTTTAATGGCTTTTTGAACTTTATTGGTACTGAATTAACATTTTACTCTTGACATTATTTGTTCTACTGCAGTCATTAATTCTGCATTGGTGATATATACATATTTGAAAAAAGGAGTTGTTATGAAAATTATCTATACAATGTACTGGCAGTGAGTAAAAGAAAATGGATTGTTAGTGAACATGTGTTCTCAGTATTCAGTTTGTGATGCCATTGTCATCATTACCGAGAAGGATATGGTATATGCACATAAATTATACATTAGTGAAAAAAGAGGATGCAGTTGCTTGGTCTAACTTGATAGGATCTGCACTTACAGAGCAAGAGGCCACAAGGTCGAGTCCCATTATTGGCAGGATATTTTTCATTGCTCACAGATTTGGTGCCATGACCAGGATTAGACCCTAGGTTGTTATGTAAACACTACAAGAAACTGAGAAAAAAAACATAAATGGAAAAGAACATTTTAAACAAAACCTGTTGTGCAATCTTTTTCACTTGTGATTGTGTTGTTTAATGAAATACATTTGTATTTTCAAATGAAAAGTGTTAGTCAAGCCAAGAATTTACTTTTGTATACATGTAGTTATTTATGTAGTTGGAGATGGTGTTGATTGTATTAAATAAAAGGTTTGGTACTACTTTAATAGGTCAGTTTAATTTCTGCACTTCTTGGTTATATTTACTCTAATGCATTATATACAGACTTTCATATACATGTATTTATCTGTGGTACTTATTATTGTGTGTAAGTTGAAAGATGCAAGAATCAGAAAAAAAATAGAAATTTACACATAACAGTGTTCTATTAATTATACAAACCACACATTATGCTTAATTTTTCAGAACAAGTACCTGGGCATTCTGTTTTTTGCTTTATTCAGATATACTCATAATGAATAGAAAAATTGACTGCCCTTTTAATAACATGAAAATAACAACCCCCACCCCCGCACTCTTTAAAAAAAAAAAAAATTCTCAATAAGGATCAAAGGCATAGTGGTCTAGTGGTAGGATGCAGGGCTGCGTGACAGAAGGGTCACTGGTTCGAGTACCAGCACAGTCGCTGTAATTATAATTATAACTTTACTCCATTGTGTTCCAGTTGACTCGGCTTTAAATGAGTATGTGGAAGTGCAGTGTAAGAAATATTTCATGTAGGCGGAAAATGGCAGCTCTGGCTGCATGTTCCACAGGAAATTGATAAAGACATTGGCTAGTTGCAAAAAGTCCAATAACCATGGATAAGAATTTGTTAATCGCTTTGAGACAGCTATGTTGCTGAGATAAGCAGTATAAAACTCATTAAAAAAAAACAAATTAAAGTATATATTATCATTATTATTTCCATCACAATTTCTCTCAATTACAAAGTACTGTAGATAACTTATATGCACCAGTGTAAATGTACGTTCACCAAAACATTGTTTCTTTGAATCAAATTTTCATTATAGAAAAGGTATTCTCCAGTATTAACAATTATTATGGCCTTGGAATAAAAAAGCATGTAGTACACCTGAACTGAAAAATTGTCACATCTGAATTATAACTCTGATCAAATTTTCCCCCAAATTATCAATCTCTGTTTACCTAAAATGAATTAACAAATATGGTATGTTCAGTTTTATGGATGAATGTGAAAATGGAATAGCATAAAAGTTATTGACAATAAAGGTGAAATTTGAATTTTCATTTTGAATTTGTATCTTTTGGGGTCAGCTGTGCCCTAAAGAATCTGCTAACTTCAATGTAGTCTGTATATTTTGAACAACAACAACAATGACAACAAAATAAAAAACATATTGCTTAAGGATGTTGTTTTTAGCTCACCTGGACCGAAGGTCCGGTGAGCTTATGCCATGGTGCGGCGTCCGTCGTCTGTCGTCCGTCGTCCGTCAACATTTGCTTCAAATCGCTACTAGTCAAAAAGTTCTTATTGGATTTTGACCAAATTTGGTCAGAATCATCCTTGGCAGAAGGGGATCAGATTTTGCATAAATGGTGACTCTGACCCCCAAGGGGCCTGAGGGGCGGGGCCCAATAGGGGAAATTTATACAATTCCTTTAAATCACTACTAGTCATAAAATTATGAATGGATTTGAACCCAATTTGGTCAAAAACATTCTTGGGGGAAGGGGAACGGATTTTGCATAAATGGTGACTCTGACCCCCAAGGGGCCTGAGGGGCGGGGCCTAATGGGGAAATAGAGGTAATTCCTTCAAATCGCTACTAGTCATAAAGTTATGAATGGATTTTAACCCAATTTGGTCAGAAACATCCTTTGGGGAAGGGGAACAGATTTTGCATAAATGGCTACTCTGACCCCCAAGGGGCGAAAGGGGCGGGGCCTAATGGGGAAATAGAGGTAATTCCTTCAAATCGCTACTAGTCATAAAGTTATTAATGGATTTGAACCCAATTTGGTCAGAAGTATTCTTGGGGGAAGGGGAACAGATTTTGCATAAATTGTGACTCTGACCCCCAAGGGGCCTGAGGGGCGGGGCCGAATAGGGGAAATTGAGGCAATTCCTTTAAATCGCTACTAGTCATAAAGTTATGAATGGATTTGAACCCAATTTGGTCAGAAACATCCTTCAGGGAAGGGGAACAGATTTTGCATAAATGGTTACTCTGACCCCCAAGGGGGCTGAGGGGCGGGGCCGAATAGGGGAAATTGAGGCAATTCCTTTAAATCGCTACTTGTCATAAAGTTATGAATGGATTTAAACCCAATTTAGTCAGAAGCATTCTTGGGGGAAGGGGAACAGATTTTGCTTAAATGGTGACTTTGACCCCCAAGGGGCCAAAGGGGCGGAGCCTAATGGGGAAATAAGAGGTAATTCCTTCAAATCGCTACTTGTCATAAAGTTTTGAATGGATTTAAACCCAAATTGGTCAGAAACATTCTTATGTGAAGGGGAACAGATTTTGCATAAATTGTGACTCTGACCCCCGAGGGGCCAAAGAGGCGGGGCCCCATATGTGAAATAGAGGTAATTCCTTTAAATCTCTACTTGTCATAAAGTTATGAATGGATTTGAACCCAATTTGATAAGAAACATCCTTTGGGGAAGGGGAACAGATTTGCATAAATGGTGACTCTGACCCCCGAGGGGCCAAAGGGGCGGGGCCCCACATGGAAAATAGAGGTAATTCCTTTAAATCGCTACTAGTCATAAAGTTATGAATGGATTTGAACCAAATTTATTAAGAATCATCCTTTGGGGAAGGGGAATAGATTTTGCATAAATGGTGACTCTGACCCCCAAGGGGCCAAAGGGGTGGGGCCCCATATGGGAAATAGAGGTAATTCCTTTAAATCGCTACTAGTCATAAATTTATGAATGGATTTGAACCCAATTTAGTAAGAAACATTCTTTGGGGAAGGGGAACAGATTTTGGATAAATGGTGACTCTGCCCCCCGAGGGGCAAAAGGGGTGGGGGGCCCCATATGGGAAATAGAGGTAATTCCTTTAAATCACTACTAGTCATAAAGTTATAAACGCATGTTGTAAACTCAGAGAGTCTGGACTTCATTATTTCTTTAAAGCAGTTGGGATCCCCACGCTATAACCATATATAGCATTGTTTGAGGTTAACAAACAAAAGGAATTGAACAGGAACATTATTTTGACATTCGGTCAAATCCAACCAGGTGAGCGATACAGGCCCCATGGGCCTCTTGTTTGTTTTCATAATAAAGAATAATTGTAGTAAAGTAACAAACTAAATTATTTCTTTTTGAATAATTGCAAAACAAGTTAAAACGTTAAATCAACTTATCCTTGTTGGTTCAGATGGGAAGTCGCATCCAGGGGTCATTAAATCTGTCAGTTTTCTCTACCTTAACTTCATGTTCTTGATAAAATGTGATAATTAACAAATGTACGACGTGTTTTGGTCTTGCATGACACCTGCAGAGGTAAAAGTAAATCATACATTGATGTAATAGACCTGTGTTCATGTGTACAGGAGGATCTAGTTGAATATACCAAAAATATATTAAGGCGTCCAACATCTGATTTTGTCCAAAGTCCATGATCCACATGCCCGGTTCGTTACAAATGATATATACGAGATAGGTTGTACATATATATAATATTCCTATACATTAATATGTATACTAATGGTGAATCATAATTATATATAATTAATTTAGTTACACATGCAAAGAAAACAGATGTACACTATATGTAACACAAGGAAAATGCAAAGTTTGCCTACATTTCATTTTTTAGCTCACCTGGACCGAAGGTCCGGTGAGCTTATGTCATGGCGCAGCGTCCGTCCGTCCGTCGTCCGTCAACATTTGCTTCAAATCGCTACTTGTCAAAAAGTTCTTATTGGATTTTGACCAAATTTTGCCAGAAACATCCTTGGCAGAAGTGGAACAGATTTTGCATAAATGGTGACTCTGACCCCCGAGGGGCCAAAGAGGCGGGGCCCCATATGTGAAATAGAGGTAATTCCTTTAAATCTCTACTTGTCATAAAGTTATGAATGGATTTGAACCCAATTTGATAAGAAACATCCTTTGGGGAAGGGGAACAGATTTGCATAAATGGTGACTCTGACCCCCGAGGGGCCAAAGGGGCGGGGCCCCACATGGAAAATAGAGGTAATTCCTTTAAATCGCTACTAGTCATAAAGTTATGAATGGATTTGAACCAAATTTATTAAGAATCATCCTTTGGGGAAGGGGAATAGATTTTGCATAAATGGTGACTCTGACCCCCAAGGGGCCAAAGGGGTGGGGCCCCATATGGGAAATAGAGGTAATTCCTTTAAATCGCTACTAGTCATAAATTTATGAATGGATTTGAACCCAATTTAGTAAGAAACATTCTTTGGGGAAGGGGAACAGATTTTGGATAAATGGTGACTCTGCCCCCCGAGGGGCAAAAGGGGTGGGGCCCCATATGGGAAATAGAGGTAATTCCTTTAAATCACTACTAGTCATAAAGTTATAAACGCATGTTGTAAACTCAGAGAGTCTGGACTTCATTATTTCTTTAAAGCAGTTGGGATCCCCACGCTATAACCATATATAGCATTGTTTGAGGTTAACAAACAAAAGGAATTGAACAGGAACATTATTTTGACATTCGGTCAAATCCAACCAGGTGAGCGATACAGGCCCCATGGGCCTCTTGTTTGTTTTCATAATAAAGAATAATTGTAGTAAAGTAACAAACTAAATTATTTCTTTTTGAATAATTGCAAAACAAGTTAAAACGTTAAATCAACTAATCCTTGTTGGTTCAGATGGGAAGTCGCATCCAGGGGTCATTAAATCTGTCAGTTTTCTCTACCTTAACTTCATGTTCTTGATAAAATGTGATAATTAACAAATGTACGACGTGTTTTGGTCTTGCATGACACCTGCAGAGGTAAAAGTAAATCATACATTGATGTAATAGACCTGTGTTCATGTGTACAGGAGGATCTAGTTGAATATACCAAAAATATATTAAGGCGTCCAACATCTGATTTTGTCCAAAGTCCATGATCCACATGCCCGGTTCGTTACAAATGATATATACGAGATAGGTTGTACATATATATAATATCCCTATACATTAATATGTATACTAATGGTGAATCATAATTATGTATAATTAATTTAGTTACACATGCAAAGAAAACAGATGTACACTATATGTAACACAAGGAAAATGCAAAGTTTGCCTACATTTCATTTTTTAGCTCACCTGGACCGAAGGTCCGGTGAGCTTATGTCATGGCGCAGCGTCCGTCGTCCGTCTGTCCGTCGTCCGTCCGTCCGTCCATCGTCCGTCAACATTTGCTTCAAATCGCTACTTGTCAAAAAGTTCTTATTGGATTTTGACCAAATTTTGCCAGAAACATCCTTGGCAGAAGTGGAACAGATTTTGCATAAATGGTGACTCTGACCCCCGAGGGGCCAAAGGGGCGGGGCCCAATAGGGGAAATAGAGGTAATTCCTTTAAATCGCTACTAGTCATAAAGTTATGAATGGATTTGAACCCAATTTGGTCTGAAACATCCTTGGGGGAAGGGGAACAGATTTTGCATAAATGGTGACTCTGACCCCAGAGGGGCCAAAGGGGTGGGGCCCAATAGGGGAAATAGAGGTAATTCCTTTAAATCGCTACTAGTCATAAAGTTATGAATGGATTTGAACCAAATTTAGTCAGAAATGTCCTTGGGGGAAGGGGAACAGATTTTGCATAAATGGTGACTCTGACCCCCGAGGGGCAAAAGGGGCGGGGCCCAATAGGGGAAATAGAGGTAATTCCTTTAAATCGCTACTAGTCATAAAGTTATGAATGGATTTGAACCCAATTTGGTCTGAAACATCCTTGGGGGAAGGGGAACAGATTTTGCATAAATGGTGACTCTGACCCAAGAGGGGCCAAAGGGGAGGGGCCCAATAGGGGAAATAGAGGTAATTCCTTTAAATCTCTACTAGTCATAAAGTTACGAATGGATTTGAACCAAATTTAGTCAGAAATGTCCTTGGGGGAAGGGGAACAGATTTTGCATAAATGGTGACTCTGACCCCCGAGGGGCCAAAGGGGAGGGGCCCAATAGGGGAAATAGAGGTAATTCCTTTAAATCGCTACTTGTCATAAAGTTATGAATGGATTTGAACCAAATTTAGTCAGAAATGTCCTTGGGGAATGGGGAACAGATTTTGCATAAATGGTGACTTTGACCCAGGAGGAGCCAAAGGGGCGGGGCCCAATAGGGGAAATAGAGGTAATTCCTTTAAATCGCTACTAGTCATAAAGTTATGAATGGATTTGAACCCAATTTGGTCTGAAACATCCTTGGGGGAAGGGGAACAGATTTTGCATAAATGGTGACTCTGACCCTCGAGGGGCCAAAGGGGAGGGGCCCAATAGGGGAAATAGAGCTAATTCCTTTAAATGGCTACTTGTCATAAAGTTATGAATGGATTTGAACCAAATTTAGTCAGAAATGTCCTTGGGGGAAGGGGAACAGATTTTGCATAAATGGTGACTCTGACCCAAGAGGGGCCAAAGGGGCGGGGCCCAATAGGGGAAATATAGGTAATTCCTTTAAATCGCTACTAGTCATAAAGTTATGAATGGATTTGAACCCAATTTGGTCTGAAACATCCTTGGGGGAAGGGGAACAGATTTTGCATATAATGGTGACTCTGACCCTCGAGGGGCCAAAGGGGAGGGGCCCAATAGGGGAAATAGAGCTAATTCCTTTAAATCGCTACTTGTCATAAAGTTATGAATGGATTTGAACCAAATTTAGTCAGAAATGTCCTTGGGGGAAGGGGAACAGATTTTGCATAAATGGTGACTCTGACCCAAGAGGGGCCAAAGGGGCGGGGCCCAATAGGGGAAATAGAGGTAATTCCTTTAAATCGCTACTAGTCATAAAGTTATGAATGGATTTGAACCAAATTTAGTCAGAAATGTCCTTGGGGGAAGGGGAACAGATTTTGCATAAATGGTGACTCTGACCCCCGAGGGGCCAAAGGGGCGGGGCCCAATAGGGGAAATAGAGGTAATTCCTTTAAATCGCTACTAGTCATAAAGTTATGAATGGATTTGAACCCAATTTGGTCTGAAACATCCTTGGGGGAAGGGGAACAGATTTTGCATATAATGGTGACTCTGACCCTCGAGGGGCCAAAGGGGAGGGGCCCAATAGGGGAAATAGAGCTAATTCCTTTAAATCGCTACTTGTCATAAAGTTATGAATGGATTTGAACCAAATTTAGTCAGAAATGTCCTTGGGGGAAGGGGAACAGATTTTGCATAAATGGTGACTCTGACCCAAGAGGGGCCAAAGGGGCGGGGCCCAATAGGGGAAATAGAGGTAATTCCTTTAAATCGCTACTAGTCATAAAGTTATGAATGGATTTGAACCAAATTTAGTCAGAAATGTCCTTGGGGGAAGGGGAACAGATTTTGCATAAATGGTGACTCTGACCCTCGAGGGGCCAAAGGGGAGGGGCCCAATAGGGGAAATAGAGCTAATTCCTTTAAATGGCTACTTGTCATAAAGTTATGAATGGATTTGAACCAAATTTAGTCAGAAATGTCCTTGCGGGAAGGGGAACAGATTTTGCATAAATGGTGACTCTGACCCAAGAGGGGCCAAAGGGGCGGGGCCCAATAGGGGAAATATAGGTAATTCCTTTAAATCGCTACTAGTCATAAAGTTATGAATGGATTTGAACCCAATTTGGTCTGAAACATCCTTGGGGGAAGGGGAACAGATTTTGCATATAATGGTGACTCTGACCCTCGAGGGGCCAAAGGGGAGGGGCCCAATAGGGGAAATAGAGCTAATTCCTTTAAATCGCTACTTGTCATAAAGTTATGAATGGATTTGAACCAAATTTAGTCAGAAATGTCCTTGGGGGAAGGGGAACAGATTTTGCATAAATGGTGACTCTGACCCAAGAGGGGCCAAAGGGGCGGGGCCCAATAGGGGAAATAGAGGTAATTCCTTTAAATCGCTACTAGTCATAAAGTTATGAATGGATTTGAACCAAATTTAGTCAGAAATGTCCTTGGGGGAAGGGGAACAGATTTTGCATAAATGGTGACTCTGACCCCCGAGGGGCCAAAGGGGCGGGGCCCAATAGGGGAAATAGAGGTAATTCCTTTAAATCGCTACTAGTCATAAAGTTATGAATGGATTTGAACCCAATTTGGTCTGAAACATCCTTGGGGGAAGGGGAACAGATTTTGCATATAATGGTGACTCTGACCCTCGAGGGGCCAAAGGGGAGGGGCCCAATAGGGGAAATAGAGCTAATTCCTTTAAATCGCTACTTGTCATAAAGTTATGAATGGATTTGAACCAAATTTAGTCAGAAATGTCCTTGGGGGAAGGGGAACAGATTTTGCATAAATGGTGACTCTGACCCAAGAGGGGCCAAAGGGGCGGGGCCCAATAGGGGAAATAGAGGTAATTCCTTTAAATCGCTACTAGTCATAAAGTTATGAATGGATTTGAACCAAATTTAGTCAGAAATGTCCTTGGGGGAAGGGGAACAGATTTTGCATAAATGGTGACTCTGACCCCCGAGGGGCCAAAGGGGCGGGGCCCAATAGGGGAAATAGAGGTAATTCCTTTAAATCGCTACTAGTCATAAAGTTATGAATGGATTTGAACCCAATTTGGTCTGAAACATCCTTGGGGGAAGGGGAACAGATTTTGCATAAATGGTGACTCTGACCCAAGAGGGGCCAAAGGGGAGGGGCCCAATAGGGGAAATAGAGGTAATTCCTTTAAATCTCTACTAGTCATAAAGTTACGAATGGATTTGAACCAAATTTAGTCAGAAATGTCCTTGGGGGAAGGGGAACAGATTTTGCATAAATGGTGACTCTGACCCCCGAGGGGCCAAAGGGGAGGGGCCCAATAGGAGAAATAGAGGTAATTCCTTTAAATCGCTACTTGTCATAAAGTTATGAATGGATTTGAACCAAATTTAGTCAGAAATGTCCTTGGGGAATGGGGAACAGATTTTGCATAAATGGTGACTTTGACCCAAGAGGAGCCAAAGGGGCGGGGCCCAATAGGGGAAATAGAGGTAATTCCTTTAAATCGCTACTAGTCATAAAGTTATGAATGGATTTGAACCCAATTTGGTCTGAAACATCCTTGGGGGAAGGGGAACAGATTTTGCATAAATGGTGACTCTGACCCTCGAGGGGCCAAAGGGGAGGGGCCCAATAGGGGAAATAGAGCTAATTCCTTTAAATGGCTACTTGTCATAAAGTTATGAATGGATTTGAACCAAATTTAGTCAGAAATGTCCTTGGGGGAAGGGGAACAGATTTTGCATAAATGGTGACTCTGACCCAAGAGGGGCCAAAGGGGCGGGGCCCAATAGGGGAAATATAGGTAATTCCTTTAAATCGCTACTAGTCATAAAGTTATGAATGGATTTGAACCCAATTTGGTCTGAAACATCCTTGGGGGAAGGGGAACAGATTTTGCATATAATGGTGACTCTGACCCTCGAGGGGCCAAAGGGGAGGGGCCCAATAGGGGAAATAGAGCTAATTCCTTTAAATGGCTACTTGTCATAAAGTTATGAATGGATTTGAACCAAATTTAGTCAGAAATGTCCTTGGGGGAAGGGGAACAGATTTTGCATAAATGGTGACTCTGACCCAAGAGGGGCCAAAGGGGCGGGGCCCAATAGGGGAAATAGAGGTAATTCCTTTAAATCGCTACTAGTTATAAAGTTATGAATGGATTTGAACCCAATTTGGTCTGAAACATCCTTGGGGGAAGGGGAACAGATTTTGCATAAATGGTGACTCTGACCCAAGAGGGGCCAAAGGGGCGGGGCCCAATAGGGGAAATATAGGTAATTCCTTTAAATCGCTACTAGTCATAAAGTTATGAATGGATTTGAACCAAATTTAGTCAGAAATGTCCTTGGGGGAAGGGGAACAGATTTTGCATATAATGGTGACTCTGACCCCCGAGGGGCCAAAGGGGAGGGGCCCAATAGGGGAAATAGAGGTAATTCCTTTAAATCGCTACTTGTCATAAAGTTATGAATGGATTTGAACCAAATTTAGTCAGAAATGTCCTTGGGGGAAGGGGAACAGTTTTTGCATAAATGGTGACTCTGACCCAAGAGGGGCCAAAGGGGCGGGGCCCAATAGGGGAAATATAGGTAATTCCTTTAAATCGCTACTAGTCATAAAGTTATGAATGGATTTGAACCAAATTTAGTCAGAAATGTCCTTGGGGGAAGGGGAACAGATTTTGCATATAATGGTGACTCTGACCCCCGAGGGGCCAAAGGGGAGGGGCCCAATA
The DNA here is from genome assembly GCF_902652985.1 of Pecten maximus. Taxonomy (NCBI): domain Eukaryota; kingdom Metazoa; phylum Mollusca; class Bivalvia; order Pectinida; family Pectinidae; genus Pecten; species Pecten maximus. The sequence goes on along the minus strand of NC_047024.1, from coordinate 29,764,876 downwards.
GGAGAAATAGAGGTAATTCCTTTAAATCGCTACTTGTCATAAAGTTAGGAATGGATTTGAACCAAATTTAGTCAGAAATGTCCTTGGGGGAAGGGGAACAGATTTTGCATAAATGGTGACTCTGACTCCCGAGGGGCTAAAGGGGCGGGGCCCAATAGGGGAAATAGAGGTAATTCCTTTAAATCGCTACTAGTCATAAAGTTATGAATGGATTTGAACCCAATTTGGTCTGAAACATCCTTGGGGGAAGGGGAACAGATTTTGCATAAATGGTGACTCTGACCCCCGAGGGGCCAAAGGGGAGGGGCCCAATAGGGGAAATAGAGGTAATTCCTTTAAATCGCTACTTGTCATCAAGTTATGAATGGATTTGAACCAAATTTAGTCAGAAATGTCCTTGGGGGAAGGGGAACAGATTTTGCATAAATGGTGACTCTGACCCCCGAGGGGCGGGGCCCAATATGGGAAATAGAGGTAATTCCTTTAAATCGCTACTAGTCATAAAGTTATGAATGGATTTGAACCCAATTTGGTCAGAAACATCCTTGGGGGAAGGGGAAGAGATTTTGCATTAATGGTGGCTCTGACCCCCGAGGGGCCAAAGGGGCGGGGCCCAATATGGGAAATGGAGGTAATTCATTTAAATCGCTACTAGTTATTAAGTTTGAATGGATTTGAACCCAATTTGGTCAGAAACATCCTTGGGGAAGGGGAACAGATTTTGCATAAATGGTGGCTCTGACCCCAAAGGTGCGGGGCCCAATAGGGGAAATAGAGGTAATTCCTTTAAATCGCTACTAGTCATAAAGTTATGAATGGATTTAACCCAATTTGGTCAGAAACATCCTTGGCAGAAGGGGAACAGATTTTGCATAAATGGTGGCTCTGACCCCCGAGGGGCCATAGGGGCGGGGCCCAATATGGGAAATAGAGGTAATTCATTTAAATCGCTACTAGTTATTAAGTTATTAATGGATTTGAACCCAATTTGGTCAGAAACATCCTTGGGGGGAGGGGAACAGATTTTGCATAAATGGTGACTCTGGCCCCCAAACGGGCCAAAGGGGCGGGGCCCAATATGGAAAATAGAGGTAATTCCTTTAAATCGCTACTTGTTATTAAGTTATGAATGGATTTGAACCCAATTTGGTCAGAAACATCCTTGGAGGAAGGGGAACAGATTTTGCATAAATGGTGACTCTGACCCCAAAGGGGCCAAAGGGGTGGGGCCCAATAAGGGAAATAGAGGTAATTCCTTTAAATGGCTACTTGTCATAAAGTTATGAATGGATTTGAACCAAATTTAGTCAGAAATGTCCTTGGGGGAAGGGGAACAGATTTTGCATAAATGGTGACTCTGACCCAAGAGGGGCCAAAGGGGCGGGGCCCAATAGGGGAAATAGAGGTAATTCCTTTAAATCGCTACTAGTTATAAAGTTATGAATGGATTTGAACCCAATTTGGTCTGAAACATCCTTGGGGGAAGGGGAACAGATTTTGCATAAATGGTGACTCTGACCCAAGAGGGGCCAAAGGGGCGGGGCCCAATAGGGGAAATATAGGTCATTCCTTTAAATCGCTACTAGTCATAAAGTTATGAATGGATTTGAACCAAATTTAGTCAGAAATGTCCTTGGGGGAAGGGGAAAAGATTTTGCATATAATGGTGACTCTGACCCCCGAGGGGCCAAAGGGGAGGGGCCCAATAGGGGAAATAGAGGTAATTCCTTTAAATCGCTACTTGTCATAAAGTTATGAATAGATTTGAACCAAATTTAGTCAGAAATGTCTTTGGGGGAAGGGGAACAGATTTTGCATAAATGGTGACTCTAACCCCCGAGGGGCCAAAGGGGCGGGGCCCAATAGGGGAAATAGAGGTAATTCCTTTAAATCGCTACTAGTCATAAAGTTATGAATGGATTTGAACCCAATTTGGTCTGAAACTTCCTTGGGGGAAGGGGAACAGTTTTTGCATAAATGGTGACTCTGACCCAAGAGGGGCCAAAGGGGCGGGGCCCAATAGGGGAAATATAGGTAATTCCTTTAAATCGCTACTAGTCATAAAGTTATGAATGGATTTGAACCAAATTTAGTCAGAAATGTCCTTGGGGGAAGGGGAACAGATTTTGCATATAATGGTGACTCTGACCCAAGAGGGGCCAAAGGGGAGGGGCCCAGTAGGGGAAATAGAGGTAATTCCTTTAAATCGCTACTTGTCATAAAGTTAGGAATGGATTTGAACCAAATTTAGTCAGAAATGTCCTTGGGGGAAGGGGAACAGATTTTGCATAAATGGTGACTCTGACCCCCGAGGGGCTAAAGGGGCGGGGCCCAATAGGGGAAATAGAGGTAATTCCTTTAAATCGCTACTTGTCATCAAGTTATGAATGGATTTGAACCAAATTTAGTCAGAAATGTCCTTGGGGGAAGGGGAACAGATTTTGCATAAATGGTGACTCTGACCCCCGAGGGGCGGGGCCCAATATGGGAAATAGAGGTAATTCCTTTAAATGGCTACTAGTCATAAAGTTATGAATGGATTTGAACCCAATTTGGTCAGAAACATCCTTGGGGGAAGGGGAAGAGATTTTGCATTAATGGTGGCTCTGACCCCCGAGGGGCCAAAGGGGCGGGGCCCAATATGGGAAATGGAGGTAATTCATTTAAATCGCTACTAGTTATTAAGTTTGAATGGATTTGAACCCAATTTGGTCAGAAACATCCTTGGGGAAGGGGAACAGATTTTGCATAAATGGTAGCTCTGACCCCAAAGGGGCGGGGCCCAATAGGGGAAATAGAGGTAATTCCTTTAAATCGCTACTAGTCATAAAGTTATGAATGGATTTAACCCAATTTGGTCAGAAACATCCTTGGCAGAAGGGGAACAGATTTTGCATAAATGGTGGCTCTGACCCCCGAGGGGCCATAGGGGCGGGGCCCAATATGGGAAATAGAGGTAATTCATTTAAATCGCTACTAGTTATTAAGTTATTAATGGATTTGAACCCAATTTGGTCAGAAACATCCTTGGGGGGAGGGGAACAGATTTTGCATAAATGGTGACTCTGACCCTCGAGGGGCCCAATATGGGAAATAGAGGTAATTCCTTTAAATTGCTACTAGTTATTAAGTTATGAATGAATTTGAACCCAATTTGGTCAGAAACATCCTTGGGGGAAGGGGAACAGATTTTGCATAAATGGTGACTCTGGCCCCCCAAACGGGCCAAAGGGGCGGGGCCCAATATGGAAAATAGAGGTAATTCCTTTAAATCGCTACTTGTTATTAAGTTATGAATGGATTTGAACCCAATTTGGTCAGAAACATCCTTGGAGGAAGGGGAACAGATTTTGCATAAATGGTGACTCTGACCCCAAAGGGGCCAAAGGGGTGGGGCCCAATAAGGGAAATAGAGGTAATTCCTTTAAATGGCTACTTGTCATAAAGTTATGAATGGATTTGAACCAAATTTAGTCAGAAATGTCCTTGGGGGAAGGGGAACAGATTTTGCATAAATGGTGACTCTCACCCAAGAGGGGCCAAAGGGGCGGGGCCCAATAGGGGAAATATAGGTAATTCCTATAAATCGCTACTAGTCATAAAGTTATGAATGGATTTGAACCAAATTTAGTCAGAAATGTCCTTGGGGGAAGGGGAACAGATTTTGCATATAATGGTGACTCTGACCCCCGAGGGGCCAAAGGGGAGGGGCCCAATAGGGGAAATAGAGGTAATTCCTTTAAATCGCTACTTGTCATAAAGTTATGAATGGATTTGAACCAAATTTAGTCAGAAATGTCTTTGGGGGAAGGGGAACAGATTTTGCATAAATGGTGACTCTAACCCCCGAGGGGCCAAAGGGGCGGGGCCCAATAGGGGAAATAGAGGTAATTCCTTTAAATCGCTACTAGTCATAAAGTTATGAATGGATTTGAACCCAATTTGGTCTGAAACTTCCTTGGGGGAAGGGGAACAGTTTTTGCATAAATGGTGACTCTGACCCAAGAGGGGCCAAAGGGGCGGGGCCCAATAGGGGAAATATAGGTAATTCCTTTAAATCGCTACTAGTCATAAAGTTATGAATGGATTTGAACCAAATTTAGTCAGAAATGTCCTTGGGGGAAGGGGAACAGATTTTGCATATAATGGTGACTCTGACCCAAGAGGGGCCAAAGGGGAGGGGCCCAGTAGGGGAAATAGAGGTAATTCCTTTAAATCGCTACTTGTCATAAAGTTAGGAATGGATTTGAACCAAATTTAGTCAGAAATGTCCTTGGGGGAAGGGGAACAGATTTTGCATAAATGGTGACTCTGACCCCCGAGGGGCTAAAGGGGCGGGGCCCAATAGGGGAAATAGAGGTAATTCCTTTAAATCGCTACTAGTCATAAAGTTATGAATGGATTTGAACCCAATTTGGTCTGAAACATCCTTGGGGGAAGGGGAACAGATTTTGCATAAATGGTGACTCTGACCCCCGAGGGGCCAAAGGGGAGGGGCCCAATAGGGGAAATAGAGGTAATTCCTTTAAATCGCTACTAGTCATAAAGTTATGAATGGATTTGAACCAAATTTAGTCAGAAATGTCCTTGGGGGAAGGGGAACAGATTTTGCATAAATGGTGACTCTGACCCCCGAGGGGCCAAAGGGGCGGGGCCCAATAGGGGAAATAGAGGTAATTCATTTAAATCGCTACTAGTTATTAAGTTTGAATGGATTTGAACCCAATTTGGTCAGAAACATCCTTGGGGGAAGGGGAACAGATTTTGCATAAATGGTAGCTCTGACCCCAAAGGGGCGGGGCCCAATAGGGGAAATAGAGGTAATTCCTTTAAATCGCTACTAGTCATAAAGTTATGAATGGATTTAACCCAATTTGGTCAGAAACATCCTTGGCAGAAGGGGAACAGATTTTGCATAAATGGTGGCTCTGACCCCCGAGGGGCCATAGGGGCGGGGCCCAATAGGGGAAATAGAGGTAATTCCTTTAAATCGCTACTAGTCATAAAGTTATGAATGGATTTGAACCCAATTTGGTCTGAAACATCCTTGGGGGAAGGGGAACAGATTTTGCATAAATGGTGACTCTGACCCCCGAGGGGCCAAAGGGGAGGGGCCCAATAGGGGAAATAGAGGTAATTCCTTTAAATCGCTACTAGTCATAAAGTTATGAATGGATTTGAACCAAATTTAGTCAGAAATGTCCTTGGGGGAAGGGGAACAGATTTTGCATAAATGGTGACTCTGACCCCCGAGGGGCCAAAGGGGAGGGGCCCAATAGGGGAAATAGAGGTAATTCCTTTAAATCGCTACTTGTCATAAAGTTATGAATGGATTTGAACCAAATTTAGTCAGAAATGTCCTTGGGGGAAGGGGAACAGATTTTGCATAAATGGTGACTCTGACCCAAGAGGGGCCAAAGGGGCGGGGCCCAATAGGGGAAATATAGGTAATTCCTTTAAATCGCTACTAGTCATAAAGTTATGAATGGATTTGAACCAAATTTAGTCAGAAATGTCCTTGGGGGAAGGGGAACAAATTTTGCATATAATGGTGACTCTGACCCCCGAGGGGCCAAAGGGGAGGGGCCCAATAGGGGAAATAGAGGTAATTCCTTTAAATCGCTACTTGTCATAAAGTTAGGAATGGATTTGAACCAAATTTAGTCAGAAATGTCCTTGGGGGAAGGGGAACAGATTTTGCACAAATGGTGACTCTGACCCCCGAGGGGCTAAAGGGGCGGGGCCCAATAGGGGAAATATAGGTAATTCCTTTAAATCGCTACTAGTCATAAAGTTATGAATGGATTTGAACCCAATTTGGTCTGAAACATCCTTGGGGGAAGGGGAACAGATTTTGCATAAATGGTGACTCTGACCCCCGAGGGGCCAAAGGGGAGGGGCCCAATAGGGGAAATAGAGGTAATTCCTTTAAATCGCTACTAGTCATAAAGTTATGAATGGATTTGAACCAAATTTAGTCAGAAATGTCCTTGGGGGAAGGGGAACAGATTTTGCATAAATGGTGACTCTGACCCCCGAGGGGCCAAAGGGGCGGGGCCCAATAGGGGAAATAGAGGTAATTCCTTTAAATCGCTACTTGTCATAAAGTTATGAATGGATTTGAACCAAATTTAGTCAGAAATGTCCTTGGGGGAAGGGGAACAGATTTTGCATAAATGGTGACTCTGACCCCCGAGGGGCGGGGCCCAATATGGGAAATAGAGGTAATTCCTTTAAATCGCTACTAGTCATAAAGTTATGAATGGATTTGAACCCAATTTGGTCAGAAACATCCTTGGGGGAAGGGGAAGAGATTTTGCATTAATGGTGGCTCTGACCCCCGAGGGGCCAAAGGGGCGGGGCCCAATATGGGAAATGGAGGTAATTCATTTAAATCGCTACTAGTTATTAAGTTTGAATGGATTTGAACCCAATTTGGTCAGAAACATCCTTGGGGGAAGGGGAACAGATTTTGCATAAATGGTAGCTCTGACCCCAAAGGGGCGGGGCCCAATAGGGGAAATAGAGGTAATTCCTTTAAATCGCTACTAGTCATAAAGTTATGAATGGATTTAACCCAATTTGGTCAGAAACATCCTTGGCAGAAGGGGAACAGATTTTGCATAAATGGTGGCTCTGACCCCCGAGGGGCCATAGGGGCGGGGCCCAATAGGGGAAATAGAGGTAATTCCTTTAAATCGCTACTAGTCATAAAGTTATGAATGGATTTGAACCCAATTTGGTCTGAAACATCCTTGGGGGAAGGGGAACAGATTTTGCATAAATGGTGACACTGACCCCCGAGGGGCCAAAGGGGAGGGGCCCAATAGGGGAAATAGAGGTAATTCCTTTAAATCGCTACTAGTCATAAAGTTATGAATGGATTTGAACCAAATTTAGTCAGAAATGTCCTTGGGGGAAGGGGAACAGATTTTGCATAAATGGTGACTCTGACCCCCGAGGAGCCAAAGGGGAGGGGCCCAATAGGGGAAATAGAGGTAATTCCTTTAAATCGCTACTTGTCATAAAGTTATGAATGGATTTGAACCAAATTTAGTCAGAAATGTCCTTGGGGGAAGGGGAACAGATTTTGCATAAATGGTGACTCTGACCCAAGAGGGGCCAAAGGGGCGGGGCCCAATAGGGGAAATATAGGTAATTCCTTTAAATCGCTACTAGTCATAAAGTTATGAATGGATTTGAACCAAATTTAGTCAGAAATGTCCTTGGGGGAAGGGGAACAGATTTTGCATATAATGGTGACTCTGACCCCCGAGGGGCCAAAGGGGAGGGGCCCAATAGGGGAAATAGAGGTAATTCCTTTAAATCGCTACTAGTCATAAAGTTATGAATGGATTTGAACCCAATTTGGTCTGAAACATCCTTGGGGGAAGGGGAACAGATTTTGCATAAATGGTGACTCTGACCCCCGAGGGGCCAAAGGGGAGGGGCCCAATAGGGGAAATAGAGGTAATTCCTTTAAATCGCTACTAGTCATAAAGTTATGAATGGATTTGAACCAAATTTAGTCAGAAATGTCCTTGGGGGAAGGGGAACAGATTTTGCATAAATGGTGACTCTGACCCCCGAGGGGCCAAAGGGGAGGGGCCCAATAGGGGAAATAGAGGTAATTCCTTTAAATCGCTACTTGTCATAAAGTTATGAATGGATTTGAACCAAATTTAGTCAGAAATATCCTTGGGGGAAGGGGAACAGATTTTGCATAAATGGTGACTCTGACCCCCGAGGGGCGGGGCCCAATATGGGAAATAGAGGTAATTCCTTTAAATCGCTACTAGTCATAAAGTTATGAATGGATTTGAACCCAATTTGGTCAGAAACATCCTTGGGGGAAGGGGAAGAGATTTTGCATTAATGGTGGCTCTGACCCCCGAGGGGCCAAAGGGGCGGGGCCCAATATGGGAAATGGAGGTAATTCATTTAAATCGCTACTAGTTATTAAGTTTGAATGGATTTGAACCCAATTTGGTCAGAAACATCCTTGGGGGAAGGGGAACAGATTTTGCATAAATGGTAGCTCTGACCCCAAAGGGGCGGGGCCCAATAGGGGAAATAGAGGTAATTCCTTTAAATCGCTACTAGTCATAAAGTTATGAATGGATTTAACCCAATTTGGTCAGAAACATCCTTGGCTGAAGGGGAACAGATTTTGCATAAATGGTGGCTCTGACCCCCGAGGGGCCATAGGGGCGGGGCCCAATAGGGGAAATAGAGGTAATTCCTTTAAATCGCTACTAGTCATAAAGTTATGAATGGATTTGAACCCAATTTGGTCTGAAACATCCTTGGGGGAAGGGGAACAGATTTTGCATAAATGGTGACTCTGACCCCCGAGGGGCCAAAGGGGAGGGGCCCAATAGGGGAAATAGAGGTAATTCCTTTAAATCGCTACTAGTCATAAAGTTATGAATGGATTTGAACCAAATTTAGTCAGAAATGTCCTTGGGGGAAGGGGAACAGATTTTGCATAAATGGTGTCTCTGACCCCCGAGGGGCCAAAGGGGAGGGGCCCAATAGGGGAAATAGAGGTAATTCCTTTAAATCGCTACTTGTCATAAAGTTATGAATGGATTTGAACCAAATTTAGTCAGAAATGTCCTTGGGGGAAGGGGAACAGATTTTGCATAAATGGTGACTCTGACCCCCGAGGGGCGGGGCCCAATATGGGAAATAGAGGTAATTCCTTTAAATCGCTACTAGTCATAAAGTTATGAATGGATTTGAACCCAATTTGGTCAGAAACATCCTTGGGGGAAGGGGAAGAGATTTTGCATTAATGGTGGCTCTGACCCCCGAGGGGCCATAGGGGCGGGGCCCAATATGGGAAATGGAGGTAATTCATTTAAATCGCTACTAGTTATTAAGTTTGAATGGATTTGAACCCAATTTGGTCAGAAACATCCTTGGGGGAAGGGGAACAGATTTTGCATAAATGGTAGCTCTGACCCCAAAGGGGCGGGGCCCAATAGGGGAAATAGAGGTAATTCCTTTAAATCGCTACTAGTCATAAAGTTATGAATGGATTTAACCCAATTTGGTCAGAAACATCCTTGGCAGAAGGGGAACAGATTTTGCATAAATGGTGGCTCTGACCCCCGAGGGGCCATAGGGGCGGGGCCCAATATGGGAAATAGAGGTAATTCATTTAAATCGCTACTAGTTATTAAGTTATTAATGGATTTGAACCCAATTTGGTCAGAAACATCCTTGGAGGGAGGGGAACAGATTTTGCATCAATGGTGACTCTGACCCTCGAGGGGCCCAATATGGGAAATAGAGGTAATTCCTTTAAATTGCTACTAGTTATTAAGTTATGAATGAATTTGAACCCAATTTGGTCAGAAACATCCTTGGGGGAAGGGGAACAGATTTTGCATAAATGGTGACTCTGACCCCCAAACGGGCCAAAGGGGCGGGGCCCAATATGGAAAATAGAGGTAATTCCTTTAAATCGCTACTTGTTATTAAGTTATGAATGGATTTGAACCCAATTTGGTCAGAAACATCCTTGGAGGAAGGGGAACAGATTTTGCATAAATGGTGACTCTGACCCCAAAGGGGCCAAAGGGGTGGGGCCCAATAAGGGAAATAGAGGTAATTCCTTTAAATCGCTACTTGTCATAAAGTTATGAATGGATTTGAACCAAATTTAGTCAGAAATGTCCTTGGGGGAAGGTTAACAGATTTTGCATAAATGGTGACTCTGACCCAAGAGGGGCCAAAGGGGCGGGGCCCAATAGGGGAAATAGAGGTAATTCCTTTAAATCGCTACTTGTTATAAAGTTATGAATGGATTTGAACCCAATTTGGTCTGAAACTTCCTTGGGGGAAGGGGAACAGATTTTGCATAAATGGTGACTCTGACCCAAGAGGGGCCAAAGGGGCGGGGCCCAATAGGGGAAATATAGGTAATTCCTTTAAATCGCTACTAGTCATAAAGTTATGAATGGATTTGAACCAAATTTAGTCAGAAATGTCCTTGGGGGAAGGGGAACAGATTTTGCATATAATGGTGACTCTGACCCCCGAGGGCCAAAGGGGAGGGGCCCAATAGGGGAAATAGAGGTAATTCCTTTAAATCGCTACTTGTCATAAAGTTAGGAATGGATTTGAACCAAATTTAGTCAGAAATGTCCTTGGGGGAAGGGGAACAGATTTTGCATAAATGGTGACTCTGACCCCCGAGGGGCTAAAGGGGCGGGGCCCAATAGGGGAAATAGAGGTAATTCCTTTAAATCGCTACTAGTCATAAAGTTATGAATGGATTTGAACCCAATTTGGTCTGAAACATCCTTGGGGGAAGGGGAACAGATTTTGCATAAATGGTGACTCTGACCCTCGAGGGGCCAAAGGGGAGGGGCCCAATAGGGGAAATAGAGGTAATTCCTTTAAATCGCTACTAGTCATAAAGTTATGAATGGATTTGAACCAAATTTAGTCAGAAATGTCCTTGGGGGAAGGGGAACAGATTTTGCATAAATGGTGACTCTGACCCCCGAGGGGCCAAAGGGGAGGGGCCCAATAGGGGAAATAGAGGTAATTCCTTTAAATCGCTACTTGTCATAAAGTTATGAATGGATTTGAACCAAATTTAGTCAGAAATGTCCTTGGGGGAAGGGGAACAGATTTTGCATAAATGGTGACTCTGACCCCCGAGGGGCGGGGCCCAATATGGGAAATAGAGGTAATTCCTTTAAATCGCTACTAGTCATAAAGTTATGAATGGATTTGAACCCAATTTGGTCAGAAACATCCTTGGGGGAAGGGGAAGAGATTTTGCATTAATGGTGGCTCTGACCCCCGAGGGGCCATAGGGGCGGGGCCCAATATGGGAAATGGAGGTAATTCATTTAAATCGCTACTAGTTATTAAGTTTGAATGGATTTGAACCCAATTTGGTCAGAAACATCCTTGGGGGAAGGGGAACAGATTTTGCATAAATGGTAGCTCTGACCCCAAAGGGGCGGGGCCCAATAGGGGAAATAGAGGTAATTCCTTTAAATCGCTACTAGTCATAAAGTTATGAATGGATTTAACCCAATTTGGTCAGAAACATCCTTGGCAGAAGGGGAACAGATTTTGCATAAATGGTGGCTCTGACCCCCGAGGGGCCATAGGGGCGGGGCCCAATATGGGAAATAGAGGTAATTCATTTAAATCGCTACTAGTTATTAAGTTATTAATGGATTTGAACCCAATTTGGTCAGAAACATCCTTGGAGGGAGGGGAACAGATTTTGCATAAATGGTGACTCTGACCCTCGAGGGGCCCAATATGGGAAATAGAGGTAATTCCTTTAAATTGCTACTAGTTATTAAGTTATGAATGAATTTGAACCCAATTTGGTCAGAAACATCCTTGGGGGAAGGGGAACAGATTTTGCATAAATGGTGACTCTGACCCCCGAGGGGCCAAAGGGGAGGGGCCCAATAGGGGAAATAGAGGTAATTCCTTTAAATCGCTACTTGTCATAAAGTTATGAATGGATTTGAACCAAATTTAGTCAGAAATGTCCTTGGGGGAAGGGGAACAGATTTTGCATAAATGGTGACTCTGACCCCCGAGGGGCGGGGCCCAATATGGGAAATAGAGGTAATTCCTTTAAATCGCTACTAGTCATAAAGTTATGAATGGATTTGAACCCAATTTGGTCAGAAACATCCTTGGGGGAAGGGGAAGAGATTTTGCATTAATGGTGGCTCTGACCCCCGAGGGGCCATAGGGGCGGGGCCCAATATGGGAAATGGAGGTAATTCATTTAAATCGCTACTAGTTATTAAGTTTGAATGGATTTGAACCCAATTTGGTCAGAAACATCCTTGGGGGAAGGGGAACAGATTTTGCATAAATGGTAGCTCTGACCCCAAAGGGGCGGGGCCCAATAGGGGAAATAGAGGTAATTCCTTTAAATCGCTACTAGTCATAAAGTTATGAATGGATTTAACCCAATTTGGTCAGAAACATCCTTGGCAGAAGGGGAACAGATTTTGCATAAATGGTGGCTCTGACCCCCGAGGGGCCATAGGGGCGGGGCCCAATATGGGAAATAGAGGTAATTCATTTAAATCGCTACTAGTTATTAAGTTATTAATGGATTTGAACCCAATTTGGTCAGAAACATCCTTGGAGGGAGGGGAACAGATTTTGCATAAATGGTGACTCTGACCCTCGAGGGGCCCAATATGGGAAATAGAGGTAATTCCTTTAAATTGCTACTAGTTATTAAGTTATGAATGAATTTGAACCCAATTTGGTCAGAAACATCCTTGGGGGAAGGGGAACAGATTTTGCATAAATGGTGACTCTGACCCCCAAACGGGCCAAAGGGGCGGGGCCCAATATGGAAAATAGAGGTAATTCCTTTAAATCGCTACTTGTTATTAAGTTATGAATGGATTTGAACCCAATTTGGTCAGAAACATCCTTGGAGGAAGGGGAACAGATTTTGCATAAATGGTGACTCTGACCCCAAAGGGGCCAAAGGGGTGGGGCCCAATAAGGGAAATAGAGGTAATTCCTTTAAATGGCTACTTGTCATAAAGTTATGAATGGATTTGAACCAAATTTAGTCAGAAATGTCCTTGGGGGAAGGTTAACAGATTTTGCATAAATGGTGACTCTGACCCAAGAGGGGCCAAAGGGGCGGGGCCCAATAGGGGAAATAGAGGTAATTCCTTTAAATCGCTACTTGTTATAAAGTTATGAATGGATTTGAACCCAATTTGGTCTGAAACATCCTTGGGGGAAGGGGAACAGATTTTGCATAAATGGTGACTCTGACCCAAGAGGGGCCAAAGGGGCGGGGCCCAATAGGGGAAATATAGGTAATTCCTTTAAATCGCTACTAGTCATAAAGTTATGAATGGATTTGAACCAAATTTAGTCAGAAATGTCCTTGGGGGAAGGCGAACAGATTTTGCATATAATGGTGACTCTGACCCCCGAGGGGCCAAAGGGGAGGGGCCCAATAGGGGAAATAGAGGTAATTCCTTTAAATCGCTACTTGTCATAAAGTTATGAATGGATTTGCACCAAATTTAGTCAGAAATGTCTTTGGGGGAAGGGGAACAGATTTTGCATAAATGGTGACTCTAACCCCCGAGGGGCCAAAGGGGCGTGGCCCAATAGGGGAAATAGAGGTAATTCCTTTAAATCGCTACTAGTCATAAAGTTATGAATGGATTTGAACCCAATTTGGTCTGAAACTTCCTTGGGGGAAGGGGAACAGTTTTTGCATAAATGGTGACTCTCACCCAAGAGGGGCCAAAGGGGCGGGGCCCAATAGGGGAAATATAGGTAATTCCTTTAAATCGCTACTAGTCATAAAGTTATGAATGGATTTGAACCAAATTTAGTCAGAAATGTCCTTGGGGGAAGGGGAACAGATTTTGCATATAATGGTGACTCTGACCCCCGAGGGGTCAAAGGGGAGGGGCCCAATAGGGGAAATAGAGGTAATTCCTTTAAATCGCTACTTGTCATAAAGTTAGGAATGGATTTGAACCAAATTTAGTCAGAAATGTCCTTGGGGGAAGGGGAACAGATTTTGCATAAATGGTGACTCTGACCCCCGAGGGGCTAAAGGGGCGGGGCCCAATAGGGGAAATAGAGGTAATTCCTTTAAATCGCTACTAGTCATAAAGTTATGAATGGATTTGAACCCAATTTGGTCTGAAACATCCTTGGGGGAAGGGGAACAGATTTTGCATAAATGGTGACTCTGACCCTCGAGGGGCCAAAGGGGAGGGGCCCAATAGGGGAAATAGAGGTAATTCCTTTAAATCGCTACTAGTCATAAAGTTATGAATGGATTTGAACCAAATTTAGTCAGAAATGTACTTGGGGGAAGGGGAACAGATTTTGCATAAATGGTGACTCTGACCCCCGAGGGGCCAAAGGGGAGGGGCCCAATAGGGGAAATAGAGGTAATTCCTTTAAATCGCTACTTGTCATAAAGTTATGAATGGATTTGAACCAAATTTAGTCAGAAATGTCCTTGGGGGAAGGGGAACAGATTTTGCATAAATGGTGACTCTGACCCCCGAGGGGCGGGGCCCAATAGGGGAAATAGAGGTAATTCCTTTAAATCGCTACTAGTCATAAAGTTATGAATGGATTTGAACCCAATTTGGTCAGAAACATCCTTGGGGGAAGGGGAAGAGATTTTGCATTAATGGTGGCTCTGACCCCCGAGGGGCCAAAGGGGCGGGGCCCAATATGGGAAATGGAGGTAATTCATTTAAATCGCTACTAGTTATTAAGTTTGAATGGATTTGAACCAAATTTAGTCAGAAATGTCCTTGGGGGAAGGGGAACAGATTTTGCATAAATGGTGACTCTGACCCCCGAGGGGCCAAAGGGGAGGGGCCCAATAGGGGAAATAGAGGTAATTCCTTTAAATCGCTACTTGTCATAAAGTTATGAATGGATTTGAACCCAATTTGGTCAGAAACATCCTTGGAGGAAGGGGAACAGATTTTGCATAAATGGTGACTCTGACCCCAGAGGGACCAAAGGGGTGGGGCCCAATAGGGAAATAGAGGTAATTCCTTTAAATCGCTACTTGTCATAAAGTTATGAATGGATTTGAACCAAATTTAGTCAGAAATGTCCTTGGGGGAAGGGGAACAGATTTTGCATAAATGGTGACTCTGACCCAAGAGGGGCCAAAGGGGCGGGGCCCAATAGGGGAAATAGAGGTAATTCCTTTAAATCGCTACTAGTTATAAAGTTATGAATGGATTTGAACCCAATTTGGTCTGAAACATCCTTGGGGGAAGGGGAACAGATTTTGCATAAATGGTGACTCTGACCCCCAAACGGGCCAAAGGGGCGGGGCCCAATATGGAAAATAGAGGTAATTCCTTTAAATCGCTACTTGTTATTAAGTTATGAATGGATTTGAACCCAATTTGGTCAGAAACATTCTTGGAGGAAGGGGAACAGATTTTGCATAAATGGTGACTCTGACCCCAAAGGGGCCAAAGGGGTGGGGCCCAATAAGGGAAATAGAGGTAATTCCTTTAAATGGCTACTTGTCATAAAGTTATGAATGGATTTGAACCAAATTTAGTCAGAAATGTCCTTGGGGGAAGGGGAACAGATTTTGCATAAATGGTGACTCTGACCCAAGAGGGGCCAAAGGGGCGGGGCCCAATAGGGGAAATAGAGGTAATTCCTTTAAATCGCTACTTGTTATAAAGTTATGAATGGATTTGAACCCAATTTGGTCTGAAACATCCTTGGGGGAAGGGGAACAGATTTTGCATAAATGGTGACTCTGACCCAAGAGGGGCCAAAGGGGCGGGGCCCAATAGGGGAAATATAGGTAATTCCTTTAAATCGCTACTAGTCATAAAGTTATGAATGGATTTGAACCAAATTTAGTCAGAAATGTCCTTGGGGGAAGGGGAACAGATTTTGCATATAATGGTGACTCTGACCCCCGAGGGGCCAAAGGGGAGGGGCCCAATAGGGGAAATAGAGGTAATTCCTTTAAATCGCTACTTGTCATAAAGTTATGAATGGATTTGCACCAAATTTAGTCAGAAATGTCTTTGGGGGAAGGGGAACAGATTTTGCATAAATGGTGACTCTAACCCCCGAGGGGCCAAAGGGGCGTGGCCCAATAGGGGAAATAGAGGTAATTCCTTTAAATCGCTACTAGTCATAAAGTTATGAATGGATTTGAACCCAATTTGGTCTGAAACTTCCTTGGGGGAAGGGGAACAGATTTTGCATAAATGGTAGCTCTGACCCCAAAGGGGCGGGGCCCAATAGGGGAAATAGAGGTAATTCCTTTAAATCGCTACTAGTCATAAAGTTATGAATGGATTTAACCCAATTTGGTCAGAAACATCCTTGGCAGAAGGGGAACAGATTTTGCATAAATGGTGGCTCTGACCCCCGAGGGGCCATAGGGGCGGGGCCCAATATGGGAAATAGAGGTAATTCATTTAAATCGCTACTAGTTATTAAGTTATGAATGGATTTGAACCCAATTTGGTCAGAAACATCCTTGGGGGGAGGGGAACAGATTTTGCATAAATGGTGACTCTGACCCTCGAGGGGCCCAATATGGGAAATAGAGGTAATTCCTTTAAATTGCTACTAGTTATTAAGTTATGAATGAATTTGAACCCAATTTGGTCAGAAACATCCTTGGGGGAAGGGGAACAGATTTTGCATAAATGGTGACTCTGACCCCCAAACGGGCCAAAGGGGCGGGGCCCAATATGGAAAATAGAGGTAATTCCTTTAAATCGCTACTTGTTATTAAGTTATGAATGGATTTGAACCCAATTTGGTCAGAAACATCCTTGGAGGAAGGGGAACAGATTTTGCATAAATGGTGACTCTGACCCCAAAGGGGCCAAAGGGGTGGGGCCCAATAAGGGAAATAGAGGTAATTCCTTTAAATCGCCACTAGTAATGAAGTGATGAATGCATGTTCTAAAAACAATTCTTGAGGACTTTCAGACCTTAGATAGTCTTGACTTTATTAATCTTCAAAGCAGTTCGGATTCCCACACTATAACCATATATAGCATTGTTTGAGATTTACAAATAAAACAAATTGAATATGAACATTATTTTGACATTTGGTCTAATTCAACCAGATGAGCGATACAGGCCCCATGGGCCTTTTTTTTTTTTTTTCAGTGATTCAAGGAAAATAAAATATAATAATGTATCTTAAAATACAGTACAGTATAACAGTATTTCTACTAGTAGAAAAAACAAAGCTAATAAAATCTTTCAAACATATACAAAAATGTAACTTTGATCACTATCGAAAAATGGTATTGTTGAAAAAAATACGTGATTTTCTCGGTTTTATTCTAATGCATTAATATGTTAAAATCATCATTATTTAACGACTGACGTACAAAATACATGCCTGACAAATTAAAATGAAAGCAAAAACAGTTGCTTCCCTTGAAAGAAATTTGCATTACATACCAGACGGCGTTGATGTATGACTTCCTTTTTCGGGAGCATCACCAAGCCGAACTGTTGACACTTTCGAGTTTCGGGTAAGATTTTATATTTCTCTTTCTAATGACATCAAATAGGCCTATAAGGTCGCGCTTACAAAATCCAAACATGGAATTGAAAGTATTTTAAGGAGCTGTCACAAAAACAAATTAAGTCTGAGCTAATCCACGTTAGTTAGTGTTTACACTGGTTTACGAAATGTCTCTTTGCCAACGGACAGCTGATCAGGTTCCTGACGCATATGTAAACCTATTTAATATTTATGCGTCAGAAACCTATGATCAGATGACGCCAACCGTGCCGGCAGAATACAGGGATTTCGACAGATATTTCGAAAAAGAAAAATAATTTGAAAGGACAGAGGACTATCCAGTGTAGGGACCAGGTCACTTCGGCACTTGGGATTCGAGTTACCTCATGATCAACACTTTTTCCCGGACACCTCGGCACTTTCCTAGACACCTCAGTACTTTTTCGTCATTTAACAAAAAAAATGTTTTAAAGCATGTGTGCCCATTCAATATTTCGAGATATTTCGTTATTAATGACTAGATTTGATATATTTCAAAATGTGATGCAGAATTCCTGTGATCCAATACCATGCCACTTTAATCTAAATAAAAAAAGATTAATAGAAGTTATTAAGTGTCTTTAACTTTCAAATGTGATGTTTTCACAGTAATAATACAAACTACCAGTGGCATACCAGTGGCATACCAGTTAAAACGAATTATTACTCTTTATCGTCTCTCTCTAACAACATATACAATTGCAACAAATTACAAGCAGGTGTATATATTCATAAATATCAAATTCAACAATTAAAAGGTCTCATTCAGCTATTAAGTACCTACTAGTCTTAGAAAGTGCCGAGGTGACCAGGTGCTCAGGGGTATGGCATTCGTTAAAAGCTGCCTAACGTGACCTTAGCCCCAGTTACCATGTCTGATGTAGGGCAAGAGTGTACAACTCTATGAAAAAATGGAATTATCTGACAGTGACACTGCTTGGTATCACTAAGATTTTGGTGCAGACAAAAGAAATATGGCATGACCAAACACCTACCTGAGAAATAACCTATGGTTTATTCTGTCCGTTTAGTCCCTAACTCACGTACCTCTGCTCAAACTTTCACACTGTTGACCAGCCATTTTGAAGTGATAGTGAAAATAACCACTGAATCATATAACGCAAAGGACTTGAAATATCAAGTATCAATTATTGTGCTTTACTTCAGAGTTTATAAAATCAAGAAAACTAAGCATGTTATTTCCAAAAACCTGCTGTATTTAATTATACAAGAATACTTTTTCTTCACATATTATAACTGGTAGACTATATAGAAATAGATGTTGTATTTCTTTTTGCTTCAGCATGCTCTGATATAGGGTACGTAATGAATTAGGCAGACTGTGACCTACATTCCAAGGTAGTTATCAATATGGCATCAAATCAAGTGTGAAATGTTGACCACTGTAAAGCGAGGGTTTATATGCAGACGAAATAGAACATCAATATATAGGACTAAATTAGTGGATTGGGGTAAATAAATAATTTGTTTATCTGTGTATGTACGGTATGTACTGTCACGCCCGATCTTCTTTTATCTGCACCAAAATCTTAGCAATTCCAATGTTGAGATTTAATTTTCATATACGTGGAGTAATGCTCCCTGGCCCTATATCCAAACATGGTCAGGGTCAGAGGAAACACAGGCTAAAATGACAGAATTTGGATGCATTTCGCAGAAAATCTTTAGTACTTAAATTTACATACTCAATTAACTTATAATGAAGTAAATGAAATGTTTGGAATATCTACTGTAAATATGATTATGTCTTCAGTGGGTTTTTTGGGGTTTTTTTTTTTGCATTTGATTTTCTTTAGATTTTCTGATATCAATAAATATAATATTTATTCATAAGAGTCCCTTCGTTAGTGTTACATTCACCTGGAAATATAGCCGACAAATTCATGGAACACCTTATAATTTAAGTCATTTTAGGTAAAAAAAAAAGCTTACAGAAATACAGACCTATACCAGGAATTAGCTGATGTATTGTTATCATTTCAATTTAAAACTGCAAATGCCTGTGACTTAAAGTACATGAGCTCATTTGAAATCAGTGTGTCAGATTTGAGGTGGGTGACCTGTTCCATGTTGCTGATATTTTAATCAGATAGATATACTATGTGAAGAGATAATGTTTTTAGATAACTGCATGAGTTGGTATGTAAGGTTACTGATGATGGCTACATTGATAAGGGTGGAGGTGAAGAGAGTACACATGTACATGTATGAGATAAATCATGACCGAGTATTAGAGATTTAACAGCTAAACATGCCCTTAAAGGGTAACCTGTCAAAGTCCCAAAACAGCGAAGAGTACTTTAAGCTCATAATCCTACTCAAAAACACAACATCATAGTATCATTATAATTACAAATGTATATCTCAATAATTATCTAACAATACACCCATGCACTCTCACAACCAATAATTATCTCACAATACACCCATGCACTCTCACAACCAATAATTATCTCACAATACACCCATGCACTATCAGAATCAGTAACAGTTATTGATTCTGTGAGTGTGTGTATTGTCACAGGGACATGAGAATCTGTTAGTCTCTGTAATAGTAATTGGTATATCATCTCTGTAATAGTAATTGGTATATCATCTCTGTAATAGTAATTGGTATAGCATCTCTGTAATAGTAATTGGTATAGCATCTCTGTAATAGTAATTGGTATAGCATCTCTGTAATAGTAATTGGTATAGCATCTCTGTAATAGTAATTGGTATAGCATCTCTGTAATAGTAATTGGTATAGCATCTCTAGATCTGTAATAGTAATTGGTATAGCATCTCTGTAATAGTAATTGGTATAGCATCTCTGTAATAGTAATTGGTATAGCATCTCTGTAATAGTAATTTGTATAGCATCTCTAGTTGGTATATCATCTCTGTAATAGTAATTGGTATAGCATCTCTGTAATAGTAATTGGTATAGCATCTCTGTAATAGTAATTGGTATAGCATCTCTGTAATAGTAATTTGTATAGCATCTCTGTAATAGTAATTTGTATATCATCTCTGTAATAGTAATTGGTATAGCATCTCTGTAATAGTAATTGGTATAGCATCTCTGTAATAGGAATTTGTATAGCATATTTTGAGACATTTTGGGGGGCTAGATTAAGATTCAGAAAAAAGTGATACCCCTCAGTGTTCATTATAGTAGTAAAAGGAGAAATAAAGCTCTCTGTGAAGAAAAACCAACCCCACCTACATTTCTCGATGAAAAAAACATATTTCTAATGAATGTAGAAAAATATGCTTATGATTGTTGAAAGTATTGATAATCTTTCTTTTAATAATATCCTATGTATACCCCTAGAATGTATTCTCATTACGTCGAAAGCACCTCCATTTCATTCAAAACCGCACACCATTTCTGCAAATTGGAAAAAATCTGAGGTATATGGCAGCACGTATAATATTCATGAAGTCTAGCTGCAATGTCACTGACTGGCTATTTTGTAGCCCTGATCATATTCCTGCCTGAAAATCATTCTGGCTGTTTCATGGATTGGGCCACGGTGGCCGAGTGGTTTAGGTGTCCCGACACTTTATCACTAGCCCTCCACCTCCGTGTTGCGAGTTCGAAACCTACGTGGGTCAGTTGCCAGGTACTGTCTGTAGGCTGTTGGTTTTTCTCTGGGTACTCCGGCTTTCCTCCACCTTCAAAACCTGGCAGATCCTTAAATGACCCTGGCTGTTAGTAGGACATTAAACAAAACAAACCATAAGTTTCATGGACTGATATATTAGACAGAAGTAATTGAATAGAAATATAAAGAATGGACATGATAAACATTGTAGCAGACAAACAAAACATGACTGAATCAAAAGATTTATAGAATTTTGTTTTGGTCCAGGTTTTTGATATCTATATATATTGGACCAATATATATAGATATCAAAAACCTACCCATTGCAAATCTGATAGACCTGCAGTCTATGCTTATGAAAGTCAAGACATAAATAGCGATCACAAGGAAAATAATTGGTTAAAGTGGATATACAGTGTATATGTATCTGTACTGAAGAAGGATTGAAAAATATTTGATCTGCAGCATCCTTAAATTTGTTGACATGGAATTCAATGTTTGGATACTGGGGAGCATTATGGAAAGTAGAAGTAAGCCTTAGTCATTTGACAGTGTTTTCTTTCAAATTTTGGTGACAAGTAACATCCTGGATGAGAGTCCTGAGGATCGAGAACAGCTAGAGCGAAGGAAATTTAAGTACAGGCAAAGGTGTGGTGCAATGGGCCAGAAGGGCATGGTCAAAATAAAAGGAATTCCCTTCTTTGTGGATAATATGGCAAAAAATGCCAAATTTGATCTGGAGTATTTTGTGACGGGGGCTTTTTTTGCATAGACCAAGGGTGTGGCCCTCCATGAGAACAGTGTTGAGGCCTAATATGTTGAGGCCTAATATATAGAGATACATTTTTTAAAATCATCTTTTTATCAATGACTGATGTAAATGATTTCCATTACATCTTGGTTTTGTTTTTTGTACATTGCATTTAACTGAAATTAGTTAATTCATTTTTGCTTTTGTTTAATTTTAGTACAGACTGTCAACATGGCAACCGTTCCCTCGATCCCGCAGTTTTACCAGGACAAAAGTGTGTTCATCACCGGGGCCACTGGCTTTATGGGTAAAGCTTTACTGGAAAAATTGCTGAGGTCATGTCCAGGTATCCGTCGAGTGTACATCCTCATCAGACCTAAAAAGGGCAAAGAAGTCAGTCAGAGACTGGAGGAGCTGCTCAACTCTAAAGTGAGTACAGCGAGGGGGTTTACTTAAGAGGAGTACGGAGTACAAGAAAGAGATAGGAGAGTCACTCAACTCTTGTGAATAAAGGGGGGGGGGGAGGAATTCGACTCTATATATTATAATGTAAGTGCAGCTTAGGGGAGTCACTCAACTCTTGTGAGTACAGCAAGGAGGAGTCACTTAAAAGGAGCAAGTGGTTGGAGGGGGGGGGGGGGGTTGGTTATCACTCAACTTCAAAGTGAGTACATGTACAGTAAAGGGGGAGTCACTCACCTCTAAAAGGGAGTACATTAAGGGGATAGATGAGCTACTCAATACACCTCTAAAGGAAGTGTATACATGTATTTATTATAATTAAATATGAACAAGTGAAAATAAGAGGATACTCATTTAATTAGTGAATATAATCAGTCAAATTAAAGTGATACTCACCAATAAGTCTCCTCCTTATCAAAAAGATGTTTACTGTGTGAAAAAGTGTCATTCGCTAGCATTGCTCTTGACTTGCTGATTTATGTCTTGGGCTTATACTTTGTTACTAAATATTGTACTTTGAGTAATGGATGGGGTGGAATTATAGGTATTTTAGTCTGTTTCTGTATTTTTTCGTAGGTGTTGGGGACGTGTTATAGGTACATATATGTTATATACCTCTGTTTTCTTCCGTAGTTTTTGAGGAAGTGTTATAGTAACATCTACTAATGCATACCTCTGTATTTTCTCCCAGATTTTTGACCATGTTAGTAAGGAACAGCCAAACTACAGGGACAAGGTGTACCCAGTAACCGGTGACATTCTCCATGACAACTTGGGTGTGTGTGAATCAGACGAAAAGTGTCTCATTAATGACGTGTCTCTGGTATTCCATTCCGCAGCCACTGTCAAGTTTGATGAACTAATGAAGTAAGTTAAGGAATTGTTTTCTCTGTATAATATTGTTTATAAGTTTATAGTCAAACCAAAATGACCTGTCGCCTTGACCTTTTCGTGGAATATTCAAAGTGGGAAGTTCCATTTGTGCATAGGTGTAATAACAAAACATATTGATTAGGAATACTACGGTGTCCAGCAGGGTGCTGTTTTGGACCATCCGTTTTTGTTACAATTTTATATTGACAACACAGGGATTGTATCATTTATTTTTGATGCATGGTTAACACATATTCAAGTAACTATGTGATTAATTGTTCACATGTTAACAGTTTTGTCGCTTAATCTGGACCAGTATAAAACAAATGATGCAGCTGATGATAAGGTTTGTTATATTATAAACAACTAACAGATATACATGTATATATACAAAGTACCTATTTCCCCTAAATGACTTTAGACTCGTTTATAATCAATATGCTAATCAAAGTTCAACACGACAGGTCATTCTGATTGGACTATACATCGTTATAAAGACTTGACCATATAATTTTGTCACCTTCCCGTATGTTGCCATGACATTCTAAGTGACCACATAAAAAGTATAAGAATGACTGAGGTTGTAACATTTATAACCTTGGACAGGACTTCCTAGTGATGTAGAGTTGATGATGGGCCTAGGTGTATCTCAGCCATTTTCTGTTGAGTTCGAATCGAAGGGTAAAGGGTTTCAATTATTTTGGTTTTCTAGCTACAAGGTACATCCTGTATCATGTGTGATTAGAAATTTTGATATGCTGAATCCTGTGTGGAATGTGATTGGAGATTGAAATGAACTGTTGCTGGACTGTCTGTCTGCTATATATAGAATGTGTAATGTCACATAGATGTCTGTAAATTCATTTTATTTTTATTTATTTTTTTCAGACTTTCTGTAGAAATGAATGTTGTAGGTGTCAGTAGAATGATAACATTCTGTAAAAAACTTCAAAACCTTAAGGTAAGAAACCTAATATACTAAAGTTATGTATAAACTATACTAGTACAGGTGTGTGATACATTACACATGTTTATGTGTAAAAGCAGATTCTGACAAGTTCTATACTAAGAAATGTAATGGGTCCTCAATATAATATTGTTTGATCTCACACTGGGCTCAAATACAGTTGTCTGTGTTCCAAAAAATTATACAATATCAACCGAGATACTACCTACTTGATAGTGAAATTTTACATACATGCTGGTTTATCAGTAAAATATTCATGAAGTTCAATTACAAAAGAACCGTAAAGTGAGCTTAACATTGGAACAAAAACCATAGTTTCACCAGAGTCCTACAGCTGATAGGTAGATATTTTTTGTCTTGCAGGCCTTTATCCACGTGTCTACAGCATATGCCAACTGTAACCAGCCAAAGAACATTGAGGAAAAGATATATGAACCCCCTCTACACCCGCACAAAATCCTGGACGCTGTTGAGTAAGTCCTCATAGAGTAACTCATATTCATACAAGTGTAAATCTGACTACATGGTGATATGATTTTAAATGATTATGAGAAGTGTAAAATAGAAATGAAAGTGTTATTAGAAGGTATACCCGGTATATGATGTGGTATATATTTCATGATAGAGTGTCATGAAATTAGTAATGTAATTCATTCAGGAAACAACAGTTTGGATCAAATGACAGTTTACCAGCATCAGTGCGTTATAAACTATCCTGATTTTGTGATGTCTTTAAATGTAATCAAACTATTTACTGAAAATTGCATTTAACATGAAAATG
Source organism: Pecten maximus (assembly GCF_902652985.1). NCBI lineage: Eukaryota > Metazoa > Mollusca > Bivalvia > Pectinida > Pectinidae > Pecten > Pecten maximus. The sequence continues at coordinate 29,740,342 of NC_047024.1, read as the reverse complement.
TCTTAAAAGACCAGTATGGTAAGTGACATAATATGCATCAAAATAATTTAATTCATCTTGTTTTGAATCATGACCTTAAAAGATAGAACTACAAATTTTGACACTTTATTAAATTATTTCATGTCTAATCACTACCCCCTATAAACAGCTGGATGGACACTGACATACTGAACGCCTTGACCCCTAAGATGATCGGTGACCGGCCAAACACCTACACATACACCAAGTCTATAGCTGAGTACTTGGTCAAGGAAGAATGTGCAGACATCCCAACCGCCATCTTCCGTCCGTCCATCGTTGGGGCCACCTGGGACGACCCTGTGCCTGTAAGTGTAAATGATATTTGTGTTGTATTATGAAGTTGGTTAAAAAACAGATGTGACATATTGCTGGTAGCATATGTGTACATCTCGTTGCAGTTAGCTCTGTATCTACATGCATGACAGCTATATCATTTATAGTGTTTAGCTTATTTCTCAAAGCTACAAACAAAATGTACATTAAAGCAAGTCCCAAGAAGATAACATGAAAACTTTGATAGTTTTGACAATATGTATGCATACAGTTTTATTCCTTACAGTTTTATTCCTTATGTTTGGTAATATGACTGGTAGAAATTTGCAAAAAACTTTGTTTTGCGAAAATTCAACTTTGAACAAATTAACAAAATTTTCATGATGAAATCCTGCATGAATAATGTTCTCTATTACTTGCAGGGCTGGGTAGATAACTACAATGGGCCTACAGGACTTCTAGCAGCAGTAAGTATTTGCCATTTTTGTAATATTATGTTAAACATCTGCTCAATAATAAATTTTAGATCATGATTCAATGAGAAATGCTGTTTTTATGCCCCGCCATAAAATGGGGGGACATACAGTGTTGTCCATGTCCTTCCCATCCCGTCCTGTCCCAATTCACTATAAACACTTGGCAACTTCATTTAAGCAATGAACAGTGGTTTTAATGTTGTTATAATCGATATGGCAGCAAGATGTATGGTGGGCAAATGGCATAGGAACCTGTTAGGGTTCCATGCTACATTTGCCCACCATACATCTTGCTGCCATATCGACTATAACAACATTAAAACCACTGTTCAATACTTATACCGTACTTGACCTAATAAGGGCGCCCCTACCTTTTTTCAAGGAAATAAATCTTTGACTGAGTGTCAAAATGGTGTTCAAAAGTAATAATTCATGTGAAATATTTTGCTACTTTATGTGTTCAATTTTCTTCAGCAAATTAAGTAACTGGAACACATGTTTTCGCCACATTTTGTGCATTCCTACAGGCTACAGATGACATGTCAGTGCAAAGAGCACCCAAAACTAAACACACATACAAATAATAACTTACCATCTTTATTTGAAGATAAAGTAAAGACTTCATTCTTGTTGATAAATAACTTTTGTTCAGAACAGAAAGTTAGTAAAAGACATTGTAAATCAATTATTAGGTCAAAGAAAACAATTTCTGATATGATCTGGGAAATCACCTGTTTCTATAAATAGAACACAAAAGAGTTCCATTTGAACATAAATGGTGGAACACACGTTCTCTGGTCTAAAGATCAGCTGGCATGGTTTACAAGTTTACAGGAGTATTCAAGTCATGTTTAAGCTTAATATATGATAATGAATAGATATCTTCATCTGGAATATTTTTATGACTGAATATTTTACCGTTTCCACAACCTTGGGTATGCTGCTATAAGGTATAGTCTGTTTCATAAAACTTCAGAATAACTAATCTTAATAAGGGCGCCCCCACTGTCAATTACCCGCGCCCTGCGCCCTTATTAGGTCAAATACGGTATTTACATTGTCTTACCATTTTCGTCAACTTTGAAAAAAACTAAACCAACACAAAAAAATCCCGCCTTTTTTAAAGTCACATGACCCACTGGGTGTTATAGCCTGAGGCACTGGGTGTTATAGGCGTATGATGGCAACTGCCTCTTAGCATTGTGTCAATGGGGAAATGTGGAGCAAATGTAAATAATCTTTCGTTGATTTCCTTTCATGGAATTCGGTCAAACATTATGCTTAGGTCATATGACAACAGTAGCTTTTGTGTTTTACAGACATTTTTTAGTTTTACAAAGAACATAAGACACATTGCAGGGTCAGTTTTTTCACAATTTCTTGAATAATTAAAAAAAAAAAAAACGAAAAAGGACACAATACTGTTTCTGAACATAACTATAAATAATAGTTCGTATAATTTGCAAGCTTATATACAGCTGCTGCTATTTTACTTGTTTATGGAACAGCACTACCAGATGGATGAAATACAATAAATCTATAAAATGTTGTTTAACAGTAAGTTTAAGGCCACACACCAATATGCTTGATAATTGTCTGAACTGTATCTCTGTAACAGATCGGGTGTGGCTTGCTGCGGATCATGAAAGGAGACTCCCATGCCACTGCAGACATCATCCCTGTAGACTTTACTGCCAAAATGTTGATAGCTACAGCCTGGTTCACAGTTGTACACAAGTAAGACATTTTATTTGTGTGGGTCACTGACTAGCAGGTGCCCTCCACCTCTGGGTCACAAGTTAAAAACCCATGTGGGGTAGTTGCCTGATACTGACCATAGGCCAGGGGATTTTCTCTGGGTTGTCCGACTTTCCTCCATTTCCAAAACCTGGCACGTCCTTAAATGATCCTGGCTGTTAATAGGAAGTTAAATAAAATTAAACCAAACTAGTATTCTCACCAACCTCTGTTTCTCCTGCATATATCTATACAATGTATTGAGTGTTGCATGCTATTTTAGAACAACACATTCAAACACTGTACATCCCTACTGCTGGGGTGACACTAATTCACTGGTTATACAAATGTTCCAATATGGGGATACTTAGGCCTCTTGATTCCATAGGGAACAAAGGGCTGGAACAAAACTCATACAACAGACTCGACCCTGGGAAATCCCTCTTTAACTCCCCTATGTCATTCTGACTGTCTTCATCTGTGTGTCGATACTCCTGTGCTAAGTCTGCTTTGGTCTACCCACTTTTAGCTTTCCTTGTGGGTTCAGATGGAGGGCCTGTCTGGTGGCATTTGAAGCAGGCTTTCTTAGTATGTGGCCTGACCATCCCCATTTTCTTTTCATTATTTCTGTTTCTTTTGGGGCAAGTCTTGTCCTGTCCCACAGTTGTTTATTGTAGACAACTTCTGGCCACCTGATGATGAGGATGTTTCTGAGACAGCCGTTGAAGCTGTCTGGGCCTTGTGGGTGTTAATCTTGGTTACCCATCATGTTTCTAAGCCATAAAGGAGGATTGACTTTACATATGTATTGCAGATGTGCCTATATGTAGTTAGATATATGTTATTATGTGGGGGACATAGCAGGAGCTCAGAGGATTAAAATGGCATCCAGATAATATGCAACATTCTTTTGTACTATTTTACAAATTATGGCTCAATGGATACAACAAACAAAGGGGGGCTGCAATAGCTCAGTCATTTAGAGTGCAGGCTAGTAACCTCAGGTGAAGATCCAAGGTGTCTGGTTCAACGCTTCCTATCGGTAACAGTTTGTGTTTCTTGGGAAGCTGAGAAATGGCCTGGTCTGTGCTGTCATGGTTGAGTCCTTCGGCAAGACACTTTACCTTGATTGCTCTGGATGGCTTGGCATACAATGGGCCTCCTGTACATATATATGTTGTTCATTGACTAAGGTAGTCGGGGAACTATTACAAGGAGACCCTGCCTCAAAATGACCCTGGCTGTTCTAGGGGAGATAAACCCACAAACAAACAAAAAAGTCAAAATCTTCTCAAAATTTTCAGAGCTGAAACATGAACTTGATATGCTTTTAAAAATACACAGTACTTAATATTACTCTGAAACAGTTATATATATAAGTTTTACTTCTAACAGATATCTAGGTGAATTCTACATCTATATACAAAACAAAGCCTGATTCAGAACTAAAAATTATTTCATTTAATAAAGTAAACATTTATGTTTTGATAAATTTTTCTGTTGGATGTTCATCATAGCCGAAGTGAAGTTGTATGTTTTATTAAAAATTATATTTTTTTTTTATTATCTGAATTACTAATCATTTGAATCATTATCAATTTACTTTTCAGACCAGAAAACTTGAGTGTTTATCACTGCACAACAGGACAAATCAACCGTTTTACATGGGGTGAAATGGGTATGTAATATAATACTATAATACTACAATAATCTGGTACCCACACTGCCTAGTCTCATCCATCACTGTAGACAAGAGTCTAGGTCATGATAGCTATGACGGAATTTCAAGGTTTCAAGTTGATAAGATCTCCTGATAATAATATTGTATATTATGAAAGTTCCAATAAGATTTTGTCAACTATACTCGCAAAGATCTGCAAACCACACATAAATGTTTGGTGTTTACTGTTTGATACAGAATGTAATATGACACATGATTTTCATCAGATTAATGACATTCCAAATTAAACACTTGGTAATTAGAGTAATTGTACTCTTGTTTATCGAGTTAATCCAATTGATTGTAATCAATTTTCAAAAGTACACCCCTTCACTAGCGGATCCAGGGGGCAGTCCTGGGGGCTGCTGGGCCTCCAGACCCCTCGCATTATCACTACATTACTGGACCCCCCCTTTCGAAAATCCTGGATCCACACATGATCCTGAATGATTGCAAATTTGCTATATCCATATTCTGCCTGGGGGCAAAGCCCCCATGGAACCCCCTAAAAATCCTGGATCCGTGCCTGCCCTTCATACATTTTTTAAATCGGATGATCAGGATAAGAATTTCCTACTTATAAGGAAACTTCCATGTCCATCTTTTGATAACCCAAGGCATCATTATGTGACCAAGGTGATTAATATGAAGTATTTATAATGTCCACACAATCATGAATTCTTCCGAAAGTCCCCAAAAATATGGATGTCTCTTATACATGATAAATGTTGCCAAAAAACTGTGAAGGTCTCTTATATTGGATGAAAGTTGTCAAAAATACTACAAAGGTCTCTGGAACATTGATAAATGACACACAAAAAATGGAAGTATCTGGTACTTCTAACTGTGAAGATTAAACTGTGAAACATGCATCTCCAGATTGAGTTATTGATTTATATCTACTCTTCAGAGAAACTGTCATACAACTACCTGATGAAGAACCCTGTTAACACAGTAGCCAGAGTTCCCTACCCAAGGTTTACAAAGAATGTGTAAGTGAAGATAGTTTCTCATCTCAAACATCTGTTTTGATGAAAAAAAATAAAACAAAAATCTATATTGAAGTATTATCACATATTTCAAAATCTATTTTATGTTTTTTTCAAATAGCTAAATTATGTCATCTGCAATGGTAAGTTTCATCAAAATGTAAAGTAACTGGTATTTTAATTTACAACAGTCTAATCTTGTCCTTCCTTCTCATATCCCTCTACTAATATTGACATTCCTATATTGATGACTATATAAACACTGGGAAAGTTTGGAGTCTTTACAGTGAATATAGACTTGGTCAGATTCTGATTGCACTGTAGAATAACCACACGGCATCATACCTACAAAATGTACAAGTTATAAAATGGATGCTTTATTTCTGGGACTATTCATCATGGTTGTAAGTAGTTGGTTATCTATAGGACAACTTACTTATCAAATGGTAACATTCCATCTAGTTTCATTTCTGTTTTCCTGGTTCATTTGTGATTTGTTTCCCTGAAACACTTAACTGCACCATGTGGCATTGAATTGGTTATTTCCCTTTAATACCCCACCACAAACCATATGCCTGTTAATATATGACTGCAAACAACATTTCAGAACACCTAAAAGTATTTTTTCTCATCCTCAATGAGAAAGCTTTTTGTATATGAGAATGTATTCTATGCTGTTTTTGTTGTTGTTTTTTTTTTGTTCATTGGTTTCGGCCAGGGTATTTTTGTCTCAACATTTTGGGATTGAAGAACATTGGTGAATTAGGAAGGAAGCTATCAGGAGTAGACTGCAAATGTTCTGAATTTGGCTTAAATATGAATTATTTTCGATAATGAATAAGGCCAATTATTGGATTCAAAATCTCGTCAGACCACAGGCACTCGCATTTAATATCTCACCCAATATATAATTATATATTGACAGATGACCCAAGTAACTGTGCTCAGACATGAGGTCTCCTCAAAAACTCCTGACATGATAAATCTGCAAATTGGCAGTGACTAGAATCAGTTTTAATATAAAAAAAATGGAAACCGAGATATAAATATCACTACCAGGATGTCATGGGTACTTAGTCAATAGGTCATTAATGGTGTGATATCCTACAGATATTTCATGCTTACAGATGTTAAAGTCAACAACATTCCAACAAAGGTGCTGGTACATGATCAGGTGTTATATTACATGAGAAAAGCCTGAGATTATGAAAAAACAAATCTAGCACATAATTCTGTTAACAGTTGAACTTCACTGACTCACTTGCAATTTGCGGTGATGATGAGTTTCTCAACTTTAAAGTTTTGTTATATCGTGTTTGAAAAACCTCGATGAACACATCCCAGTGTGTCTGCACCAAATACTGCACTGAAAGATGCTTCCAGTCTCCACCTGACATAGCATGTTCACAATGACTTACCAGTACATGATATTGAATGGTCATGTGATGTTTTTCATGGCTAAAAGCAGGAAATGGTCAGTTTCAGTATTTATGAAAATATAGAACAAAACCAGTGTGTTTTGTTATAAACATGGATGATTTACAAGTAAACAACAACAAAACACAAAGAGAAAAAGAGAATGATTTTATTCTGTGATACATATCATATCTGTGATACATATTGTACCCAGGTAAGTAATCTGCAAATCTTGGAGATGTGTTTGCATGAACAGAACTATTTAGCATATGCATACATATACTATCCTAAGTATGGAAAAGACAACATTTTTAACCCGAAATATGGTTTCATTGTAATGTGCTAGACCAAGGAATCCTTATGATGTTGTTCCATAGATACAAAAACAAAAAACAAAACAAACAAACAATGGAACTCTTTGACACAATTTTCGCCTTATTCTGATAGAACTTGACTAAGGTGACTGGTAAATGTAAAACATTGCTGAATCCTTCTGGAGTTCACGTTTCCTTTCAGATATATTTGGTTGATTAAACAAAAGGATTGAGCTTCAGGCCTATACAAGCTCTCTTCATGGCCTCAAGTATACTTTTGATGTTTGAAGACATTGAATACAATATTTACATGCATCATATTTCAATTTATCTCATAACACTTGGGTTCAGATTGTGGGAAGAACAGCAGCTCAACTTTTAATTATCTTTGAAGATTAAAAGACATGGATTAGCAGTTTAACTCAGAGTGATTTAGAAACATTCATAGGATCATATGGAAATTTCCATTTCATATACAGTAAGATTTACGAAAGGATTTGAGAATGGAATTTAAATTTTTGAAGAATGTGTGACAGATCAGTGTCTTACTTAGGTAGTGAAAATTAATTAAAAGATTGATACCTCATTATCAGGAATTTGTCGAAAAGATATTTCAATAAAACATGAGTCATTAATATTCTGAATGTCCAACAAGTAGTTGATTGTTTATAGACGGGAAATGTATTTCAATGTATGTGTTTTATATATACTCTGCCTTCCATAAGTTCCTAACTTGCAGACAATATGTTGGCATTCAGTAAATGTTATTGTGATATTGTGTATTGTCATTTGTATTGTAATTTTTTGCTTGATACATGCACATATCTTATAATGTTTTTATCTTCGTCAATAGTCGATGCAGTTATTGTTGATCTACAAATCCTCAAAAGGCAACTTCTTTGCAATATTTTTTTTTTAAATTGAGAGTATATTTTCACAGAATTACCAATTTTTTTTAAGGGATTATCCATAGTGTAATGTCATTGTACATCTTTAAAAAAAAGTTTTTTATGCAGTTTTAGATGTCTAAAAAAATAGGTCCCTCTCTTGACCTCCTGAAACTTCATCCAGGTGGGTTATTATCATTAAAAAAAAATGCCATTCTCACTGAAAAAATAATAATCTTCATGAAAATGTTGTGAGGATATTTCAACAAGTCAAAACAGTGTGTATAGTTCTTATAAATGAATGGAAGTGTATGACCTCTGGTTTAATCCCTACAGTATCTGGCATGACCTGAATGTGGTGTTCGACCACCTCATCCCAGCCTACCTTATGGACTTCTACATGTGGATCTCAGGCAAACGACCAATGTAAGTAGCAGTTGATGATCCTGGAGGTTGATTTGGTCTACACATCACCCTATTGTGAAATACGGGACAAAATCGACCTGTATGATGTAAACAAAATATTACCAATCCCAATACACTAAATTTAGTGTCCAGTAACTGGGAAAAAATCACTCCAGCCCTTAATTTCTATAAGATGGATATTTTGATTTGTCTATATTGTGTATATATTACATATATGATATTGATTATGAAAAAAAAATGAGAACATTTCAGTAATATTCAGTTGATAATAAAACAATACTGTTGCAAATTTGACATCAATACCAAGGTACTTTTTAAACGATTACATGGAATATGTTTACCATGCCAATTTTAATATTTTTAGATAAAAACATTAGTTATACATTTATGTATTTGTTATGTCCTTTGTGTGCTTAGATATGTCTTTAGATCAGTTTACATTTAGTTTCTATAAAGGATTTTTTTTCTGAACACTGATGTCAAACAAAATTGTGTTCTTTCAAATACTGAGTCTTGCATTCTCATTGCAGCTTTGTGAAGATCCAGGAAAGGTTGAGGAAGTCTGTAGGTAGTCTGGACTACTTCACATCCAAGGAGTGGAACTTCAACAATGCTGGTCTCTACAAGATGCTACAGGTTATGACACCAGAGGACAAGAAGGTATATACTAGATTCTGTAGATCATGAAATTGGACAAATATAGTGAAAATGATACCAGTTCATTTACAGATCATGAAATTGGACGGAAAGAGAGAGAAACAATTCCCATTCATATCTCCATAGCTAACCTTTCCTTGTAGTGCTAAAACTTGACTAAGTTTTTAGCTTAACATCATATCGCTTTTCATCTTTGGTCTGTCTATCGGTCCTTCCATAAACAATCCTTATTATCACTTTTTCTTAAGATTTACCTAAAGGATCTCTCTAGAATGTCATATGTAGCTTCTCCTTGGTCCCTAACATTTTGAGACCGATTACTGGTAAAAAAATAGCCAAAAGTCAGTCATTTTGATTTTGACAATAAAAGTTGGTTATCGCTTTTTCTCCATATGTTCTTCATGGATCTTCCATGTATTTCATATATAAGTTATCCTTGGCCTCAAGTTGTGCATATTGAATTTTGAGGCTGATCAGAAAACAAACAGCTGACTGGTGGCCATTTTGAAATTTGACAGAAAGATTGTTATTGCGATTACTCAGAAAGTTCTTCATTGATCTTTCTCAAATTTCATTTGAAGGACACCCTTTGTCCCTTACTGTACTTGAACGGTTTTGAGTTTGGTCAAATGAAAATTTTGATTTAAGACATTTAATGTTATTTTTCCATTTAAAGTTCTTCACAAATCATTCTCAAATTTTTGCTCTCTTTTTTTTTCATATTGAATTTTGAGACCTAGCAGGAATTAAACTGGCTGGCATATATGGTCCCTATTTTTAAAACTAGTGTATATGATTAAAATTATATAAAGATCTCATTTAATGACAATATAATGTAAATTTTAACTTAGCTTGAAAAAAGGGGAGATAATCCTGCAATTTCTTATTAAAGAGTTGAAAACAAAAAAGCCTTCTCATATTCCTTCTTAAAAAGGATAAGTATATCCAGCTCAACAATGTCAATAAAAGTTTTAATTAACTGATAATAAAAAGTGCCAACTTTTGTTTTTTTCATGTAATATTTCAATGTTTTATTAAATACTTCATTATGTGATACTCTTGAAGACATGCATTATACTTAATGTGAAAATAATTCTTCCTATGAATCAGTTTGTGATCCTTTGGATATTCAAATATTTCAGGAATTCAACTTTGATCCAAAGACAATTAACTGGCCAGAATATATGGAGGCATACTGCCTTGGCACTAAGAAGTTTGTATTGAAGGAGGAACTAGAGGAACTGCCAAAGGCTAGGAACACTCTCAAAAAGTAGGTACACCAAAGGCTAGGAACACTCTCAAAAAGTAGGTACACCAAAGGCTAGGAACACTCTCAAAAAGTAGGTACACCAAAGGCTAGGAACACTCTCAAAAAGTACCTACACCAAAGGCTAGGAACACTCTCAAAAAGTACCTACACCAAAGGCTAGGAACACTCTCAAAAAGTACCTACACCAAAGGCTAGGGACACTCTCAAAAAGTACCTACACCAAAGACTAGGAACACTCTCAAAAAGTAGGTACACAAAAGGCTAGGAACACTCTCAAAAAGTAGGTACACAAAATTCTAGGAACACTCTCAAAAAGTAGGTACACAAAAGGCTAGGAACACTCTCAAAAAGTACCCACACCAAAGGTTAGGAACCTTCTCAAAAACTAGGTACACCAAAATCTAGGAACACTCTCAAAAAGTAGGTACACTAAAAGGCTAGGAACACTCTCAAAAAGTACCTACACCAAAGGCTAAGAACACTCTCAAAAAGTACCTACACCAAAGACTAGGAACACTCTCAAAAAGTAGGTACACAAAAGGCTAGGAACACTCTCAAAAAGTAGGTACACAAAAGGCTAGGAACACTCTCAAAAAGTACCCACACCAAAGGTTAGGAACACTCTCAAAAACTAGGTACACCAAAAGGCTAGGAACACTCTCAAAAAGTACCTACACCAAAGGCTAGGAACACTCTCAAAAAGTACCCACACCAAAGGCTAGGAACACTCTCAAAAAGTACCTACGCCAAAGGCTAAGGACACTCTCAAAAACTAAGTACACCAAAGGCTAGGAACACTCTCAAAAACTACTAGGTACACCAAAGGCTAGGAACACTCTCAAAAAGTACCTACACCAAAGGCTAGGAACACTCTCTAAAAGTACCTACACCAAAAGCTAGGGACACTCTCAAAAAGTACCTACACCAAACGCTAGGAACTCCCTAAAAGTACCTACACCAAAGGCTAGGAACACTCTCAAAAAGTACCTACGCCAAAGGCTAGGAACACTCTCAAAATGTACCTACACCAAACGCTAGGAACGCTCTCAAAAGATACCTACACCAAAGGCTAGGAACACTCTCAAAAAGTACCTACACCAAAGGCTAGGAACACTCTCAAAAAGTACCTACACCAAAGGCTAGGAACACTCTCAAAATGTACCTACACCAAACGCTAGGAACGCTCTCAAAAGATACCTACACCAAAGGCTAGGAACACTCTCTAAAAGTACCTACACCAAAGGCTAGGAACACTCTCAAAAAGTACCTACGCCAAAGGCTAGGAACACTCTCAAAATGTACCTACACCAAACGCTAGGAACGCTCTCAAAAGATACCTACACCAAAGGCTAGGAACACTCTCAAAAAGTAGGTACACAAAAGGCTAGGAACACTCTCAAAAAGTACCCACACCAAAGGTTAGGAACACTCTCAAAAACCAGGTACACCAAAATCTAGGAACACTCTCAAAAAGTAGGTACACTAAAAGGCTAGGAACACTCTCAAAAAGTACCTACACCAAAGGCTAAGAACACTCTCAAAAAGTAGGTACACAAAAGGCTAGGAACACTCTCAAAAAGTACCTACACCAAAGGCTAGGAACACTCTCAAAAAGTACCTACACCAAAGGCTAGGAACACTCTCAAAAAGTACCTACACCAAAGGCTAGGGACACTCTCAAAAACTACTAGGTACACCAAAGGCTAGGAACACTCTCAAAAAGTACCTACACCAAAGACTAGGAACACTCTCAAAAAGTACCTACACCAAAGGCTAGGAACACTCTCAAAAAGTAGGTACACCAAAAGGCTAGGAACACTCTCAAAAAGTACCTACACCAAAGGCTAGGAACACTCTCAAAAAGTACCTACACCAAACGCTAGGGACACTCTCAAAACGTAGGTACACAAAAGGCTAGGAACACTCTCAAAAAGTAGGTACACAAAAGGCTAGGAACACTCTCAAAAAGTACCTACACCAAAGGCTAGGAACACTCTCAAAAAGTACCTACACCAAAGGCTAGGAACACTCTCAAAAAGTAGGTACACAAAAGGCTAGGAACACTCTCAAAAAGTACCTACACCAAAGGCTAGGAACACTCTCAAAAAGTACCTACACCAAAGACTAGGAACACTCTCAAAAAGTAGGTACACAAAAGGCTAGGAACACTCTCAAAAAGTACCTACACAAAAGGCTAAGAACACTCTCAAAAAGTACCTACACCAAAGGCTAGGAACACTCTCAAAAAGTAGGTACACAAAAGGCTAGGAACACTCTCAAAAAGTAGGTACACAAAAGGCTAGGAACACTCTCAAAAAGTACCCACACCAAAGGTTAGGAACACTCTCAAAAACTAGGTACACCAAAAGGCTAGGAACACTCTCAAAAAGTACCTACACCAAAGGCTAGGAACACTCTCAAAAAGTACCCACACCAAAGGCTAGGAACACTCTCAAAAAGTACCTACGCCAAAGGCTAAGGACACTCTCAAAAAGTACCTACACCAAAGGCTAGGGACACTCTCAAAAACTAAGTACACCAAAGGCTAGGAACACTCTCTAAAAGTACCTACACCAAAGGCTAGGAACACTCTCAAAAAGTACCTACACCAAACGCTAGGAACTCCCTAAAAGTACCTACACCAAAGGCTAGGGACACTCTCAAAAAGTACCTACACCAAAGGCTAGGAACACTCTCAAAATGTACCTACACCAAACGTTAGGAACGCTCTCAAAAGATACCTACACCAAAGGCTAGGAACACTCTCAAAAAGTACCTACGCCAAAGGCTAGGAACACTCTCAAAAAGTACCTACACCAAAGGCTAGGAACACTCTCTAAAAGTACCTACACCAAAGGCTAGGGACACTCTCAAAAAGTACCTACACCAAACGCTAGGAACTCCTTAAAAGTACCTACACCAAAGGCTAGGGACACTCTCAAAAAGTACCTACGCCAAAGGCTAGGAACACTCTCAAAATGTACCTACACCAAACGTTAGGAACGCTCTCAAAAGATACCTACACCAAAGGCTAGGAACACTCTCAAAAAGTACCTACACCAAAGGCTAGGGACACTCTCAAAAAGTACCTACACCAAACGCTAGGAACTCTCTAAAAGTACCTACACCAAAGGCTAGGAACTCTCAAAAAGTACCTACGCCAAAGGCTAGGAACACTCTCAAAAAGTAGGTACACAAAAGGCTAGGAACACTCTCAAAAAGTACCTACACCAAAGGCTAGGAACACTCTCAAAAAGTACCTACACCAAAGGCTAGGAACACTCTCAAAAAGTACCTACACCAAAGGCTAGGGACACTCTCAAAAACTACTAGGTACACCAAAGGCTAGGAACACTCTCAAAAAGTACCTACACCAAAGACTAGGAACACTCTCAAAAAGTACCTACACCAAAGGCTAGGAACACTCTCAAAAAGTAGGTACACCAAAAGGCTAGGAACACTCTCAAAAAGTACCTACACCAAAGGCTAGGAACACTCTCAAAAAGTACCTACACCAAACGCTAGGGACACTCTCAAAACGTAGGTACACAAAAGGCTAGGAACACTCTCAAAAAGTAGGTACACAAAAGGCTAGGAACACTCTCAAAAAGTACCTACACCAAAGGCTAGGAACACTCTCAAAAAGTACCTACACCAAAGGCTAGGAACACTCTCAAAAAGTAGGTACACAAAAGGCTAGGAACACTCTCAAAAAGTACCTACACCAAAGGCTAGGAACACTCTCAAAAAGTACCTACACCAAAGACTAGGAACACTCTCAAAAAGTAGGTACACAAAAGGCTAGGAACACTCTCAAAAAGTACCTACACAAAAGGCTAAGAACACTCTCAAAAAGTACCTACACCAAAGGCTAGGAACACTCTCAAAAAGTAGGTACACAAAAGGCTAGGAACACTCTCAAAAAGTAGGTACACAAAAGGCTAGGAACACTCTCAAAAGTACCCACACCAAAGGTTAGGAACACTCTCAAAAACTAGGTACACCAAAAGGCTAGGAACACTCTCAAAAAGTACCTACACCAAAGGCTAGGAACACTCTCAAAAAGTACCCACACCAAAGGCTAGGAACACTCTCAAAAAGTACCTACGCCAAAGGCTAAGGACACTCTCAAAAAGTACCTACACCAAAGGCTAGGGACACTCTCAAAAACTAAGTACACCAAAGGCTAGGAACACTCTCTAAAAGTACCTACACCAAAGGCTAGGAACACTCTCAAAAAGTACCTACACCAAACGCTAGGAACTCCCTAAAAGTACCTACACCAAAGGCTAGGGACACTCTCAAAAAGTACCTACGCCAAAGGCTAGGAACACTCTCAAAATGTACCTACACCAAACGTTAGGAACGCTCTCAAAAGATACCTTCACCAAAGGCTAGGAACACTCTCAAAAAGTACCTACACCAAAGGCTAGGGACACTCTCAAAAAGTACCTACACCAAACGCTAGGAACTCTCTAAAAGTACCTACACCAAAGGCTAGGAACTCTCAAAAAGTACCTACGCCAAAGGCTAGGAACACTCTCAAAATGTACCTACACCAAACGTTAGGAACGCTCTCAAAAGATACCTACACCAAAGGCTAGGAACACTCTCAAAAAGTACCTACACCAAAGGCTAGGGACACTCTCAAAAAGTACCTACACCAAAGACTAGGAACACTCTCAAAAAGTAGGTACGCAAAAGGCTAGGAACACTCTCAAAAAGTAGGTACACAAAATGCTAGGAACACTCTCAAAAAGTAGGTACACAAAAGGCTAGGAACACTCTCAAAAAGTAGGTACACAAAAGGCTAGGAACACTCTCAAAAAGTACCCACACCAAAGGTTAGGAACACTCTCAAAAACTAGGTACACCAAAATCTAGGAACACTCTCAAAAAGTAGGTACACTAAAAGGCTAGGAACACTCTCAAAAAGTACCCACACCAAAGGTTAGGAACACTCTCAAAAACTAGGTACACCAAAAGGCTAGGAACACTCTCAAAAAGTACCTACACCAAAGGCTAGGAACACTCTCAAAAAGTACCCACACCAAAGGCTAGGAACACTCTCAAAAAGTACCTACGCCAAAGGCTAAGGACACTCTCAAAAAGTACCTACACCAAAGGCTAGGGACACTCTCAAAAAGTACCTACACCAAAGGCTAGAAACACTCTCAAAAACTAAGTACACCAAAGGCTAGGAACACTCTCTAAAAGTACCTACACCAAAGGCTAGGAACACTCTCAAAAAGTACCTACACCAAACGCTAGGAACTCCCTAAAAGTACCTACACCAAAGGCTAGGGACACTCTCAAAAAGTACCTACACCAAAGGCTAGGAACACTCTCAAAATGTACCTACACCAAACGTTAGGAACGCTCTCAAAAGATACCTACACCAAAGGCTAGGAACACTCTCAAAAAGTACCTACGCCAAAGGCTAGGGACACTCTCAAAAAGTACCTACACCAAAGGCTAGGAACACTCTCAAAAACTAAGTACACCAAAGGCTAGGAACACTCTCTAAAAGTACCTACACCAAAGGCTAGGGACACTCTCAAAAAGTACCTACACCAAACGCTAGGAACTCTCTAAAAGTACCTACACCAAAGGCTAGGAACTCTCAAAAAGTACCTACGCCAAAGGCTAGGGACACTCTCAAAAAGTACCTACACCAAACGCTAGGAACTCTCTAAAAGTACCTACACCAAAGGCTAGGAACTCTCAAAAAGTACCTACGCCAAAGGCTAGGAACACTCTCAAAATGTACCTACACCAAACGTTAGGAACGCTCTCAAAAGATACCTACACCAAAGGCTAGGAACACTCTCAAAAAGTACCTACACCAAAGGCTAGGGACACTCTCAAAAAGTACCTACACCAAAGACTAGGAACACTCTCAAAAAGTAGGTACGCAAAAGGCTAGGAACACTCTCAAAAAGTAGGTACACAAAATGCTAGGAACACTCTCAAAAAGTAGGTACACAAAAGGCTAGGAACACTCTCAAAAAGTAGGTACACAAAAGGCTAGGAACACTCTCAAAAAGTACCCACACCAAAGGTTAGGAACACTCTCAAAAACTAGGTACACCAAAATCTAGGAACACTCTCAAAAAGTAGGTACACTAAAAGGCTAGGAACACTCTCAAAAAGTACCTACACCAAAGGCTAAGAACACTCTCAAAAAGTAGGTACACAAAAGGCTAGGAACACTCTCAAAAAGTACCTACACCAAAGGCTAGGAACACTCAAAAAGTACCTACACCAAAGGCTAGGAACACTCAAAAAGTACCTACACCAAAGACTAGGAACACTCTCAAAAAGTAGGTACACAAAAGGCTAGGAACACTCTCAAAAAGTAGGTACACAAAAGGCTAGGAACACTCTCAAAAAGTACCCACACCAAAGGTTAGGAACACTCTCAAAAACTAGGTACACCAAAAGGCTAGGAACACTCTCAAAAAGTACCTACACCAAAGGCTAGGAACACTCTCAAAAAGTACCCACACCAAAGGCTAGGAACACTCTCAAAAAGTACCTACACCAAACGCTAGGAACTCCCTAAAAGTACCTACACCAAAGGCTAGGAACGCTCTCAAAAGGTACCTACACCAAAGGCTAAGGACACTTAAAAAGTACCTACACCAAAGGCTAGTAACATTTAAAAAGTACTACACCAAGGGCTAGGAACATTATCAAAAAGTTTGTACACCAAAGGCTAGGAACACTCTCAAAAAGTACCTACGCCAAAG
Organism: Pecten maximus; assembly: GCF_902652985.1. NCBI lineage: Eukaryota > Metazoa > Mollusca > Bivalvia > Pectinida > Pectinidae > Pecten > Pecten maximus. The sequence continues at coordinate 29,723,404 of NC_047024.1, read as the reverse complement.
GTTAGGAACACTCTCAAAAACTAGGTACACCAAAGGCTAGGGACACTCTCAGAAACTAAGTACACCAAAGGCTAAGGACACTCTCAAAAACTAAGTACACCAAAGGCTAGGAACACTCTCAAAATGTACCTACACCAAAGGCTAGGGACACTCTCAGAAACTAAGTACACCAAAGGCTAGGGACACTCTCAAAAACTAAGTACACCAAAGGCTAGGAACACTCTCAAAATGTACCTACACCAAACGTTAGGAACGCTCTCAAAAGATACCTACACCAAAGGCTAGGAACACTCTCTAAAAGTACCTACACCAAAGGCTAGGGACACTCTCAAAAAGTACCTACACCAAACGCTAGGAACTCCCTAAAAGTACCTACACCAAAGGCTAGGAACTCTCAAAAAGTACCTACGCCAAAGGCTAGGAACACTCTCAAAATGTACCTACACCAAACGCTAGGAACGCTCTCAAAAGGTACCTACACCAAAGGCTAAGGACACTTAAAAAGTACCTACACCAAAGGCTAGGAACATTTAAAAAGTACTACACCAAGGGCTAGGAACACTATCAAAAAGTTCGTACAACAAAGGCTAGGAACACTTGGTTTTTTCAGAGTCATATCTCTCAACTACATTTCTGGATACATGTACATAAATACCTAACCAGGATAATATAAAACAATAATTTTGGAACACTTCACAAGCAGTTGCACTTGTGTTTACCGGTAAGTGTTTTCCTCAACTGGTTTTGTCTGTAACAGGTAAACTTCACCACATGTGTCTTAGATAACTTACGATTTGATCAAATGTAAAACCATTGATGTACACACCACATATAAAGAATGTGAGCAAGTTATCATCAAATTTTAATATCAATATATTATATTCTGTTGCTAGGTTACAGAGAATCAACATGGCATCCAATGTTGTGTTAATCATTGTCATTTGGCGACTTCTGTACAATAGAGTACCCATCGCCAAGTCACTCTGGAACTTCCTCATCGGATGGGCTATCAAGATCTTCAGACGCTTACCTGCAATGATTAAGTCATCATAGAGGTCAACATGTCACTATTAGAGGTTAAAAACTTAACAAGTTAGTGGGTTACCAGATGGGTAATCAGCTGGAGATGAACAATTCGTATCTGAACCTGGGTAGAAAAGCCACTTTCAGAAGTCTTATGATCAACAAGTCATTAAAAATTTATAACATACCTATAAGCGACCACTTGACCACCTGCGAGGGTCCAATGTCCTGTGTAGTAGCTGTGTAGTTGTTGGCATTATTGAAGCCATTAGAGATCACCAGTTAGGGTTTGCATTTTTGTGTTATAAATGTTACAGGAATTTCTACAATGTTAAATAGAAATTCCTTGAATTTTTTTAATTTTTTTTTTAACACACTCTCTATTATGGTTACTCTTCTAAATGGCTTTGTCATATATCTGAAAGAGTTTTGAGACCCCTTGTCCATAGTCCATTTTAAAACTCATCAACTGATGAACCACTTACAGATCAATGTACTTATAGTTACACAAGAATCATGTAACACTACAAAATTTTGAGGATTCAGTGACTTAATAGATATATAGTTCACTACTTGGTGAAAAGAAAATGACAAACTAATACAATGTTATTATATGTTATGTTTTATCAGACAGTTTTCACTGTGTCGGTATGTGTAGTTGTGTTGTACTTTGTAATAATTAATGAAAATTATATGAAGATCAAATTATTTATTTTATATATATATAAGTAGCCTATACATAAGATATTCCCTACATTGTGTCTTGTTGGACGGTTTTGTGTATTAAACATCCCTGTTACTGTTTTTATACACATAATAAGGCATTGTTTGGTTAGCTGGGCATTTACAACATCTTATCGAAAACAGGAGAACACTTCCTTACTATTTCACTTGTATTCAGCTTACTTTCTGTTCATGTGTTTCATGTGAAGACGAGATGTCACATATCAAAATTATGGAGTTATTTTCTTTTGCAACAATTTTTCAGGAACATAACTGATATATTAAAAAAAAAAAAAAGGTGGCATATACATTGTATGGGTGGTCGGATGGCAAAGTGGTAACACAATGGCCTTTCACTTAGGAGGTTAGAGGTCACCTGCCTGATGGCCTTTCACTTAGGAGGTTAGGGGTCACCTGCCTGATGGCCTTTCACTTAGGAGGTTAGGGGTCACCTGCCTGATGGCCTTTCACTTAGGAGGTTAGGGGTCACCTGCCTGATGGCCTTTCACTTAGGAGGTTAGAGGTCACCTGCCTGACCCATGGGTTTTCTCTAGGTACTCTGGTTTCTTCCCACACAAAGACCCCATGCACACTTCCATCCAAGCCAACAAGAGGGATTATTTTAAGCTGATATAACCAGTCTTTGTTTGTCATGCAATTGAGTCCATATTTTCTCCACAATGAAATATGTGATTTATCCTCACAAAGCGCTATAATTATGTATAAACAGATTGTTGTTTTACAATATTTTAAGACGGGTGTTTAATATGTTCATATTTTAATTGTTTCTTAATTATTACCTGTATTTGTTTATTTGTGATGTGTTTACATGTATACATGTAGATTTATACAGGTTTTGCATAATTCAAATGCTATATACAATCTAATATATAATTTATGATGTACTGTATATTTACAATTGTGTCCAGTTTCTGATGATAAACTGTACTTATAGGCACAGGTTTCACCAACGTTCAAGGTTAATTTCTTACCTAAGATTGCCCTAGGAAAGCATTATTGAGTTTAAGTAAAAAAACTGAGATAAGGAATTGTCCTTGCGTATGCTTCGGTATTTTTTGTGTTTATACATCTAGTACATTTTGTATCTGATATTTAAGGTTGTCTTTACATTAAACTCAACACTTATTACCTATTCATTACTTGCCTGAGAAAGAAACATCTATATTAATGGTCAAGTATAGTTTTGTTGATTCGGTAGTTGTGTGGCTTTAGCAAGGACAATCTTTTCCTTCCTATGTCACCTAACACATTAACTTGTTACGTTTATATGTATCACAGAAATGTAAAATAACACACACCAAAACGTTTATATATATCACAGAAATGTAAAATAACACACACCAAAACTCTATACAGCCAAAGCCATATACATCCATTACTTTTGTAAACCAAAGTTCTTGCGTTCCTTTCATCTTGTGCATATTTTCATCTATTTGTTAAATATCAAATCTGATTACTGGCCTTATAGGATTAGTTTAAATTGATCTATAACTTGTGAAGTGCCCTGTTTCTTGTTTCATTGATGTAGTTACTGTATCTTTCCGGCAGTGCGCACCACGCCTTGTAATAAGCCCACCTATATGTCTATTGCAGTTCAGTAAAAAAAAAAATATATATATATTTTTCCTGTTATAAACTCCACTCGGACATTGACACAATATATTTAAACATCAAATACAAACTGACAGAATTTTAATTTTTGTGTCCTTTATGATTGAAAACTCAAATAACATTTTGTAGTGCTAATTAACAGTGTAGATGAATTATCATTTTCAGAGCAAACTCCTTTTTCAAAATGTAAAATGATGATAATCAAAAGCAAGCGAAAATACCTATTAATATTATCTCAAATTGTATTAATGATAATGATATCAAATTCAAGGTGAACCTAAAACTGACGTTCAAGCATAAAACCACCACCAGATGGTTACATTTTTATCGGCGTTAATTTTGATTTATTCTAGGGGAAATTAATTCGGAAATCTAGTTTGCACATAAATCTCTGAAATAGGAATAAGCATGTATTGACAAACTTTAAGATATGGTTTTTATGCCGTTTTTCCTCAATGGAATATGTCTTAAATATCCAAATCCCAAATATATCAATGTCTTTTACAACACTTTTTCTACCAGCAAAGGGCGATGTAGTGGTAACATTTGACAGCGGAAACTGTTGTATGAATATTGGTTTGAACATAGATCATTATTATTCTAATTTTTAAACTGGTTTTTGTATTAAATATTGTGATCAAGATTTTGTATGTGTTCCCTTTTGTTTTGTGATTATGAATTACAGCATTATGATCATATTTTTTGGTATAATTTGTAATTTACATTTTTTATGATCTCTGTTGTATTGAAACACACATCATAATATACTTATCAAATTGTGGGTTGGATAAGCATTATTATGAAATAATTTTATGCATCGCATTATTTAGATTTATTTGAAGTTATCCGAGGTGCTATCTTAAATATGTTTACACAAACAATCAATATATTTAGCAACATACAAAATAGGACATGTATAATTTAAACAATCAAAAATACATTTCAAGCTTTGATATCTTCGATTTTATAACCAATTTCAACAGTGGCACTGTATCAAAATTTGTTGGCGAATGTCAATTTGTATTTGGATCTTGTAAACATCAGAAAGTTTTTAAGAGCCATAGAATGAACTATAAAGGGGTTCCATCATGTTGTAATTCCAGTTTCTTTATTTTAATACATAGTGGTGTCACGATTCACCGATGCATCGATGTATTGTATCGATGTGGTGCATCGATGCATCGTCTATCCTTGATTTGTATCTCGATACTTGAAAATGTGTAGTTATCTCCCTTGACCAATGTTAGCCTATGTTTTGTAGTAAAAAAACATGGCTGACAAGGCCGTTCCAGCTGCTTATAAAGCTGCCTGTTGGAGTTCTTTCAAATCAAAATTATCTGAATTCAAGAACGTTTTGTGGGACTTTAATATTCTAGAAATACCACAAACAAAACATGACATACTGTACGATGGAATATCAATATATCGCGATACATATCGCATCGTGACCCCTGTATCGCGATACGATTTATATTGCTACCCACTTTGCGATACACAGCTCTTATAATACACAATTGTACTTTTCTGTATAAGTGTTTTACATAGATCTCTTACTGTCATGCATTTCATATGATATTTAAAGCTGATGAAAACTTAAACATTTGAAAACAAAATAGAATTTTAAAAAGAAAAATTACCATAAGTGCAGTGATGTGGGATTTACTGGTGTTGCTATCAAAAATAACTACAAATGCATGCAATTAAAACGAAAGATAGATACTTTTACAGCAACTCTTAAGCTGAAAAAATCATGTTTGTAGTTTTATCGTCCCTATATAAGGGAGATAACTGAAAGTAAAAACAAAAGATGGCTCAAAAGAGGAATTCTTTTGTTCAGTTTCATCAATGTTTATGGTCTTTTATATATCTTCTAGTCAAGATAAACATCTACACAATATTTGATAACTGTGTTTAAAATACTTTTATTGCCACATTTGCAGGTCTGTTCTTGTTTATATATGGCGGGGATGACATAGGATGGCCTGGGCGTGACAGGGACATTTGTGTAAAAATATGGATTATTTCTGTAACTTTAAATGTTCACCACTTTCAATGTCTTTCATACAAACTTGATGTTGTGATTATTAGTTGAAATTGTTTTTTTCAGAACATGGTGAATAAAAATTATGAAATAAACAAATAGTTTAAATTTCTTTTAATTTATTGAAAGTGTCCTGTGTGTAGTTATGGGTATATTGCGATGCCTTATAGTGTAATCCCTCATGGACTCGTCAAAAGGAATAGGGAAAGAGAAATCATACATAGTTGAGTGGATGGATGATCATGCCTCAAGAAATCAAAAGGTTAGAGGTCAATTCTGGTTCCTTCATTGTCCTGGAATCTATCAAAAACTTTTTAGTTTTGCTTTGGCAGTTATGAAGTACATCAGGTGAGCTAAGACTGTTGCCCCTCACCTAAAAATACATTTAGTAAAGACATAACATTGTGTACTATCATATATAGACAGACATTGTGTACTATCATGTATAGACAGACATTGTGTACTATTATATATAGACGGACATTATACAATTATCAAATGGGTATGAGGGCGATAGTAATTTTGTCAGCCTGAAGCAACAACTGTTGCACGAGGGCTTTAGGCCGAGGGCAACAGTTGTTGATGAGGGGCTGACAAAATTACTATTGCCCGAATTACCCCATTTGATAACTGTTTTATTATACCTTTACGTTTTTTCTTGGCATAAAACAGACCATTAGCCTTTCGGATATCTACGTAAAATTTTCTAAGAAATAGGTTAAAATCCGTTGTCGGTATCTTGTATAATGCTTTTATAGTGTTTTGGCTATCTCTGTCCGTTAATAATGACTCGATCTCTACGTCTGTGGCGTTTTGAAATCGTGTGTGTTGATCCATGTTTGACAGTTTCGTGAGAGAAAACAAAAGGTTAAGCTACCATCTGCAACAACAAACAATCTGTGTTAATTAAGCGCTTGCATGTCGTTGTGTCTTTCAATCGTTCTGACGACGTTACAGCAGGGGTGTGACAGTTCGCCGTGTGACAGTTTGCCGTGTAACAGTTTTTTCGAACTGTCACAGGGTGTGATAGTCCTGGAAACACATGCGCAATCCTCTCGAGGCTGATAGTCAAATTATCACATTACTTTTATATAGCGAAAAAAACGTAAAGGTATAATAATGTGTATTATCATACATAGGACAGACATTGTGTACTATCATACGTAGGACAGACATTGTGTACTATCATATATAGACAGACATTGTGTACTATCATATATAGACAGACATTGTGTACTATCATATATAGGACAGACATTGTGTACTATCATATATAGACAGACATTGTGTACTATCATACATAGACAGACATTGTGTACTATCATATGTAGACATTGTGTACTATCATATGTAGACAGACATTGTGTACTATCATATATAGACAGACATTGTGTACTATCATATATAGACAGACATTGTGTACTATCATATATAGACATACATTGTGTACTATCACACATAGACAGACATTGTGTACTATCACACATAGACAGACATTGTGTACTATCATACATAGACAGACATTGTGTACTATCATATATAGGACAGACATTGTGTACTATCATATGTAGACAGACATTGTGTACTATCATATATAGACAGACATTGTGTACTATCATATATAGGACAGACACTGTGTACTATCATATGTAGACAGACATTGTGTACTATCATATGTAGACAGACATTGTGTACTATCATATATAGGACAGACATTGTGTACTATCATGTATAGGACAGACATTGTGTACTATCATATATAGGACATACATTGTGTACTATCATATATAGGACATACATTGTGTAATATCATATATAGACAGACATTGTGTACTATCATATATAGACAGACATTGTGTACTGTCATATATAGACAGACATTGTGTACTATCATATATAGACAGACATTGTGTACTATCATACATAGACATACATTGTGTACTATCATATATAGGACATACATTGTGTAATATCATACATAGACAGACATTGTGTACTATCATATATAGACAGACATTGTGTACTATCATACATAGACAGACATTGTGTACTATCATATATAGACAGACATTGTGTACTATCATACATAGACATACATTGTGTACTATCATATGTAGACAGACATTGTGTACTATCATACATAGACATACATTGTGTACTATCATATGTAGACATTGTGTACTATTATATATAGACAGACATTGTGTACTATCACACATAGACAGACATTGTGTACTATCATATATAGACAGACATTGTGTACTATCATATATAGACAGACATTGTGTACTATCATATATAGACAGACATTGTGTACTATCATATGTAGACAGACATTGTGTACTATCATACATAGGACATACATTGTGTACTATCATATATAGACAGACATTGTGTACTATCATATATAGACAGACATTGTGTACTATCATATGTAGACATTGTGTACTATTATATATAGACAGACATTGTGTACTATCATACATAGGACACACATTGTGTACTATCATGTATAGACAGACATTGTGTACTATCATATGTAGACAGACATTGTGTACTATCATATATAGGACAGACATTGTGTACTATCATATATAGACAGACATTGTGTACTATCATGTATAGACAGACATTGTGTACTATCATATATAGACAGACATTGTGTACTATCATATATAGACATTGTGTACTATCATATATAGACGGACATTGTGTACTATTATACATAGACAGACATTGTGTACTATCATACATAGACAGACATTGTGTTCTATTATACATAGACAGACATTGTGTACTATCATATGTAGACAGACATTGTGTACTTTCATACATAGACAGACATTGTGTACTATTATACATAGACAGACATTGTGTACTATTATACATAGACAGACATTGTGTACTATCATATATAGACACACATTGTGTACTATCATACATAGACATTGTGTACTATTATACATAGACAGACATTGTGTACTATCATATGTAGACAGACATTATGTACTATCATACATAGACAGACATTGTGTACTATCATATGTAGACAGACATTGTGTACTATCATACATAGGACATACATTGTGTACTATCATATATAGGACAGACATTGTGTACTATCATATATAGACAAACATTGTGTACTATCATACATAGGACAGACATTGTGTACTATCATGTATAGACAGACATTGTGTACTATCATGTATAGACAGACATTGTGTACTATCATGTATAGACAGACATTGTGTACTATCATACATAGACAGACATTGTGTACTATTATATGTAGACAGACATTGTGTACTATCATACATAGGACATACATTGTGTACTATCATATATAGGACAGACATTGTGTACTATCATATATAGACAAACATTGTGTACTATCATACATAGGACAGACATTGTGTACTATCATGTATAGACAGACATTGTGTACTATCATGTATAGACAGACATTGTGTACTATCATGTATAGACAGACATTGTGTACTATCATACATAGACAGACATTGTGTACTATTATATATAGACAGACATTGTGTACTATCATATGTAGACAAACATTGTGTACTATCATACATAGGACAGACATTGTGTACTATCATACATAGACAGACATTGTGTACTATCATGTATAGACAGACATTGTGTACTATCATATATAGACAAACATTGTGTACTATCATACATAGACAAACATTGTGTTCTATCATATATAGACAAACATTGTGTACTATCATACATAGACAGACATTGTGTACTATCATGTATAGACAGACATTGTGTACTATCATGTATAGACAGACATTGTGTACTATCATATATAGACAGACATTGTGTACTATCATACATAGACAGACATTGTGTTCTATCATATATAGACAAACATTGTGTACTATCATACATAGACAAACATTGTGTACTATCATACATAGACAGACATTGTGTACTATCATATATAGACAGACATTGTGTACTATCATACATAGACAGACATTGTGTACTATCATATATAGACAGACATTGTGTACTATCATGTATAGACATACATTGTGTACTATCATATATAGACAGACATTGTGTACTATCATATATAGACAGACATTGTGTACTATCATATGTAGACAGACATTGTGTACTATCATACATAGGACAGACATTGTGTACTATCATATATAGACAGACATTGTGTACTATCATGTATAGACAGACATTGTGTACTATCATGTATAGACAGACATTGTGTACTATCATGTATAGACAGACATTGTGTACTATCATATATAGGACAGACATTGTGTACTATCATATATAGACAGACATTGTGTACTATCATATGTAGACATTGTGTACTATCATGTATAGACAGACATTGTGTACTATCATATATAGACATTGTGTACTATCATATATAGACAGACATTGTGTACTATTATATATAGACAGACATTGTGTACTATCATACATAGACAGACATTGTGTACTATCATATATAGACAGACATTGTGTACTATCATACATAGGACAGACATTGTGTACTATTATATATAGACAGACATTGTGTACTATCATACATAGGACAGACATTGTGTACTATTATATATAGACAGACATTGTGTACTATCATACATAGGACAGACATTGTGTACTATTATATATAGACAGACATTGTGTGCTATCATATATATACAGACATTGTGTACTATCATATATAGGACAGACATTGTGTACTATCATATATAGGACATACATTGTGTAATATCATACATAGACAGACATTGTGTACTATCATATATAGACAGACATTGTGTACTATCATATATAGACATTGTGTACTATTATACATAGACAGACATTGTGTACTATCATATATAGGACAGACATTGTGTACTATCATATATAGGACAGACATTGTGTACTATCATATATAGGACAGACATTGTGTACTATCATATATAGGACACACATTGTGTACTATCATATATAGACAGACATTATGTACTATCATACATAGACAGACATTGTGTACTATCACACATAGACAGACATTGTGTACTATCATACATAGACAGACATTGTGTACTATCATACATAGACAGACATTGTGTACTATCATATATAGGACAGACATTGTGTACTATCATATGTAGACAGACATTGTGTACTATCATATATAGACAGACATTGTGTACTATCATATATAGGACAGACACTGTGTACTATCATATGTAGACAGACATTGTGTACTATCATATGTAGACAGACATTGTGTACTATCATATATAGGACAGACATTGTGTACTATCATGTATAGGACAGACATTGTGTACTATCATATATAGGACATACATTGTGTACTATCATATATAGGACATACATTGTGTAATATCATATATAGACAGACATTGTGTACTATCATATATAGACAGACATTGTGTACTGTCATATATAGACAGACATTGTGTACTATCATATATAGACAGACATTGTGTACTATCATACATAGACATACATTGTGTACTATCATATATAGGACATACATTGTGTAATATCATACATAGACAGACATTGTGTACTATCATATATAGACAGACATTGTGTACTATCATACATAGACAGACATTGTGTACTATCATATATAGACAGACATTGTGTACTATCATACATAGACATACATTGTGTACTATCATATGTAGACAGACATTGTGTACTATCATACATAGACATACATTGTGTACTATCATACATAGACAGACATTGTGTACTATCATGTATAGACAGACATTGTGTACTATCATGTATAGACAGACATTGTGTACTATCATATATAGACAGACATTGTGTACTATCATACATAGACAGACATTGTGTTCTATCATATATAGACAAACATTGTGTACTATCATACATAGACAAACATTGTGTACTATCATACATAGACAGACATTGTGTACTATCATATATAGACAGACATTGTGTACTATCATACATAGACAGACATTGTGTACTATCATATATAGACAGACATTGTGTACTATCATGTATAGACATACATTGTGTACTATCATATATAGACAGACATTGTGTACTATCATATATAGACAGACATTGTGTACTATCATATGTAGACAGACATTGTGTACTATCATACATAGGACAGACATTGTGTACTATCATATATAGACAGACATTGTGTACTATCATGTATAGACAGACATTGTGTACTGTCATGTATAGACAGACATTGTGTACTATCATGTATAGACAGACATTGTGTACTATCATATATAGGACAGACATTGTGTACTATCATATATAGACAGACATTGTGTACTATCATATGTAGACATTGTGTACTATCATATATAGACAGACATTGTGTACTATCATATATAGACATTGTGTACTATCATATATAGACAGACATTGTGTACTATTATATATAGACAGACATTGTGTACTATCATACATAGACAGACATTGTGTACTATCATATATAGACAGACATTGTGTACTATCATACATAGGACAGACATTGTGTACTATTATATATAGACAGACATTGTGTACTATCATACATAGGACAGACATTGTGTACTATTATATATAGACAGACATTGTGTACTATCATACATAGGACAGACATTGTGTACTATTATATATAGACAGACATTGTGTACTATCATATATAGGACAGACATTGTGTACTATCATATATAGGACAGACATTGTGTACTATCATATATAGGACATACATTGTGTAATATCATACATAGACAGACATTGTGTACTATCATATATAGACAGACATTGTGTACTATCATATATAGACATTGTGTACTATTATACATAGACAGACATTGTGTACTATCATATATAGGACAGACATTGTGTACTATCATATATAGGACAGACATTGTGTACTATCATATATAGGACAGACATTGTGTACTATCATATATAGGACACACATTGTGTACTATCATATATAGACAGACATTATGTACTATCATACATAGACAGACATTGTGTACTATCACACATAGACAGACATTGTGTACTATCATACATAGACAGACATTGTGTACTATCATACATAGACAGACATTGTGTACTATCATATATAGGACAGACATTGTGTACTATCATATGTAGACAGACATTGTGTACTATCATATATAGACAGACATTGTGTACTATCATATATAGGACAGACACTGTGTACTATCATATGTAGACAGACATTGTGTACTATCATATGTAGACAGACATTGTGTACTATCATATATAGGACAGACATTGTGTACTATCATGTATAGGACAGACATTGTGTACTATCATATATAGGACATACATTGTGTACTATCATATATAGGACATACATTGTGTAATATCATATATAGACAGACATTGTGTACTATCATATATAGACAGACATTGTGTACTGTCATATATAGACAGACATTGTGTACTATCATATATAGACATACATTGTGTACTATCATACATAGACATACATTGTGTACTATCATATATAGGACATACATTGTGTAATATCATACATAGACAGACATTGTGTACTATCATATATAGACAGACATTGTGTACTATCATACATAGACAGACATTGTGTACTATCATATATAGACAGACATTGTGTACTATCATACATAGACATACATTGTGTACTATCATATGTAGACAGACATTGTGTACTATCATACATAGACATACATTGTGTACTATCATACATAGACAGACATTGTGTACTATCATATGTAGACAGACATTGTGTACTATCATATATAGGACATACATTGTGTACTATCATATGTAGACATTGTGTACTATCATATATAGACAGACATTGTGTACTCTCATATATAGACAGACATTGTGTACTATCATATATAGGACAGACATTGTGTACTATCATACGTAGGACAGACATTGTGTACTATCATACATAGGACACACATTGTGTACTATCATATATAGACAGACATTGTGTACTATCATATATAGACAGACATTGTGTACTATTATACATAGGCAGACATTGTGTACTATCATATGTAGGACAGACATTGTGTACTATTATATATAGACAGACATTGTGTACTATCATACATAGACAGACATTGTGTACTATCATATATAGACAGACATTGTGTACTATCATATATAGACAGACATTGTGTACTATTATATATAGACAGACATTGTGTACTATCATACATAGACAGACATTGTGTACTATCATACATAGACAGACATTGTGTACTATCATACATAGACAGACATTGTGTACTATCATATATAGACAGACATTGTGTACTATCATATATAGACATTGTGTACTATCATATACAGACATTGTGTACTATCATATATAGACAGACATTGTGAACTATCATATATAGACAGACATTGTGAACTATCATATATAGACAGACATTGTGTACTATTATATATAGACAGACATTGTGTATTATCATATGTAGACATTGTGTACTATCATATATAGACAGACATTGTGTACTATGATATATAGACAGACATTGTGTACTATCATATATAGGACAGACATTGTGTACGATCATATATAGACACACATTGTGTACTATCATACATAGACACACATTGTGTACTATCATACATAGGACAGACATTGTGTACTATCATATATAGGACATACATTGTGTACTATCATATATAGGACATACATTGTGTACTATCATATATAGACAGACATTGTGTATTATCATACATAGACAGACATTGTGTACTATCATATATAGACAGACATTGTGTACTATCATACATAGACAGACATTGTGTACTATCATATGTAGACAGACATTGTGTACTATCATATATAGGACATACATTGTGTACTATCATATGTAGACATTGTGTACTATCATATATAGACAGACATTGTGTACTCTCATATATAGACAGACATTGTGTACTATCATATATAGGACAGACATTGTGTACTATCATACGTAGGACAGACATTGTGTACTATCATACATAGGACACACATTGTGTACTATCATATATAGACAGACATTGTGTACTATCATATATAGACAGACATTGTGTACTATTATACATAGGCAGACATTGTGTACTATCATATGTAGGACAGACATTGTGTACTATCATATATAGGACATACATTGTGTACTATCATAAATAGACAGACATTGTGTACTCTATCATACATAGACAGACATTGTGTACTATTATACATAGACAGACATTGTGTACTATCATATATAGACAGACATTGTGTACTATCATATATAGACAGACATTGTGTACTATCATATATAGACAGACATTGTGTACTATCATACATAGGACAGACATTGTGTACTATCATATATAGACAGACATTGTGTACTATCATACATAGGACAGACATTGTGTACTATCATACATAGGACAGACATTGTGTACTATCATACATAGGACAGACATTGTGTACTATCATACATAGGACAGACATTGTGTACTATCATACATAGGACAGACATTGTGTACTATCATACATAGGACAGACATTGTGTACTATCATATATAGGAGAGACATTGTGTACTATCATACATAGGACAGACATTGTGTACTATCATACATAGGACAGACATTGTGTACTATCATACATAGGACAGACATTGTGTACTATTATACATAGACAGACATTGTGTACTATCATATATAGGACAGACATTGTGTACTATCATACATAGGACAGACATTGTGTACTATCATACGTAGGACAGACATTGTGTACTATCATACATAGACAGACACTGTGTACTATCATATGTAGACAGACACTGTGTACTATTATACATAGACAGACATTGTGTACTATCATATATAGGACAGACATTGTGTACTATCATACATAGGACAGACATTGTGTACTATCATATGTAGACAGACATTGTGTACTATCATATATAGACAGACATTGTGTACTTTCATATATAGACAGACATTGTGTACTATTATATATAGACAGACATTGTGTACTATTATATGTAGACAGACATTGTGTACTATCATATATAGACAGACATTGTGTACTATCACACATAGTACAGACATTGTGTACTATCATATATAGACAGACATTGTGTACTATCATATATAGACAGACATTGTGTACTATCATACATAGACAGACATTGTGTACTATCATATATAGACAGACATTGTGTACTATCATATATAGACATACATTGTGTACTATCACACATAGGACAGACATTGTGTACTATCATATAGACAGACATTGTGTACTATCATATATAGACAGACATTGTGTACTATCATGTATAGACAGACATTGTGTACTATCATACATAGACAGACATTGTGTACTATCATATATAGACATTGTGTACTATCATATACAGACATTGTGTACTATCATATGTAGACAGACATTGTGTACTATCATACATAGACAGACATTGTGTACTATCATATATAGACATTGTGTACTATCATATATAGACAGACATTGTGTACTATCATATATAGACAGACATTGTGTACTATCATATATAGACATTATGTACTATCATACATAGGACAGACATTGTGTGCTATCATATATAGGACAGACATTGTGTACTATCATGTATAGACAGACATTGTGTACTATCATATATAGACAGACATTGTGTACTATCATATATAGACAGACATTGTGTATTATCATATGTAGACATTGTGTACTATTATATATAGACAGACATTGTGTATTATCATATACAGACATTGTGTACTATCATACATATATAGACATTGTGTTCTATCATATATAGACAGACATTGTGTACTATCATACATAGACAGACATAGTGTACTATCATATATAGACAGACATTGTGTACTATCATATATAGACAGACATTGTGTACTATCATATATAGACAGACATTGTGTACTATCATATATAGACATTGTGTACTATCATATATAGACAGACATTGTGTACTATCATATATAGACAGACATTGTGTACTATCATATATAGACATTGTGTACTATCATACATAGGACAGACATTGTGTGCTATCATATATAGGACAGACATTGTGTACTATCATGTATAGACAGACATTGTGTACTATCATATATAGACAGACATTGTGTACTATCATATATAGACAGACATTGTGTATTATCATATGTAGACATTGTGTACTATTATATATAGACAGACATTGTGTATTATCATATACAGACATTGTGTACTATCATATATAGACAGACATTGTGTATTATCATATACAGACATTGTGTACTATCATATATAGGACAGACATTGTGTACTATCATACATAGACAGACATTGTGTACTATCATATATAGACACACATTGTGTACTATCATACATAGACACACATTGTGTACTATCATGTATAGACTGACATTGTGTACTATCACACATAGTACAGACATTGTGCACTATCATACATAGACAGACATTGTGTACTATCATACATAGACAGACATTGTGTACTATCATACATAGACAGACATTGTGTACTATCATATATAGACATTGTGTACTATCATATATAGACAGACAGTGTGTACTATCATATATAGACTGACATTGTGTACTATCATACATAGGACAGACATTGTGTACTATCATATATAGACAGACATTGTGTACTATCATACATAGACAGACATTGTGTACTATCATATATAGACAGACATTGTGTACTATCATATAGACAGACATTGTGTACTATCATATATAGACAGACATTGTGTACTATCATATATAGACTGACATTGTGTACTATCATACATAGACAGACATTGTGTACTATCATATATAGACAGACATTGTGTACTATCATATATAGACAGACATTGTGTACTATCATATATAGACTGACATTGTGTACTATCATACATAGACAGACATTGTGTACTATCATATATAGGACAGACATTGTGAACTATTATATATAGACAGACATTGTGTACTATCATATATAGACAGACATTGTGTACTATCATACATAGACAGACATTGTGTACTATCATATATAGACAGACAGTGTGTACTATTATATATAGACTGACATTGTGTACTATCATACATAGGACAGACATTGTGTACTATCATACATAGACAGACATTGTGTACTATCATATATAGACAGACATTGTGTACTATCACACATAGTACAGACATTGTGCACTATCATACAAAGACAGACATTGTGTACTATCATACATAGACATTGTGTACTATCATACATAGTACAGACATTGTGCACTATCATACATAGACAGATATTGTGTACTATCATACATAGACATTGTGTACTATCATACATAGACACACATTGTGTGCTATCATATATAGACAGACATTGTGTACTATCATATATAAACACACATTGTGTACTATCATACAAAGACAGACATTGTGTACTATTATATATAGACAGACATTGTGTACTATCATATATAGACAGACATTGTGTACTATCATACATAGACAGACATTGTGTACTATCATATATAGGACAGACATTGTGTGCTATCATATATAGGACAGACATTGTGTACTATCATATATAGACAGACATTGTGTACTATCACACATAGACAGACATTGTGTACTATCATACATAGACAGACATTGTGTGCTATCATACATAGTACAGACATTGTGTACTATCATACATAGGCAGACATTGTGTACTATCATATATAGGACAGACATTGTGTACTATCACACATAGTACAGACATTGTGTACTATCATACATAGACACACATTGTGTACTATCATATATAGACAGACATTGTGTACTATCATACATAGACAGACATTGTGTACTATCACACATAGGACAGCCATTGTGTACTATCATACATAGACAGACATTGTGTACTATCATATATAGGACAGACATTGTGTAATATCATACATAGGACAGACATTGTGTACTATCATATATAGACAGACATTGTGTACTATCACACATAGTACAGACATTGTGCACTATCATATATAGACAGACATTGTGTACTATCATATATAGACAGACATTGTGTACTATCATATATAGACATACATTGTGTACTATCATACATAGACAGACATTGTGTACTATCATATGTAGACAGACATTGTGTACTATCATGTATAGACATACATTGTGTACTATCATATATAGACAGACATTGTGTACTATCATACATAGACAGACATTGTGTACTATCATATGTAGACATTGTGTACTATCATACATAGACAGACATTGTGTACTATCACACATAGTACAGACATTGTGTACTATCATATATAGACAGACATTGTGTACTATCATATATAGACAGACATTGTGTACTATCATATATAGACATACATTGTGTACTATCATACAAAGACAGACATTGTGTACTATCATATGTAGACAGACATTGTGTACTATCATGTATAGACAGACATTGTGTACTATCATATGTAGACATTGTGTACTATCATACATAGACAGACATTGCGTACTATCATACATAGACAGACATTGTGTACTATCATACATAGACAGACATTGTGTACTATCATATATAGACAGACATTGTGTACTATCATATATAGACAGACATTGTGTACTGTCATATATAGACAGACATTGTGTACTATCATATGTAGACAGACATTGTGTACTATCATACATAGGATAGACATTGTGTACTATCTAAATAGACAGACATTGTGTACTATCATATATAGACAGACATTGTGTACTATCACACATAGTACAGACATTGTGTACTATCACACATAGTACAGACATTGTATACTATCATATATAGACATACATTGTGTACTATCATACATAGGATAGACATTGTGTACTATTATATATAGACATACATTGTGTACTATCATACATGGACAGACATTGTGTACTATCATATATAGACATACATTGTGTACTATCATACATAGGATAGACATTGTGTACTATCATATATAGACATACATTGTGTACTATCATACATAGGATAGACATTGTGTACTATCATACATGGACAGACATTGTGTACTATTATATATAGACAGACATTGTGTACTATCATACATAGACAGACATTGTGTACTATTATATATAGACAGACATAGTGTACTATCATAGATAGACAGACATTGTGTACTATCTAAATAGACAGACATTGTGTACTATCATATATAGACAGACATTGTGTACTATCATACATAGACAGACATTGTGTACTATCATACATAGACAGACATAGTGTACTATCATATATAGACAGACATTGTGTACTATCATACATAGTACAGACATTGTGTACTATCATATATAGACATTGTGTTCTATCATACATAGACAGACAGTGTGTACTATCATATATAGACATTGTGTTCTCTATCAAACATAACCCGTCGTGATTTTTAAAGTTGTGGCTTACACATATACACACGTTGGCGACAGCTGTTTATTTGTGCTGTGTGTATATATACATAACTTGTATGTTTAATGCACAGAGATTGTTAATGCACAGTCGAGAGACGATGCTGAAACTTGATACAGTTTTTTTCCTGTAACACGGATGACTTTGCAGTTTATCGATTAGTTAGGAACGCGACAAACTGACAGTTTAGCATTAAGTATAGACAGACACATACAACTTACCTGTGTAAAACAAAACCTGTCTAAAGACGACAAAATTTTGTATTATAACGGTTTTGTAAGAGGATGTGCCTGATATTGGATATTTAGATGAATCTTTTTATGATGATATCAAAATGCTCAGGTGATATAGGAATGTACGGGATACACGTGGACTAGCGGATAAACAGATGACGTCACCCCTTTGGACCTAGAGGACCTACACGTGTACATTACAGGTAAATACATCCCTTTATCTATTTTAACGATTTTATTTTAATGTTCTAGCGGTGTATTTTATTAATGAACACACCACAACATACTGCAATCTTTCGTGAATTGAATTTTGTGAGAAGGGTCATACGATTATACATAATGTAGGTTCTGATTGTCCTAGCTATCATAGAAATACTAACCATAGAGGTACCTACTAAACATTTGGTAGAATTAAACGTCAAATGTCGTAAAACTAATTGAACTTAATTAACCGCGAGTTAAATAAGTACTCCTGGAGCAACTTATGAAATATCTAATATAAAGCTTCGTCTTGCTGCAATAAAAATCAAAAGCATGCACTTGTGGGGCCAGTCACCCGGCTTTGATTTTCTATATTCTGATTCTTCACACGTACTATAAAGTCACGCGCATGTAATTTAAATTTGCGTGCAAAAGTGATGACTCCCTCAGCAATAGTGGAATTTAAAATTGCCCTGTCATATGGCAGACAATATTTCTGAAAAAACGTTGTTTTTATGATTGTTTTGTTGAATAAAAAGATTATGATGCTTATTTGATTATAATTAAATTTCATTTAAAATAAGTTTTGCCGTATGAAAAATAAATCGTTATTCACGTTTTAGATAGAAGATATATGGTCTCATATAACTTGTCTGCTGTTCATATTTTCCGAGCCATTGAAATCCAGACAGGTAATATGAAACTATATTACCTGCCTGAAACCTTAATATCTAATAGTAAGATATATCAAAACATATACAATAACATCTGTATATGTTAATAAGACATGTTTTGATATATATATATATATATCTACACGGGATCAGCTTTGCTCCATGTAGATTTCTATGTAAACGTTCAATTATAGATTATAATTTACACCAGATAAAGAGCTCATTATTTTTATCACGTAACACCATATATAATATACATCATCGGTGATTATGAATATGTACTTATTAATTAACGATGAAATTTCCCGGATGTATTTTACAATACACGGAAAAAAACCACTCGTGACGACCAAAGTCTACATTGGAGTGTTTTAAGTTCTGTCGTGAACATGCACTTAGCTGATGTGTCTCCCGATAAGTCAGGTCTCGAATGATGAAAAATCTAAATAAAACTGCAATCTAGCAAGCAAATCTCTAACATGGTACACTCCTCTCCTTTCTGAGAATATATATAAACGGATATATACGGACATACACACGGAAATACACACTACAAGGAAGGCCGTGCGTTGAATATCAATTATTTTGTAAACAGGTAAAAAGCTGAAACATATCTCATATATCCTCTACTCCATGACTTGTGTTGTATCGTCGTCAACGTCTTAGCACGGTCTTCTTTATTTATTATCCCATTTAAAAAAACAAGTAGACATAGCCCTAATTCCATCACCGTTCCTTAAAATGGGAAAGCATAATTGGATTTAATCGGGAAATCTTAAATATGGAAATTTCGTAATTTTTTTTGTTTTCTATACATGCTTTTAACAATTTGAAGTTGAATTCCTTTAGTTCAGCTATGTTGATAAACCAGATGTACAAGCTGTTTTCTCTCTTCCTCCGCGATGCCGTATACATCTCCTTAGGCATCAATACATTGGCCGGTGAAATGTTAATATTGATACCGACCCCAGGTCGAGTTAGTTTGCCGTAAGGTTACATATTGTGCGGTCTCCGAGTCGTCACTACGTCCACACCTTACGACTATCACCACATAAACCTGTGATGGAGTGATACCGACAATGGTCACTATACACAGGTGTTACAGGTGTGTGGAATCATTCATCACCCTAAAACGAGACGTCAATATCTGTTTATTTATTTTAACTAATTAAATCAATTTATTTTTTTATTTGCTATTTTGGACTATTTCAATGTATTCGGTCATTCGTAGTGTAAAATATTATTTTGTCCCTAAATGCCAGATATGTCTGTAAGGGAATCTATTGGCAGCTGGCGGGCGAAAACGTCCATATACATTAGTCATTATAATCTCATTAACTGTATTGCTGCTAATGGTCTTGTGTGAAGTATCTATACATACAGTTACAGGTAGGTATAATTGCGAACCTCAGCTGATAATAGACTCACAGGTAACGTCGAGCATAAATTGGAATAATCAATAATATTATTTGTCCTCCTTAAAACAAGTTATGTATATTATGAAAGTGCTGTATATCTACAAACGAACACTACACGAATAATGATTGTATATAATATTGTAAATATGTTTTCTCTATGCATTATGTTATGAAAAGAGAAATAAACCAATTTGAATTTGAAAGCATGCTTAATTACACTATAACATATATATTACCATTACTGTCCAAATAATATATATATCTACGTTAGTATTCGACTACCTCACTATGAAACAAAATCGCTTTAAAATAATTCGAAACAGATGTACATATGAATGTGATATATGGTTAGTCTGTGTATTATACCTAAGCCATATTGAAATAGTAAAAACGGATGTCCATACCACTATATACATATATATATAGACTATCATTTGGAAAATCGTGCCAAGCCCCTGTGGTCCATACCCTGTCTACAATACTCCCCGACGACCATCTGTCAGAAATCGTCCGTCTGTCCGTCCGTCATCCAGAAATTGAAGACATATAATTATGTAATTAGGGCATACAAAATAAATCTACCTCGATCGCAACATCTCTGACAACCCGTCAAGGAGTTGAACGATTCCTGACCTTGGCGGTTGTCCATTTCTTGGTGAGTCACTCGCCCCGTGGACAGCTGCGGTCTTTTTAATCGGGTCATTTAGTGGTGGCGGCTACAGTATACGGGATACCCGTCGAATACGATCCATACCAAATGGAGTAGTGTCATGACCAAGGACACAATTACGACAGCAGAGTCCGAGCCTTGAAAAACTGACCGTTTGATGGTTGGAACTATTGTATATTCGATATAAGAATGAAAAAACAACAAGTGTGAATATTGTATCATAAGAGGTTAAAATTTCAGGAAAATATATAAAGTTTGTCATACAACACCTAAGTGAGGATGTCACCTACCGCGCAATAAACCATCTAAATAAGAAAGCAGGTAGTCATAAACATTATGAATATTACTGATATGGAAAATGACTTGCAGTGGCTTTTATGATACTACAATATAATATATATATATTACAATATCAGAACCCCCTGATTATATACGTATCTGGTAAGGCGTTAATGGACACTCCGATACTGAACTGTGGCGAGACTTTATCATAAACTCTACACCTTTTATAAATGTGCTTGTTCCTCTTCTGTTTCATCATACATATGTGCCGTGTTCAAATCGAAGGTTTGTGTAACCCATTTTTCTGGTTTTGGCAGTGGCCACAATAGTCTTGTTAATTGGTCTCTGGTTTCTAAACAAATTTGACCAATCACACTGCTGTGATAATGTTGTACTCCTGAGAGCTGTATGTTCCACGATAGGATTACGAAGGCTCTTCAGTGTACACCTGAATACTGACTCCATATCTCTGTTTGTGTGACCACAATTATACACACGACTGATTCGACCTTTGTCAATGGATATTCAAGGGTGCAGAAGAGAGATATTCAAAGGTTCAATAAAAAGATACACAAGGGCCCAAAGAGATATTCAGGTGTACAGAAAGAGATAGTTTGTATTCAAGGGTGCAGGAAGAGATATTCAAGAATATGGCAAAGAGAAATTAAAGGGTGAAGAAAGAGATATACAGATGTACAAAAAGAGCTTTTCAAGAGTGTGGCAAAGAGATATTCTAGGGTGAAGAAAGAGATATTGAAGGGTTCAGCAACGATAAATTCAAGAGAGAGAAGATATGTACAGAGAAATAGCAAAACATACGCATCATATAACCGTATTAGTCTGTGTATATATAAATCTAGCACATGCAAGCCTAGCTGTCTATATTAATAACCGAATAAGTCCGATAATACAATATTATCACGACGTGATAAACCGCTATGGAAATGCTATCAATGACACCATCCTCTTCACTGATCATGCCAAAATATCGAACAATCACGTGTACAGCACGTGTACATGATGGTGTCTAATTACCGTCCGTGATCTGGTCAGACGCCCATTTTAGACCCTTGTGCGAGTTGTTTGAATCTTAACCCCACATAATATGTTGTACCAGCGAGAGCACTGTCTCTAAAAGTAATCAATTTACCCAAATAACGGAAGCGTCCGTATGATTAGGCTAGGGAAATAACAGCCCCCTCGGACACACGTGAGATGGGATCGAATCACACTGGAAACCTCCACGCTGTCCGACAACACCGTCTATTAAGTGACCTTGCTAGAAGCATGAGTAAACCGGTAACCCTGACATCAATTCCCGCTACTCGTTGTTCCAGAGAATTGGGCGCCGATTTTGGTAACGTGTTTCGATTGTTTGTTGGGACTATGTAAGTTATAGATGACTTTGACTTGTAAGCCTGCGTACACGAGATTGGTCTAGCAGTGTCATACCACACGGATCTATTGGTACTACAGACTTGGATTCTGGCATCACACTGCATGTAAGTGTTATAAAAACTTCCTTCCTTGTTGCGGTATTTTAATTCTAGTCACACTTTTTGAATGTATTGATACGGTTTTTAATGGTTCCACGGCACCGTCCATCAATGACGCTTCCAACCTTCCACCGTTATCCACTGGATGTAGGGAACCTTCCCTCTCCTAAATTATCCCGGTGTACTGTATACATCTGAAGGTCACTTTTTCATTACCGAGGTCTAACTTGTATATCAGTTACTCAGCGATGTATTTCAATTCATTGGTGTGGAACGGCGCACAAATGCTATGAAGCTGTCAACTGATTATTCTATTTGGATTTAAAGCTAATAATAACATTTCTTGTTTAATGGTTTCTGCATTTTTTTCTTTACATGTAGGGTAAACGTCTCAGTAACTTTCTTCAAAGGGGCTAACGATTTCGGGGAACACCGACTGGTATGTCATTTTGTGTTGTCGCGAGATATAAAATGCTGACTCGGATTTTCACATTAACTTTTCACAATTTTGTCATCTGTAGCCACGCATTTGATCTGATCAGATTTGTATTGGGCGTATGATTTTCATATTTTATATTTCAAAATATTTGCATGTCGCACAGTTACTGCTGTCTGCGGGACTATCTTATTTCTCATCAATTAAATACCATGTACACGTAGTTTCACTTACGGAGTTTTACCATCGGTGTTTTAAATAGCGAGAGTCGGGGTGTTCTACAGGATTTTCCTCATTCTACGTTTGTCGTCATGATGACACAATTTCCATTAGTCAAGGTGTTCTACCAGAGAGGCTCCATTCTATGATGACACAATTTCCATTAGTCAAGGTGTTCTACCAGAGAGGCTCCATCCTACGTTTGTCGTCATGATGACACAAATTCCATTAGTCAAGGTGTTCTACAGAGAGGCTCCATTCTACGTTTGTCGTCATGATGACACAATTTCAATTAGTCAAGGTGTTCTACCAGAGAGGCTCCATTCTACGTTTGTCGTCATGATGACACAATTGCCATTAGTCAAGGTGTTCTACCAGAGAGGCTCCATTCTACGTTTGTCGTCATGATGAAACAATTTCCATTAGTCAAGGTGTTCTACCAGAGAGACTCCATTCAACGTTTGTCGTCATGATGACACAATTTCCATTAGTCAAGGTGTTCTACAGAGAGGCTCCATTCTACGTTTGTCGTCATGATGAAACAATTTCCATTAGTCAAGGTGTTCTACCAGAGAGGCTCCATTCTACGTTTGTCGTCATGATGACACAATTGCCATTAGTCAAGGTGTTCTACCAGAGAGGCTCCATTCTACGTTTGTCGTCATGATGACACAATTTCCATTAGTCAAGGTGTTCTACCAGAGAGACTCCATTCTACGTTTGTCGTCATGGTGACACGATTTCCACTCGTCAGGACGTTCTACAGGATTTTCTTCATTCTATGTTGGTCGTTTATTAAGCTGTAGGTACATTCATTGTAGATGTATGTGTTAAACACACATCGACTCATCCGGATAAATATGTCAGTATCGGGGTTTAGTAAACTTTCCATTAGAATAATAAACGTGTTTCCGTGAAAAGTTTTCTGGCTGAAAATTATGGATGACCCTTAATCAAAAGAAGCCACCAAAACAACATCAAAACTGAAGTACAGTCTAACCCACTCATATTGAACTCGGATACATTGAAATACCACTATATAGATATTGCTGTAACGGCCTTTTAGCTTTTACCTGACCTAATTAGCTGGTAGTTTACCTGTAGTGTATCAAAATAAAATTTATTAATGAAATCATTAAAATTTCAATTTTGTAAGTGCAACCAAATAATTAGAATTATTTTATTTATTAATTTTGCTGGATAGTTGTGGATCCCTAGTTGTATGATTACGACGAGAGAGAAAATGCACAGGGAACTTTCTCAATACTAACTCGGAGAAAATACCTTCCCATATTCTGATATTCATAGAAAGTTAGAAAATTAAACACAAAAAAACACACAGTTATGACTAACAATTACTTATAACGTACTGAGGTCCGGACAACCAGCCCCTCGTGTTATATCGAAGTTGGCAACCATAATTGCCTGTGAATGCTGCAGAAACTTGTATCAGTGCTGTATATCTTCTCGGTAAACCCTATCGTCGTTATCGTAATTTTCTTGCTGTTTCCTTTATTCCTAACTTTTTGGATTTTTTGCATCAAAATGTTATTCTGCGAAGGTATCCGCTATGTTCAGCTGCTTATTCTTGAATAACGTACGGAATTATTTTGTTACTAATGTGATGATCCGAAACCAAACTTGTATGACCAACAAGCTCTCTAATATTTCGGAATTCATCTTGACCTTTCCTCTATGTAGATGTTTCGTTTGATTGCTGTCTATACTTACCTACCTTGTATAGTGATATATAGTCATGTTGTCGACAAAATGTTAAGATTCTTGAAAATAATATTAACAATCCGACGAAATAATGAAATATATTAGTTCTATTTTTAAGGTAAACGGGTCCAATGGTAACATAGCAATTATACGAATTATATAATTGTTTACAAGGAGATATTGGCTTTAGTGACCCCGGGGACTATCATTATGGAGCGATTAATGTAAACTTAGTAACAAGATTGATACTACAGAAATACACCACTGTACAGAGACACACATTCAATGACAAATGTCAAAAGTCTACCATTCTGTTATTACGTTGTAGCTTGATCTGTGACTGTGTAATTTGATAATTTACTAGATAGGCAAATATGTTAGTAGGTACAATGTAGTTAGATCCGTTACTTTACAGTTTGGTCTGTTACTAGGTAGTTTGGACTGTTACTAGGTAGTTTGATAATTTACCAGATAGGCAAATGTGTTACTAGGTAGTTAGATCCGTTACTTTACAGTTTGGTCTGTTGCTAGATAGTTTGAACTGTTACTTTACAGTTTGGTCTGTTACTAGGTAGTTTGATAATTTACCAGATAGGCAAATGTGTTACTAGGTAGTTAGATTCGTTACTTTACAGTTTGGTCTGTTACTAGGTAGTTTGGACTGTTACTAGGTAGTTTGATAATTTACCAGATAGGCAAATGTGTTACTAGGTAGTTAGATCCGTTACTTTACAGTTTGGTCTGTTGCTAGATAGTTTGAACTGTTACTTTACAGTTTGGTCTGTTACTAGGTAGTTTGATAATTTACCAGATAGGCAAATGTGTTACTAGGTAGTTAGATCCGTTACTTTGCAGTTTGGTCTGTTACTAGGTAGTTTGATCTGTTACTAGGTAGTTTGAACTGTTACTAGGTAGTTTGAACTGTTACTAGGTAGTTTGAACTGTTACTAGGTAGTTTGATCTGTTACTAGGTAGTTAGATCCGTTACTTTGCAGTTTGGTCTGTTACTAGGTAGTCTGAACTGTTACTAGGTAGTTTGAACTTTTACTAGGTAGTTTGAACTGTTACTAGGTAGTTTGATTTGTTACTAGGTAGTTTGAACTGTTACTAGGTAGTTTGATCTGTTACTAGGTAGTTTGAACTGTTACTAAGTAGTTTGAACTTTTACTAGGTAGTTTGAACTGTTACTTTACAGTTTGGTCTGTTACTAGGTAGTTTGATCTGTTACTAGGTAGTTAGATCCGTTACTATTTAATTTGATCTGCTGCTAGGTAGTTTGATCTGTTATAATATAGTTTGATCTGTAACTATGTAGTTAAATCTGTTACTAGGTTGTTTGATCTGTTACTAATAATTCTATGTAGTTTGATCTGTTATTATGTAATTTGATCTGTAACTATGTAATTAAATCTGTTACTAGGTAGTTTGATCTGTTACTTATAAGTCTATGTTATTTGATCTGTTACTATGTAGCTGAATACTACAGTTAAATCTGTCACTAGGTAGTTTAATATTTTACTTCTAAGTCTGTGTAGTTTGATCTGTTAAAAGGTAGTTAAATTTGTTATAAGATACATTTCTTGTAGTTCGATATTTTTAGATTACCTGAGACAAAGTCTCAAGTGACCTTTTCTAACCGCCTTTTGTCCGTCGTTGTGCATTTTCCGTCGGCTGTCCGTAAACAATTTACATTTTCAACCTTTTCTCCATAACCACCGAACCAAATTCAGTGAAATTTGGCAGGGAGCTTCCATGACCAAAGGACAACCAAAATTGTGAATTATATGGTCCGGACCCCAAGGGACCTGAGGGTCAAATTGACTAAAATTTCAAAAATCTTCTTCTCAACTCCCAGATATGGTAGAATCAAATACTCTTTCTAGTTAGAAAGGTCTTCAGGTCCTTTACCAAAATTGTGAATTTCATGACCCTGGGGTCTCACGTTTCCCCCTTGGGAGGGGGTAAAGTTTACTATAGTTAATAGAAGAAATCACATTTTTTAAACATTATTTGTTCCAATTGTCATTGGAAATTATACTAACTTGGTTAGAACTATCAGTATGGGATGCCTGTTGGTAAACTACATGTAAAATGGCACTGACTGACCCAAGGGGCTTATGGGCGGGGCCAAAATGGGTCAAATTAACTGAAATTTCAAGTAACTTATTCTCAAAATCCAAATGAAGTAGAATCAAATACTCTTCACAGATATAAGGGTCTTAAGGTGCTTAACCTAAAATGTGAATTTCATTAGCCTTGGGTCTCGCGTTTGCCCCTGGGAGGGGGTAAACTTTACTATAGTTTATATAGGAAAATCACATTTTGACTATCATTTGTTTAATTTCTATTGGAATTCATTCTAACTTTGTTAACATTATCGGCATTAGATGACAGCTTGATGCGTGCACATGTTGGCCCTGACTGACCCTCTGGGCTGATGCGCGGAGCAAAAAACGAGCAATTAAAATTAAGTACATGTATTTCAAAACTCAGGTGACCGTTAAGGCCCATGGGCCTCTTGTTTCCCCTTGATTACCACACTTTTGGCGAGTCAGAACGACGAAGAACATTCGGTTTTACACATTTTGATAATCAGAATATATCAATACGTTTGATAACCTTAACTATCAAATGCTGTTGAATACCTGTATATACTACTCAAGGACAGCATTTAACCTGTATGTACATTGAGCGTGTGACACAGACACCAGGCTCAATAATCTTAGATATCTTGCATTTCTATCACTATTCGCTATTGGTCGCCTGAAATCGCTTGTATGTTAATTCGTGAATGATTTGAATACAATATGTAATGGTCATTTTGCAGCCAATTTTCCCCACAACCTGTACATGTGCGGTATGTACTCGATGCACCGAAAAATCAATTAACAGGTTGACATGCCTATGCACAAATAGAATCTCCTACTTTCAATATTCCAAGAAAAGGTCTACGCGATAAGTCATTATTATCGGACTATGTATACTGTCTTTTTTTTTCTTAATTCTCTTTATGCAGCTTTGGGTCCTCCTGTTGAGTATGGTCTTTACATTTGTACAGTCGAGTACATTGTTTAGTTTAGCTTGACCATTTAGGGAACACATCAAACTTTCTACTAAAGATAGAGTCAGGCACCTGTGATACCGGTCACTATTTATTTTCCCGGTATTACTAAGTGATATCAACCGACGAAGGAAAGTAAAATAAACCAGTATTTGTACACTGTACTAAAATCACAATCTCATAAAAATCACCTGATACATATTGCTTCTTTGATTACGTCATTGCGCGTGCGTTGTACACGAAGCCGTGTAACAGATGATTTTAATCAGATTGTTGACTTTAGCGCCTCAATGTTGGCACAGAACGCGCTTATGGTAATAGCATTACAATTTAGTGTTGACAATGACACCGCATGAAACTGTAAATGACATTTTTCACGTTACCATTATGACGTCACAGAGACGTAATGCGACAGTACAACATCAAAATGGTGGTCCATCTCAAGTACGAATTATCTTACCCCGTCTCCTACATCATAAGAGGCACTCGCCTTGTCTGTCGACACACCTGATTGAATATTAGATGTATTGTTAACAGACAAGGTGAGTACCTGTGGTTATACCGCCACATGGGTAATTTACATGTAATATGTTCAAATGAAAACAGAATCTTCATAAAAAACACATGTATCGGAACACTGTAATTAATTTTAAGTCTTTAACTGTTTTACTGTGGTATTCATAGTTGATATAAATGACTTTTCAGATAAACATGGTATCGCTCACTTCAAGACAGTTAAATCCTGAAATATATAGATATATGTATCTAAATGTATTTAACACTTTCGACGTACATGTAGATCCACATACATTTTGTACCAATCACTATATTCCAGATTCGTAACGTCGATTTCTGTTAATTGTTCATGAGTAAATAATCTCATTAACATTCACATTGTGCGGAGCTCACGATTGTGTTGTTTTGTTTTTAGCTCACCTGGCCCGAAGGGCCGGTGAGCTTATGCCATGGTGCAGCGTCCGTCGTCCGGCGTCCGTCGTCCGTCAACTTTTTCTTTAAATTGCTACTAGTCCTAAAGTATTGAATGAATTTTCACAAAATTTTGTCAGGAACATCCTTGGGGGAAGGGGAACAGAGTTTGTATACATTTTTACTCTGAACCCCCAGGGGCCTGAGGGGCGAGGCCAAATAGGGGAAATAGGGTTATTCCTTTAAATCGCTACTAGTCATAAAGTTATGAATGAATTTGAACCAAATTTGGTCAGGAACATCCTTGGGGGAAGGGGAACAGAGTTTGTATACATTTTTACTCTGAACCCCCAGGGGCCTGAGGGGCGGGGCCAAATAGGGGAAATAGGGTTAATCCTTTAAATCGCTACTAGTCATAAAGTTATGAATGAATTTGAACCAAATTTGGTCAGGAATATCCTTGGCAGAAGGGGAACAGAGTTTGTATACATTTTTACTCTGAACCCCCAGGGGCCTGAGGGGCGGGGCCAAATAGGGGAAATAGGGTTACTCCTTTAAATCGCTACTAGTCATAAAGTTATGAATGAATTTGAACTAGATTTAGTCAGGAATATTCTTGGCAGAAGGGGAACAGAGTTTGTATAAATTTTTACTCTGAACCCCCAGGGGCCTGAGGGGCGGGGCCAAATAGGGGAAATAGGGTTAATCCTTTAAATCGCTACTAGTCATAAAGTTATGAATGAATTTGAACAAAATTTGGTCAGGAACATCCTTGGCAGAAGGGGAACAGAGTTTGTATAAATTTTTACTCTGAACCCGCAGGGGCCTGAGGGGCGGGGCCAAATAGGGGAAATAGAGTTATTCCTTTAAATCGTTACTAGTCATAAAGTTATGAATGAATTTGAACCAAATTTGGTCAGTAACATCCTTGGCAGAAAGGAAACAGAGTTTGTATAAATTTTTACTTCGAACCCCCAGGGGCCTGAGGGGCAGGGCCAAATAGGGGAAATAGGGTTAATCCTTTAAATCGTTACTAGTCATAAAGTTATGAATGAATTTGAACCAAATTTGGTCAGTAACATCCTTGGCAGAAAGGAAACAGAGTTTGTATACATTTTTACTTTGAACCCCCAGGGGCCTGAGGGGCAGGGCCAAATAGGGGAAATAGGGTTAATCCTTTAAATCATTACTAGTCATAAAGTTATTAATGAATTTGAACCAGATTTGGTCAGGAACATCCTTGGAGGAAGAGGAACAGAGTTTGTTTAAATCATTATTCTCAACCCCAAGGGGCCTGAGGGGCGGGGGAAATAGGGTCACTCCTTTAAATCGCTACTACTCCTGAAGTATTGAATAGCTTTTCACCAAATTTGGTCAGGAACATCCTTGAGGAGAGGGGGAACAGAGTTTATATGAATTTTTACTCTGTACCCCTAGGGGCCTAAGGGGCGGGGCCAAGTAGGGGAAATAGAGATTAGTCTTTTAATTGCTACTAGTCATAAAGTTTTAAATGGACTTAAACCAAATATGGTCAGGAATATTCATTGGAGAAGGGGAACCGAGTTGGTATAATGTTTTACTCTGAATCTCCAGGGGACTGAGGAGTGGGGTCTGATAGGGAAAATAGGGGTTAATCCTTTAAATCGCTATTAATTATTAAGTTACGAATGGATTTTAACTAAATTTGGTCAGGAACATCCAGAGAGGAAGGGGGGGGGAAAGAGTTTGTATAAATATTGAGGGGCCTGAGGGGCTGGGCCAAATAGGGAAATAGGGGTTACTCCTTTAAATCGTTATTTTCATAAAGTTATGAATGGATTTGAACCAAATTTGGTCTGGAATATCCTTAGGGGAAGGGGGAAAGGGAGTTTATATAAATATTGACTCTGACCCCCAAGGGGCCTGAAGGGAGGGGCCAAATAGGGGAAATAGAGATTTGAGTTTTAAATGGATTTGAACCCAATTTGGTCAGAAACATCCCTGGTGATGGGGGAACAGATTTTGCATAAATGGTTACTGTGACCCTCAATCCCATAACTATGTATAGTATCGCTGGGCATTAAGGGATAAACACAATTTTTATGTAAAAATAGGCCAAAGGGTTTTCCCCACCCTAAGGGACTTAGTTTCTTTAAACACCATTATTGTGTAAAAATAATCCATATGGTCTTTCAGAGAGTACATTTTTGTATATGTATTGACAAATTGAACATGTACATTATTTTGACATTTGGTCAAATCCAACCAGGTGAGCGATACAGGCCCCATTGGCCTCTTGTTGCGTTATCCACCTCTATCAGTTAATCCGTGTCATTATGGCGTGATCGGGTGGAGCGTCACGATATCGTGCCCAGATTATAACCTTTCAGTGAAGTGATACCTAGATAGGAACCCTGAATGGCCGATCACGTAAAGGCCGTATAGCTTTTCAGGGAATTTGTGGCATATACTAGATATGTTCATGCTGTGTCAGGTCAGGTAACCCCTGTTTATATTAATTTCGATACACTTCCCGGACGGTCATCGCCATGCCCCAAAGTACCGTTTATGACAAGATGGCGGTAGGGGTCTCCAGAAGATAGAGGTCAGGACCAACACTGCTATGGGGTTGTACAGAGGGTAGACTGGTCACCAGACCCTAGGCTCTTTTTGTTTAGAATTGTCAAGCTAAATTCTAATACTAGATTATCTGCCCCTAGTTTGAAAATTAGGGTTCTAGAATCAGACATATCCTAGGGATCAAAATCATAAAGCAATTTTATTTCTAATTTTAATATTCTATATAGACAGGGGGCCCGTCTATACAGAGGGAGACAGAGGGATGTTTATATGGGGAGAGCGTATTCGAATATTACTAGATTTTGTACTGGTGTAAAGAAACAAAAGAATCACCCAAGTGTTTTGTACTTGCTTGTTTGTGTAAATAGAAATAAGTGTCAAACCTCCCTATCAGGGACTCGAAGTAAATCTTCAGTTTCAACAGTAAAAATACATAGAAACACACATTGAACTCTAATACTAGGGATATAGTTTTAAAAGTAGGGATATAGTTTTATTACTAGGGATATAGTTTTATTACTAGGGATATAGTTTTAATACAAGTACAAGGGATCTAGTTTTAAAACTAGGGATATACATGTAGTTTTAATACTAGGGATATAGTTTTAATACTAGGGATATAGTTTTATTACTAGGGATATAGTTTTAAAACAAGGGATATAGTTTTATTACTGAAGATATAGTTTTAATTATAGGGATATAGTTTAATACTAGGGATATAGTTTTGTTACTAGGGATATAGTTTTAAAACTAGGGATATAGTTTTAATACTAGTACTAGGGATACAGTTTGAATACTAGGGCTATGGTTTTAATACTAGGGATATAGTTTCAGGGCTCAACTGACTTCTATACGAGAATTGACTTACGTGAATCTTTTTAGTATGTTATCCGAAAGTGTTTTGTTGTATGAACAGCAATATATTTGTGTATAGAAATCACATGTACAGCGCACAGGGACTTGGTAGGAATTTCCAATCCACGGCCATATATATGTGTATGTATTATAGTACCTAGGGTGGCTATATCACACTGAACAACATACGAGATACCCGTCGCGTGCCATCCAGGGCAATTACAGTAAAGTGTCTTGCCCAAGGACACAGCCACGACAGCACAGACTGATACTCCGCTAAGGAACATCAAACTAAGTACCTCGAATCTTCCCCCAAGGTTAAGTGGGCCAACCCTATTGTTTTTACGGACCATGTTGGGGTCAATGTCAGTTTACCTGTACCTATAGCGGTAATACACAGGTTAGGGACACTAGTTATCATATGATATATCAAGAATTTCATGGTAGTGTACATATAAATATAATATCAATATACGTGTCAACTACATGTGTATCTATAATTAACATATACTTCACTACTTTGTCAATACACCTACACGTATAAACAAGGAAAAACTATCATCAAAGGTTAACAGCTGGTTACAAAGGTTAATTACAATTTTAAAAAGGCTAATTACTAGTAAAAAAGATTAATAACTACATGTAGTAAATAAGGTTAACAGCTGGTTACAAAGGGTAATTAGTAAAAAAAATGTTAATAGCTGGTTACAAAGGTTAACTACTATTAAAAAAGTTAACAGCTGGTTACAAAGGTTAAGTACTAGTAGAAAAAGGTTAATAACTACTTACGAAGTCTAATTACTAGTAAAAATGTTAATTACTAGTGAAAAGGTTAGCAGCTGGTTTCAAAGATTAATTAACAGTAAAAAGGGCATATAGCTGGTTACAAAGGTTAATTACCAGTAAAAAAAGGTTAACAGCTGGTTACAAAGGTTACTTACAAGTTTAAAAGGTTAAAAGCTGGTTACAAAGGTTAATTATCTTTTTAAAAAAGGTTAATAGCTATTTACAAAGTCTAATTACTAGTAAAAAATGTTAATTACTAGTAAAAAGGTTAATAATTATTACTAGTAAGTTACAAAGGTTAATAGCTAGTAAAAGTCTGAATATACACCAACATTTCCCGCAAATTTGTTTTACGATTTCATGCAGCTTTCATATTTTTCCCTGTGCCATTTTTTATGGATCGAGGTGTCAGACATGATAATCTAAGCTGGTCGTGAACTGTCATACATTGAACAGAGAATGAATTATACACACCCTGACTGATTCTAGCTACCCCTGTTGTGACACCGCGTGTTATCTTCGGGACAGTACATTGTCCGACCAAAATAAACTGATTTTCGATTTCCAAGCCTAACGTGAATTACATGGATGATAAGTAGTTAACTATGCGTAAAATGAATGAGGAAGTATTTCCCCGTCAATCTGTGCGATCATGTTTCCTGTCACAGCGATGTAATCAAAATGTGGCTGTCGATTTACTAACTTTGATTATATCATGACCGTACAGCCAGACGATTGCTATATTATGTGGCTAATTTCTGTTGCTGGGGCGAGTTTGTGTGACTGGGGCGAGTTTGAGTGGTTGGGGCGAATTTGTGTGGCTGGGGCGAGTTTTTGTGACTGGGGAGGACTGGGGCTAGTTTCCTTGACTGTGTCTAGTTTCTGTTGCTGTGGTTAGTTTCTGTTGCTGTGGCTATTTCCTTGACTATGGTTAGTTTCTGTGGCTGTGGTTAGTTTCTGTGGCTGTGGCTATTTCCTTGACTGTGTCTAGTTTCTATGGCTGTGGTTAGTTTCTGTGGCTATTTCCTTGACTGTGGTTAGTTTCTGTGGCTGTAGCTATTTCCTTGACTGTGTCTAGTTTCTGTGGCTATTTCCTTGACTGTGGTTAGTTTCTGTGGCTGTGGCTATTTCCTTGACTGTGTCTAGTTTCTGTGGCTATTTCCTTGACTGTGTCTAGTTTCTGTGGCTATTTCCTTGACTGTGTCTAGTTTCTGTTGCTATTTCCTTGACTGTGTCTAGTTTCTGTGGCTATTTCCTTGACTGTGGTTAGTTTCTGTGGCTGTGGCTATTTCCTTGACTGTGTCTAGTTTCTGTGGCTACGCATGTGGGTTAATGTTGCGTCCCGTTTTGTTGCTCATTAGTGTATTCATGTAAAATATACATTGTTGTACATTGTTGCAACTTGTACATTCCAATGACGTCACATTGTTTACAGATCCCGCGTTGTGTCTGCACTGCCTGACACGAAGGCTTCATTCTGTGTTTTTTAATGTTTTTGTTAGTTTTCTGATAATTCAATTGATCAGGTATGATTAAACAACCCCAATCAATATGAGGTGTGATTGTAATTTTAAGTTTAAACCGCATGTTGCGAAAAATACTTCAACTTTCACTTTGTCAGTGCATTCGTGATCGCAGCTTCGATCGGCTGTCATGGCAACGACGAGGACGGTGGTTTCATCACAGTGACGAATTTACAAACTTGCATGTGTACAGCCGAAAACTTCTAACTATACCTTATGTCTTTGGAAATCATCTGTAAATAATTAATTGAATTAATTACGATCCATTGCATTCGTTTATTAACGTTTGTTCGTTTCTATATGCCGATTTCGATACTTAAAACACTGAAGAGTTCCAATATTGGAGAATGAACATTAACACTTGCTCTATAAATCGTCCTAGAGCACCCGACTACCCTAAATCAATACTTATGAAACAGGTACGAGCGTGAAGGTAATTGTATGAGAGCAACGAAAAGTGCTGTACATTCTTACGAAATTGACAAACATCGTCAAAATTACTTAAAAAGTAGTCAATTAATCGGCATTTCTTCAATTAACACCAGTTTATAACGCCGTTATGTAACCATACTTGAATAAATAGAAGAATGTACAGCACTTTTTCTCGGTTTCTTAGCACGATGAATAAGTGTATCATATTTATTTGTACGACAAAATACGTTGGTCGGGTGCTCTGGCCATATTTACCGACCAAGTGTTAATGTAGTCCTTCGAGCCGGTCACGTGACCACGCGAGAACACGAGGAACGACGAAAACATCCCGATAAAGACGTTGGACACCTAACATTAAAATCCGATCAAAAAAACAAACAGAACTAACCGGGAAATCATTAAATATTGAATTTATATCAAAACATGACGTTTTTTGTTCTTTTTAATTATAAATGCAACATTAACCCACATGCGTATTTCCTTGACTGTGTCTAGTTTCTGTGGCTATTTCCTTGACTGTGTCTAGTTTCTGTTGCTATTTCCTTGACTGTGGTTAGTTCCTGTTGCTGTTGCTATTTCCTTGACTGTGCTTAGTTTCTGTTGCTATTTCCTTGACTGTGTCTAGTTTCTGTTGCTATTTCCTTGACTGTGTCTAGTTTCTGTTGCTGTTGCTATTTCCTTGACTGTGCTTAGTTTCTGTTGCTATTTCCTTGACTGTGTCTAGTTTCTGTTGCTATTTCCTTGACTGTGTCTAGTTTCTGTTGCTGTTGCTATTTCCTTGACTGTGCTTAGTTTCTGTTGCTATTTCCTTGACTGTGGTTAGTTTCTGTTGCTGTGGCTATTTCCTTGACTGTGTCTAGTTTCTGTGGCTATTTCCTTGACTGTGTCTAGTTTCTGTTGCTGTGGCTATTTCCTTGACTGTGTCTAGTTTCTGTGGCTGTGGCTATTTCCTTGACTGTGTCTAGTTTCTGTTGCTGTGGCTATTTCCTTGACTGTGTCTAGTTTCTGTGGCTGTGGCTATTTCCTTGACTGTGTCTAGTTTCTGTTGCTGTGGCTATTTCCTTGACTGTGTCTAGTTTCTGTGGCTGTGGCTATTTCCTTGACTGTGTCTAGTTTCTGTTGCTGTGGCTATTTCCTTGACTGTGGTTAGTTTCTGTTGCTATTTCCTTGACTGTGTCTAGTTTCTGTGGCTATTTCCTTGACTGTGTCTAGTTTCTGTGGCTATTTCCTTGACTGTGTCTAGTTTCTGTTGCTGTGGCTATTTCCTTGACTGTGGTTAGTTTCTGTTGCTATTTCCTTGACTGTGTCTAGTTTCTGTTGCTGTGGCTATTTCCTTGACTGTGGTTAGTTTCTGTTGCTATTTCCTTGACTGTGTCTAGTTTCTGTTGCTGTTGCTATTTCCTTGACTGTGCTTAGTTTCTGTTGCTATTTCCTTGACTGTGTCTAGTTTCTGTGGCTATTTCCTTGACTGTGTCTAGTTTCTGTGGCTATTTCCTTGACTGTGTCTAGTTTCTGTTGCTATTTCCTTGACTGTGTCTAGTTTCTGTTGCTGTGGCTATTTCCTTGACTGTGTCTAGTTTCTGTGGCTATTTCCTTGACTGTGTCTAGTTTCTGTGGCTATTTCCTTGACTGTGTCTAGTTTCTGTTGCTGTGGCTATTTCCTTGACTGTGTCTAGTTTCTGTGGCTATTTCCTTGACTGTGTCTAGTTTCTGTGGCTATTTCCTTGACTGTGGTTAGTTTCTTTTTTCTGTGGCTATTTCCTTGACTGTGTCTAGTTTCTGTGGCTATTTCCTTGACTGTGTCTAGTTTCTGTTGCTATTTCCTTGACTGTGTCTAGTTTCTGTGGCTATTTCATTGACTGTGTCTAGTTTCTGTGGCCATTTCCTTGACTGTGTCTAGTTTCTGTGGCCATTTCCTTGACTGTGTCTAGTTTCTGTTGCTATTTCCTTGACTGTGGTTAGTTTCTGTTGCTGTTGCTATTTCCTTGACTGTGGTTAGTTTCTGTTGCTGTGGCTATTTCCTTGACTGTGTCTAGTTTCTGTGGCTATTTCCTTGACTGTGTCTAGTTTCTGTGGCTATTTCCTTGACTGTGTCTAGTTTCTGTTGCTATTTCCTTGACTGTGCTTAGTTTCTGTTGCTATTTCCTTGACTGTGTCTAGTTTCTGTGGCTGTTTTCTTGACTGTGTCTAGTTTCTGTTGCTGTGGTTATTTCCTTGACTGTGTCTAGTTTCTGTTTCTAGTTTCTGTGATTGTGGCTAGAGTCTTGGCATCTTCAAATATGTGTAAATAAAAATCTTCGAAGAAACATTTAATGAACGTGTCGAACTTCAATTTTAGCGATCATCAATTGTTAACACAATGACGCAATGCTGATTTTTTTTATCAAATCTATTTTCTATACTCGGAAATATGTTAGATTACGGTTGTTTTGTATCTCGTATTATTGTTTAAAATATCGCCCTAGATAACTACCGAACACTTTAATATTAGGCGTATGTATATAGTAGTTATTCCAATTTATATATTCTAGCTTTTGGCACGGGAAAGACAAAAATGTTACGTTCGTATAAGATGCATGCTTAAAAAAACAATAATGGTCTTGTGATACATTTCAAATTGATTTTCAATTTCAACAAATTGGAACTTTTTGATATTTTATTTTCCTTTTGAAACAATGCGTCCAAAATCACAACAAAATGTTTAACTTGACGCTGGACAACACTGTGTTATTCCGACGTCAAGCACAAGATGGAAATCGAACCATGTTTAAGATATCTGATTCATTTTCAATATTGAGATGTCTCCAGGCATAGCCGATATTAGTTTTCTCCAATTAGTAACAATCAGTTTGTAGTATAGCTTGATTTTTTTTTTCAAATTCTATATAGTAAACACGAATTTGGAGATGAGAACAACGTTTAAGACTTGTTATACCATATCATCTATACTTTTGGAAAACAAATAATTGAACAAACACGACATGATGTTTTCTAACAATTAGAGACTATCCAAATGTGTCCTCTAGTAAACCACATACGAGTTACATCCATGTATGTACATATACACACAATTTAGTTCAAATAAGAGAAGCACTTTGTGAATCATGTATATAAACATAAAAAAGGAAATGAAATTCCATATTATAATCGTTCAGACTTGAAAACGTTAGATGTTATAATTTATAATATGGAATTTCAGTTGGCATGTTAATATTTCTTTTTCATATATATATTTGATAATAAATGGCTTAATTTGACGAATGTTACTAATATATCGATCTCCGATATACATTGTATGTCCGGTATGTCGACAGACTTTCTGTGTAATACACCAGTTTAACAAAGGGGCCACATGTATATAAAATACACTCTCATCAGGTTACTGGAAAAGCGACAATATTTCCATTGTATAAAGCGCGAGTGTCCGTCAGCGTCATGTGATAGCCAGGGAGAGATCATATTCTATCGCCAACTGTCAGTCTCCTCGTTCCACTTTTGTCACAAATGTCAATGCATGGCATGGATCAAGGATGTGGTGTAATGGAAGTTCTCCAATGGCAAGTTTCGTCTGAGATGTGTTTTTAGTATGGAGGATGCTTGACAACTTGCAGTATACGGTGGACAAATTGACAGCGTCACCTCTCCATAGAAATTCTGTAAGGATTTATTGGTACCTTTTCTGACATAGACGACATATTTATTAAGTTTTTTCATATATATCAGAATGATTTGCCTTGAATGCGGATCATTCTCTATCTCATTACATGATGACTTTGTCCGACATTGTCGGCATCAATACATTATCTTCTTTTTCTAGACCTATTAGGCTTATATAACAAAACAGCAAAAAAAAAAAAATATATATATATATATATATTGCTGAACCTGTCCCCTCCTCTCCGTTTCGGTTTACGTTTTCATATGTATTTTTCTTTGCACATTTAAACTCTTAAATGCCGTTATGTATGACGATACTGCAAATACCTAAACTATCTAAGCAAAGTGACGTAATCAACGTGACGCCGTCTGCTACGTTATAACATTTTTTGGAACTTTTAGTGACGTTTTCGTGATGAGTAAAAATCCGAAATTAAGAAGGCTCGTAATGTGCGAATACTGGTGATGTACGGAGGCTGGATATGTACGGAAGGCTGGTAATGTACCGAAGGCTGGTAATGTACGAAAGGCTGGCAATGTACGGAAGGCTAGTAATGTATGGAAGGCTTGTAATGTACGGAAGGCTGACAATGCACGGAAGACTGGTAATCTACAGAAGGCTGATTATGTACGGAAGACTGATTATGTACGGAAGGTTGGTAATGTACAGAAGGCTGGTAATGTACGGAAGGTTGGAGTGTACAGAAGGCTGGTAATGTACGAAGGCTGCTAATGTACGGAAGGCTGGTAATGTACGGAAGGTTGATAATGTACACAAGGCTGGAAATGTATGGAAGGCTTGTAATGTACGAAGGCTGGTATTGTACGAAGGCTTGTAATGTACGGAAGGCTTGTAATGTACGGAAGGCTGGTAATGTACGGAAGGCTTGTAATGTACGGAATGCTGGTAATGTACGGAAGGCTGGTAATGTACGGAAGACTGGTAATGTACGAAGGCTGGTAATGTACGGAAGGCTTGTAATGTACGAAGGCTGGTAATGTACGAAGGCTGGTAATGTCCGGAAGGCTGGTAATGTACGAAGGCTGGTAATGTACGGAAGGCTGGTAATGTCCGGAAGGCTGATTATGTACGGAAGGCTGGTAATGTACGGAAGGCTTGTAATGTACGGAATGCTGGTAATGTACGGAAGGCTGGTAATGTACGGAAGGCTTGTAATGTACGGAATGCTGGTAATGTACGGAAGGCTGGTAATGTACGGAAGGCTGATTATGTACGGAAGGCTTGTAATGTACGGAATGCTGGTAATGTACGCAAGGCTGGTAATGCACGGAAGGCTTGTAATGTACGGAAGGCTGGTAATGTACGAAGGCTTGTAATGTACGAAGACTGGTATTGTACGAAGGCTTGTAATGTACGGAAGGCTGGTAATGTACGGAAGGCTGGTAATATACGGAAGGCTTGTAATGTACGGAAGGCTGGTTATGTACGGAATGCTGGTAATGTACGAAGGCTGGTAATGTAGGGAAGGCTGGTAATGTACGAAGGCTGGTAATGTACGGAAGGCTAGTAATGTACGGAAGGCTGGTAATGTACGGTTTGTTTTGGTTTGGTTTATTTTGTTTAACGTTCTATTAACAGCTAAGGTCATTTAAGGACGGCCTCCCGTGCGTGCGAAATGTATGCGTGTGATGAGTGCGTATGTGTGTTTTGGGAGGCTGTGGTATGTTTGTGTTAAGTCTCCTTGTGATAGGCCGGATCTTTTGCCGATTTAGAGTGCTACCTCACTGAAGCATACTGCCGAAGACACCCAGCATCACACCCCACCCGGTCACATTATACTGACAACGGGCGAACCAGTCGTCCCACTCCTAATTTGCTGAGCGCTAAGCAGGAGCAGCAACTACCATTTTTAAAGACTCTGGTATGTCTCGGCCAGGGGACAGAACCCAAAGCCTTCCTCAAAGGGGCGAACGCTCAACTAAAGGCCAAAAGTGAGGCATTGTCAAGGGAGACATTAGGAAGAAGAAAGTTGTTCAGAAAGAAGAGGAAAGATAAGATCCCAAGTTTAGTCGCCTCTTACGATCATGCAATGGGGCAGCAGGTACAATTCTTACGCCCTACCTGCAGGGCAATAATGTACGGAAGGCTTGTAATGCACTGAAGGTTGGTAATGTACGGAAGGCTGGCAATGTACGGAGGCTGGAGATGTACGGAGGCTGGAGATGTACGGATGGCTAGTAATGTACGGAAGGCTTGTAATGTACGAAGGCTGGTAATGTACGAAGGCTGGTAATGTACTGAAGGCTGGTAATGTACGAAGGCTGGTAATGTACGGAAGGCTGGTAATGTACTGAAGACTGGTAATGTACGAAGGCTGGTAGAAGGCTGGTAATGTACGAAGGCTGGTAGAAGGCTGGTAATGTACGAAGGCTGGTAGAAGGCTGGTAATGTACGGAAGGCTGGACATGTACTGAAGGCTGATTATGTACTGAAGACTGGTATTATACGGAGGCTGGTAATGTACGAAGGCTGGTAATGTACGAAGGTTGGTAATGAAGGTGAATCCGAAGGTTGGTAATGAAGGTGAATCCGTTTCCGTTTTGTTTCGTTTTCTTATTATTATTATTATTCGTATGCTTATGACTGTTGCATCAGTCAGTCACTGATATGAAATCTGGAATGTGATGACATGGCAGTATAGCTTACTCTTCGGCCTAATGGGATAAGGTATCATTTTGCACTCTTGTTGACACGACCTCAACAAGCGTCCTCATATCAACTTGAGTCATATACTACACTACTACATCTTATATTTTTTCCCATAATATGCTGATTATAACACCGTATACAGTCAAACGTCCTTATTTCGAACTCTTGTAACTCAAAGACCATGCTTAACACGAAGTAGAAATTCAGTAACAACATGAAAAACTCTTTATCAAATGTACTCAAATACGCAGGATTTCATGGCCTAACTGATTCGAGATAACGAGGTTCGACTGTCATTGTTTTCGTACGGGATATAAAATAAGGTAAATCAAACTACAGCATACAAATCTACACGAAATGAGATGTTCGTAAAGTTGACGGCCAATCGACTTTGACAGCCATTTCAGGTCAAATAACATCAAATGATGTTCACAGAAAAAAACCCGACTCAAACTAAAAGTTAAAAAAAAACAAAAACTTAGTTTTGAAAACCACTCGGATATCAAACGAGCTGGAAAACCAAACATAAGAGATTCAGAAGCTGAATCAAATAAACTTTACATAGGGGAA
Organism: Pecten maximus; assembly: GCF_902652985.1. NCBI lineage: Eukaryota > Metazoa > Mollusca > Bivalvia > Pectinida > Pectinidae > Pecten > Pecten maximus. The sequence continues at coordinate 29,679,076 of NC_047024.1, read as the reverse complement.
GCATTACGTCTCGTTTGTATTGAAATGTGCTCATAGCTTGTGTCATTCTTTTAAGATTGAAGACGATCGACACTACTGGTAGATTTACGTCACTGTGGTTAGTGGTAACCTGCCACGCTCATTGGAATAGTGACACGGTTCAAAACTTTTGAAATCCAATAAAGAAAATTTATTTAATTATGAGTCTTTTGTTCCGGTCTTGTTCTAGTCGGACCGGGTTCGCAGGTTTTGAATTTCGCGCAAACACGCCTTCTAGTAACATCCGCTGTTAATGTAATGACGACATTGTTTTTGAACACTTTTCGTACAAATGATCTTGAGGGATTTGAAATCGCAATTGACTCTTCTCGATTATTAACTCGAAAATATATCCCACGCGAAATATCAGTGATTTACAGTAACACCCACTGTTAATTAAATGATGACTTGCTTTTGAACACTTTCCTTGAGTAATTCCGACTTGCCTATTTTAAACGGAAGCCACATATCCCATTGAGTTCGTAATCCAATCAAAATGTGTTCACGTAGAATAAGTATATTTCAACATTGCCGTTGCTGTGCATGTTTGGCGCGCCTCAGATCTGCCCTGTAATCCCAAAGTCTACACCACCAAGCGCTTGTCTTATAACGCATTCATACCTTTATATAAACTGTTTTACTCCCCACGGGCACTGTAAACATTCCTATTGGTATTGTTTTTGTTGCTGACTATAATGATGTACGTCTTCGAGCAAAAACAGTAGACAGAATCTTTGCGTTCTTACTTCACGAGCATGCCTTGAAAATCGTTTAAAATCTAGACAGGAGATACAGGATTCAAATCTAAGTTATTGACTTTCTCACTAAGAAAACATGTAATTTGAAGATCTGAATATGATTCACTTCCAATATATATGAATGCTTGTAGAGAACATTTAGCCTGAAGTTGGCATTTGAAAATCCCTTCTACCGAATTTCGTTTTTAGTATAACGAGAAACCAAGAAAAGTATATCGATTTAGAATTACTCGTATCAAAACAAGAAAACCTCAATGTTTTATAACCAAAGTTCTCACGGGGCTTTCTTTCCCCTGTCAGCATAGCTTACATTGTTATACAGTCATCTAGCCATCGGGAGTCCAAACTTCCTTTTAAGGATAAATGTGTTTAATAAACTGTATTATAAATTATATTGAGTTTTACGGGGTCATTCCATTTCTAACTGTAAATGTTGTGATCTATCATGTTTGTTGACCCATTCACATCATTGAACTTCGTGAAGCTTACATAAGGACATATATATGTTTGTACATATTATTACCTATGGGAGCGAGCGGTTCAATATACCACTATCTCCTACTGATAATGGCATTTTTATGATGCTCGGAGAGATACTTTTAAACATTTTGGCATATTTTTATCGATAAAATACACCAAACAACTGATGCATTTGGGAGCATCCGTGGAGCCATATGAAGGAAAACCACTTCCCAAATAAAAACGCCAGCTTGGCTGCTCTGCCATAAATCAGAATTTCGAGATCCATTATCAGGACAGATTTTGGAGTAATTTAGTTTTACATGCATTTATTCCTGTTGCCAAGTGCAATTTATACACATCTCGTCCTAGCTAGACAGATATTTGTCTGTGTGTTGTGTCATGACAATATGTCATCTATTACTTACGGCTTGTATGCGTCAGTACCAATGGGCTATCACTTTGTCTAGAGTAGCTGTGGTAAAAAAAAAAAAAAAAACGTTTTTGTTTTTGTTGAATCCAGTGTGTATTAGATAAATTTATAGATTTAATATTTTTATTGCTGGCTTAGCCACTGTTAATTATATGTATATAAAACATCGATGGTCATTCATTTTTAATCAGAACATTTAACTCTAATAAGTTTTAAAAAACCAATACACTTGACAAAAACACACAGAAACCTCATAGTTTTGCATTTTTATGTCACTCCGGTGCTTTATGGATACAAAACCCATTGAGATAATGGCCGATTTATATACTAAATGCGTCCTAAACACGGAAACAGTACACCGATAAAACTTCAAATCCTTAGGGTCACCATATTGTTTGTAATAACTGACCCTGCACGCGACGTTTGCTCAATGTCACATCATCTAGAACTGTTATCACGTGACCCCAATGTTTCAATGCCACCACATCCGGAACTGTTATCACGTGATCAAGTTAGTCCCATGTTCATCATCTGGCAACCTTCCCAAATCATGTGATGTGTACTACAGCAATACTGTTTTAATAGACCGTTTTGAGAAAATTAACCAATTTGTTACCAAAGTAAAAATCGCTAAATCATAACATTATCATAAGCAGAACGTGTACTAATCATGTTCGTTGGTGTCTTCGTCCGTGGGTTGTAATCATTCAATCCGTGGTATATGTGTTCGTGGTTCAATAGCTGCTGCTATGAAAGCTGCTAATATTTATTTTTTAATTGAATATTCACTTATAGCCTCAGTCCATTGATTCTGTTTACACTCCAGAAATATTAACATTCGCATATCTATATGTACATAGAAAATGGCGAGGAAACAAATTGTAGTTCTTTCATTTGGAAGAAATCTGAGATACAATTTAATTATGATATAAGACTATGTATCTAATGACAATATCTATATAATATGTAAAGTGGGCTGATGAACTGATTTACTTTTTACTTTATCAGAGGCACCATGACGTCATTCACTACGATCCCGGAGTTTTACCAAGGCAGGTGTGTCTTCATCACGGGGGCCACCGGCTTTATGGGCAAGACTCTGCTAGAGAAGCTACTAAGGTCATGTCCAGGAATCCGACGGATTTATATCCTCATCAGACCTAAAAAGGGCAAAGAAGTCAGTCAGAGACTGGAGGAGCTACTCAACTCTAAAGTAAGTAGGAGAATGTAGTCGCCGGCTACAATCAACTCCAGCATGACCATATTAATTAACATGAGAGACTGTTCAAAGACACACATGGTGTGACTATATGAAAACGTTATTAGTTTTCATCATAATATGGTTTATAGTAAGCGGAGAGGATGAATCATGTTATTCTATAAACACTAGAGAAGTACAAATTATATTTTTACGATGAAAGAAGTTGAATATCATGTACAAGATAGCCATAAAGTAACGAGACATACAAAAACACAACCAAGGTCATTGGATGTATACGATTCAGCATTCTTGTTTCCTTTACTTTAAGATATTCCAATCATTAAACAAGGAAAATCGCGACTTCCGGTCAAAGATAGTCCCAATAACTGGAGACATCGTCCATGACAACCTGGGAATAAGTACGGCGGACGAACACACACTGATAGACGAGGTTTCTATCGTCTTCCATTCAGCGGCCACTGTCCGGTTTGACGAGGAGTTGAAGTGAGTACATTAACATTTTAAATGTCGTTACCGTTCGTCTCTGTCAGCTTTTTATTTTAAGCGTCATGCCGTAATCTGATATTTGTGATCCAGCGTATACTTTGAAGTTTCTTTTTTGAACGCAACCATGTCATGTGCAGAATTTGAAAACTAAGGTGCAAGTTCATTCTACTGATCTAAACTTCATCACTATTTTTAGCCCACCATCATCAGATGGTGGGCTATTCAAATCGCCCTGCGTCCGTGGTCCGTGGTCCGTCCGTCCCTCCGTCCGTCCGTCCCTCCGTCCGTAAACAATTCTTGTTATCGCTATTTCTGAGAAAGTACTGATGGGATCTTTCTCAAATTTCATATGTAGGTTCCCCTTGGTGCCTAGTTGTGCATATTGCATTTTGGGACTGATCGGAAAACAACATGGCCGACAGGCAGCCATCTTGGATTTTGACAATTGAAGTTTGTTATCTCTATTTCTGAGAAAGTATTGAGGAGATCTTTCTCAAATTTCATATGTAGGTTCCCCTTGGTGCCTAGTTATGCATATTGCATTTTGGGACCGATCAGAAAACAACATGGCCGACAGGCAGCCATCTTGGATTTTGACAATTTGAGTTTGTTATCGCTATTTCTGAGGAAGTACTGAATGGACCTTTCTCAAATTTCATATGTAGGTTCCCTTTGGTGCCTAGTTATGCATATTGCATTTTGGGACCAATCGGAAAACAACATGGCCGACAGGCAGCCATCTTGGATTTTGACAATTTGAGTTTGTTATCGCTATTTCTGAGGAAGTACGGAAGGGATCTTTCTCAAATTTCATATATAGGTTCCCTTTGGTGCCTAGTTATGCATATTGCATTTTGGGACCAATCGGAAAACAAAATGGCCGACAGGCAGCCATCTTGGATTTTGACAATTGAAGTTTGTTATCGCTATTTCTGTGAAAGTACTGAAGGGATCTTTCTCAAATTTCATATGCAGGTTCCTCTTTGTTCCTGGTTATGCATATTGCATTTTGAGACTAATTAGAAAACAACATGGCCGACAGGCAGCCATCTTGGATTCTGACAATTAAAGTTTGTTATCGCTATTTCTGTGAAAGTAATGAAGGGATCTTTCTGAAATTTCATATGCAGGTTCCCCTCAGTGCCTAGTTATGCATATTGCATTTTGAAACTAATCAGAAAACAACATGGCTGACAGGCAGCCATCTTGGATTTTGACAATTGAAGTTTGTTATCGCTATTTCTGTGAAAGTACTGAAGGGATCTTTTTCAAATTTCATATGTAGGTTCCCCTCAGTGCCTAGTTTTGCATACTGGGACCAATACGAAAACAACATGGCCGACAGACAGCCATTATAGCTAAATCATAAATTCTATATATAGGTTCCCCTTGTTTGAATAGTACTAGAGGGCTGTTTCTGAATTTACACAGATAAGTAAGACTTAGAGGAAGGGAAAAGTAGGGAAAAGATCAATCTGACATGGAACCTATAAAGATCATTCAATGGTGGGCGCCAAGATCCCTCTGGGATCTCTTGTTGTTTTATTATGTCACAATATACATCAATCTCACTTAAAAGCGCTCCACCAGAATCAAACATGGTCGGGTAGGCTACCTCGCACTTTTTTTTTTTTTTTTTTACATTTGAACGAGTAATTAAGCCGTTATTCTGATCTCATTTTGAACCCTGTTTCCATTAGACAACATTGTGTACAATACCTAAAGACAATAAACCTATTTAATGACACCATGAAAAGGGAGATTATATAACGGGTGTAACGAATGACGATATACGATATAATGATGGCAAATATATCTCAATATATATTTATACTTACTTTATATAAATATCAACCCAGCCTCTAAGTTGTGAGGTAGCCACCAGCCACTTCATGGGGACTCCGTCAAAACGTTCAGAGGCCATTTTTGTGTCCTTATCAAAACTTGTTGCTTGGGATTGCTTTTCAGGTTTGAAGGTCAAAGGTCAAGGTCACTGTTACTATATATATAGAAAATTTGTTTCCATGTGATAACTCAAGTTTTCCTTAGCCAATCATTCTCAAACTTCAGACAGTGCTTCGTTACCAAAAGTGCTTGCTTAGTTGGCTTATCAGGTTCAAAGGTCAAAGGTCATTGTTATCATAAATAGAAAATAGGTTTGCTTGCGATAACTTGAGATCCCGTTGGCCAATCAAACGCAAACTTGATGCATTGCTTTCTTACAGGAAGTGTTTGCTTGTTTAATATTCATCTCCTAGCTTGCTGCGCAGGCGACACATCCACTTCCGTGGAATTCTTGTTTGTTTTAGGTCTCTAAATCTTTAATACTGCCACTGAAATCAATACAAATACAAAAAGATCTTACTATAACACATTCTCTTACATTCTTTAAATAATAAAATATAACTTTGAGATATGATGTATCAGAAATGCTGCTCAATTGTCAGGATAAAAGCTTTCGCTCTTATATGGTGGTCAAATACGAAGAATCAAATTTAGTAGTATGTAGGATTGTGAATATATCAACCAGCCAATATTTTAAGGTGTTATTTACCACTATTTATACGTTTTGTAAAAGTCATTGTGTTTTAATTCGAGCGCCTTGCATATTGAGGATGAATGCTGCTGTCTCACGATCTCGCATCGCTCTTGAAAAATGTACTGCAAAGGTCTGGGCTCTTTTGTTTCTCGATCATAAAAAAATCGTTAATCATTCCAATTGTTGGAATGCTATTTTTTCCTGTTAACGTTGTAATTTGATCTTCCAATTGATGTCTGTTCATAAATTTACAGGCCGCTTTTATATTCACAGCAAATAAAACGCTAGCTTCCACACGACGGTAATATCATGATGTTGAAATTGTGTTTGACTAAATTATTTATTTCTTCCACACAAACCTCATTAACGAGTTGGATATGACCCTATGGTTAGGACGTGCGAACTTTTGCTGCACCGATACCAACACTTAAAACCACCTAGTACTCCAAATTATCGATTGCTACACACCAGGAACTTCGTGTCATATTCCAAGACCCACCAAGCTGTTCCCTGTTATTTAGACAACTTTCTACAGCATCTTATATAACACTCTAATGATATTATGACAAAATTGTCTTGAGTTAATATTGTTACAGCGATATAAACTGAATAAACCTGACTGAGATACAGGACTGTTGCTACTGTGGCAATGCTATCCCTGCGGAAATTTTACATTATTTTCAGAGGAAGAAATTTGCAGACATTTTGAGATTGCCTATTAAGGCAGTATATGTATGTATTAAGTGTCCAATAGTCGCTATCACATGTGTCTGATGTATGTTTCGAATTGTCGCTCTCATATGTGCTTGATGTAACTTACACATTGTCCATCAGCATGTTACATCAGACACCCGTTATAGCGATAATAGACTGTCAAAGACCTGTTGAAGAGAATTTGTACAGACAATAGAGGAAAGATTTCGCATACAATCATTGACAGATACATCAAAACGAACAATGGATGGATGTATTTTATAGATTAAAACCTCATATAACCATTTACGATAGACCCGCGGACAAAAATGCAACGGATTTCCTACACAGCTGTTGGCCGAGACTCTTCACAGGCATTGAACTATCCTTTACATACAACTACTCAAAGGTACTTCCCACAGAAACAACGATTCCGATTCGTAGCTGTATGCATTTGATGACGATTATTTCAGTATTTTAATTCTATACACAGAAAGAACCAGGGAACTTGGGTCGGTAGCGTCTTTGTCCTTGGTAGGGGTTCTGTTGTTGATTTGGCATTGTGTGACTCTACTGATCTATGACAATATAAGAACAAAGTACCATCAACTGGCTTGGTTTGATATCTTCCATTGTTACCACACTAGTTGATATCTTCCATTGTTACCACGCTAGTTCATTTAAGAATATAACCCAGTTTGACCTAGATTTGTATAACGGGTGTCGACGAAGAAGAAAAGGACGCATCCCCTTCCGAAATACCTCGTATCATTTTCCTTGTACCTTCAGGGATGTCCACCATGCGTATCAATACTGTGTTAATATGTTTTGCTCTCCTTTGACAATTTTGTGTTTGAATTGCGATTTCGTATGTATATCTGGATTCTTTGTTTGTTGTAACGTTATTCACGTGTAAAAGTAGTGAGCATTACATATTGTCAGTTTTGCTTTTCTTCACAAATATTTCGTATATTTTACTTACAGGTTGTCCGTGGAAATGAATGTTTTGGGGGTGTTCAGAGTTATTCAACTTTTGAAGAAACTTAAGCACCTTCAGGTAAGAAATGCACAATTGATCTACTGTAGCGAACACTATTATCCTTTTAAAGAAACAAGCATATTGACATCACACCTTACGAATGGAGGAAAGGAAGAAATATATATTTATGTTGGGTTTTTTATTTTTATTATTTTTTTGGGGGGGGGGGGGGGGGGGGGGGTGTTTTTTGTTTTTGTTTTTGTTTTTTGTTGTTTTTTATTATTATTATTATTAATAGACATTATCATTTAAGGATAATATACTAAGCACATATCTTTCTTTGCTTCCTTATACACAGTTATACATGATGTTTACTGAATGAACATATTAGAATTTCTATATTATTTACAGGCCTTTCTGCACGTGTCTACGGCGTACGCGAACTGTCATCGACGAACTGTAGAGGAACGTATCTACGACCCTCCCCTACACCCACACAAACTACTAGACGCTGTGGAGTAGGTACCTCGTTAATATCAGGTTAAACCTCCCCTACACACACACAAACTACTAGACGCTGTGGAGTAGGTACCTCGTTAATATCAGGTTAAACCTCCCCTACACCCACACAAACTACTAGACGCTGTGGAGTAGGTACCTCGTTAATATCGGGTTAAACCTCCCCTACACCCACACAAACTACTAGACGCTGTGGAGTAGGTACCTCGTTAACATCAGGTTAAACCTCCCCTACACCAACACAAACTACTAGACGCTGTGGAGTAGGTACCTCGTTGATATCAGGTTAAACCTCCCCTACACCAACACAAACTACTAGACGCTGTGGAGTAGGTACCTCGTTAATATCAGGTTAAACCTCCCCTACACCAACACAAACTACTAGACGCTGTGGAGTAGGTACCTCGTTAATATCAGGTTAAACCTCCCCTACACCCACACAAACTACTAGACGCTGTGGAGTAGGTACTTCGTTAACATCAGGTTTAAGTATAGTTACGGATTTTCTTATATAGATTTCCATGGCTTCTTGAATGCGAAATGTGTAAGATCTGGCGAAATCGATCCTTATTTGTAAAGTATGGGTTCCATCGATATAGAAGGTATATATTCGCCTGGGAACAGGGATAATTCCCACATAGAGGAAAACCAGACATTTTCTGTATTCTGAAGTTTAATTCTTTTCCAGTTTTTTTAACTTATACAAAACACAGCCACTGCAGTTAAGGAACTCACCAAGGAAAATAGTTTGAAATAGTGTCATACTAGGAACTGAATTGTGTAACCATTAGCATTTTAGAATTAACGTAAAACAGGTAACATAGTATATATATTTCATCTCATACTATCTGCACTTGGGACTTATTATATTCATATATATGTATACTTTAAATTTTCTTAAGGAACCTTCTTAGCGTCTAAAAGGAACCACATAATATTTGAAATTGAAAAGTTACTTTAAAGATAGTATATTGATATACATATGACTGACCTATCTAGGTGGATGGAGAGTGACGTTTTACAAATACTGACCCCTAAGATGATTGGTGACCGGCCAAACACCTACACATACACCAAGTCTATAGCTGAGTACTTGGTCAAGGAAGAATGTGCAGACATCCCAACCGCCATCTTCCGTCCGTCCATCGTCTGTGCAACATGGAACGATCCTATAGAGGTAACTACATTGTATTAGTCAATATATCGATTTTAGCTCAAAAGAGTTTTCTTGGATCTGCCAACTTCTAAAAAATCCTGATGATTCTTTTATAAGTTGTAATTTTGAAGAACTGCGTCTGAGAAAGATTACATACTGTAAACGTATATATTTAGCGGTAACCCTATTTAAGTGGTTCACGTGCTAGAAGCATTAACGCTAGAATATGATTGTGCTAATTACTGTTACTGTAATTACAGTTATTGTTTCTAAAAGCACTGGGGTGCGCCAATTTGTCAGTGTGGAAATCTGTTTTTAGTCTGTTCATGCGCGGAAAACTCGAGTGCACCAAAATAACCACTTTTACAGTATGACTACTGCTGACCTTCTCAAATATGTACTAGTTATTATATTACATGATTCTCTGATGGTGTGTTCATGATGTGGGTTTTCACGATTATATTTCATCATTACTGAATACATTTCGATGATTTCTGTTGTCCTATCACAAACGGTGTTTGCGTGAATACCATTAAAACAAGGATACCCTACGCCGTTTCCTGATCCAAATCAGTAACGTGTGTGCCCACCACTGGCATCAGTCGCTGCTCTTACTCTCCTTAACATTGACCCCGTCAAGGTGTTTATTGCCTTAAGGGGGATAGTATTCCACTGGGCCGTTGACGCGCTTCCTAACCCTCCTGTCTAGGCTCGTCCCACAAATGCTCGATTGGGGAATATCTGGACTGTATGGTGGCCAATCAAGAACTGGAACGTTGTTTTGAGCCAGAAAGTCACGACTACATAGGACCTAGCTTTGTCTTGCTGCCACGTCAGGTTGCGTTGATGGATAAGAGGAAGAACGTGTGGTCTCAAGACCTGATCCCGATATCTTACTGTAATATTACCATCGATAACCGCGAGAGGTATTTCACGCCTTGAGATATCTCTGCTCATACCATAACAGACCCTCCCCCGAATCTATCGCTTTCCGTTACGCAAGTGTCAGAATATCGTTCGCCATGACGTCGATAGACACGTTGTCGTCACTCTGACCTGTAAAACGTAAAGCGAGACTCGTCAGTGAACAGCACGCGTCTGTAATGGGTCAAACGAAGCCGATAAGGAGCATGTGCAAGCTGCCATTGCATTCGACATTTGCGTCGCCTCTGCGTAACTTGGCGGGCCAACATAGGAACGTCGTGGCCTTAAATGAAACTCTCGCAACCGATTTATAACCGTTTGTGGACATAAGAGCCGATCATAAATGCCAACAATTTGACGTGCCGTCGCTGTCTGAAATCGGTTACGGAGGTGCTAGAGACGCTTGTCTCTATCTTGACGACGCGACCGCATTATCAGAGCAACTATCGCGGCATTTCGAGGTGCAATCGCTTCGAAAAGAAACGTTGTATAACTGATCTGTCCTGTTCCAATGTTGGATTTGTAATCATTTACGAGCACATATGGTGTAAGAATACCCCGGGTGCACGCTTTCTTGAAAAATCTGCTGAAAGCATGCAGCGTCGAGCGAGGTCATCGTCGACTCAATTTTAACTGAACAATATTTTTACAGTGCACGGAGTAAGCTCAGTGTGAAATTTAGATAACACGTGTCTACAAGTTATATTAGAAAAACCGAGCATGCGTTTCTTTTTTCCGCTAGTAGTTATCCCGTATGATTTATGATTCTTGATCCCGAAATAAATACTTTGATATTACCAATGATTATTAGTCCCCTGCCGTTTGAAAAACGGGGAGACTATATGTCTACCCTCCTCCGTCCGTCCGTCCGTCCGTCTGTCTGTCTGTCTGTCTGTCACGCAATAGTTGTATGGTCAACTCCTTCTAAAGTACTACTTTGATTTTAACTAAACTTGGTATACACGATCAGTATAACATGTTGTTGTGCATCCCACATTTTTTCCCGAAAAACCAATTTTTAAAATGGCTGCCGACTTCTCATTGGTTGAGGCTTGTCCGGACTCCTCCTCCTAAAGTCCTACTCCGATTTTAACTAAACTTGGTATACATGATCAGTATAACATGTAGCTGTGCATCCCACACCACATTTTTCCCCCGAAAAAACAATTTTCAAAATGGCCGCCGGCTTCTCATTGGTTGAGGCTTGTGCGGACAACTCCTCCTTAAGTACTACTCCGATTTTAACGAAACTTGGTATACCTGATCCGTATAACATGTAGTTGTGCATCCCACTTTTATTTTTTTTAATGGCTGCCGACTTCTCATTGGTTGAGGCTTCTCCGGACAACTCCTTCTAAAGTACTACTCTGATTTTAACGAAACTTGGTATGCATGATCAATATAACATGTACTTGTGCATCCCACATTTTTATTTCAAAAAAACATTTTTCAAAATGGCCGCCGGCTTCTCATTGGTTGAGGCGTGTCCGGACAACTCCTCCTAAAGTACTACTCCGATTTTAACGAAACTTGGTATACATGATCAGTAGCTGTTGCAATACTATCCATCCTTGTTTTTGCAATATTTCTGTAAATAAAAAATGCCTTTCCTCTTTGCAAACCGTCTACTATTGGTCACTAAGGTAAGGCATTTACTCTATATACTTTCTATACACTAAATATAATATGTAAACACATTTCTAATGTAAACTGAAAATAAGACATGCTTTCAGCATTCAATCCTATTTAACTGTTTTAGGGCTGGGTGGATAACTATAATGGCCCCACTGGTATCATGGCATCGGTAAGTATATTGTCATTTTTTGTTGTTGTAATGCGGCCGTAAAATAGGCCATCTTTGAAACCGAAACGACTAGCACCCTCGAGATATGGCTTGGCAAGATGGAATGTTTTATACGAGCCACCATGCAGATAATACCTGTTTACTAGTCTACACTGTTAGGTTAGCATGCATAACTGACATAAAGATAAAATGGCTCTCGTGGTGGCATAAAAATGGTAAATACGTCTTGTTTTCATCTTAACCTTTTTACCATGGTTATTTCAAGATCATGCATCAGCCAAATGCTTGATCAGGTATTTATGTCTAGAACCAAACGGATGACTATAAACTCTGTTGTGTCAGGGCATATTCCAAAGATAGGGTACGTATATTGATATGAGATGGTGTGCAATCCTTGTATTGTGTCTTTGACGAGAAACAAAAAATTATCATCTGTGTTTTTTCAGTGGTACGTAACAGTAGGAATACTACTAGTGATCAGAATGGTGTAATACCTATAATTCTCTACGGATGTGTTATAGCCTACCCTTCGTCTACACATGATTTTTGCCTCTATAATTACCCTTACTTTATCGCTGCTACGCAGTGCATACTCCATAATTAATATTGACCCCATACCGTCTGTGTTTTCGCCAATTTCAGCACCCGCATCACTCATATTTGTCCTGGAAGTAATGATTTTCCGCAGGAATATGTTTCACACTGTGTTTTTGCCGCTCGTATGTCAATCAAGGATGTCGATTTCACTTTACGGCAATTTTCTGGTGGCAGTCATCTGGCTACCGATCCAGTCGTATCCCGCTCCAAGTGTTGTCAAGAGTCACACGATAAACTGAAGGCTGTCTACAGTACAAACTCATTCCGTATGATTGGCCCCTTTCGTGTCTGATGCCAATGGCGATTTCGAAACAATTTTGCCAAGAAATAACTCATTGAATTATGGGTATTTTGAACCTCCCTATCACAAATTTGACATTTTTCCAACCTATTTCAAGTTTTTGTTTGCCTCCGAGACATCAACACTTACCATCACTGACAAGTCCTAGAATGACGAAACATCTGTATGATATCCCTAATATCACTGACGAGTCCTAAAAGGACGGAACAGTTTATGGTGTCCCTAACATCACTGACGAGTCCTAAAAGGACGGAGAAGTTTATGGTGTCCCTAACATCACTGACGAGTCCTAGAAGGGCGAAACAGCTGCATGATGTCCATAACATTTCTGAGGAGACCTAGAAGATGAAACAGCTGTATGATGTCCCTGGCATCACTGATGAGTCCTAAAAGGACGAAACACCTGTATGATATCCCTAATATCACTGACGAGTCCTAAAAGGACGGAACAGTTTATGGTGTCCCTAACATCACTGACGAGTCCTAGAAGGGCGAAACAGCTGCATGATGTCAATAACATTTCTGAGGAGACCTAGAAGACGAAACAGTTGTATGATGTCCCTGGCATCACTGATGAGTCCTAAAAGGACGAAACAGCTGTATGATGTCCCTAACATCACTGACGAGTCCGAAGAAGGAGTTACTGTATGATGTCCCTAACGACACTTATGAGTCCTAGAATGACGAAACAACTGCGTGATGTCCCTAACGACACTGATGAGTCCTAAATTGACGAGACAGCTGCGTGATGTCCCTAACATCACTGACGAGTCCTAAAAGGACGAAACAGCTGTGTGATGTCCCTAACATCACTGACGAGTCCTAAAAGGACGAAACAGCTGTGTGATGTCCCTAACGACACTGATGAGTCCTAGAATGACAAAACAGCTGTATGATGTCCCTAACATCACTGACGAGTCCTAAAAGGACGAAACAGCTGTATGATGTCCCTAACGACACTTATGAGTCCTAAAAGGACGGAACAGCTGTATTATGCGGTTTTATTCGTTTTGTCTTTCCTGTATCCAGCTCTCAATTTTCTTTTAAATGTGCTAATATCTTGTGTGCATTTTGTTTAATCCTTAGAATAATAGTTGAAACTACACATCGACTAGGCTATAGAGACAAAGACGTTTAGAAAAACATAATATGTATATACTATTACAGTATGTTTATATGTAATTCCAACACAATGTATCATATGCATTATATGTTGTTGATCCGAAGGTAAATTATCTTAATTTCCTGTCGTAATAGCACTGTGTTTAATATATGTAATATGTGCACAGTTCACATCTTTGGCATTATGCTCATGTCAGGGTGACAGGCCAGTAATCACTGCGCCGTTAAAACGTGGATGTGGTGAAGTGGTTTAAGCGGTAAGTGGTACTTCTGGCTAGGCGATTAGGTGCCGTAGATCGCGAGTTGGAGGCCCGGTCGGGGCACGAGCCATAAAAGTTGTATTTTCCTATCGGTGAGCACGTTATACCAGGACACCTCATCGAAGCGTTCTGAACAGTTCTATGAAGAAGATCTGGACTTCTTTACCGTCAAGAAAGGGAATATTGCTTTTCTACGTTTTTCTCGAAACTAATTAATTAAAACCGTTCGGATGGACAAAAGACTATAGATATTAGCACCTTTAAAAACAAATTGATAGCTAGATACCTTAGAGTGAAAATTAATTATCTGCACGAAACAGTTGTTTCGTCCCTCTAGGACTCTTCAGTGATGCTTAGGGAGGCGACCAAAACGAGAAGCGGGTCAAAAGAAATGTCAAAAACATGGTGGAGAGGTACAAAAGACCCATAATTCAATAAATTTTACAAATTAAAATTTTACACTTGCATAACTTCCAAGTGTAGGATTTCAAAAGAAATATTAAATGAATTAAAATGTGACAAGCATGAGTTATGTGTAAATTGATGAAGACGGCTACAATATAATTGACATGTTGGTATATCTGCGAGATGCATTAAACTGTTCAAAGAACAAAAACAATGCATTTCCTTTTTAGTATCATTTCGCTGCCCTTGGCGTATAAACCTCACCGGTTATCATGCATACGTATGTAGCTTCCGGTTAAGCACGCGAAAGCGTTTCCTTCTGACCGGAAGTATGTATTTCTCTGTCCAAGTGAAGAGAACATAATATTCAACAAACAATGGGTCCCAATCGCTCCTTTTCTGAACCAATGTGATTGGCGTCACGTTCACACAGTAAGGGTCGCCGATTCAAAGCTCACTATTTACAAATTATTCAGGGGATAACGATGTCATATAAACAGTATTTCCAAGTACGGGTGTGTAACAGGCATCGCTCAGCACAATTTGTACCCATGTATGAAAACCTACCCGGCCTTTTGGAAGACCCATAGGGGTGCACATGTTGCTGAAGAAGTGCACATTGTATCAGAAAAGACAGATCTCCAAATTATTTTAAAGGAAGAAGCAGATAATGTTATTCTAGTCAGTACCCCTAATAGAGATAAAATAAGAATATACTATCATGTAGTGGGATATAACAGGTTGATTAATATCCTCAACACGAAAGAGAAGAACGTGTTAGTAATTTGATGTGTGTTATATCTCCACAGCTAGGGACAGGATTATTGCGAGTGATGCGAGGGGATCGGCGTGCTGTTTCAGATATCATCCCTGTCGATATGGCATGTAGTATGATGATAGCAGTCGCCTGGTACACTGGTACTCGCAGGTAATAATTCCTTAAGTCTTAATTACGGATATGGATAATATCAGACCTTAATTACAGGTATTCACAGTTAGGACAATTCCAATACCATCAATCACAGGTAAGTCGGCGCCGTTTCCAAATACAGGTAGTCACATGGAAGACGATTGTGTCTTAATTACAAGTAATAAGATCATACAGTCCATGATTACACTCACAAGTACAACGTCAAAACATTAATGACAGCTACATGTAAGAATTTCAACAGGAATCATGAAAAACTAACGGAATCATTTCTATTTTTAGTCCAAAAGAAATGAAAGTGTTCAATTGTACGACGGGATCCATCAACAGTTTGACGTGGGGAGAGATGGGTACGTGAAGTTCGATTTTTTTTTTATCTATTAAATGAAAATGCATATAGCCTCGGGTTCGATATACACTTCTATTGAAGAACGCAATGTATATTCTTTTACTTACATCTAGAGTCTTGAATATGTTAAATATATTTTGAAATCGTGACATTTGTTCTCAGTTCAGATGTGCGAGTGGTTCCCAATAGTTCTGTTCACATCACAGTGTATAAGCAACCATAAAATGCACGTTTTTATTATACTGATAAATTAAACACACACATAATGAAATATCCACACGAGTGCTTTCCGGAAAAAATAGTTTGTGAGATATATCGGGTCATCGTACTTCAGGGTGATAATAAAGTATCAAGCAATCGTAAGTAAGAGGAAGTTTCCGTTAGCGGTTTTATCGTGAAACACGGCATCACATGGTGGCGGAAAAGACACGTTCGACCCTGGCAACAATGCTTTATAAACAAACCTATTCCTGAAACTACTACCACTGCTAAAATGAAGTGAGGACAATGCCTGGTTTACATACTACTTTGATAGACTTATGCTTGCCTTGTTTAAGGGACAAAACCATTAGCCTTCCTTGCTTTGGAGAACGTTCTTATGAAGGACAAATTAAAGGTTCTGTAAAATAAGGGAAAAATACATATGCATAGACAGAGAAAATAAAATATCAAAAATATTCTAGTGAACGAAGATTAGTTTTGCATACAGTACTGTTAAATGCCTCCTACATTATCATACAGTTGTATATATATAGTGTTACATGTCCCCTACATTATCATACAGTTGTATATATAGTCTACATTATCATACAGTTGTATATATATATATATATATATATATATATACTGTTAAATGCCTCCTACATTATCATACAGTTGTATATATAGTAGTGTTACATGTCACCTACATGATCATACAGTTGTATATATATATAGTGTTACATGTCCCCTACATTATCATACAGTTGTATATATAGTAGTGTTACATGTCACCTACATTATCATACAGTTGTATATATAAATAGTGCTACATGTCCCCTACATTACCATACAGTTGTATATATAGTAGTGTTACATGTCACCTACATTATCATACAGTGGTATATATATATAGTGTTACATGTCACCTACATTATCATACAGTTGTATATATAGTGTTACATGTCACCTACATTATCATACAGTTGTATATATAGTAGTGTTACATGTCACCTACATTATCATACAGTTGTATATATAGTGTTACATGTCACCTACATTATCATACAGTTGTATATATAGTGTTACATGTCACCTACATTATCATACAGTTTTATATATAGTGTTACATGTCACCTACATTATCATACAGTTGTATATATAGTGTTAAATGTCACCTACATTATCATACAGTTATATATATAGTAGTGTTACATGTCCCCTACATTATCATACAGTTGTATATATATAGTGTTACATGTCACCTACATTATCATACAGTTATATATATAGTGTTACATGTCACCTACATTATCATACAGTTGTATATATAGTGTTACATGTCCCCTACATTATCATACAGTTGTATATATAGTAGTGTTACATGTCACCTACATTATCATACAGTTGTATATATATAGTGTTACATGTCACCTACATTATCATACAGTTGTATATATAATGTTACATGTCACCTACATTATCATACAGTTGTATATATAGTGTTACATGTCACCTACATTATCATACAGTTGTATATATAGTGTTACATGTCACCTACATTATCATACAGTTGTATATATAGTAGTGTTACATGTCACCTACATTATCATACAGTTGTATATATAGTGTTACATGTCTCCTACGTATACATTATCATACAGTTGTATATATAGTGTTACATGTCCCCCTACATTATCATACAGTTGTATATATAGTAATGTTACATGTCACCTACATTATCATACAGTTGTATATATAGTAGTGTTAAATGTCACCTACATTATCATACAGTTATATATATAGTATTACATGTCACCTACATTATCATACAGTTGTATATATAGTGTTACATGTCACCTACATTATCATGCAGTTGTATATATAGTGTTACATGTCACCTACATTATCATACAGTTGTATATATAGTAGTGTTACATGTCACCTACATTATCATACAGTTGTATATATAAATAGTGTTACATGTCCCCTACATTACCATACAGTTGTATATATAGTAGTGTTACATGTCACCTACATTATCATACAGTTGTATATATAGTGTTACATGTCACCTACATTATCATACAGTTTTATATATAGTGTTACATGTCACCTACATTATCATACAGTTGTATATATAGTGTTAAATGTCACCTACATTATCATACAGTTATATATATAGTAGTGTTACATGTCCCCTACATTATCATACAGTTGTATATATATAGTGTTACATGTCACCTACATTATCATACAGTTATATATATATAGTGTTACATGTCACCTACATTATCATACAGTTGTATATATAGTGTTACATGTCCCCTACATTATCATACAGTTGTATATATAGTAGTGTTACATGTCACCTACATTATCATACAGTTGTATATATATAGTGTTACATGTCACCTACATTATCATACAGTTGTATATATAAGTGTTACATGTCACCTACATTATCATACAGTTGTATATATAGTGTTACATGTCACCTACATTATCATACAGTTGTATATATAGTGTTACATGTCACCTACATTATCATACAGTTGTATATATAGTAGTGTTACATGTCACCTACATTATCATACAGTTGTATATATAGTGTTACATGTCACCTACATTATCATACAGTTGTATATATAGTGTTACATGTCCCCTACATTATCATACAGTTGTATATATAGTAGTGTTACATGTCACCTACATTATCATACAGTTGTATATATAGTAGTGTTACATGTCACCTACATTATCATACAGTTATATATATAGTATTACATGTCACCTACATTATCATACAGTTGTATATATAGTGTTACATGTCACCTACATTATCATAGCAGTTGTATATATAGTGTTACATGTCACCTACATTATCATACAGTTGTATATATAGTGTTACATGTCCCCTACATTATCATACAGTTGTATATATAGTGTTACATGTCCCCTACATTATCATACAGTTGTATATATATAGTGTTACATGTCCTCCTACATTATCATACAGTTGTATATATATAGTGTTACATGTCACCTACATTATCATACAGTTGTATATATAGTGTTACATGTCACCTACATTATCATACAGTTGTATATATAGTGTTACATGTCACCTACATTATCATACAGTTGTATATATAGTGTTACATGTCACCTACATTATCATACAGTTGTATATATATAGTGTTACATGTCCTCCTACATTATCATACAGTTGTATATATATAGTGTTACATGTCCCCTACATTATCATACAGTTGTATATATAGTCTACATGTCACCCTACATTGTCATACAGTTGTATATATAGTGTTACATGCCTCCTACATTATCATACAGTTGTATATATAGTGTTACATGTCCCCTACATTATCATACAGTTGTATATATAGTGTTACATGTCCCCTACATTATCATACAGTTGTATATATATATAGTGTTACATGTCCCCTACATTATCATACAGTTGTATATATAGTGTTACATGTCCCCTACATTATCATACAGTTGTATATATAGTGTTACATGTCCCCTACATTATCATACAGTTGTATATATAGTGTTACATGTCACCTACATTATCATACAGTTGTATATATAGTGTTACATGGCCCCTACATTATCATACAGTTGTATATATAGTGTTACATGTCACCTACATTATCATACAGTTGTATATATAGTGTTACATGTCACCTACATTATCATACAGTTGTATATATAGTGTTACATGTCCCCTACATTATCATACAGTTGTATATATATAGTGTTACATGTCACCTACATTATCATACAGTTGTATATATATAGTGTTACATGTCCCCTACATTATCATACAGTTGTATATATAGTGTTACATGTCCCCTACATTATCATACAGTTGTATATATAGTGTTACATGTCACCTACATTATCATACAGTTGTATATATAGTGTTACATGTCCCCTACATTATCATACAGTTGTATATATATAGTGTTACATGTCCCCTACATTATCATACAGTTGTATATATAGTGTTACATGTCCCCTACATTATCATACAGTTGTATATATAGTGTTACATGTCACCTACATTATCATACAGTTGTATATATAGTGTTACATGTCACCTACATTATCATACAGTTGTATATATATAGTGTTACATGTCCCCTACATTATCATACAGTTGTATATATATAGTGTTACATGTCACCTACATTATCATACAGTTGTATATATATAGTGTTACATGTCCCCTACATTATCATACAGTTGTATATATAGTGTTACATGTCACCTACATTATCATACAGTTGTATATATATAGTGTTACATGTCACCTACATTATCATACAGTTGTATATATAGTGTTACATGTCCCCTACATTATCATACAGTTGTATATATATAGTGTTACATGTCCCCTACATTATCATACAGTTGTATATATAGTGTTACATGTCACCTACATTATCATACAGTTGTATATATATAGTGTTACATGTCCCCTACATTATCATACAGTTGTATATATATAGTGTTACATGTCCCCTACATTATCATACAGTTGTATATATATAGTGTTACATGTCCCCTACATTATCATACAGTTGTATATATAGTGTTACATGTCCCCTACATTATCATACAGTTGTATATATATAGTGTTACATGTCACCTACATTATCATACAGTTGTATATATATAGTGTTACATGTCACCTACATTATCATACAGTTGTATATATATAGTGTTACATGTCCCCTACATTATCATACAGTTGTATATATATAGTGTTACATGTCCCCTACATTATCATACAGTTGTATATATAGTGTTACATGTCCCCTACATTATCATACAGTTGTATATATAGTGTTACATGTCACCTACATTATCATACAGTTGTATATATATAGTGTTACATGTCACCTACATTATCATACAGTTGTATATATATAGTGTTACATGTCCCCTACATTATCATACAGTTGTATATATATAGTGTTACATGTCACCTACATTATCATACAGTTGTATATATAGTGTTACATGTCACCTACATTATCATACAGTTGTATATATATAGTGTTACATGTCCCCTACATTATCATACAGTTGTATATATAGTGTTACATGTCCCCTACATTATCATACAGTTGTATATATAGTGTTACATGTCCCCTACATTATCATACAGTTGTATATATAGTGTTACATGTCCCCTACATTATCATACAGTTGTATATATATAGTGTACATGTCCCCTACATTATCATACAGTTGTATATATAGTGTTACATGTCCCCTACATTATCATACAGTTGTATATATATAGTGTTACATGTCCCCTACATTATCATACAGTTGTATATATAGTGTTACATGTCACCTACATTATCATACAGTTGTATATATATATAGTGTTACATGTCCCCTACATTATCATACAGTTGTATATATATAGTGTTACATGTCACCTACATTATCATACAGTTGTATATATAGTGTTACATGTCACCTACATTATCATACAGTTGTATATATAGTGTTACATGTCACCTACATTATCATACAGTTGTATATATATAGTGTTACATGTCCCCTACATTATCATACAGTTGTATATATAGTGTTACATGTCCCCTACATTATCATACAGTTGTATATATATAGTGTTACATGTCACCTACATTATCATACAGTTGTATATATAGTGTTACATGTCCCCTACATTATCATACAGTTGTATATATAGTGTTACATGTCACCTACATTATCATACAGTTGTATATATAGTGTTACATGTCCCCTACATTATCATACAGTTGTATATATAGTGTTACATGTCCCCTACATTATCATACAGTTGTATATATATAGTGTTACATGTCCCCTACATTATCATACAGTTGTATATATATAGTGTTACATGTCCCCTACATTATCATACAGTTGTATATATATAGTGTTACATGTCCCCTACATTATCATACAGTTGTATATATATAGTGTTACATGTCCCCTACATTATCATACAGTTGTATATATAGTGTTACATGTCCCCTACATTATCATACAGTTGTATATATATAGTGTTACATGTCCCCTACATTATCATACAGTTGTATATATATAGTGTTACATGTCACCTACATTATCATACAGTTGTATATATAGTGTTACATGTCACCTACATTATCATACAGTTGTATATATAGTGTTACATGTCACCTACATTATCATACAGTTGTATATATAGTGTTACATGTCACCTACATTATCATACAGTTGTATATATATAGTGTTACATGTCCCCTACATTATCATACAGTTGTATATATAGTGTTACATGTCCCCTACATTATCATACAGTTGTATATATAGTGTTACATGTCCCCTACATTATCATACAGTTGTATATATTAGTGTTACATGTCACCTACATTATCATACAGTTGTATATATAGTGTTACATGTCCCCTACATTATCATACAGTTGTATATATAGTGTTACATGTCACCTACATTATCATACAGTTGTATATATAGTCTACATTATCATACAGTTGTATATATAGTGTTACATGTCCCCTACATTATCATACAGTTGTATATATAGTCTACATTATCATACAGTTGTATATATAGTGTTACATGTCACCTACATTATCATACAGTTGTATATATATATAGTGTTACATGTCACCTACATTATCATACAGTTGTATATATAGTGTTACATGTCACCTACATTATCATACAGTTGTATATATAGTGTTACATGTCCCCTACATTATCATACAGTTGTATATATAGTGTTACATGTCCCCTACATTATCATACAGTTGTATATATAGTGTTACATGTCACCTACATTATCATACAGTTGTATATATAGTGTTACATGTCACCTACATTATCATACAGTTGTATATATATAGTGTTACATGTCACCTACATTATCATACAGTTGTATATATAGTGTTACATGTCCCCTACATTATCATACAGTTGTATATATAGTGTTACATGTCCCCTACATTATCATACAGTTGTATATATAGTGTTACATGTCACCTACATTATCATACAGTTGTATATATATAGTGTTACATGTCCCCTACATTATCATACAGTTGTATATATATAGTGTTACATGTCCCCTACATTATCATACAGTTGTATATAGTGTTACATGTCCCCTACATTATCATACAGTTGTATATATAGTGTTACATGTCCCCTACATTATCATACAGTTGTATATATAGTGTTACATGTCACCTACATTATCATACAGTTGTATATATAGTGTTACATGTCCCCTACATTATCATACAGTTGTATATATAGTGTTACATGTCCCCTACATTATCATACAGTTGTATATATATAGTGTTACATGTCACCTACATTATCATACAGTTGTATATATAGTGTTACATGTCCCCTACATTATCATACAGTTGTATATATATAGTGTTACATGTCACCTACATTATCATACAGTTGTATATATATAGTGTTACATGTCCCCTACATTATCATACAGTTGTATATATATAGTGTTACATGTCCCCTACATTATCATACAGTTGTATATATATAGTGTTACATGTCCCCTACATTATCATACAGTTGTATATATAGTGTTACATGTCCCCTACATTATCATACAGTTGTATATATAGTGTTACATGTCACCTACATTATCATACAGTTGTATATATATAGTGTTACATGTCACCTACATTATCATACAGTTGTATATATAGTGTTACATGTCCCCTACATTATCATACAGTTGTATATATATAGTGTTACATGTCACCTACATTATCATACAGTTGTATATATAGTGTTACATGTCACCTACATTATCATACAGTTGTATATATATAGTGTTACATGTCCCCTACATTATCATACAGTTGTATATATAGTAGTGTTACATGTCACCTACATTATCATACAGTTGTATATATAGTGTTACATGTCACCTACATTATCATACAGTTGTATATATATAGTGTTACATGTCCCCTACATTATCATACAGTTGTATATATAGTGTTACATGTCCCCTACATTATCATACAGTTGTATATATAGTGTTACATGTCACCTACATTATCATACAGTTGTATATATAGTGTTACATGTCCCCTACATTATCATACAGTTGTATATATAGTGTTACATGTCCCCTACATTATCATACAGTTGTATATATAGTGTTACATGTCCCCTACATTATCATACAGTTGTATATATAGTGTTACATGTCCCCTACATTATCATACAGTTGTATATATATAGTGTTACATGTCCCCTACATTATCATACAGTGGTATATATAGTGTTACATGTCACCTACATTATCATACAGTTGTATATATATAGTGTTACATGTCACCTACATTATCATACAGTTGTATATATAGTAGTGTTACATGTCCCCTACATTATCATACAGTTGTATATATAGTGTTACATGTCCCCTACATTATCATACAGTTGTATATATAGTGTTACATGTCCCCTACATTATCATACAGTTGTATATATAGTGTTACATGTCCCCTACATTATCATACAGTTGTATATATAGTGTTACATGTCACCTACATTATCATACAGTTGTATATATATAGGTGTTACATGTCCCCTACATTATCATACAGTTGTATATATAGTGTTACATGTCCCCTACATTATCATACAGTTGTATATATAGTGTTACATGTCCCCTACATTATCATACAGTTGTATATATAGTGTTACATGTCCCCTACATTATCATACAGTTGTATATATAGTGTTTACATGTCCCCTACATTATCATACAGTTGTATATATAGTGTTACATGTCACCTACATTATCATACAGTTGTATATATATATAGTGTTACATGTCCCCTACATTATCATACAGTTGTATATATATATAGTGTTACATGTCCCCTACATTATCATACAGTTGTATATATAGTGTTACATGTCACCTACATTATCATACAGTTGTATATATAGTAGTGTTACATGTCACCTACATTATCATACAGTTGTATATATATATGTGTTACATGTCCCCTACATTATCATACAGTTGTATATATAGTGTTACATGTCACCTACATTATCATACAGTTGTATATATAGTGTTACATGTCACCTACATTATCATACAGTTGTATATATAGTGTTACATGTCACCTACATTATCATACAGTTGTATATATATAGTGTTACATGTCACCTACATTATCATACAGTTGTATATATAGTGTTACATGTCCCCTACATTATCATACAGTTGTATATATAGTGTTACATGTCCCCTACATTATCATACAGTTGTATATATAGTGTTACATGTCCCCTACATTATCATACAGTTGTATATATAGTAGTTACATGTCACCTACATTATCATACAGTTGTATATATAGTGTTACATGTCCCCTACATTATCATACAGTTGTATATATAGTGTTACATGTCCCCTACATTATCATACAGTTGTATATATATAGTGTTACATGTCACCTACATTATCATACAGTTGTATATATATAGTGTTACATGTCCCCTACATTATCATACAGTTGTATATATAGTGTTACATGTCACCTACATTATCATACAGTTGTATATATAGTGTTACATGTCACCTACATTATCATACAGTTGTATATATAGTGTTACATGTCCCTACATTATCATACAGTTGTATATATAGTGTTACATGTCACCTACATTATCATACAGTTGTATATATAGTGTTACATGTCCCTACATTATCATACAGTTATAGAAAATAAAAAAAATCTATTCAATTCATATATTTACATAACCTTTTTTTAAAAAGATTTTATCGAGAAAACGAAAAATTTTATTAAAAAGAGAAATTTGTCATGTATACGACGAAACGCCAAATTATTAGAACAGCCGAGAGATCCCGTCTATGCACCATCGTTTACCGTGTCCTTCCGCTCCGCAGTTTGCAGTAGTTTATTTATTTATTTTTTGCTTGTTATTTAAAACAAGACATGAAATAACAACGAATACAATAATTTGTGTTAAATTAGATTTAATTTATGTAAATATATTACAAACAAAATATAATTTACGGAAATGAAACGAGGACTATTTTTCAAGCGTATTGATATTTTTCTGATGTTATGTGTGGAAATCAGCACGAGAGACAATGTTTTCATACGGTTTTCATAGTGTATTCATGGTCATATGTTTGTTGTTTTCACTTGGTATGTTCATATCAGCAAACCACATTAGGAATGTAAATATATAGTAGTGTTACATGTCACCTACATTATCATACAGTTGTATATATGGCAGTGTTACATGTCACCTACATTATCATACAGTTGTATATATAGCAGTGTTACATGTCCCCTACATTATCATACAGTTGTATATATAGTGTTACATGTCACCTACATTATCATACAGTTGTATATATATAGTGTTACATGTCTCCTACATTATCATACAGTTGTATATATAGTAGTGTTACATGTCACCTACATTATCATACAGTTATATATATAGTGTTACATGTCTCCTACATTATCATACAGTTGTATATATAGTGTTACATGTCCCCTACATTATCATACAGTTGTATATATAGTGTTACATGTCTCCTACATTATCATACAGTTGTATATATAGTAGTGTTACATGTTTCCTTCAGAGATCTACACAAGACGATACTCCATAAAGAACCCGTTCAATACAGTCACCAGAGTACCAAGCCTGATGTTTACAAAATGTGTGTGAGTACGCCTGTTTTATATATTGATATAGTTTGAAAACTAGATCCAATGTTGAAATAGTTGATCAAATTTAAATAAGTGTTAAGGAATATCAGTGTTTCTTACTGAGAAAAACTACTACACCGAATGGCTTTCATTGATCTTTTAGAGATTGAGACATTGACAAAATTTTTCAACGGCTTATGACGTCATTCGTTGATAATATTTAAACGTATACTGCTTTATTTCTAATTTATGTATTTAGTCGATCTTTGACATGGTTTAATAAGGAAAAATTAATAACAAGGTACAGTATATCAATTAAGACTTGAAAAGTGTAGTAACAACACGTAACTTAATTTGTAGGTTATGGCATGATATCAACGTGCTGTTTAATCAAGTGCTGCCCTCTTACCTCTTGGATATGTATATGTGGAG
This sequence comes from Pecten maximus, assembly GCF_902652985.1. NCBI lineage: Eukaryota > Metazoa > Mollusca > Bivalvia > Pectinida > Pectinidae > Pecten > Pecten maximus. The sequence goes on along the minus strand of NC_047024.1, from coordinate 29,651,707 downwards.
TACTGGTAAAAAGCCCATGTAAGTCCTAAGGTCATTTCGATAAAATACATTTATCATAGAATTTTATAAGTTTGAAAACAAAAATTAGTCAGTTTAATCTAATATCTTTCGGGTTTTGTTTTGTTTTTTGTTTGTGCCTTCTGAGAATCTTGAAAACAAAATTTTAGAATTCCTTAAATGTCCATACATCTGAAGTGTGTTGTCTTGTCATGAAGCATTCGAAACAGCTGCAAGCCACAAAGGAACATTTCGGGATAGATTCCCACTTAGCAGCTCACATGTTATTCCCCTCATATAAACTACTAGACAGATACCGGGTATATTAGTGGTATTCGTCAGACAATCTCATTACTCATGTGACCGCCACTATGACGTCGAAGTGATTACCGCGGTTAGTGCGACAGTGTATTGGTCAGAATGACTTCCGTGTATTTCATAACACTTTCAATAATAAAATGTATAGCATATAGTTTAGGCGACAAAGAGTCTGCGCAAAGCTAAACAGAGTTAGATGCGCAATATGGCATGTTTGCCTGTAACGCGGTGTCCTTTATAACGACTGTAAACTCCATATAAAGATAGTTTAAGTATGCCGACAGTTTGCTGTATGCATGACACATTCTGTAGATTGAATTCTAAACTGTACGGTCGACCATGGGTATTACATCCATTATGTATGAGGCTAGCCTGTCTTCCTGATCTCCCACAGTGTTCCCTACATCCCTGCTTTAAGGTATCTGCACGTTTCGTCTGGGAAGAAGATGCATATAAATGCAGTGAGGGAATAATTATGTAGCTTAGATAAACGTTCTCCGTTTATGATGGTATGAATTGTAATCAACCATTCCGAAAGTCCAATGCTATCAATTCTTTTTGGTTTTGTCAGATTCCGGAAAATAGAAGACCGCCTCAGAAAAGCTACAGCAACACTAGATTACTTCACAAACAAGGACTGGGAATTCAAATCTGATAACTTACACATGTTATTGGCCGCTATGACTCCAGAGGACCAACGGGTAAGGCTAAAACACAAGTAGACAAACGCGCGTGTCATTTCACGTAAAATATTTTAGTGGAAAGCATGATACATAAGTATATATTTTCTACAGCGGTTTTAAAAAGTCATGTGGAACAAAGTTATCATCAAAGTGTCTTTTTTCAGTTATATATCGCTATTAACTTAGAGTCACCTTAAATATACATCCATTTAAATTATACTTTCCAGACTTTCGATTTTGATCCTCGGAGTATATCATGGCCTAGTTACATAGAATCCTATTGTCTGGGTATCAAGTGTTACGTTATGAAGGAAGAGCTAGCAGAACTGCCTAAGGCTCGAACAACACTCAAACGGTAAGCACGCTGAAGGAAACAGCTACCTTCTCCCTATTTATCCCAACTGTGGTTTGTATTGTGTCGGGACACATGTAGTTAGACCGTCAATAAGTCTATCCATTATTTAGATCGCCAGTCAGCCGTCTTTTCGCGGCATGTTCCATGTGTAAACGTACATATTTTAGCGGTAATAATATTTTAGCGCTTTCGCTCTTGAGGCATTGCGCTAAAATAGTATTGCGCTGATTACATTATATACATGAGCTTTTCCTACAGAAATTAAGAGTACGCGCTAAATTTGGAACTGCGCGAAAATTCGAGTGCGCTAAAATTAATACGTTTATAGTATATTCTTACTTGTATGTTTCCTTTTTCTATATATATACTGTACTCACTGATTTGATTGTCAGTAGGTACATCGTCATCTCATGCAATTGTATGATCAAATGTGTTTAGCCCTTGATTGAATAATTACAACAGAATTATATATTTTCGTTATTTTGTCTTTTGCCTCTTAGATTGGTCCTTTCATCGGAATATTTTCTAAAAACATTCATTTTCTATCAAATAGTTACATGTATTACAGTTAATGAAATACAGAGCGTATGCAAGGGCTAAATGAGATGACATTGACGCCAAATGTACACCCTTTGTGTCATATACTAATACAAAACATCTGGTAACATTAGTTAATAAAGGGACCGCGGTGGCCGAGTGGTTAAGATGTCCCGACACTTTATCACTAGCCCTCCACCTCTGGGTTGCGAGTTCGAAACCTACGTGGGGCAATTGCCAGGTACTGACCGTAGGCCGGTGGTTTTTCTCCGGGTACTCCGGCTTTCCTCCAACTCCAAAACCAGGCACATCCTTAAATGACCCTGGCTGTTAATAGGACGTTCAACAAAAAAAAAAAAAAAAAACTAAACCAAAAGTTAATAAAACTACAAATTGATTTATTAAAATCGAGATCAGATTTCAACACATAACTCAACTCACAAGACATAGACATAAAGACAAAGTTTTTAAATGTTGACAACAAACTTACATTGAGTTGTATGTAATGTGTTTTATTTCTGTCTATTGCAGACTACAACGACTGAGTTTCGCTACCAATGCACTAGTCATCATCATTGTATGGAGAATTCTCATTAATCGAGTCAGCATAGCGCGATCAATGTGGAACTTTCTCATTCACTGGGTCGTCAAGTTCTTTAACTGTTTGCCGAAGATTGCTAAGATAGCATAAACACGAACGGCTTCTTCAATGTCAACAGAGGAGTTGTGTAACCGTCTGTATCGTGTGTGATGCACTTTAAATGCAATCGCGTAATTTGAAAAGGTGGCAGCGGAAAACTATTCTAAAGTTCACAGACGTTCAAACATTATTGGTACCCATGATATTTTTACTTTTATATGTAACAGAGCGCATGATTAATTAAATCACTGCCTCCGCTAGGGATCGAACCCGGGACCTCTGACCTACTAGTCTTACGCTCAACCGATTGGGCTAGATCTCTCTAGCCGAGCGGTATATTGCGGCTAGTACATATATTTCATTCCTTTTCACAAGTTTTCACCAAAATATTTTGTGGCTTGTTTTACAATGAAATTCGTGCAATTTCACAAACGTTTAGAGAACTATTTGCTCCTTTGTCCAATAATATTTGTATAATTTCCGAAGCGGATTTTAAGAGATATTGTACGTCACAATATTTTCATCAATGGTATTTATAATTAAGAATAAAGAACAAAACCACGTAATACTTAAGTTACGGCGGTATGGGGCATACAACCGTCTATTTAAGAAAATTAAGCACGGGAAAAAGATTTAACAATTGGCTAGTAGTATATGAAATTTCATTTAAAATTTCATTAAAACAAAGTAATAATCATTGAATGAAAATTGGTCAAAATGAATGAAATATATATTGTAAAAACATCTTCATGCTTCCCAATAATTTTTGTACCCGATTGTATATATTACAAGATAAATATGGCGATGTGACTTTAAATGCAAAACTCACAGCATGAAATAATTCGGAGGAAAACATCATACCCCGCTAACTGATTAGGGGATATGTTGATACTCTTTCAGTTTCTCGGAATAAATTAACGACGGTTGCACGATCGGGACATTGAAAGAGGATAAATTCTATTTCTTTTTTGACAATGAAGGTTATAGAAAATGGCGCAAATGAACATTCTGGAGCGTTGTGATTGCAGTATGCCATCCTGTGCTACAGAATTTCGAATGACAATTAAAGCTTTCCTCCGATGGTAAATAATGATCAACTTACATACAGGCATCAGGTGATCTTATTTATTTGCTGTAATAATAATTACGTCGTGTCACGTGAGCAGTTGGAATGACGTACGAGTAGCAGTGATTATGGAATAGACTTTTGCTGTGATGTGCAATGCATTGCAGTATTCGTAACAACTGGATATAAAGCACAAATTTTATCTTCAGATACGTCGATTGAGATATTGATTCTGCGGAACGATCGTTCTAATATGTAGCATATGGATGGTAACAGCTGTACTGTTACAAGTGTGAAATCTACCTCGGCCTATATTGTTGTTAGAAAAATGGCTACACCTTTGTGACAACACGGATTAACTACCTGTAAATGATGTACAGATATATACAATAACTACAATGTGTATTCACTATCTACCACCACGAGTGTTCATAGAAGATACAAACCAACACGTGACCTCTATGACAGCTGTACAGCTGTTTTAAGAAGTCCATTGATTGATAGAAATCTGACACGGCTGATTAGAACAACCGACTGGATTTGTGTGCAAAGAATGTATATTTTATAGATAGCCAACCCAGGCAATTAAGACAAACTTGATAAGGACATGAGGTCGAAAATCTCGATCTGTCTCTTGGAAACAAGATCTACACAAAGATACACAAAGTCCTGTTGTGTATCTCGGTGATAAGATCTACAATATAGAGAACACAAAGTCCTGATGTGTCTCTCGGTGATAAGATCTACAATACAGCGAACACAAAGTCCTGATGTGTCTCTCGGTAATCAGATCTACAATACAGCGAACACAAAGTCTTGATGTGTCTCGGTGATAAGATCTACAATATAGAGAACACAAAGTCCCGATGTGTCTGTCGGTAATCAGATCTACAATATAGCGAACACAAAGTCCTGATGTGTCTCTCGGTAATCAGATCTACAATATAGCGAACACAAAGTCCTGATGTGTCTCTCGGTAATAAGATCTACAATACAGCGAACACAAAGTCCTGATGTGTCTCTCGGTAATAAGATCTACAATACAGCGAACACAAAGTCCTGATGTGTCTCTCGGTAATCAGATCTACAATATAGCGAACACAAAGTCCTGATGTGTCTCTCGGTAATCAAATATACAATATAGCGAACACAAAGTCCTGATGTGTCTCTCGGTAATCAGATCTACAATATAGCGAACACAAAGTCCTGATGTGTCTCTCGGTAATAAGATCTACAATACAGCGAACACAAAGTCCTGATGTGTCTCTCGGTAATCAGATCTACAATATAGCGAACACAAAGTCCTGATGTGTCTCTCGGTAATCAAATCTACAATATAGCGTGCACAAAGTCCTGATGTGTCTCTCGGTAATAAGATCTACAATATAGCGTGCACAAAGTCCCGATGTGTCTCTCGGTAATCAGATCTACAATATAGCGAACACAAAGTCCTGATGTGTCTCTCGGTAATCAGATCTACAATATAGCGAACACAAAGTCCTGATGTGTCTCTCGGTAATCAGATCTACAATATAGCGAACACAAAGTCCTGATGTGTCTCTCGGTGATAAGATCTACAATATAGCGAACACAAAGTCCTGATGTGTCTCTCGGTAATAAGATTTACAATATAGCGAACACAAAGTCCTGATGTGTCTCTCGGTAATCAGATCTACAATATAGCGAACACAAAGTCCTGATGTGTCTCTCGGTAATCAAATCTACAATATAGCGAACACAAAGTCCTGATGTGTCTCTCGGTAATATCAGGTTAAAATTTACAATACAGCGAACACAAAGTCCTGATGTGTCTCTCGGTAATCAGATCTACAATATAGCGAACACAAAGTCCTGATGTGTCTCTCGGTAATATCAGGTTAAAATTTACAATACAGCGAACACAAAGTCCTGATGTGTCTCTCGGTAATCAGATGTACAATATAGCGAACACAAAGTCCTGATGTGTCTCTCGGTAATATCAGGTTAAAATTTACAATACAGCGAACACAAAGTCCTGATGTGTCTCTCGGTAATCAGATCTACAATATAGCGTGCACAAAGTCCTGATGTGTCTCTCGGTAATCAAATTAACAATATAGCGAACACAAAGTCCTGATGTGTCTCGGTAATCATATCTACAATATAGCGAACACAAAGTCCTGATGTGTCTCTCGGTAATAAGATCTACAATACAGTGAACACAAAGTCTTGATGTGTCTCTCGGTAATAAGATCTACAATATAGCGAACACAAAGTCCTGATGTGTCTCTCGGTGATAAGATCTACAATATAGCGAACACAAAGTCCTGATGTGTATCTCGGTAATAAGATCTACAATATAGCGTGAACAAAGTCCTGATGTGTCTCTCGGTAATCAGATCTACAATATAGCGTGCACAAAGTCCTGATGTGTCTCTCGGTAATCAAATTTACAATATAGCGAACACAAAGTCCTGATGTGTCTCGGTAATCATATCTACAATATAGCGAACACAAAGTCCTGATGTGTCTCTCGGTAATAAGATCTACAATACAGTGAACACAAAGTCTTGATGTGTCTCTCGGTAATAAGATCTACAATATAGCGAACACAAAGTCCTGATTTGTCTCTCGGTGATAAGATCTACAATATAGCGAACACAAAGTCCTGATGTGTATCTCGGTAATAAGATCTACAATATAGCGTGAACAAAGTCCTGATGTGTCTTTTGGAAACAAGATCTACAATACAGCGTGCACAGAGTCCTGATGTGTCTCTCGGTAATCAGATCTTCAATATAGCGAGCACAAAGTCTTTATGCTGTTCCGTAGCAAGACAGCAAGACCGTACCGAACACGTTTTGAACCCCCCAGCACAATGTGCTGTCTATCATTGTTACTTAAACCTTCATAATTATCGGTTCACGTTATTCTTTTCGCGTGACATTCCTATCGTATGACAACAGATCGTCACTCTCTCTGTAACACGTGTATTCTGGTGGTTTACATCGCTTTTATAGTCTATTACGTATTCGCACGAAAATGAATTGACTCGATTTCGGTAATCAATGCATCTAAGATCTGAACAATAAAATATTCTGAAATCAAATTTGTTAAACAGTTATATTGATATTGTGTAGATTAGGAGTTACATTAAATTGCCATGAACTACAAATGTATCTCTATTATTAAATTACTTGAATGCACCAGATTGTTCCCGAGAGATGGGTTACTTATCGGAACATGTAGCACCTATCGGCTTATTATCATTTTTCTCGTAGATAATATTTTCGGATCATTTCAATTGAAATCCCCAGAGCTATAGCTTGCCAATAGTCATTTGGCTGTTTTTGTTCAATTTAGTCGTTTATTAAGTTATTTACAATTTTATATTACAACAAAGATATTGTTTATCACTTGTACTCCCATAGAAAACGGCGTTTGTTTCTGCTTACTGAATATTTAGGAGTATTTCATGCAACAATTTTCACTTGAAAACACATATGTATTATATTCTACAAGTTATAACTTTGTGTTTTCAATATATATTGTTAAGTATTTTAATTGAATATGACAGAAAGACCGGTTACTACAAATCATTTAATTTTTACAACTAGTTTAAGTGATGTTTTTTCGGCGAATGTTTACAAGTGTGCCACGAATGAAACAACGACCATTTAAAATTTATCTAAAAATGCGTTCCTATGATATATACCTCCCGAAAAAGGAAGTGATTTACAGTAACCAGTGAATCAGTCAGGTCTTTTATATATGAAAAACATACATGTAATGGCGATGGAGTGATGGTGTGGGTATGTGTTCATTCTTGTATATGTGTGCGTTTAGCTTCATGTGCGAACATAATATTGATTCCAATGCCTAAATGCGTGTGTGAGGATGTACATGTGCATGTCGTGTGTATGTAACTGTGTACAGTGTGTATTTGAGGGATGGTGTGTGTGTGTGCATAGATGTAAGGTCTGTATGACTTCATGTGTGGGAATAAGCGTGCATGTACAGTAGATATATATCATTTAAAAGATTTGTGTATGCAATTTCACCTGTATGTGCGTGATGTAAAGTTTGTATGCGCGTGTGTGATAAGCATGTCCGGACGATCTGATTAGTATTGTGATTATTGTAATCATACATATTAATGTACTTAAAGTACGCGAAGATTTCAGGTAAATGGTATGCATTATTGTTAGAAAACGGTATGGTGCATTTTTATTGTTACGATGAAATTCCACTTCAGATTTTACATTTAAAGTATAACATGATTTCTAAATACCAATTGTTTTTCCATAGACTTTCGTGTTAACGTTTTGGAGTATATCATTAAAATTCTTGAATTCAATATGGCAATTATGGTTTATAACAAAAGTTTAGGGTCTCATATAACACGTAATCAACAAAAAAAAGTTGGGTCCTTCAGCTCAAATTTTTTCCCGGGTAGCCATTTTGAAAATGGGTGAATTTCGCAGTAAAAATTCTCAGAAATCTGAAATGTTTACCTGTTAATTATTATTACCTAAACTTTTGGGGGGAAATTTAATCGGACTTACAAAATTTATATCAACATTTCTTATGGATATAGTTACCTATCGGGCTACATATCTATTTTGTTACTGCATCATATACTGGCCAATCAGTGACTGCCAGACATTTTATCCCTGGCTCAACTTTACCTTATACACAGGGGATGTTTCAAGGGGATGTTTAAAAAGTCTATTTTTTCAATTGGTTGGTTGTTCCCTTATAGCGTTGATGTTAGCTACGTGTTTCTTTTGTGTAACATGTACACGGCTTAAAACAGAGATGTTCTAGTTTATAGAACTATTCAGTTACACACATCATACACACGTTTAATTAAACATCTACACGAATTATCACTGGTAACATATTTTAATTTCTAGATTCTGGCGCCTTTGAATGAAAGCTTTTTTACCACTCACAATAAAATGTGAATGGTATACACAGTAACGAAATATTGATTTCCGGTTTCAGACGAGGAGCATCTACGCTCCAACAGTTTGTTTTCATTTGATTTATAAATTACATCAAACTGTGCTCTGTTAAAGGGACATATCTTATCCCAAATACAATTACCATGACAAACATAGATATATATATGTTTTTACCCATTTAGACTTTAAATATATGTAATTGCATGTTACATCTTATACCCACGACAGTGCTTTGTTTTCACTGGAGTACTGAAAATATGGCTAACGTAGCCTTAACTTTTTGGTTTCTCGACTTTTGAAATTGACAACGACAAAAGTCACCGACAATCCAGCTTAGATATCCAAGTGTTCTACTGTCGGTACAAACATATATCCATGGTTTGCTCTGTCTTTTTATTAATAATTAATAACTGAAGCAATATTTCTCCGTCCATGATGATCGCAGGAAGGACGCGACAGCATAAGGTTCACATACAGATGACAGTGGTTTTCCAGCCCACAAATCTATTGATTATGAACCTTTGGTCAGATCTATATGGTGCCCGAAGTTAATAGTTTACATTCTTCCCGATCGGAATAACACATATTAAATGAATGAAATGTCCTTAATTTTGATTAGATGTGAAACTTTAAAAACGGCCGGAAGGGCAATATATTTATATTGGTAACAGATTTACACAGGGACATTTTTGTGACGTCACAATGATCATGACGTCAAAAATACAATATCAACTCGGTGTTTCTAAAAATCATGTTAATATCTATCTCAAAAATCATAAACCTCCACGTAACCATGTTTTAGCCAATGAGAATTAAGGAAAATCGGACCATATGTAATATATATATATAGGGACCTTGTGATTTTCACTACCAGACTGGCAGAATTTATACAAATCCATTCTAAAATGAAATGAATTATTAATATTGATAAGTAATCAATACTTTAAGGAATGAATTGTGAATATTTACAAATCATTAAAAACTACAGCGGCGATTTAAAAAATTAAAGTTCATTTTTACTCTTATTTATGACTTGTCTTTTCAGTAATTCTAGTTATGTATATGTGCTGTTTGGAGTGAAATGGACATACATGTATAATCCACATTATCAGATTTAACCATCTACGTCTTTACATTGGTAGTCACCAATCTTACAAAGAAAGTTTTCAATAACAGCGAGAGAATACCGGTGTAACGTTGAAAATGGACCCCCGTGGAAAATGGAACCCGGTTCCATTTTCAACGTTGAAAATGGAACCGGGATGCCGTGGAAAACTGACCCTCCTGTTGAAAATGGACCCCATCAGGTCTCTCTTTTCCACGTGTAGCCTGTTGAAAACGGAACCCGTTGAAAAGTGAGCCACATGTACATGTTTCTCTGAATAATAGCACTGTTATAAGTAACAAGTCTGTATACAATTAAACAAGCATACAATTTTGATCGATATTGATTAACAATTCGATCTTTGGTGACCCATATAATGACCTTTGGTATATCTTCAAACTGTTGTATAATATGCATATAAAATGTATACAATATTGATCAATATCGGTAAAACATTTGACCTTTGACCTTTGGTGACCCATATTATGACCTTTGGTATAACTTATCACTGTTATCAGATATGCATATGACATGTAAACGATATCGATCGACATTGGTTGAAAACTTGACCTTTGACCTTTGGTGACCCATATAATGACCTTTGGTATATCTTCAAACTGTAATAGGATATGCATATAAAATGTACAAAATATTGATCAACATTTCACCTATGACCTTTGGTGACCCATATAATGACCTTTGGTATAACTTATCACTGTTATCAGATATGCATATGACATGCAAACGATATTGATCGACATTGGTTGATAATTTGACCTTTGACCTTTGGTGACCCATATAATAACCTTTGGTATATCTTCAAACGGTAATAGGATATGCATACAAAATGTATACAATATTGATCAACATTGATTAACAATTTGACATGTGACCTTTGGTGACCGGTATAATGACCTTTGCTATAAATTATGACTTATATAAGTTATGCATATATGTAACATGTACAAGATATTGATCGACATTGATTGACGATGTGACCTGTGACCTTTGATAACCTATATAATAGCCTTTGGTTTATCTTACAACTGTAATAAGATATGCATATAAAATGTATACGATATTGATCGATATTTACCATTGACCTTGGTTGACCCATATAATGACCTTTCGTATAAATTCAAACAATAATAAGATAATCATGTATATTATATTCATCGACATGAATAAACAATTTCTCCTATTAAGCGTTCGTTTTTTTTGTTTGTTCGTTGTTTTGTTTTGTTTAGTTGTTTTTTTTTGGGGGGGGGGGGGGGGGGTCGTAAACCGAGATCCGCTGTAACATTTGAATATGGAACCGGGGTCATTTTCAGCAAATGATATGCAAATGGGTCAGTATGTTGTGGTGTCCATTTTCAACGTTGAACATGGAACCGGTGTCATTTTCAGCAAATGATGTGGAAATGGGTCAGTATGTTGTGGGGTCCATTTTCAACGTTAAATATGGAACTGGGGTCATTTAAAAAAAATGATATGGAAATGGGTCAGTATGTCGTGGTTCAATTTCCCTTCGGGCAGGTGAGCTAAAAACATTTAATACAATGGAAATATTGAAACATACTATCGATAGTATTTAGGTTTAAACGTTTAGGTGTGAATCAACATTGCATATAAAACAAAACACAAATAAGAAAGAAAGACTATCATCAGGTTATATAAAATTAAACATTGTATTTAATCACATCATTGACATCACTCTATATTTTTCTATATTAAGTCTTTTCTAATCAGAAAAAATAATGTTAACTTTAAAAACTTTTAATTCAAACGGAGTACATTTAAATGGTAAAAGACTCTTAGAAGGTGTGAACTTTAAATTACTCCCTCTGTTCCAATAGTGTGGGGACTGATAATCCATCAACTTCGCTAGCCAAGGGTGTTCAATACGATACTCTCCTTTTCAGTGAAAAGGAGAGTATCGTATTGAACACCCTTGGCTAGCGAAGTTGATAATCCATATGCCGTCAAGAACAATATGATAATGATTGAATACAGTAAAACCCCACTTACTCGAACCCGGTTTACTCGAATACCCTCATTCGTCGAACATTTCCTTTCGTCCCGACAGAGTTCATACGTATTAAATCTACCTCGAATTACTCGAATACTATGTATCCCCGAACCTCGATCAGGTCCACACGAATTCGAGTAAGTGGGGGTTTACTGTATATGAATGTGCATTATAGATACACTTTGCAACGGAAGCTTTCATAAACTTTTGCATCAAATAAATTTAAACTGTCATTATTGCTCAATAAGAAATAACCATTTCTCTTCTTTTTTTAGTCCAAGCACCAAAAACCATAAGAAATATATAATGGGCAATATCATAGATTTAGAATATGAGACAATGCGTCAGCAGTGGCGTCATTGATAACTACAGTATACATTGTATACATATCTGGTTAATACGATATGAAGTCATCGTTACATTCATTAAGTATGGAAAATGATGTCATAGGTAATTATATATATACATTGTATAACATGGGACATATCAACATCGAATACTGTGTAGCATAATTATGCTATGTTAAATCACCAGGAAACAACAATGCTCAAGAACTGGCATTGTCATCTATGAAGATATGGCGACGGTTATCAGTAATTATGCACAATTTGAGACCTGATGTCATTGGTTACTACAAAGCATGCGAGACATGGTGTCAAAAGTAATAGAAATAAACTGTGCAGGAGCTCTGATAGATATACCCCATACCCCCACAAAGTGGTCTAGAGTGATATGTGGTCCTAAAATGGACCCCACAACATACTGACCCCTTTCCATATTATTTTTAAAAAGTAACCCCGGTTCCATATTCAACGTTGAAAATGGACCCTACGACATACTGACCAATTTCCATATATTTTTCTTAAATGACCCTGGTTCCATATTCAACGTTGAAAATGGACCCAGCGACATACTGACCCATTTCCATATATTGCTTGAAAATGACCCGAGTTCCATATTCAACGTTGAAAATGAACCCCACAATATACTGACCCATTTCCATATTATTTACTGAAAATGACCCCGGTTCCATATTCAACGTTGAAAATGGACCCCACAGTATACTGACCCATTTCCATATCATAAGTTTAAAATTACCCCGGTTCCATATTCAACGTTGAAAATGGACCCCACGACATACTGACCAACTTCCATATTATTCACTGAAAATGACCCCGGTTCCATATTCAACGTTGAAAATGGACCCCACAATATACTGACTCATTTCCATATTATTTACTGAAAATGACCCCGGTCCCATGTTCAACGTTGAAAATGGGCCCCACGACTTACTGACCCATTTCAATAATTTTTTTAATGACCCCGGTTCCATATTCAACGTTGAAAATGGACCCCACAGCATACTGACCAATTTCCATATTATTTACTGAAAATGACCCCGGTTCCATATTCAACGTTGAAAATGGACCCCACTATATACTGACCCATTTCCATATCATTAGTTTAAAATGACCCCGGTTCCATATTCAACGTTTAAAATGGACCCCACGACATACTGACCAATTTCCATATTATTTACTGAAAATGACCCCGGTTACATATTCAACGTTTAAAATGGACCCCACGACATACTGACCAATTTCCATATTATTTACTGAAAATGACCCCGGTTACATATTCAACGTTGAATATGGACCCCACGACATACTGACCCATTTCAATATATTTTTTTTTTAATGACGAAGTTCCATATTCAACGTTGAAAATGAACCCCACAATATACTGACCCATTTCCATATTATTTACTGAAAATGACCCCGGTTCCATATTCAACGTTGAAAATGGACCCCACAATATACTGACCCATTTCCATATCATAAGTTTAAAATTACCCCGGTTCCATATTCAACGTTGAAAATGGACCCCACAGCATACTGACCAATTTCCATATTATTTACTGAAAATGACCCCGGTTCCATATTCAACGTTGAAAATGGACCCCACAATATACTGACCCATTTCCATATCATTAGTTTAAAATGACCCCGGTTCCATATTCAACGTTTAAAATGGACCCCACGACATACTGACCAACTTCAATATTATGTACTGAAAATGACCCCGGGTCCATATTCAACGTTGAAAATGGAACCCACGATATACTGACCCATTTCCATATCATTTGCTGAAAATTACCCCGGTTATTAGATTTTCAAAGTGACACCAGTTCCATATTCAAACGTTATAGTGGATCTTGGTTAATTAATAAATTACCAAAAACATAATTGGACAAATCTATGTCGATCAATATCGTATACATGTTTTATGTAGCTTATGACAGTTAATATTTATACAATATGTCATTATATGTGTCACCAAACTTCAAAGGTCAATGTCGATTAACATCGTATACGTAAGAGTATGCATATCAAATAACAGTTTGAAGTTTATACCAAAGGTCATTAAAATTGACACCAAAGGTCACAAGTCAGATTTTTTCAAAAATATGGACCAACGTCGTGAACATGCCATATGCGTATATAGTTGAAAGTTACACAAAAGGTCATTATATGGGTCACCAAAGATCATAGGTCAAAATGTTTATCAATGTCGATCTATATCGTTTTCATGCTATGTGAATAATATATAGCAGTGATAAGTTATACCAAAGGTCAAATTGTGTTTCAATGTTGATCAATATCATATACATTTCATATATATAACCTATTACAGATTGAATATATACCAAAGGTCATTATATGGCTCACCAAAGGTCAAAGGTTGAATTGTGTACCAATGTCGATCAATATCGTGAACATGTTAAGTGAATATCTTATAACAGTAATGAGTTATAGCAAAGGTCATTATATGGGTCACAATAGGTCACAGTTCCAATTGTTAATCAATGTCGATCAAAATCGTGTTCATGTTACATGAATATCTTGTACCAGTGTTAAGTTATTTCAAAGGTCATTTTATGGGTCACCAAAGGTCACAGGTCAAATTATTAATTAATGTGGACCAATGTCGTATACATTTCATATGCATAACTTACAACGGTGATGAGTTATACGAAAGGTCATTATCTGGGTCACCAAAGGTCAAAGGTTGAATTGTGTACTAATGGCGATCAATATCGTGTACATGTTAAATGAATATCTTATAACAGTAATGAGTTATAGCAAAGGTCATTATATGGGTCACAAGAGGTCACAGGTCAAATTGTTAATCAATGTCGATCAAAATCGTGTTCATGTTACATGAATATCTTGTAACAGCGTTAAGTTATTTCAAAGATCATTTTATGGGTCACCAAGGGTCAAAGGTCAAATTATTAATCAATGTCGATCAATATCGTATACATCCCATATACATATTATATTTCAGTTTGAATATATACCAAAGGTCATTATATGGGTCACCAAAGGTCACAGGTCAAATTATTAATTTATGTGGACCAATGTCGTATACATTTCATATGCATAATTTATAACGGTGATGTGTTATACGAAAGGTCATTATCTGGGTCACCAAAGGTCAAAGGTTCAATTGTGTACCAATGGCGATCAATATCGTGTACATGTTAAATGAATATCTTATAACAGCGATGAGTTATAGCAAAGGTCATTATATGGGTCACAAGAGGTCAAAGATCAAATTGTTAATCAATGTCGATCAATATCGTATACATTC
Organism: Pecten maximus; assembly: GCF_902652985.1. Lineage (NCBI taxonomy): Eukaryota > Metazoa > Mollusca > Bivalvia > Pectinida > Pectinidae > Pecten > Pecten maximus. Next base: position 29,636,377 of record NC_047024.1, on the reverse strand, counting down.
ACTATGCATATCATAATTTAGTTTGAATATATACCAAAGGTCATTATATGGGTCACCAAAGGTCACAGGTCAAATTCTTAATTAATGTGGACCAATGTCGTATACATTTCATATGCATATCTTATAACGGTGATAAGTTATACGAAAGGTCATTATCTGGGTCACCAAAGGTCAAAGGTTAAATTGTTTATCAATGACGATCAATATCGTGTACGTGCCATATGAATATCTAAGAACAGTGATAAGTTTTACCAAAGGTCATTATATGGGTCACCAAAGGTCACAGGTAAAATTGCTAACTAATGTCGATCAATGTCGTATACATTTTATATGCATATTTTAAAACAGTGTAAAGTTATACGAAAGGTCATTATCAGGTTCAATTAAGGTCACGGGTCAAATTATCAATCAATGTCGATAAATGGTATACATGTATAGGGACATCTTATTTAAAGTAATGCTAATGGTCATTATCTGGGTCACCAGATGTCACGAGTTAAAGTGTTAATCAATGTACATAATTATTATATACATTTTATATACACTTCTCATAACAGCCTAATGTGATATCAAAGGTCACCTAAGGTCACGGGCCATTTTATTTTACCATTGCCCTTCAATATCGTTTATACATTGTAGCATGTAAGCATATCTTATCGCAACGTCCATGACAATATAAACTAGTACCGAGATCCAATACTTTTATGTGGTTCTATATTCAACGAGGTCCATTTTCAACGGGTATGTAAAGAAAATTTAATATTTGGTTCCGTTTTCCACGGCATCCCGGTTCCATTTTCAACGTTGAAAATGGACCCGGGTTCCATTTTCCACGGGGGTCCATTTTCAACGTTACACCGGCCTATGAACTAAATTCTACCCTATAGTCCATAAAACCATGTACGTTCCCTGACAAAACAGGGGCAAAATATGAAAAAAAAAAATTACAGCCAAAGAGAATCAGACCATGCGTTCCGCAAGTGTGAGAGTACTTCTGCTGATAACTGGATCAGGAACAAGAGAATATCGACCTTTCATCAAAACGTGTTCTACCTTATAATGTCCATAAAACTAGAGCAATATATGAACTGAACATAGATTTTACAGCGACATTCGAAAAGGTACAAGGAGAACAAGACCCGTGTTCAGGAAGGATGGGCGTATGTTTACTAGGACGACTGGAGCAGGGACATCAAGGAATATGGACCTTTTAACTAATACTTATTCGACCTCAAAATCGATAAAATAATTGCAAAATAGGAATAAAAGGTTTCTACTGAAAACATTGAAAAATTTACAGGAAGATAGTCCGCAAGAATAAGAAACAGAAAGGTTCCCCGACAATCCACAAGTAGTGCTTTCAAACCAGTCACTTCAAAGTATTGTACATAAGACGAGTGTTAGAGCTTCAGAGACCGTGGTGACAACCATTAAACTTAACCATAACATTAATATCTCGTAAACCTGAGCTGTATTAGTGTATATACATTATTGGGGACAAAAAAAAAAAAACCCAAAAAACAACAAAAAACAACAAAATATCAAATCAACTGTACCACGAAATCAAATCAACTGTAACACGATATCGAATCAACTATAATACGATGTCAAGTCAACTGTAGCACGATATCAAATCAACTGTAACACGAAATCAAATCAACTGTAACACGATATCAAATCAACTGTAACACGATATCAAATCAACTGTAACACGATATCAAATCAACTGTAACACGATATCAAATCAACTGTAACACGATATCAAATCAACTGTAACACGATATCAAATCAACTGTAACACGATATCAAATCAACTGTAACACGATATCAAATCAACTGTAACACGATATCGAATCAACTATAATACGATATCAAATCAACTGTAACACGATATCAAATCAACTGTAACACGATATCAAATCAACTGTAACACGATATCAAATCAACTGTAACATATCAAATCAACTGTAACATGATATCAAATCAACTGTAACACGATATTAAATCAGCTGTAACATATCAAATCAACTGTAACACGATGTCAAATCAACTGCAACATATGAAATCAACTGTAACACGATATGAAATCAACTGTAACACGATATCAAATCAACTGTAACACATCAAATCAACTGTAACATGATATCAAATCAACTGTAACATGATATCAAATCAACTGTAACATATCAAATCAACTGTAACATATGAAATCAACTGTAACATATGAAATCAACTGTAACACGATATCAAATCAACTGTAACACGATATCAAATCAACTGTAACACGATATCAAATCAACTGTAACACGATATCGAATCAACTATAATACGATATCAAATCAACTGTAACACGATATCAAATCAACTGTAACACGATATCAAATCAACTGTAACACGATATCAAATCAACTGTAACACGATATCGAATCAACTATAATACGATGTCAAGTCAACTGTAGCATGATATCAAATCAACTGTAACACATCAAATCAACTGTAACATGATATCAAATCAACTGTAACACGATATCAAATCAACTGTAACACGATATCAAATCAACTGTAACACGATATCAAATCAACTGTAACACGATATCAAATCAACTGTAACATATCAAATCAACTGTAACATGATATCAAATCAACTGTAACACGATATCAAATCAACTGTAACACGATATCGAATCAACTATAATACGATATCAAATCAACTGTAACACGATATCAAATCAACTGTAACACGATATCAAATCAACTGTAACACGATATCAAATCAACTGTAACACGATATCGAATCAACTATAATACGATGTCAAGTCAACTGTAGCATGATATCAAATCAACTGTAACACATCAAATCAACTGTAACATGATATCAAATCAACTGTAACACGATATCAAATCAACTGTAACACGATATCAAATCAACTGTAACACGATATCAAATCAACTGTAACACGATATCAAATCAACTGTAACATATCAAATCAACTGTAACATGATATCAAATCAACTGTAACACGATATCAAATCAGCTGTAACATATCAAATCAACTGTAACACGATGTCAAATCAACTGCAACATATGAAATCAACTGTAACACAATAGCAAATCAACTGTAACATATGAAATCAACTGTAACACGATATCAAATCAACTGTAACACGATATCAAATCAACTGTAACACGATATCAAATCAACTGTAACACGATGTCAAATCAACTGCAACATATGAGATCAACTGTAACACAATAGCAAATCAACTGTAACATATCAAATCAACTGTAACATATCAAATCAACTGTAACATATCAAATCAACTGTAACACGATGTCACCGTAGGCTCGAGAACAAATCCACAAGTATTATAGAGCATAGTGATAAGCTGTTACACGGTAGTAAAGATAAAGGTTAACGTTGATGTGGAAGAATTTGTGCTGTCCTTCATATCTAGTTTGCGAGGGTACAGAACAAAAAGTCTCTGCTATAGGAACTTACCTCCAATCACACATAATTTGAAATTGTCCTGGATACTGGTAAGTGTAAGACGTGTAAATTGTCCTGGATACTGGTAAGTGTCAGATGTGTAAATTGTCCTGGATACTGGTAAGTGTCAGACGTGTAAATTGTCCTGGATACTGGTAAGTGTCAGACGTGTAAATTGTCCTGGATACTGGTAAGTGTCAGACGTGTAAATTGTCCTGGATACTGGTAAGTGTCAGACGTGTAAATTGATAACAAAATAAATATATTAAGGTACACCTTTTTATTGGTAATACATGAACAAGTGTAAAACATGAAATAACACTGGAGTGTACAAACTGTTAATTGTAACACAAAATAAGGTCAGTGGACCGTAACACAAAATAATGTCAGTGGTTGGTAACACAGCATAATGTAAGTGAACCGTAACACAAAATAATGTCAGTGGACCGTAACACAAAGTAAGGTTCGTGGACCATAACACAAAGTAAGGTTTGTGGACTGTAACACAAAGTAAGGTCCGTGGACCGTAACACAAAGTAAGGCCGTGGATCATAACAAAAAATAATGTCAGTGAACCCGTAACACATAATAGTGTGATTGGACCATAACACAAAACAAGAGGCCCAATGGGCCTGTATCGCTCACCTGGCTCTACAGCAACTTTGAAGTTGATTGAGGTCATTTCTAAAGATACTATGTTGATTACCTCTTTATTCAAATATCATTGTAAGCTAGTTTTATTCATATTAAAAATTTTCTAGTCCTTCATTCCAGCATTCTATTGGCCTAATATCAGGTCTTGGAGGCTCTTGGCTATCGCAGAATTATTGTTTACAGATTTAAGCCGATTTCAACCCTGTTACCTTGAATGTAGGTCAAGGTCATTTATTTGAACAAAATTGGTAGCCCTTCACCCCAGCATGCTACAGGCCCAATATCAAGTCCTTGGGCCTCTTGGTTATTGAGAAGAAGTCGTTTGAAGATTATAGCCTATTTGAACCATGTGACCTTGAATGAAGGTCAAGGTCATTTATTTGAACAAACTTTGTAGCCCTTCACCCCAGCATGCTACAGGCCCAATATCAAGTCCCTGGGCCTCTTGGTTATTTAGAAGAAGTTGTTTGAAGATTATAGCCTATTCGACCCATGTGACCTTGAATGAAGGTCAATGTCATTTATTTGAACAAACTTTGTAGCCCTTCACCCCAGCATGCTACAGGCCCAATGTCAAGTCCCTGGGCCTCTTGGTTATTGAGAAGAAGTCGTTTGAAGATTATAGCCTATTTGACCCATGTGACCTTGAATGAAGGCCAAGGTCATTTATTTGAACAAACTTTGTAGCCCTTCACCCCAGCATGCTACATGCCCAATATCAAGTCCCTGGGCCTTTTGGTTATTGAGAAGAAGTTGTTTGAATGAAAAAGTTGACGCCGGACGGCCGGAGGGACGGACGGACGGACGACGGACGCCGCACCACGGCATAAGCTCACTTGCCCTTCGGGCAGGTGAGCTAATAATGTCAGTGGACCATAACACAAAATAATGTCAGTGGACCATAACACAAAATAATGTCAGTGGACCATAACACAAAATAATGTCAGTGGACCATAACACAAAATAATGTCAGTGAACCATAACACAAAATAATGTCAGTGGACCATACCACAAAATAATGTCAGTGGACCATAACACAAAATAATGTCAGTGGACCATAACACAAAATAATGTCAGTGGACCGTAACACAAAATGATGTCAGTGGACCATCACATAAAATAATGTCAGTGGACCGTAACACAAAATAATGTCAGTGGACCGTAACACAAAGATATTGTCAGTGGACCGTAACACAAAGATATTGTCAGTGGACCATCACACACAAAAAAAGATGTGGGTGGACACAACAATAAGTGAGGTCAATGGACCATGGCACAAAATAAAGTCAATGGAGACAAAAAGTAAAATCTGTGGACAAAAGACAAGGTCAGTGGAACATAACACAAGAAAAGGTCAGCGAACGCAAGGCAAACAATGTCCGTGGACCATCCCACAAAATAAGATTAGTGGACAGTCCGTGGACCATCCCACAAAAAAAGATTAGTGGACAGTCCGTGGACCATCCCACAAAATAAGATTAGTGGACAGTCACACAAAGTAATGCCTGTGGACTATCAAACAAAATAAGGTCGGTGACGGCAAGACAACACTAAGTCAGACGAATGATATTCAAATTAAGGTCAGTGGACAGTTACATAAAATATGGCCAGTGGACATAAAATATGGCCAGTGGACATAAAACGAAATAAAGGGAGTGGACGCAAGACAACAAGATCAGTGGACGCAAGACAAAACAAGGTCAGTGGACCATTACAACTAATAAGGTCAGTGGACCATTACAAAAAATAAGGTCAGTGGACCATTACAAATAATAAGGTCAGTGGACCATTACAACTAATAAGGTCAGTGGACCATTACAAATAATAATGTCAGTGAACCATTACAACTACTAAGGTCAGTGAACCATTGCAACTAATAAGGTCAGTGAACCATTACAACTAATAAGGTCAGTGGACCATTACAACTAATAAGGTCAGTGAACCATTACAACTAATAAGGTCAGTGGACCATTACAACTAATAAGGTCAGTGGACCATTGCAACTAATAAGGTCAGTGAACCATTACAAATAATAAGGTCAGTGAACCATTGCAAATAATAAGGTCAGTGGACCATTACAACTAATAAGGTCAGTGGACCATTGCAAATAATAAGGTCAGTGAACCATTACAACTAATAAGGTCAGTGAACATAACACAAAACAAATTCAGTTGACCCCTACAATAATGTCTGTGGGCCAAAATACAACATAAAGTCACTGGACCATAACACAAATTAAACTCAGTGGTCCATTACTGTGAGGTTTTCTGATTATCATATATGGACGTTTGTAGATGATCATGAAGGTGGGAATACATATTCATAACAGTAACATGAAATAAGTACACTGTATGTAGAAACAGTACCACCCAAACCTGGTACATGTAAGTGTATACTCCCACAAAACTACAAAACTGTTTGTATAGGAGACTGATTGAACTTACATGGTTCCTATATACTCCACCAGACCACATTATCCAAGTTTCTTTTTGAGAAATATTGAAGATTCTGTTGATGTCTCAGTCCCCAGTTTTCAGGGGAAGATGATCCCGGAGCCTGGTGACAGTTTTATTTTGTCAATTTATCAGCCACATACCTTTAAAAAGTGTAGCTGCATATTGCTTATCATTTGCGAGCATTCTGGTTTACAATTAGGGTCCAGATAGTGATATACCCTTTGATTATCAACCATTTGCTCTGTGGATTATGACATTTCTACATACAAAGAGTTAAAAGAAAATAATGTAAATATTTTAAATGACATGTCCTCTGTATGTAACCAATACCATACCGTCCACTCACACAAAATATCATACGACAGTACTCCATAATCATCAAAACTCATAGTTAAAGCAGTTAATGAAAAAATAGATTGGCAAAAATATATTTTAAGTAGAACACATCGTTAAATTTAATGGAATAAAGCAGAAACTGCTACATGTGTTTTCTAACTAACATAATGTTAAATCAATTGCAGGAAAATATACCACTAGATGAATGCTTGCTTACAAAACATATTACATAATGTATTTATTCAGCAATGAGCCCATGTATAGTAATAAGTGTACCAATATAAGTTGCCGTTCAATAAGAAGTGCTATTTTGTTGCGCCATAATTAATCCAGCCTCTCCGAGTCAGAAGTTGCTCACTATATTTGGTCGGCCTCTGGGCTTACTGCGGGATAAATATGGAAATACTGACAATTGACAAAGGAAGGTTGGTTGCTTTGTCAAAAAAAGGAAATGGTTTCAAACAACTATATAATATCACCAGAGAGAATTCAAGTCTAGCAAGTATGTTTTTCACTTTAACAAGATTTGTATGGTGCTTGTACAGGTGAAAATCATTCAGTATTCTGAACTTTTAAAACTACATGTACTATTTTTTTAAATGGCTATTCTAGTGGAAAAAAAAACCTGTCCACAGAACTGTCAGATGGTACCCGTAATAAAACCTATTGACCTGATGATGGATACTGTAAACATTTCATTTTAGCAGTATTTTTATTTTGGTGGTATTCTTCTTTTAGCAGTTTTAGCTCTGAAAGCATTCTGCTAAATTATGGTTTAGCAGTTCCTATACTGTAAACATACTATTTTTGGCCATTCTAATTTTTGTGCATTTCCAAATTATAACAAATTAGCACAATAAAGAAATAGCACATTCTCATATTTTCTGTAGGAAAAGCACATAATATATAATGAAATCTTAATTTAGCCAAATGCTTCAAGAGTGAAAAATGCTAAAATATGACTACTGCTAAAATATGTACAATTACAGTCTGCATGTATGTTTTCCATGGAAAGCATTGTGGGTGACAAATTCATCATTGTGCTAAACTGTCCAATATGCAAGAAAATGTTGATGTGCCAAAATCAACATGTATGATAATATAGTAAAATCAGCATTATGTCTATAAAGTGCAATATTATTTTTATCTGTTGAAATTATTTGAGTCTTAAATGTTACAATGAAGTGTATGTTAATTCACAATTAATCACTTATGTTAAAATTGTCATGGAAATGTGTTTGAATTATATCACATACATAATAATCCTTCACCACTTAAAGTCTAAATCAGCAAAACCAAAGTAAAAGAATCAACATTTTGAGTAAAACATGTTACATATTTACAGTCAGCAGACTCCAATTATTTTTAGACAAGTTTTAAATAATATCACCACGTCTTTTTCAAATCATAGAACCACAACGTAAGCAAGGACACAAAAATGTGCCAACACATAGATGTCACACTTATCCAGCAGACAGCATACACTTTTTTATGTGATGGTTCAGAGGGCAATGGCCTAGATAAAAGATGACCTCTATGACTAGGCAGACGACACACTAATTAGGCAGACAAAAAGCATCATATGTAAAACAACTGGAAAATTCCAAGAACAAAAAAAAAAAAAAAATAATCCTTGGCAAATTTTCCCTTTACTCATATTATTTTTATCCAGATTGTATTGTTTTTACAGTCCAAATGATCTAAAGATGGCATTTTCCTTGCATAAGAGAAACATAAAAGATACATAACCTTCCATTATTAAATGTGAATATCTCTTCTAACAGGTAAATATTTTCAGAGTGATGGTGGCTATTACTGTAGGAAACCTTATGTACACACCACTGTCATGCATGTTCTACATAATCAAACATGTGACCAACAATATCACATGATCTAGGGCAATGGCAGTACCTTTAAAGGGCAGTAACTCCATGCTCCTTTTAGTTCTGGGCAATCTGATTAAAATAAGTTGTTTCACGGCTATATTTACTACATACTACGTCTGAACATCTGAAGGTGCTCTGATCAGGGTCATGTCTGGGTGACCCCCTGGACAATGAATACTCATTATATATTAGCCAATCAGAGATGACCTTTCCAAAGCCTTTTGTTGCATTTTGTTTAGCTATATTGTTTTGCATCGCTGAGCTATGTTCAATTTTTCTCAGATCTTATCATGACTATCGTACCATCACAAGGAATATTGAAGCGCTGGACAGATTTTGCCAGTGGCAACATGATTGGCTGATCGAAAGGTCACCTGAACATGACCCTGATCGAAGCACCTTCAGATGTTCAGGCATAGTATGTAGTAAACATAGCCATGTAACAGGTGATTTTAATCAGATTGAGTTCTGTGAAAATTTAATGAACAGCATGTGCAGAGAACACAAAACTTGTAAACCTACAAACAGTGAAATATATATACAGTGCAAATATTGCACATGGCTTTGAAATAAATTAAAGAAAAAATTCAACATTAAAGGTTATCACTTTCATTGATGCACATATAGACTATATATCTAGAGTAATAATTACAATTTTGAATGTTTAATATTCTCAATATTACTTTGTACATTGTTTTCTTAATTCAATTCAAAATAAGTTGCCATACCATACAGAAATAAAAAAAAATTACATGAATTACTCATAAATTATTCATGAACCAAGAACTTAAGAGTTTTGTATCTATGAGAACTTTGTTTTTGCATAATACTTTTTCATTAAGTACTGGTCACAAAATCAACCTTATTATAAATGATTACCCAGAAAAGATATTAAAATACAGAGTGTAATAGACTCTTAATCTAAATGAATTCAATAGCAAAATGCTTTCAGATTAAGCCAAAGTAAAAAACTTCATAAACACTGTCTAAATTATTACCAGGGTAACAATGGCTGTTAAAGTTCATATATTAAACTGACACTATTACCGTTTGTGGTAGTTTGCATCAACACAATGGTTTGTAAATTTATACATTGTTTAAAAAAAAAATTCAATGAACACAATATCATAGAGTAACTTGCCTGATAAATGAACATTGATGAGTTTTCTTTTTGCAATTGAATGTTCATATATCTACATGATTTTGTTCAACATAAATTTGTTTATAAATTTTAACAAAAAGTCATATTTTTGTAGATATATCAATACATAGAATCTATAATATAACATTTAAACACAAAACATAATTTTGTAGTATTACATTATCGCTTACACTTAATTTACAACATCAAAATCACTTTATACCTATTAAAAATTAACAAAAGAAAATATATGTAAATAGCAAATATTTCATTCAGCAGAATACATACATGTCACAAACAGAAACAAATCTACAGGGATAGAACACAACACTTAACAAGAAGACACCATTCATTTTTTCCTGATTGACTAATCAAAACTGGAAAATCAAAGACTCGCCAGCGAAAAAGAAAATCTTTCTGGCAACTGAAAAGTACCTTCATTATATTTTATCACTGTGTCGTCTGTACTATAAACTTAGCTTAAACCTTAATTTTTTCATGTATGTTTGAATTGCTGACAATTTGTTAAAAGGATACTTTTTAAATACTGAGGGTATTTCTTACTAATTGAAATAACAATTCTTGGAAGATTTAAGCCAGCTATTGAATCATTTCTCAATTCATTTATGAAATAAAACATTCTAATGGCAAGTTTTTAGGGTGTTGGAATACAATGTATATAGAATTGTATATTTCACATTATAAAGAAGTGGAGGTTTATTAGGGAGGGACAGTCACACATATTGTGAAAAGTTTGCTGTCACAGTTCACCAGCTGACAGCCTGTTTGAAACTAGCTGTGATAACAGGGCTGTAAAGGACGGGGACGTACAATCACTGACAGATGACTCTCTATAAAGAGTGGTGTAGGCAGGGTATGAATATTTGTTCTAGTTGAAAAAAAAATCTATTGATTTTGCAAATCTCATTTCCAGTAACAATTATACAATAATTTGTATGTTAAAATTCTCATTATATATACATACAGTATTGCATCTTTCTCTTTGATAGTTAAAGCAATCTAGGTTTCTACCAAGTTATTTGAAATCAATGATTTCAGACATAAGACAAAGGGGAGGTAACTCTGAAACGCAGTGCTTACTTTTAAGACATAACAAATCAGAACTGATTTGTCTAGCAAGTTATCTTATTCAGAAATAGCACAACGATTTCAAACTGCCCTCTATAACACCTCATAATAAACTTTAAATATACCTTAATAAACCCAAGAATTTAAAAAATATCAAAAGTCATTGCTTGGAATTTATTTCAATAGAGCAACGGAGGGTATTATCGTCAGGCGGTAGTTATCGTCAGTTTTTACAAAAGTTTTGAATATTTCATTAAATGTTGAAGTCAAATTGCTGTTGTTTTCATTGAACAAATTTGTGATTTTTTAGAACGTTTCTGGCCTTATTTTCATTCAGACAAAGTTTCCAAACAGATAATATTTACGTTTAAATATTTTAATAATCTTCACGTCATAATTTTCTGATGTTCTTACGTCACTTAATAAGGTAAGTGCATCATATTTCTCCTATCAATATCCAAATCTCGAAGCAAACATTGGAATGTTTGTGATATATGTGAAGTTCCGCCGCGTCTGCTAAGTTGACCCGCGTTGTATGCACATCCGGGCTTCTTCGATGCCGTAAATCGGCCTGACGATAACTGCCACAATTTGGTACACTGGAGGCAGTTATCGTCAGTTTTGCATAATCGAAATAAATAACCGAGTCTTTTAGAAGACCCAATTGTTTGTTCTAAATTTAAGATTTGATTTTAAAAGATCAGTATTTGATCTGTGTCTTCCAAGTTTCATCTGATATTTATTGATATCGTAATATTGTATTAGCATACGTAACATCGATGCTGAATGTAATGTTCACTGTTGCAAAGTGCTTGAAAGCTCGGGCAGCACGTGCAGAAACCCAAAACATTTCCGACAATGATATTTGCCCGGTTGCATATTTGTTTAACGGTTTAAATGCATTTTTTTGTTGATCAATGCATGTTCTTTAAACGTAGACATGATATTTTTTGTGTTTATAACAAGAAACATTTCAAAACGCATGAAAATATTGACGGTGACGATAACTGCCTCCACCTGACGATAACTGCCTCTGTTCGGCCGGAAATACAAATAAAGTATGTTCCCTCGTATAAGTGACAAACGCTCAACGAGTCAGACTCGGGTAAACACAACACTAGCCTAAGCTTAACCTACAACAGTTATTTTATTTTTATGAACAGTATTCACTGGTAATGAAGCAGTCATACTTAACCTGACGATAATACCCTCCATTGCTCTAGATATCTCATTAATTTTGAAAGAAAACCCAACAACAATAGACTTTGTACATTACAGGCATATCTGACAATGCTGTCATATAATAATCTGGAAAAAAAACCTTGTCCCATTTTATCGCTGTTGACACATCCCTTCACTATTCTTACTATAACATGGAATATACACAAATAAATTCCCTTCTAGAGGATAAAATTGGCTTTTTTATAGCTCTACTGCCATATTCAACCTTATAAGTACACCTTACTTAACCCTTGATCCATTTCCATCTTTTTTTTGTGAATGAGGATGGTGAATTCAATTGATTAAAAACCATAACAAGTTTGTAAACCTCACTTATCTGCCATATGTAATCAACAGTCTAAAAGTTTTTTTCACCGTTCTGATTTCAAATGGAGAAAAATTACATCAAAGTGCACAGCTCTGATATTAAGAATTGTTCTTAATAGGTCAAGTATGGTATATCTTTTCTGTTATCAATTTTTGTGAATATACTTTAAGTTAAGAAATCATCTGGAAAGCATTGAGAAAGAAAATCAGCAGTATTTTTGGTTACATTAATACCGTGATCCATTAATAAATTAAACTCAAATCAAGCAGAAGTTTTTATAAAAGGTTACTTTCAATTTCTCAACTACACTGCTTCGAAATACCCGAGAGGAAATGAATTGCTCTGTTTTCATATAGCAAAACTGGTTCGTGTCGAATGGGGTGAATGGCGTCATTGATGATTGCACGAGCGACTACCTGTACAGGTGTGGTGACAGCGGTAGGGAAGAAGTATGCCATGGGTTTAAGTATTGTCCTGAAGAAAGTCTCACTTGGGCGGCTCTCTTGTCTGTCACAGAGTAACAGCCTGGAATAAAGAAAACGTTACATGTATTTGATCATTCAAAACCTATACACAATGTACTCTTTATGTACTATCTAACACTTATGGTGTACTCAAATGTCAGCGCATAACAGAATTTGAAAGATTAAACAGGCAATTATGAATTTGAGCAACTTCAGAAGCTGTCGATAACCATAGATAATTTAACAATAGACAGAAATTGAAATAAACCTAATCATAATTCAGTAGCATTATTTTAATGTGAAAAGCACTCGAATGAAATAACTGCTAAATGAGTATGTTAATATGCAGCTTCATAGGATCTTCATATATGGAAAGATATGCAGTACACTGTCGCCCTCCAGCAGCAAGGCTTCACTGAGAATTTATTCTATCCTGCATATTATGCATGTAAGATTTAGCACATGACAATAGGCAAGAATTCCTGCTGGTGTGGAGAAACAGGCAAAGGTACCATGAAAGATAGCAACCCATGAAGTCGAAGAGTAGACATTACAGATAAGAATGGAATCACTTCATTGATATAATACATGTACTTCAATAATATAAAAAAGAAAATTCCTAAGTCAAAAAGGTTTGTCTTGCTCCGAAATGGCATCACTTAAGGATGTGATAATGTAATTGTTTGTTTGATTGTTTTTGTTTAACGTCCTATTAACAGCCAGGGTCATTTAAGGACATGCGAGGTTTTCGAGGTGGAGGAAAGCCGGAGAAAAACTACCGGCCTATGGTCAATACCTGGCAACTGCCCCACCTAGGTTTCAAACTCGCAACCCAGAGGTGGAAGGCTAGTGATAAAGTGTCGGGACACCTTAACCACTCGACCACTGCTGATGATGTAATAATTAAATAATACTCGAGTAAAATAAAATTTTAACAAATCAGAATGGGTGTTCTTGCTTTCCAATTATCTGAAGTATTGAAACATTTGTTATCTTTATTAATACCTAAGTTTTGCTATGCAGAAAACTTTTTTTTAAATCTCTTTTTAATATGTCATTACCTACCCTGGTCGGAATATTGACAGCTGTTGGAAATGAATCACCTTCAGGGCTTCCTCCACTTGGCCCTAGGAATGACATCAAATATTGATATATAGCTGGTATGTTTAGGGGAAAAAAGGTTCAAAAGATAAACAATGAAATAAGAGAACCACTTTTACCTTTAGCAAGTCATAAATTATTACTTTCAAATTTGAAAAACAAAAGTACTGAACACTGTTTTCTAATAGAGGTAAGACATATTTAAAATCTCGACTGAGGCTTGTTAAAATTATGTATGAAATTAAGAGTAACAGGATTGTGACCTTGAAGCTCAAAGTAATGTGATATGTAACCTTGACAGTAACACAAGTCAAACCTGTTGGGAACAAATGTGTAATCTTGGGGGTAACAAGATATATGTGACTTTGACAGTAACATTATGTGACCTTGACAGCATTTTGATACATATTTTGAGGGAAACTGTTTTATCTGCCCCTAGCACAAACCTTGGTCCTGGGATAGAGGAGGGAGCTGTTTTATCTGCCCCTAGCACAAACCTTGGTCCTGGGACAGAGGAGGGGGCTGTTTTTATCTGCCCCTTGTACAAACCTTGGTCCTGGGATAGAGGAGTGGGCTGTTTTTATCTGCCCCTTGTACAAACCTTGGTCCTGGGATAGAGAAGTGAGCTGATTTTATCTGCCCCTTGTACAAACCTTGGTCCTGGGACAGAGGAGGGGGCTGTTTTTATCTGCCCCTTGTACAAACCTTGGTCCTGGGATAGAGGAGGGGGCTGTTTTTATCTGCCCCTTGTACAAACCTTGGTCCTGGGATAGAGAAGTGAGCTGTTTTTATCTGCCCCCTGGGATGACAAAACTGAATAATGTTTGCATCCTGCTGCCTTGGCAAGTTCTGCAGCTTTTAATACATAGTCATGGTCGACCTTCACAAACCCTTTCTGAAAGGAACAAAACAGTTTCTTAATATACACATCAAATTCTGAATTAAATACCATTGTTTTAAATGTGACTGGTGATCTTTGTTTAGTAAAGATGATATCAATGATCATTTTTTATTTGTACATAATGTCTTATAATTATGGTTTTACTGACAATTAAGTAATAACCCGAGTCTATGCCAAGGATTGTTTAACATTTTTAACAAACCTTGTGACCCCAAGAGTGGAATGTCTCCATCCATCTTATTATATACCTACTGGAATATAGCTTTTTTGGTGATAGTTCTATAACCCTGACTTCTAGACTTCTAGACATAATAGAATACATAGCATTGACGATGTGCATGCTGACAGTACAGATATAAATATACCAGTATTTGAAACAACATTTAATGCTGTCATTGCTTAGGATATAATCTTAATGGAAACTATTTGAATTAGTATTATTTGGTACTCAAGAGCAAAATTTTATCAATGGAAATATTCTTGCAACTTGAAATAGCTGTTAACCTTTAAATAAATAGTGTTTCCTAAACAGTACAACAATGTAATTTGGGTTTATAATTAATACGGGCTGGTGCTCTAGATCTGTTTCTAAGACAATAAGCTAACTAGGTGTCTTCGATAGTGAGTTAGGGGAGAATGTCACAAACATCTGTTTAAGAAGATAATTTATTATACAACAGCCTGTCGACTTAAGTAACTAAATGTCTAAACATTGGAACACACCTTTCCAGATTTAGCTCTTGTTGTACCCAAACAGCAGAATCCATACTTCACATATCTAAACACATCAGAATATGAGTCTAAATCATCAAAATCTACAACCACTTGTTCCTGTAAATAGAAAAAAAGAAGAATTTATGTAAGTTTCATATGAGTACACAGGTATGCATTACAATATGTACAGTGTACACCATGCATTTTGCAATTGGGCAAAAGAACATCAACTAATGTTGCTGCCAATTGTGAAAAAGATGTGTTTTTAAAACTTTTATTGTGATTGGCATGGGAAACTATTTAAGCAACAAAAACCTTTCATTTTCAATATTTGTAGTATTCATTTGACTAAACACTGACAAACAATATGTTTTATTATGTATTTATCATATGATACTATATATATCAATACTTTCTAAATATGCTGCTGACAAAGGAAGCTGCATCCACCATAAATACAAACATATGCAACTTAAAAAGTACTATATGTAGAAAAAATATCATATTTCAAGTAATACAATTGTACAAACATTGGAAAATCAAAAACAGAGAGCACTTTCGCTAAAAAAAATATACATGTACATTTTCATACATAATGCAGACCACAAATTAGGATAAAGCTTTAATTACTAACTTCTACAAGTACACATGTTTGTGCCAGTAGATAATGAAAAGCAAAAGTACACCGTTTCAATATGTGTACAAAAGGCTAAAACAGCTACAAGCAATAAAGAAACTTACAAATTCTGGACCAAGGTGGTCAGGAAGTGTAACAAATCGCCTGCCTATGAGGTACACTTTGGAGAATGCCTTCAACAAAGCCATGTCTCGTATAAGCTCTCTGCCCACTTCGCCAGTGTAACCAAGCACAAATGCCTCATTTTTTTCTGCTCTGAATACTTCAAGATTTTCCTCGGAGGCCTGAGACATTCTGAAAATAAAAACCCAATTATAATTCAAAAACTTTGAAAACCATTTTGTAATAAGTTGATGAGAATTCATTTGGGGTATTCATGGGTAGCTCTCAAGATTGCACAAAATAAATATGGTAAATAAAATAAATAAACAAATACATAAAAAAAGAGGAAAAATATGCGTTAAATAATCTTAAAACATTAATATTATGCTGAAACTGATCATATCTAAATATTTTTAAAAAACCAATGTCATCTATATTCAAAATAAGCAGCTTCCATATTTAAAATATAATAACATGATCAATATGAAAATTTTAGTATACAACCCATATCTATTCTTAATAGTTTAATAAACTTTATTCTTGAAATGTTGTATATATGTTATTTGCATATGCCACTGAAATCAGGAGAAGAGATAGGTCTAAAATGCGAAAAGAAAGATGCAATGCCCAATACGTATACTGAACCTGGGACCTCCAACTTGTATTCGCGATTCTCACTCTAGAGGTACAGATGCTCTAAATTAAAATTAGTAAGCTAATGTTTTTCAACATCACTACATGCTCCTTCAATTCTAAAGACACAAGGTACATTGTACTACCACTATCGTATGTAGTATATTTAGTCGGGTGCCACCAAATGTAACAGCACCAGTACAGTGCAACATAAACCAGCTCTTTGTTTATACATTTATTTATCTGTTCCAGTTCAACTACATATCATTCATTCTATATGGCTTTAATGTAGGTGGGTAAACATGCATGAGAGCTACATTATGTCTATATATGTTGGTATGTTTATGATAACAAGTAATCTGGCCTTGAACTTATTCACGTAAGATAATATGACTTCTTCAGAGAATGACAATACTTGACATGTGACCTTTGTGAACGGTCACCTGCCTTAAAAAAGTAGATAATCGTGAATGAAGTCACTAAATCACTGCAGTAAATAAATGAGAACAAAATAAACACATGGACAACTCAAAACCTGCCGAACACAAGCGACACTAAAATAGCGAGGCAAATGGGTCTTGTATAATTAATGAGAAGCAACATGTTTTGTGGCCCCTGGAATACCTGCAAATTACATGGAGATCTGGAACAGGTGCTACTTCGTACAAAAACAAAAAAAAACTTAATGCAACCCCGAGGAATCCTACACCTATTGCAGTTCCAGGTATAATTTCATTACACTTGAACCACAACATTTTTCACAGGTCACTTCCGTGCGTTCTACGTCACCGTTTCTGGTGAGGTTTTTGCAGTGCATTCGATTCGAACAATATAAATGTTGACGGTTTGGATTTTTTTCCACGCGGCAAATAACAAACTTCTTAATACGAGTCGAATGACAAAAAAGATAAGATCGTAAATCTGTATACTAAACCACCACGCCCGCCCCCACCATCGACATAAAACGACTAGGTGATATAACCAAGGACGTTCATACATATTACTATGTATGCCAATGATGTTCCATGCATTTAATTAACTATATAGTGATATCACAAATTCATTGATGATATATACTGATATATCACCTTATCGTTATGGTGTTATCACAATCTGGGGGGGGGGGGGGGGGGGGGGGGGGGCGCGCTGAAAATTGAGTTTGCCACACAGGAAAGTCTTCTTGAATACTGAGGAGATCACGATAGTATGGAAGAGGACTTTGATCATTCAATCAAAGTGATGACATGCCGACAGAAGACCAGAGGAACAATTTCAAATAAATCTTGTCAACACTTGTGGTATTATGGACACGCCAGACATTTCGAAAGTGGTTAAATGACAAATAAACCGTGGAATAACGGTAAGGACATCAGTCACACCAACATATTAAGAGAGGCACAGCAATAGACATTGCCAAATGACACCGGCAAGTACAAGGCCACAAGATCAAAAAACGCATGAATTTATACGCCAGGCCTATTGAAGTAATATAGAGAACATCTTTGTGTCGGGAACGGCGATGATAAACAGCTCAAACAAAAACCTGTTTGGCGATACACAAGGCAATAAAGATCGACAGTTTTGGCGTAGTCCCCCTGTGTGAGGATAGGAAACTGTATCCAGCTGCACTGAACAAAACGAACATCCTCGACAAGTAGTACCAATCAGTTGTTACTCAGGAGGACCATAAGCTGTTCCAGGACCGCATGGAAGACCATGTCTATCCATGGGACATTGCAATAGATACATAGAGGGGTAACGACCCTACTTAAGAACATATCAACACTTGGTAAGGCAAACAAACCTGACAACATCATGGCCAGGATACTTTAGGACTTTATTGGGGAAATATTACCATTCCTCACAAGGATCTTTAATACTTGGATAAAGACAGGATCATTATCAGCCGAGTGGAAGAAAAGCGAATGTTACAACTGTCTTCAAGAAAGGAGAAATATTTAAGGTAGTTTGCTGTTTCACTTACATGTCTAGTTTCGGAAGATTGTAATAGTGTCAATTCAATGGCCGTTTATTGTCAAAACGGATTCAGATTGAGTAGATTGATGACTCGGCTTCTCAAACTTTGCTACGGCCTAGCAAGCAACATCTACCGGGAACCCCGATAGATTAACTATCTTTGATTTCTCATAGGGCTTCAACCTGGTACCACACAAACGTTTGCTGAAGAAGTTTGATTTCTACGGCATTCAAGGGCCAAATAATACCTGGGTGATGTGTTTTAGGATGGACGTACCTAATAAGTCATGGTAGGGGATAAGATATCAGAAGAAAGGCCCCTATAGTCAGAGGAGTCCACCAGAGGACCTGGCTGGGTCCTCTCCTCTTCCTCTTGATCATTCATGACATCCCAAATCTGTTTCCATGTCAGATATTTTGCAGACAACTGCATGTTCAGAACAATAAGAGGGAAAGAAGATGTATCAAAGAGCTGGCTGTATATATGTATTAGCAGATATGGGGTGTGGAGTTCCACCGATACAAGTGTAATTTGTCCTAAGGGTCAAAGAACAGAAAGATCGTTAAGGCCTAGTACCATCTTAAAAGTAAGTTACTTGATGAAATACTACCAGCAAGTATACTGTGATGGACTTCTCTGTCGATCTATATTAAAGTAGGAAAACACCAAATAAGATATAGACAGAGTGTGCAAGGAAACAATCGTGGCTTCCTTCGGAGAAATTTGAAGATCTCTGATTTGGATACAAAAAACTTTTGTTCATCCTGCCGTGCTACTTATCAGTGTAGAGAGAGCCTGCAAACTATGAAACAAATAGATCAATAGGATAATCACTGAACATATCCTAATATCAGCAGCTTGTCCGATATGGTGCAGACTCTGCAATGGGTGACACTGAAATCCAGACCTCACAAATTTATACAGTTCATCATCATGTACAAAATTGCCTATGAGCTGGGTGACATACCATCTAAAGACTCCATGGCTTCCTCTTCTTCATATACCATTAGACGAAATCCCTCCCATGGGTAATGCTGTCTTTCCTCCGACGTCCCTTTGGAATTCTTTATCAGCCTCTTTGATAAAGGCCTCTTAGTCGGTATTTTTTCAAGCTGGAATTATTCACACATTCTTTTAAATACAATCGCCCTTTGTCTTAGCTGGCTCTTCTGAGAACTGATAGGGAGAGCTGTGCCAACTGGAGTTTATCTCACTAGTAGTGGGGTTGGTCGAGCTAACAGGAGGACGAGGATCAGTGTACAGGACACATACTAAACAATGTATTTGGTACACCACCATGTTTTGGAACAATTTGCTCTTGTCGGAGTAATGCGCAACACCGTGTAATGATTAACAGAACAGTGAAAGATGTATACATGAAATGTATATTGGTGTAGACATGTGCTTTTTTTATGTATATAGATGTAGACATATGTTTTTGATGTATAGCTAGGTGAAAATATAGACCTATGCTTTTGATGTATATATAAATGTAGACGTATGCTTTTGATGTATAGATAGATATAGACACATGCTTTTGAGGTATAGATGTAGACACTCTTTTGAGGTATAGATGTAGACACTCTTTTGATGTATAGATGTAGACACTCTTTTGATGTGCATAATTGTATAAATATAGACATATGTTTTTGATGTATATATAAATGTAGACATATGCTTTTGATGTATAGATAGGTGTAGATTTGGTTTGGTTTGGTTTATTTTGTTTAACGTCCTATTAACAGCTAAAGTCATTTAAGGACGGCCTCCCGTGCGTGCGACATGCATGCGTGTGGTGAGTGCGTATGTGTATTTTGGGAGGCTGCGGTATGCTTTAATGTATATATATAGATGTAGACACATGCTTTTAATGTATATCTAGATTTAGACATATGCGTTTGACGTATAGATAGGTGTTTTTGAATGAGGGTTGAACAAAAGTGTTAGCGCGAAGGAGAACATGTCCAGATGGGATGACTATACTACCGTTTACTGTTGTTTCGTGTAGATGGTGTAACAATGTGGAATGTTTCACTGTTCACAAATATTTTGTCGTGATACTGCGTTTTAGTTTTTAAAGTGTAATTGAATGCCCAGATCTGCCCTTCTGTCATTTTGTATAAAGTTATGAGACGTTGGTGGGTGTCTGACTTAGAGTGATGGAAGGTTAAGTTCTTGTCGCATTTTTATCATGTATCCTTTGTTTCCGCTTTTTTTTAGTCCTTTGTTATGAATCTTGCACCACGTCTACGTTTAACATTTTGTCATCTCTCTGGTTTTACAAGGGTCCTAAATAATTGTTCCGTAGTCCATGATTGATCAAACAAGCGATTTATGTTGGTAGGTACCTAAGAGTAGAGCTGACATATTTACATGTGTTATTGATTCGTTTTTTTCCATTTCAGGTCTTTCACAATTTGAATGCCTAGTTATGGATCGGATGAAACTCTTTCCAACATGTTACCATTGAATGTGTAGAAGTTTTGTTTCTTATAATGAGGATTTATCATATTTTGGCGTTGAATTCCATTCACGGAGTTTCCTGTCTACGTTTCCAAGTTGTTAAAAAAACATTTTGGGATTGTGTAATATTTTTATTTTTTTTTATCGCTCTGTATAGTAAGTAGTCGTCAGCGATAGGTCAGAACCCATGGTTTCAATGTTAAATTTTGTTTCATTAAAGATTGGTTCCCGTGTAATCACGCTCATTGTTAAGTTTCCTGAGAAATTATTTGATAATTTATATTTTTCCTGGAACCGTTTAGTAATAAGATAATAATACTTCACTCGCAGTATAAGTAATAAAATGGAAAGTCTGTCTCTCAGATATAATAGGTATTCGCCTTAAAAAAGCCTACTCGGTACGTCAGTTCGAGAAAACGCCATCTTTGGTATAGTAAAGAATAAAGTGACAAAATGATACCCCATAGTGCACAATATATACGTAATCCGAAGGTTTGTGATGTTTTAATTGTGGGTTTCAGACCAGTATTAACAATGACTAAATCCAGTAGAATGGCATTTCCTTCTGACATTATCATGAACTATCAAAAAACATTAGAAACAATTTTTACAGTTATATAAATATTGTGCTTTCTTTTATACATGCAAGCCATGCACATGGGAACGCAAACTCTCGATTATCATCTAAGCATGATGATCATGATGCACCGCACATATATGTACATGTATATAAATTTCTGCATGGTAGTACATTGAATATACAGTCGATTATCATTTTCCCTAATACACTCATAATATTTCCTTGAAATGCCAAAACAAGCTCGCGACGGTGAATTGGATGTCCGATCTAGTTATCATGATATCAATTACAACCGCGTCCTGTCATGGTCGTGTCATGGTCGAATGACCGTTATCTAATTGTTCAGTCCATTTAGCTAAAACTTTTAAAGTTGGTCTACCAGAAATAAATCCAAACAGTTGATTTGAAAAGAATGCGTTTTGTATCAGATGTCCAGTAACTTGACTCCGTAGTATACTTTCCAATAGTTCACAAATATATCAACCCACATATAAATATTAGCTTTTCGTCTCAAATGAACTGCAATAAACATGCAATTAGCGTTATAATCTAGCAAAATATAAAGGTAGATCTTGTATATCATACATACAAAGTTCATGTATGTTTATTTCGCGTTTTAAAAATTAGGGCCTATATCGGGTATACATTGCTGAAATGTCTTTTCAAGTATTCTTATTTCAGTTGGGAAACCTAAATGATTTTGTAGTTCTGGCACACAGAGAACTTGTGCAGACGACGAGTCCACATGCAATGTCAAGTTTCTGGTGATAGCTATAATTAATGACTCGGCGGTTTATTTAATGTTTGTGTTTTTAAGTATAGTATGTTCGTCGGGTATTTGTTTAGCACAGGTAGCCAATCAATGTATAGACTTCACTTCCTGGTTGATTTCAAAGGATTCTTTTGAAATTACATACCTAATATTGTTGCGTATCGAACGAACCCAAGTAGAAATTCGTTCGCCAACAGGTGCGCGTTTTCGTGTGATGTTGAAAATTCTTGCATGCATGCTAAATTTTGAAATGTCACTCGTTTTTATTGTTTATTTATTAGTAAATTATCTTCTTTACATGTTGTAAAACATACAACGTTTGTTTATAACACCATTTAAATGGAACTATATTACGCGGAATGTTTTTGATCAATTGTAACACGTGTTACATCCGGTACCGGTGGGTTGTTCTCACAAGTTTGTATACTTGCGTCGTCTGCAGTCACCGTTTGTGAAAGATTTGCGGTTCGAGGGATCTCCAAAACGGCTCTATCTGGTAGGATGACATTTGTATATTGTATATTTGGTTCTGATATATCGTTAAACAGATATTCGTATTCTAATTGCTGAACATTTATAAACTACATGTTTCTTGAATCGCCCTACCATTAGTGGCATTACCGTTTCTGACAGTTGTCACAGTCACTACTATAATCTCATAAAGTTTACAACATGTTGATACCTTTTTGGTGGTCTTTAGTTGACCTAACCTCATAGGTATGCATTTTGATTATATATACATGCTACTGATGTGTAATATTCTATGATAGTGATACTGTCAATACGGTTTGACATTATATGATCAGTGGCCTATTCAGGCTATTGACATGCTGCCGCCTTGAGCATTTATATTACCGGTAACGTCATGCATGGTTCATGTGTAGTATGCTTGTTATAGTGTAATGGCATTATAAATTACACCACTTTGACAACTGTCAGTTTGAAGAAGATCTCTTGTCTGAAAATCAAATGGGATTGTCATCATTGCATTGCATTACATGTATCAGACTTGCCATTGATCAACTTATTCCAGTACATATGTACTAACAAAAACAGTTGTATTCCTTCAGTGCTTGCATTCGATAATAACAAATCATGGCACAAGACTGAAGTCATTACTATAGAATCCTATGGTCAAACGATGATGGAAGGTTTTTTTTTCATTTTTATTTATTATCTAAACTGATTTTTGATTTTGATATCACATAACGAAATTATTACATTTTTTATCTTTTCTATTTTGTTTCAGAGACCTATTTAGAAAAAAAAGATGGATTTAGATTCTTTGAAATCAGAGTTGGAGTGTCATGGCCAAAGTCAACTACTAAAATACTGGGATTTATTGGATAATGATTGCCAAGAAAAGTTATACAATGAATTAAAACATTTAGAATATTCCAATATCAATGGATATTTTAAACAAGCTATGGCCAGCTTGGAACATGCCTCAGACAAAATTGACAATCTACTAGAACCGCTACCAACAGCTGTCTGTGGAAGTGTGACACGGAGCAGTCCTGAGGAGTTGAAGGAATACAACAGGATAGGTGAGAATTTAGGTTTTCGTAGGATAGAGATGATCAAAACTATATTTGTACTTATGTAAACTATAGTCGAGAGAAAGTAGTTTACCTGGATGCAAGTGAGATGACAATCAATATGTATATATATATGGCTCATCTGCAATTCATATAAAGAATTATCTATGATTGGTTGGAAAATATGCATACTTGCCAACTGTTTCTATATGGAAGCTAGAAGCCAAGAGCAACTCCCAATTTTAGACCCTATATTTAATTAGTGCAGTAATATAACTTAAATTTAATTCCTTTGGTTGATCCTAATTTGCCTTCAAATATCGTCTATATGGAAAATGCTTTTCCAAGTTTAAGATCTCAACTTATTTTAGCTGTGTTCAAATTTGCAGTTTTAATGTTTATGTAAGACAAGGTCATACATTAATTAATTCATTTTATTAACTTTTAGTCATGGCCCATCAGTACAGTTATATATTATATTATAATCATGTTTCAAGGCAACACAATACATTATAGTCATAATATATAACATAATGTAAGGTTATATTTTGTTACAATGCACTATATATACTGCTAGAATTAATTCACAGAAATTTTACTCAACATAGAACTGGTTATTGCTGTAACTTCAGCATTATTACATGTCACAAAAGTATACATGTATAGTTAGAGTTAAAATATATGATAATGTAGTCCTTCATTGAAAATGGCCTAAAAGCTTTTGTCGAGGCAGACTTAAAACATAGGGCAGTATATTGAGTTAGGGTATTTCAAAAAATATTTTCTTCTATCTAGGCCTGGTAATAATGGTATTGACAGAAGTATCAATATATATATACAGAAACCATATATCATTCACAACAGCTATACTATTAACACTAAAATGTTAATAATTTAATAAAATTATGTATTATGCATTGACCTTATCCCTACATTTCATTTATGATGATAATAGGATTATACAAATTTATATTTTCATAATGTAGTTGTTTTCTATAAGATAATACAAGACAGTTTGACCAAAATAAATATATACATAACATTGCTTGTTGATTTAGTAAGTGAACTGAGCAAATTTGCCCTGGGATTTATTGATAAACCTGAATAAGTTAATTCTGATGAAAGTTGGATAAAACTGTGATGTGGTTCATACCTTGAATTTTGTATAATTTATGCTTCATAAATGAGCAATTTTTTTCTGTTTCTGTTTGGAAAAAACAGTAGCTATCAATTGTTATTTTCATTGTAAAGAAGTCAGTAAGAAGTGAGGCTACTTTTCCATGATGTCAAGTGTTGTCTGTATGTAGGAGATGCCTAATACTTGTTGACCCGAGTCACGTGTCAATATTTGTTTGATATGGTTTACTCCCATTGACGTAGTTTACTAGCAATCTAACCTCATAAAATACCTGTCTTCCTTTCCTTGGTTGTTGGGCTGGACAGGGGTAATCTTATAGTTGTGGTTTATTGTGCTGTGTAGGTGGGAAATAAACTTTCATCCATAAATCATATGTCACGACCAGTACCCATAGTAGCACACTGCAAGCTAATTGTAAGGTGACTCTAGGTTATCATAGAAACTGCTTCTGGGTGATCGTGTCAGGAAAATATCACTTATTTAAATATGTAGGTGAAATATTAATTAATGTTTGAATTATCTTTTACATATATGTAACTTAGCTTTGTCCTTAAAAAAGGAATTCAGTGGTATATATTGTACCTACCTAATTACATGGTGATATTTTTGTTTCAGGTAAATTAGTCATGTATATGTATAGTATAAGTTGAAAAATTAGCATATGTTAACATTAATCATTTTAGAAATGGGATTGACACATATGACAGTTTATATATATATATATATCATAAGCTTGTGTCAGGATATGTGAGAATTTGATCTGCATAATTGCATGCCCTATGGTGATATTTTTCGTCTTGTGTTTGTCCATTCTTTTATACATCCGTCACAAATTTGACAGGGAATATGATGGTGTAGCATCGTCTGTCCATCTGTCTGGTTTTTACGTTTGTGTGTGTGGAGATTTCATCCTATATTTTTCAACCACTTCCTTTGAAATGAAGTATGCTTTATCATCATGATATGCAGTTGTGTTTTCCAGAACAAAATTGATTAAACACTGTTTGATTTTGTCCTGAGTTTTCCTCCTAGCTTTTTCAGCCAATCTCTATGTAATTTCACTGAATGACATTATTTTGATTCAACTATTTTTGCAATTTAAGTTATTGGCTGAGATGAGTAAGATATTGCCCTTACATGTGTATCTGTAGATTCTCTCTCTCATTTTTCAGTGGCATTTTGAATAGACAATTAATCTTCCATTTCAATACTTGATAAAATAATGTTTATCGTTTTGGCATGGGATGGGCATATATTGTTAAGAGAGGTGATGTGTCCTGTGCCATTTTAACCATTGACTTACAGCAAACAAAATTTTGAGCGCAATTCCCTATATTGACAGTATAAATTTCAACGGAATACAGTGCATTCCGCTTAATCGGGTTGCCTATTTGCGGGGACTTTTTACCCGATTAACCGACTTACCCGATAAGCCGAAATGCACGTCGCCATCTTGGATTTGGTCCGTAATGGTAGTCAGACTTGGGTCGATTTTGGATGAAAATATTTGCGTTATTATTGTTAATAAACGGTGTTTTTGTTTGTGCTTTTACTGATGTCAAATTGTCAGATTACTATTACTAATTGTATAAAAATGTGTGTATTAAAATAACAAAACCTTAATGATTTTCTTATTCGCGGCACAGTACAATCGTAGCACCTCAAATCGGGGGGTCATACATCCCTGTTTCATCCGTGTGTTCCTAATTTGACATACGATCTAAGGACTCGCCGACAATTACATCTAAAATCATTTATGTTTATCATAGAGACATTCTTATGTTCGCTTTGAAGTTTAAAATATTCCATATTATTCACTAGAACTTCTTACTTTGGGCATTGGTTCACTTACGCTTCTGATATTTCCTACTAAAATAAGGTCCAGATCTAGTCTCTGCTTCTAACAAGAGGTCCAATGGGCCTGCAACACTCACCTGGTATGACCTTCTTTGATGATTCTTTGCCTTGATATGTTTTTAAAAAAAATAGACCTCTGTGACCTTGAATACAGCTTACAAACTTTGCGGGGCTCCATCCCAGGAACCTAACAGTCAAATATCATGATTCTATAGGCCTTTTGGTGTGCAAGAAGTCATTCAATAGGTTTTAACAAATTTGACATCTTTGATCTGAAATATAGGTGAATTTTTCTTCACAAAATTTGTCAGGATTCATCCTACCAACCTATCAGCCAAATATCATGTTTCTGGAACTTTCTTGTAGCTGGAAGAAGTTGTTTTACTGTTTTAACAGCTTTGATTTCTGTGACCTTGAATATAGGTCAAGATAATTTCTTTTTGCAAACTTTGCGAAGCTCTATCCCAGTCACTATCAACCAAATAGCATGACTCTGAGACTCTTGCATTTGGTTAGTAAGAAGACGTCATTTAAATGGAAAAGTTGATGACAGATGCCACACCACTGCAAAAGCTCGATCACTTTGCCATTTAGGCCAGGTGAGGTAAAAATACATGTACAACATGAAGGATTAATGTATACATGTAGTATAGGTTCTCTAAGGCAAACAATGTTACCATTACTGATAGTATTCTCATTATTATATACTGACACACAATTGTATTGTGCAGATAAATTTAAAAAAGATAAAAAGAAATTCCTGATAACTTGTACAAGGAAGTGATTTTGCTTCCTGATTGATCCTGATCTTTATTGAAATGCAGACAAATATTGTGCAATAATGTACACCTGGCAAGTTACAATGTTTTAAAAGGAACCTAATGCTGCATTTGATCATGAGATTACTAAATGGCATGTTATAGAAATAACTTGATCAGATAAGTTAACACCCAACAGAGTTGACTGACAGCTCCTGATAGCATGTGACCTTGTCATAACATGTTTTAACAATAAACATTAACAAAGGGACTGAACTAAACTATTGACTGTGATCTATTTTATCAATACATTAGAATGCAGCCTATTATCCCTTATTATTATAATTACATAATGCATTTAAATTTCCTTAAATATACTCATAAGCTATATTTTTAACTACATGTATTGCACGGCTAAATGACTATTGAAGGGTCACGTGCCAACTAATGAACACCTGTGATGCTTTGGAATATGGTCATGTGCGAACTATCGAACACCTGTGATATTTCGGAATTTTATCCTACCCTTTCAAGCATCTAAGTAACTCAGATGTCAATACTGCCAGACGACTTCTAGGCCTACAGGAAAGTGGAGATTTCAGTGATTCTAACTGTGTTTTAGTGATTATGTAATAGAACATGTACATGTAACCCTGGTAAAATACTAGCCACAATATATCGCTCGGCTAGAGAGATCTTCTTTTTAGCTCGATCGGTTGAGCGTAAGACTAGTAAGCCAGAGGTCCCGGGTTCGATCCCTAGCGGAGGCAGTGATTTAAATTTAATTAATCATGCACTCTGTAACATGTATATCATGGGTGTCTGTGCAATAGTCCAGAATATTTGACCCTCGGTACTTTTAAACAACCTTCGGCTTCATGCAATAGAAAACATTGGTCGATAACCAGAACCTTGTGTCAAATATTCCAGACTTTTGCACAGACACCCATGATACATTTGTATATTATTAATGTCAAGACAATGTTATTGTCAAGACAATGTATTCATAATTTTCAGACAAGGGCAGTAACTCCTTCTGATATTTTGTATAAAATATATAGTACTAACGAGTATGATAAAGAATGAAAAAGAGTAAACTCTTCATTATGATTACAGATACAGTCTCAACAGTTAGGCTAATGTTACCATAATAGATAATATATCTTATTTGATCCAAACTTTAGCATGGTATACACGGTATATTAATGTCTTAATTGTTGCAAGTTCATGTGTGGCTGCTTGCATTGTGTGTTGCATCACACAGCTTCTTCTTTCTTAAGATTTACTCAAATGATGTACACATGTATATATATACCCTTTGGGATTTAGAGTGATGTTGATTTATAATACAAAACAACAAGCAAGTTGAATCTATATAAAATTTCTCAATAGAAATTAAAGCCAAAGCATTATCCTACTTTATCTTTAAAATATATTGGAAAATGGTTTAGTGTTAGCACTGTATGTGTCACAAACAATCATTTTCAAATTAAACAGAGTCCTTTTGCAGGTATCAAAAGGAATTATATACCATTCTAACATTGTGGAGTACGTCCTCTTCAAATTCTATGATTCAAAGCATTGATAGCAACACAGATCACCTAGTGTTGGATGTCTGTGCATACCAAGTACCTGCCTGCAGAGTTAATAAAATATTCAACACCAACTTTGATCAGCCCTGTTGAATGTATTCTCATTTCCTACTGTAGAACGTTACCAATAAACAGCTTAATTGTCTGACATTTTTAGTACATAGTTTTGACTTTGGTACACTTAATGCTATCTGTGTACACATGCTCTTTTGTACTGCAGTATTGATTGTAGATTCTAGATGTATATGGGTGAAGTAGTGTATATAATTATTAACTAATAAACATAACAACATTGTTTTTATATAAGTTGGAATGTACTCTATGGCCAGTTATTTTCACAGGGATAATATCTTCAGTATTTCAAGGGCCATATAATTGACATGAAAATTTAGGCCACGATATAAGACAAGGGTAAATACTGTCCACGAAGTAAAATAACAGTATGTAAGACAGGTATGTTGTACCGTAATTAGCCGACCAACTCCAATCTTCTGTGGCTGTGATATATATACTGTATCAACAATTGTAAGTAAGCAATTTGTAAATTCAACATCGGGAGCAAAAGTGAAGAAAATATATCCTCTTTTAACCAGATTGCAAACTTTTAGTTGTACAAAATTTTAAACGAAATTCGCGAAATTTTGATCCACAAAAATGATCAGCTATACAGTATGTGAAACTCCATGATATAAAACGAGGAAGAAAAAGATAGTCTTTTTCATATTCCATAGAGTAGTGCTATAGGCAAGTCAGTTGAGAAACTGCTGTTGTATCTAAAGTCTGTTCAAATGAATAAAATTCAAATATTTTCTTATAAAAACCTTAGGACCTAGAGTTATGTGTTAATTAGCTTGCTGAGTATCAACTTTGAAAAAAAAAAACTTGATTAATTGACAAATTTATGAGGGAAAAATGACAAAAACGTCTGAACATTAAACAGGGTGTTTTTATCGATCATTACAAAGTAATACTGGAATTACTTTAATGCAAACATATAAGTGCTTGGTACTTAAGTTTACAGGTTGATGTGGTAGAGGAGCTCTTCACAGTTACGAAAATTAAGAAAAATTCTTCTAATAAAAAACCCCTTACGACCAAGCGTTATACAATGTATATGTTTTAAGGCTTGCTTGGTAAAGGGCAGTCAACTTTAAAAAATATGATCTGAAGTGATCAGGGAAAAGGAAGTAAAATAAAATAAAAGGAGTGGAAATATTTGGAAAAATGAAACAAAATAGTAACAAGCTGCATTCTACCTTTTCTGGAATAGCTTTTGCAAAGAAGACAAAAGACATAATAGACAGGGTCTGTTTTCATAAAACTGTATAAACTGTTGACCTACCTTTTCTTACCTGGAATGTTTTGAAGATTGAATAACCTGGGTTATGTTTGAATTTTTCCATATGATAGACAGGATACCTTATAATATGTCAACTTTTTATTGTTTTGCAGACTGCTTTATATGGATATATGTTTGAAGTTCTCTCTTCTACAATGTAGTGAGTGTATCAGTGATAGCAGAGTAACGGGTTACATGTCTGTTTAAGTAATTATCACTAGAATTCCTATATTGCTGGGAGTTTTTAGTTACTGCACCCAAACAAACTACCTGTTAGATGTAAGTTTCTTACTCAAACACTTCCACCCAGATCTGGTAATCACTGTGACGGCTATCTCTGGACCGATTTTATAATCGCAGTCCAAATTGTTTTGAGGGCTTGATCAGGGAATTTTGTTTCATGATGGTGTTGGGAGACTTGCTTTAACCCCTACATTTATATGTATAGTGAAAAATATTAGTGAAAAATGTTAGTACAGTGACAAATATTTACATCTGAATGTAGATAAACCAGTTCATTTAAAATTTAACAACCTCACGATCAGGTTACACATTCTTAATCTTGTCGGTGTGTACATGTGGCAATTGCATGCTGTATACTTCTACAAATTCATCTGATATAGTCTGAGAACTATTTGTTGCCCTGATATATTAGATAATTGACAGCAATGTCAGTATTTTATAATATAGCATTGGTTTGACTTCTGAGACCTATTTACTGTAGACTTGTAAATGGACAGGTTTAAGTATTATTACACGTAACTGTACATTCTGTGTGTCTTATCAGTGTGGATACCGTAAAAATGCTAAAACTTTGAATAATGTAAAATATTTTGAGTTGTTACATATAACTCCATTCGCAAAAAATTCTATGGTTGCTTCTTGCATTGGAATTTTGACCTACATAATTGGAGAGGGGGGGGGGGGGGGTGAGGAGTGGGGGGGGGGGGGGGGGGGGTTGGGTGGGGGGGGGGGATGGGGGAGGAAGGGGGGGGGGGGTAGATTAAGGGGTGTAAATGTTGAAGGAAACATACGGAATAAGTTTTCTACATGCACAGCTGTCAACTTTTTGGAATTTTTATGAGGTATAATGTACAACATCTACACTAAAATTTAGTACATTTATAGACTTCCTTTAAACAAACTAATACCTTAAACCTTCACATGTGGGAGATGCTCTTTCTTCTGGACATATTGTATATATATTTAAAATTTTGAACAATGAGGAAGTTTTAATAATTTCTGTGTAAATTTATGGTCCAAAAATCCATAGACCATAGGGAGGATTTGCAAGTATAACAACTGTAATCAAATAAAACTGTTGAGAAACAGCTGATATTTGCCTGATGCTCACGTCTTGTACTGTAAAATCAATCATATGTGTCCTGTGTCTGAACTCGTGTATCTAAACTCATATTGATTTCTCTCCATATAAACAACAGAATGCTGTACATGTATATAGAAATTTTACAGTAACTTAGGCTAAGAAATGGCTTAAAAAACTGCTAACACCACTAAACCATTCAGGCTATTTAGGAACTGCTAATGGAATGCCTCCCACCCAGTCCAACCTGAAGACTCATGTGACATCAAGATTGCTCAAATTTTTCTTCCGGTATTTATATACATTCACTGAACCTTCATTAATGACATGCCCTTCAATGTTTGCCAGTAATTATAACTTTTAGTTCTATCATTATTTACATACCCAGGTAATCTTTTACTACTATTTAGTCCCTAGACTAAGACAAGAGTGGTCTCAAAAATGGTAGTTACTGCTGCTACTACTATAGCTGTATGCTTCAGTGGTGTCTGGCTGTATACTTCAGTGGTGTCTGGCTGTATGCTTCAGTGATGTCTGGCTGTATGCTTCAGTGATGTCTGGCTGTATGCTTCAGTGGTGTCTGGCTGTATGCTTCAGTGAAGTCTGGCTGTATGCTTCAGTGGTGTCTGGCTGTATGCTTCAGTGATGTCTGGCTGTATGCTTCAGTGGTGTCTGACTGTATGCTTCAGTGATGTCTGGCTGTATGCTTCAGTGGTGTCTGGCTGTATGCTTCAGTGAAGTCTGGCTGTATACTTCAGTGGTGTCAAGCTTTACTTCAGTGATGTCTGGCTGTATGTTTCAGTGGTGTCTGGCTGTTTGCTTCAGTGGTGTCTGGCTGTATGCTTCAGTGGTGTCTCTGTCTTTATGCTTCAGTGATGTCTGGCTGTATGTTTCAGTGGTGTCTGGCTGTATGCTTCAGTGGTGTCTGGCTGTATGTTTCAGTGGTGTCTCTGTCTTTATGCTTCAGTGATGTCTAGCTGTATGTTTCAGTGGTGTCTCTGTCTTTATGCTTCAGTGATGTCTGGCTGTATGCTTCAGTGGTGTCTGGCTGTATGCTTCAGTGGTGTCTGGCTGTATGCTTCAGTGGTGTCTCTGTCTTTATGCTTCTGTGGTTTCTCTGTCTTTATGCTTCAGTGATGTCTTGCTGTATGTTTCAGTGGTATCTGGCTGTATGTTTCAGTGGTGTCTCTGTCTTTATGCTTCAGTGATGTCTAGCTGTATGTTTCAGTGGTGTCTCTGTCTTTATGCTTCAGTGGTGTCTAGCTTTATGCTTCAGTGATGTCTGGCTGTATGTTTCAGTGATGTCTAGCTGTATGCTTCAGTGGTGTCTGGCTGTATGCTTCAGTGGTGTCTGGCTGTATGCTTCAGCGATGTAGCACTCTTGTCAGCATCAGATGCATGCTATCACAATGAGACAAACATTAACATACTGACAGCCTCCCTAAAGCTACTTCACAACACTCATTAAGCATTAAAGGAGTTCATTTTAATGTAATTGGGTAAGGTGTTCTGCTGGGTGTCTCTGGCTGTATGCTTCAGTGGTGTCGGGCTGTATGCTTCAGTGATGTCTGGCTGTATGCTTCAGTGGTGTCAACTTTATGCTTCAGTGATGTCTGGCTGTATGCTTCAGTGGTGTCTCTGGCTCTATGCTTCAGTGATGTCTGGCTGTATGCTTCAGTGATGTCTGGCTGTATGCTTCAGTGGTATCTGGCTGTATGTTTCAGTTGTGTCTGGCTGTATGCTTCAGTGATGTCTGGCTGTATGCTTCAGTGATGTCTGGCTGTATGCTTCAGTGGTATCTGGCTGTATGTTTCAGTGGTGTCTGGCTGTATGCTTCAGTGATGTCTGGCTGTATGCTTCAGTGATGTCTGGCTGTATGCTTCAGTGGTATCTGGCTGTATGTTTCAGTGGTGTCTGGCTGTATGCTTCAGTGATGTCTCGCTGTATGCTTCAGTGGTGTCTCTGGCTCTATGCTTCTGTGGTTTCTCTGTCTTTATGCTTCAGTGATGTCTTGCTGTATGTTTCAGTGGTGTCTCTGGCTCTATGCTTCAGTGGTGTCTCTGTCTTTATGCTTCAGTGGTGTCTGGCTGTATGCTTCAGTGGTGTCCAGCTTTATGCTTCAGTGATGTCTTGCTGTATGTTTCAGTGGTGTCTGACTGTATGCTTCAGTGGTGTCTCTGTCTTTATGCTTCTGTGGTTTCTCTGTCTTTATGCTTCAGTGATGTCTTGCTGTATGCTTCAGTGGTGTCTCTGTCTTTATGCTTCAGTGATGTCTGGCTGTATGTTTCAGTGGTGTCTCTGTCTTTATGCTTCAGTGATGTCTGGCTGTATGCTTCAGTGGTGTCTGGCTGTATGCTTCAGTGGTGTCTGGCTGTATGCTTCAGTGAAGTCTGGCTGTATGCTTCAGTGATGTCTGGCTGTATGCTTCAGTGGTGTCTGGCTGTATGCTTCAGTGGTGTCTGGCTGTATGCTTCAGTGGTGTCTGGCTTTATGCTTCAGTGGTGTCTGACTGTATGCTTCAGAACATTAAACAAAAACTATCCAAACCTATTTGAAACATCAAACTACTGAAGATAATGTATGCACACTGTCTACATCAGTAGGATGTGGTGCCTCGGTATTCCTGATCGGGAATACACTGATAGTAGAAGCAGTCAAGTGTGAGCTTCAGACCCCTGTAACATCGGTTCAAGACACACTGGGGTAGAGAAGATGTTGTTTATTTCTGTTAGGTAATTTCCTCGCCAGTGACATGTTGGCTTTCCCTTGTGGGTTTCTCAAATGTCCAAAACATTTGTTGCCTATCTAGTGGTGTCGTAACAAAAGCTCTACAATCTTCTGTTGATTGTTAGTCTATGATCTGTGTCTTTTTGTTTTCCAGGCCTTGACGAGGTAGGAAACAACCGTGTAGCTGTCCTCCTGCTGGCGGGGGGTCAAGGAACACGGCTTGGAGTACCCTACCCAAAGGGCATGTACGACGTAGGTCTCCCCTCGCAGAAAACTTTGTATCAACTACAGGCAGAGAGGCTACTCCGGCTCCAGCGACTGGCAACACAACAGACTGGCAAGCCCTGTACCATTCCATGGTAAATTCACCATAAATCCTTCACCATTTAATTGTTTCATTGCAAATGATACACCATTTGGTAGTCAGTTGCTTTCAATACTGCACCATTCCATGGCAACCTGCACATATATCTTAACGACGTATATGGCTAGTATAGATATTTCCATGTGTATGCAAATATTAAGTAAAATTCCACATAGATTTACAAAAACAACAGAAAACAACCAACAGCTATTTCTGACTGCATTAAATACAAACAAAATAAATGAGATTTGCATGGAGACCCTTTAAAAAGTACCATGAGAATATATCCAGGTGTTCCAGAAGAGTGAGCAGTGTCTTCTACTTTATTGACAACATTCACCATACAAATCTTGGTTTATCGAAATCACATTTTCAAAATGAGAGATTCAACTTAATGCAATTGATATACATGTACATGTGCATAATTATATGGTGTTTTAGTTATGATCAGGACTAGAGGATATACTCCTGGTATATATTGATGGTGTTATGTTTTAGTTATGATCACGACTAGAGAATATACTCCTGTATATATTGATGGTGTTATGTTTTAGTTATGATCACGACTAGAGAGTATACTCCTGGTATATATTGATGGTGTTATGTTTTAGATATATCACGACTAGAGAGTATACTCCGGTATATATTGTTGGTGTTATGTTTTAGATATATCACGACTAGAGAGTATACTCCGGTATATATTGATGGTGTTATGTTTTAGATATATCACGACTAGAGAGTATACTCCTGGTATATATTGATGGTGTTATGTTTTAGTTATGATCACGACTAGAGAGTATACTCCGGTATATATTGATGGTGTTATGTTTTAGGTATATCACGACTAGAGAGTATACTCCGGTATATATTGATGGTGTTATGTTTTAGGTATATCATTACTAGAGAGTATACACCTGTATATATTGATGGTGTTATGTTTTAGATATATCACGACTAGAGAGTATACTCCGGTATATATTGATGGTGTTATGTTTTAGGTATATCATTACTAGAGAGTATACACCTGTATATATTGATGGTGTTATGTTTTAGATATATCACGACTAGAGAGTATACTCCTGTATATATTGATGGTGTTATGTTTTAGGTATATCACGACTAGAGAGTATACTCCTGTATATTGATGGTGTTATGTTTTAGATATATCACGACTAGAGAGTATACTCCTGGTATATATTGATGGTGTTATGTTTTAGGTATATCATTACTAGAGAGTATACTCCTGTATATATTGATGGTGTTATGTTTTAGGTATATCATTACTAGAGAGTATACTCCTGTATATATTGATGGTGTTATGTTTTAGATATATCACGACTAGAGAGTATACTCCTGTATATATTGATGGTGTTATGTTTTAGGTATATCACGACTAGAGAGTATACTCCTGTATATATTGATGGTGTTATGTTTTAGGTATATCATTACTAGAGAGTATACTCCTGTATATATTGATGGTGTTATGTTTTAGGTATATCATTACTAGAGAGTATACTCCTGTATATATTGATGGTGTTATGTTTTAGATATATCACGACTAGAGAGTATACTCCTGGTATATATTGATGGTGTTATGTTTTAGGTATATCACGACTAGAGAGTATACTCCTGTATATATTGATGGTGTTATGTTTTAGATATATCACGACTAGAGAGTATACTCCTGTATATATTGATGGTGTTATGTTTTAGGTTTATCATTACTAGAGAGTATACTCCGATATATATTGATGGTGTTATGTTTTAGATATATCACGACTAGAGAGTATACTCCTGGTATATATTGATGGTGTTATGTTTTAGGTATATCATTACTAGAGAGTATACTCCGGTATATATTGATGGTGTTATGTTTTAGATATATCACGACTAGAGAGTATACTCCTGGTATATATTGATGGTGTTATGTTTTAGGTATATCATTACTAGAGAGTATACTCCGGTATATATTGATGGTGTTATGTTTTAGATATATCACGACTTATTAGAGAGTATACTCCGGTATATATTGATAGTGTTATGTTTTAGGTATATCATTACTAGAGAGTATACTCCGGTATATATTGATGGTGTTATGTTTTAGATATATCACGACTAGAGAGTATACTCCTGGTATATATTGATGGTGTTATGTTTTAGGTATATCATTACTAGAGAGTATACTCCTGTATATATTGATGGTGTTATGTTTTAGGTATATCATTACTAGAGAGTATACTCCTGTATATATTGATGGTGTTATGTTTTAGATATATCACGACTAGAGAGTATACTCCTGTATATATTGATGGTGTTATGTTTTAGGTATATCATTACTAGAGAGTATACTCCTGTATATATTGATGGTGTTATGTTTTAGGTATATCATTACTAGAGAGTATACTCCTGTATATATTGATGGTGTTATGTTTTAGATATATCATGACTAGAGAGTATACTCCTGTATATATTGATGGTGTTATGTTTTAGGTATATCACGACTAGAGAGTATACTCCTGGTATATATTGATGGTGTTATGTTTTAGGTATATCATTACTAGAGAGTATACTCCTGTATATATTGATGGTGTTATGTTTTAGATATATCACGACTAGAGAGTATACTCCTGTATATATTAATGGTGTTATGTTTTAGGTATATCATGACAAGTGAGCACACAAAACAGGCCACAGATGACTACTTCAAGCAGCACAACTACTTTGGTCTTGAGAAAGAGAATATCATACTGTTTGAGCAGGGCCTACTTCCTTGTATAGGTTTTGATGGAAAAATTATTCTTGCAAATACAGACAAGGTGGCACAAGCTCCTGGTAAGTATCACAGTGATAAAAAAGTGATGCTTGTCACTTTATATAGATATTTTTCTGAATTCTTCACATATTTATATGACTATTGTTGTCATATTATGTACCGGCTACTCCTCCTAAACTACTGAGGGAATTTCAACGAAACTTTATGGTAATAACCCTTATACATTGTAGATGTGCATAATCTATATCATGTTGTAGTTTTGTGGTTACCATGGTAACCAGGTCACTATATACTTCAAGACAACTCGGACAACTCCTATATAGCTATCAACCAATTTCATTTGAAATACACAGGAATGTTAGGGACTCATAATGTGTACATATGCATGCAGGCTTTTTCCCCACAAACTTAGGTTGCCATGGTAACCCGTTCACTAAAAACAGATTTTTGTTGGAAAATCTTCACCAAAGGGGCAGGGGTATGCGTTGGCCCTCTGGACGACAGTTCTAGTATTTGTGATTACCACCACGTAGTTGAAATTACAAGGCAGAAAGATAATCAAACATCTTTGTGTGATACATATACAAATCTCAGCTTGAAGTATAATAATTTTAGGTCATTGTGCTTCATCTGTCATCGTCTGCCGTGTGCAGTGCATAAACTTTTCATGTTTCAAACTTCTTCTCAAATTTCAAACATTCGGATTAAGCTGCAACTTGCCTGAAATGATCTTGATATGGTCCTGACGAAGTGTTGTTATTTTTTATTTTTCAGGTCAGTCAGAAATCCAAGATGGCCACTATATATGGTAGCCATCTTGAAAAACACATTTTAAACTTCTTCTCCAGTTCCACTGGTGCCATTTAGCTGGAAATTGGTGGGGATATTAAGAAAGGAGAGCCAACAATGTTGTTATATTTCGGCCTCATAAAAACTTTGACATGGTAGCCATGATGGCCATTTTATAACATGACTTCGCAATCATGGTTTTCCTGAACAACACCAATTTCCAACTTCTGCTCAAGTTCCACCAGTGGGATTCAGCTCAAACTTACCAGAAATGAATCTGACACATTGGTTCTAATCAAGTGTTGTTATTATTTGGGTCGATCAAAAATCCAAGATGGCCGCAGTGGCCAACAGTGCCACTTTACTTGCCACAGAGAATGTATACTACATAGTATAAGGGCCTTTTGTTGAATATCCAGATTACTGGAAAGCCTCATTCTGAAGAACAAACATTTTACCACAGTGCTCTGATTTCGCTGACAACTATCTTGTGCTTTTGAAAGTTCTTTTAGAGGTTGACAAACGTTTAATGTCATGGGCTGGCTGGCTGGCCAATGGCTTATAAGAGCTGAGATGAGTTAGTGTCTGTACATGTGATAATGATCTGG
This sequence comes from Pecten maximus, assembly GCF_902652985.1. Classification (NCBI taxonomy): domain Eukaryota; kingdom Metazoa; phylum Mollusca; class Bivalvia; order Pectinida; family Pectinidae; genus Pecten; species Pecten maximus. Next base: position 29,596,626 of record NC_047024.1, on the reverse strand, counting down.
TTGGCTGTACATCTGTTACCAAGATTATGTATGGATGTACTCGTAAATCATAGACAGGACAGCTTGGTTCATCGCCCTAGGACTTTTAAATCTGTAATGCAATAACTTAGGTGGAATTATAAAAAAGTGGGAACTGTCTCGAAGATCGAGTTAAAACCCAATCTACTGGCCCGGATGGAAGTGCACTAGTCCAGCACAACATGCAAGTGCTAAAGTTTAGATTCAAACCTTAGTGTAAGCTAAGTAGTCATTTGTGAGAGGAGTCACAATGACTATGACAATTAAGATATTATCAGTTATTGCAATCCTAAACAATTAATATCTACATTAATAAATAAATCTAACCCCATTGAAACCTCTTGACTTGAGGTTTATCTTGAAAGGGAATTTGAGGCAAACTAAATACGATGTTTGACAGTGTAATCATGATGTGAATTTGTTTGACAGTGTAATCATGATGTGAATTGTGTGACAGTGTAATCATGATGTGAATTTGTTTGACAGTGTAATCATGATGTGAATTGTTTGACAGTGTAATCATGATGTGAATTTGTTTGACAGTGTAATCATGATGTGAATTTGTTTGACAGTGTAATCATGATGTGAATTTGTTTGACAGTGTAATCATGATGTGAATTTGTTTGACAGTGTAATCATGATGTGAATTGTTTGACAGTGTAATCATGATGTGAATTTGTTTGACAGTTTAATCATGATGTGAATTTGTTTGACAGTGTAATCATGATGTGAATTTGTTTGACAGTGTAATCATGATGTGAATTGACATGTATATAAGATGCTTTTTAAGCTTTCAAACTGACAAATCAGGATGTACAGAACAAATACAGCATCCATGATAGGGATAGCTTATATTTGGGCTAAATTCTGTGCTAAACTCAAATCCTTATTCAAGTTTGAATTAGAAATTAAAAAACAAACAGGACAAGATTTTTCATAAATATCTATGATTGTAGCTGTACATGTCATCGTTTTCCTGACCTGTTTATTGTTTACTTTTAAACTTGTCATATATATGGTCTGCTTGATGTAGTAAACAGTGTCTTGAACACACAACATGAGTTATAGCAGATAAGGCCCTGTGGTAAATGTACAAGGAAATTTGATACACAAAATGTAAACATGACCGTGTTAAGATGAGGAAAGTCAATGTAAACAGATTTTAGAGACAATTTTCAACTGAACATGATAGCATTGACAGGTTTAGGTTTGTTTCTCATACAGAATCTGATACAAGTTTCTGGCATTGTTTGATATTCTAATGAAATATTTGAAGACTGCCTATAGATCAGGTTGTTCGTCTGGAGGTGCAAGATGTATACTGTGGGTATGGAATGTGAACATAATTGTCTGGCCATGTTTACCTGAGGATGGAGTTATCTGACGACATATAGTTCGACAAACACTGGTTGTTTACATCGACTTACATTACACACTAACACTACATTGTTATCTTGTGTCAGCAAATTAGCGTATTCCTATTATATAACGTTCATACAGGGACAGTTCATGTCGGGCCAGCTGTCATCAACCTTGTATGAATAAATGTATGAACAGAGTTAAAATTGTCCTTAATGACAGATTGAATTTTGATGAAATTTGCTCAGGAGCATTATTGGGAAAAGGAGATAAAATGTTATATAAACTGAGGGCATGGCTCCCTTTGGGCCTAAGGGACAGGGCACAATAGGGGAAATTGAGAATCCTTTAAATCGCTACTTGTCCTGAACGATTGAATGGATTTCAATGAAATTTGGTCTGGAACATTATTGGGCAAAGGAGATCTAATATTGTATAAAGGGAGGATGAGGATGTGGGTTCCTTATGGCTGGAGACAGGGGGCCTGATATAGGAAATGTTGCAAAAAAACAAACAAATAAAAAACACTAAATTCCTTCCTCTTGAAGAATGACAGGATTTGGCCCATATTTGGTTTAAACCATAGCTTGAAATTGTAAAATATTTTCCATGATGACTCAAATATCCAGATGAGCAATGCAGGCCCTCTAGGCCTCTTGTTCTTGCAAATGTCAGCAGGTTACCAGAATCATCTGCCCAAAGAGCAAGTCACTTGAAGTGAGCTTATGCTGTGGTGCTGCGTCTGTCATCCATCTGGCCATCTGGCATCAACTTTTTCCGTTTAACAACTTCTTCTCAATAACCCAGAGGCCTAGGGACTTCATATTAGGTCTGTAGCATACTGGTGAGAAGGGCTATAAGGTTTGTTCAAATGAATGACTTTTACCTTCATTCAAGGTCACATGGGTTAAATAGGCTAAAATATTTAAACAAATACTCGATAACTAAGAGGCCCAGGGACTTGATATTGAGCCTGTAGCATGCTGGGTCGAAGGGCCATCATGTTTGTTCAAATGAATCACCTTGACTTACACTCAAGGTCACATAGGGTCAAATAGATTAGAAAACTTTAAAACAACTTCATCTCAATAACCAGGAGGCCCAGGGACTTGATATTTGGCCTGAAGCATGCTGGGGTGAAGGGTTACCAAGTTTGTTCAAATGAATAACCATATAACCTTAATTCAAGGTCACATGGGTCAAATAGGCTAAAATTTTTAAACAACTTCTCAATAACCAAGAATTAAAAAGGCTGAACATTTTAAACAACTTCTCAATAACCAAGAGGCCCACGGATTTGATATTGGGCCTGTAGCATGCTGGGCTACCAAGTTTGTTCAAATGTATAACCATAACCTACATTAAAGGTCATAGGGGTCGAATAGGTTTAAATCTTTAAACAATGATTTCTCGATAGCCAAGAGACTCCATGACCTGGTATTAGGCAAATAGTATGCTGGAATGAAGGACTAGAAAATTTATTGAATGAATCAACCTAACCTTTTCTGATATTTGAATAAAGTGGTTATCAGCATCGTATCTGCAGAAATCACCTAGATCGGCTTCAAAGTTGCTGTAGAGCTAGGTGAGCAATACAGGCCCATTGGGCCTCTTGTTTTAAATGAGAATGTACCAGTATTTTATGATACGAGTATCGGTATGGTACTGGTACTGAGTACCCGTCTCCAGCCCTAGACAGGCTTTTGAGTTCAGGAAGGATATTTCTCAAATTTTTTTAGGTTCTCTTTGGTCCCTTATTGTGCCAATTCATTTTAAATATTTGATCAGAAGAAAGAAGGGAAAAGTAGCAAAAAAAGATCAGTCTGATATAGAACCAATAAAGATCATTCAATGGTTGACACCAAGGTCCCTCCGGGATCTCTTGTTGAAAGAGAGATAATTTGTACTTGATCTGATCCACTGTCGTCTTGCTGTTGTTGGCTAATTGACCCTGTTTACTCATTCCTATAGTTTACATTTATACATGCATAAGAGATCCTAACTTTTTAGCCCACCATCTTATTCAAATCGCCCTACATCCATGGTTCGTCCCTCCATCTGTCCATCCTTCCTTAACAAATTCTTGAAAGTACTAAAAGGATCTTTTTCGCATCTGTAGGTTTCCCTTGATCCCTAGTTATGCATATTCCTTGACAGCAACATGGCCAACAGGCAACCAACTTGGATTTTGACAATTGAAACTTCATTTTTTAACAATTTCTTAAAGTGCTAAATTATGAGTCTTTCTCAAATTTGGATTTTGACAGTTGCAGGTTGCTCCTGCTATAAAGTGTTATATAAAGTTATTAAATGTTTTGAAGGAAGAGTGGAAGATGGTAAAATAAGAGAAAAGATCAGTCTTTCATTTGACATGATATAGATCATTCAATGGTGGGCACCGAGATCCCTCTGAGATCTTTTGTTTTGTGGGAATTGTGTATTACATTGGCCTGTGGCTTAAAGGTCTAGTTTATGCTGAAGGACCATACTTTAACGGAGGGCAATATTGTGTGGATATGAAAACATTCTCTCATTTATTAGTACACTTTAGTATACCCCGGTAATGACAATGTTATATACTTTATGACAGCCACATGATCATTTACAATGTGGGTCAATACTACATTGAAGTGGTGGTGTAAATAGAGGTTACACAACGAGTGGTTGTTGGATATGGAATTTATTTCACACGAGTGAGTTATTTTTTCAAAGTTACAAAAGACACGAGCTTTAGCGAGTGTTTTTTACAACTTTTAAAAAATAACTTACAAGTGTGAAATAAATTCCATATCCAACAATTTCGAGTCGTGTGACCTGTTTCTACCACAATAATATCGGTTCGAATCAAAGGGAAACGTGGCCAAGTATAATTTCGCGTATGCAAATAAAGTGTACCGGTGACGTCCGGGACCCGGTGATGTAACGTCATTAGATTATTGATGATGTCAATAACAATTGCAGCTTGGGTCAAAGTTCACCGTGTTAGCCAATCAAAATGCGTACAGAGTTTATACCACGTACGTGTGGTTTAAACAGATTGTTAATCAACAGCTGTAATGATTAACTGATGATCTGAGAGTTGAATAACACAGGGTATTGTGGTAGAATAAAAATGAAACAACTCAGTATAATGATACACTGGCATGTCAAGTTTGAGATCCTATCATTTTTAATTTATTTATTTTGTTTAGAAAGTCATGTTTTAAAGTCAGCTTCAATTGTACCATTATATATATATAATTAAGTTGAGATCTGTAGACATGCTTCCTTTAAATACCCTCCACATTTGGTTTGGACTTGCATGAGTAATACACGAGGCTGCAGTAATGAAGGAATTGTACAGAAATGCTACTAATGAAAATTTTACAGGTATTGTTTCCTTGTGTTTGATACCCACTCACTTATTAATTAATGTCTCATTGTTACAGATGGAAATGGTGGACTCTACCGAGCTCTGCGGAAATGGAAGGTCCTGGAAGACATGGAGAAGAGAGGGGTGACAAACATCCACGTCTACTGTGTAGACAATATACTTGTTAAAATGGCTGACCCTGTCTTTATCGGCTTCTGTAGGACAAAGAAAGCTGAGTGTGGAGCAAAGGTAACTTAATGCCTGATAGCAAATATGTGTTTATGTGATTGTGGAATTTAAACATGCTTTGGAAATGTTAAAAAAGTATTACGTTATTGAAACACATTTTCCAACAACCTGAATCACTGTAATGTTAAGGCAAATTTTGTTTTGTAAAAAAAGTTTGGGATAATGTATAATCAGTATCTTAATACACCTCAAGTTTTGATCTGATAGCCAAATATTTTTCTTAATTATTAATATCTCTTGTATCAAAGTTTTAAAGGAGCTAGGTGTAACTTGACTTTTAACAAGACTATCCATCAGTTCTGAACAGGTGATTTTTTTTCCTCATTGATACCTTGTTTAGGTTCTATATATTGTGTATGGTGAGAGTTTACTGTGTTCATTGATTTTGATAAGGCTGTGGAGAAGACAGTGCCGACAGAGGCTGTTGGTGTAGTCTGTAAGGTGGAGGGCCGTTACCAGGTTGTGGAGTACAGTGAAATCACACTGAAAACTGCCGAGTTACGACGGGACAACGGACAACTGACCTTCAACGCGGGCAACATCTGTAACCACTACTTTACTCTGGATTTCCTCAAACATGTGTCACAGTAAGGACATCAGTTGACATCTCCTATCCTACTCATCAAATATCCACAAACTGACCAATGTAGTTAACTTTACAGGGCGGTAAGCAATATATAAAGATACCAGTTGGTATACAGGGCGGTAAGCAATATATATAGATACCAGTTGGTATACAGGGCGGTAAGCAATATATATAGATACCAGTTGGTATACAGGGCGGTAAGCAATGAAGGTCGGACAGAATACCCACCAACTACACTCTAGATGGTTACATTTTAGAGATTTAGTTTTTTGAAGAATTACCCTACAATGTAACCTTTAAGCCTACACATGAATATTAAATATTGTAATGTTATAATCCTATAGCTGTATGTATGTATGATATAGTGATTAGGTAAATAAATCCATTTTAATCCATACAGAAATTGTTAGTCTATACAGTTGCATGTATTAAGGTTAATATTGAGTAAGATCCATCTATGTTCGCCCCTGTGAGGAAGGCTTTGGGTTCTGTCCCCTGGCCGGGACATACCAAAGTCTTTAAAAATGGTAGTTGTTACTCCTGCTTAGTGCTCAGAATTTTAGTAGTTGGACGACTGGCTCGCCTGTTGTCAGTATAATGTGACTGGGTGGGGTGTCCTGCTGAATGTCTTAATAAGTATGCTTCAGTGAAGTAGCACTATAAATTGACAAGAGTTCCGGGCTATCACAAGGAGACTTTGCACAAACATACCACAGCCTCCCAAAACACACATACGCACTCACCACGCGTGTCGTCCTTAAATGACCTTAGCTGTTGATAGGATGTTAAATAAATCAAACCAAACCAAACCATTTGTTTATATCAAAGTCATTATTGGTTTTCAGGGTTGAACAGGAAAATCAGCTAAAACATCATGTTGCCAAGAAAAAGATTCCATATGTCTGTGATAACCAGGAGATTGTCAAGCCCACTGAACCAAATGGAATTAAAATGGAGAAATTTGTTTTTGATGTCTTTCACTTTGCCGAGTAAGTATATAATATGCAGAGTAATCAAATTACTATTGAATGATAAGCTATATTATCATTCCATGTGTGGTATTATTCGGTTCACTATTACAACTTACAATTAACTTCAGAGAAATGGGTGAGAAATTAATCAATTACCCTTTGTGATGTAGATTAAGGCATTTAAATCTTTTGTGTAAGAATTTCAACATATAGCATATGGCATAACCTTATGCTCTATTTTTGAAATTCTTGTCTCAAGGGTTGAGGTATCCATCTACGTCACGCAGTAATGAGAAATTCTATAATTATTCCAATACATGATGCATTGTATAATAAAAACAGATATAGTGGTAATCTGTTACCAATCAACAGTTGTTTGTCTTACATCCAGTGCCATGAGGATAGTCTGAAATATAGAATACAACTGAACATTCTTTATTAATGATAACTCTGAATATGAATCAAGATCAATCAGTCATCATCAAGGAATATTGTCTTATAGTTCCAGTATTATAGAACAATTCTATATCACAGGCTAATTTAAATACCATTGATGAAAGCAGCCTACAAATTAATACATATTGCATGAGTTAATTAATTTAATCATCATATTATTATTTTTTTTACAAACTATTACTTTGTATACTTCAATATTTTTTGAGTCATTTTCAAGATAATTGTTTCAATTAAATTCTAAAGCAAACTAATTGAGAACATCTATTTCTTACTTTTCTTTAACTTTGTATCCCAGTTCTGCTAGAAAAATTAAAAAGGAATTGCAGTTAGCTTTCTTGTACAGGAAAATCTATCTCAGGTTTTCGTAACTATCAATGCTTTATCGAAGCTTTCCAGGAAATTCCTTCTGTTTACATATATCAGTTACTTAATTATTCCTCTCTCTAAATCATTGACAGTGCAATTTTCTTTCAAATGCTTTTGAAACTAATGCAAACTCATTTCTGTTGCAATACACTCTTCTGTGACTGGGTTTCTGGATTTTTTCCTTTATTTTTTAAGATGTCTTTTTGTAGATTCTGAACAAGTCTAAATCCAGAAAAATCAAAATTAAAAAGAAATGAAAAAAAAAAAAAAAAACTGTAAAAAGAATAGATGGATGTGCTGGTAATTAGAAAATAACAGTATTAGAGTTGATCTGTGGTGAACTATTTTCTGGGTTAAATCTGAGATTTTTTGTGCAGAGTTATTTGATAGTGATATATCGTACTTTACCGGGTATAAGCCCAGGGGGTGAGTTAGTTAAATCAACCATAAGTGGGGATGGACTTATCTCTGAGAAAGACCCTATACACTTATCTCTTAGAAAGACCCTATACACTTATCTCTTAGAAAGACCCTATACAAGAGGGAAATTTTTGGCCGCCATTTTTGAAAAATAATGCTTATCAGCGAGCATCGGCTTTTAACCGGTAAAATGAGGTATGACTCTGGAAATGAGTCTTCAGAAATACTGACCAATAACAAGCAGAACAGACTACAACATCCAACACACACTCACACACACACCTTTCAACACATGGTGGTACTGTAGGAAATGTATGGTAAGATGATCTTGAGTAATTGATTCTGAATGACAATAATTCTAACTCAAATTTTATGCTTGCTCTGTGTGATAGACTAAGTCATAGATCCTGACTTACATGAAAATCCAAGTGGTAGCCCCCTCCGATAAGAAGAGACAGTATATATAAATTATTTTAGAGTATAATCTGGTGCCATTTTCTACAATTTTACTACATTTTTGTACATAACTTCACTTTTTTTCTCTCCACTTTTTATGTTGGAATTACTATCTTTAGCACATACATGTAACTATGAAATTCTATAGTTGACCTTTAGAGTTGTATCAAGTCACATGTTACTGTTAATGCTAAAATGCTGAACTATGTAGTAACATCACTTTTTCTCTCTTTTTTCCCCCCACTTCTTTTTTGTGTGCTTTGTGTGTATGTTGGTGTGTGGTGTGCAATTTTAATTTTGAAAAACGTCACTAATGATCCTTGTTTTGCTTCTGTTGCTTTGCTAAATCATGAAATTTTATATGCTCGTATTGTATCTAAAAATACTTCTAATTTTTCTTTTCTTCCAAAAATAATACTATTTCTTGTAATTGAAAAAACATGCTTTTGTTGAATTTGTAATCATCTTCATAAACATTTTTACGCTTTCTGCTTTTTATTAACTATTTCACACAAAATGAACCCATGTGTGGAATCTTTCCTTCGACTCTTTCCCTTCCATTCGTCCTATATCCCTACCTTCCCTCCACTCTACTATCCTTATATGGCCTTGGTTGTGTCCGTGGTTTGGTATAAATGTGACAGGAGCTTTGCTGTATGGGAAGTTCTCCGAGAGGATGAGTTCGCTCCCTTGAAGAATGCGGACACTGCTGCGAAAGACACGCCCACCACCTGTAGAGAGGCCCTGTTGAATCTCCACCATCGTTACATGTTAGGAGCTGGATCTAAATTTGTACACAGCGACGGATCGTCTCTTCCTGATATACCATGGTATGTTACTCTGATTAAAATATTATTCTAGATTTCAAATTTAAAAATGCACAGTAAAAGTTTGCACAAAATACTTTTTAAATATCGACTTGTAATACACATGTTGAGTTTTTTCAATGCATGCTTTTTCACCAATTTTAAATTTGATTAAAATTTAAATGGAGAAAATAAGAATAGTGTTTTCATACATTTCTATATACATTCTGTATTGCTATGGTCATTTTTCAGTAAATTTTAGTTGAACTTAATTTTAACTAACAAATTTGCATGAAACATATTATGCCATTTTGTTTGGCTGTTTCCGTGTATGCTTACTAAGTAGAGCAATGAATGCATATTGTATTTGTGATGAAAATATTCTCGTTGTATTGATGTTGTAATAATTCTATCACTAGATGTATTGTTAAGGACATGCATGTATTTAAGACATAGTCTGTGTTAATAGTAAGAAAACACTTTTAGTATTTTATGAGCTTTGAATCAGTCATCAGTTCAAATATTGCATGATTAGTCTTTCAAGCATTTACTATGGAGTAATATTGAATTTCAAAAACCATAATTGATGATATATTAGAGTCCAAGAAAATAGTACTGATTGTAGTCGTCTTTCTGTGAGTCTTACTGCAGCATTTAGTATCATGCATGAAGATATTCAGTAAGCATGCATTTTGATTTAAAAGAACTTAAAATCTTCAGTTGCACAATGAATACAATATCTCTTATAGTATTTTATAGCACGAGCATTGATTCCATCTTGGAGAAATATCTACTCTTGTGATCAGTAGTTTGCGTATGTTTTATATTCCACTCCTGTCACTAAAAACAGTAAAAAAAATTCTTTAAGCTACTAACAATTACTTCTTTATATAATTAAAAGTATGTATGTATGGGGTCACCTTGATGAAACCAATCCATCAGCCATGTCTGATATCATGGTTTGAAATGAACCCTGAGTTAATCTGTGGTGTTATATATATTCTAAATGAAATAACCTTTAATGAAAGTGGTATCTTTAAAACCCTTATTGTTATGTAAAACAATGAAAAACAAAACTGCAGTTAAAACAGAAAACTTATAAACAAAAGAGGTGAAAGTTTGAAACAGAAATTAGCCAATTAGATTAGTGCTGTTTAAGATCGGTCAGATAATAATGTATCCTTCAGTTAGCAGCAAGTTGGACAGACAAGTTACTCTTGTTCTTCAAATGATATACATGTATACACATGGGTTCTACTGAATCTGATGACTTTGTGCTGCAATGTATAAAAATTATAGATTTTAATTTGGTAGAGCTAAAAATGTATACCAAGTATAAAATGAAATGATCCTGAAACACTTTGAAACACTGTAAGGAAAAACTATGAAACTTTAGTGAAACTTTAGTGAAACTTTAGTGAAACATTATGAAACACAATTGGAGACTATGAAACACCAGTGAAACACTATGAAACTCTAGTGAAACACTTTGAAACTCTAGTGAAACACTATGGAAATCTCTAGTGAAACACTATGGAAATCTCTAGTGAAACACTATGGAAATCTCTGGTGAAACACTATGAAACTTTAGTGAAACACTATGGAAATCTCTAGTGAAACACTATGAAACTTTAGTGAAACACTAGTAGGACACTATGAAACATCAATGAAACACTATGAAACTCTAGTGAAACACTAGAAATACTGTGAAACACTATGAAACACCAGTGAAACTCTAGTGAAACACTGTGAAACACTTAAAAATACTATGAAACACTTTCCCCGCTTTACTGTTGTGTGCATGTCCTCTGCATGTGTTAATGCCTCACCGTTGTGCCTAATTGTTTCAGTGCTAAGAAAGCCAGAGAAAGTGGTGACTGGTAAGTCTTTGTAGGTCCCTCACCTACATACCGTGTGGTTTGGAATAACTGTTACTGGAACATTATAATTCACAACTGCATCTGTATCGTTTGTTGGTTGGTAGTTTGGTTACTGGTTTAAAAGTGTATATTAATTTTTATGAAGAATTTCATTCTAAGCATTAAAGAGATAAACTAGCAATATGTTTGTAAACCCTCCCTATGTTTGAGGGAAATTCCAGATTTTTTCAACCTAAAATTTTGACGAAAGTCATCAATAAACTTTCATTTTTCATTGATCAGCTTATCAGCTTTATCGAAGGAGACCTATAAATATACTTTTTTAAGACTTGAAAACCTTGGAAATTTAAAAAAGATGGCAAAAAGCTTAGTATAGTATAGACATGTGTGTAGTGTAGCAAGGGAGATAACTCTCTTAAAATATTTACCATCCTCTCAACAGCTATTAAACTGATATAGCACTTTAATGACAATGAAAGCTTGTTACGTAATATCTCACTGATAATAATTGTATAAGAAGTTTAAAGAATTGAATAAGAAGTGTACATATATATATATATATTGTTATACAATTTAAAAACAAAATACAACATTGAGGAAAACGACTCCAAATACTTTTTCCATGGGATTGTATTAGTTTGTTACATATACAGTAAGAGCTTCATATCTGAATTCCCTCATATTCAAACCACTGTGCTCCACGCAATAATTTAATATGTTGTTGTGAGGTCACATATCAAAACAACTTCATAACCAAACATATTAAGTGTCTCCCGAGTGGTTCAGATATGTGGCGTTCTACTCTGTATGTTTATATATTTGTATAAGTAATTGAAAAGCAGTATGTGTCATAAACATTTGGAATATGTTGTTTGGGGTTGTAATAATTGGTGTTCTGAATATTTAGTAAACAAACATGAGTAGTGAAAACAAATAATTCACACTGTGGTGATGGTAAATATGGATTTAGAATTCCGAAATCTCTGGGTATTGACTAGTTAAATGGTCACTAATGCTTTTGGATAGTGTATATCTCATTACTGACATAATTTTAACATTTGTATCATTGTTACCTCTATATATATATATATAAATCTGAAATTGATCTATACCTTGTATAATTTTTCAATATATTACGATCTTCCTGTTGTTTCTTGGTTTAGAAACTACTCTGTTTAGTTTATAAAAATATACTGATATGACTTAATGTCTCATAATCATTGTAATGACTTTTGTTCTATCACAATTTTGAAATACATGTGTAACCATTTCTGATGAAAATGTTAAGACTAATTTGATGAAAAATCATAAGTGTTTTTTGAGGGGAACAAATTCAAAAGCTATTATGAGGATTTGTGATAGAAATTTGAGTGTAGGATTAATAGATGGGAAAACTCATACAGCATCCTGATAACTAAGATATTTGTTATTGTTTTGTTTGTTTCAGTCGGAAAGGAGAGAATGATGACCAATTCAATAAGTGTGAGGTTTCACCTTTGGTATCCTATGCAGGGGAGGTAATATTTTACAATCTTTGTTTATTATTTTAATATTAATTTAAACACTTACTACAGTTACAAAGGCCACATGTTTATACTAGGTAATTGAAATGAAGTAAGTAATGAGAGCACTGTTATTACTTATTAGTCCACTGCTGGTGAAACTGGGGGTACTTTAGTTTAAATTTCCTCTCTGTCATCTTATACTTATGTATATACGTTTGTCAGTGCTCTAGTAGCTTCATTCCTTGAGGGATTTCGAGGAAACTTCCCACAATTATAAAGGATCGTAATATCTCAGATTACTTCAAATTTCAGTGTATTTGGGTCTAGGTCAAGGTCACTCTTACTATTTTTAGCAGAGACCAGTAAGGGAAATGAAAAGTATGCTTGTATTGAAATTAACTGTCTGAATTTGTTGAGTACTTTGTGAATGTGTACAGTATTTCATTTATGACATGTTGTTTTAGGGACTAAGCGAACTATTAGACGGGAAGAAGCTGGTTCCGCCTGTACAAATCGTAATGGGACCGAATGACAGCGAACCTACTATCCTACAGAACATCACAGCAAATGGCACTGCAAAATAGACAGATTTCTTGTGTGGACTTTTTCATAACATCATTTCATTTTTCAAAGACAAATGGTCTGTTTTTAGAATTTGTTTTCCATCTACAGAGGTCATATGATTCTCAGGACATTTCACTTCTTGTAATACAGATCTGTTTGTCTTGTGATCTGATCAGATGATCTTTCAAGACAAATCAGATACAGTTTTACAAGATAGTCATATCCATGTGTTACATCTTGAGATATAGTTAAATGGTCTCTCAAAACAGGATGTATGGTTTCTTGAGGCAGAAATTGTGGTCACAAGACTGACCATGGAGTCTCTCAAGACTGTTCATATGGCCTCTCTCTCTCTCTCTCTCTCTCTCTAGAGAGAAATCCCATGGTTGACAAATCCTCTCTTGTGATTGGTTGTCTCTCACAGTTGATTCTGTTACCTTGGAATAATGAAATGTTTGACACCATTATCAAAACATCAGTGTTATAAATATCTGTTGTGTGTGTTACTCTCATGAAAATATTTACCAATTCTTTAGATTATTTTGTAAGCTTTGCTGGTCAAGGATGTAACGTCAGTTCAAAATATAATTAATACATGTATATATGTTAACTATATTGATATATTTGTTAATTTAACAATTATAGTTTTAATTTATTCGGGTTGTTGTATGGGATTATGTTAGTGAAGGAAAGCTACAGATAGATGGTGCATTAGATTGTAGATTTTAGATATTGTAAAGAATATGAGTCATGAAACGGCGGTATAATAAAGATGTGGTCAGACCTCATAAGTCTGGATTGTACTAGAAATAAAATCTCATCTGGAAATCACTGCTTTGATGAAAATTTATATAACAAATAATGTTCAGTACTCAAAATCCCAGTTTGGGATCTAACAGGGACTTAGTATATCAAGTCTATACTTTTTCTGTACACTAGTTCTCAAATGTCTTCAGTAAAATTATTGGTGAAAGCTAGTATCACAGTTATGACCTGATATGGGGTTGCCACTTGTGTGTGATATTGGGCACCATGTTATATATATTACTATACCTGTAAAATAAATACTGATGTCCAATGATATGAGCCGTTTATAAAGTACATTAACTTCACACACATTTTGTTTTAATAACCAATTAAGTACTAAAAAGTGTTTGTAACATCATAGTGATAGATAAAATCTTGTTTTGTTTTTCCAATGCTTCATTAATGAGAAGAGACTTTCTAGGAACATTTCGAGAGAAATGAGGTTCAATACTAGCTGAATACTACAAGCTTACAACTGACAGATCCAACAGTAGCTTGCATTAGTACCATAGGTGTATAGGTATGGAACTATTTATTAGATTTATTGTATTGTTTTTAGAAAAGCAAGACATATTTATGCGAATACTTATGTGTTATAAAACTAATATTGATGAATTTTATATAGCCTAGATGATTGAGGCGCAATGGAATCCTTTTTTAATTTGCTTATACGCGATTCTTCTCAATTATTTTTTGGTATGTAAACAGTTGATGCTTGTAATACAAGCTACCAATGTTTTCATGGATTATGAAAAAACAGGATTACTGAGGAGTTTTAATGGAAAATTGAAATCCTCCATAGACAACAAGTTTGGAAATCTGCATTAGCTATATATATACATGTAGCTGGATTAACAAGACTCCATGCAATTAGCATTATACATTCAAGTACCATATTTAACTGCAAATCAGCCCCATCCACAAATACGACCCTTTCTTCATTCTAGCAGAAGCATCAATTTTAAAATAGTGAGCTGAAAGTTGTTTAATACAAATAAGCCTACCCAAAATGTACATAAGTTTTACACTAAGGCCGGGATGGGACTTCAATACGTTGGTAAACAGTTGATAGAAAAAGGTTTGGCCACCTTTTACATTTGTATGTTAAATATAATTTAAAAAGACATGACGTGTTAAGCTTTAGCCTTCAAATGAGTTTTAAGAAATGTTTTGAATAATTTATGTATTCTTGTAGTGTGGTTTTGTATATTTTTTTGTTGTATTTAACCAGATTGTGCTGAAAAGTGTGGTGCATTTATAAAAACTGAATGTGTTCTCATAAAAAACACCAAGTTACCAATTTAAAAACCTCAACATTTTACCAGATGTTAACATACTAGATATGTCTTGAGAGTATTGAACATTTTATTAATGATTTTCTTTTTAATCATATTTCAACAGTATTTACCTTATGTTCTGAAACCTAGCTTTGTTTTCATAAATTTTTTAATAAATGTTTCTTATAAAAGACATAATGTTTCCATATCTTAGTTTGATTATTATTTTTGTTTTTGTCAAAATGTTACTCTTCGATCCCTTATAATGATACAGGTAATACTATACCTAACCAATTCCAGACATTTACTTCCTTGATGTGAAATCAAGTGCTTTAATCATATTTTGAATGTCTAGGTTACATCTTATAATTAAGCTGATAAATATTGCAAATGTATATACAGTGGAACTTCGTGGGAGCACGAAAAAACTTTAAGTTATCCGAGTGTTCGAATTAAGCGAGTTATCATTTTTGGTGAAAAGTTTGGTCAATATTTGTCAACATTATATAATATGTACCAGTAATTACATGTAGATAACTTTAACGTTTATTGGTTGTAACATTTTCTGAGATCTTAACAATAACTTACCAATCTTATACAGTAAACATGTTATTGGTCTTTATTGAGACATTTACAATAACTTATCAATCTTATACAGTAAACATGTTATTGGTCTTTGTTGAGACATTTACAATAACTTATCAATCTTATACAGTAAACATGTTATTGGTCTTTATTGAGATATTTACAATAACTTACCAATCTTATACAGTAAACATGTTATTGGTCTCTGTTGAGACATTTACAATAACTTATCAATCTTATACAGTAAACATGTTATTGGTCTTTGGTAAAGTCTATACAAACATTTATTAATTAAATGCATATTTAAATGTTTTTGAGGTCAAAACATCCTCTTCATTAAGATGTCTAGTATTGAGACATGTCATAACACCCTCTTCAGTGAGGTGTCTAGTATTGAGACATGTCAAAACACCCTCTTCATTGAGGTATCTAGTATTAAGACATGTCATAACGCCCTCTTCAGTGAGGTGTCTAGTATTTAGACATGTCGTAACACCCTCTTCAGTGAGGTGTCTAGTATTGATACATGTGAAAACATCCTCTTCAGTGAGGTGTCTAGTATTGAGACATGTCAAAACACCCTCTTCAGTGAGGTGTCTAGTATTGAGACATGTCAAAACACCCTCTTCAGTTAGGTGTCTAATTTGAGACACTGACTTAAATGTTAGTTACACATGTCTTTTTTGGTCGTGTGTCTTGATCTGCAGTTGAATTAGTATCAGGTGAAAATAAAACCAATACTATTGTTGTGATTTTGAATACTACACCTACATATACATTTGTTTATGAAAGGAGTTGATGCAATATTCATGAAGTGTTATGAATTGATTTGGTGTAAATTTTGTTTATAATCTAATATGTACAAATGTGTAATGGACTTATATTATTTCAGACACTAAAGCAATCAAAGGAGTATTATTTATATAAAATTGTATATATATTATTGTACATACCTCACCTGTATACGTTAGTTTAAAGCAAACATTCAGGGGACTTCAAACATTTGTAAAGGTAAAGACACTGCTATCCAGTAAAACGTTTTGCTACATTTTACATGAATTTATTTTGAGTTAAAATTTATACAACAGGCATATGAGTGAGATGTACAACATTATCATATAATCTTGAGGTCAACAAAAATCATGTGTATGATTGCTTTTTTGTTAATTTTTTATTCAAATGTAGCCTTTTTCTTTTCAACCTCACACCCATTGTTCTGAAAGTAATTTATAGTTTTCAATGGGGAAATAATTTCAAAAACAAAATTAAATTTTTAAGAAGATAAAATTAATGTTTTAACCATTGCTTGCAAGAGTACACTAGAGCTATAATACTGTCTTGTAATTATGATATTACCCGGTAATATTAGGTGAGTTTCACGAGTTAGTGACAGATTCTTAAGCCTGCCTACTCCCTAAACATACAAGCTTATATTAGATTTAAAGGTCTCTTGATAGCACTAAATGCTGTCCTAATGGATTGGATAACATATATGATGTTGAATGAGTTTCATACAAATCAACAAGTTTTCATTTCATATTGTGATGATGGCAATCAATGAAATAGTACTTTCATTATCAATTTTCATGAATCTAATGTATGCTGGTAATATCAGGAAATAAGGAAAGGTCATTAGTATGAGAAATCAACTTATTGATGTCGGTATACGTCGGAACTAATTATGTGTTTTATGGTAGTAAATACATGCTGTTTCCCATAGCTAAAACATCTATTTTTTCAAAAATATTTAAGTTGTTGAAACTTTTTTTTATATATGTTATTATGATTGCTGTGAACAGGTCTTTGAATTAAGAATGATATATTTTTGGAAGAATTTTGGTAATAATATTTAGTTAATATTCATCAGACTAAAAATAAATTCTGTAGAGGATATTGGCTTTTACAGACAGCTAAGTATGCATTCGGGAACAGTCTTATTATGGTGATCAGATTATGGAAAAATTATAAACCTATTAACCTGTGAGATCAGTGTGTACTAAATTTATATCTATAATTAAACATTGATTTGAACCCTTCATTATTTACATGTAAAGTTTATTTCATCATATTAATAGCTTCTTCTGTCTTTCAAATGTGTTTTCTACCAAAATTCAGTTTGTGTGTGTTTGTGATTTTTTCTTCTTTTTTTTCAAAAATTTTGTACATACATTTTTGTTGTATAGATGTAGATTGTTTAATAGAATTGATTGTGTATATAGTAACAATCAGAGGGCTTATGTATTTTTAAACTGGGATCAGGCTGGGATGTAATTGATAATGCACTAGGTTAGAAGAGTTCCTGTTTATATCTCAAATGTCCGAAAGTTCTGCCCTTTTTTTTATAGCTCTAGCTGTTACATTTATCGCTTAATAAAAATACTACAGTATATTGGATCACAAAAGTGTAGTTTTAAGTTCTTAAAACTTATTCGACAAGGAGTATTAGGTAGAAGGATAGTGGATGCATAGACTGGGTTTGATCATATGCCCTCTGGTATGGTCATTATGATTTTTAGTCTTGCAGTGTTGACTATTTAAACTACTATCGACACATTATATTTTAAATCATTATTTACAAATATAAATACAGGAGTTAGAAGTTTCAGGTATATCAAATGGATCTGTTGATTTCAAAGCTTGTGTTAAGTTTTATGAATATATATGCAAATGGGAAAATAAAATTTTGATAATAAAAGCCATGATTTGTATGTTCTTGATTTATTAGCTCACCTGGTCCGAAGGACCAAGGTTAGCTTATGCCATACCATGGCGTCTGTCATCCGTCTGTCGTCCGTCCGTCAACAATCGACTTCTCCTTCATAACTGCTGATCGGAATTGAACAAAATATGACTGGTAGCATCATTATGGGGTGGGGATTAGAAATTGTACAAATGATGGAGCTGACCCCCCTGGGGCCTGAGGGGCGGGGCCAAAAAGGGTCAATTTGGCTTAACTGATATAAACGACTTCTTCTCTGGTACTAAGCAATAGATATCGCTCAAACTTGCCTGGTAGCATCGTTATAGGTTAGGGATTTAAAATTGTACAATTGATGGGGCTGAAATAATCAAAATTTGGTTATAATTATCAGTATGGGATGGCAGTGTGATGTTATGCACATATCAATGGCCCTGACTGGCCCCCATGGGTTGATGGGCGCTCTGCCAAAATGGGTCAAATTGACCGAAATATATATTATAAGCAGTTGGGTAACTGTTAAGGTCCATTACTTGGCTTCTTGTTTTAGAAAAATATAATAATCTTCAAATTCAGCAACATTCATTAGCATTTGTCACAGCTGAACAGTTATTTGATGGCGAAAACAAATTTTAACGTCAACCCATATGATTTAACATCAAGGGAGATAACCCATGATGGTTTATACAATATGAATCTTGAGGAGATTGTATTTTTGAAGAATTATTTTACAGAAAATGAACTTTATGACATGAAAGATGTAAGTGTGTGTTGATACTGGATAAGGTTTCCATTCCTGGCATAGAACTTGATTGTTAGGATTTTTTGGTAGTAAATTTATTTGTTATATCTACCAGAGACATATATAGAGAATACATGGTCAGTGTCTTAAAATATAAGCTGTATTTTGGCGAGGGTAAAGAAAGACAAAAGTGGCGAGCCTTGGCGAGCCACTTTTGTCTTTCTGTCCCGAGCCAAAAATACAGCTTATATTTTAAGACACTGACCATGTATTCTATTTATCCTGCAACAGTCATAAAAATAATCATCAAATATAATCATTTTGAAGTGAAACGGTGTCAAAAATGACAGAAATATGTTCGCCTTTCAAACGTAGTTTCACTTTGAAGTAGGTCAGTCGAACTGACGCACGTGCTAAGATTCCAAAATACAGCTGTTTTCCGTCACTGCCGTATACAGCAAAAATATATACGGTGGGTGTATTCCGACAATGCGGTGGCAGTTGCAGGATAAATACAGATATATGTCTGTATCTACACTGTATTTCAAGAGAATTAATATAACTTCATGTGCATGGTCAGTCTATAACTACATTGTCTAAGTAGTAAATCGAAGAAAAAACTGCATTTGTATGATGGACATTCCCTTGATTGATGGAGTAACTTTTTTAATGATGTGTTAAAAATATTGAGAACTTTTGGAATATAATTTATAGAAAAGAAAATTACACATATAATTTGTAGATTTTCCCCACACCACAGTTAAAAATATATTGAGCATTATATTGAGCTTCTATAA
Organism: Pecten maximus; assembly: GCF_902652985.1. Taxonomy (NCBI): domain Eukaryota; kingdom Metazoa; phylum Mollusca; class Bivalvia; order Pectinida; family Pectinidae; genus Pecten; species Pecten maximus. The sequence goes on along the minus strand of NC_047024.1, from coordinate 29,576,732 downwards.
GAATATTGCATATTTTAACAAAATATAGTTTATTGAAAATCATTGAGGTAAACACAAAATCATAAAATATTGAGGATTTGAATAGGAATAACCAGGTGTATAGAATGATATACATAATGTATGATTTTCAGACCACCTTGGTCTATTATATTTTAAGTCTGTTAATTTGAATTGAATGGAAACAATCAAAACCATTTCTATGTCTTTACACTTCTTAGTATATAATTACCATTAGTAATATATGAGGTGAGACTCGCATATAGTAATTGCGGAGTTACCCCCCTTCTTTTGATACCAGAAACTTCCTACAGATGTCAGTATTTGACTCCATCCGCGGTTGGTGAACTCGTCGATAAAGACATCTCTGTCTGTGTATTACACTAACGTGATGGTCGGGTACTTTTAAGAAGGAGATGTCTATGCTTTCTGAGGATTTTGCAGCAAAGGAAATGTAAAAGTGATAGGTCTAGCCGTTTAAAACGGCAATTATGTGGGAAATATTGTGTTTTTCTTGCAGGTGGAAAGTGACATACGAGGAATTGGCAGTGTGAAACTGCAAATAGTTTTTGTCGTCAGATCAGAATCTATGATTTGCTGTTAGGTACTACAAAAAAACTACGAAGATGACAGAAAAAAGTGAAGATCAGAAGGAACAGGTGGAAGACCAGAGCAGTGTACGGGTGGCATTAAGGTATAAAACTGTCACGGTTGATAACTGTCTTGGATTATAATCGTCACAACTAGCGTAATAGGTCATAAAGGTGGTACAGTAGAGATACGATCGCAGTTCAAAATGAATAATCAGCTAGGCTGATCACCAATAATGTTTATATTAGACTGTCTGCTATTGAGTAATGATATTAAGTATTCCACTGTCTCGAGTTGGTATAATTATCCAAACAGAAGTTAAATTTGATCAATAGGTAATTTTTTAAAACTTCAAATTTAACAATCAATTTCCATCAAGTAGATCTATTGAAGTAACTGTTTTACTATGCATGGGTATGTGAGGATGAAGATCAATGTTTTATATATAGGAACATTAAATTTCTTAATGACCCATATGCATTATTAATTTGAAAAACTCATACTTAAATAACAATATTGGCCAATGAGTATTTTTAAACGATATGGTACATTATGTAAATGGCCCATATATATCTGAATTTTCCCTTCCTGATCTCTGCTATTTTTCTACATTTGAAATTATATTGCATCAATGATGTAACTTCTTCTTCAACATCTGAGCTTAGACGAAGGAATGTGGATATTTTATAGCCCATGTAGACGTCTATCTGTCTAAATCTGGTGTCAGGACCAGAGGAAACTCGGGCTGGATATTAAAATGCATAAGCTTAGATGTATGACAAATTAAAGAGTAACTTGTCACGTTCAGATTAAATGCATATAAGCTAAAAATTAGCTATAAAAATTGTGTGTTCTGTTAATTCAGTGTTACTCTGTCATAGAATAATGAAAAGTTCTCTAGCAACACATGGACTTGATAAGTTGATGGCATGTACATGTTGATCGATGATTACCAGGTTCCACATTAAGTGTATATAAAATAAGAGTGTCCATATTGAGTCATACCGGTAGCGGTACCTGGATACGAATCTTGATTTAATAGCCCAGCTGTTTCTCTCCTGTTACAGTTGTGCCTTTGACCAATCCTTGTAACAATATATAGTTAGCCTTATATAATGATTGTTTCACCTGAATATTATAGTCACCTGAATCTGGGAGGTACAATTATTAGATTGAGATGGAGGAGGGGGTCACGGTTGAGTGCTCAAAACACAATAAAGGATGAGTGTAGCAGGGTAGGGCTGGATGTTTTCATCATCAATTTGGCAATACAGGCATCATGCACACTAACAAATTATTTTGACAATTTAACAGGTCTTGAAAAGCCAATAGAAATATCATTTATCAGGGGCTGTACAATGTTAGTGCAAGCAGTAGCAGCCCCAGTGGGAACATTAAATTTATCTGTCTCATTGTGTCTGGTGTTTGGAATCAGCATTCTTAGTAATTGTGACCATATGCATTTTAATGCAAGGTTTTAAGAAAGGAATGAATAGAAAGTATTTAATAATAGAAATCTTGAGAATATGAAATTCAGGATAAAAGATAACTCGGACTATATCTTCTTTCTATCTGAAACGAACATATTTTTAACAATTAACTCTAAATGTTGAAAAATGTTAAATAATTTTTTTGATAATTAGTTAAACCCTCCATCCAGTGTATTGCACATATAATATTTTCTGCTATTCTCAGTTTCTGGATGGATTGTTACAAATAAAGAAACCATAAAAAAGGGGCAGTGCCATTTAGGGTGTACAATTTCATACAGCTGACACCAATTAGACCTTGTAGGTTTTATTTCAGGACTTGCATGAGTATGAATGCTTTAATTTGTTCTGAAAAAAAATGATTTATCTGAAAATTTCAAAGTCAGCCTATGAGAAAAATACTAAAGTGCTGTATGTGCAGCATTATATAATGTAAAATATAAAAAAAACTTGCAGCTACAGTATACGTAGTAGTATATAATACAATTAAAAATGTTTTGAACGCATGCAACAAAGGAGAGGAATGCATGATTTATAAGCTTGACACATTTGAAGCATTAAAGCCAGATGGTGCATGGGCACGGCAAGGTGTTATAATGCACACAACACCAGTTATTATATATTGTTACATAGTTGTACTGAACAGAATTATCAAGTACATCTAATAAACACACAGGTTTTGATAAATTCCACGAAATTTTAGATGTGTAACACCTGGGACATTGATTCTGGACTGTAACAGTATTATATAAACTATTCAGTGAAAAGTGGTTATATTAAGTCTCACTAATTATGATGCCAATGATCAAGAAACTTTTATTTGTGAACATATGTATCCATTCACCTTGTCTTAATTCTGACCTAGTTGGCACTAGTTTCACCAAAATTTGAATTCCATAATTAACTTAAAAATTTCACCAGAAAGCATTGCAAAATGTAAGTTTCTTAACTAAGATTTTCCTCTGAAAGCCAGTAATGCTTTTCTGTAAAAGAATTCCTCTAAAGGCGCTTTGAAGCAATTTACTTGAGTAAGTTGATGATCGAACTGTCAACATTCATGAAACCATGTAAGCAGGGCCAGAACTTGTCAATTTGCTTCTAAATCTATATCAGTTGCTTTTAATTTGGTTTGTCAGCATTCTTCCTATTTTTACAATGTTATTTGGTTACTTGTTGAAAATGTTGCCTGAAACAGTTGGGTAGTCATAATACATATTAGTGTTGAGGAAAAGAGAGATTGGTGTATATTAGGGTCAAGTTGCATTCGAGCATCGATCAGAACTGGATTAAAAATGTTTTAAGTCATCAAGATCACTAAACATTTTCAGTTGTTACAAGAATCTGACCAATCAGTACTATAGCATATTTGTTTCGTGCAAGTATCTGAATATCCACCTGACTTTCATAGCTTACAGCTACATGAGTCTGTATGATATAAAACTGTACATGGCCACTTAAAAACCCCTATAGCTGTCTGATTCATAAGATTTACAGATACTCCCAACACTGTGTACACTAGTACTGTATCCCTGTGTTCAGGTTGATGATGATGGTTGACATAAGAGGTACACGTGCATGTTTGTAATGTTCATACATATATGTGTAGGTCTCATGTCTAGAATTTATGTCAAACTTTGCCCAGGCCAAGATAAAGTGATCATGATATTGCATACGTTGCGAAAGTATGTAATATTAATATTACAAATCTTGGCTGGTACAACTCAGCTCAGATTCCAAGACATACTGACCTTTTGACCAACACAAAATTGAACATTGGTCTATGTTATAACCATATTAGACTAGTCAACATTATTATATAGCTTTGCTGCATGCTTAAAATCTCCTGACTTTTTCCCTACAACTTGGCTAAAACACAAAATTGCAATACAATCTAGTGAGACAGTACTATTGAACACCATACCACCCAGAACTTGCTATCTCTTGTACATGTCCAGATGCATACCGAAGAGTACACATTACAACAAGGGTTGGTCATGATCAAGTGCCATAAGTAAGCTGTATCCAAATAGAAATGAAATGAAATGGGGTCAGACAATTGAGTGGAACCTCTCTTCCATTGTAAATTTAATGGAGCTGTCAAAGTCAACCATTTTAGTTTTTCATTTCTGATTTATATTCATCAGATAAACTATATATTAATTAGATACATTTGAGAATTGGTTTTGCTAAGTTTGTGAATCAGAAGATTTTCTGTTCTTGAACATATAGCTGCTTTGGGAATTCTTGGATACAACAATTAGAGCTCTAGGGTTATATCATGATCAATGTATGCTATCTGGTACAAGTCTAGATGTGGTATTGAAATCCCGCATTCTGATATTTTAAGAAGTCTTTTAGTTTCTGTAATTAATGGTATAACAAGAATCCTGCACTCCTTAAGGGCAAGTAAGGCATCACACGCTGATAGAGGTGTGACTCAACAGAGACAGGTGAGAGTCGGAGCAGATGTAGTACACTGACAATAGTATTTCGTTGTGAAGCAGCATTGAGTGCGATACATACTGTACACTAGTATTGATTTTGTGTGATTCATGGTGATATATATGCCAAGCTTAAATATTGAATTAGACTACACGATACTTTTTAGTAGTAAGCGTTCAGAAACCAGGTGATGTCACCTGAGTGATTCTTGCTCATCGGTCTCATTACTGTATTGCATATATATGTATTTAAACTTATATTTAGCTTTGTCATTTAATGTCAAGTAAATTGTACATGTTTATAAATTAAATTTAATTGCATCCTGTAGTGTAATATCATATTTCTCATTACAATGATTCATTATTTGCATTGCATCATGTACTTCATGTGTTTTGTAGGAAGTTATGATATTAATAATGTAAAATTAAATTGATAATTAACCTACCAGGATTAGCTAGGATAGACAGGACATATGTTAACAAAATAACTTGTTGTTGGTTAGAAAGTAAAAGTGAAAAAGTGTATACCAAAATTATACATTCAAAATCATCGTTACAATACAAGATAGGGATCTGAGAATAAGGGTAGAATTATATTATATTCCAAAGAATTCTTTAAGGGATTCCCATTTTACAGGTTTTTTTTTCTGGGGGGCTTTTTAGGGCCGTGATTTCACATTTAAGCCAAATTCCTAAAATTTGCAGTTTACTCATGAAAATATCTTTATCAATTTACTAATTTTCTTTCCAAAATGAGACAAAAAGGCTTTATCCCTATAACCAGTGAGAAAAAAAAACTGTTTTAGAAGGGAGATAACTCTGATACAGATCAGGGGTATTATTATCTACATCATGCTGACCATTGGAAATCTATGATTTGATCATATGGGTTTCACCTAGGTGTGTGATGAATGAAAATTAGGTCACTCTGACCTACATTTAGACCTTTGACCTATATCATAATCAAAGAATATTTTTGTCTTAGCTCTATCTCCTACACAACCTGACCCTGTCACTGAAACTTCATACTTTGGTCATGGGTACACCTACTGTATTTGATGCAGTATATCGTGTATCAAATGTAAGTCACCCTGACCTACATTTTGACCTTTGTCCTACATCAACAGAAAAAAATTGTTTGGGTCTGTACTGCTCCTCTTCTTGTCAGTGAAACTACTTACTTGGGGCATAGGTACATCCTCCTTGGGGTGCAAGTGCATTGACTACTTAGGATATTGCTTACTAGAAGATACTTGAATTCATTCAGATCACAAAACCACAAACTGTATTTTGAATGGGTTGAGTCTGTCAAGCAATTAGTGTGTAGAATTAGTTTGAACATTATAAAATCCATTATCCGTGCATTCTTTATGTACAATTTGAAGTCTGATGAGGGATTGTAATTCACAGAATTTCGAGTCTTGTTTTATTTATGAGTGATACGTATACTGGTAGCTATATATTCATATTTCTACATAACATGAATTAATGCACTAAGTGCTGATTGTGGTAGTTCTGATTTAGTGCCAAGATCATCAGATGTGATACAATGTACATGTACTTCCAATTGGCCTCAGTTAGTGGCTACAGGTCATGCATATAAAAAATTGTACAAATTAGATATAGGTATATTAAAATATGACGGTGACAATGGGTAGGTACGTAGTATACAGAATATATCTACCTATATATATATATATACCCTGTAATCAGACTAGTACTAGATAACCTTACGCGGAGAGTTCACAGGATTTCTTCTGTGGTTGTATAAATGTATATAAAGTATTCATACAAGTTTGGTTTAGGTGTTAGATCAAAATCTATACATAGTACTGGCCGAGATAAAATAAATAAACATTTTTTTCAAAGAAACACCCCCTCCGGTTCTGTATTGTTTTGGCGTGTAGACTCTATAGGTATCTAAAATTGAAATCTAGAGAAAACAAAAAGTTTTACATATCCTAGAGCGAGATAACACTGTGGCTTCTAAAAGACTACTGTGGACAGTCCAGCTTTAGAATTAATCACTCTGGTCAATTGACCATGTATTTCACAGCGATATAGTGCTCTGATTTAACAAATATTTTACCTGCTTATGTATAAAAGGTATATAGCCTTCTATGTAACTATTATTTGGTATATTTGATGGCTATGTATATATTGGTTGAACATATTTCTATAAATAACTAAGTTTAATTTACTACCCAGATTATATCAAATAAAACAGATTGTCTAACAATTATTTGTGACTCTGCATTTATTCAATACTTTGTGATCTTTTCTGTAAAATGTTATTAGGGTCAAAGTAAGGAAAGTGTGAGACATGTATCTTTCTATTATATATAATTACACTGTATAAAAACGAAATCACAACAAGAAGTTGCTATATATGGCCCTTATAGGCAAATTGGTCGGAGGCAAAAGTTCTACACGTTTTTTCAGTTTGGAAGCTTATCATTGAAACTGGCTCATCGCTGGTCAGTATATATATCATGTATATTGTTAAGGTGTTTAATAAACAGTAGAAAATCTGAGATAACAAAATGTAATTTGATTGAATATATAGCATGTTTAGATTTTATCATGCGTCAGTGTTACTTTATACTATACATCACCGTAATCCTGTGATTTAGACATTAAGGCAAAACCCAAGCAAATTTGACACCTGCCAGTTTTACTTTTCAAGGGTATTTGGTGACGGGTGTCAGAAACCCCAGATCTTCAAGCTTGTTGTAGTTAAACCCAGGGAGGTTCTTTATCATCGCTTCTTTAATTCTTGCTGTCAGAGATGATATTTCAGATTTGTTTGTGTAAGTAATCCTGGTTGATACAATTCTATCCATGTTGTTATATCAAGGTATCACATTTCTCATCTACATTTAAATTGATACAGGCCACGATCATATAATGTTATTTTTTGTCAGAGGTGGGCCTACCTATGGTAGTTTGGATACACATCTTGAGCTTCTGTTTAGATCATTTGAAAGTTTCCTTGTCAGGGTTTATGTGATGTTAATTCATGGGTCATAGACACATACACTAGCGTTGAATTCAGTTTAAAGCGCATTCATATAGGTGTCCCTTATATTGATCGATGGGAGCGAGATTTGTTTGTAAACATGTTTATCTTTTTTGTGGGAACACATTTCACATTTTAAATGTATTCAAATATGTTGTGGGTCTGCAGGGGTCTGCTATTTTCTGGTGACAAATTTAAATATTTTAACATCCTTTTTTTATGTTCTTGAACTTTTAATCAACTTAAAATTGTTAACGTTCTTGCCACCACGTGTAGTCAATACGTATACATGCATGATATCATGATCATTAATGGTGTAGAAAATGAATTGAGGTTTCAGGTGCACATGCTTTGAACAAGTACCAGGTATATACTGTAGTATTGGTACACGAGTCTAACATTGGTTAATTTTAGTATAGACATTGCAGTGTTCATGGTATTTGATACAGCCAGCCAAGAATCTGGTCAATTTTTGGACAAGTATAGAAAACACTTGTATTCTCCAAGCTCTAAGTGATACATGCGTATTGTACAAAATTTAATATATAATTATATTGTATATATGCAGTGATAAATCTACATGAGAGTCCCGATTCCTGTAATCATAGAATTTTTATAGGTTTGATTAATTTTTGGAAAAGCTTAGATTTAACATTGTGGTGCATATTTTTGTTTTAACAATACAGTTGAACGGGACTCACTGAAATGAACTGCGTACAGCAGTGTAGTAGTTCAGAATAGTTCATACATATATGTAGTACCAATTTGTGGCCCTCTGGAAACACTAAAAGGATCATAAAAATATTCCCTGGTGGTCCAGTATTGCTTGTTATCAACCCTGTAAACCCCCAATAACCCATCAGAGGGGATCATCAGCTACTCCTAATCAAACATGTCCAGATTCTGTATGACCAAACTTTACTGCTAAAGAACATGATCGATAGCATTTTGAGAATTAAATATGAAGTTGTATTAGAAATTCAGACATGGATGGATTTGAACTTCGGCTAACCCCCAAGTTGCTGGCAAGGTAAAATCAAGTGGGTGTACAGAATTTACTATACATCTGAGTTTATAGGTGTATACTAGAGTCCTGGACATGGATGGAACAGGTGATCAACTTAGCTTGTGGTCAATATTCCAACCCATTTAAGATTTAATGGTTTAAATTTCAAATTAAAACTAGACATAGCAGAATTTAAGATGGTGAGATATGCCTGTGAAATAAAAGTAATGGGTTAAGTTGAAATGCAGGTGACCGGAAGTCTGGAAGTGAGGTAATTTAGCTGTTAACTTAGTCTAGATGAAGGTGATTTAAATGGGGTTTTGATGAATGGTTTGCTATCTATAGCATCAAACACCTGAAAGGAGGCCCCATGGAGTATTACCTCCCCTTACAACATCTGGGGTTGTGTTGATCGACACAGTTCGATATTTATGAAATTTGTATATATCATTGTTTACAAGATTTGAAAGTCAATGCCATTGTAAAGATGGAATCTTCATATTAACTTCTATGTGGATCATAACATACTTATCAAGCAATAACACCCATGAATAGGTCAATTCATTAAAAATACAAGTCAACACTTATCGCTGTTTCTATGTCCGGAAATAAGCCCTCCTTTTCTTTGAGTCTTTGCTGTGTGTTGGCCCCATGGTCTTAAATGCAGAATACCAGATATGGTAATAAACTATTAATGTGAACCTGCAGATCTTCATAAAAAGTGCAGTACGTGTTTCAAGCTTAAGCTATATTGCTTAACAACTTAACAAACCTATAATGTAAATTGTATAAATTGTTTAATCATAGGATATTCATAATATTTGTAGGTATTGGTATGGTAGTGTTTTCCATACAACCTTTTATACAGCCAGATCTACAGCTCTCCTGTGGCATTAACTCTGCCAGTTAACAGAGAAATGCTCTCTTCCATCCAGCTGTCAAATTATGCAGGTTGTTGCTGCATATGATGCATTTAATTGAAACTCTATGTATATACACTGTACTGCCAAAAAGTAATTGTCCCTAATTAAGTAACAAATGCATTTATGCAAAATTTATGAGGCAGATTGACATATGTTTAACAGCTGTGCACTGTAAATAAAGTGTAAATGCAGCTACAGTGGTTGTTGTATGTATCCCTACATATAAGACCTGAATGTGTGTCAGTGTGGGATACACAATGTTATATAAAAGTTTCCAGTGAAAGCAGCCTCTGGTGAAATTATAGGAACCAGCCTGTTGAGCAACTCCAGGAAATCAATAATGCTGACGTCAGCTGCTTTCCTAAGCAATATGCTACAGACAACCTCTATATTGGCCAATAGATTGTAACATGATTCTCTGTCCACTGGATTCTAATATCACTACTCCAATACTGATAGCATTAGGTAGACAGAAAAAATCAGGGAGACAGAACATTTCAGGACGTCAGTGTTATTCTGGTTCAATATGGTTTTGGAAAGAACCTTGTGATTCCGGAAAAAAAAGAGATGACCAATATTGATTACATGAGTTCTGTGAAACCGAAGTCAAATTAGAGGAAATAATTTCTGATTTAATAATTAATGTTCCATCTTTAGTAAAGTGCAAAGGTGAGAAAGGCGACAATGCATCCTTGTTTAGGAGAAGGTGAACCCTTTTAATTGCCATTAGCAGTACTAGTCCAAAGGTTAATGATGTTGTTTAACTTGATTATTACAGTATCATTCACAGAAATGCTTGATGAAAACAAAATTGATTTATCAGTGAGCATAACATTTTTAGGATTGCATGATTCATCATTTGCCATGCTGGCATTCAAATTGACTCTGGATTAAACAGTCACTGTGGCAATGGATCATGAGAGCATGGTACATAACATTAAACAGTCACTGTGGCAGTTGATCATGAGAGCAATAATTGGTACATGACATTAAACAGTCACTGTGGCAGTTGATCATGAGAGCATGGTACATGACATTAAACAGTCACTGTGGCAGTTGATCATGAGAGCATGGTACATGACATTAAACAGTCACTGTGGCAGTTGATCATGAGAGCATGGTACATGACATTAAACAGTCACTGTGGCAGTTGATCATGAGAGCATGGTACATGACATTAAACAGTCACTGTGGCAGTTGATCATGAGAGCATGGTACATGACATTAAACAGTCACTGTGGCAGTTGATCATGAGAGCATGGTATATGACAAACATTCACTGTGGCAGTTGGTAATAAAAGCATATAGCACATGATATTTAACAGTCACTATGGTAGTTGATAATGAGAGTGTAGCTAGTACATGACGTTGAACATTCGCTGTGGCAGTTGGTCATGAGAGCGGCAATAGCACATGGCATTAAGCAGTCACTGTGATAGTTGATCATGAGATCATGGTGTGTAGCTATATATATAGTTGCACATGCCATTGAACAGTAATTTACTGAGGCAACTTGTTGATCATGAGAGCATTGTACTTGACTCTATTGGTAATATTTTTAGGATGTACGTACATGTACCATCACGTAACACTAAGAATATTATAGAGCAAAGAAGATTTAACTATAAGTATTGCTGGACTCAGCTGATTCATATAATTAATAAAACCTTCTTAAAGCTGACAGTGCAAGTTAAAAAGCATCCAATTGAGATTAAAAAAAAATAATACATGTACAGATTTCCAAAAATCGTTTCCGAGACATCCCCCAATTATGGTTGTGTCGTATCTAAGGACGGGCAGACATTTTTGTTTTTTGTTATGCGTAGATACGAGCCGCTATAAAAGCGCGTGCGTTCATTGAGACAAGTATCAGTCTATCGATACATGCGCATATAGTGACACATCTCACCATTATACATAGTATACGTTCTCAATACAAATGCAAATGAGTTTTTGTTCACATTACGGAACTTGAATATGGAATTTGAAGATGTAACTTTATATATATACATACAGTCGAATCTGTATTAAGCGACCACTTAAGGGAAGTTGAAAAACGGTCTCTTAATGGAGAGTGGTCTCTTAATAGAGATGGTATCTTAAATTTAATAAATGTTCATAATCTTTTTATTCGCTTTATCAATTGGCAATAATGATTTATAATATATATGAAAAATGAACCACCACTTTGAATAAAACAAAACATTTTTTTTTTTTTTTTTTTAATAATTATTACTGTGCTAATTTTTCATCACTATATGTATTTTTTGAAATTCTTTCAGCATAGCAAAATACATCGATTTAACATGAGAAATATATTTCATTGGTTAATTAGAATACTTTCAAATTATTTATATATATATTTTTAATTCCTGAACTCTTGGTCCGGATTTCCGCTCCGATTATTATTTACGTTCCTGCATTTCCTACTTTAAAAACGGCGACTTTTTCACTGGCAAATATCTGTTTTAATGTCTCAAAAAAGATAACAAATCACGATTTAACAGTAAGTAAAGCGTTTATGCATTCCTTCATTGTTATATTTCGCATGCAAAATGATATATCGTATATAAAACATCTGAAAATCGTCAGAATTCCAGACGGTCACTTCGCCTCATCTCCCGTACTTTTGCACGAAAAGTAAAAATACTTCGGTGTTATTAAGGCGAAAATGGTTATGTAAGGCATTTTGGAGACTTCTGGTCGCTTATTGGAGAGTTATTTTCATCACGGGAACGAAAAATTGTGGTCGCTGGTCGCGTAAAGAGAGGGTCGCATAATAGAGTTAAAATATATAGCGAAAACGCTCGGGAGGAATTGAAATGGTCGCTTAGAACAGAGGGTCGCTAAATAGAGATGGTCGTTTGGACAGATTCGACTGTATATATTTTATTTTACAATAAAAGAAAGAAAAGAAAGTATTGACAACACAAACTATTTGGGCCCCAACAAAACATGTACCTAATGAAATTATAAACAGAGTAAATATGAGTAAATTCCTACCTGAGTCTTTCCAGTGGGATATGCAGCAAGAACAACTTTACAACTGTTACATCATTATATCCATCGAAATATTTTCCGTGTCTTCGTACAAATGTATTATTTGTGCACGTGCCATAACGCAATTAAAACGTGATAAAACCGCACAACAGCCCTAGTGTAGTGTAGACAATAGGAAAACATCCGAGGAGTGCTAGTGTAGGATACGAGTAAAAATCGGAACTCCTCTGACTGTTTACTTGTTATGAAAATGGCTGCACCCACGAAAAACACGTGAGAAGATGGATAGAGTATTTGGGATTAATTCGTTATGCATTTTCAAGCACTTATTTGGAGACTTTATTTTCAACAAGATTTGAAAGATAATTGAGAGACACTGACCATCTTTCTGCTCAAGTTACAGGTAAGTGCTTCTGTTTGGTGTCGTTCGCGAATACAGTTGTAGGTCACGTGGTGTACAGATATAGTGTAGAAGATACAGGTGTGTCACCGTGAACACCTGAGGTTAGAGTGAATGCAAGTGTGACGAAGCACGTTCTTTTTATAGCAGCGGCGGCTTGGTTTTATCCACGCATAACAAAAAAGAAAAATGTCTGCCCGTCCTTAGATACGACACTACCATAACTGGGGATTGTCTCGGAAACGATTTTTGGAAATCTGTACATGTATTATTTTTTTTTAATTTCAATTGGATGCTTTTTAACTTGCACTGTCAGCTTTAAGGAAAACAGAGCTGGAAAACATTTAATTGAAGCATATTTTTTTCACATGATTTTTCTGTAGATCTTTATATTATCTAGTGGACTCTTCAGATGCTAACTTCTGAATTTCTGATAGTCAATTAAGGGTTATAGCTGTACATGTACTTATGTATGTATAATGCTTTGGAACAATCTGATTTGATTTCATTCACACAAAATAATCAGTATATTTTCAGACAATAACAGTTGTAGAATTAAAGATACTAATCTAAATAATAAGCTAACCAATGAAATTGCTGGATGAGCATGTTTACCAACTTGTGTTCATGAAATGAAAAGTCAAAGTACAAATATGAATCCAGTAAGATACTGCCAATTTCCTGTATTAGGTCCAAATAGTTATATGTAGATGTCTTCGCCCGTAATGATCTTGATCCAATCGATGTGCAGTATAGACCTGTATCCATTACAAATTATTGAATAATGTATTTGCTTGACCTAGAAATATCTTCCCAATGTATATAATTGCCAAACATTGGCTAGCACACGAACATCCGAACGTCAATCTTTATCAACTTGACCATCATTTTGACCATATAAGAGACTGTTTGCCTTTGGATATGATAAGCCTTTCCCCTATCTCCAAAGGCTTCCATGTAATACAAGGACAGTTATCGGTGAGTCTTGGACGTAATCCAAAGTATTGACTTACAGAATACATACAACCAACATGGTTTGGGTCATAATCTGCGGGACTCACTTCGATAACTACACTATAAAATTCTATATTTAGACATGTAAGGAAGATGAACTGTCTAACAGCGTATAGATTAACAGTTCAGGTCAGTAGAAATCATCCATGGGGCGAGAATTAGCTTCAGAGAGAATATGGAAAACTGCAGATCTAGATGTAAAGGTCGGCTGTCAAAACTAATTTCCACACTGATTCAGTGATGGTAGATATATTTGGATCACATATATGTGATGGTAACTATAGATATATTTGGATTACATATATGTGATGGTTGATATATTTGGATTAATTGCTTTCTTCAAATAGATGGGATATTTGAGTTCAAAGCAATATTTTCTTCCAGAAATCATAATCTTTCATTTATACCTAAAATTAATGTTTAATTATATTTGTATAAGCAAGCTGCCAATGTTTGTATTTGAAATTTGTTGAATATCCTAGATGATGTTATAATTAGCCATCATTTGAATTCATACCATTATCTTCTTGGAGATATACAGCCAGTGCACATGTAGTCTTCTTATAGGTTTAGATACAGCAAACGTTTGAACCCATTTCTACTAGTTTGTTTGAAAATTTAAGTCTCCAAATAGGATATAGTGGTACATTCGAAACAAATAATTACTTAGGTAAAAAAATAATGAATTGGAATAAGCATTTGTCCCAAGTTGTATAATGCACCAATAGGGACCATTTCCATGAAACATAGTAAAGTTAATTAGTAAATTACCAGGACCCTTTATCAAAAATGGAGCTCTTCTATGATATATGATCATTATAAGGTTAATTAAGCTGTCTGTCTGGCTTTATATAACCCAGCTTACTTTTCATGTAACTGCAGTATGGTTGCCAGAGTGTAGATGTTGTTATTTAGTCTCTGAGCAAAGCAAACAAGCGCAAGTTTCCAATTGAACCCAGTTGAACATATAATATTCCACAGTCAAAAAATGTTTTGTTGCTGTCTTTGAATTTGTTCATTTTTCATTTATAAGAAGATAAAATGTTAAAGTAATGAATGATTGGCATGTATTGACTACACTCAGTCTCTTATGAATTTGGGCAATACTAATTTAACACATTCATTAAAAGGGCCGGGCTCTAAACACTTTTTAGCTGTTAGTGGCTGTAACTGATCACAAATGCTTCTAAGAAAAAAACATGATCTGGCAAAACCTGTTGTAGGTCAGCGCAGGCTAGGTGCTAGAAAGATTGAATTCGAAATATCCAGGAATTTTTCTCCACAATTTGATGCAAAATGGTATAAACAATATATATATATATCAATGGAAATGAAACAAATTGTAAATACAATTGTAGATAAAAAGAAGGGAAAGATGTCTTATATGAATGCCATATTGTATGCAAGTAAAGTTTATCAGGGATCTATAATAAATGTCTTAATTGAAACTTGATATACTTATCAAAATATCATTTTTAATTAATTTGTTATATAAACTTGAAGGAAATTTAAAGAACACAAAACAAATATGATTAGAGCTAAATGTTCTGAAGCTGTAAATATTTTATTTTGGTAGATTATATAGCAGATTATAGATATATTTTTATCTTGGGTTTATTGATTGAACTACAGATAAGGACAGGGAACATTTAGGAAGTTCAGATTGATGGCCTTTGATCATGAATACAAAGTGTCTGTCTAGACATGACCAGAGTAAACAGGAATTACATGCTATGTTGGGACCTATAACCCTTCAGAATATCTTGAATAAATTATTGTTTCCTAGAAGACATATTTATGTAACGAACATCATGATGCATATTTGAGAACTTACATGCTTTTAGTAGTCATTGATGAAAACCATCTTGAAATGCTAGTTTTCTTAGCCAAATTTTGGTGTTTTGAAATAAATGAAACAGAACAATTGTTGGAAAGGTGGAGATCATAAACCATTTGCAATTAAAGAATATGTATTAACTATTAAGTACCGGTACTTTAATTGTTAAGAAATAAAAAAAACTCAAGGGGACTTTATAAGACAAAAGGCAAGAAAAGAATTTGATAAGGGGATAGCCTTGGTGCATTAAATCGAAGTTTTCCATGTTTCTGGAGAAAATATTAAATTGAATATCAGTGTGTATATCATATCGATGGAAAAGCAAAATTAGCTGAACTTCCTTTAACCCGAAAATATCTATTGTTTAGCCATATAAAATATCATGTGAATTCCAGTTTAACAATATGAAAATGGAATAAAAAGAGTTTTTCTTTTTTTTAAACAGAATCCGTCCCCAGCTGGCACGCGAGAGGATAGATATGTGTCAGGTGTGTACGACGGTGCTACCTGGTGGTCAACAGGTGATGCTGGGTAAAGATAAGGCCTTCACCTTCGACTACACCTTTGACATTCCCACACATCAACATGAGATCTACGACAAATGTGTCTTCAAACTTATCGAAGGGTAAGTGTATCCCCCTACCCAACCGATTACAGGACTTCCGGAAAATAACACCCTTGAGAGTATGATTTTGACTAAAGCTCCCCAAAATGAGACCCAATTTGAGTATTGAGATTGAAGGGGCATGTCAATATGACTTAATGTTTTGACTCTTCAGATATTTTGGGAATAGTGATTTGATTTCTGAAATTGCCAAAAATCAAGGTTTATTTAATTTGGATGCCCTGAATTATACCTACATCAAGTGTTTTTTACCATATGTAATGGTATGTAGTCTCCAGCCATATCGGTAATTCCTAGTAAACAATCTGCAAGCTTTTTGGTCAATCCCCATGGGTACATGCATTCTTTCAGATAAGTATATCATCTTTGGGTCATACTAAGACAACATTTGAGCTGCTGTCTTTCTGAAGGACAAGTTAAAAATTTGAAATAATTAGTAATAAAGAAGTTTTAATGTCAAGTTATGTCTGCATTGGGGAAGGAAATCAATTCTTCCTAAAAAATATGGAGGATATATATATTTATCCTGCAACTGCCACCGCATTGTCGGAATACACCCACCGTATATATTTCTGCTGTATACGGCAGTGACGGAAAACAGCTGTATTTTGGAATCTTAGCACGTGCCTCAGTTCGACTGACCTACTTCAAAGTGAAACTACGTTTAAAAGGCGAACATATTTCTGTCTTTTTTGACACCGTTTCACTTAAAATGATTATTTTTGATGATTATTTTAATGACTGTCGCAGGATAAATAGAATACATGGTCAGTGTCTTAAAATATAAGCTGTATTTTTGGCTCGGGACAGAAAGACAAAAGTGGCTTGCCACTTGTTGTCTTTCTTTACCCTCGCCAAAATACAGCTTATATTTTAAAACACTGACCATGTATTCTCTATATTTAGGTAAGTATGGATTCCTGGCGAAAAATGTAAGTGTAAGCTAATAAACCATCTTATATTAATCACTTTTGTTGAACCTGATAGAAGCGCCTGAGGGCCTTATAATTACTGTAGAAGGAAACCAAAGTGCCAGGATAAAACCCACATTGTCCGGCAGGTGACTGGGATACCTTTACACAGATACCTTGTCACATTCGAAAGAGGAATCGAACCCTGGCCGCCTAGGTGAAAGTGTGTTACCACTGTACCACCTGACCAACAGATGAATTCCTGGTCTCGGACAAGTCTAGTTATGCTTTTGAACTTAGAGGTGTTTCTGTCTATGCAGGAATACTTTTAAGTGTATATATCTATTATTGGAGTTTTTCAAGAAACCTTAGAGTCAATTACTGGTACAGTGTTTAAGGAAAAATGAGATCAATTGTTTCCACAGATACATAAAAAGTATTGTCAGTGAGAATACATGAGGGCATTATCAGAATACATTGTACAAAACAACTTTGGATTACATTTGTCTAAATGGTGTTTATATGTGTGATCGTCTATGGATGCTTCAGTACATCAGTCCAGACTTACATGGTGGGTTGATAAAGCTTTGCAATATTAATGTGTACTTGCGAGCTTGCTTATGTCCTGTACATTGATGGTGAATTAGCAAGGGAACTGATCATCGATTAGACCTATCAAACAACGTAGAATATTTTGACATTTTTACTACTTATACCACTTAGTTGATGGCTGTCCATTAATTTTTATATGGTTGGAATACTTTGTCAATAAGTATACTCCCATCAAGATATGTCTAGTTTCTCCTGTATATATAAATGCAATATTGCAAAATCATATCTCATAAACTTCATTGTATAATAACAGAAAAATTTGTTTTCTAGAAACATCACTTTTATAATGCTGTTGAAAAGGAGGTGATTATTCTGGAATAAAAAGTTAATAATTTCTACGGAACAGAAACACTATAAGCATTTCTTGCCATTCTTATGGTAAAATGATTACTGTCTCTTTTCAGTTCTGGAAGCTATATTGATGCTCTGATAAAATTTACTGAATAAAATGATAAATTTTACTGAATAAAAAAGTAAATATTTGCAAAAGAAAAGTCACCATAGTCTGACCGTTTGTTGTGTAGGAAATATACTTCAAAACAGGTCTAGTTTTATGCATACTTCCAGCTACTGTATCAAGCCCATCCGACAATGTGAGTCACCATCGCCCTTTTACACCTGAAATTATCTATCACCTGTATAAAGGGACAGTTTAGTTGCTGTACTTATGTAATTACTTACCTTCAGGGTCTAGATACAGTTCTTAAGCCTGGTTAGTTTTATGATAAATTCTGTTTTTAAAAAGCATATACCGGTAGATATTTTTAGAAATTTTGATGAAAACTGCAAATTTACAAAAACATTATCATATGAGCTCAGGTAATTGACAAGATGAAAAATGTTGTTATTCCCCAAAAAATTGGTATAAATCTTGTTAATGAATGTTACAAAGCTGTTAATCATCAAAGGGCCCAGAGTGCTTGGCCTACATTGGTAAACACCCATCTCCACAGGAACTGCGATCAAAAAATGTCAAAAGGTCACACTGGTCAAACTGGAAACATATATATTAAGTGATGAGTCAATTGGACTGTCTAAATATATACACCTGTGTATACCTGTATTAATACACAGGTGAACAATTGTACACCTGGAGCTGGAGTACGGGATAATCTAAGGGTTATACATGTATAGCCTTTGTATCAAAGTCTTGCAGAACAAAATGGTACATACCAAAAGCATTTAATATATTACATGTTAGATATAAAACATTTTAGGCAGGTTAAGATCTACATATATAAAAGTGAACTGATTAAACTATAAAGATAAATATAAAATTGTATTTGTTACATGTAATTACTGTACCATATTCAACCTAGAATCTGACCCAGCACTTGAAAGACTTTAAAAATTAGGTGTTTTGCCGAATCTTAACTTTCCAAAATTTCCAACTTTTAAATAACTAGCTATATATATAGGGTGGTTTAGTGCTGCTCTAGCACAGATATCGGACTGTTGTCAAATGCAAGATGTCTGAAGTTTTATTCTCTGAGGCCTCCACAATGATTCTCCACAATGAAGCCCTACAACATGTAATATGCCAATTTGGAACATGTTGGTAGATAGCGCTTCATGACCTTTCAAAATGTCAGCCAGAAGAAACCCTGAGATGTATTGAGTGAGTCTATTGTAATTTGGTCAGTAATTAGGCCTGTGGTTGGTAAATGTCATCATGGTCTCCATTTAGAACAACAGTGGAATCTAAGTTTGTAAATGACTTATCTATTAGATATATAAGATACATGGCCATCAGTGTCTACATCGGCAGTGTGTTAGACAGTAGACCTGATTCTACTCAATCAATGAACTACCACTATCGATTTGTGAGGTAAATCGGATGGAATTAGATTCTAGATTCCTGACTGATGTCGTCCTACAATCCTGGAATGCTGGCTGTTTTAATGTACAGTACAATGCACAGAATGTTTCAACATACCTGGTATACTGTCCACCCACACATCACATGATGTGGATAGGTCCGATAATTATGTGGTTATATAATTAAGTCCAATTTTTACATCATTACTATAATCGTAAATGTGTATTAATGTTCTGATGGATAATTCTTATCTCAGATTTCTCTAAAAGTGTTATACATTCATAATCCTGTTGAAAACCATCCTCAGTTTTTCTCCATTCAAAATCATTCAAACTGGGTATACAACTGGAAGCATGGAAGCAGTAATTCCCTGGTAAACCAAAACAGAACATTACATAATAAGTATAACAAAACTCAGCAAACATTTTCTTCTAATCCCGCGCCCCCCCCCCCCCCCCCCCCCCCAAAAAAAAGATTGTGTCATCTAATATTATAAGTAAAATAATTGCATGTATATTTAGCAAAAGTCAATCAGAAAGATGATGTAGTGTTACCATGTTACCATTTTGGTACGTTATTGCCATAAATCAAATTAGCAGATCTCAGAAATATTAAAATGGATGAAATGCTTTGCTTGAAAAGGTATCTTGAAAATATTTACTTAGCTGTCCTTGAAAAGCTGCTTGGTTGTATTGTCTTTATTTGAAAGCTATAAACTATTAAAGTTGAATAATCAAACATTTGAATTTACTTTCATCTGTGAGGAAATATTGATACAGAGTGCATGTACTTAGTTTAGGTGTGGCCTCCAACATGAACCTAAGCTGTATCGGAAAATGGTTTGAGGGTATAAATGCTGCCCACAGCCTGTGGCATGGAAAATAAGCCAGTCTCAAATAAGCTGTCGTGAAAATAAGCCTTGAAAGTTGAAATTATTCTTGAAAAGAACATATACAGTCAAACCTGTCTATATAGCGACTGCCCAAGGGGAGGCAGAAAAACGGTCACTATAGACAGGTTGCCTTTATAGACAGGTCAAAATTAATGCACCAACCAATTTACTTAAAACTGCCATGAATAAATTGTCATTGAATAGGGTATTCAGAAGACCAGTCAGAAGTTAAATAAATGCATTAACTTTATAAATCTGATGGGTTTAATATTAAATGGTTTGTGGACCCACACACAAAATATAACTCAAAATGGTCTTATAGATATTCTTTTTTTAATTTTGTTCTGAAATAATGCTATATGTATCTATCAAATTATCTCCCTTTCTTTCATAAATAAAGAAAAAGAATACACAATAATTAATTAATTCATTATATTTGTGTTACTACTAATTATTTTATGTTATAGTCTTACTTCTTAAAACCAAAATATTTTTTTTTGGATCCAAATTGAAATCCAGATATTTGTGTCAGTTTACGACTTTTTATTAGTATTGACTAATTAAAGATGGCGGCAGTACAAACGCTAGTACCGACAGCTACGATTAAGAAAGGCATTATTGGCTTTCATGCGAGTAAATCTTGTTGACAGATATGACCAGTGTTTGTTATTGAAGTGATGTATCCTAGTTGTAATCACAAAATTAACTGACTGTGTCAAATGAAGCCACCTGTGCACAGTTGTAATGTAATACCGACACGCATGGTGACCCGACTCCTCTCTTACCGAGCCCCAGGCCAGGGCAGCTACAGTAATTATAGGCTAACAGGTGGTAGGGGTCTTTTGTTTATATACTCAGGCCAGGGTTGTGGTGCTCCTTTGTTTGTATAATCAAGCCAGGGTCAATGTGTCTGAATTTTCCGGGGATTTTATGAGGGATGACTGCCGAGAGCAGAAAATGGCTGACAGAAATCGGTCGCTATAGAAAACAAATTAGCGACCACCGTTCCGAAATCACCGGTCGTTAGCCACATTAGACAGGTAGTCGCTATACAGAGGGTCGTTATATAGTAAAATCTCACGGGGAATCTTAAAACCGGTCGTTATAGACAGGCAGTCGTTATATACAGGGGGTCGTTAGAGCAGGTTTGACTGTACATGTATATACGCCACAGATGATTTTCAAGATGTTAGGTTATTAAGAAAGTAGAGTACCACTTATATGAATATCTGCCTGTGCCAAGTTGTCATCTACTTTCCATTTTATGTTTGTATATCAGCTCTACTTGCTGGTCAACACACATATTAAATCTGTATTAACATTATTTGATTTCAAATCAATCAGTCAATAGTAATATACACTACATAAATGAGACAGCTAAATCGTGTGTAATAATAGAATGCACCGACTCCTTCCAGTTTGGTTAATCAATTATATAAATATTTATTCAATATTTAACTCATGTTCAAGGTAAATTAAGTTTGATGAAAGGACTATGTAAATTGAGAAGTTTTTCCCATTGAGACCTGGATCATCAAGTTTTTGCATGTTGGTGGTTCATGCACGCTATATCAAATTGTGTTGTTGGCTTAAATAGTGTCAATTCAGTTTATAATCTTTCATGCATGACAAATCATTTTCATACATTTTGTCAAACTATACATTTTGCACAAATAAAGCAATTATTCAAAAAATTAAATAGAGATGTTTTGTAAAGTTTGTAACAGTTCATGGTTATAATGTTGATGTAATTTTGTTTGACAAGAAACCTGTAATGCTATATAAAACTTTATACAGAAGATTTTGTATGGGTGAACTTGAATTGCATGATGGCTTTGATTCTAAATCTCATTTTCGTGAGAATTACAGATGGCCTATATACAGAGAGTTGACTTCTGTCGCACTGTTGCAATGTAGGATGATGATCATGGTGCTATGATTAAGAGAGTGTGCCTGTTTTCTCTAGTACTTTCAAAGTATTTCAATGGAAATTATTTACTGATATATATTATCAAAGACACAAATCAAATCTATATAACCATCTGGCAAAAGGTAAAATGGCACCGTGGCACCCTCTCTCCCCCCTCCCCCAAAAAAAATCATTTCCTGCTTTATTCTCAAAGAATCATTCAGAGCCTTATTTATCTGAAGGTACAGGAGGACTAATTCAGTGTTCCTTACAAAATTGTTACAATTGTCCTGTGGAAGGCCTCTTCTAGCGTGTCTATCAGTAAACTGTTTGAAACAGGAAAACTTGAATCCCTTGTTTAAATTGCTAGCTCACATAATGTAAAACCACCAATACTCTTCAAGATCTTCTCTTTAATATATATAATGATAGTTTGGAGTTTTAAATGTATACCACTATATCACAGCATTACAGCAGTCTCAATGAAGTTCACAAGTTATTATCTGTGGTTATTGGACCTTCAGCTACCAGCCAATGTCTATATCGACTCCCTGGGGAGCATCCAGCAGGAGCTGCCATTTCCGTGCTAAACTGCATACACATAACATTTCTTGTACTGCCCTACCACGTACTCATTCATAGCTGAGTCGAATAGAACACAACGGAGTAAAGTATCTTGTTCAATGATACAACATGGTGCCTGTGCTGGGATATCTCCCGTATATACTATATTATTCATTTATTGATACAAAAATCATTGATAGCCTGTTGCAACATTACAGGAATTATCTCACAGCTTTCACTTTGAACTGTTATAGGCACAATATCAATCCATAAGATCATAAATTATGATTTTAACAAAAGTTTAATGTATTTTAAATGATGATGATGATGTGGTAGTGTGATTACAAACAGACATAATGACAGGATTTAATTTCTACTGTAGGATTAAATCAATGATGTATTATGTAATGATATCATTAACTAGGTTTTGGTTTACCTGTACAGAATGTATTATAATGGTGTTGTGATATAAACAAGGCACAAGTCTACAAATTAATCTGTATTGCAACAATATCTTCATCATTGTGGCAAAAAAGTCAGATAAAGGCGGATAGAGTAGGTATGTCTTTATATAAATATTGGACGTCTGACATGTTCACTAAACAATGTGACCCCTACTATGGCATTCATACACTTATTTATATAATTAGAAATGAGTACATTCCATTCTGATTTAACCTTGATTTGGCAAAGAGATATATAATATATATATATATACCGTAAGAATAATAACTAAGAACAATGTCTTTATATGTGATAAGACAGGACTACCCCAATGTCTGCTGACCCGTGTAGAAATATTGTGTCCCAGGCTAGTGATAGACACACTATCGGGGTAAAGGTATCAAAGACATGGGTTAAAATACCCAGATATATATAACAGACTAAAAATGTTAAAATACCCAGATATATATAACAGACTAAAAAGGTTAAAATACCCAGATATATATAACAGACTAAAAAAGGTTAAAATACCCAGATATATATAACAGACTAAAAAAGGTTAAAATACCCAGATATATATAACAGACTAAAAAAGGTTAAAATACCCAGATATATATAACAAACTAAAAAAGGTTAAAATACCCAGATATATATAACAGATTAAAAAGGTTAAAATACCCAGATATATATAACAGACTAAAAAAGGTTAAAATACCCAGATATATATAACAGACTAAAAAAGGTTAAAATACCCAGATATATATAACAGACTAAAAAAGGTTAAAATACCCAGATATATATAACAGACTAAAAAAGGTTAAAATACCCAGATATATAACAGGCTAATAAAGGTTAAAATAGCCAGATATATAACCGACTAAAAAAGGTTAAAATACCAAGATATATAACCGACTAAAAAGGTTAAAATACCCAGATATATAACAGGCTAATAAAGGTTAAAATACCCAGATATATAACAGACTAAAAAAAGTTAAATTACCCAGACATATAACAGACTAAAAAAAAAGGTTAAAATACCCTGATATATACAACAGACTAAAAAATGTTAAAATAACCAGGTATGTAACAGACTAAAAAAGGTTAAAATACCTAGCTATAACACTAAAAAAGGTTAAAATACATTCTTGTCGGTTGTAATATATATATATATAGATTTAGTAATTATATAAATGTATCATAGTTTTGACTGCAAATCAGGCTTTTGTTTGTGAAGCTGTTATTCCAGGCACTGATTAAAAAGTTAAAAAAAAGTGTTGATTAACATAGTTATTATCTCACCTGCAATAGCCTGAGGGTGTTAAAGGTGATAAATCTCACCTGCAATAGCCTGAGGGTGTTAAAGGTGATAAATCTTACCTGCAATAGCCTGAGGGTGTTAAAGGTGATAAATCTCACCTGCAATAGCCTGAGGGTGTTAAAGGTGATAAATCTTACCTGCAATAGCCTGAGGGTGTTAAAGGTGATAAGTCTCACCTGCAATAGCCTGAGGGTGTTAAAGGTGATAAATCTCACCTGCAATAGCCTGAAGGTGTTAAAGGTGATAAGAAATGACTTATTCTCAAAAAACCAAAAGGCTAGAAAATGATATTTCGATAGAGATAGAAATGACCTTGACTGATTATAAGTCAAGGACACAGGCATAGATTTTGTGTTACATTTCAATGACTTGTTCTTGAAAACCAAAAGGCTAGAATATAGAATAAATTAGGATGGTAGATTTTCTGGGGGATATGAAGCCCAACAAAGAGATAGAATTCGAAGTGAACTTGAATGATTATAAATCAAGGTCAAAGAGAAAGACTTTGTTTTACATTTAAACATCTTCTTATCATCACAAGGCTTATAATTAAGATATTTGGCTGAAAGGTTCAATGGATGATTCTTCACAAAGTTTGGGAAAAGAAATTATGTTTATTCATATACCTGGTATATTCTTTTGATTATCTAGAACCAAGGAATTTGGCTGGAACCTCTCTTGGATAATGTCCAACAAAGTTTGTAAATATTATAGAAATGACCTTGATTCATATTGAAGGTCATAGGATTCAAATTTGTTAAAACACACTTAGCAGTTTTTTTTCATGATTAATGCCTAGAATCTTCTGACTATTTAAATGGTCAAGATTTTGGTAGAGAGATGACACATGACAATTTTTTAAAAGAAAAGAAATGACCTTGACCTATATTCAAGGTCACGGTGGTCAAATATGTTAAAACATACAACTTTTTTTAACTTACAGACAGAGTATCATATATTAATTTAATTGAATATACCAGGTGAGTAATGCAGGCCCATGGGGCCATTTGTCAATGGGACCAGAATAGAATGACTCATATAGTCCACATGATGCCAAGGTTCAGGAACCAAATTTAGCATCAATGTCATAAAAGCTAAAAATCATACTATACATTCTATGAAAATGTTTATATGGGGAAAATTTGGGACTTGACCTGAAATGACCTAGAATTTCTATGACAGCTTCACTGAACCCTGACCAGCTCATTTCCTACAGATGTGTAGGAGATACATAATCTGGGAGCAAATCTATGTATTAATCTGAACTGATACCCAGGGTGTAGCCACAACTACAGGCCAATGTCTGTACCCGCCTTAGTGTATACACAC
Organism: Pecten maximus; assembly: GCF_902652985.1. Classification (NCBI taxonomy): domain Eukaryota; kingdom Metazoa; phylum Mollusca; class Bivalvia; order Pectinida; family Pectinidae; genus Pecten; species Pecten maximus. The sequence goes on along the minus strand of NC_047024.1, from coordinate 29,550,591 downwards.
TGGTCAGGTTTCTGTACTGTACCCAACATAAAACCACTACAATATTAAAATTGTGTCATTTACTGTATTCTCATGAAAGAATTTTTTATGTTAACTATTCAAAACCAGCAGTAAAAAATATCACATACAGTATTTATAAAAAGTGGAAATAAAAATGCAATTTTGATATTATAGTGCCCTGTCCTGTAATATAAATTCAACATATGGTATAAAATCATATGAACTTTTGAAATTAATGATGTGTTAAAATCTGAACTATATGAACGCAGGTATGAAATTCAATGTAGTGATATATATGTATAAGTATATGTATATATACTGCATGAATTTAAACGATCAAAGCAGCACTCAGCACTAAATGTCATCATCTTCAGGAATGAGATTTAAAATGTGTCTTTTCTTGGCTGGATACCAGCCACATGCTTAATAATAGCTCAGATACTGGTAGGTGAATATTAGCTGTATATTGAGATCTCTAGTCTGATGGATGTGTTCCTAATACAGTCATGATAAAAACTTGATTAGAGGATATGTACCATGTGCATATTCTCACTTTGACTAATTTTAGGGTTCTTTCATCCAAGTTTTAGGGTTCTTTCATCCAAGTTTCGAAATGACCCTGAAAATAACTGAACACCCATCATTTGCAACATAGGATGCAGATTTAATTGTCAATTGAGTCTAGAAATTAGAATAGGGATGCTGGAAAACTCCAAAGGGCAAGTGAGCTTATGCTGTGGTGCAGTGCACGTGTCCGTCATCAACTTTTCCATTTAAACAACTTTTTCTCAATAACCAAGAGCCCTAGATAGCTAATATTAGGCATATAGCATGCTGGGATGAAGGGCTACCAAGTTTGTTCAAATGAATGAAGTTGACCTTCTTTCAAGGTCACGGGGTGAAATACGCTCAAATCTTTAAACGACTTCTCAGTAACCAATAGGCCCAGAGACTTGGTATTGGGTTTGTAGCATGCTGGTGTGTTGAAATGAAAGACCTTAATAACCTACATTCAAGGTCACCGGGGTCAAATAGGCTAAAATCTTTAAATGACCTCTTCTCAATAACCAGGAAGCCCAGTGACTTGATGTTGGATATGTAGCATGCTGGGGTGAAGGGTTACCAACTTCGTTCAAATGAATGACCTTGACCATAATTTTAAAAAAAATTTGAAAGAGTTAAAAAGACACATTTTCAAATAACTGAGATCTTACATCTGGTCTTTATTTCTTTTGTTCTTAATTCATGTTTATGTATAAAAAAATCACAGGATATAGCAGGTGAGAAATTCGGGCCCTTTGGGTCTTCGTTGAAGTTGATATTGAGTTTTTTTTGTGGTGTATTCTGGGATTAAAAACCTCAGATTTAAAAAAAAAACCATGTTCCAATACTTTCCCAATTAACTTAAAAATTAGTCCATGATAAAATTGAAACAATCACTGCTATCATGATCACACTGATTTGCCACACCTGAAATAGTCGACAGGTGAACCAGTCCTTACCACCAAATCTAAGCTGAAAATCAAGAAGAGAATGGCAAGTACCAACATTGTGGACTGGGTGATTATCTGCTAGAGGACCACTAAAGGCAGACCACTCAACAAAGGCCAAAAACTGAGGCAATGTCAAGGGAGATATTAGGAGGAAAGGGACAACAAAAGATATAAGATATTTAATTTAGACGCCTCTCACCAATCATGCCGTGGGAGCAGCTGGTACAACCCTTATGCCCTATTGCAAGACAGTTTACCATAGTGAAAAGTAATAGACAAGTCATGATAATTAAAACATATGAATCTTGTCTTTGAATTGTTGTTAATTAATGTTTGTGAACTATTTGCTGTTGATTGGAAGATAATTTTATGTATAAATTCTATTTTGGAGAATAAGTTGTGTTTTTGGTGTCACTGGTGATCAAGCAAAGCCTTCTTGATACATGTCAGAATGTTTCTATTGAAATGAATTGTTGTGTTTGTGAGTGACACTACGAGTATTTGTAGGGGTATATATATACTAAGCCATATGCTATCTACTGTATCCTGAAACTGAAGATTAGGGAAAAAAATAGTATGTTCACTAGTCATGCATGACAGGGTTACACTACAACAGTCAATCCCTCCAGGCTCTCACAGCGCAGTCAGGTGAAAACCTGATAAAAGTCTGGGCCAAATTAGGCATAAATAGCTGACAGATCATTGTTGTACAGTGCAACTGATAGCTGCAGTATCACCCATCCCTACCTCTCTAATACACAGGCTATGTGTAGGATCCTGCTCTCTGAGATTATCACTAGCTTCACTCTCAAATTCACTCCCTTTTATAACAATCCAAGTGATGTGATACATATTTTTTATTCAGTGTTAACATCATATCTGTTTAGAACATCTTGGATTTTAGAACATCGTCGGTGTCGGCGTCGGCGTTGTCCGGAAAATGGTTTTCGTGTGATAACTTTAGTAGTTTAGAACGGATTAATTCGAAACTTCATGGGAAGGTTCATTACCATGATAGCTCGGACAAGTTCGATAACCAAAATTATTCGCACCTTTTTAAAAGAGTTATAGCCCTTTAATTTTTTGCGAAAATGGTTTCCACTCAATAACTTGAATAATTATTACAGGATTAATTTGAAACTTCATGGGAAGGTTCCTTACCATAATACTGTGGACAAGTTCGTTAACCAAATTTATTCGCACCATTTTAAAAGAGTTATGGCCCTTTAATTTTTTGCGAAAGTGGTTTCCACTCAATAACTTGAATAATTATTACTGGATTAATTTGAAACTGCATGGGAAGGTTCGTTACCATAATACTGTGGACAAGTTCGTTAACCAAATTTATTCGGACCTTTTTAAAAGAGTTATAGCCCTTTAATTTTTTTTGCGAAAATAGAATGTTCGTTACCATAAATACTGTGGACAAGTTTGTTATTGTTTTTTTTTATTCAAGTCCTAGTTTTAAAGAGTTATGGCCCTTTAATTACTGGAATTAATTCAAAATTTCATGGGAAGTCTTTCGCAAGTTTTTAAAAGAGTTATAGCCATTTATTTTTTTCTGAAAACGGTTTCTATATTTTAATGGATTAATTCAAAACTTCATGCTGAGCTAGTATTGCTTGTTTTTTTATTCAAGTCCTAATTTTAAAGAGTTATGACCCTTTAATTATTCGCATACACAGGCGACACCTCCACTTCCGTGGAATTCTTGTGTTGATATGCATTAAAAATGTTTAAAAATATAATTTGTAACATCATGGCTGTGTCTGTAATGAAGTTAGAAGTAAATGATTGACAAATCTAGATATTTTATGACTTCGCTGTCTCTCTGATCTGCCATAATTGCTCAGGTATTGTACACTGCATAAGTTTTACTTCCACATAAACTATTACCGGTAAGTAAATTTATTTAAGTTTGATCAAAACTGTGATTAAAATATCTCTGTAGAATTCCCAGTGAGATTAGATCAAAAACTTGCCAAGGATGACACCACTAATTCTCTGTAACGATTTATAATATTTACATAAATAATAATGAAAAACTACTTAGGCGACAATCTGGAAAAGTTTAGCTAGTGCAGTAAACATTTCATTTGAACACCATCATGGGAATATCTGTCATCATGACTGTTGCATGCTCAGATTTATGGGAAGCTGGCCATGGCATGGGAAATAAATTCAACCTTGAGGATTTAAAAATTGTTAGTGATGTCAATAAATTGATGAGAATATCACAACAGGGAATTTTAAGAAATTTAGCCGAGAAAATTTAAGATATTTTATTGCTGATCATGAGGAAGCGGAAATTTTGATCTAATTGTAATGTAACAAAACACACCCAGTGACACCATTCTATTTGCTGTGCTAAAAGCATTATTTAAGTTGCATCTTTTGGGAATTGTCATTATTTGAAACATCAGGCAAGACAAAAATATGTTTTTGGTAGGAATCAAAACAGACTTAACATATATATATATCCTGTAATGAGCTCAAGTGATCAACTCCAATACAAAAACTGGAGACGCTTATACTGCTGGAAAATGTGCAGTAGAATTTGTTTGTTATTGACAAAACTGCAAAACATTTCTGGGCTTATTTCCTGGCAAGGGGCTTACGAATAGCATGACAATGAAATAGTTTTTGGTTTGGTTTGTTTTGTTTAACGTCCTATTAACAGCAAGGGTCATTTAAGGACGTTCCACATTTTTGAGGTGGAGGAAAGCCAGAGTACCCGGAAAAAAACCACCGGCCTACGGTCAGTACCTGGCAACTGCCCCACGTAGGTTTCGAACTCGCAACCCAGAGGTGGAGAGCCCCCATTGAGGGCCCCCATTGAAATAGCATATATATTGCTTGTGTTTGATGGAACTGCAAAAAAACATTTAGACTTATCATCAGGCAAGGGCTTATTGTCAGACAGTGACAACCATACATATTTTCTGTAGCATACAAGAAAAAGGTAGACGGGAGATTGGTCATATAAAACATTCAGGCATTCATGGTTTCCGTGTAGGCAATCTCAACCATAACATACATTCCTTATTAGGCCTGGCAGCAGATGCATTTTATCGGAGCATATCAATGTTATTAACCAATAGAACAAGCATATGCTTTTATTTGCACAGTAATGGAAAGGCTAATATTGCTGTGACAAAGCATGCTTAGGGATTATTGGATGATTTACTGTTGCTTGCTAAAATGGGTAAAATAATTGAGTAAGAATTGAAATGTTTTACTGAATGCTAGACTTTCCTTTGAGTAAACATTTTCTGTACTGAAAATATTGATTACATCAGAGAGAGTTTTATATTTTTTCTGCCATCATGCTTCAACCATTGCCAAACAAAATTGACTAGAAACTTACACTAACGTGATCATTGTTCATTTACTTAATATTTAATATCTAAACAATGCCCTTTATCACAATGCACTTAAGGGTGTATACTTATTGCTACCTACTGTATACTAAATGGCATAAAACACTACTTAACTCTTTCTTGATTTTCTGAATTTGCTACAAGATTTATTTAATTCCAATTTAGGTTGCAATATTTCAGCAAAAGCATTAAAAAGAAAAGAGAAAGAAAAGTCCTCTTAGAAAATAAAGAATGTGCATGCAAGAAAGATGATAGGTCATCATTACTTTTAATTTGCAGAGGAGATTTTCCAACCGATTATTTACAGTGCTGCATGGTTCTACGTCTGAACTTATATTTAAGGATGAGGTGCACTAAAGTATAGGGATACAGAATTGGTACAAAACCTATAATACCACATCATGTATCTCATACTGGGTCCTAATATTTCTATGTTAATGTGTGAGCCCAATACTCAACCCTTTGTTACCAGGTGTAACTATAAAAAGTTGTTAATTTGTGCTTACATGTGGTTTCTTTATCTATATCAACCACCTGGCCCCAGATAAAAAATACAGCATAAATTATCGAAGTTTTCTTTACGGAGAACAATATTAGGTAAAAGGACAATATCTATCTATACAAAATGTACATTAAATGTATTTTTTTACTGGAATATTGTTAGAAGCTTTTTTCATATGTACCATGTTAAACTAAGGTAAGCATTGCATTTGAAGCTGGTCACAGTTGTACGTCTACTGTATGATCAGTAAGTCTGCTGTAAGTATCGTTGAAGAAAAAGATGATGTCATATGTGTATGTGACCCTGATATAGGGGCAAACTAAAACTATACATCTGAAGAAGTCTTATAAACATGTAGAGCAAATGTTCATGCATTCTTTAATAATACCTCATTTCATTGCCAATGATGTAATGAAATGATATCATATCTTGAGAATGGTTTCAGTAGTGATTCTAAGAACATGCATTGTTTCAGTAAACCATAATTAATATTTGATAGGCATGCATATTTATCAATGCATTCCTCTGTTCAGGTCTGTCATTGGAATACCAGATTCTATAATCAATGTCGTGGCTATATGTTGTACTTTCCTGAATACTAATTATAAGGGACATTTCTCTAGAAAGTCTCAACATGTCGGCTTAACACTGGATTATTATACATGAAGTTGGTATAAACCTGAGCCAGGATTGCTTATTTCTGTACAAATCAGGAGATCTCTATATCGGTAGGACAAACAAAGTCTGTCTCCTGTGGAAGCAAGTAAGCTGATGATCAGGTTGTCATGGTGATTGAAGGGAGGTGTCTCGAATCGGAGACAGAATGTCGATGTTTCCAAAGCTAGGGGTGGTATTGCTGCACACTTTATGTCAATAAATCCACTTCCAACAGTGATTGGAAACATATGGATTAGACATGGAAAAAAAATCTTTGAACAATTGAAACAACTTTGTGTTAATGAATTTGTGACTTAAATATCAACAAACACACACATACACACACAACAAAAAAGATAATCAGCAATTAGGAACAAAACTAAAATTTGCTTTGAAAAAGGAAACCTGTTGATCATTGAAATTGTCTGGACAATTATACATGTTCAGGTATTTTGTTTTAAATTGGCAAATTTGGGGGATTTTGTTACTTTTTTGCATGGAAAAATAAAAGAGAAAACAATTTTGTAAACAAAAGTTTCCTAAATACGTGTAGTATTAATTTTCAAAATTGTCTGGCAAATTAGGAGTAACAAATTAAACATTTTTAGTGAAGACAGATTTCAGTAGAGCTATGGAATTGATTCCAGTATACCTACATTTGTAAACCTGAATTTGTAAAAGATGTTTTTCTTAATGAACTACCAATAAAGTTTTGTTAGAAATCACTAGAAATCTATTTTTAGTTTGACATAACCTGATGAAGTGAAAGTTAAAAGGGTCCTGACTTAGCAGTGATGTATCATAGTGTTTATATCTTTGTTAAGGTCAATGTTCTTTTATAATCCCACGTATGTTTATAGTTGTAATACATTCATAAAGTACATTGACCTCAAGAACATTTGTATGAGGCAGAGGTATATTAAAGTATATTAATTTCTACTCTGGATCAAAGTACCATGATATCAAATAATACTACAGTCATATCAATATGAGTCATAAATTTCTCCTGGAGAAACTACAACAAAATCTAATACATTAGAATGTTGATCAATGACCATATTTATGGGAGCTTTGTCTAAAAGTAGAGGTTAACAGGTTTAGAACTACATTTTCTCTGACAGTTTTATCATATAACCATTAACAGAAAGTAAAGAAATCTGATATCTGGTATGAATTAAGGTATTTATACCTGTTGACAAGGGGAGATGGAAGATCCCTCCTCGTAAAGACATGTTAAGATGAGGGTGATCTGGTGTACTTTACATTCATTCACACTTTTATCGCAAAAATCAAGAAAGAATTATACGATACAACATTTAATACAATTATCATGTTCTGAAATCAATTTCACTATGAATGGAGGCTGATTTTTTTTGCGTGTGTCACTTATTGAATAAAATATTAATTGTTGTGCATGCTGTTATTATAATGAAGTAAAAGAGAGTTTTAATTGTAGAATTCCTGCCTCAGATATAAAAAAAGAAGATTTTAAATGTGATGTCCTTATCAGTTTGATACAGTCCAGAGTTCATTTTAGTGTATGTGACAGGGATATCAAGATGACTTATGGATTTATTTTATGGAATAGAGATACATTGCTAAACCAAGGGTGGGGTCTATTTTAGTACTGGATTATGACATTGTGTAAATTCAAGTTTAGCAACTAAAAACTTTTGATCTCTTTTCAGGTGCTTTGACGGATACAACGCCACAGTATTTGCCTATGGACAGGTAAAGTATTTCAAGTATATATAGTCGGTCTCGCTTCTTTATTTAAACAGCCAAAAAAGTCTCGGCAATTGAGAGCTGTAGTTGTATGTTTTCACGCCTTATACTTTAAGAGACAGTAAAATAAAAGCAATCGAAGCATGAAATTTAAACTGTATACATATGTATTGTTCTTTGAGTGGTAATGGGCTGAGTTTCCATCTGATTTAAAATACATTGACCCAGTTTTAAGGGCGTTTCAGCTCACAACAAGTTGTTTGTGTCAGCAGTAACTTAACACTTGTAAGGCATCATGTCATATTTATTTCCCATTCACAAATACAGCATCATATACATGAGTGCATTGTGATCTGTTCGATAGAACATTTCTGCTGTTACAAGATGTAGAGTAACATTATTTGAATTAAAACTTTAAGAAATATTGCAGGGTTTACTTCCAATGTAGCATCATTAAAACCGTGGATAGTTAATTGATAAATAATGAGTGATATTAAATTAGAGGTTGAATACTATATTTATCTGCTAATATAAGTCCCTGCCCACAAGTTAGATAAGCCTGGCCTCTGTCCACATATATATATAAGGCCACTTCAATTTCGCAGAATCATCGCAAATATAAATAAGCCCTCCCCAGACTTGAATACTGAAGGTTTATACTATAGAGGAGACTGGGGTCTTGTTTAAGGATAACCACGGTATAGATTCCCAACACTGATGGTTATCAATGTATGTTTCATGGAAATTAGGAGGAAAAAGTTAAGTGATAGGATTGATCATCATACTGGATATAAAAACTTTAAAAGGAAGTTATACATGAAATTTCATTTGATGTAATTGATATCTGCTAACAAATACAGGTCAATCTCTATAATTTACACCTTTGAAACAAAAAAGTTGCATAAAACCCTGAACAGTCAGAGTAATATTGGCTCTGTTTTCAACATTTGTGCACAAAGGTATCTCATAAGGATAACTAAAACTTGTACTGGTCACAAAAATAACTATTTTTATTCAAAGATATATTGTGTGATTGAAGAGATCTTGTAGTTCTATAAAGGAAAACAGACCTGTCAGAACACAATGTCATATATGTATTAGAAGTCTTGTTGTGGGTTAATTTACTGACAGGAAAGGTCAATAGCATTTGACATTCATGTTTTTACTGATTTGACCTTCGACCTTCATTACCTACGACAGGTAGATAATTGCAGTAGTGTATTCTGTAGTACGTGTAGATATTTACTTCTGCCACACACAAGTTTCCGTGGTCATAACAGTACACACCCCACTTTACAATAATGAGTCCATTCTTCTTTCATATTTATCAACTATTGAAGCTAACTGTCATCAGACATTTAAAATCTGTTGTATTCATATTGAAGAACTGTTGTGCTTTTTCAATAAGATAGTCTCAGGTTGCACTGTTGAGATATACACTAGACGACTGTCTCCTTGTGTTTGTATATTGTCTCCTTTGATATTGTCAGAACAAATTGATTTTAGTAATATGAGGATATGATGAGTTCTAAAGTGAATTTAAAGTATTTGTAATCTTATAATGTTGTATATACATGTAAATATTGTTTTGCAGTGTCTAGAATCAAATCAGCTTGTGTATATTGCTAGGCATTAGGAATGTGTGATTTAAAAGCCAAAGTTTCAAAAGATGAAATATCTTTTAGTTTTGGAAGAGTAATTTCCACAAAATTTCTTCAGGCATCAAAATTCCAACCGAATGTTGCTTAAGCTTTTAATTATCAAATATATATTTCATTTTGGTCTTCCAAATGTTTTATATTTGTATTCTGCAATTAAAACAGAGAGAAAAGTTTGAGAAGAGTTTCATATCTTGGGAATTTTTAAAGAAAGGCATCAAGAGGTTTATTTACTGAAGTAATATGCTGATTTTGAATTTAATTCAACTTGAATATGTATCTGCTTTGAACACAATACCATGGTGAGAAAACATATACAGCTGGAGTATTGTGAATTGTTTTACGACAATATCAAACTCTCTATGGCTGTATGGTGTCCTTATATCTTTTTACGGAGTTAATCTGGGCATCTAGGAAATGTCAAAATGCTTATTGCTTGTGTTTCTTTTTTATTGTTTGGCACAAATGACTGAATTTAATCTCCAGAGCAAACACAGGAGGACAGTTACATTACATTAGTATACACAAGTGATCTGTGAGACTGGAGTAGCTATATAGTACTCGTATACTGCCTCTCAGGACATACACCACTAATGACATGGTTATAACACCCATTAATTCGTAAATATTTTATACGAAATTTATGTTTATTGTAGTAAAACAATCAAGTGATTAGTTTTGATGCTGTGTATATAGAGAACTGCTGGGAAGGCCAGAGTGGAAGGAAACAGTCAATACATAAATGTATCAAGATATGTCCTTAAATGTTAGATACCTATAATAATTTACTATAATTTAATTTTGCTTGTAACAAGCATTTTCATTGGCTCAAAAAATTATGTTATCATCTCATAACATAAAAATTGGTTGACTGTGACGTCAGCGGAGTAATGTTGTTCACAGGATTTTGTATTTATCGATGTGTTTTTAAATATCTGGAGCAAAATAAACATGTTAAACTTAATGAAAATGTTTCTTATCGTTGTTAATTAAATTATAAGGGTTAACTGTTATATTTTTTTACGTTATTGAGCAATATATATAACACAAAAAACTGGGGTGTACTCTTTTCATAAACCGCTTCTCAGTTTATTCAGAGTACACCCAAGTTTTTTGTGTTATTGCTCAATAACGTAAAAAAAAGAAATTACAGTTAACCCTTAAATAAAAGGTTTAGATTCCTAGTGTAATATGATATCTAATATGACCACCTGTAATATATGTAAAAAAGCATTTAATAATGCACATAAAAAGTAAATTGATGCAAAATATTAATAGTCATAAAATTTAAAATTGAAACTCAAACTGTAATGAAAAACTCGATAAACAAGTTTCACACATAATAGCAGACTTAACCACCGCTATACTTGGTGTTTCGTTGACTATCCGTACCTAATCTGAAGAACCATAACTATAATATCATTCCATACTAACTTTGTAGGGGATACACAAATATATACAATATTTACCACTGTATACCACAATGTTGACCAGACCGGTCACTCGAGAGATTGGAGATCCTACCAGGAGATTCTGATAGTCTTTAAGGGCTTTGGTGACAGGTCAATATTTGATATGGGTCTTAATAATATGTAGGACGATGTCAGGTCGAGAGAATACCTGATGTGTGTGGTATGGTGAGAATGGACTTCTTGTTTCAGTTAGATCTTAACCTTTGTTGAAACTATCCCTGCATGTGATTAGTTTTCATTTGAAGAAATTGTCTTGTAATGTGTAACATTAGGTTGTTTCTAAATCTTATTGATTTAAGAAGTATTTCTTTCTGCACAAATTTTCAAGCTCTTTATATGGAAAGTGTTTCTGTGAAGAGATCAACTTAATATTTAGAGTTAAGATATCAGTCTTCCTTTCCAGACTAAATACATTTATTTAGATTGATGTAAAGGTAATTCCAGATTTATATGAGGTTTAGATGTGCAAGGAGATTTAGATAATGTAAACCGCATACCTGGGAAAATCTGTACAAATCAGAGCTGTTTCCGAATTGACACCTATATTGTGTGTAATCTGATAGGCTACTTCTGAAGCTACTGAATTATGTATTGTAATGATTAAGCAGCACACACAAAAGATTAAAAAAAAAGAAGACAAAAATCTATATCTTCTATTTTAAAGAAATCTTTACGTTGTCATCTTTTGAAACCTGATTTTAATTCATTCAGTTCAGCTCCTAATTGCTAAATGCAATTAAAGTCTTCCAAAAAATGCTTTTAAAAGAAAAAGGGTATCGATTGTGAATTGTGATTCTGACATGGTTCGGTCATTGAGAGAGTTCTCAATCACAGCATCTGTGTCTGACAACCATGGCGTTTTTATTCCTGCAACTAATGAGAATGTCTTGGGCTTCCTTCGTTTAGGCCGATGTTCTGATACCGACTTTGTCAGAAGTGATAAATGTTTGACATTTTGACAAAATAATAGACCTATAGTCTGAAATCTCACCGGTGTCATTGCTATAATGATAGCATACTGTCAGCCTGTCATATCAAGATGGTGACAAAAGCCTGAAGAAAGGAAATATGATATTTATACTTCTGATTGGATTCTCTAAAAGGCAAAACTGTATATGTTATACAGGAGAAAAAATATACCATTATAAGCTGCATCCTCCATGTAATTCATGGCACTTATGTGTTCATTCATTCTTTATACACAACATACAAGAAAAGACATAGATAAAAGTCAAATATGATTTATCAATTTAGATTCCTCAGCAACATGAATTACAACCTTAAATTTGGCTCTTCTCGGGGGCTACTCACCATGTTGTATACATTTACTAAAATATAACCATAACTTCATATTAAAAACACATGATCAAATTAATTAATTTTGATATTACCCGTAAAGGTAGTTAGAATAGAGAAAAAGAATTCCCTGGAATTCTAATGGCCAGACGAATGAATTGTGCTGTATGTATAGCAACGATGAATGAGAGCCCCAAGAATTTGATGTGGATTCAAATTTCATATTTGGTTACGTTTAATTTCCTTGTTTTGTTTTTTTTAGAAAAACAAGCGGTTTGTATACTCTTCAAGCCCATTAATGTTTGAGTGATCCCTCAGAATACTGAGCAATTTAATTGACTCAATGATATGATCATATTGCTGTTATATACATATATTATAAGACTACAAGACCTCATTATTTCTGAGATAATAGCAATGTTCAATAATTCCAGTCTTTAAATTCACATTATTTGAATATTGTTTTTGAGCCATTTAGTTAAGTAGCGAGTGTTTTCATGAATTTATTTCTATATGTTGATCATTGGTCATTAAAATTATTTGAGACATATTTTTTTGTTAAACTATTCAATCATTGTGAAAACATTTTCTGGTTTAAAATAGTGATCAAATTATGATTTTTTTGGAATGAAATACTGGTATAGGAATTGATGACTGGACTTTTTGTACATATAAATATAAGGTATTAAATGTATACATAAATGATAATAATGTATATATGAATAATCTGTCTTTGTGAATTCAAACTTATCACAATTTATTGTTATGTTTGTCATGACAGCCCCAGGCTCACAAATTGAACATATATCGATAATAATTAAATATACAGTGTAAATGTCATCTATTATAGATATAATACATCTGAGCAGTAGATAAACAGCAGTCTCCAGGATAGACTACAATGAATGAAAGGTTTTGAAGTCCTACATCATGCAGTGTATATTACATTGTCGTAATATTATTGGTTAACTTGTGGCAATTATTAAAATGTTCATAAGAAGAAAAAAGAAATTTTATTGTAGTGTATTATACTGTATACACTATTTTAAACCCCATATACCAGCAGCAAAATGAAAGCTTTGTCAGGAAAAAAAGTCTTAAAAAACCTCACTCATTCCAGGCTTTCTGTGTAGCGGATCTACAGTAGGGTATATCTAGGTTCAGGAAGAGTATTCAGGTTTTTAATATCTAAGGATATTTCCATATCTCAGTGGCCATTGACCCTTTGTGAATTATAAAATTCTCTTACTGTTTACAATTTGATTTTCTTTATTTTCTGTTTAGTATTGGATTTCAAAGAGACTGTTTATAAAGAGGTAGATCAGAATTTATAAGCCTCCATTCATCCAATAACTTCTCCAACTGGGCTTAAAATTCTTGACGTATGGTAGATATTTTTCAATGAAAGAATTAAGTAATGACTGAACGTTCTTATCACACTTTTGTATATCCACCTGAGGATTGGATTATGGGTCCTTATTTTTGTTTTCTTGTTTGAAATATTCTCTCTTGAATGAAATATTCTCTCTTGAATGAATTCTAATTTTAAATATTTCGTCTTGAATGAATTGTAATATCTGGTGAATAACATACCAGGTTTTTCTCTTGTGGGTTATTTCCCCTTTTTTGTTGGTTATCCCCATTAACCAGATTTAGTCTCCTAATAAGTTATCTCCCCTTCTATACCTTTTATCTCCCTTTATCCTAGGGATTTTTCTTATATGCAGTAACAGTACCTCAGAGCCCTTTGTTTGACTCTGTTGCCTTGATTTGTTATATTATCTCTTCTACCTTCAAGCATAATCTAGTAACATATGTAACCTCTCACCCTTTTATAACCTTTAATTATTGAATTTAATTGAAGTAAGACAAACAAAATTTGCTCATCTAAATATTGATTTTTAAGTGCTATGTTGTATGACAATTGAAAAGTCAACTAGTACTCATGACCAAAATATATTAAAAATCTTGATAATTTGTGTTTGTAAACATGTACAATAATATTGCATGGTTTACTGCACGGCTCCCAGTATACAATAAGAATGATGACAATAAGTTGTCTGGGTAGTGTGGGGGTACAAAGATGACAGTGATTGTCACAGCTATATTACCTGTCCGAACCAAGGGCAGACGATCATGTATACATTGTATAAATACTAAACACAATGGAAAGACAAGATTTAACAGTATTTTACTTCCACAAATCTCCCGGAACCTTTAATTCTGTGACATATCTATCGTTTCTGGGTCAGTGGTGCTTGTTTGTGTACCCGAGGTGTCACCTGTGTATTGAGGTGTTACCTGTGAGGTAGGTCGAGGGATAGGTACTACAGGTGTGGTGACCTTGTACAGGTACACGTTATTGATGTTGTGGGTGGATTTACATTCAGGTGTCATATTTAGGGCACAATACCCATTTGTTATTACCAAGCCTACTTCCCCGAGCCCCTTAATTGTCAGTCGACAATTTTCAAATTTTCAATTGTAGCAAATATACAGTTCAATTACATTATGGTACTCAATAGTTTTATCTCTTCCTTTCCTTCCATAAGTATGAAAAGAGTATACTGATGTCTAAAGAATGAGTTTGTTTTTGAAATAATCAGGCTGTGAGAAAAAAAAAAAATTAAAATTGTCAGGGCTTTGAAATGTTCTAGAGTCTAGTATTGGTGTTCTTTTATCAGCATTGAATCAACATTTCTTATATATTACTTATTATTACTTAGATAAGTACATTAGTGTATGCATTGATTCAAACAGACATAAATAGCAGAAATCAAATTCTATGTTACAAAATACAGCACTTATATACTAATGCATTTCTCTAGTGTTGCAAGATATGTGTGATAAAATTTAAAGTTAATGGAAAAACTATCACTTGTGACATTTCATATAAGGAGTTCAATTTTGCTGTTGATACATGTTTTCGTACATTTAATTTATAATACAATTGTACTCAAGCAAATTTTAAGTGGGAAAATACTGTAAATATGGAATTGTAAAAAAAAAAATGATGGAAACTTGTTGCACCTATGGATATAGAATTTAAGGGATCTGAGTGTAGGTATACTCACATCAAGTGTCAGTGGGACATTGTCTCAATCTGGTTACTATTCTCCCAGTATTAGGTTTAAGAGTCAATCTGGTTACTATATATTCTCCCAGTATAAGGTCTAAGAGTCAATCTGGTTACTATTCTCCCAGTATAAGGTTTAAGAGTCAATCTGGTTACTATTCTCCCAGTATAAGGTTAAAGAGTCAATCTGGTTACTATTCTCCCAGTATAAGGTTTAAGAGTCAATCTGGTTACTATTCTCCCAGTATAAGGTTAAAGAGTCAATCTGGTTACTATTCTCCCAGTATAAGGTTTAAAAGTCAATCTGGTTACTATTCTCCCAGTATAAGGTTTAAGAGTCAATCTGGTTACTATTCTCCCAGTATAAGGTCTAAGAGTCAATCTGGTTACTATTCTCCCAGTATATTAGGTTTAAGAGTCAATCTGGTTACTATTCTCCCAGTATAAGGTTTAAGAGTCAATCTGGTTACTATTCTCCCAGTATAAGGTTTAAGAGTCAATCTGGTTACTATTCTCCCAGTATAAGGTTTAAGAGTCAATCTGGTTACTATTCTCCCAGTATTAGGTTTAAGAGTCAATCTGGTTACTATATATTCTCCCAGTATAAGGTTTAAGAGTCAATCTGGTTACCATTCTCCCAGTATAAGGTTTAAGAGTCAATCTGGTTACTATTCTCCCAGTATAAGGTTTAAGAGTCAATCTGGTTACTATTCTCCCAGTATAAGGTTTAAAAGTCAATCTGGTTACTATTCTCCCAGTATAAGGTTTAAAAGTCAATCTGGTTACTATTCTCCCAGTATAAGGTTTAAGAGTCAATCTGGTTACTATTCTCCCAGTATAAGGTTTAAGAGTCAATCTGGTTACTATTCTCCCAGTATAAGGTTTAAAAGTCAATCTGGTTACTATTCTCCCAGTATAAGGTTTAAGAGTCAATCTGGTTACTATTCTCCCAGTATAAGGTTTAAGAGTCAATCTGGTTACTATTCTCCCAGTATTAGGTTTAAGAGTCAATCTGGTTACTATTCTCCCAGTATAAGGTTTAAGAGTCAATCTGGTTACTATTCTCCCAGTATAAGGTTTAAAAGTCAATCTGGTTACTATTCTCCCAGTATAAGGTTTAAGAGTCAATCTGGTTACTATTCTCCAAGTATAAGGTTTAAGAGTCAATCTGGTTACTATTCTCCCAGTATAAGGTTTAAGAGTCAATCTGGTTACCATTCTCCCAGTATAAGGTTTAAGAGTCAATCTGGTTACTATTCTCCCAGTATAAGGTTTAAAAGTCAATCTGGTTACTATTCTCCCAGTATAAGGTTAAAGAGATGGATATATAGTTAATATATATATATATATATAACCGTTTGTGTAATGTTGCAGTCAGTGATTCTATTGATCAGTAATTACAAATTTAATTTTTCACAACAGAAATACACTTTAGCTTGATTGAATGAGTGTTTCTTTTTTTTCATCCAAGTAAAATGCTGGCTTTATTTTCTCCATGGAACTTCACTGCGTTTTGTCGGTAAATTGACATCTTTATCACTTAATTCTAATTGAAATCACGTTTTCTTCTTCTTTTCTTTTTTCTAGAATTCATCAGCATAACCAGTCTCGTGGTTGTTAAATAGACAGATTGTAATTACGTCCTCATCTTCAGACTACATGTGATCAGTTAGAGAAGCCAGTTACAAATTGGAACGTCTAAATATTGATTCTAATTTGCATTGACTTATGAACCAAACTTACTTTATGGTGAAAGCCCATTTGGTTTCAGACAAGAAGTTTAAGGTTTTGTGGGGTTTTTTACGATTTAGAAACAGATTGTCTCTGCTACATATCTGGTAATACATTCCATTGTTATTAACTGAGCTGTAGATTCAAATTCCAAATTTGTAATAACTTGGTCAATTGTCGCATGCAATAGGATTTCTTAATAACTATCACATGCATGTTCGTAATTCAAAACTTGAGCCACTGTCACACTAAAGAGAAAAGCATTCCAAATTGGCAACTGTCCTGTATACTAGAAGTTCTGATGACTGATTTCTGTGAACAGCAGTTGGTTATAATTAGCTTGTCATGGTACATGCACATTTTGTGATTAGAGATTGTTAGAGGATGCTGGTCTGTTTGTGTGGACTGTTCTGATTGACTCTGACTATGTGATTAGGCTGTGATCTAGATCATGACTGATGAGGTTTGTTTGGGTCAGTGCAGTACAGATTAACTACTACACCTGCAGATAATCCAGTTTGTCTACATAGTTACAAGCTACTTGTAGAACCTTCATCAGGATTCATTATAAGTTCCTCAGATTCAACCTACACTGGGCCATCCCCCAGCCTGTACATATTTGTCCATATTCCATCCATCCCCAATCTGTATCTGTCCATCCATCCCCAGTCTGTGCCTGTCCATCCCCCAGTCTGTATCTGTCCATATTCCATCCATCCCCAATCTGTACCTGTCCATCCCCCAGTCTGTATCTGTCCATATTCCATCCATCCCCAATCTGTACCTGTCCATCCCCCAGTCTGTATCTGTCCATATTCCATCCATCCCCAATCTGTACCTGTCCATCCCCCAGTCTGTATCTGTCCATATTCCATCCATCCTCAATCTGTACCTGTCCATCCCCCAGTCTGTTTCTGTCCATCCATTCCCAGCCTGTACCTGTCCATCCCCCAGTCTGTGTCTGTCTATATTCCATCCATCCTCAATCTGTACCTGTCCATCCCCCAGTCTGTTTCTGTCCATCCATCCCCAGCCTGTACCTGTCCATCCCCCAGTCTGTGTCTATCCATATTCCATCCATCCTCAATCTGTACCTGTCCATCCCCCAGTCTGTTTCTGTCCATATTTCATCCATCCCCCAAGCTGTATCTGTTCATATATTCCATCCCCAATCTGTACCTGTCCATCCCCCAGTCTGTGTCTGTCCATATTCCATCCATCCCCAATCTGTGCCTGTCCATCCCCCAGTCTGTGTCTGTCCATATTCCATCCATCCTCAATCTGTACCTGTCCATCCCCCAGTCTGTATCTGTCCATATTCCATCCATCCTAAATCTGTACCTGTCCATCCCCCAGTCTGTTTCTGTCCATATTTCATCCATCCCCCAAGCTGTATCTGTCCATTTATTCCATCCCCCAGTCTGTTTCTGTCCATATATTCCATCCCCCAACCTGTTTGATCTCTTCAGATTTAGTCAGAGTGTATCTGTCCATCCCCCATGCCAGGTTGGTTTTAACAGAATGCTTTGATGAAATTCCTCAACCTTCTCTAACACCAAAGTAACAGAAGCCTCTAAGACATGAAATGACTTTTCAGCACTTACATATAGCTTATTTACATCTGACCACCTTAGATTTGGAATCTGGTATAATAATATATCCATAAGATTTTGTAGATAAAGCAGGTGATCCAGCCCAGATCATACCTCCCTGTGTTGGTGTAGGCAGGGCTGTCTGAGCTAATTCCTTATCCCTGGGCTAAGTAGTGAGGTTATGTATTGGTTAAGGTTGATCATGCCTATAAACAATTGTATAATACATGGACTTAATGTGTGGATGAATATGACCTGGATATCTACTTTGATCTTTCTGCTGTATATATTGACATGTATATGTTTACCTGTGTATGTAAATTAGTGGTTGGCATTGTAAGGTAATTTTGTTTTTAAAAAATTGAGCATTAAAAGTTATTGAAAATCATTGAAGTGAATTTAAACGTTTTCTCCCATAATTACATATATATGTAGGGCAGACCTAAGAACATTCTCTGTGAAATAAAACAAATCTGACTGTTAGCCTCAGTGTCCATGTATAGCAATTAGAATGACATGGCATGTCCTTGTATGTGTTCGTGTATAATTAAATTGTCTTACCCGTTTAGGTCTATTTTTTCTTCTCTCGGTCCCCGCATTGAACAACGTTTTATTACATTATACACAACTTTGAAGTGATAATGAATCTCCATTGACTCGACTGTTGTGACCTACTGAACTTTGTTTCTGTAATAAAAAAATCTTGTTATTTTTGCATTGATCCTTACCCAGGTTTAAAAAGGGCATTGTTTTCCTTCAAGGATGGGGATGCTGTTTGTATGGTAACTTGTCCTTGTTGGGTCCTTAGAGAATGCTGATTGCTTTTGCCTTTCATCTGTTTTAATGGTACATACACATATATCTAGATTTGAGATCCTGTGCAAAAAAGTTAAAATTCTAAATGAAATGTGATTTCACCGTCAGTGTCTGTTTAGACAGCTGTACATGTACAGGATATGGCCAAGGAAAGATAACTGACCTTGAAGGAACTAGTTATGTATTATATATATCTGCCTACATCAAATGAAAAGTTGTTTGTGTGGTACAGTGATAGGTCTTGTCTGATAGCAGGTTCTTTGTATGAACAATTCCAGACGATAAACACAATCCCTGTACAAGCATCTCCTGTTTATAGAGATAAGACTAATTCTGTTTTACTATTCCAGTTTCTTTTTCTGTTGGCTTTACAGATCATTCTAAGGACAACACTATTGGGATTTCTCATTGCCCTTTATTGTTGAAAAATTGGTGAATTTAACTTGACAGAAATTTGTGTTAATATCATAGAAATATTTAAATATTGTAACATAATCAACCCACAGGGTTGTTTCCTTTAATGAATTTCATATATGATATTGATACTACAGGTTTTACAAGTACAAGTATATGGAGTTGCTCACCAGTTCGTTCAGACTCTTAGTAGGTCAGTGTAAAAAGTTCTCATACACAAGATACCTTAAGTAACACCCAATATTTTACACATTAAATCATTTCTAAATTGACAATAAAAACTTATCTTATGTATATGGCACTATTACTTGTGATTTCAGAAATTAGTCATCCATGTCACAAATCCTTAATTCATCTCTAGGTAAAAAGTAATGCAATTTAAAGTATAAAATATTTTACTGCAACAAATGTGTGGTTTTTAGTTTTTTAAATTGAAAAATATATCAAGAAAAATGCACATTTCTAAAAACTTATAAACTGGCTGTTGATGAAATGTTTGTTATGCATTAGACTGGTTCCAAAATATTAAAATTCTCAAACAAAAAGGTGACTTATTAATTTTCATGTCTTAGACGTTAGTTTTATTCAGTTGGAGAGTTTATCACCAAAAACTTGGAGGCTTGTAAACAGTTTACACCGGTACCCTGTAGGCAGATTCTGCCATCGTTTAACTGGTCATCTAAATTCTTCTATCTTCATTCCTGGCTCAACTATTATAAGCCTGCTCCCTACAAGTGGTCAA
Organism: Pecten maximus; assembly: GCF_902652985.1. Lineage (NCBI taxonomy): Eukaryota > Metazoa > Mollusca > Bivalvia > Pectinida > Pectinidae > Pecten > Pecten maximus. The sequence goes on along the minus strand of NC_047024.1, from coordinate 29,530,037 downwards.
TCCACAGGTCATTATCTGGAGGGATGAAATACCATGAAATTGGCTGATGAAGCAGATGGCTCTCTGTGTTATATTAGCCCCATAAAACCATGTTATTGACCACTGTATAATATGGTAGCAGCCAGAAGCTGGAATAGCTATATATAGGGTACAACAGGTTCTTTGCTCCTTGCCCATACAGAATTGAATTATCAGCAGTTTTGATGTAGGAGCTGTCCTGCTGTGTCAGCTTAATTAGAATATTCTGTACACAATACTGGCTAGTTAGATTGACGTGAGTGTGTTATGTATGATAATATATGGAGCTTGCATGTTCTCAGTAGTACTTAATGTTTAAAGTTTGTTTATTGCATCATTTTGAGAGTATAAACATATTTTGTTTATTGTGGTTCACTAATAACCCATGTGAATATGATTTACTGTATTCCTTACAAGGGGATGCTCCAGAGGAAACCTCTTATGTTACATTACAAACCAGGATTTATCTGATAGAAATAGAAAATCAATATACTAAATAGTTTGGGCATCAAGATGTTTTAACATAAATAGGTTTTTTTTTTGTTCGCTGAGTGAATAAAGGCAAGGCTCAATTAGTGATCTAATTATGTCTGTATATAGATGATGCTGGGGCCATGCAGCTTTTGACATATCACAGAAAGCAATATAACACTAAAATACAGAAAAAATTCAAGCTGTTCACAGTTATATGTGCAACCACTTTCAAGTTTGTTCCTATTTAAATTGGCATATGTAATATTTTGTGAATTTCTTTCCCTCTAATGAGAACATAGGGTGATGTTTTAACAGCTGAATTATAATAGAAAATACATGAGAAACAGTACTTATGCAGAAAAGAATTCAAATTTTCAGTGTTTATGAGTATTCATGTTATTCATTGATTTTTGGCTTGACACAAGGATGAGGATTGATACAGTTGGTGAAGGGAGTAATACAGTCATCAATGTGTGGCCTCATTTCAGAGGCACGCAGGGAAAACAAATTACTTCAAAATGGCTCGTTAGTCAAGGTGCAGGATAGAAGGAGCAATGTCATGATCGTGGCATCATCTGCAGATGTCCTAATAGACAACTGAAGATGTTAGATGATTCTGTTCTGTAATTCAATGGATATATTGGATGATGCTTGCACTGAAATACCCTTTAATTGTGGGACCTCATTTAGAATGCCCAGTGGAGAAACTGATGAAGTAACTTGTCCTGTTATCATGCAATGAAGAGTCAAAAATGATAATGCTGATGATTTCATGCCACCATTCTGACAGGGAGTTTAATTGAACTCCAATAGAATCGCAATGAAAATTAGGTCAGTCACCGTCATTGATTCAATATAATTATCTTCTTTTTTTACCCTGCTGGCATTGTTTTATAGCATTGTAGTTGCTTTCTGTGTTTTAGACCTGTCATACTGATTAAAAATGGAAGATTACAAAGATTTGATGATCAGGGACAGTTATTGTGGTGTGTTAGAATTATTTAAAATCTCTAATACTAATTAATGGTCACAGAATGACAGGATTAGACAGGATTGCTTTTCATCAGCAGGAAATGTTTAGGTATTCGGCCGAAAATCAAGATTTTGACCTTTCTGAGAATGATTTTTTTTTTTTAGCTCACCTGCCGGAAAGGCCTCTCGTTTTGTAAAACAAATCATAAGATTGATGCTGGCTATAGAAATTAGGCCTATTAGGTTGCTTAATTGCACAAACTGCTTGCATGAATACACTTAATTGAGTTAAAACAAGTAAAGCGTAATGAAGTGTTATCCTCAGGTTTATGGTTGTGTTATCTTCCAAGTTATTGTTGTGTTTTCTTCCAAGTTATTGCAGCCCTGTAGGTAGGGCGTAAGAATTGTACCTGCTGCTCCCATTGCATGATCGTAAGAGGCATCTAAATTTTATCTTATCTTTCTCTTCTTTCTTAACAACTTTTTTCTTCCTAATGTCTTGATCCCTTGACAATGCCTCACTTTTGGCCTTTAGTTAAGCGTTCGCCCCTTTGAGAAAGGCATTGGGTTCTGTCCCATGGCCGAGACATACCAGAGTCTTTAAAAGTGGTAGTTGCTACTCCTGCTTAGCACTCAGCATATAAGGAGTGGGACGACTGGTTGGCCCGTTGTCAGTATAATGTGACCGGGTGGGAGTGCTGCTGGGTGTCTTCGGCAGTATGCTTCAGTGATCATGAGGTAGCACTATAAATCGGCAAAAGTTCTGGATATCACAAGGAGACTTAACATGAACATACCGCAACCTCCCAAAACACACATTCGCACTCACCACACGCATGCATATCACATACACGGGAGGCCATCCCTAAATGACCTTATATAATTAGCTGTTGATAGGACGTTAAACAAATAAAACCAAAGCAAACTAATCCAAGTTATTGTTGTGTTTTCCATAAGTCCTTGTAATAACCATGTGAAAGTAAAAGAAGAATTGTAATAACCAGTATCTAGTAGTTGATTGGATTTAAAAAAATGATCAGTATGGGGAAAAAAATACAATAAGGGAAAAAAGACACTACTTTCATATATACTTCCTATTTATGCATCCAACTTGATGATTTGGAATACTGGACACTACTTCCTCTTATACCGAATAAATAGCATCAGGAAAATGATCTGAAAAAAATAAGGAAACACATTGAATTTAAGTAATTCTCTTATTTGACTCATTGAGTATTTGTATTACATGAATAATGAAGACCAGAGAAGACTCTGAACATGCTGTGTTCTAGAAAATCAATAAAAGTAGTGTCATTTGGGTTTAACTTTCATATACAGTGCATTCCGCTTAATCGGGTTGCCTATTTGCAGGGGCTTTTTACCCGATTAACCGACTTACCCGATAAGCCGAAATGCACGTCGCCATCTTGGATTTGGTCCGTAATGGTTGTCAGACTTGGGTCGATTTTGGATGAAAATATTTGCGTTATTATTGTTAATAAACGGTGTTTTTGTTTGTGCTTTTACTGATGTCAAATTGTCAGATTACTATTACTAATTGTATAAAAATGTGTGTATTAAAATAACAAAACTTTTATGATTTTCTTATTTGCGGCACAGTACAATCGTAGCACCTCAAATCAGGGGGTCATACATCCCTATTTCATCCATGTGTTCCTAATTTGACATACGATCTAAGGACTCGCCGACAATTACAGCTAAAATCATTTATGTTTATCATAGAGACATTCTTATGTTCGCTTTGAAGTTTAAAATATTCCATATTATTTCCAATTACCAAAGCACAGAGATCGGAGAAACCGAGTTTATACGTCGTTTCCTGTGGTATAAATTTATACGAACTTGACACTGGCAGTCACTGATAAAATAACACGAAATCCAAGTAATGTTTTTTATTAACCAGTTCAAATCCTTACCTGAATAGGAATTATGCTCGCTACTGATTTTTAACTCACCTGTGTACCGGTGTCGTCACATTTCCCCGTGGCGAACCCCTCACTTTGGATTCGCCACATACAGTTAGCGGTGATATCAATCGATCTGTAGCAATGTCAGACCCAGGTCAAAACCTATTGTTTTGGTTTCTGCTTCGAAGATTTTACATCCCAGACGTAAAAGTTTAATTGTCTAGTCGCTTAATTATGCTTTTAAAACCCCATTACGTTTTGCCTGCTGCTGACTCTAAAAATAACATTTAATTTTACCCACAATTCTTAGTCGACTTCCTGTTGGGGAAAAACCACACGAGGCAGAATCAACAACAACACAGTTCTGAACATGACAAAACCCCGACATAACATTACCGTTTAAGGTAATATTTAATCGTTTTTTGACATTTTAACCATCAAAATTACACTATTTGTTGATAAAAGTCTAAAACTTAAAGAAATACGCGATGACTTTCGTGAAAATCGGAGCATTTCAATTTTTTGTCCCGATTGTTCTATTCGAATAACCGAAAAATACGACTTTTCCAACCCAATTAAACAAATTTTTTTAACATGATTTAAGAGAAAATGGTTTTGGTTTTTGAAATTTTACCCAATTAAACGAAATACCCGATTAAGCGTTACCCGATTAAGTGGAATGCACTGATATATATATATATATTATATATATAGCTTAGCACAATGAAGGCCTGATATAGGCTATGGATAGTGTGAGGCTTGAATTATAGGTCTGACATAGGTTGTAGGCTGTGTGAGGCCTGACATAGGTTATTTGATGTGTGGCCTGACATAGGTTGTTGGCTGTGTGAGGCCTGACATAGGTTGTTGGCTGTGTGAGGCCTGACATAGGTTGTTGGCTGTGTGAGGCCTGACATAGGTTATAGGCTGTGTGAGGCCTGACATAGGTTATAGGCTGTGTATGGCCTGACATAGGTTATAGGCTGTGTGAGGCCTGACATAGGTTATTGGATGTGTGAGGCCTGACATAGGTTATTGGTTGTGTGTGGCCTGACATAGGTTATAGGCTGTGTGAGGCCTGACATAGGTTATAGGCTGTGTGAGGCCTGACATAGGTTATAGGCTGTGTGAGGCCTGACATAGGTTGTTGGATGTGTGAGGCCTGACATAGGTTGTAGGCTGTGTGAGGTCTGACATAGGTTATTGGATGTGTGAGGCCTGACATAGGTTATTGGCTGTGTGAGGTCTGACATAGGTTATAGGCTGTGTGTGGCCTGACATAGGTTATAGGCTGTATGAGGCCTGACATAGGTTGTTGGCTGTGTGAGGCCTGTCATAGGTTATTGGATGTGTGAGGCCTGACATAGGTTGTTGGCTGTGTGGGGCCTGACATAGGTTATTGGATGTGTGAGGCCTGACATAGGTTATAGGCTGTGTGAGGCCTGACATAGGTTGTTGGCTGTGTGAGGTCTGACATAGGTTATAGGCTGTGTGAGACCTGGCATAGGTAATAGGCTGTGTGAGACCTGACATAGGTTGTAGGCTGTGTGAGGCCTGACATAGGTTGTAGGCTGTGTGAGGTCTGACATAGGTTGTTGGCTGTGTGAGACCTGACATAGGTTATAGGCTGTGTGAGGTCTGACATAGGTTGTAGGCTGTGTGAGGTCTGACATAGGTTGTAGGCTGTGTGAGGTCTGACATAGGTTATAGGCTGTGTGAGACCTGACATAGGTTGTAGGCTGTGTGAGGCCTGACATAGGTTGTTGGCTGTGTGAGGTCTGACATAGGTTGTTGGCTGTGTGAGACCTGACATAGGTTATAGGCTGTGTGAGGTCTGACATAGGTTATAGGCTGTGTGAGGCCTGACATAGGTTGTTGGATGTGTGAGGCCTGACATAGGTTGTAGGCTGTGTGAGGTCTGACATAGGTTATTGGATGTGTGAGGCCTGACATAGGTTATTGGCTGTGTGAGGTCTGACATAGGTTATAGGCTGTGTGTGGCCTGACATAGGTTATAGGCTGTATGAGGCCTGACATAGGTTGTTGGCTGTGTGAGGCCTGTCATAGGTTATTGGATGTGTGAGGCCTGACATAGGTTGTTGGCTGTGTGGGGCCTGACATAGGTTATTGGATGTGTGAGGCCTGACATAGGTTATAGGCTGTGTGAGGCCTGACATAGGTTGTTGGCTGTGTGAGGTCTGACATAGGTTATAGGCTGTGTGAGACCTGGCATAGGTTATAGGCTGTGTGAGACCTGACATAGGTTGTAGGCTGTGTGAGGCCTGACATAGGTTGTAGGCTGTGTGAGGTCTGACATAGGTTGTTGGCTGTGTGAGACCTGACATAGGTTATAGGCTGTGTGAGGTCTGACATAGGTTGTAGGCTGTGTGAGGTCTGACATAGGTTGTAGGCTGTGTGAGGTCTGACATAGGTTATAGGCTGTGTGAGACCTGACATAGGTTGTAGGCTGTGTGAGGCCTGACATAGGTTGTTGGCTGTGTGAGGTCTGACATAGGTTGTTGGCTGTGTGAGACCTGACATAGGTTATAGGCTGTGTGAGGTCTGACATAGGTTATAGGCTGTGTGAGACCTGACATAGGTTGTAGGCTGTGTGAGGCCTGACATAGGTTGTAGGCTGTGTGTGGCCTGACATAGGTTGTTGGCTGTATGAGGCCTGACATATGTAGGCTGCTGTGTGTGGCCTGACATAGGTTATTGGATGTGTGAGGCCTGACATAGGTTATAGGCTGTGTGAGGCCTGACATAGGTTGTTGGCTGTGTGAGGTCTGACATAGGTTATAGGCTGTGTGAGACCTGGCATAGGTTATAGGCTGTGTGAGACCTGACATAGGTTGTAGGCTGTGTGAGGCCTGACATAGGTTGTTGGCTGTGTGAGGTCTGACATAGGTTGTAGGCTGTGTGTGGCCTGACATAGGTTGTTGGCTGTATGAGGCCTGACATATGTAGGCTGCTGTGTGTGGCCTGACATAGGTTGTTGGCTGTGTGAGACCTGACATAGGTTATAGGCTGTGTGAGGTCTGACATAGGTTATAGGCTGTGTGAGACCTGACATAGGTTGTAGGCTGTGTGAGGCCTGACATAGGTTGTAGGCTGTGTGTGGCCTGACATAGGTTGTTGGCTGTATGAGGCCTGACATATGTAGGCTGCTGTGTGTGGCCTGACATAGGTTATTGGATGTGTGAGGCCTGACATAGGTTATAGGCTGTGTGAGGCCTGACATAGGTTGTTGGCTGTGTGAGGTCTGACATAGGTTATAGGCTGTGTGAGACCTGGCATAGGTTATAGGCTGTGTGAGACCTGACATAGGTTGTAGGCTGTGTGAGGCCTGACATAGGTTGTTGGCTGTGTGAGGTCTGACATAGGTTGTAGGCTGTGTGTGGCCTGACATAGGTTGTTGGCTGTATGAGGCCTGACATATGTAGGCTGCTGTGTGTGGCCTGACATAGGTTATTGGATGTGTGAGGCCTGATATAGGTTATAGGCTGTGTGAGGCCTGACATAGGTTGTTGGATGTGTGAGGCCTGACATAGGTTATTTGATGTGTGGCCTGACATAGGTTGTTGGCTGTATACATGTGAGGCCTGTCATAATAAGGATATTTTGGCTGATGGGACTTGGCATTGTATATAGTAGTATGGATAGTTGTGAATAGTATCTGTGTGATGGGTTGTAGGAGATCAATTCTTTAGACTAATACCTGTCAGTTTTTGTAAATCTTTCATGATAAGTTGCCAGTGATGAATGACAGCAACTGAACACACATATCTCTATGAAGGTTGGTAGCTGTTGTCAGCATGACTGTGTATATGTCAGTTTAGCCCGGTAGCATGCCCATCAACAAATGATTTTGGTACAAAAGGCAAAAATGTAACCTTATTTTACCAATAAAATGTCATTTGAATAAAAAGATTTAAGAAAATTGAAGTAAAAATGTAAGAAATAATTGTAAGGAATCATGTTGTATCTATTTGCTCACTTACAGACAGGATCGGGGAAGACATACACCATGGGTACAGGTTTTGATGTTGATCAGAGTGAGGAGGAGGAGGGAATCGTACCCCGGGCTGTCAGTCATCTTTTTCGAGGAATACAGGAACGTCAACAAAAAGCCAAAGAGCGCAATGAACCCCAACCTGACTTCAAAGTGACTGCTCAGTTTATAGAGGTAGGTATTTGTGCTTTGTCAGATTATACAAATATATGGTAAGGTTTCACTGTCGTCGATATCAATAAAAACCCTTTATGATTTGTTATCAAGTACATTCTGTCGTCAGCATTTCTGAGAAGTCTCGGAATGTCACTGTAATATACCTCAACTCTTCTGAAATGTTTGACCCATCTACTCCACTTGTTACTGTTAACTCTGGCGTCCTCAAATGACAAACTGTATCAAGGATGTAGTTGATAAAGACAAATGATTAGATAAATTACTCATTCACTTATATGTGTTGATTCATGAAAAAAGGTTAATTTTCTTTCAGAAAACCCAAAACATACAAAACCATGTCCTTGAGGTTATAATCAATCAAACTCCAATCGTTCATCCTTAAACTTCTATATATATATCCTGTGTCTGTGTCATACAGATGCTTGTAAACATTCCTTATGGGCACAAATCCCATGTCAGCAGAATCCTTATTCCCTATGTTGCTGATAGGCAGATCTAATCATCTGTATTATTGATATTATAAATGCTCTAATCGACCTCTCGCCATACATACGGAAGTACAGCATGCTTAAGTCCACCTCTTTTGATCCATTGATTGATATTTATTTTCTGGTTATTATTTATCAAAGGTATACAAACATAATTGTTATAATATCAATTTTATATGCTTGGTGCTGAGGATGTTATTCAAAATTTCAAATTGTTTACATTAAAATGCTGAGTTTAATTAACATCCCTTCAACAGCCTGCATTATATAAGGACTGAATTGAAAATATAGATGAGACAAAATTATTTAAATTGAAATAAAAGGTAATCAAGGAATATGTATTTGGCAAAACACTATTTGGGCAAAGAGAGTGGGGCCTCACTAAATGAATGGCAGCTTAAAAAGAAATCGTCCAAAATTATGTTGAATATTGAAATATTGAAAACTATATAATCGTACATGTATTTCTGTTTTGTGAAACATATACACTTCAACAAACTTGTGTATATACCACAACATTCTTTTGTGGACTGGTGTGTGTGTATTCTGTTGAAATTCTTTCTAAACAAAATACTAATTTCAAATACTATCTTTGTCTATGAAAACAGAACCCAGGCTTTGTATATTTATACATGAGTTGTAAATAAAACTCCTTTAATAACACGAACTCCAACGAGGACAGCAAAGTGACCTAAATACTTCTCTTTGTGGTAGTCAACAAAAATAAAAATAAAGCAATTTTATAGTTTCAACTCTTCAAATCAACTCTTTGTGGTATTAAGTTAACAAAATTAAAAATAAACCAGTTTTAAAGTTTCAACTCTTCAGATGAATGTAAGGATGCGTGTTTAAGAAGATTATAGTAGCACACTGATTCTTTATGTTGATACCCTTACATTGGTACACTTTGTACTCTGCTAAATATTGATTTTTGGCTGGAAAACAGGTGATTGTGTATATTACATTTCCCCAGTGACAATCCAATTCTGATAGATGTCTTCCATAAATGGATTTTACAGGCCAAGAAAGTTCATTGTTGATGAAAAAATTTGATTATTGTACAGAAAATTGAACCTATCATATAATAAACCATCGTCAGAAACAGTTCAGAGAGAGAAAGTATAAATGGTATCACTTTCATGTTGGAATTTATAAAACAAAGAACTGTGTTAAGTCATGATCAAATGTAGAAGGAAATTTCGTTATGCATGCTTTTGTGAATGACTAAAAAACAAAAGATAAAAGTAAATGGTTAGGTTGTCGACATGAAATAGATTGAGAAGAGAGATTATGTTTGGAGCAATACAGAAAAGGGTGAATACTGGTAATTCTGTTTGGGGACTTCTGTACGTACTCTTATGTACAGTGGTAGAGGAATGGAGTTGTTTATGTTTACGGCAATGTTCAGTCAGCTCCTTGATATTATCAATTTGATTTTATTAAGTTAGAGTTTCTAAATGCACGTTTGTAACAGTTTCATAACTGAACAAATAACAACAGAGTTCATTGTTTTTGTGAGGTAATAAACATCTTAAAGATTTCTGTCAGATTATGTTCAATGAAATATTATTCCAAATATTTGAATAATTTTGAAAATTCTGTTTAGAACATAATGTAATAGTTGTGTGTGGAAAAGTGTGTACGTGATTAGGTTGTTATAGGATAGGTTTGTGTTACTTCACAAAATGTTCTTTATCTGGTTGTTTTACAGAATCCAGGAGAACTGATGGACAAAAAATAGCCATTAAATCTGTATCATGAGTGTTATATCTTTGTTACATTTATTATATATGCTATAAACTTAATTTCTTTTCATCCTCTAACTATAAAACACTTTGTCTATTCATCAGCCATATAATGACATTGTTTTTGTCTCACACCCTCTGTTTTATAACAGTCGTTTGTTTTATACTCCAGCTGTATAATGAAGAGATTTTTGATCTGCTTGACATCACACGGGATCCCGAGTCAAGGGTAAGTATGGTGGTTATTTTTAAAAGGTAAACATTAGTGGTCAGTTAAGATCAGCATATTGTCAGTTAAGGTCAGCATTAATGGTCAGTCAAGGTCAGAATTAGTGGTCAGTCAAGGTCAGAATTAGTGGTCAGTCAAGGTCAGCATTAGGGGTCAGTCAGGGTCAGCATTAGTGGTCAGTCACTGTCAGCGTTAGTGGTCACTCAAGGTACTGGGGTAAGCATTAGTGGTAAAATAGTCAAGGTCAGAAATAATGTCAATCAAGGTCAGCATTAGTGGACAGTCAAGGTTAGCATTAGTGGTCAGTCCAGGTTAGCATTAGTGGACAGTCAAGGTTAGCATTAGCGGTCAATCAAAGTCAGAATTAGTCGTCAGTCAAGGTAAACATTAGTGGTCAGTTAAGGTCGGCAATAGTGGTCAGTCAATTAAAGGCTATAGTGGTCAGTCAGGGTTAGCATTTGTGGTCAGTCAGGGTTAGCATTAGTGGACAGTCAAGGTTAGCATTAGTGGTCAATCAAAGTCAGAATTAGTCGTCACTCAAGGTAAACATTAGTGGTCAGTTAAGGTCGGCAATAGTGGTCAGTCAATTAAAGGCTATAGTGGTCAGTCAGGGTTAGCATTATTGGTCAGTCAAGGTTAGCATTAGTGGTTAGTCAAGGTTAGAGTTAGTGGTAAAATAGTGAACGTCAACATTACAATGTAGTAGACTGTCAAGGTCAGCATTAGTGGTCAGTTAAGGTCAAAATTAGTGGTCTGTCAAGGTCAGCATTAGTAGTCTGTCAAGGTCAACATTAGTAGTGTCAAGGTCAACATCAGTGTCAACAAAGATAAGTCATCCAATTAAATCATTGTCAGATCTAAATTTGTAGATAGCGTCAGCACTTTGGTTATCATTGATTTTTAAATTACTACCAGAGAGATATGAGAAAAATTGTAAACAATAATTTCAGTGTTATTAATATTTGTTGGCCCTTGGGGGTCTGCAGTTAGTTTGAATTGTATGATGATTGTTTTCAGGGGAAGAAATCCCACATAAAGATACATGAGGATGCTACTGGAGGAATCTATGTTGTAGGTGTAACAACACGGCCTGTTGTCTCTCCAAAGGATGTAAGTGATACATGAAGTCATTTCTATCTTTTACTTATAATTATAAAGATTGTTAAAACATTAGGAACTATTGGAAAGTGTTGATCAAATGAGGCTTATTACAAAGTCTTCAGGTATTCATGGCTAAATATATAACCTTGACCTATTCAAGGTCACATAAATTATTTGTTCAGCACTTCAGCAAAGGAATACAGGCCTCATGGAGCTCTTGTTTTGGTAATAACTTTTTGAAATGTTTCCCTTGAGTTATTTCCCTTGTCTCTTTTAAAATAGGAAAATAAAATCAAGATGAAGGTTCAGGGGAAGTTTAAACAAAAACTATTCTGATACAAATTCTTATTGCCGTTTAGATTAGGTTCAAGACATTTGGTCTTATTGGTTAAAATAAAAAAAACAAGAATATGTTTGAATTCTGTATCTTTGGCTTGTTTTTAATTGTTCAATTTCAAATTATGTTTTTTGTTGTTGTTTTTTTCAAGACTATGCAATGTTTAGAAAACGGTGCTTTATCTCGGTCCACTGCCAGTACGAACATGAATTCTCAGTCATCACGGTCACATGCCATCTTTACCCTCACCATCAAACAACACCGCGTCGTCAAGGATGAGGTAGGTCATGTTTGTATTAGAACCGATCAGTTAAATAATAAAGAAGTGTTATGATAATCACTTAAGGCTGTATGCTACCTTAATGTGACATACACATGAAAAGTTTTAGACTGAAAAACTATACCAGAAATAAATTGGAATTTTCCCACATTTCAATGAGGCTTCATATTCTTGAATAGTTTATACAAGTAGAAATTTATGTCTGAAATTTTCGGTTTGGTCACATAGATTAATTAAATTCATGATAAAAAAAAAGAACTGGTTTCTCTCCATTTTCAGTGTCTTGATGAGGAAGGTAAAGAAACGGATTCCACACAAGACCTGAATGAATTTGAGACGTTGACTGCCAAGTTCCACTTTGTTGACTTGGCTGGCTCGGAGAGGTTAAAAAGGACAGGAGCTACAGGTGATCGTGCCAAAGAAGGAATCTCAATTAACTGTGGTCTGGTATGTCTGCTTCTACAGTCAGTTCAGCCTTATAGTAATAGGTGGCTGAGGTTGATACTATGCATCTTTCTGAACTAACTACATTTATCAACATTCATCATTATCAAATATCTGTATTAAAATTGACTGACTCTAAGAATGACAAAACAATAAAAGACAACAAATCTCCATTAATTCATGTGCTAACTAATGATATTTATGAAGAATTTGGTGTATGATTTTAACATTAGAAATTTTTCACTAAAACAATATTTTTCTAATCTTAGCCATCAACGTAGAGTGTTGCCCCAAGGGACATAACTCTTTACCTATGAAAGTTGAATAGTTCCCCAGAATCATGGCCTTTTTGATTATCATGGTAGAAACGGTTGGACCAGAGGTGTTTGTTTATATAGAAGTGATAGACCAAGTGATTTTATGTTGCTTTAGACGAGCCTTGACAAAGGCTTTGAAGGCCTTTATTAATATCTGTAGGTCCTTCAAGATTAATGCCTTAAATTTTAGAATAAAAAAGGATGAAGTGGTTCATCCGCAAAACATAACAGGCCCTAGATTTATTTTCAGTCTGTGGTTGATCGAATGAATATAGATGTTAAATGAATAATACTTTTTGAAAATTTGGTCCCTAAATCATATCTAAAATGAACAGTTGTTTCTCTGTCTGACAACATATGATTTTTCTGTTTCAGCTTGCCCTTGGTAATGTGATATCAGCTTTAGGAGACAAAACTAAAAAAGGATCTCATGTCCCTTATAGGGACTCCAAACTAACTCGACTACTCCAGGACTCCTTAGGGGGAAACAGGTACATTAACAGGCTAAAAATCTACTCGACTACTCCACGGTTGTGCTCTATCAGGTTTTATCGTACAGTGGAACTTCGTTAACTCGAAGTCGACGGGACCACGAAAAAACTTCGAGTTATCCGAGTGTTCGAATTAAGCGAGTTATCGTTTTTGGTGAAAAGTTTGGTCAACATTATATAATCATTATAACTTCGCTCTGTCGCTCATCAGTTTAGTGTGAAGACTGGTCAATACATGCAAATATATATGTAATGTTTCGTTATTTCACTTGCAATTTGGTGTAGTTTTGCCGATATACAGTCACGATAAAGTTTCTTTCACTTAGTCACTTCAATAACGATCTGATGTGCAAGTCATGTTTGCAAAAGGTATACGATAAAACGGAATTCGACAAAATAACAAGTTATTAATGTCAAAACAAATAACCGTTTAAGTTTAACACAGATTACATACAAAACGTAACAGAACCATTACCTTTAATTGGACATATATAAAATACTGTTTGATCGGCCTACTTACTTTTTATTCATAACCACGCCATTTCCATGTGTATTAGCACCGGAAGTTGGGCTGCGCATGTGCGTATAAAATGTTACTGAAACTGAGTTGGCGTTTTATCCGATTTAATAGACAGCACTGACCGTTACAGTTGTACTCTGAACACCTCGGCAGTAATTACGCTATTGTTTCAGCAGTTTAAAGATTTAATAGGCGCCGGTGACTGTGTCATTTCTACACCTGTAAAAACATCAGCCGGGTAGATCTACCGGTGTGTCAGAGATTAGTTCCGCTTTAGCGAACGGGTAGATGAGTTGTTGACTATCATGTGTACTGATATCGGCGACCGCCTTGGGAAATTACCTGTAGCAGTACTTTTTATCACCAAGACTTGTTGTTATAAGATTCAACCGACAATTTCTTTTATGAATTTATGAAACACTTATAATAGCATGTAGGTTAGTAGTGCCGATATGTTCAGTATTACAAACGGAATTTAGCTCTTAAAAAATGTCGGGGTTTGCCACCGATCGACGAAAATTATACTTCGAGTTATTCGAACATTTCAAGTAGGATTTTTATTGTTGGGACCAAATTTTTACTTCGTATTATCCGAGTTTTTCGAGTTATCCGAATTCGAATTTTCCGAGTTTTTTTTACTAAGATAAAGAGAGAATTCGGCCGGGACCGGCGAGGTACTTCGAGTTAAGCGGGGTATTCGAGTTATCCGAGTTCGAGTTAACGAAGTTCCACTGTATTTTGAAATGTAGCTTCCTTGCTCCTGTGGCATAATAACATAAGGTCATCAATGTGGATGATTTTTTATATAATGCAGGAAAAATAGAAACTTTAGATGTCTCTATGCTATAAATATTTTCACAGGTATTTAATATACCAGGTAGATTTAGCCCTCACTTAAGTTTTCACATTTACATTATGTTATTAAAACTAAAAACCGTAAATTGACAATGCAATTAGTGATTAATTAAATCTAATTTGAAAAATAAGACAAGAAAATTGATCAAGTAAGTGCTTTCTGTTTTGCAGGAGGAATTTTCTATTAATGAGTGTTTAAAGATTAATTAATCCTCTTTTTCTCTTTTCAGTCGGACATTAATGATAGCTTGTATATCTCCATCTGACCGCGACTTTATAGAGACACTTAATTCACTTAAATATGCCAATAGGGCACGCAATATAAAGAACAAGGTGATAGCTAACCAAGACAAGGCTAGTAAACAACTGGCCGCACTACGCTCCGAGATCACACTACTACAACAGGAACTGTTAGACTACAAAACGGTGAGTATACCCGGGTAAAATTATCTATACTCCGAGATCACACTACTACAACAGGAACTGTAAGACTACAAAACGGTGAGTATACCGGGTACAATTATCTATACTCCGAGATCACACTACTACAACAGGAACTGTAAGACTACAAAACAGTGAGTATACCGGGTAAAATTATCTATACTCCGAGATCACACTACTAGAGCAGGAACTGTTAGACTACAAAACGGTGAGTATACCCGGGTAAAATTATCTATACTCCGAGATCACACTACTACAGCAATGATGAGTATTACTACAACAGCATTTGTATTGTTTATATTACAAAATCTGAGACGTGATTCAGCTTGATTACCGTCACATGGAATCCCCCCTTGTACTATACAATCGCTTTTGAATCCTTGAAATATCTTTAATATGAATGATTATGTGGAGATTTTTATTTAAGATCTTATTTTTTACAGGGTAAAACAACAGTTGATGCTGATGGTGTGGAAAGTGTAAATGATATGTTTCATGAAAATACAATGTTACAACATGAAAATGATAAGTTAATGCTACGAATAAAAGCCCTAAACGAAGCTAACGAAACGTTAAAGGAAAGGAATACACAACTACTGCGGGAGAGGGAGACTCTTGGTATCCTCAATATAGCAGGTAATGTATTGGCTGACTATAAAGATTCCATAAACCAATGAACTGGCAACTCAGCTTATTAGTGCCCCTATCACACTAAGATTTGCCCCTTGTCAGTCAGTCTCTTCTAGTCTATGACATGTATTTATTGTATACAGAAGTTGTCTTAATTGCTGAAATGTTTTGGGTTTTTGTTTTTTTGTTTTTTTTTTACTTCTGACTATTTAGAGTTTTATCCTTTTGCTCATATTTGTGCCACCATTTGTATGTAATTAAGCATTACTAGATTGTCAGAAATAGTACTCCTGTTTATTAAGCATAGAAGCTTGAGTTTTACTTTTCATAAGAGATTTACATATTGAGTTAACCTCTGTATGCTTTAAACAGAAGTTGTCTCCCCTTACCCACTTAATATTTCAGCAGCTTTTAATCGAAAACATACCAGCCCATCATTTTCTAAATCAAATTCCATTATAGAAGTTATTTGGATGTCAGCAGAAAAGTTGATTACATTCAAAGTAGATTCACTTCATGTCTTTTGACAGACAATCAGTGTGTCTTAATACAATTCCCTGTAAAACCATTCAAAATATTTGGCTACAAGTGTTTATTTATCATAATGCTCCAATAAACAAAAGTGTAACTTTGACAAGATTCCAATTAAACATTGATTTTGTCTGGTGTTTAACAGAAGATGCTAGAGCTGGAGAAGTACAGAAGTTAATAGAAGGTTATTTAAAGGAGACGGAAGAATTGAGGTATGTCAACTGTAAATGTCAAATATCAACAGGAGAAATACTAATTATTAAAACGTTACAGAAAATTAGTATATGACTTTCTTGCACTTCCAAAGTATTCCTATCTAATTGTGAAAGTAACTGAAGTCAGAAGATTTCTTAATCAATTTCTCTTGTCATGAAGGAGATGATAGTTTAAAGATATGAAAAAATATGTCACAGTGAATAAGAATTATTCGTGTATCAGTACAGTGCTTTGAAAACTTATTTCAGTTATTTCTTTATTTAATCCAGCATATAAATTGGATTTTTGTCAAATCATTTTAAGTTAAAATTTAGTTTAGTGTGAGGATGTACAACAAGGCTCACGATGGAATATTTTATTCCATAGAACCAGACATGGTATTCAAAGATATCATTTTTCCTTTGTTTACCTTAAAGATAAGAATGCATACTGAATTATTTTCTTTCTACTTTAAACAGAAGTAAATTAGCTGAGTCCGAAGCTATGTTACACACAATGAAGCGACGCCAGATGACATCACGAGTCGCTATGACTCCGATGTCTCCAATGCAGCAGTTGAGCAGTAGTATTAACCTCAGTAGCAGTATGACTATAGAGACTCCCGACCCCGACAACATGATTACCTCAATACTAGAGGAAGCCAAAAAAGACATCAAACAACTCCGCAAAGCACGAAAGGTCAAGACTCGGCATAGCCACAGGTAAAGAGAAATTAGTTTTTATGCATACTTATTATGGAGAGGAAATTATGGATGTCAGTGTCAAACTTATTAACCAATGTTCCCTTGATAATTTCTGAAAATTAAATCAATATGACAGTTTTACAATGTCAATTATATGACCACCTTTATTTCTCCCTGTTGGCTGTTTATGACAACCCGTTCAAACATACAGGGAACAGATCTTGAAATTAAACAGAGAAATAACAACAGGTTTGGATCTGTATTATGCTTGAAGTTTTCTTTTGAAGAATTCCATTTTGTAATAATCATGCTTATTTTTTGCCCTCACCATGTTATATCGTTTTCATGTCACAAATGTTTCAAACAAAAAAGTACTTATATTATCTGGGTAGCCCTTCATTTGTCTTTAGGTGGCAGCTAGTTATGTCCCCTTAATTTCTGAATTATCTCCCTTGTTTTGCAGTAGCGATAAGGAGAACATCAGTGAGGATGAGAAAGAACAGAATAATTCTGAGTCCAAAGTAGATGAGGAAGGGGAGGAGAACAAAGATGACAAAGAGAAGGAACAGGGCAAGGAAGAGGAGGGAGAACAGAATGGCGAGGTAAAAATCTGTTTAGTTGGCACTACCTGTATGGTGTCTGTGAAGTAATATCAAACTTGACATTTTAAAGTGATTGAATTTGTGTTGCTTATCAGGCAGGGAGTGAGTGGTCTTTTTGCTCTGAGATTAATAGGGTGAAAGGTGATTTATTTTGAGGACAAAAACAGCATAGCGCATTGCAATGTGATGTCATTTCAATCTTATTTGTCAAATTAATAATATGATGGACATTGAATTAATTACTTCTGTAGTGTATTTGAAATCTTGCCTATAAAATTTGGTACATACAGATATTGATGATATAAGAAACTTTTCAGTATAACATTAATGGTCTGTTATACTGCATAGTATGATAAATGTGCAATTTTACAGATTTTGGAAGATGACCTCGAGGAGGAGTTAGAGGACCTTGTTAATTCTTCTGAGGAAGAGGAAGAAGAGGAATCAGAGGACGAAGACAAAGGTACTATACATTAACTAATGCTATACTCAGTCTAACAGGAGAGGATTAACCCTCACAATTATAGTCATTAAGACTTTAGATTGCTGTTTATGTATGATCCATTCATCTCATGGAAAAATGAACTTGTATCTGTAAAAGTTGAATAATGACATTATTTATAGAATGTTAAAGAGTATATTTGGAGATAAAGTGATTTGTAAATACGGTAATTAAAAGAATCACGATTGTGAATTTTTAATGGCTTCAGACACTTTTTTTAGATAGAGTCATGGCTTCAGTTTCAACACTAGATATTCCAAACTTACATTATAAACTTATTTTATTGGGTAAGTGTTGTTGAAGATGAAGAAGAGTCTTATCTAAAGCTCAAGAATGGTCATGAACTACAGCCTGTTAAAGGATATTGATATTTATTTCTCATAATTTGAAATATATTAACATGTATATACATGAAACTTGGAATTATTGTTTAGACACACTCATAACAAATAAAACTAGTGTAATAATAAAACATTAAGATAAATGAGACAGAGGAAAGTTTTAGGTAACAATAATTTTAAAATCTAATGGATATTCTCTTAAGCTTAACATAATGATGTCTTGAAAGACACAAGTAAGATTTACCGGTACCTGAAGTGGGTAAACAGACTGATATGACTTTCAAATAGAACTGGTTTAAAGGAAAGCTGTATAAAATTTAAAAGGTATTGTAATATTTTCAATATTTTAATGGAATAGCAGTGAAATTAGCCAGAACTGATGCAAAATTCTAAATAGGATTGATATATTATTGATTTGTGATCAGCGTAATATTTATGAATCTGTCATAATAAATATAAGAGTCAATATGATAAGACGAGTGTGAGATCCCAGATGTTGTACATTAATACGAGAGTCAATATGATAAAATGAGAGATCCGAGATGTTATACATTAATACGAGAGTCAATATGATAAAACAAGAGATCCCAGATGTTGTAAATTAATCTGTTGTATCTTGTTTGTCTAGTGCAACTGTTCCTGGATTATTGGTTAGAATGGGCAGGTACAGCGTCACTCCTGGCTCATATCACCTCATTACGGTTGTCTGTTGTGCATTTTTGTGATACGAAAAAAATTGTGATTTTTAGTTTTATGTTGTTGACAATTTATCTCTCATCCTTAGCAAATACTCTTTTGTTTTTATGATTTCTTGTCTGTGAATCATCCTATCATTCAAACTTTCTAGTATATCAATTAGTGACCGTCTTTGTAAGTCCTATCTGTAGCTGTTTCCCTAGTTTTTCCATAAGGTATATCATTGTTCTTTTATAAACCATAGATATGTCAAGTTCTACTTGTAAAAACATCTTGAAATTTACATGTTGTCTAACCTAAAATCACTGTAGATGTAGTTCCTTCTGATTTAAATACCTTTTCCTTTCCAAAAAAAGTGATTCAGTCTTTGAAATGGTCAACAGGTTGAACATTGACACCAAAAAGATGAATGTTTCACAGCCCAAACAAAAAGATGGTTTCTGTGTGCATTGTAAATGTTTAAGAAAAACAGCTCCTTAGTTTTCTGTATGAAGAAAAGCAAACTATCAATTCTAGTAAAATTTAGCTTATACATATGTATCTTCAAGGGTTCTTTTAACAGGTTCATAATACATGTATATGAAATGTAGACATTGCCTTGTATGAATTTTATTACATGCATATGAAGCAAGAATTTTCCATGCCACAATCATCTGTGTAAAGTGATTGGTTGTGTTGCTTATAATTTTGGGCTTGAAAACATTTTCCATGCTTAAACAATTTTTAGTATGTTGCAAAAATTACTGAATTTATTTTGTAATGAAAAAGTATCAATAAAGATTTCCAAATATATACTCGGGCAATTTAAGTATTCATCATTCTTGGAAAAGAAGTGATCATCCAATACTGTATTCTGAATTGTCTCATTTGTAATGGCTGCGATTTAAGTCATATCACTGGGTTCAGTATCAAGATTCATTTGATCTTTTTTACTCTTCTGCATGAAAACAGATTATATGGGTTTTGGTTTTAAATTGACATGATACTTTTCAATTATAGAAGTTTCCTTTCTCTCATCATTTTCAACTTCATCAAAAAAAACTCATCACCCTGTCCTTCCATCAGTACATCACATGTAGAGCTCTTATTTTGAAAGGCAGATTTTTGAATGCATGTGGTTTTGAAAAATAGATGAACTTGTATCTTCTTTATAGAAAATTAAGTGATTTTGGATAATGTGACAATCAATTAATGACTTTTCAAAGCGATAATGATTGAAACTATATATTATGAAATATATAAGATTAACTATACTGTATTTAAGGAAATGTGTTTATGAAAGATGTCTTGTATGTTGTATATTGTAAGTAAGAATCAATACAATTGTATTTCTTAGATGATATATAAACATTTGGAATATTTGCCATTTAAATACATATGTAATATTGTACAGGCATAAAGATATCTTGAAAAATTCTAGCAAAATATTTTGATTTATTTTTCAGACTCTGATAATATTCATGAAGATTTAGCGGAATTGACTTGTGAAATCTCCATCAAACAAAAGCTTGTGGAGGAGCTTGAGCAGAGTCAGCGTCGACTACATTCCATGAAAACCCAGTACGAGGAAAAAGTCATACTGTTACAGCATAAAATCAAGGCCACAGAACAGGAGCGTGACAAAGTCCTGGCTAATATTAGTGAGTAAAATGTATTACCGTAAAAACTTTTTACACACAGGTTGTATTGGTGATCTCGGCTTGGGCCTTGCTACTTCTGTTAATTAGGGATGCTGATTAATTGTCCAGGTACATGTCAAATATGGCCACATACTTGGGATTACTGCTTATATAAATAATTCTGGACAAAAAAATATCATGATAACCAGGAGTCACGTTGGACTCTTTGTAAACTGTCATAGAGGCAAAAACCAATACAGAGAAGAAAAAACACTGGAGGGTCTTAGTGCAAATATAATCTAAGTATCCCCAGGACAACAAATGTTTACCCCAAAAATGTGTAAATTACGAGTTAGTACTGTTTAGATCACAAATAAACAATGAAAGGAAAAGGATCAGTTGGGGCATGCTCTGCTGAAATTACTGTAAAAACTCGTGTAATTTGCGCAGTTTTTTTGTACTGAAATAAAGTTTAAAGTTGGGGGTGCGCAAATTATACAGGTAGAGACGTTTTCAAGTTTGTTTTTACAGAAAAAAAATCGTCAATTCTCAAAACTGCTTATATAAAGTCCTATATATGTATTCATTTACCATTATTTGACAATAAAACTGGCTGTACCTTGCATATTTACACTAAACACTGAGCAAACTGTAGGATGATCACATGTGGTCACTTTGATAACCGGGACCCGGCCGATCTACACATTTTATTTGGGAGAGTCTTGTAAATTGTGGGAGCACTGAAATAATATCAACACGACCAGTACCCATATTTTAGAACAATCAATGATGATATAATTAGTATACCAGCCACAAGGTCAGTTACCAACAGCTACAGTAGCAGTCATACATACGTTAACACCCACATTCAAGCGGACATTATTTCTGTCGTCAATTACCACATTAAGCTTTTATATTGGGCTAGATAATTAGATTAATTAGACACTTATGGAGATATACATGCAAAAGTGATTACTTAAATTTACTTTACTTTGAAGGTGTGTGTAAGTTTGAGGTGATAAATGTTCATAATGCAGTGTGCACGGTGGTTACCGTACGTAAGTTAGCTTTTCCTCTTACGGTCGATTTAAAGAAAATAAACAAGACCCAATTTAGCTATTTCCTCATTACAAATACAAAATAATCATATTATTATAATCACCAAGTATATATTAGAATGATTTTAAGCAAAGTTTTGTACTAATCTGTGTTAGTGTCATTTTCATACATCGTTTTCGGGACCTCCTGGACATCGTATTTGGTCAAAATTTTTCATGCGTAAAATAGACGGATTGAAGTTTTTTTTCCAGCATTTTCAGCCCCAAAAAGTACCTGCGCAAATTACATGAGTTTTTGCGGTACTTAATAGTCCCGTACCAGCGAAACTGGGAGGACTAAGTTTTCCTCTCTATCTTGTACATATGTATGTAAAACCAAAGTTTGGCAGCACTTTAGCGGCTTCATTCCTTGAATGATTTTGTTCAAACTAATAAATGATAAAGGACCATAATATCTCGGACGAGGTTGATTTTTAGGGTTGTTGGGTCAAAGTCAAGGTGACTGTTACTATTTTTAGAAGGTCATTGTCAGTGCTATAGAGGCGTCATTCCTGAAGGGATTTGGATCAAATTTCTGGCATTTGTAAAGGACCATAATAGCTAATCCAGGGCCAGTAATGTATGGCTTCAGTAATGCTCAATATGTTCCAGGGCCAGTAATGTATGACTTCAGTAATGCTCAGTATGTGTGTTTTTTCTTGCAGATCAAGTTTCGACAAGCAACCATGATCAAGTGAAGAAAGTAAAAATGGATTTTGAGAAGAAATTATCGGTCCTCCAGACAGACCTGAAGAAGATGCAGGCTGCTAAAAAGGACCATGCCAAACTTGTCAAAAACCAGTCTCATTACGAAAAACAGTTGAAAACTCTCCAGCATGAACTCGGTGAAATGAAAAAGACAAAGGTGTGAATTTTAGAGTTGTAGGGTAATATGTAGCCTGAGTCAATGAAATACTCAGTTTTATAAAACTGCTATTAGTTTAGTCATAATAATCATAATTCATTAAATAAATGTTATATGTAATAAAGAAAGGATTCAACTTGGAACTTTAGTGATACTTTAACTGTGCTCTGGCATTCAATGTTTCTTAAATAATTGTTTAAAAATATCATGGGGAAAAGGTTCCAATAGTTTTATATGTAAAATTTCACCTAACCTCTTACAACAGGTTCTGATTTGAGTAAGAGTTGTCTGTCCTTACATAAGTTGTCTCCTCTTTGTAGGTGCGTCTCATGAAACAAGTGAAAGAGGAAGCTGGGAAATCTCGACAGACAGAATTACGAAGGAACAAAGAAGTTACACAGCTGAGAAAGGAACAGCTCAAAAAAGAGAACATTATTCGAACGCTGGAGAAAGCAAGCAAGCATCGAGAGGTCGTTCTAAAGAGGAAACAGGAGGAGGTAATGACCTATCTTCATAGTATGCTTAATCTAATTACTATTTTATGTTCAGGTTGAAATGGACAACCAGATTGTATTTAAAGCTTTTCTGAAAATGTCATCCAAAAGCAACATAGTTTTATCACAAAGTGAATGTAGCTTAGAAAAAAAAAGAAAAAAAATGTAAAAATGTTTGATTTTAAAATTAATAAAATTATACGAAATAAACATGCTGAAAGCAGAATGAATTATTGTAGTTATTTCCCTTTCAACTGTGATAATGAGAATGAATACAAATATTTTAACGGTTTTGTAATGACTTTGCTGTGATTTATAGACTAATTTTTGCCACTTTTTAATGCCAGCATTATATAATTTTGGTTGTGGGTTTTACTGATCTATCTAATGTTGGGCTAGTTTTTATCTGAATTTGAATGACTGGTACATCATTGTTATAAAAGTCTTTCTCAGATCTGAAGTTACATTTGCTGTCATAGGATTGATACATCTGTGTGTAGTTTCAGTATTACCTGTAAGGTGTTATTTCTAACTACAGTATCTGGCCCAGTATGGAGATTTTAATTAAGTACTGGTTTTCTAGTGTGACTTTCTGTAATTTGTAGCTAGAAGAGGTAAGTCTGCAGTGTGATGTTATTACCTTGTGTACACAAAGATGTCTGTATGTATTATAAGTTATTATAGGGAGTGGAAATAAAATATATGCTAAGAACTCAATATTGGATTATAAACTCGACCAAGAAGAGCATTTATTGAGAGAAAAATACCATACAAAGTATTCAATATTATATAAACTGGACCAGGAATAGCTGTTATAGGGAGTAGAAGTACCATACATACTTAACACTTGATATTGTATAAATTTGACCAGGAATAGCTGTTATAGGGAGTAGAAGTACCATACATACTTAACACTTGATATTGTATAAACTTGACTAAGAATGGCAGTTATAAGGAGTACTATACATACTTAACACTTGATATTGTATAAATTTGATCAGGAATAGCTGTTATAGGGAGTAGAAGTACCAGACATACTTAACACTTGATATTGTATAAATTTGACCAGGAATAGCCGTTATAGGGAGTAGAAGTACCATACATACTAAGTACTCGATATTGTATAAACTTGACTAAGAATGGCAGTTATAAGGAGTACCATACATACTTAACACTTGATATTGTATAAACTGGACCAGGAATAGCTGTTATAGGGAGTAGAAGTACCATACATACTTAACACTTGATATTGTATAAACTTGACTAAGAATGGCAGTTATAAGGAGTACTATACATACTTAACACTTGATATTGTATAAATTTGATCAGGAATAGCTGTTATAGGGAGTAGAAGTACCAGACATACTTAACACTTGATATTGTATAAATTTGACCAGGAATAGCCGTTATAGGGAGTAGAAGTACCATACATACTAAGTACTCGATATTGTATAAACTTGACTAAGAATGGCAGTTATAAGGAGTACCATACATACTTAACACTTGATATTGTATAAATTTGATAAGGAATAGCCGTTATAGGGAGTAGAAGTACCATACATACTAAGTACTCGATATTGTATAAACTTGACTAAGAATGGCAGTTATAAGGAGTACTATACATACTTAACACTTGATATTGTATAAATTTGATAAGGAATAGCTGTTATAGGGAGTAGAAGTACCATACATACTAAGTACTCGATATTGTATAAACTTGACTAAGAATGGCCGTTATAAGGAGTACTATACATACTTAACACTTGATATTGTATAAACTTGACTAAGAATGGCAGTTATAAGGAGTACTATACATACTTAACACTTGATATTGTATAAATTTGATCAGGAATAGCTGTTATAGGGAGTAGAAGTACCATACATACTTAACACTTGATATTGTATAAATTTGACCAGGAATAGCTGTTATAGGGAGTAGAAGTACCATACATACTAAGTACTCGATATTGTATAAACTTGACTAAGAATGGCAGTTATAAGGAGTACTATACATACTTAACACTTGATATTGTATAAATTTGATCAGGAATAGCTGTTATAGGGAGTAGAAGTACCATACATACTAAGTACTCGATATTGTATAAACTTGACTAAGAATGGCAGTTATAAGGAGTACTATACATACTTAACACTTGATATTGTATAAATTTGATCAGGAATAGCTGTTATAGGGAGTAGAAGTACCATACATACTAAGTACTCGATATTGTATAAACTTGACTAAGAATGGCAGTTATAAGGAGTACTATACATACTTAACACTTGATATTGTATAAATTTGACCAGGAATAGCTGTTATAGGGAGTAGAAGTACCATACATACTTAACACTTGATATTGTATACATTTGATCAGGAATAGCTGTTATAGGGAGTAGAAGTACCATACATACTTAACACTTGATATTGTATAAATTTGACCAGGAATAGCTGTTATAGGGAGTAGAAGTACCATACATACTAAGTACTCGATATTGTATAAACTTGACTAAGAATGGCCGTTATAAGGAGTACCATACATACTTAACACTTGATATTGTATAAATTTGACCAGGAATAGCCGTTATAGGGAGTAGAAGTACCATACATACTTAACACTTGATATTGTATAAACTTGACTAAGAATGGCCGTTATAAGGAGTACCATACATACTTAACACTTGATATTGTATAAATTTGATCAGGAAGAACAGTTGACTGTTTGGTAAAGCCCACCAGTACTCGTCATTCTGATTTATTGATGTTTTTTGTAGAATTGTTGCACTTTTACTTCAAATTTGTTTATTTTTCTGGCAAAGTTGTTAAAGAGTACATATTAAATCTTTTGTAAAAATTGCATTTTAATTTTCTTTTACCAGTACTGATCTACTTTTGGATTATTATCGAAGTCACAAGTGTGAATTGTGAACTTAACTCCCATTGCCTTCCCAAGCCTCAATACATTTTAACACAAGCACGTACTGGAGAAAACTCACAAAAGAATTGGTTTGATTAACAAAAGCTTGTGTCCCACATAACAAGTTGATCCATGTAACAGGAGTCACAGTTAATACATGATGTAGATATCCTCAGTTTTGAATGATTTGGAAGTTAAATATGTTAATTTGATACAAAATTTGGACACAGTCATTCGAGACCAAATTGAAGTGTTAAATGGAAACAGCCAGGATAAGAAGTGGTGCATTTGACTTACTTAATTTCAATTTAAGAAGCTTTTTGTATGATGTTAGTACTTCGTTCGATCAAAAGTATGTTTTGTGAACTTAAGAATTTTTTTTTTTTTTAAATTATAAAATGTATTTAGTCACTGTATTACATCCTGGGTAAAGGGACCTATAACTACATGTACAATTTTAATCTGTACATTATATATACAATGCCAGTGTACCTAATGTGACGAAATAAGGGTGTTAGCATACATTCATGTTGAAAGACAAAAATCTGTCCAAAGAAAACATACAACAACATGAATTCATGCAGTCAGAAAATTGTAATATTGAAAAAATATCTATAATAATGCTATATCACCACAGGAAATAGTTTGCTATGTGGAAATAAAATATTTGCCGCAGGATCACTTCTTTTAAACAAATATATGGGGTATGCTTCTATTAAAATTTGATCCAGAAAAATAACTGAGTATGCTGACATCTTGCTTTGTATGTCCATGTAAACATAACTGTCATACAACATGTACAGGATTACTATCTACATTGGTGATAGGGACGTTAATTTTATGTCCATGTAAACATAACTGTCATACAACATGTACAGATTTACTATCTACATTGGTGATAGGGACGTTAATGTTATATCCATCTTTATGGTCTTGTTCAGCACCTTGTCAACCTCACACTTTGTCATAACAGCATTAAGTGTTTTTCTGCACACTTAGAATCAAAATCTATTACTGATAAAAATTACAAAACTGGGAACAAATAAAGCTGGAATGATTTTGAAGATGTTCATGTGTTAAGATTTGTTCTTTATCTGGTTTGATAATTGCTTTTCCAATAAATGTAGCCAAGGTATCCAAAGATTTCTTACATACAGGTTATTGTGTTAATGAGTTACGGGGTATTGTGTTAATGAGTTACGGGGTATTGTGTTAATGAGTTACGGGGTATTGTGTTAACGAGTTACAGGGTATTGTGTTAACGAGTTACAGGGTATTGTGTTAATGAGTTACTGGGTATTGTGTTAATGAGTTACAGGGTATTGTGTTAATGAGTTACAGGGTATTGTGTTAATGAGTTACGGGGTATTGTGTTAATGAGTTACGGGGTATTGTGTTAACGAGTTACAGGGTATTGTGTTAATGAGTTACTGGGTATTGTGTTAATGAGTTACGGGGTATTGTGTTAATGAGTTACAGGTTATTGTGTTAATGAGTTACGGGGTATTGTGTTAATGAGTTACGGGGTATTGTGATAATGAGTTACGGGGTATTGTGATAATGAGTTACGGGGTATTGTGTTAATGAGTTACGGGGTATTGTGTTGATGAGTTACGGGGTATTGTGTTAATGAGTTACGGGGTATTGTGTTAATGAGGTACGGGGTATTGTGATAATGAGTTACGGGGTATTGTGATGAGTTACAGGGTATTGTGTTAATGAGTTACTGGGTATTGTGTTAATGAGTTACGGGGTATTGTGTTAATGAGTTACGGGGTATTGTGTTAACGTGTTACAGGGTATTGTGTTAATGAGTTACTGGGTATTGTGTTAATGAGTTACGGGGTATTGTGTTAATGAGTTACGGGGTATTGTGTTAATGAGGTACGGGGTATTGTGATAATGAGTTACGGGGTATTGTGATGAGTTACAGGGTATTGTGTTAATGAGTTACGGGGTATTGTGTTAACGAGTTACAGGGTATTGTGTTAACGAGTTACAGGGTATTGTGTTAATGAGTTACTGGGTATTGTGTTAATGAGTTACGGGGTATTG
This sequence comes from Pecten maximus, assembly GCF_902652985.1. NCBI lineage: Eukaryota > Metazoa > Mollusca > Bivalvia > Pectinida > Pectinidae > Pecten > Pecten maximus. The sequence goes on along the minus strand of NC_047024.1, from coordinate 29,501,962 downwards.
TGTTAATGAGTTACGGGGTATTGTGTTAATGAGTTACGGGGTATTGTGTTAATGAGTTACGGGGTATTTTGTGAATGAGTTACTGGGTATTGTGTTAATGAGTTACGGGGTATTGTGTTAATGAGGTACGGGGTATTGTGTTAATGAGTTACGGGGTATTGTGTTAATGAGTTACTGGGTATTGTATTAATGAGTTACGGGGTATTTTGTTAATGAGTTGAAAGTATCATACCAATCCTCCTGTAGCATCTGAAAGTCACCAACATTGTTAGTAACAGCCATATAGGAGGAAATCAGCTGTTGACTTTATTTCCAAGCCAGTAGTGTTTATCCAAAAAGCCAATGAAAATGAAATTAGATCTGTGATTTATTGAGGCAATTTAATTGCTTTATCATGGTTTGAAGATTATGACTAACACAGATTTAAGCCTATCATTTCTTTCTTTGTATCAGTTCAGTTTATTATCAGTCCAGAATGGAGGTACATCTGACCCTGATTAGGAAATAGAGTTGGTTTTGAGTAAGAAATTAAACACTATATAGTTCAAGTTGAAGTTTGTATTGGATGTGATAGAGGGTTTCTTCCCTCTGGGCTTTGTATAATCTTTGCTGTTTTGTTTGGTTATTTTGATATTATCCAATGTTGTATTGACTTAATGAAACTTTACAATCATTGAAATGAAAAAGAGAAAAAGTTACCTGCTTATGGCCAACATACAAAAAAGCTGAAGATTATATTTATTAGCAGTAGTAATATTATCTATCTCTAACAGATACTAAAGCAGATAGCTTGTCTGCAGAAAAAAAAAAAAAGACATATATATTTAGGCAAAAAGTGGTTTATTTGATATAAGATACTGGTTAGTTTTGTCATTAAACTTTACGGTAACGTGACTCGGTCACAGTAGAGTTTCCCTGGGTAGTAGATTCTGTGAGGCCCATACGGTAACGTGACTCGGTCACAGTAGAGTTTCCCTGGGTAGTAGATTCTGTGAGGCCCATACGGTAACGTGACTCGGTCACAGTAGAGTTTCCCTGGGTAGTAGATTCTGTGGGGGCCTCAGTATACGCCTCTCTTGTTAGCTGTGATGAGAAAGGCAGGATAGTATTGGTAAATTTATACTTTTATATTTCCAGGTTGAGACTCTGAGAAAGAAAAATATGCCAAATATGTCGGCTAGAACAGCAGGTCGTGTGGGTAGATACGAGAGGCCAGTAACGATACCCATAGGTGAGTAATAAACAAATGTTAATGTAGGTAATTAACTACAGTCGAATCTGTCCAAACGACCATCTCTGTTTAGCGACCCTCTGTTCTAAGCGACCATTTCAATTCCTCCCGAGCGTTTTCGCTATATATTTTAACTCTATTAAGCGACCCTCTGTTTACGCGACCAGCGACCACAATTTTTCGTTCCCGTAATAAAAATAACTCTCCAATAAGCGACCAGAAGTCTCCAAAATGCCTTACATAACCAAGTAGTTTTACTTTTCGTGCAAAAGGACGGGATATGAGGCGAAGTGACCGTCTGGAATTCTGACGATTTTCAGACGTTTTATATACGATATATCAATTTGCATGCGAAATATAACAATGAAGGAATGCATAAACAGATAACTTACTGTTAAATCGTGATTTGTTATCTTTTTTGAGACATTAAAACAGATATTTGCCAGTGAAAAAGTCGCCGTTTTTAAAGTAGGAAATGCAGGAACGCAAATAATAATCGGAGCGGAAATCCGGACCAAGATTTCAGGAATTAAAAAAAAACATATAAATAATTTGAAAGTAAACTAATTAACCAATGAAATATATTTCTCATGTTAAATCGATGTATTTTGCTATGCTGAAAGAATTTCAAAAAATACATATAGTGATGAAAATAAGCACAGTAATAATTATTCAAAAAAAAATACACAAAAAAAAAAAAATTGTTTTGTTTTATTCAAAGTGGTGGTTCATTTTTCATATATATTATAAATCATTATTGCCAATTGATAAAGCGAATAAAAAGCTTATGAACATTAATTAAATTTAAGATACCATCTCTATTAAGAGACCACTCTCCATTAAGAGACCGTTTTTCAACTTCCCTTGAGTGGTCGCTTAATACAGATTCGACTGTATATTTATCTCATGTAAATTTATTTAGGTTCACTGATTGGAACCTGAGGTACTGCCAACCTTTTCAGAGTTATAGATCCCCTACCGGTGAAACCAGGGGGACTGCAGGTTTCCTCTCCGTTGTCTAACTGCTTCATTCCTTAAGGGATTTTGATCAAACTTCACACAATGTTATAGGATTATGATATCTCCAACAAGTTTGAGTTTCAGGGACTTGGCTCAAGGTCATTTTGCGGGGGCCAGTGAGGGACATCTAATGCTTTCAATGCTCAGTATAATTGTTGATCTCAGTTCGTTAGGTGAAATATGTCTCCCAAGAGAAGCAATGTATAGTAGCTGTGTCAAATGAGAACCAATAAAAAGTGATATAATTCAAACAAAACTGATAAGCCTCATGTTCTCTCATGCCCACCATGCATAGAATTTGTACAGGATTTATAAGAGTCTCTCCTTGGAATATACATTTACATGTATTTTGCTCAATTATTTCAATGGTGTCTTGTGTTCTGGAAAGATCTTGTTGGTTGTTATCACATATAGAGGAATGCTTCTGTTTTGCTGTGGCAGGTCCGTCATCCACAAGAAGACGAAGACGAGGGGATTTCTCGGCAAAGGCTGCAAAGCAGAAATGGGATGCCATTGAGAAAAACGTAAGCAGATGTTTTGTCTCCAAAATAGTTTTTATATCAAAAAAATAACAAACTAAAACATTTTCTTATTGTATACCTCACAATGTTATCATCCTTTCTGATGTCTGTTATCAATTGGCTGTTTAATAAATATCGCCTTAAGTTGGCTTTTTTTTTTCTTTTCAATATCTGGTCTTTACATAAAGTTGCTACATCAAATCAAATGATATTTTCAAACATGATCCTTTAGAATTGAACCTATCTGTGGATTTAAAAAACAAAGAAATTTGATAAAAGTTATACATTGTTGTTTCATTATGAAAATATATTGTATTTTACAGATTGGGTCTGTGATAAACAAAAAACAAACAATAGCGTACATGGAGCGGGACATGGATGTCTGGTTAAAGGTATGTCATTCTGTATCAGTATTGCTCGGTCTGTTTCACAGTCTTCACAGCAGATACAACATCGTCTATAATGGAGCTTCATGGATCCAGTGATGTTGTGGTAGACCAAGAATACTTGGTCAGTTTTTAATAGAAAAATAAATATTTTTAAAGGAAATTAGTGACTCTTGAACTCTCAATATTTATTCAAATACACTCAGTTTTGTGTTTAAATATTTACACATATATATTTAATTGAAATGATTGCATATTACTTTTCATTTGTTGTTTTATTCCAATTTAGTACAGAGAAAAAATCTGTAAGAAGATGGAAAAGTACACAAAAAGACGAGATGCTGCCATAGCAAACAGTCGGGTAAGTGTACTTTTGGCAACACCTAGCTCCAACTTTAATTCTGTACAAGTTATATTTCAAAATAACAGCAAAAGGGAGTCACAATCAATTATGTTCATTCATATTTATACCTTAGCTTGTTAATGTAGTTCAAGTTTGTTTCAGGAGGACTCTAAACTCTTTAAAACACTTTCAATTTCAAAATGGACTCTAAACTCTTTAAAACACTTTCAATTTCAAAATGACCTTGCCTATGACCTCCTATGTTACATTAAATGTGACCCCAATGTCAACATTTCTGACCTTGTATGCTACCCAGCTTGCACCTTGTTGTTAAATGACACTGTACTATGTAACCTTTGACCTATGACCTTGTATGTTGTAGGATCCCAAAGATGTTAAAGCCCTGAGTGACACAGTTGAAACACTGAACCTACAAGTCCAGCAGTCACAGGAGAACATCACAGAGTGTCAGGCCAACATCATGCAGATGGAAGAGGCTAAGGTAGGTTCTAGTGGGGAGACATGGGGGCCGACTCTGGGAACATCACAATGTCAGACTGACATCACACAGATGGAGGAGGCATTAAGATAGGTTCTAGTAGACATGGGGGCTGACTCTGGGAACATCACAATGTCAGACTGACATCACACAGATGGAAGAGGCTAAGGTAGGTTCTAGTGGGGGAGACAGGTCTGACATCTAGTAACGTCATCAAGTGTCAGACTGACATCACACAGATGGAAGAGGCTAAGGTAGGTTCTAGTGGGGGAGACAGGTCTGACATCTAGTAATGTCATCAAGTGTCAGACTGACATCACACAGATGGATGAGGCTGGTAGGTTCTAGTGGGGAGACATGGGGGTGACTCTGGGAACATCACAATGTCAGACTGACATCACACAGATGGAGGAGGCCAAGGTAGGTTCTAGTGGGGATACATGGGGGCTGACTCTGGGAACATCACAATGTCAGACTGACATCACACAGATGGAGGAGGCTAAGGTAGGTTCTAGTGGGGAGACATGGGGGCTGACTCTGGGAACATCACAATGTCAGACTGACATCACACAGATGGAGGAGGCCAAGGTAGGTTCTAGTGGGGAGACATGGGGGCTGACTCTGGGAACATCACAATGTCAGACTGACATCACACAGATGGAGGAGGCCAAGGTAGGTTCTAGTGGGGAGACATTGGGGCTGACTCTGGGAACATCACAATGTCAGACTGACATCACACAGATGGAGGAGGCTAAGATAGGTTCTAGTGGGGAGACATGGGGGCTGACTCTGGGAACATCACAATGTCAGATGGACATCATTCAGTTTGAGTAGGCCAAAGTTGGTTCTAGTTAGGGCCACAGCAGTGACATCTGGTGACATCACTGAATGTCGGACCAACATCTTGCAGATGTAGATGGCTAAGGGAGGTTCTAGTGGGAGAGACAGTTCTGACATCTGGGAACATGACAGTGTCAGACTGACATTGTGCAGATGGAGAAAGCAATTGAATGTCCTAAAGGGGGACGACACAGGACTGACATATGAAGATAGATATACATGAGTGAACTTTGAGAAGATGAGTGAGGGATGGGGAACAGTTTCACTCATAAAGAATGATCACCTATGCTTTTAAAGTAAAATGTATTAGGGATAAGTTACCCTGGCCAGGGATATCCCAAGTTTTACCAGTATAACAATTGCATTTCGTCACGTCAACAGTTCTATGACATCACTGCAACAATACAATGATGCCGCGTCGACAATTGAATCATGACATGCCAACATTTCCTTACAATGATGTCCATATAAGATACATAAGAGGGTAAACAGGGTAAAAGAAAAATAATCATTCATCCCCTTGGGGGGGGGGGGGGGGGACTGGGGAATCTCAACCCTCGGGCCAAGCACTCGGTAAGCCTCGTGTTTGGCAACTTAAGAATCTTCCCCTCGGGTTGATATTCCCTTGTGTCATACCCAAGGGGGTGAAAGAGTCTATTACATGTAATATTGGATGGTGCACTTAAGGTAGAAACAAGGCCAGTTCCCTTTAGCTGGACTTGGAATTCATTTTAGTTTCATTTTCTATTTTTCAATCCAACAGTAAGGATTTGAAATCATGACAGGTATATAAATTGTTTTCTGATTGCAATCTACTTTGTATATTTTACAGGAGGAGGGAGAAAATTTAGATATCACGGCCATTATGACCACAGCTAATCTGGAGGAGGGCCGATATCTCCTTGACCACTTCATGCAGATGTCCATCAGTAGGGTAAGTCACTTTAGCTGGACAATTTGTAAGGACACAAAACGAATATACGTCCTTAGTTACAATGTGCCCTGCCATTAAGCTGATACACAAAACACTTGTCACCTCCTCCATATGACTAGTTTCTCAAACACTGTAGTGGAGTTTTATTGCAGGCAAACTTTTGATAATTTTCATTAATGAGATGGATTCATAAGAATAATTGTATGCTTTCAAATCATTTAGCTCATGCAGTTATATATCAATATTATAGAATTTTGTGTTGGTTCTGTAGGATATATTGTAAAAGGGATTCATCTGTTACTGGAAAGGAACATTTGATACCAAATGATACTTCTCATACTGTACACTGTATTATATTACTGTATTATATGTGTGTTAAAGTACAGTATATTACTGTTTAGAACACAGGGAACAGGATTGTTTTTGTTACTATAATGTCACTGAGAGGCCCACCACCTACTAAAGTTTCACTTTTCCTGTAGGGTATGTTACTAGCCCAGAAGGAACATGAGGTACGGGAACTGCAGGCCCAGCTCCACCAGACCGAGCTCAACAATACCCTACAACAGGACCTGCTCAAACACATGATCAATGACCGAGTGGACATTGAAGTGGACAACCTGATGACCAATGGTTTGGACGGTATGTTTGAATAGGGAAAGAGAAATGATAATAACGAAATCAAGCAATTATGATCTTGTGTACCAGTTGTCGAGTTCATCATTTAGACTTTTATTATAGGACTAGGGGTCCACCTTTGTGATGAGGCTATGGATAAGGTCAAAGTTGTGAAGAATATTATTTACAATTTTCTGAATACCATTATTTTTTTTATTTTTTTTTTTTGCAAAAAAATGTACAGACTCTAGCTGACATTGCATTTTCTGTTTCAACCAATCAGGTGTTGTCCTTGATGTGTCGCTAGAAACAATTTTAACGTTTAATCCTATTGTACTCGAAATTCTGTTGTTCAGCATCTTAGCACAGATGAGTTACATGACATCTGCTGTTATACTCTCCTGTGTTTAATTATTATTTGAAGCAAGAGAACACCACTTTTCCCTTTCAGCAATAAATCTCATGGGTACATATTCATGCATTGCATATGGAAGTTTATGGAAATTTTGGTGATAACTGATCGAATAAGACTAAAGATGACAAAATTAAACTATGATATGATCTCTATACCACAGAAATGGACACATCCACAAGCTCTGCTTCCTCGTCACCAGCAGAAAGGTAAGAACTGGTCCATGTTCTCAGCTTAACCCTGGGTTGATAGGAGCTGGAGCTGCCCTGTAGATTAGTACATACAAGTCCCACATCACTTCAACTCTAGTGCTACATTAAAAGTAACAAATTTGGATTTAAACTCCATTGATAAAAAATATGAAACTATGGTTCCAAAGTGTGAGCATACTCTGTGTTATCACAGATTTTTGGCACTTTTTGAACATTGCTTTCTCTGAAATGATAAAAATAGTTTGGAGTCAAAACTACCTTACATATGTAAATAACAAAATCTTGAGTTATGTTGAAAAAGACAGGAAAAAGGTTTTGAAGTGGTGTGCCTGTGTGCTTATGACTTTTGGGGATTCATTTGACAATGCTGCTACTGTTTTTACTAACAAAAGTCAGGAAAGAGCTCTGTTCATATATATAGCTATATAAATGTTCACAATTCCTGTGAGACACTTTGACAAACAAAAACAGACGTATTTGCCATTTATGATACGACTACAATATAGGATAATGTAATGTGAATTTGTGTAATTAGAAAAATAAAGTTTTTGTGACCTTGGCAGGCATCACCATATTAATGAAGTGACATAGCTCTTTCCTGTGTGGTTATTTGCCTTCCAAATCCATGAACAAAAATATTAACAATTGTGGAATGTATGCAGCAGAATCTGTTAATACCAGACAGTAGTGTAATTGTATTTACTAGATATGTAGTTGATACCATTATTTTAGATGACAGGTCTGCTTGTAATGAGGTATATATTGGGCAGGATTAGAGCTAGTCACATCTGCACATTGTTATTTGATTACATCAAGTTTTAGTCTTATTATCCACTAATTAAAAAGTCTGTGAAATATTTAGAATTCAATTAATAAGAAGAATAGTTGTAATGTTTATTATATCTCTACAGGAAATTCTCACAAAGTACTAGACTATTAGCCAAGACTTTATCAGTACTATGCTAGATATCGTGTCTCTTTTGACCAAAATATCACCTGCTTTTTTCTTCAATGAAAATTTCACTTGAAATTATCCAAATTCAACTTGCCTTTGTCCAAGATATATTTGGCCTCAAATTGTGACTTGCTCACACAATGACCCAAGCATAACCTTGACCCTGAGTCACACTCCTAACACTGACCAATATTGTAATGTGAGTAAATTTAAAGTCCTTTTATATCCTGTTGAACATCCTCGAGTCTCATGATGCCTTGAATTATTGACACACATGGCACAAAATGTCATGAATCACGCAAATCCTTGTGCCTTTTAATTTGGAGCTTAAGATACTGTAGATCACAGAAGTAGAGCAAGTGTCACATGACACCATGTGGTTTCAGTCGTGGTCACAACACTGCTTATATTACATGATACACAAATCATGGTTTAATGAAAGTACACATTGGCAGAGTAACATTTTTTTTAGTATTTTCCAGACCAAGAAAATTTACAGTTACACCAGTTTGGGTGTTAGTGCTATAGGATAGAGGAAATTCTATATTGCAAAATGCACAGCTGTTATATTTTCCTAAAACTGTTTTCGTAAACTATTTTCGTATTGTTACTTGCTATTAACAGATTTTTCTGTGACTATCCACCTATGGACTAAGTACATAAATCAGATCACTCATTTCAATTCATTTTACAATTTTGATGTTTCATCAAAATATTTTTTCAATTGATTTTCTAGTGTAATTTTATAGTCCATAGATGGTGTATGACCTTTGAATGATAAATCCTGATGTGGGGTGTTTGCGGAATGATTGTAAAGTTTTCCCTTTGAATCTCGGCTTAAACAGCTTTGATTAAAGAATGTCCCTATGATTGCCTTTGTTTGTTATTGGTAGTCTTTCAGTTTGATTTGCATAATTCCTCCTGAAACGCAGTACTTGGACTCTATAACTTTTGTAAAGAAGTCTCTTTTTGTGTCCTATTCTTTTGTATTATTTATTATTATTTTCATCCTTCAAGCAGTGTTATTTTTCAATTATAGAAAATTTGTATTAGCATAGATATAGGAAAATGGAAATATCTAATTAAAAATGCATAAGAAAATATTCAGCAATTATTAAGTGATAGGCAGTGTTAGTTTCTAGATATAGAGCTGTTTGGTTTTGTTCACTTTCAGATACTAAAACTCTTTGTTATGGATGATAGAATATTTATTAAGATAGTTCACACAAATTTCTTACTTTTTTATATTGAAATAAAATTAAAAGAAAAAGAAATGTTTCTCTTTTTAATAACAGCCCAAAGGAAACTTTTTTTAAGGGAGAAATTGTTTTGATGATTTACTTTCCCACTTTAAAACTTTGAATGAGAGTCAAATTCAATATGGGCAGAATAGACAATTCACATGTGGTAATATGGTATTATTTGTGTGTGTACGTTTAAAAATTCACCAATGGACACATTTAAGAGCAACAGAAGGGAAAGCTTATGATTTTTTTGTAGTGATACAGGGTCCAGAGTAACAGAAGGGGAACCTTATGATTTTCTGTAGTGATACAGGGTCCAGAGTAACAGAAGGGGAACCTTATGATTTTCTGTAGTGATACAGGGTCCAGAGTAACAGAAGGGGAACCTTATGATTTTCTGTAGTGATACAGGGTCCAGAGTAACAGAAGGGGAACCTTATGATTTTCTGTAGTGATACAGGGTCCAGAGTAACAGACGGGGAACCTTATGATTTTCTGTAGTGATACAGGGTCCAGAGTAACAGACGGGGAACCTTATGATTTGCTGTAGTGATACAGGGTCCAGAGTAACAGAAGGGGAACCTTATGATTTTCTGTAGTGATACAGGGTCCAGAGTAACAGACAGGGAACCTTATGATTTCTGTAGTGATACAGGGTCCAGAGTAACAGAAGGGGAACCTTATGATTTTCTGTAGTGATACAGGGTCCAGAGTAACAGAAGGGGAACCTTATGATTTTCTGTAGTGATACAGGGTCCAGAGTAACAGAAGGGGAACCTTATGATTTTCTGTAGTGATACAGGGTCCAGAGTAACAGACAGGGAACCTTATGATTTTCTGTAGTGATACAGGGTCCAGAGTAACAGAAGGGGAACCTTATGATTTTCTGTAGTGATACAGGGTCCAGAGTAACAGACAGGGAACCTTATGATTTTCTGTAGTGATACAGGGTCCAGAGTAACAGACGGGGAACCTTATGATTTTCTGTAGTGATACAGGGTCCAGAGTAACAGAAGGGGAACCTTATGATTTTCTGTAGTGATACAGGGTCCAGAGTAACAGAAGGGGAACCTTATGATTTTCTGTAGTGATACAGGGTCCAGAGTAACAGACAGGGAACCTTATGATTTGCTGTAGTGATACAGGGTCCAGAGTAACAGACGGGGAACCTTATGATTTTCTGTAGTGATACAGGGTCCAGAGTAACAGACGGGGAACCTTATGATTTTCTGTAGTGATACAGGGTCCTGAGTAACAGACAGGGAACCTTATGATTTTCTGTAGTGATACAGGGTCCAGAGTAACAGACGGGGAACCTTATGATTTTCTGTAGTGATACAGGGTCCAGAGTAACAGAAGGGGAACCTAATGATTTTTTGTAGTGATACAGGGTCCAGAGTAACAGACAGGGAACCTTATGATTTTTTTGTAGTGATACAGGGTCCAGAGTAACAGACAGGGAACCTTATGATTTTCTGTAGTGATACAGGGTCCAGAGTAACAGACAGGGAACCTTATGATTTTCTGTAGTGATACAGGGTCCAGAGTAACAGAAGGGGAACCTTATGATTTTCTGTAGTGATACAGGGTCCAGAGTAACAGAAGGGGAACCTTATGATTTTCTGTAGTGATACAGGGTCCAGAGTAACAGAAGGGGAACCTTATGATTTTCTGTAGTGATACAGGGTCCAGAGTAACAGACGGGGAACCTTATGATTTTCTGTAGTGATACAGGGTCCAGAGTAACAGACAGGGAACCTTATGATTTTTTTGTAGTGATACAGGGTCCAGAGTAACAGACAGGGAACCTTATGATTTTCTGTAGTGATACAGGGTCCAGAGTAACAGACAGGGAACCTTATGATTTTCTGTAGTGATACAGGGTCCAGAGTAACAGAAGGGGAACCTTATGATTTTCTGTAGTGATACAGGGTCCAGAGTAACAGAAGGGGAACCTTATGATTTTCTGTAGTGATACAGGGTCCAGAGTAACAGAAGGGGAACCTTATGATTTTCTGTAGTGATACAGGGTCCAGAGTAACAGACGGGGAACCTTATGATTTTCTGTAGTGATACAGGGTCCAGAGTAACAGACGGGGAACCTTATGATTTTCTGTAGTGATACAGGGTCCAGAGTAACAGAAGGGGAACCTAATGATTTTTTGTAGTGATACAGGGTCCAGAGTAACAGACAGGGAACCTTATGATTTTTTTGTAGTGATACAGGGTCCAGAGTAACAGACAGGGAACCTTATGATTTTCTGTAGTGATACAGGGTCCAGAGTAACAGACAGGGAACCTTATGATTTTCTGTAGTGATACAGGGTCCAGAGTAACAGAAGGGGAACCTTATGATTTTCTGTAGTGATACAGGGTCCAGAGTAACAGAAGGGGAACCTTATGATTTTCTGTAGTGATACAGGGTCCAGAGTAACAGAAGGGGAACCTTATGATTTTCTGTAGTGATACAGGGTCCAGAGTAACAGACGGGGAACCTTATGATTTTCTGTAGTGATACAGGGTCCAGAGTAACAGAAGGGGAACCTTATGATTTTCTGTAGTGATACAGGGTCCAGAGTAACAGAAGGGGAACCTTATGATTTTTTTGTAGTGATACAGGGTCCAGAGTAACAGACAGGGGAACCTTATGATTTTCTGTAGTGATACAGGGTCCAGAGTAACAGAAGGGGAACCTTATGATTTTTTTGTAGTGATACAGGGTCCAGAGTAACAGACAGGGAACCTTATGATTTTCTGTAGTGATACAGGGTCCAGAGTAACAGAAGGGGAACCTTATGATTTGCTGTAGTGATACAGGGTCCAGGCACTGCTTTGCTATTGTACTGATGTGATTGGAAGGCAAACTAACAAAAGTCACTGTTGTAACTACCAACCACCTTATCAGTCTGGTGAGAGGATATCGATCATCATTCAAAATTCCAGGGTATGATAGCTACAAGTGTAGATAGAAATTACATGTGTGTTTTGTTCAGAATGACACTGTTTGATGATGGTTGTGTTAGTAGGCAGTTTGGGACAAGAACTGTGTTTTAATACGAGGTAGGAAATCAAGTGTTAAAAAAACAAAAACCAAAGAAATGATGTGAAAAGGGAAGTAACTATGATTTCCTCTTCTCAGATTGTGGTTGTTGATTTAGTTAGAAATTTATATTTTGTTTTCAAACTAACTTAAAACAGTATTTGAAAAAATATAAAGTAGAAAAACAATTGATGTAGTTTTTCTACTAATATGAATGGAGGGAAAATAATGGATGGATTACCATGGTATTTAATTAACCAATGATAACTCGTTTTTTTCTTGTTTTCTACTTATCGCTGCGTGTCCACCATCCATGGCCACAACCACCTCGTAAATAATGGCTGGGTTTGTGTTTCCACTCCTCCTCCTCCTTTGTCTCTCCTTCTCCGTACAGTACTACATGTAGTAGTGACTTTTGTTGCTTTGCTGCGGCAGTGCTCGTGTGTTTCATACTGTTGGAGCTCTTCTGGGTCTGAAAGTACATAATAGTGGGTACGTCAGCGTTATTATTTCAACCGTATTTACCCACTATATATTGTACAATATTTATGTATTTTTTATTATACTTTTTTAATTCCATTACATTTTTTGGTACATTATTGATATATTTTGTTCGTGATTACTGTTTTTGATTTCAGTGTTTGTTTGAACATTAGATTACACTGTAGTATTTTGAATAGCTTCTACTAGTTTTAATATGTCATTCCGGCATATGTTAGGTTGCAAAATTATGTGTTAGAATTTTGATTTTAACAATTTAGAAATCTGGAATGAGACAATGCTGCTTTATTTGTGAATCCTTGCTGATTACTAGTACATGTGATATGTTGTGGCCGTGCTGTAAATAAAGCCAGATTGTGAGAATGGGGTATACAAGCCATCATCAATCCACCAAACTATGTCCAGTCCACTGACAATTATTTCATTATTTGATCATCTTCATCCTTCATCGAACGAGACAAATAAGAGAGATTTTTAACTGTTGTTGGCATGTATCAAAACTTAGTAATGACAATAGAATAGATTTACGTGTACCTATAAATGTGTTATGCCAAAACAATTAGAATTGTATTGAGATCTTCCCCAAAACTCGCATTAAGGTTTATGAAATTGCACTTTATTAATGGGTGATTGATATTATGCACTTCATACATGAGTTGAATGAAAGTAGCAATGGAAAGAACATTTTTTGAGAGCAATTATGGGTGTATATTTTGGGTTCTTTTCACTGTATGTATTAATGGACTGTTGTTTCTCATCACACTAACCAAGTTCTTGTGGGGAAAAGGTAGGCACTGTTCTGTTACAATCTTTTAATGTTAACTTCACATTGTTGGTGACAGTCTGGTTTTATTTTTCTGCTTTACATGGTGTAATTAAACTTACATTTCAGAGTACACAGGGTGCTTAAATCAATGGTCTATAATGCTGTCATTTCCATTCTGACAAAGTCATAGATATTTTTTTTTTAAATCCATAAATGTGGTTTTCAAATTGACACTCTGCATATATATATAAAAAAAAAATTCTTTGGAAATGAGTGTTTATCTTGAAAAAAAATGATAAATTTCTGTTCTGGAGGTAAACTTGTTCTTGTTTTTTCAGCCCAACAAATTAAATTACTCTGTCTAGTTTATCTTTGGTATGTTCACAAGACCTTTGTTATTGCAAGGTCGTAACACCTGGAACAAACAAGCAATCTCCAGATTTCAAGAATTAGTGTTAAGCTATGAACATTTTGACATTGATTTCTCAAATATGCTGCATGGGTTTCTTTAGAGAGAAATCAATAGAAATCTATTTTTGAAAAACAATGTCAAAATTTCATTTTCTTTTTTTCTTTTTGTTTTGTTTTATTTATGATTTTGCATGATGAGATTCTGACTTAGCTTCATTTGAGTTTTCTTTTTCCTTTCCTTTTTATGTTCTGTTTGGCACCTTTTTGTGGTTGTGCTGTGTTTTCATTGGTGGATCTTTGGCTGTGACTCCGCCCATTTCTTTTGATGGACAGCATGTTTGAAAGTCAGGTACCACCCCAGCCTGCCCAGCTTCCCCCAGGGATGACACTTGGTGATTTGGGCAAAAGAGACAAGGTATTTAGCTATTTTTTTTTTGTTAATTTCTTGTTTTGGCAGAAGCTGGGTATTCCAGTGACATTAACTTTCATTTCAGGGATGGGAACAGAATAGTCTCATGTTAATTATGTTGTCCGTTTGCTTCTATAATGATTTCTTAATTTGACCAGCCTAATATGGTGTCTTAGAGGTCAAAGGTTAAGGATATTGCTGACTTTCGACACTTGCACAAATTGTTATAATATTATTTTTTCGGAGATCAAAACAAACAAAAAAAAAGAAAGAAAAAATTAATTGTGAAAAAGTAAGAAATCTTAAGTTGTAAACTGAAATTTTCTCAAATTTTGAAGAAAAAAAGAAGTTTGAATTAATGATTTTCTGTTTTAAAAGTGACAATAGAACATAGAATTAAACTAATGAAGTAATGTAAAGGATTGAAAGTTATTTAACCACTTCAGAGTTTATAAAATTGTTGTAACTTTTGTGAAAGTGTCAAGGTCACAATGTATAGCCTACATACAGCTGTAAGTCCATGTTTGTACCCCCCTCTCTATAGGAACTTAAGGAAATTGGAGAGAGCATTTATGAAGATGTTTTTTCCACCTCCACCCATGTATTACGAGTGTGAGCTACAGGTATTTACCGTACCCTGTGACTGTTGTATGTGTGCTCAGCCTCAGTTTTCTCTGTAATCACCTGTGTTTTTCAGTGTGTCCTGCTTTCCTTTTACATGTATGTTCAAAATTACTTTCCAAAATAAAAGGCTATGTCATGGAGAAAAGCTGTTGTTTTTCATGCTTACAAAAGGTTCATACAGATTTAAAAAAAGAAAAAAAAAAAAATAGGATTAAATGTAATGAAAAATATCAGACAAGCATAGTTTCAAGATGGCTTTAAATCCATCTCATGTAATTGATACATCAATCTTTCATTTATTTATAGCATTGCGTCAATCTGTTTCATAATTGAAAAAAGAAAAGAAGAAAAAAAGAATAAACCAGTATTAGAAATTCGTATAACAAAATGTGTCTATTGATTTGTAAATAATAGTATTTTATTTAAATATCTAGAAACTTATTCCTAAAATACTGTTTTATTGCATGGATGATACATCTTCTTTTTAAAGAGGACAAAAAACAGAATATCAAAAATGAGTCATAAAATAATATAAATTTATTGAGAGTCTAACTATAACTTAAACACCAGATCAATGCATGGTTGATGTAGTGCATGCTACAGTCACTGCACATCTTTCTTTTGTAAAAAAAGCACCTTAAATATATTAATGATGTTTGGCAGTTTAGATCTATTATATAATGGTAGTGAATGTTAGACTTAATGCTTGTGTTATAAAGATACCATTATGTGAGGCAATCAATCATAAAAATGTTATTCTCTAAATATAATGTTGAGAAAAAGAATAATGATAAGAGTTATCTCCCTTGATCTATTTTTGATGGACTATTCAATTGTAATTCAGAATTACTCTACTGTAGATATTAATCATAATGCCAAAACAAGGATGTATTAGCCAAAGGATTAGTGATTGTGTTCAATGTTCATTGTTGCTGGTATATATGTTGTCAGTGTCCAGTGTCCATTCCTGCTAAAATGATGGAATTGTATGAAGTTTTTAAGAAATCTTTATTGAGCTACTGCTTCATGAGGTTACTAGTATTCTCCAATATATAGAAACTGGTCCATAAATTCACTTACCTACTGAAACATGTTAAACTCTAAACTTCTAAGACTAAACATGGAATTATGGGTAATATAATTGTACAAATAGCTCCAGTTGTAAGTTGACTGGTTCTGGTTTAGACTTGTGTATGATAAATAAATTATCGCTCAAATTCTGGCATTGGAAACTTCAAGAAACATAACTAAAATAAATTTATAGATATTGTTTATACCACAAAAGAGATTTGTCACTTTTCATTAAATTTTATTTGTCAGTCTGTTGCTGAAAATTGAAAGAAATAAAGTATTTAATAAGAAAAGATCATACCAGAATCTGCCATAATCTTTCATATCCCCCCCCCCCCCCCCCCCCCCCCCCCTCCCCTCTATATTGTAACCTGTATATGAAGTGCCCCCTGTATACTGTGTGTCATTAACATCGGCAGTAAATGAATTACGACTATTTACACTGTAGGAATTTCGTAGGTCATTACCGGTAAGTATATAGCATTATGTATGCATAACACTACGCTATAGACTTTTTAATATGAAATGTAGATATGTGTCCCAGAGTCTGTCTACACACACTCCTTTTCTGTTATCCCTTCATTTGAAATTTACACTTTCAATACTGATGAGATATTGAATTAAATTCATGTTTATTTCGTAGAATGTAAAATTAGCAACTACTGTTGTGGAATCAGCAAAATAGTAGAATTAAGATGGCATGTAAAATTAAATTGTTTCATTGCAAAAAAAAAAAGAAAAAGAAAGTCACTTTTTTCTTAGATCTTACATAATGAAAGTGGTAGTTAAAAATCCAGACGTGATTCTAACTTTCTCGTAATCCGTTTCAAAAGCCCCAAAATTAATGGAAACCTGGAATGAGATGCTACATCTTCATTAAAACAACTAAAATAAGATGAAAAACATCCCTCTGGTAATGAACTGAACTACTTACACAAGGATAAGGAAAAAAAAAAAACGCAATTGTTAAGAAACCCAACTATATAAAGCGAATTCTATATTGATCTGAAATCCTCTTGTGTGATGGAAACTAGCCAGTCTGTGAAAATAAGTTGGATAGTAAGATATATAAATAGATAACCAAAAAAGATAGAATTTACAAAAGATATTTGAATATCAGTTTTGTGAAACAAAAACCAATTGAAGACTTTGATGATCTTTCCACATTTGAAATTCAGGTTTGAACCCATAGAGGTGGAACATATAGATTGTGTATGTCTTGCCCTAATGGTCTAGCATTAGCTATCATTGAATCCCAATTAACATTTCCTTGTCTGTAACAGTTGTTTAAAGTATTGTGATCTCTCTATTACCCCAGTACTGTTAACTGCCTTCTTCATTGAAACATTCCTTTTTAACAGCATAGACTCCTACCTAAATTGCCCTCCTAGTAATTAACATGGGACACATATCTACATATTACTTACAAGTTATTACACCTACAATACTGTTTATATTCTCTTTATATATTTGCATTGTTGAAATGTATACTTTTTTATAGAAACTGCCTACAATTATAGAGAATGCCATATTTATCGCAATAACCAATATAAAACAAGCTACATATCCACTGTTCCATGAAGATTTGTTTTCATCATCTTATGCTATTAGATTATCTCCCTTGAAGATCTCAAGTAAATAAGAATTTGCATGTCTTCTGACAAAATGTGTGTGTATATATATATGCCTTGTGACAATTTTTGTGTCATTTTTTATCACAGTTAGAACATTTTGTATTTGCTAAATACATGTATAAATTATTATTTGATATCTATTTACATTTTTTTTTATTTGCTGTCAAAGTCAGAGATGAGTTATGCCCCTTTGATGAGAAGATAATCAAATATCAGTTGTTCCAGACATGAAATTATGGAAGGGCAAAAATAGATAATTTACTTTGAACTTTCAGCTGCATGCATGTCAACGCTTGAGGATTCGAAGCAAGAGCACAAGTTCTGCTCAAGTAAAGTACATTGGTGTATCGTTGTCAGGAGATGGTGCTAACCCTTGTTTTCATATCACAGGCTTAAACTTATTGATCTTAATTTTGAATTGAAGGATTTGATAATAAAGTTGTTTTTCCCAGATCTGATATTTAATGTTATGCTGTTGTGTTTTTGAGAAATTAAATGTACCTTTTGAGTGATTGATTTCTTCTTTTGAAAATATATAATTTCATAATACTGTTTTGGCAAAAATAACCAGTGGTTTGTTATCTGCATAATATTTTCGCCGCAAATTTGGTTTGATGATTGAAGAAAATTATTGGGCAATATATTTGTGTTAGTCTCTACAAGGATACACTCATATGCATTTATCAGTATGTTGTAATGACAGAAAGATATGAGATTATGTTCTAATCAAGATCACCATTATTATATATAACCGTCACCATGGCAATGAGAGGTTGGGGATGCTGCTGATGGCTGAACATATATAATGTATATATATATATTGTTATATGTGTAAGACAAACCTTATTTATATAACATTTATGATGTTTAACGTCTATTTAAACCTTGTATGAATGCTCAGATATCTGATAAATAAAAAATAATTATTATATTCTTATGTATAATGCTAACTAATTACGATATATATCAGATGGAATTAATTCATTCTTAGGTGAAATTTTACATGTATCTACAAGTTCATCATATTTGAGATTAAATCCATGCAGTTGGATAAATCATGATTAATCTTCCCAATTGAATTACATAATGTTTATCCCATATCCCATAATTATACTGTCTATGACAAAAAAGGTTTACTCTTTGGTCTAAATGAATGATTTCAGTGATAAGTTGAGACATAACAGACATAAATATTCTGAAGTTACTGGATAGAAGCTTCAAAATTTTATTTTATTGGGGGAAAAGAAAGAAAAAATAGTGTAGGCTTGGATTTGTGAAACACTGTATTGGTAGGATTATGGGATAAATAATCATATATGCCATGAAATAATTAAGTTGCATTATTAATTTGTTTCAATAATTCAGTATTCTAACATATGCCCACTTTTGCCATGTCATTCAATATTAATATTGAAAATTCAATTATAAGCTTTTTAATATATCAGTATAGTCATTTACTTCTAAAAGTACTTGACCAAGATTTCTCAGAATCATTAATAATTTCTTTTTGAGCATGTCTACAGCTTTTTCATTAGGTTACAAAATTATGTTAAAATACATTTGTTTTCAGGTCTCTTCTAATCTGTATTTTAGTAGCAAGCAAAACATTTTGAAAGTTCAAACAAAAATTCAACCAGCTTGAAAGATCATTTTTACAATCATTTTAATTCTAATTAACAGGTTACTATGGATTTTTATTGAACAGTTTATTTTATACAGGCATGAAGTATGTACACCATGTTGTGTTTATATATTCATTGTAATATTCCTAATGCTGAATCTGTTGATTACAATGGGACTTGAATAAGTCTACATATACATTGGAAACTTGTTGTTTCGGACCAATTTTAGCATAGTATAATAACCAATTTAAAATTGCAAATAAAGTAGAATTGCTGTCCAGGCCATGAACTTCCCTGAAACATTGATGTTAAGATAAACAAGGTTCCTCTTTGTATTATTGTTGAGGAGAAGATGGAAGTGACTTCACGTGTTTTGGTCATTATAGGCTCGCAGACGGACGGCCACGCCGGACGAACTGCTATACGCAGATGCCCAGGCGTTGGATGTAAAGCCACCTCTGCACACCCTGCCGGAAACTCCAGAGGAGGAACGACTTGCCATGAATGATTATACGGGGAAAATACCACCCGAGGTCTTTAATGGGGCAGAAAGCCAAACGCTGATGCCCCCTCCCAGACAGTTACCGATCAAGGTTGCCTCCTCCAGTCTACCACGGTAAATTCTTGCTGATATTTAAGTGTTTGATCTAAAGTTTATACAAAATAGTGTCATTGTATACATTACATCAGAATGCTCACTCCTTCCACAGGAAATTATATGTGACAGCTTATGGACATTGTATTTAAAATCAGGCATTTGTCTTTGAGTACTAAATTAATGTTATATCTAATGTCCAACTATGTGTTCCTACTGCAGATATCTGTATATAACTTTTGTTCCCTCCCACCCTACATATCATAATATAAATGATACCCCCTACCCCACATATCGTATATAAATGATATTATCCCCTACCCCACATATCATATATAAATGATGTTATCCCCTACCCCACATATCATATATAAATGATGTTATCCCCTACCCCACATATCATATATAAATGATGTTATCCCCTACCCCACATATCATATATAAATGATGTTATCCCCTACCCTACAGGGGTCGACATTAACTTTTTTCTGCACTTGTCCCTTCGGACAAGTGATAAGATGAATTCACTTGTCCGAATGAAATAATCACTTGTCCTACATGAGTTTCTACTTTACATCTGTTATGTGTAAACAGCGAGATGATTTATTATAAAGTAGAGGTAAGCACTGCAAGCCATAATTTCGACTCATAATAATTACTAACAACAATAAAACAGCAAGAAAGTATTATTAAAAGTTATTTAAGTTTTACTAAACCATCCTTTTTTGACCTAAAAGCAGATGAATGAAGTACTTTAAAATAATTAACTTTCATGCAGAACTGTTTGACTAAACTATAAACAAACTTACTACTGTGAAAACATTAAAACATGTCACCGTTTTCTAGGGCACGGCAGTCTGCTGCATCTGTAGCCTCCTTAATTATATCAAAACTGATTCATTTTTATTACGATTCCAGCAGACGGTATCTGTCGTAGTATCAATGCTCTCACATGTACAGCATTCGCATGCGTTTCAAACATACTAGTGATACTGATTACATGTTTTCGAGAGCCCTCGGAAGTCTACTATCATTTCTTTGTAGTTCCGAATGAAGCTTTAATAAGCATGATCAACTCACTTCCGTTCGATGGTTAACACAATTTAAAGGAGTTTTTACTCATTTTACAGTGAGTATTGAATCAGTTTTGACTTCAGAATATAACATAAATAAAACACAGACAGATTTGTTACTTGTCCCGTCGGACAAGTACTTTAATGATTTCACTTGTCCGACATCAATTTCGTCTGGTACCGGACAATCGGACAAGCGTTAATGTCGACCCCTGCCCTACATATCATAATATAAATGATACCCCCTACCCCACATATCATATATAAATGATGTTATCCCCTACCCCACATATCATATATAAATGATATTATCCCCTACCACACATATCATATATAAATGATTTTACCCCCTACCCAACATATCATATATAAATGATGTTATCCCCTACCCCACATATCATATATAAATGATATTATCCCCTACCCCACATATCATATATAAATGATGTTCTCCCCTACCCCACATATCATATATAAATGATGTTATCCCCTACCCCACATATCATATATAAATGATGTTATCCCCTACCCCACATATCATATATAAATGATGTTATCCCCTACCCCACATATCATATATAAATGATGTTATCCCCTACCCCACATATCATATATAAATGATGTTCTCCCCTACCCCACATATCATATATAAATGATGTTATCCCCTACCCCACATATCATATATAAATGATGTTATCCCCTACCCCACATATCATATATAAATGATGTTATCCCCTACCCCACATATCATATATAAATGATGTTATCCCTACTCCACATATCATATATAAATGATGTTATCCCCTACCCCACATATCATATATAAATGATATTATCCCCTACCCCACATATCATATATAAATGATGTTCTCCCCTACCCCACATATCATATATAAATGATGTTATCCCCTACCCCACATATCATATATAAATGATATTACCCCCTACCCAACATATCATATATAAATGATGTTATCCCCTACCCCACATATCATATATAAATGATGTTATCCCCTACCCCACATATCATATATAAATGATTTTACCCCCTACCCAACATATCATATATAAATGATGTTATCCCCTACCCCACATATCATATATAAATGATATTATCCCCTACCCCACATATCATATATAAATGATGTTCTCCCCTACCCCACATATCATATATAAATGATGTTATCCCCTACCCCACATATCATATATAAATGATGTTATCCCCTACCCCACATATCATATATAAATGATGTTATCCCCTACCCCACATATCATATATAAATGATGTTATCCCCTACCCCACATATCATATATAAATGATGTTATCCCTACTCCACATATCATATATAAATGATGTTATCCCCTACCCCACATATCATATATAAATGATGTTATCCCCTACCCCACATATCATATATAAATGATGTTTTCTTTCCCGTATCCCACATATTATATAAATAGTGTTTTCTTTGGAAGAATCTACCCCACATATCATATATAAATGATGTTATCCCCTACCCCACATATCATATATAAATGATGTTTTCTTTCCCGTATCCCACATATTATATAAATAGTGTTTTCTTCGGAAGAATCTGCACCTAGAGCCCCCCCCCCCCCATACCGGAGATTATATAAGATTATATACCTGTAATATAGATATACTGACGTCATCAATGTTTGTTCCCCCTACAGGAGATCAGACCCAGGGCCATCCCCAGTATTCCGACGTAAAGAGTACACACGACCTAGCCCTGACCCGTCCCCGATCTTAAGGAGGAAGAACAATCCCGTGGTGCTGTCCCGTTCCAGTTCCCTGTGAGTAACACCTACCTGTATTTTGAACCCAGACCTACCTGTACTTATACCTACATGTACCTGTACTTACCTGTAAGTGTGTAGTATGTACCTGTATTAAATCATTTATTGTATTGTCTATATCTGTGTCATTAATAATCATTCTAGTCACTTAATTATTTCCTTTATTAAACAGGATGTCCCTTAATTAATAGCTCAGTGGATACAGGACTTGACTTATGTAATTTTTCATTTTTACAGATGCTCTTATAAATATATGTATCTGTACCCTGTAACCTTGTATTATCTGCTTGTGAATCGCCTGTCTTGTCTTCACCATACTGTGCCCAGAGTGTTAACATATACATCCCGACCCTGAGGAGGGGTGGGCTCATTACAGGACAATGAAATACTGCAAATCACCTAGATTTCGTGAATACTTAATTTCGCGAAGATACCTCTTCAGACATAATTGCAAATAGGACCTCTTCAGACATAATTGCGAATACGTGATTTCATGAAGGCTGATCTAGAAATGACTTTAAATTCGCAGTTGATGAGCTATTAGGGTCATGGACTACTATATCTGTAACCAATAGCTTGACCGCCCTCCAAAGGTGTTATTCGCATACAAATAATCGCTAAGGAATTTAATTTGCGTATTAACGCAAAAATAAATCCTATGTGAAATATAAATGATTGACAGAAATGTTTTTTTGAAATACGTCTTTGAAAATGTAAAATGATTGACAGAATTTTTTTTTGAATTACGTCTTTGAAAATGTAACATTGATGTGTGGGCTTCTTATCAAACTTAGACTTGTTTGTTAAAAACCCATGTTGTCCACAACAAATCATTTGAAATTTGCCGTGAACTATTGATTGAACTACTTAACAGCAAAATTTTACTACTTGTTTCTGAACCTATGTATATTCTCCTTAATACTTTACCTTAATGCTTTGTTTGCCAATACAAATGTAAGTACGACATTATAATGTGCAAACAACATTTGATGCCCCAGTTAAAAGTAGAAGAATCAACCAATGATAGATCTGCTGAATACTGTAAATCACTTATATTTTATGTAGGATTTATTTTCATGTTAACACACTAGGAAGTCAATCAAGAATTAAAATCCTTAATAAAAAATATGAACACTCTTGATAGCAGCAAAGTAATTGTTTGCTGATAAAGGAGTGCCGGAGAGTCCATGACTCAAAAAGCTCATCATTCACAAATTTAAATTCATTCCTGGATCAGCATTCCCAAAATCTAAGTGATTTACAGTATTACACCTAGCAGAATGCTTGCTGTTGGTCTTAATTGTTATCCATAAAAAAGGAGTGTTTGTATACTTAAGAAGCAGATACATTTATAAGTTAAAGGTATTAATTTATTCTAAATTGGGTGTTTTGAAAAAATCCATAAAAAAGGAGTGTTTGTATACTTAAGAAGCAGATACATTTATAAGTTAAAGGTATTAATTTATTCTAAATTGGGTGTTTTGAAAAAATGAAAAATGCTTCGGAGATGATGCAATATTCTCCCAAATGAATTAAGTTTCATGTTTTTATAAATTCCTATAATATGACATGTTGACAACAAAACACTCCTCTATATGGAATCAGAATTATAGCTTTCCTTGAGCTATGTTTTGTATTAGTGTGGGGGAGTAGATTGTCCTACCAATGTATAATTTAGTCCCATCCTTCGACTCAACAGTGGTGGTAACCATGTAGACGTGTGACAACAGAAAATGGCCTCCCCTTTGGGTTATAGATAAAAACAGGGTCCTGTGGGTGTTTGAAAGTAATGGGACTTATTACTGTTGTAATTGATGTGAGAGGCCATCCAGGTAGCGGTTGACCCCACATCCTACGTAGTCCTTGGTTGGTAAAATGCTAGTTATTATGGTACACTGTTGACATTTGTACAGCTGTAAAAATGTTATGAAAGTGTTTAAAAGCTATATTAAGGCAGGCAATCAATGGAATTTCTTGTCAGAGAAATTTGTCTTACCTTTCAGAAATTGATTAATTTAAGCCAAACTGTTAGGGAGATGAAAGTATATAACATCACACTTGATTGGTATTAAGTATTTGAGTGAAACACCCAAAATATGGCTTCTCCATTAATTTCTGTGATGATAATGTACAGCAGCTATTAGACAGAACTCGGTTTTACTCTTATATCTGTGTGGAAAGTATTCTTCTTTAAGTGTGGGAACAATTAGCAGTTCATTATGACCATATCTTCGTAGTGTCAGAATATTTGTATCTGTCGAATGGTTAATAGGGTCTGGTTTGTTTGGTTTAACGTCCTATTAACAGCCAGGGTCATTTAAGGACATACCCGGTTTTGAAGGTGGAGGAAAGCCGGAGTACCCAGAGAAAAACCACCGACCTACGGTCAGTACCTGGCAACTGCCCCATGTAGGTTTCGAATTTCGGACACCTAAACCACTCGGCCACCTCGGCCCCTATATCAGATGTAATACCTGTTCAAGGAAATTAAATAAAACATCAGCCAACATTCAGTGAATAATTAATTGAATCTAGACTCTATTTATCAAATATGATTAATATGATTTCAAACATATTTAGCACATTTACAAATAATCCACTCAAAATTTTATCATTTAGCTAACTGTTCGCTTAGATAAATGGAATCAGATGTATCGAAATTAAATTTAGAAGAAAAAAAAACTTAAATCTAGTAGGAATTTAAATTATATAAAATGTTCTATTTGATGGTGTCCACTGAAGACCTACACTTCAGAGTGACAGCTAAGATATAAAACATTATAAACACTTCAATTCAGAAATGAAATACACCTATATTTGAAGTGTCTCCATTTGATTTACACAAGCTGTACAATTTCAATCTGAAATGAATTCCACAAGTGTGTGACATGTACTATACATAATAGGTTGTTCATTTCTTTACAAGTTTTCAACCATTTACAAAGGTCATAACCTTCTGTTTGATACCCACTTGTGTTTTTCTGTGTTTGTCAAATTCTGTTTTGTCATTGCTGATTACATTTTCAGAGTATGTTTGACCAGAATTAATCTGAGTGAAATGTTTGAACATTTTCAAATAAAAAAACTATTCTTGTATTCATAGCAGATAGATTTTGACAGTTTGTAGTTTTAATTAAGATTTCAAGATCATATATCATTCATGTTAAACAATCACAAGCAAAGTACAGTAGAATTGGCCGTGTTGTCAGGGACTGTGGTAACCGTCAGTAGAGCATTATGGACAAATAGGTATCAGGTGAAGATCTGAGGCGTTTTGTTTGATCCCAATCTGTGGAAGTTTGCTTTTCTCAGGAAGCCTGAGACTATTGGCTTTTTTTAGCTGTCATGGCTGTGTCCATGATCAAGACACTTCCCCATTTGCTCTGGATAGCATATGATGGGCATCTCTCAAGTTTTCAGTGAAGTGCCCAACTGATACTAAAAGGAAACCCTGTCTCAAAATGACCCTGGAGAAAACTCCAGCAAACAAACAAAAAAGTCAAAACAGGCTACAGAAAAAGTTTTGCTTTCATTGTCTTTGACAGGAACATGTGGGCAATATTGAGTAGATAAGCCATGTACTTATGGATGTACATGTATACAGTTTATCACTGTTCCTGTCGCAGGTCAATATCAATTCAATTAGGTATGTGTTTTAATCATACAGATGTATTTTGATCATAAAAATTATGTCTTTAATGTTTCGTAAAAATTATGCCTTTAATGTTGTCCTGAAAGTACTGCCATCACACCCACCAGTCTGTGTTATATAGCTTCCAGAACTCCAATATCTCATGTACAGTAGAGCTGATACACATATTTTTATTGATCAGCGCTGATTTGATTAGCCTTTGTAATGAACAAACAATTCTCCTTTTAATGTAACAATATCACTTATGTCTGGCAGGAACAAAGGAACATGTTCAAATAGCAAATCGAAAGTGCTTGTATATAAACCTTGGTGCGAAGGTTAACATGACGATGACTTTTGTCCAAATTCTGAACAGGTATTATAGTTTTAGATTACTTTGAACAACCATTTTTCTCATCTAAATGGATGAGCTTATTATTGAAGATTTGTTTATAACTACCAATATAAGTTAATTGTATGTATATTTTAAGTGTATCTTGTGTACCCTATGGTAAAGCTATTACTTATACTTGACAGTAAAAGAATTATAGTTGCCTTCCAGTGGGTAATACTCATAGTCACTGTAAAGAAAACTTTTTAAATTGGCAAAAAATTTAAATCCTTCTTCGGATATTTCTACTAAAGCATACAGCTGGAAACAATCATTTAGATACTTTGAGTTTGAGAAAGAATATTTAAAATGGCCTTCTCAATAATTTCAATACACGTACCAATAATCTAGAAGTTTTGATCTATGGAAACTTAATACATTCCTTTGTAAGTATACTCTGACATATTACAACTAATGTCATTATTAATAACTTTTTAAAAACATGTCAAAGTGAAATTAATTCACGACTGGTTCATTTTCTGTTAATATCTGTACGAGTTACTCTTTGAATCTAATGACACAGAACTAAACTCAAGTGGAAGAGGAACGGGCGGAGACTTTACTGGTGAGAAGTTCTTGGTGTCGCATTTCATCCTCCCCTGGGTGGACCTGGATGCGTTTTCTTTCATAGTAATTCTTTGTGACAAATACATATCAATGTACCTGTTAGACAAAGGCATGTGTCGAGTGAAAACCACAGGTAAAATATTGGATTTGTTGTGTGTCTTACGGATAATTGAACACCTACAGGTAGTGGTCCTGATTGGACTAGGAGATTGTTTGATCCAGGTCAAAGTATAACAAATGAATAGAGGTCGCAGGTGATAATTGAAATGCTGAGGAAGTTATAAAATCTACAAGGAAATCAATACAAGCAGAGTATCGACTGAAATGAACATCTTTATGGGCAATAGTCATCAAAGTAATGTTATCAATATGTGAGATGGAAACAAAGTTGTCATCTAGTACTCACAAAGTCAGAATGAGATTTTAACTTGATGTTAAATTTTTAATTGCAGTGTCTTGATCCACTCTGAAAATGACTGAAAATGCAGTTTAAAGAAATGAAATAATTGTCTCCTTAAGACAACTTTTATGTAAAGAAAATTTGAAATGGAAGCAAATTTGTTTTCAATTCAAATACAAGTTCATATTTCTCAGCTGTAAATTTTTTTGTGGTAATCATTTTTGTGTTAATTCTTAAAAACAACTACAGAAACTTTTTGATCACACATTTATTGGTGAATTTCAGCATTCTGTAACAATAGATAGTTATGGTGGAGAGTCATTGTCAAACAATTTTACAGATGAAAGGTTGTCATGGACACAGAAGAACCATTGTCATGGAAACAGTTGGAATAGTTATCAATTGGCACAATATGTAAAGAACACTTGTCATGACCAAATTGACTAGAGGATAAATACGATAATTTATGAAATGTAGATGTATGATAGAAAAATAAATATTTGTGAATTTTACTCGTCAAGAATAGGTTTTATTTTATTTATTTTTTTATTTTTGACATGTCCATCATAAAATGAGCCAGATTTTCTTACAATTATCAGTGAGTTGTGAAAATAATCTCACCACTGTGTCTATGTGGTGAAGGTGTATACTTCCCATATGACAACAGCACAGTCTTGTGTGAAAATTTTACTGTGTACTGACCAAAACAATGGCTACACATATCTGTAAGGCACTTCTTCAATAATTGTTCATCAAAGTTTTGGACAGCATTTAAAATTGTGATCAGTCATCAATAAAATGTGAACATTTTAGTGTTGATATGTAACTTCCTATCCAATTGTTGTGGTCAAACATACTGGACAAACAGACAATAGGGTTCACACAAGGTCGTTAGGTCCATAGCACTTAAGTCTGTATCAATATTCGAGACTTGTAGGTATTGGAGCTGTTGTCTAACAACACAGAATCACAGTGTTAAAATCTGTGGAATTTCACATGAAACACATACAACACAGTTTTTGTGAACAAACCCCACAGAAATCCAGGAAAATAAGATGCTGAGCATGTATAAGTACATATCACTGTATATTTGACCCTCTGGTGATGAAGCGATGGATTCTTCTCGATCCATATAAATATTAAGAATCTACCAAAGCAGAAGAAATGTAAGAATTATTTGTACAATTGTTGAGCACTCTAATTACCTATCTCCAACTCGAAAATGAAAAAAGGGAGATCAATGTCCAAAGAATGCTTGAACTCTTTATATATGGTCATATATTCTGTTAAAAATCACATCCATCAATCCTTCTGACAATTCTATGGGTTAAAGAGCCAGTCATCAAACAGACGCTTCTAGTTGTGGGAACCGCATGTGGTACCAGTTAGATAGCACTACTCCAGCCCCTAATGTAATGAGGGCCCACAGATACCATATAAGGATCCACCGAAGGTCGAGACGTCATGGTGAAACTCAACAAATATACTTCATAAAGCCATGGGTCGAGAAATGGTCATCTTGGACTCCCTAGATATGTGAACATCTTTTCTCTATGCTTGTGCAGCTTGGGAGGCAGCCATCAGGTGTTTGTGGCCGATAATGTGGGCCAGACGGTACTGCTCAGCTTCCATATGTTCGATCATCCTACGCGATTTGGACATTTTGCGTAAATAGTTCTGGAGTTGTATAGAGTGAGATCTGCGGCCGATTCTCGCAGCAGTATGGTTTGGGGCTCCATGGAACTTGTTGCCGAGCTGCGAAATAATTAAATTTGTTTATCATTTTTCAGTTTTAAACAACAATCAAGTCATTGTGTATTATAAATTGAGTGACAGAACTATTTTAACTTATTCCTGTGAAATTTAAGTGTGTAATAAGATCAGCTCAAGTCTTAATCATAGTTTGAAGCATGTGTAACAATATATTGTGACCAAATATTATTATTACTTTGTTCATATTCTCATAATACTGAAGTAAACCAAAAATTAATAAAACTAAGATCAAAGAACACTAATCTATATACAATCAATTTCTATTGAATTATCCTAATACAATGTAGATAAATAATGATATATTTTCTCTCTGTTATGATTAATCATGCTTCACTTCATTAAGTCAAACCAATATCTAATAGGCATGTCATCAAGACTATCAGTATCAATTAATTTTGCTGAGTTGAAATCAAAGTTAAGCAAAGTATGGCCAAAGAGTTTTGACAAGAAGAAGTGTCAAGGTAAGGTTTGGAATCAAACCGACTCTGCCTTGAACTCGTCTGGCAGTCTCACGATTTTGTGGATTTGATATGTCATCGAGGAATGACGATATCTCTTGATCTCATATCGTGTATTATAGGTGATCAAGCTCCATAGAGCAAGTATGAAAGGGCATTATATTTACTAGTTAATTGTCCCTCTGTATACCTATCAGCATGTGCGTATAACATTAGGTACAGAATTTACCTGTCAATTATGGTCCATTACATTATCAAAACTAAAATTCTGACGATTTCTTTTATTGTGTCAAATGATACAAATGGCACTGATATGCTTACTTGACCTTAGAATGATACTTTACCTTGAAAGTTTGTTAAAAATATCAAATATCTTATTAGATATTGCATTGGCTTGATAACCTTTTCACATAAACACGGGTGATTGGCCGTCAAACATTTACGTCATGTAGGACTAAATATTTACCAGTATGTAGATATAGTAACAAGTGATCGAGATATATAAATTTGTTATCTAGTTTATTGTGAAAGATGTCTTAATTTGTTAACTAGTTATTTTTGTTATCTTTTCTTATACTATTTACATTTAGGTCTTAAGTATATATACATGTACATATAAGCCATTTTATTCCTAACTAAAGAGTTTGTACCTGTAAATCAACTGGAAACTTTTTAATAGAAAAAAAAAATTCTGAATAAATTCAATTTAGAGAATATGGGTTTGGCTAGCTATCTTTATGGAATACAGGATTACAGTTCTTGTAAAGTGTCTTAGTAGGAGAGTAGGGGAGATATGTCTGACCAATTAGAGAGAAGACGGTGTCTTTAAAGTATATGGAATAAAGCATAACAGCTGTAATGTAAAGTGTCTTAGTAGGAGGCATTGGAGTGTGTAGTAAAGGTAACAAAGTTTATAATGACTGTTATACCTCACTAATCAGGCTGTCCTATTTTGTAATACCTCACTGATCAGGCTGTCCTATTTTGTAATACCTCACTAATCAGGCTGTCCTATTTTGTAATACCTCACTAATCAGGCTGTCCTATTTTGTAATACCTCACTAATCAGGCTGTCCTATTTTGTAATACCTCACTAATCAGGCTGTCCTATTTTGTAATACCTCACTAATCAGGCTGTCCTATTTTGTAATACCTCACTAATCAGGCTGTCCTATTTTGTAATACCTCACTAATCAGGCTGTCCTATTTTGTAATACCTCACTGATCAGGCTGTCCTATTTTGTAATACCTCACTGATCAGGCTGTCCTATTTTGTAATACCTCACTGATCAGGCTGTCCTATTTTGTAATACCTCACTGATCAGGCTGTCCTATTTTGTAATACCTCACTAATCAGGCTGTCCTATTTTGTAATACCTCACTAATCAGGCTGTCCTATTTTGTAATACCTCACTAATCAGGCTGTCCTATTTTGTAATACCTCACTAATCAGGCTGTCCTATTTTGTAATACCTCACTAATCAGGCTGTCCTATTTTGTAATACCTCACTGATCAGGCTGTCCTATTTTGTAATACCTCACTGATCAGGCTGTCCTATTTTGTAATACCTCACTGATCAGGCTGTCCTATTTTGTAATACCTCACTAATCAGGCTGTCCTATTTTGTAATACCTCACTAATCAGGCTGTCCTATTTTGTAATACCTCACTAATCAGGCTGTCCTATTTTGTAATACCTCACTAATCAGGCTGTCCTATTTTGTAATACCTCACTAATCAGGCTGTCCTATTTTCTATGCCATTGTAATGTAACATTATAAAGTGTGTCGCCTTACTACCCTAAATTACATATCGGGACTTTAACAGTAAATATATAAACCTTTCAAGTTCGTTCATCTGAAAGTTCTTGGTCAATATTGAATAGTCGGTAATCGGTTCAGAGCGTATATGTTATTAAACGGCGTACTTAAGATGTGGCTACTTTACCTTTTGAATCCAGTGATATCTATTTCTAGAACTTTTAACATTTCAATTGGTAAAAGTTGTTGGTATTTTAGAATTTTCGGCTTATTGTATATAAGTTTTTGTATGAATAAAGATTTAAATAGATAAGCGCATTACAGTGTTCTGGAAGGATTACAATGATTAAAATTAAATACATATTAAAAGGTATTTAAAAAAGGATTTTGATTAATTTTTAGGGAGAAGATAAAAAAGTATATCCCAGAGATAAAAATAAAGTAACAGACTAATATTAATTTTATAGATTAAATCAATTAAATCAAATTTCAAAAATTTGTGGTAACAATTCGTTAGAAACAAGAATTTGATTACCTGATATTGATACATTGAACTGAATTTTAATTTAAACACAGTACTTGAATTTATCAACGAAACAAAGCATCATAATTGTTAAAAAAATGGCAACAAGTTTATAGTTGATTTTGGTTTAATATATGAAAGTTGTATGTTAAGCTGAGCAAGCTTTTACAAAATTAAACATGCATTTAAAAGCGTTACAAAATAATTCAGATCCTTCCTTTCAAGAGTTTAAAACAAATGATATTGATAATATCTTAGATTCCTAGATGCCT
Source organism: Pecten maximus (assembly GCF_902652985.1). NCBI lineage: Eukaryota > Metazoa > Mollusca > Bivalvia > Pectinida > Pectinidae > Pecten > Pecten maximus. The sequence continues at coordinate 29,469,405 of NC_047024.1, read as the reverse complement.
TATGACCTACCTTGCTTGGTTCTGAGCCCTTCAGGATTGGATCTTCAGAGCTATTGCTGAGTAGAAAATCACAGAGTGTGTTGTTTGTCTTTGCAGGGCGGGGTGATTCACCAAACTTTAAATTCTGTTCATTTTCCTGCATACGCATGCGAACAGCATACAAAATGTCCGCCAATGTTTTGGTACGTTCCTCCGGATCATGAATAGAAAGGTATAAAGATTTATATTCAGCAGCCACTTTTTGTGCTTCCTTAGGATCGTTTGGACGCTTGAGAGGTGCAAGTGTGCCTTTTGACCCACCTCTTTCACCCTTTCCCTTTTTTGAGCCACGAGGTTTGCGATAGTACTCAGTGGGGCTGTTTGCCCCACCATGTCGCCAGTTTTTTGCCTCATTTTCATTGTATCTGATCACTTCAAATTCTGTGATTTTGTTTTCTTCAGAGAAATGCACTTTTTTCTTTTCGCGATTGGACTGTCTGAGACTAGCAACACTGATGTCCTCACGACTGGGGTCAGATATTTTAGGTATTGAAAAGTTGTTGTCCAGCAGGGCCTTTGCTGTGGCCAGCCCCTTGGGGTGTTCTATAGGGGGTAGATTGGTGTGCATGGAGTTGCCAGACTCCCATTCCTGAGGGGCTGGTGATGCATCTTTGATTGTGGGAAGACGTAAAATTCCTTCTTTGATTTTCTGGTTTTGACTTCCCATACTGTCGTCACTTGTTAAAGAATTTTTCCGTTTCCGTCCTTTCTTTCGTGCTTTGTTTGCAGCTAGGTTGGGGGCATGAAAGAAGCGTGGTGTACTTTTGAAGGAGGAAGAGTCACTGAAGGATGAGGTTGGGGAAGAGCTGGATTCAGAGGCTTTCAGTTCGTCCATTTCGTGTCGTAGACTAGCAAGGTGACGGAGAAGTTCGTGCTTCTCACTGGAGTAGACTCGCATGGTCTGACGTAGATCATCTTGGAGTTTCTTGGTTGATTTACGGAGAAAGTTGCCATACATTGCGTTTCGCACCACAGTGACCCTAAAACAAACACAGGAACACACAATGGTGACAAGTCACTTCATTATCAGCAGTATTCATAGTAGACCCTATAATTTATACAGTTATATATCACCTTTACAAAGGGCTGTATAGTTCTACTGTGTGCACTCTCTTTCACTGAACTTTTAGCACCTCCTCATTTCTCATTAACTGTTAAGACCGGGAACAAAGTCATAACAATCGCTAGTGTATATGTTAAATGGTGTTTCCGTCATATATACTATGTCTTAACAATAGGGAGACGAAAAATAAATCTCAAGCAGCCTTGTTAAAGACCTTCCTTTGTAGGCGTAGCATACTTAACCCTGGGCCTTTGTTCTGGTACGGATCAGCTATAAATCGAGTAATGTACAACCAGATTGACACATTTTATGATTATTTTAACTTAATAATGTATCACAACTAACAATATAGAGACTGTTTTATCAGAAAAGATTTGAATACACATACATATTTACCCAGTGCAGTTCTCACAGTCTTGCCATCGGGAGTATATCAAGATCGTTGGGCGAATTGTTGATATTACAGTCGTATATATATGATGTTAACCCTATATATTTTATCTTGGATCAGTATTGACTATTTATCTACCTGACTGTTTTACAACGGGAAGCTCCACAAAAACCAATACACGCACCTTTGTAATATATGTATGTATAATAGGGCTAGATATTCTGCCAAGTTTCAGTCCATATATGACCAGCTATATATTGCACCGAGTTATACAAGACAAACCATGCACACAGCTCTACCAGTGCAGGGTCGCATTTATGAACCAATTTATACGTTTGATACCTATCTTATTTGAAATCGTCTTTAAAATGATATATCATGTCTGTTTCAAGTGTCCCATAAAGTGCTTGATCAACCGTCTTTATATATTTAATTTATTTTTATTATATCATACTTTGTGTTAATATTTTATTGACCTATGATATAATGATTAGGCACTTTCTTTATATAAGTCCATTTCTTTTTAGAACAAGGTTTCTTATAATGCTCAAGTTATTTCTGAATTGTCATTATCTGGATCAAAATATTAAGAAACTGTATTAATTAGGTACGGGTATCTGAATTGTTTTGAACTATACTTATTTATTCCTGTAAAGGTTTGTGTAAGAAACTAATGATCCTCATGTTTTCTCACACTGTTTGTTTTTTCACAATGAAATGTTTACAATGAGAATGTAGAATGCCTATCAATCGCCCAAACCTTTGAAGGCTTTGTTGTTTGCAGTTATTATTGATTTTTTCAGTTATTTGTTTTTGCCAAATTGATTTCTGAGGTTTCATTATATAAATAAGGAAACATAAAACAAACATTTTTAAACAGCCTTCCGATATTGATGTACATGAATCATTGCTTAGTGAGAAAGTAAAAAGTGTTATGTTATCATCAGATAAGTACAGTATATACTGTATATATGGTGGTTTTTCATAAAAGACGTAACGGGTATCATGTGCTTTGCAAGATTCAAAGGAAATGTTCATGTCATGGCCATGGTTAAGTTAATCGTAAATATTTCATCATGATTTTTTTTTAATTTAGTATAGAACTTTGAGTGTGAATCATCTGAAAATGCTACCTATATTTGTAATGAGGTTTATAGCCTTCCAAGCCTGTCAAGGGATACATTTGAAAAAGAAAAGAAAAAAGTAGTTGCCCTTTACAATCATGCAATGTGTACAGCAGGTATAATTTGTATGGCCTAACCTGACAAGGTGGGTATGGGGTTCCTACTTACTTCCTGTTTATGTGTGAGAATGGAATGTTGGGTATGGGGTTCCTACTTCCTGTCTATGTGTGAGAATGGAATGTTGGGTATGGGGTTCCTACTTACTTCCTGTCTATGTGTGAGAATGGAATGTTGGGTATGGGGTTCCTACTTCCTGTCTATGTGTGAGAATGGAATGTTGGGTATGGGGTTCCTACTTACTTCCTGTCTATGTGTGAGAATGGAATGTTGGGTATGGAGTTCCTACTTACTTCCTGTCTATGTGTGAGAATGGAATGTTGGGTATGGGGTTCCTACTTCCTGTCTATGTGTGAGAATGGAATGTTGGGTATGGGGTTCCTACTTACTTCCTGTCTATGTGTGAGAATGGAATGTTGGGTATGGGGTTCCTACTTCCTGTCTATGTGTGAGAATGGAATGTTGGGTATGGGGTTCCTACTTCCTGTCTATGTGTGAGAATGGAATGTTGGGTATGGGGTTCCTACTTCCTGTCTATGTGTGAGAATGGAATGTTGGGTATGGGGTTCCTACTTACTTCCTGTCTATGTGTGAGAATGGAATGTTGGGTATGGGGTTCCTACTTCCTGTCTATGTGTGAGAATGGAATGTTGGGTATGGGGTTCCTACTTACTTCCTGTCTATGTGTGAGAATGGAATGGGTATCATCTCTTGATTCTTCATCATATCCTTGGTATCCTCTCGTTTGTCCAGGTACTTTATCTTGACGTCTGGGAAAGGATGACTCTTTTCTGGAGACCTTGATTTCCGTGCCTTTTGTAAAACCTGTGTATAAAGATCTTTACCAGCATCAATACCTTTATCTCCTGACAGTCTGGGGGAAATACTTGGAGTTGATTTCCGAGGTGACAGGTTTGGGGTACCTGTGAGGCTTGGAGACCTGGAGCTTTGTTGCAGCTGTGGCAATTTGAGACTTTCCTTTAAATCTGGACTTATCTCTCCCACATTGTCAGAAACCTGCTTTTTATGGCCGACTTTTGTACCGTTCCCATGTGATTTTGATTTACCTCTCTGTACATCCTTGACAGAGAATTCCTTGTCCGCTTGTTCAGTCTTTTGGTCAGTTTTACCTTCAGCCGCTCTGGCTTTTGGAGTGTCATTCATTTCTTGAACCTTTTGGTCAGATTTGGCAGCTTGCACTGCTCCCAACGTGGGCGAATCGTTGCTACCCTTGGAGTGTCCAGCAGTAACCATGGAGGTTCCTGTGTGTATGTAGACACGGGTAGGGAGACTCGATGAAGTAAACATTATTTCGGGAAGGGTCGTCGTTTGGCCTCTTTGTGGTTTCTTCATGATCACAGTAGTGTGATTTCAGAAACCAATAATCCACTTACGTACTGATATTTCAGTGTTATATTTCTCACTGGTTCTGATATTAAGTTACTGAAACTTCACCAACACTTTACTTTGGTAAATTTGTCAGTTACTGCTGATAAAAATGTCTCTGTGGTAATCAGTTGTGTTAATATAATTATTTTCCATTTTTCCCAGTTCCAAGTTTCTTCAGAAAGCTGCTTTTATATTCTCATAGCTGATCTGGAGACAGAAAAAAAAATAGGAAAATTCAAAAATTTTGAAAATATTCACATATGCAACTTAAAATATAATGTCATTGTACATAGCTGAAATTTTCAATGCTACAAAGCCTGATCTGAAATTTTCAGTGCTACAAAGCCTGATCTGAAATTGATTTAATGCTACATATACCATAATCACTCTTCTTACACATGATTGAAAAATCTAGTATTTATGATAGGAGCAGCTTCACTTAGAATGAAAACTAATTCTGACACTTTGGTGTCTTCTCAGAAGGGCTTTTGACATCAAGACAAGCAATATCTGTTGTAAGGCGAGGACCTGACAGAATTCTATATTTAACTTATACAAGATTGCCTGACGGAAAATCACGCACACCTCATCTCACAAATCATCAATAGCAAATAACATGTTGGTAAGTAATGAGGTGGAAACTGTTTTAAGATGGTAGGTCAATCGTTACTGAGTTTCTCCAGTCATCTTCTCCGTGACTCCTTTTGTGTGAGGAGAGGACATGCAGTGCAGGTCAGCATTTGGAAGGACTTGCACGAACAAAGGCCATCAAAACGAAGGTTCAAACATCTTTTGATGGAGATACACAAACAAGACTATCCAAAGAACAGTCCTTTTGATGAACACAAAGTGCTTTCATCATGGAATTCTTAAGAGATTTTTCAAAAGTTTTGTTGATTGTATAAAAATGGAACTATTGAGATTACAGCTTTAGTACTTTGGAAATGTCCGATGACCAGATAAAATATACAATTTGAAACTTGAATATCTGAATACCGATAAAATGTTTGGAAGACACAGTTCACATTGGATTCAGGAAAACATGTTTAAATCAACTGTAAATAAAGTTTAAAATGAAATTAAAAAAATACAAAAAGGGACAGAAGATGGTATAAAATTTACCGTAAATAACCTAACAAATACAGGTATTCTAATTTGTAATTAACAAGAATTAGCTAAGGACAGTAAAGAAATGCTAAATATCACTATAAAACATTCACAACATATGGATACAAAACTTTTGCAACTTAAATTTATGACTTGTTTAGTTGAACACAAAATACGTAATTAATTTGTATATAAGAAAAGTCTAGCTAGTATCTCATTGCGATGTTAAGCAAATCAAGATAATTGAAAATGAAATTTCCAGATTGACTGCAGTATCACAATAGGTCAGTACTTACATAGACACTGCATTGCTGTCGTAAAATTGAACACACTCCCTGCATTACTACAAGTCATTCCTCCTCCACAACACTTGCCTGTTGATTGATTAGCCCACAAACATCCAACTTCATCAAAGGCTGCCTACCTTATCTGTGTGCCATTTAGAAGGATACCTGTGGCAACACACACAAAAAAATAGCAAAATACAATTTTGCAGACACATTCCTTCAAGGGTATTTTGAGGACGGAAATTGCTATTGGTTTAACTGTTTAAAGAGCCTTGCAGCAGTATGGGTCCTTTGCCTATTTTATCGTTGAGTGACATGGGTAGATTTACTTGGTGGTAAGGTCAAATCCGACCAACAAGGAAATTGACCTGGGGAGGTGCAATTGAGATTAATTTAGCAGCCCCATAGTACATTTATCTCAAACATAATCTACTACCAGGCTATATTTGAAATCAGACACAGGAGAATAAATGATAAACATTTCTGGAGAAAAAAATATTTACCACTAGGTGGTACTAGGAAAAAATTGTTGACAATAGATATTGTTAGGTTGGCTGTCTCATTAATTAGATGATCACAGCCACCAAGGATACAAGACCGTGGGGGGTATTTATAATGATATTTCAATTTTTTTTGATAACTTTGATGATTATATAATGTGAAATTATTGTTTCATTTCAAATTTATCATTGCAACATCAACAATAAAACTTAGCTGTTGAGTATTTTCATATTTTTTTTATTCGTGAATGATGGATATTTACTGTATTTATCTGTAGTTATAAATGGTTGGGTTTTATTACAATATTGCTGATAGGCTAAGATGGTTTAAATGGTAGATTGTTGGTCTGTAATACAATCGTATACATGATACTTAATCTAGATGATTGTGTATCATACCGCCATGAAGCATACTTAACATTTCGATTTGTGTTCCCGATTCTTATGCATTTACTCAATCATGATCGTGGCGATCATTGAGGATCTTAAAATTTCTGTGTTGTTCCAATCACATCTTCTATTACTTACCTGTTGGCTTATGTACACTAGAAACAAATGTGTAAAACTGATTCATTGCCTTTCAAATCTGAGATAAATCAAAGTAAATTTCTCATTCAAGTCAGCAGAGATCGACTGCTCATAGATAACACAACCAATTTAGCTGTCTGGTCCGCATTCGCGTATTAGAAAAAAGAAATGATTTTGAAATTCATTTGCAATTTCTTTCATTCCTCTTATTCATATTACAAGGCTAAACTCTATATTCATTACATTATAATTACTACATATATGAAAGAACTATACATTTATTTTGTAACGTATGTAATTGTTTCTCCCATTTTAAACTTGGATTAGTATATATGTGTCACTATGCTCCAGGTTTAGCCCAATATTATATCCCATGAGAGAATGCCATGTAATGATATATATATACCGGTATGTGTTATAAGATTACCTGTTAATTACAGGTAAGTATTCAGTAACACGGACAGAATGCACTCTAACCTACATAATGTACCTTTCTACTCCTGAAAGGTGCAGGTAGCAATGATTTCTAGGTAAAAACCTTGTACCTACCTGTGGAGCAAGTTCTTGATGTCCAAAACACGTACATGGATAAGTTTGATATTCAATCAAATATGATCTTGAGATTTCAATTCAGGCATTAAACTAAATAGTAGTTGTAAGATCTGACCTCATTCCAGAAAGATTCGCTTTTGAAAAATCTCACTAGCTGATTTGCATGGACACCATACATGCAGTATATGGCACGGCAAGGAGATATTGTATTATATATGTAGGTAGAATTGATTGTTAATTAAGCATTAAATTTTGTATGGTCAAAGTCGGAAAATGATTAAAATCATTACCAACAGAACTCATTGTCTACTGGATAGACTTTTATCAAATTATAAAATTCAATAAATTCTGTATCCTGCTGATTGTAGATAGTGATAGGCTTATGGGCTTGTCTGCTTGTTGATAGATGGACCAATCAGGAAGCTTGTGACATTTTTCCTGTATCTCTGATGTCTGTCATAAAGGACATTCAAATAACCCCTCTGATTTTGATTAAAAAGATTTCATCTGAGGAGTGACGATGTGGTAGTTCAACAATGAGTGAAATTGAAGTGGTGTACATGTATGTGGTCAGGCATTTTAGTATTTATTATATATAAGCTGAAGTGTTTTGAAATTGATTGATTACAGTGGAGAAAGAAAAAATGGTGATCATTCAATAAATTCAAACACACTGATGTAGACCATGATTCGGCCTTGGTATACAGATTGGTGATATTTCTGTGACAAGAAATAAAAGTTCTGATATTTTATAAGACATAGTTATATAATAATTAATGAATTGACGTTTCTTACCTTTATGTAGGCCAGAGAAATCATTAAAATCTGTATATAACATGCTTTGTTGAATGACTAAATAGACCTTTTGGATATGGAATTTGCCATCAGTTCTCAAATGAATTAGTTTTAATTGAATGCATTTTAAGAGCTGAGCTGCTATTTTGGCAGAACTGTTTTCTTCTGCAGGGTGTCAGACAGAAGTTAATCACATTAATTTTAATACCATCATTTGTAGAAGATTAACATTAGGTAAAATGGACTATAAGGAAATCCTATTGAGTAACCTACATACATAAACCAATTGCTTGTCATTTAACATGAGTTTGCTTATAGCTTTCAGCAGGGATACTTTTTATGGTTGTTTTACTGAGAAGGTGTTTTATAAAAATTATTTGACAGTTGACAGTTTTATAATGTTTTTATTCAATAAAATCATCTTAAATCTTAATGTGTGTCTCAAATTTAACAGCAAATTGCATACCATTAGTTTAAATTATCTAACAATCTATGGACATATATGCTCTATTGCTTGAGACTGTGTTATGTGTGTAGCAAAATGAAATTTTAAAAAGAACCATGACAGCGTACAAAGAGGATACTCGACCCCGTCCCTGTTGTCTATATATATATTAGTAACTGGACAAGATTTTAGGTTCTACCTTTCCTTTTGTCTAGTATACAAAAACTGGACACAATTTTGGAAGTACTCTCAGAAGTTAAATAAAAAATACTCACAGTTGTGGGTTAAATATGTCCCTTTTATGTAAAAAATGAGATTGTGATGTCCTTTTGACAGCATACATGAAGAGTCATGATTACTAACGTGACTGACAGTACCTGACAATACCTAATACACACATCATATCACTGTTTACCCGACTCACTTTAAATAAATACCTTTCTTCATTTACATTTGATAATGTACAGATGTATTTTCAGGCCATTTCTTCTGTATACGACACACGGAGCACGTCATACCAGTACCGCAGACATTCTGAGGTCGCCCAGTAGACCAGTGAAAATGATTACTTTGCCATAAATATTTTTTCTTGTACTTTTTATTTTTGGCTCACTTGATTGTAACTTAAGTGATATTGACGTTTGGAATTGTCTGGGGACATTAGAAGACAGTTTACGATTGGTTGGAGAAATTTCTGAATACTTCATTTAGTCAAAGCAGATTACACGTAGAAAATAAGCTGTTATATCATTTCAAGGGAAAGGTGTTAGAGGGTTTGTGTGAATGGTGTATAATTTAAATGCTTCCTACTTTTATGACGTATTTAGATATAACACATTGAGATAATCTAAATGACTTTGCTATTATTTCATGGTAAACATGTTTTTCTCAGGTCTTGACATATATAGAATCCAATGCATTCCACACCATAAATGTTCCTGTGGTTCACACTCTTCCATTGATATGTTTGAACTAACCGCAATGGGGTCAATTATAAACAATCTAGAGTTTGAACTATCGCGAATTCGAACTGACCAGAGGTTTATGGTAGTTATATCAAATGTCAATCTAAACTGATATATTGTTCAAAAGGATATTGCAGACTTACCTTCTTTATTAGTCCCCTGCCGTTTGAAAAACGGGGGGGACTATAGGTTTACCCTCCGCCCGTCTGTCTGTCTGTCTGTCTGTCTATCACGCAATAGTTGTCCGGACAACTCCTCCTAAAGTACTACTCCGATCTTAACGAAACTTGGTATACATGATCAGTATAACATGTAGTTGTGCATCCCACATTTGTTTTTTTTCGAAAAAACCATTTTTAAAAAAAAAATTGGAAATGAATTGGTGCACTTCTAGCTCAGGCAGGGGACTTTGTATTGCTGTTGCAATACTATCCATCCTTGTTGTTTGTAGTATGTATCTGTATTCCAGTATTAGATGCTTAATTAGAATGACTGTATGCGATTCTGGTTTAGCTACTGAGATTTTCTATCATTCGTACATGGCTTTATTTTTTACCTCTGGTAACCAGATATTGTAAGTTCCAGGGGAAGATCTGTCCTTGTAAGAACTAATTAAAACTGTCGTATGGAAAACTTTGGTACTTAGAAACATGGTTATGGTAAATGAAATTCTGTGTTCTAGATGAAAAGTTTGGGTATTTTACTACCCAATAAAAGACACTGGGCTTAATATTAATACGCTTGTTTTAGATTGTGAGACATTAAACTTTGTAGTAGATCAGAGCAATAGATATAATTTTGTAGGTCAGAGCTGCATCCATGTATTTGATAGATGGAATTTGTTTATCAGCTTTACAAAACCGTATACAGAATTGTAGTTCGTAAAGTGTCCTACTGTGACCTGACAGAATATTAGTTCGTAAAGTGTCCTCACTGAGACCTGACAGAATTGTAGTCCGTAAAGTGTCCTCACTGAGACCTGACAGAATTGTAGTCCGTATAGTGTCCTCACTGAGACCTGACAGAATTGTAGTCCATAAAGTGTCTTACTGAGACCTGACAGAATTGTAGTCCGTAAAGTGTCTTACTGAGACCTGACAGAATTGTAGTCTGTATAGTGTCCTCACTGAGACCTGACAGAATTGTAGTCCGTATAGTGTCCTACTGTGACCTGACAGAATATTAGTTCGTAAAGTGTCCTCACTGAGACCTGACAGAATTGTAGTCCGTGTAGTGTCCTCACTGAGACCTGACAGAATTGTAGTCCGTAAAGTGTCCTCACTGAGACCTGACAGAATTGTAGTTCGTAAAGTGTCCTCACTGAGACCTGACAGAATTGTAGTCCGTAAAGTGTCCTCACTGAGACCTGACAGAATTGTAGTCTGTATAGTGTCCTCACTGAGACCTGACAGAATTGTAGTCCGTATAGTGTCCTACTGTGACCTGACAGAATATTAGTTCGTAAAGTGTCCTCACTGAGACCTGACAGAATTGTAGTCCGTATAGTGTCCTCACTGAGACCTGACAGAATTGTAGTCCGTAAAGTGTCCTCACTGAGACCTGACAGAATTGTAGTCCATAAAGTGTCCTCACTGAGACCTGACAGAATTGTAGTCCGTATAGTGTCCTACTGAGACCTGACAGAATTGTAGTCCGTATAGTGTCCTCACTGAGACCTAACAGAATTGTAGTCCGTATAGTGTCCTACTGAGACCTGACAGAATTGTAGTCCGTATAGTGTCCTCACTGAGACCTAACAGAATTGTAGTCCGTATAGTGTCCTCACTGAGACCTGACAGAATTGTAGTCCGTAAAGTGTCCTCACTGAGACCTGACAGAATTGTAGTCTGTATAGTGTCCTACTGAGACCTGACAGAATTGTAGTCCGTGTAGTGTCCTCACTGAGACCTGACAGAATTGTAGTCCGTAAAGTGTCCTACTGAGACCTGACAGAATTGTAGTCCGTATAGTGTCCTCACTGAGACCTGACAGAATTGTAGTCCGTATAGTGTCCTCACTGAGACCTGACAGAATTGTAGTCCGTAAAGTGTCCTACTGAGACCTGACAGAATTGTAGTCCGTAAAGTGTCCTCACTGAGACCTGACAGAATTGTAGTCCGTATAGTGTCCTCACTGAGACCTGACAGAATTGTAGTCCGTAAAGTGTCCTCACTGAGACCTGACAGAATTGTAGTCCGTAAAGTGTCCTCACTGAGACCTGACAGAATTGTAGTCCGTATAGTGTCCTACTGAGACCTGACAGAATTGTAGTCCGTATAGTGTCCTCACTGAGACCTGACAGAATTGTAGTCCGTAAAGTGTCCTCACTGAGACCTGACAGAGTTGTAGTCCGTATAGTGTCCTCACTGAGACCTGACAGAATTGTAGTCCGTATAGTGTCCTACTGAGACCTGACAGAATTGTAGTCCGTATAGTGTCCTACTGAGACCTGACAGAATTGTAGTCCGTATAGTGTCCTCACTGAGACCTGACAGAATTGTAGTCCATGTAGTGCCCTGCTTAGACCTGATGCAGTTTTCAGAAGTTATAAGCAAACTAAGTATCTTAACTATACTACTATAAATGTTGAAATTCAAAAAATGATGAATACACATTAAATTTTTTTTTAGATTTACTTAAAAATTGGAAAATATCTGCTTCATATTATATAATTTTAATATTTTGGCATAATTGGAGTTTTTTGTTGTAAGTTATATATACATACTAAATTGCTATATCTTTCATCCATTGGAGTTAGAATAAAATGTTTGATATAAAGATTCCTTGACATAATTTGATAGATCTTTGTGGACAACATACACTTAAAATATACATCGTGTGTTATATAGACACTTAAAATATACATGGTGTGGTTTTAATAGACACTTAAAATATACATGGTGTGTTATATAGACACTTAAAATATACACGGTGTGGTTTTAATAGACACTTAAAATATACATGGTGTGTTATATATAGACACTTAAAATATACACGGTGTGGTTTATAGACACTTAAAATATACATGGTGTGTTATATAGACACTTAAAATATACATGGTGTGTTATATAGACACTTAAAATATACATGGTGTGTTATATAGACACTTAAAATATACATGGTGTGTTATATAGACACTTAAAATATACATGGTGTGTTATATAGACACTTAAAATATACATGGTGTGTTATATAGACACTTAAAATATACATGGTGTGTTATATAGACACTCCACCTTTCATGTAATTACAATTAATGCATAATTTTCAAGTATCAGCTATCTGCATGAACAAATCTTCAAACAAATTCATAAATAGAGAAAGAATTTGATCCCAAAATGCATTTATATTTTACAAAGTCATTCTGTCAGATATATAGTTAGGTAAATTAATCAAATGTTAGACAATATCAAGAGAATATGCCCGTTTTTGTCATACTGGTACTTTGGAATTGGAATTTTTAAAGCGTAAAGGAAGCTATATTATTGTTATGAAAGCGTTGTTTTGTACACTCAAAGTGCTTAGTAGACAAATATTCATTCCTGTACTTCAGTCAGAACATCGACATGATCATTACAAGGCTTTATGCAAAATAGGATCCTCCTGCAACATGTCTTCATTTTCAGTATGTTCTAAAGCTTTTGATTTATTGGAAAAAAGTATATTGTCATTATATTGACAATGACATAGGAAAACAAAATAATGCGTACATTAATTCTCTAAAATAACCATACAGCTTAATTAAGTTTTGAAATTACTGTACAAATCTTGTATAGGATGAATAAAATGAGGTGGAAATAATGTTGAAACTTACCTGATAGGGAGAGATGGGATTGGTGGTATTTCCATACGTAGACAATTGAGTCAGCTGACTTTAGTACTATGACTATAAGCAGTTTACTTAATGGTGACCGGAGAGATGTACACCTGTTATTGAAGCCCCCACACCACCAACTATCAGATCAAAGTGTGGTGATAGTTCCATACACCTAATAAAGTTTCTTTTACACCTGGGTATAAACAGGTACATGTATTGATTAATCCCGGTAAATGTATTCAGTTTGTTTGGTGTGCTGGGATTAAGATGTGACAATAATTGCTCAATGTAAATCACAATGGTCATCAATACCGTTGACTGTTTCTCTGTCAAATAAAATTCTCACCAATTTTTTCTCCGACTGCCTCAATAGGTTAGAGGTACATGTACAAAGTACACATTCCCTGATAGATCAAATTTTCAAACAACATTACATAATATGGGTTTCGGTTGTTTTGACACTGAATCTACTTACTGGAATATTTATGTCCCTGCCATGAAATGGGGGGTATATATAGTGTTACCCATGTCCCTCCCGTCCCAACCCATGTCCCTCCCGTCCCAACCCATGTCCCTCCCGTCCCAATGCAATGTAACTAGGCTAATCTCAGGCACTGCTGATGCGATCTTTACCAAACTATGTTTCGGGGTGTCAAGTGGCAGCGAGGACATTTATGTCTTAGACATTTTCTAGTTTTTCTCTGTTCTCACCTCTATTTATATTGGATATTTGATTTAATTTATGTCACTCTGTTTTACAAAGTTGCATAGTTATTGAAACTTGCAGAGCATTAAAAGTTGTCACACTAACTCAGGTTGTGGGGAATTTCCCATTTAACCGAGGTGGTACTTGGTATCCTCAACTGAGAGGGAGTTCACGCCTCAGCTAGGGTAGGATTATTTTAATTACTCAATCCTATTACAGGTATATAATCAAAAGTTATAGGACTATACAAGACTCACTGGGTGGTAATTTCATCAAGTGGATAATTAAATATATTTCTGCTAACATGATGATTTATAAGAAAATAAATAACGAAGCCTCAGGAAACCACAACTGTTACATACAAGGTAGTGAAGTAACTATTGGAAATGAAAACAAAACTGTTAAGATATTTTGTATATAGTGTTTTGATTTTAGTATCAACTCGTAATAAAATAACAATAAAGAAACCGTCCAGAACATAGGAATTCAATACAGGGAAAAGGTCAGGCATTGTATAATATCTGTGATAGCATTGATCAATATGTTGATAGCTCACTGCGACAATTCACACAGTTCCTGGGCAGTAAACCTACACACGCTAATGACACTTGATGGGACAGTAACTGCAGGGATTTCCTTCCCTAAGGGAGCTGATTTGGGAACCTTAACACTCGTGTGGGGTCTGGCTCAATATTAAACCCACGGCAAAACTGTACACAGTGATTATATTTTAAGTGGGTCAATATAATGTTTTGATTATACTCTGGATATTAACCATGCTGATTCTTGGTGATTGTTTCATTTTCATTTGATCAGAAAGAATCAGAGATATTGATATAGGTTGTAAAGGTAAATACCTTATGCATATAGACAACAAATGTATGGTAAACTCTAAAAGATATTTTTCAGAGTGAAAAAATCAATTGAATCACCTCATATTGGCTTGCATATTAAAATTCAATCCATTGAGATTCCTTAATCATATAAGTGTATTTATTTACAATATCACTTGAGGACTAATAACAACATTGCCTCTCAAGGCCAGTTTCAGCTGATTAGAATATACTTTCTGGACAGAAAATCATGTTACAGCGGAGAGTTATCTTCCCTTGACAGAAAACCATGTGACAGTGGAGAGTTACCAAAATTCCCTGAAAGAAAGTTTGGTAATTCACTTTTAGAGAAAGTGATTCTGAAAGAGCGACCAAAAAGTGCAGAGTATAATCTAATGTTGAGGCATAACTACAGGTATATCACATAGGTGGTGGTTTTAGTATCGGGGAGCATTACCACTTCCAGAGTATTATTTCTGCTTATTCCCTCCAAGGACATAGTCCAGAGCATTATTTCTGCTTATTCCCTCCAAGGACATAGTCTCTTTTTCAAAGGACATAATTTGCTATCAATTCAAAGAACATTGATTCTATGGGTTCTTACAATCTTTTCTACAGAAGGATATTGTCCAAGTCTCTTGATTCTATGTTTTCTTCTAAGATATTGCCTCCCCCTTTAATCTGCCACCCCAGCCGCAAAAAAAAGGCATTACATTTCTTGATTCTGTGTAACCCTCCTAAGGCATTGTCTCCCTTGGTTCCACTTCCTGTTCTCTTATCCTGAAGGGTATTTTTTATCTACCTTGATTCCACCTAACCCTGACCTAAGGTATTGTCTCCCTTGGTTCCACTTTTTTGCAAGCTTATCCATCTTGCCTCCCATGGTTACCTGACCTTGGATGAATTATGATATTATATTTTGCCTCAGTTTCAAGTTTTGTCATCCTTTATAATGATTTTCCTGTCCCATTTTGTTAAATTTCCATTAAGATATAGACAGTGGAAATGATAGGCAGCTTTATCTTACAGTAAAAAAAATCTTTATCTTAAAGAAGGAGCCAATGGCAATAAATGATTCGTGTATATATGTACGAATGACCTAGGATGTTTGTATACTTTAGAGTTGCACCAAGGTACTTGTTATACACAAAGGTTTGGTTTGGTAGTTATAAGGTATAGGCTAATTTTAAATGATTTATCAGAATAGGTATTGTATCCAGTCCTATGATTAAAACTGTTTACTGTTAACTGAATCTGATAAACTTCTTAAGATCCTATCTGGATGAATTAAGCTACATGCATGGTGACTCCTTTAAATGGACAGATGGTTAGATACTCATTAAGCCTTACAGACTATCAGCTATCTATTTATGTGTCAAATGTTAAATTCATATGCTGTATGATTTTCATATCATTTCGACAATATGTAAATGATTTAAATAGCTGTACAGTTGTTTTTTTTTGTTTTTTTTTTATGTCCAATACATTCTGTCTTGCCAGTTGTTCAAATTCCCATCTCGCAGTGCTCTGAGAAAAAACATCAATATTATTGAGTGGTTTGCCATACATTTAACCTGATGATATATGAAAAAAGAAAACATTTTAACATTTTCCAATAATTACTATAATTGACCACATAAATACTATATTACTCTAATTATAATCCATTGTCAGATTCAGAAAACACTACTTGTCATACCGCAGATTCTAATTCTTGATACTTCGAGTAGAAAAAAAAGAAAATGATACAGTACAGTGGAAGGATTCAGATCCATGTAACATTTATAGGAGTACAGTTACTCCTGAAAGTGTTGGTGAGAATGAGATTGGCCTTTTACCCTCTCTCACACAAGCACACCTTGGAGTGTAGAATCTACCTCCCAACTCTGATGATTGTATTCCTGTACAATATAAAACAGAAATTAAAACAAGTTATTATTTAGAATTGCTACATACTGCAGCTTTTTCCAGTGTGAACAGAAAAATGTGGTGTGAGTTTATACCTTAGAGACCAATATAAACTGTAAGTAATTAATTAGTTGGTAGGAAAGGTCAGTAAGTGCAGAATTTCACCGATTGGTCAGTTAACAACAAAAGGCAATTCGGTGTGAGAAAGTCGACTGTATTGTCCTGGGAATGATAAGAGCTAGAGATCTCATTTTCTTATAGGTATCAATAAATTATCTATGGCATGCCAGTGGAAAATTTACATTTTGTAGCTTAATTTATAGTATGTTCAAAATCCAAGGACATTTATGTAAGGTTTAAACATGTATATATACACATGTTTTAATAAATGGCTTGTTAAGTCATTAATATTATATGAATGGAGATGAGAAAAAAAAGAAAACTTTTATATATCAGTATTTCATATTGACTACAAATACAAACCTTTAAGTTATGATTGGTGTTGACATTGACAGTTTATGTAATATGTTTTTTGTTAAAACTTATTTCTATGGCACAAAACTTTGAGATGTAGGTCTTTACAGAATGTTTACTCCAATCCATGCTGTGGTTATGTTATGAAAGGTAAAAATGTAAAAAAAATTGTATAAATTGAACAATAATTTTTTCTGTAATTTTGGGAATTGAATTGACTTCTTACTGATTACATACAAGATACCAAAGTCTGTGGTTGAGTAATCTGAAACCAGTTCATAATTAATCTCCCTGTCGGCACACATGATTGTTGTCTTGTATATACCAGTATATTTATGATATATCTAGTTTTGGTGATTCAGCACTAATTGGACCATTTGGATTGGTGATGACCAATTTGCTTACATGCCCAGTACACAAGACTTTTGTCCTGATTCTAGAATCTTGTGTATGGATAAACAATTGCACACAATACTAGTAGTTTGGTTAAAATGAGTCACAATCACATTTAGCCCCAATTAATTTTCAGACGAGTCCTTTGTTTGTTTTTACATATTTTTTCCAACTCAATCTTATTAGGTCATTTGGATGAGTAACAGCATACACTTTATTATCCCTTCGCGAAAAAGTACAGGAAGATGGGGGTATATCATTCTAATTATACATGTATTTGTACATGTACACGTTCACCTTTAACCAGCACTCGCGACTTCATTTTGAACCAGATTTCAATCAAACTTCATACATTGGTCATTTATGAATATATTCCTCTAACAAGTTTTCATTATAACTTTGTATATATGGGTTAAAGAAGGATAGTTCAGCAGGTATACAGGGCATGCAGGAAGATTTGTATCGCTTGTTATGCCTTGTTAACCTTTTACAGATAAAGAAATATTTTTACTGCATGAAGGCGAGCAGGGTTATCTCCCTTACCTGGTATTTGTTTTTCTGTGGTTTGGGAGTTTTTTTGATATTTTTTTTTAATTGATGGAAGAAAATTGTAGCTCATGTACTCAATATATTTTCAATAAAAGCTATGTAAATGTCTTGAATTCCTGCAAGGTTCTATACTTTAAATATGATATACCGATGCTCTTAATCACTGTCTTACTAATAAAAGTTGTCTATCATATGCCAAAAATGAAGATTAATGAATGTCATACAGTTTAGTGTTTCATGTATTTTATGAATATGTAAGCCTGTCATTAATGAGGTTTCTACTTAGACTGTTCCTTGAACTTTTGTAAAAGTTTTACTTTTCGAGGTGAAGAAATAAACTCACTTTGCTTTGCCTAAAACCATGTTTGTGTAGAATTACCATATCATCTATTGTGTGCTATGAACAAACTGGGGAAAATACTGGTTTTATCTTTCCTTTTAGGAAAACGTATTTAAACTTGACTGGGTAAAATTTAAAAGACTGCTGCTTATGATGGATGTTTATCTTTCTATTGTTACAGAGACACAACCTCCTCAGACACAACCCCACCGTCCTCACCTACATCAACGCGCCGAGCAGCCAGAAACACAGGGGACAATGTCTTCTCCCGCCTCACCAGTAATACCCAGCCTCCCTCCATCAATCCTCCAAATAGGTAAGATCAACCAATCAGACACATCTACACAAGTATTATCAACCAATCAGACACATCTACACAAGTATTATCAGCCAATCAAATAAATTGTTTTATTAACTCAGACAGTCAGATATACTTCATTAACTTCCGATGACTTTTTCTGCTAAGAGAGATTAAAAAAAGTCCCTGAACAAAACAATCAGATTACCTTCTACATTACATCATAAACTTTTGAGAACTTTTAGGTGAATATACTTCCTCACAATTACAATATGTCTTTTCCACATGACTTGATCGGCTGATTTAGCTTCATATTGCTATGTAAATTACTGTAAAAAGTTTTATGAAGCTAGGTGTCAGAGAGGTTTTCATAAGTCTGCATCCTGAAAGTCATTTTGAAATGTTTTCCTATATACAGTACTGAAAAACATACTTAGCTCTCAAAATTGAGTCTCACAGGAAAAGTATGATTCCAGTAAGTATTTCACCCCTGATACCACTCTATAGCAGTCTTATGTTTTGTTACCAGGGGAAGTATTGTACCTAACAACGGTCGGATTGCGGCACCAAGCAAGGTCACCCCAGTAGTGTGTACACACACAGCTGAGGGACACACCAAGGCTATCCTCTGTGTGGATGCTACGGAGGATCTCCTCTTCACCAGTAGTAAAGGTATGGACATTTAATTTGTACCTTTCTATAAGGGAATTGTGCTCGGTACTTAAACATTAATTCTTTTGTGCTCTAAATGGTATTTTCAATCAATTCTATTTGCTACTATTTTCAAGGAAAGAATACAATTGTGAGAAATATATATGTTGGAAGTATAATTAGGAAAGAAAATTATGATTTGTTTGGTAATAATTTCAGTAGAAAATGTATCTATTTTGCTTTAAACCTCTTAAGATTACAAATGTAAAAATATTTCAGCATCAATTCACAGGGATGCTAATCATGCTATCATTTCCTACACTTTAAGGATTATTCCTGATTTTAAAAATAAAACACTCATGAACAAGTAATTTTGACCACATTTTTAGCGCAACAAGTGAAAGCATGGCTCCTTTCAAAACTATTAATAAAAAATGGCATCTAGCTCAATTCTCCTATTAATGCTTTTAGAAAAGTGATTAAGTTTGTTCTGTTGGCATGAATTTAAGTATATGAAATCAAACTTAACCTTTTGTTTCAGACCGCACAGCCAAGGTGTGGGACCTCCAGACAGGACGGGAGGTCTTGTCCCTTGGAGGACATCCCAACAATGTCCTCAGAGTCAAATACTGTGAGCAGCAACGGCTCGTCTTCACCGTGTCACAGTCCTACATCAACGTGTGGGACATCCGAACCAGTCCGGCACAGTGTGTCAAAACTCTAAGGTAAGTACAACTCAGTTTTTATAATCTGCATTCATACCAGTCTGGCCCAGTGTGTCTGTGATATCTATAACCACTCTGTCACAGTCTGCATCCAAACAAGTCCCACCTAGTGTGCCAAAACTCAAATCTCTCAGTCTTCATCATTACCAGTCCCACCCAGTTTGTCAAAACTGTCCTGGGTAAAATTGCTGGTTCGGTCCTGCCATGAAATGGATATTCTGTAAATGATAGTTGGCGTTGTATTATATCGGTATACTTTCTCTGTCACAGTTCTTCTGGTCTTACGGATGACGGACCTGTCAACTTTGCCTCACAGCGACAGATTGAACTGCCCCCTGGTGAGCACCACATCACAGACATCGCCCTCAATAAAGACGGGACGGCTCTCTATAGTGCAGCGGGAAGTGTTGTCAGGGTGTGGGACCTTAAAAGGTAAGTAGTCTGTCTCATGGTTGGCTTCTCTTGTAGAACCTACCATACATATCTACATTTGATGTCATTACAAAAAATTCTCAGGTGACATTCTTCAAGAAAATGTGATATTAGTTACCAGTTTCTTAAAGTTTACCATACTTAATATGTCTTGGTGATTAATATTGATACTGAGGTTAAGGTAGATAAAAGTTACTAAAGGAAATGTAAGTTATTTAATATATATATACATGTAAGGATAAGCATGCATTATTTCACTGTTATGATTCCATTACATATCTAACAAAACAGAAATCATAATATCTTGATAAACATGTATACTTATACTTGCCCAAATAAGATTTAAT
The DNA here is from genome assembly GCF_902652985.1 of Pecten maximus. Lineage (NCBI taxonomy): Eukaryota > Metazoa > Mollusca > Bivalvia > Pectinida > Pectinidae > Pecten > Pecten maximus. The sequence continues at coordinate 29,448,630 of NC_047024.1, read as the reverse complement.
GATTAAAACATTTTTAAAGGGGGTTGATGTGTTAATTATTGTCATCTTTTCAAAGAGAGTCTGTAAGTGTACACCAATGACATCAATCTAGGGACTGGTCTATTGGCTGTGATCTGATGGTTTGCTATAACTCTGGGCTTCATCACCTGCATTCCCTTTGATATCTAAATGAAGGACACAAAAAACAAAAACAAAACACACCTGTTCTAAAAATATACCACAGGCTGTGGCTTTTTGTCTCTGTCATACAAGAGTTGTGTCCCCTTCCATTACAGCTTCAGTGCAGTTGGCAAGTTGAATGGTGGCCACCAGGCAGCAGTGATGGTGTTGGCTGTAGACAAAAAGGGAATCAACGATATGGTCATTACTGGCTCCAAGGATCACTACATCAAGGTATTATAACCAACTGTTACATACTTATAACAGCAGTACTGACTATAAAAATACTCAAAGGTACTAAACAATATCAGAACTGGATCAGTATCAGTAACTAACACAAGTGCACTGTTAAACAATACCAGGACTGACTCTATAAAAGTACCCCAAAAAATGCACAGTTATAAAAAGTAACTTTTTGAAATTAACTTATCTTTGATTTTCAATTTCAACAATCATTGACTTCTTGAGAATAGGAAAGATATTTGTGTATATGTCTTGCTAAAATGGAAACAAAAATATGTCTGTGAAAAAAACATATGTCAGTATTTGGTGTAATGCTGTTTTAGGTATTTGAGGTGCTGGAGGAGCGGGCTGGAATCATGGTACCCAAACATAACCTAGAGCCTCCCCACTACGATGGGATCCAGTCCCTGGCTATCAATGGAAGTACACTGTTCAGTGGGTCTCGGGACATGTGTATCAAAAAGTGGGACCTCACAACAAACAAACTCAAACTGGTCAGTTTTCTTAAAACATTAAACTGGTGAGAATCTAAAGGAAGACATAAGTGGTCAATATTTTTTTTGTAAATTTGAAAAAAAAAAAAAAAAAATTTAAAACTGGTCAATTTTTCAAAAAGTTGTACTTGTTTGTATCAAATAATTTTTTTAAGTATTCCAAAAAGTTTGGAAATGTTAAAAAAATTTATGAGAAGACATATTCGGTAACTTCCCATTGAGAATCATAAATTTTATTACCCAATCATGAAAAACTTTTATTCGTCATATGTCAGCTTGCATTTTAGTCATGGAAAAGCAGTCACAGGAAATTTTTACATTTAGTCATGTCTATACTGGTTCTTTTTGTCTTGTTAGTCTCTGAACTCGGCCCACAAGGACTGGATCTGTGCTCTAGGATTTATGCCCAGCAGTGATATCTTGTTGAGTGGCTGTCGTAGTGGCTTCCTCAAACTATGGAACGTGGACACTTGTCAGGCCCTAGGTGATATCAAAGCCCACATCATGCCTATCAACTCCATAGCTACCAACTCCAACTCCATCTTCACTGCATCAAAGTAAGTAATGCAGGATAAGATGGATGATATATTTTTATCGTGGGGAAGATGTAAAATACAATTATTACAGAAAATTGTTATCCAGAAAATCTTAAAAAACAATTCTGAAAATTAATCAGGCTTTTTAGCTCACCGGTTGCGAGTAACAATGAGCTAATGCTGTACCCCTGGTGTCCAACCCACTTTAAAGTTTTTGGAAAGCTCGTAAGTCCAAAAGTATACACCTCACACCATTCTAATTTGGTTTATATTTTCATTAGAGGTCTAGGAGTGATGCTATGGCAAAATCATGCAGAAATTCTGAATTTTTTTTTTATTTTATCATTTTGTGGACTTAAATTTTTTGGCACCAAAACCCACTTTAAAGTTTTTGGGGTACCAAAACCCACTTTAAATATTGTGGGGTAAGTTTTTGGAAAGCTTTGTCCACACCCTTCTAATTTGGTTTTGGTTTATACATCCATTAGAGGTCTAGGAGTGATATTATGTGACATACAATTTCAAAATGATATGCTTATACATACATAAAAATTAGTGCATAGGGTGACTGCTGCTGCCGATGAGCTTCGCAATCATTGATTGTACTTGTTTGATTACTTGCTCTAACACAGAATTACAAATATTATTGAAGACTTAAAAAATCTTACATATCGACAGGACTACATTTGTGACCTTTAAATAATTCATTATCACACCAGTTAGCTCTTATGTGTATAAAGGTATAAAGGGTTATAAGGTCTTTGCACTGCAAATTAGTTGAATTTCCAACCAAATTGCAAAACTGCAATTGACGTTAATTCCATCTCTGGCCCCATATAAACTCCCTGCCCACTTTTCCTCACGGCATAGAATGACAATGTAATATATTTTATCTTCCAGTGAGCCTGTGGTCAAAATGTGGCAGTACCGTCGCACTCAGACATGTGAATTTGATATATGATTTCTCACACCTTCAGTATCCTCCCCTCCACTGGCATGGGTCTCGTGGAGTGACCTCCCCTGTACTGCTGTTATCTCCCCTTTGTTTGAGCTGCCGTCTTTGTTTTTGTTTCTCACGTTATACATAGATGACATTTGACTTTATTCCAAACCTTAGTTGTATAATTTCACATGACCTTTAAAGTTGTCTGCCCTTTGCTTGTTTTGCATGCTATATAAATTTGTTTATGATGAGTATGTGACTGTTGTATTAGATTCACTTCTTACATTCCATTGTTGATGATTATGTTGTTTATTGTTTAGATAGTAAACTGTTTGCCTAGATTGTATCTGTCAGTAACATTGTAAAAGTTTTTCTGATACTCATATGAAATGAATGAGAAGTGTCATGTTTATTCCAATTTCCAAGAAAAAGGCTCCTTGCAATATATTTCTACGATGGGATTGTCCTTACTATTTCAAACCTAGCATTGTGAAGCTTTAAAGTAAACATGGAAATTAATCTTGCTTGATTTCTTCAAATTAATAAATCTTTGTAATTTCTCTAATTATTGCAAAAGATATACTTCTCTGCCTCAGATTTTGCATCAAGCTACTAATCTACCTCAATGATTATATTGAAAATAAAAAAAATACTTCCAAAACCTAATTCTTAAGAAAAAAGACAGCATATTTTAAACAATAATAAAAAAAATATTCTTAGAATAAAGTTTGGTATATTATCAAGGCATTAATCTGAAGTCTGTTTTGTATTTTGTTAATTGTATCCAGAATTTGCCCATCACATAGCTAGAACTGTTATGTAAGTAGTGGCACCTGGAGAAATTGTCAACATTACCACCTGAACAAGGTCTTGTCATAAGCAGAAAATCTTAATATGTTCACCATCACTTGATCAGTATATAATGCATCCTACATAAACAGCAAACCTATAATTCACAAAATTGACCAAAAAGTCATAATACACAAAATGTTTAAACAATTCTAAATGTGTAAGTTACTGTAATAAGACCAATATGTTAATGACCCTGAGATCTCTGAATAGATCATGCTCTTTTGAATTTTTTGTTGGAGTTTATTGTAGTCCATATTTATTTCTGACATGCATTTAGCTTCATTGGCTTACACTTCCCTTGAACTTTAAAAACATTATACATGTAGTCATTTTATATTTTATTTTGTTGCAGTTTTCAGTATTTACGGTGTTTTTCTTTCCCAAATACAAAATGTATATATTCCTATTATTTTTCTTTTCTTTATTGATTTGAGTGTTTGTTGCTTATCTTTTTTGTTTATTTGCTTATTTTTTACCTTGCTTTTCCCTCCACCCTAGTGACCACACTGTGGGAATCTGGAAACTTAAATCGCTCTCCGACTCCGGTGAATCCAGTACAGCAGTCACACCAACAGAAACCCTGGCGTAAATTCAACAAATCACTGGCTCCCTCTGGTGTAAAAATTTACAACAGCTATGGAGGAACCAAACCATCGAGTGTAAAAATTGACAGCCTATTTGTATCGAAAAAGTCATCAGAACCAAAAAGTGCTAATTACAGGACGAATAAGAACAGCATTGGAACAAATAGACTACACAAGATTCTTTGACACAAACTTCCGTCAATACTGACTTTCCGGATGCCTTGTGCTTCCAGCTGGATTTGTCCCAACAAGTATTCAACAGGATTCCGCAGGAGTTGTGATTGCTAAAGCTTACCAAAGGTTAAAGTTCAAGGTCGTAATTTATTTTTCACGTAATCATGATTGAAAACCTGGAGTAGCTTCAAACACTCCTGAATCATCAGCACCTGCTGTCACAGGTATGTTGATTGTGGTGTAGACATGTACAGACAGACAGAGAATGGCAGATCTGTCAAAATGGCAATGATTAATGAAAATACATGGCATTGAATCTCGAATTGATGAGGAGTGGTTGATTGCTAATGTAAGAAATTTGATCATGCTTCAGTTTCATCAGTATTCCTGAACTTAAAGAAATATCTTAATTGAAAATTTTTAAAAGGAAAGCATTGCACTTAACTAAGATTTTCCCCTTAAATCTAATTATGCTTGCCTATGGAAAATTTCATATTAAGGAATTTCCTTTGGTTAAAGGACACTTGATAAAACCGGGCAAGGTCATGTATAGCATTGCTACAGATCAATTTTAGTAGTTCTTAAGGTAGAAACCACTAAATGAATTGACCTTCTATCACAAGAACTTTATTATCAATTTTTCGCATACATGTCGCTATTATTGTACTTAAAAAGATTACTAAAATGGAGCATTTCATAAAAATGGAATAACTAAAGTTATTTTTTCAGAGTACTGTATTAAAATAATGTATCCAAATTAAAAATTGTCAACAATGACATTTAAGATATTTCAAGGACATGTTTCTGTCCGTAAACCTATATAACATATGTATGTCTGCATGAATGAGAAAGAGGGTGTGAATTATTTGTAAATATTTTTGTGTCGGATGAAGGATTAAAAATAATTCAAAGTTTTGTGCACTAAACGGGTTTATTACTGTTATCCTTGTCAATAAGGGTTTTCTGTTTTTCAGTAATGATATGTTGTTTGTAATTTATCAAAATAACTTTGTCAGTGCTGTGAGTGAAGACTATAGCAGTTGGTTTAAATCTGACAATGAGATACTGGCAAGAAGAAAAATAGTAAATAGTGAAGAATATTTGATGAGTATTTCTGCACCATTCATTGCTGTGGTAAGAAATGTTGATAATCTATGATAATGGTTGTGAAATTAATCCTCAGCTAGATTACAGGTATGTTGATAGAGTCTTTCTTTAACTTTGTTAAATATGCTGATACATTTGTATATATTTTCTGTATCTGTTTTGTTAAACGCTGTCAGAGGCACTCTTCAAATTATGTGGAACCTCATACTTTTTTCTTGGCACATAATTTGTTAAAGCATTTGTCAATAAATAAAATGTAAGCTGATTTGCTATACATGTAGATAAGACGTCTGGAAATCTGAAAAAATATTAAAAAAAAAAATTTTGAATATATTTCTAACCCAAATAATAAGTACAATGTAGCAGTACTGATGAAATTGGATTTAAACTTGATGTATCAACTTGAGTTTTAACGGACATATAAACTTGGTTAAATTTTCACTCAGGGGAGATAACTCACAATTAGAGCTTAATTCTTAATACAAAATTAAAAAAAAAATGGAATTATTCTGTGCTAATCAAGAAAAAACTACTAAGTATAGTTTCCATACTTGAAGGGGGAAAATTGTTAATTGTTAAATGAAATTTCAGATATCAATATATTTAATATAATTTTTATCACTCAACAGATTGATATCATGAGTTTTAACTGTTATTTTATGTCTAAAAAGGAGATTGGTTTCTAGTGAAATCTTTCAAAATTGGTAGATTTAGTGTATTAAGAATCTACTCATAGTAAACTTTCATTTGAGAAATCATTAAGTGCTATTTCCAGAATTTATTTGATGATATTAAATTTTGATTTGCATTGTTCTAACTTTACATTGTCAGTTGATGTATATACATTATGTACAAAACGATTTTGTAAAAATGAGTTAAACTTTGCTTTTGTAAATATGATTTGAGATTTTTTTTGCTGATGATGTGTAAGTTTGTATCATAGATGGGTACAAATAAATACTATCTAATATGTTTATATATAACACAATAACTTCCAATAAGCAACTGTGATGCCAAGTCATAAGCTGTATAGTATATCAGCTTTGTAGTTTACTAGTTCCTCAACTGTTTTGCTCATTGTTATAGCCAATGTGTGGTACAAAGTTGTGATGCCATGTCATTGTACTACATCATGTTATCATCTACTTGTGATACCATGTCATTGTTTTTGTCATGTTATCATCTAGTTGTGATACCGTGACATTGTATTATGTCATGTTATCATCTAGTTGTCATGTCATGCCATTGTATTATGTCATGTTATCATCTAGTTGTCATGTCATGCCATTGTATTATGTCATGTTATCATCTAGTTGCGATGTCATGCCATTGTATTATGTCATGTTATCATCTAGTTGTGGTGTCATGACATTGAATTATGTCATGTTATCATCTAGATGTGGTGTCATGACATCATTTAGTTGTGGTGTCATGACATTGTATTATGTCGTGTTATCATCTAGTTGTGGTGTCATGACATTGTATTATGTCATGTTATGATCTAGTTGTGGTGTCGTGACATTGTATTTTGTCATGTTATCATCTTGTTGTGGTGTCATGACATTGTATTATGTCATGTTATCATCTAGTTGTGGTGTCATGACATTGTATTATGTCATGTTATCATCTAGATGTGGTGTCATGACATCATCTAGTTGTGGTGTCGTGACATTGTATTTTGTCATGTTATCATCTAGTTGTGATGTCATGTCATTGTATTATGTCATGTTACCATCTAGATGTGGTGTCATGACATTGAATTATGTCATGTTATCATCTAGATGTGGTGTCATGACATTGTAATTGTCATGTTATCATCTTGTTGTGGTGTCATGACATTGTATTATGTCATGTTATCATCTTGTTGTGGTGTCATGACATTGTAATTGTCATGTAATCATTTAGATGTGATGTCATGACATTGTATTTTGTCATGTTATCATCTAGTTGTGGTGTTATGACATTGTATTATGTCATGTTATCATCTAGATGTGGTGTCATGACATTGAATTATGTCATGTTATCATCTAGATGTGGTGTCATGACATTGTAATTGTCATGTTATCATCTTGTTGTGGTGTCATGACATTGTATTATGTCATGTTATCATCTTGTTGTGGTGTCATGACATTGTAATTGTCATGTAATCATTTAGATGTGATGTCATGACATTGTATTATGTCATGTTATCATATGGTGTCATGGCATTGTATTATGTCATGTACTCGTCTAGTTGTGGTGTCGTGACATTGTATTTTGTCATGTTATCATCTAGTTGTGGTGTCATGACATTGTTTTATGTCATGTTATCATCTAGTTGTGATGCCATGTCGTTGCTTGTATTCACAGGGCCAGGTCTTGGTGCCTGGACATGAGACCAAAATATGGCACAAAATAATGTTGTCAGATTGTGGTGCCAAATTATGGCATCGGGTCATCATAGGGACAAGTCATGGTGCCAAGTCTGTTTATGTATGTTATACATTCATTTCACCATTCCAGCAATTAACCTATATTAAGATATGTATATAAAGAATGCCAAGGTTCCTACAGTAGGATGGTATATTGTACAATGAGATGATTACAAACAAATCCTAACCAGCTATGGAACACAAGTAGGACCAAGTTTATCATCAGCAACTTGCTATAAATATGTTTATAACATACAGTAAAACTTTCTTAAGATAAACAGACATGATACATTTCTGTCTATTGCAAATTAAATCAAAGTTCATCATTTTGCTTGTCCTTATATATTTCAAAACAAATTTCGGATATATAATGAAATGTTACCTCGGTTCCCATGTAGTTCATTATAAACAAGTTTTCATGAATACAGTTTACTGTTAATCACTGCCTACACAAAGAATCATGATTGTTGCTAGAAAATGTACTGTATAACGTGAAATGTTTGTGGATATTTTCTTAATGGTTTCAAGGACTTTAGATTGTTTCATGATACAAAACAAATGGTAGTATTTCAACTTTGGAACATGTATTTATTATCCTCTTGCAATGTGAAAATATAGCGTTCCGTTTCTACGTATGTGTGTGAGTATGTAGAATCACCTTTAGTCAGCTCTCGGATTTCAAGGATTTCAATCAAATATCATATGTTGGTTTAGTATAAGAACTCCTGGAACTAGTTCGTGTTTCAGTGGGTCAAGGTCAAGGTCACCGTTGAGATTGATAGAACATCATCGTCAGCACTCTAGCAACTTAATTTTTTAACAGATTTCCGAACATACCTCTTATATTGATCAAGTAATAGAACGCCTTGTGTGACTTCGCCTCGGGGATAATTGTAGAATATTTTGGAAGGTATACTTATTAGCACGAGAAGAGATTTATATGGCTGATGATGCCTTGTTTTTTGTGGTTCTTTATCAACCATTTAAAGAGCAAATATTTATAAGCGATGAACATTTCCTGTTATACAGTATTATAGAGTAGAGAAACATTGCATGATTTAGAATCAATTTCCATTCATTTACGTTACATCAGCTGCCAAAATTAGGAAAAGTCAAAACTTTGACAGATGTATTGTTGAAAATAACATACAAATGGACTACTAAATACTATCAATACATTGTCATTCAGATTTTGACAGTCAAAATTATTTTGCTGTTATCTTTATGTTGAATTATAATTCTTGAGGATTTTTTTTTACAAAACATGATATTTGAAAATTTAAAAGAAATAATTTGTTTACCCATAATCATCCTATTCCCGAAACATAAGTGTTATAGTTTTTATGTTGATGTGTGTTTTGTACCAGTTTCTGTCATTTTTTAAAAGACACAAAAAAAACAGCCAAACTTGATCCCCAAAGAAGTTTTTTTAATGTATAAAAAGTTAAAGTATATTAATTTAAAATTTTATGTAAAAAGGGTAATTATCATACAGTGTTCCTCATCTTTTCATCAACAATAACATCATATAATGTAACATGTGCATTCCTTGTGAATAATGTACAATATTTATTTCAGCAATTTAATACTCTAGGCAGGTCATTCTCAAACACTTCAAATCCAATTTGTAAAGCAACAGAAAATAGTTTATGGTATGGACCAATTTAAGTAATGATTAAATAGTGTTGATAACCACAGGGTATTGCAGTAGACATTTCTGTACCAATATACTGAAGATTCGAGACTAGGGTCGTTCATTGACCAAGTCAACTATAAACTATAATTGACAGGGTTAAGATATATGATGTGTTCAAAAAAAATATAACATGTCTCAAATTGTCAGTTTTCCAATGTGACAGATCTCAATGTGTACATTTTGTATGTTTTTAGTGGTAACAAACTTCCGTTAGTTTCTAACACAGATTCCATGGTAGGACTATAATAGTTGTCTCAGGACAGTGGTAAACTTTTTTTTCCATAAATGAATGTTTTTCAGTTGTTTGGAAAAAAGATTGGTTCTGCTTTGTTTCTTACATTCCTTGCTTGGTGTGTATAAAGATTTTTGTCAGTACCACACAGCATTAGTATCATGAAAGGTCGTCTGTAGGGAAAGGTCAAGTTGACCGTATCGAGCATTACATGTATGAAAATAACGATCTTGCTCACTCAGATGGACCATAAATGCTGAAACTTCCTCACTTTAAAAATCATTAATAATTAATAATTGTTGAATGTACAGTGAATCATTATTACTCTGGACATTGGAAATTTCTGGCAAGTCACTTGACAAATGTCGTTGTGTTAATGAAGTGATTATAAATGTTTTTTCCCAGATTACTTTTGGTTATTGTTTTGTTTAGAAACCTAAGTGTCCAGTTTAATGACGTTGCACAGTATATGTTTACATTACCTCCCTTACATGCTGTTTATGGGGATAATTCCCAGTTTATGTATATATTGCTTGTTGATTTATTGTTGCTGTCGATAGTTCTGCATCGGTTGCAATGTTTGATTGTCTCAAAATGATGACTTATGCTGCCATTGAATACACACATACAATTATATCTCCATTTATTGTACATGCATGTTCACAAAAATATTCCAGAACTGCTCAGTAATGACGTGTTTTAATGAATATATATAATTCTTATGATTTATTGTTTTTCCTCGTCATCATACATTTGTCATGTTTATGCCATCATAAGACAAATGCAGATTACTGCATGGACTGTTGATTCACTCACCAAAATATAGTGCTAACTCTATTGCTTCTAAGTATCCATCATCTGTTCATGTAGTTTCCATTATCTTTGTCAATAAAATCACTAGTCGAAAACATGTATACAAATTAAGCATCATATACAATGCTTCTATTTATTCTTCATTCCGGTATATCATTTCTCACAAGAAATTTTTTCTTCAAATTTTGTTACTTGATAAGAAAAAAAAGAATGTTAAGTAACTCAAAACTTGAAGGATAATTGTCTCTTCAATTCTTCAGGGTTGAAAGTTGAAAATGATGAAAACACTAATATGTCTCATATAATCCATACTTATATAACATTGATCAGGTCTTCATTAGCATATGTCTCATTTGGTATAACACACAGGATCTAGGTATCTATGTATTGGAAGTTGTCTGCCCTTGTTTTCAAGGACAACACCAGTTATATAAGTTATTCAATGGCACAAATTACATGTTATATGCTGTCCAGTGGTATGCAATGTGCATGTCGTTTTGGAAAATAAATGTATATTTTTCAATTTAACTTGTTTCTTCGTTATTGCTACATATTCTTAACATCAACAACAAATGCAAATGTTGTAACGTTGATATAATCAACAATACCATACATTAAAACATTTTTGTTATACAGTTTCCCAACATCTTTCTATGGAGAATAGTAAACTAGAAATAGAGGATAGACTGAACGGCTCTGTGTATGATAGGGAGACAGAATCTTTCTTCACCAATAATAAAATAGGATGATAAAGATTAGACATTGCAGACACAGATCACCAACTGATTTTGGTGATGGTGTTGGTTTTGCTATTGGATCGCCTATTGCGATGAAACTTCCCAACCTGCTGATATCAGTTTGCACTTGTCGGATTAATGATTGTCACTGTCATATGTGCCTAATCTCTGACCTTGCCAAACATATACATCAAGTATTCGTTCTACAAAGAAATAGATACTCCACCCTCATCGGGATAGTACTACAGACAGATAATTTGTTACTTAGGAACTCCAATTCAAGTCTGTGGTGTGATCATCATATGTAGGAAGGTGTCGGGGATGTAGGAGAAAATAAAGACGGCCTCCAAAACATACAGACGCCAATGTTAACACTTCTATGACACGCTAAAAGCTTAGTCCAGATGATAGGTAGTTGTTCACAGATAACTTGTCTCAAACGGCAACAGTGCTCTTGGCCATAATCAGCGAAACCTTAATCGGAATTCCTCAAATGAAGAACATGATAGTCTCGGAAATCACCATCAGAAATAAGTCATGAAAGCAATCAAACAGATGTTTGTGTGTTAATTAGAAGAGTTTCATTCTCAGATGCTACAAAAATTTAAAATGTAGGAGGCAGTTTGATTTTGAAATGAAAAGAGCCGACTCCGGAGGTGATTAAAAGTCAACACGTTTACAAGCTGAATGAAAATCGCCAGCCATACGACAGTCACGGATATATCTGCCTCCATGTCTAAAATTTGAGAACCAATGTAGCTTCCGAGTCACAATCTTCGATATAATACACTATTTCAAGCCAACAACGATGATTAAGCCAAGAGATTTCACGACAACATAAGACCAAAGGTCGCTATAATAGAGAGGAGTCATAAGAACTTTCGGGATACAAACGACGTCTGCCAATCTTGCTTGCTTAGCCCAACTGCTACTACGTATACGGCACTTAAATCTAATACCGTCCATGGACTCTTTTTATTTTCGGCAACTGCAAACTGTCGCAAAGGTTGAAGCATCGGTCTACCGGGACTTCACTTAAATAGTGAGCGATGACGACAGGTTCAATAGTAGGCCTCTGGAATCTGAGATGATGTATCACCCAGGAAAAGAAAGCCATACGCTCTTCCTCACACTAAAGTCTAGGGAAGGATTTATTTTTTCGATGCTGTAATCAGCACAAGGATAGTAAAATCAAGTTATGCCTTCAGACGATTTCTCGAAAGCGTTAAGGAACAAAGAGAAACTGCAAAGAAGCTGGGACTAGACATAATCTAAATTAAAATAAAAATATTTTGCCAAATTATGAATAAATATCTGTTTTAGCTCAACACTTCCGAAGCCAGGATTGTATAAAGAAGGCACAACCAATTGTCTGTGGAACCCATATTGAGTGGCAAGACAAAGCTACAAGCTGACCTCTGAAACATCAACGTCCTGCAAAAAGTTAGATGTGTAGATCATATGGTGCGCACGACCGGTGGACACCTGTCAAACATTTTTACACGGGAATAATGCATACCTGCAAAATGACAGTTGGTGGGCGTATGCAACACTTTAGGTACTGAAAAAAGATCTTTAAAGATCTATATATCAATATCTCTTTGAGGGAGTGCAGTCAAGGTTCGTTACACCAACACTATTTTCCCATGTGTGACGAACTAATGGATTTCAAAGCCTGGATTGGCCTCATCAGTTTTCCCCTGTATCAATGCAGCGCTATTGCCAACCGGAAATTATCTCCTATCCATCTTCGACGCCCTAGAATGACCATTCGGGGTAAGATAATTAGAGTCACATCAGATAATAGAGCTACATTAAGTATGGATGTTAGTACTAACAAAATGGTATACGAGATAAAGAATATACTACACCAGTTAATAAAGTTAGGTAATATCTGCATCAATTATCGAATTCAATTATCTGATAGAAATGACTAAAATTAAAAGCATTATACATAAGGCAAGAGAATGGTTAATCGTAAATAACGGAGTCAATCCGTGAAATCGGACATCATCAATCATCAAAGTTAAAATATAAAGTATCTACTAGGGCTAGTGGGATATTCATCATATCGTTTGTGCTTGATCAAAGATCTAGGAGTCTACTATGTTTTAACATTATCATTATCAAATTTGTTTTTGTATTTGTCATTTCGCTACTAAAAGTATAACAGGTATATTATTTCATAAAAACACCAAGCTTAACAAGCATGTACTAAGTACCTCGGGTAACAAATTATTCGTTGCTGTATCTCATCATCATCTTGTCTCTAAATAGTACTTTGTTTATACCGTCTAGATGGATGCAATAAGCCGGTCTTGTTTTGATACCTTCCTTATGTTTACTTTTATTTTTTTTCGATGTTGACTTAATTATGAGATCTTTTATATGTTAACCATGCGATTACAAATCAAGCTTAACTGCACTTATCAACTAAGACTAACTTTAATTGATAAAAATGATCGGTCTGCATCACGATGTAGGTTTAATTACAGGAAGATATAATAATTAGCGCTGGAAGATGTATTAGACTTATAACGGGTAATTTATTAGACTTGTAACACTTAAAACTACGAATATATTATTTGTATGACAATATTGGATACACAGCGTATCATGAACTAAGGCAATTCAGCTGGTACAGCCACAAACATTTTTATGTAACGACCTCGGCTCCCCATTCATTGGTTATGAACACGTATTTATTATTAAGCGAGACAAGATTTATTTTTCAAAGTCATATCGATTGTCCTTACAAACGAGATTTTCCTGAACCTATAATTATAATATTCAAGGTCATGTAGAAAAAAATCACTAAAAACGTTAGTCATGATGTCTCCCTTAGATGAAAGTCTTTTTCATTACGTGATATATGGGGCATAGATGGACCGGACTTCAAAAACTTAAGATGTGAATTGTTGAAGCGTTACTCGACGAAAAAAAATAGTCATTGGATGAATAGCTCGCTTCTGAGCTCAAACATACAGTACAGTAGACAAATAACGACAGTCAATTTGATTAGGCTTTTACTACCGAATGCATAATTGGAACAATTTTGTTGTCGGTAAATAATGTCGGAGGTTTAAATAACCTTGATTTTGATAATACTGTCTGGTGACATTATCGTTACGATAGAATAAAACAAGAACATCAAATGAAATCACCATAGGTTAAATACACGAAACCGGAAGTAGTCGTGGACACGTAATGACACAAAAAGGAACTGAGGAGACATCGTGAACTATAAACATGGAGAGGATAAGATATTCCGGAAGAGGGTTTTTTCATTCTTCACAATGAGGTTCTCATTATTAAGTTCACTGTGGTATTCACAAAAGGTCTGCTTAATATTTGTAGAAATTGGTTAGAAATCAAATGATGATGAAATAAAGATTTCTCAAAATATCTGAATAGTTTCTTTGAAAAAAAATCTGAAAACTGTACGAAAGACAAATATTATTAGCTCCTTCAAATATTGATTTTATAATAACTGGAAAACACTACTGCATGAAAAATACAGTCGTCATATTTGTCATGAACTCACTTCTTTTATCTAATGTTTTATATCCAACTTCCACCTGACAATTTCAATTGTAGGATTTTCATCACGGCCCTTGGTTGATCGTTGATAAAGATTAGAATGAATATATGTTCAACTGGGATTAAAACCAACGGAAACGGTAATCGATAGACTTATTACGATCATTCCATGATAATGATCCTAAGACGATCTTCGATCTCGAATACAAGAATCTACATCAAGGAAGACACTTACGCCCCAGGGCTGAAGATTTGGGAATACGTTGTAATGGCATACGAAACCACGAAAAGCAATATTTTAGATGGAATCTGGAGTAAACCAAGGTGGTACTATACTTTGAATTGAAGCCTGTAATAGTGCGCAATTGATTATTCTGTTTGAAAGTACCCATTCAAAAACCCTGAGAGACAAGACTAGAAGTAAATCTGGCGACATCTATTCCTAAAGGAAACAATACCTTAATCAGGAAAATATTTCAAAGAGAACATTTTGGTCGTGCCCATCGTGAAAACATGATATTTTACTTTTTACACTTATGTGTATTGTTATCTTATGTAATATTACAAGGTAGATTGACAATGAACGCAATAATGTCGTACGTTAAGCTTGACAAACAATAAACGTAACTTGACACTGACTTTTGCTTTTATTTTCATTTCAGGGAGACACCTTCGGTAAATTGGTAAGACACTGCTTTTTTAAATTGAAATTGAAAGGTCATGCTAAACATACCAATGAGATGTTTAACGTTGTAAGTCGAGATCAAGGTAAGTTGAACATGTGTTATATATATATATTTCAATTTTCAATATATAATGTATGTAATAATTTCTGGCACATTTGAAGCATTGTACCAAAAAGATATGCACAAAGCCATACGTTCATCAAACGGACGATATTATCGTTAAAATGCTGTACAGTGTTTTTTAATCGTGGATTAGATTTTTTTGTAAAAAAAAGGATTAAAAATAGAATTCAGTCTGTATGGCTATAATCAACATTAATTACATTACATTACTTCAAATCTAGTCTGTATTACAGATGGACGTCTGTACGGGCATCTCCTTTGTGACTGCTCATTACAGGTACTTTTAATAAACATCAAGTTATAATCATGCATTGTGCCTAGGGTATAAATCTTATGGGATAATCTGTTCCAATATATGTATTTCTCATACCCCCTGTTAAAGGCAAGTTTCACAATGTACATATGCTATATGGCCGTGGATTTAATTCCTATAGTTAATTCCGCTACGGTGTATTATACGAATGTCATTTTAATTACCTACAAGCGGCCAGTATTTCACACCGTTATAAGTCTCTATAGGTATATCGTAGGTCGGGGTTTGTTTACATTCTCTATGACGATGACTTCTCTGATCGCTTATGCTCTGTGACAATACGCTACCGAGCACTGTCCTAATGGTCTTCTTTAAATATACGTGTATGACTGGCTCTGTAAATACCACTGAGGACTGTGGAACCTCTACTCGTGTACATTGATCTGCACCTGTGAGTGGGATAGTTTCCCCTATCTACCACAGTAAAATCCTATGGATATTGGTGTTAACACTCTGACAGATTATAGGCTTTTCCCCCTCTGACGTGATACAGTCGGATATCGATACCATTAGCAAAAGGTTTATGTGCTATAACTAACGTGGGATGTGTATTGGCATGGCTTTCCTGTAGAAACACACCTGCTCTTACAGGTAAGTCTGTACCTACATATTGTTACTGTTTGAGAAATTATTTAGAATGTTTCGTGTCATAGATCCATTAATTTTAACTTCCTCCGGATCATAGAGGTTGCTATTGGTTATACCTGAACTTAGTTGTACCTCCAATATTGTATACGTTTTACCCTTCATCAAGACGTCTGCCATAATATGGACATTTTGCAAATACGAATTATAAAAAAGTCCACAGCTATTCCACCGCGCTTCAGGTATATCTATGACGTCGACATTTTAGTCTATAGAGGTGTCTTCTTTGTTATTGCAGGATATACTATTTACTATTTCAATTAACTTCTCTTGGTCTAGATACTTTTTGCGAAAACAGACATATTGCACTGAATCGTTCGCATAGTTGTATAAACATAATTTTAGTCATAAAAGAAATGAACGATATCGTCTCGAAAAATAATTTTCTAATTGCAGACTCTAAAACGATTTTAAGTCTTTAAGCATGCTCTGGCTTTTGATATGAAATGAGTTCAATTATCAGTTAGATGGTCAACTACAGTACCAGGCTAAGCCTAAGACAGGTTAATTTGTTTGGTTTAGTTCGACAGTAACTACTGTAGGGTTCCCTACATACACTTGCCTGACGGACTAGACGTAGTTATGAATTATTCAGATTGTGCGCTGCACAACATTGGGATAAGGTAGGCACGGACCGGTGAAAGTCCCTTTGATCCACTACAGGTTCTTAATGTACTCAGATCGTTAAGATGTCCCACCGTACTCGAGGTTAACATTTCCATTATCTAAATATTGGTGTCAAGTCAGTAGACATATCTGTTTTCTCTGTTACCTCCTTGTATTGTCTAGACAATACATTCATTAATAAGATAGTTATTATTCCTATGAACAAAACGCTAGAATGGACCTTTTGAGATATACATGTTTGTGTATCCCCTAACAATAACCATGCGTGATTGGCTCGTTGTTGCACCTCCCTCTGCTAATGACTCTGACCGAATATCAGTTTGTAGTTCCCTACCAATAACCCTGACTGGATATTAGTTTGTAGTTCCCTACCAATAACCCTGACTGGATATTAGTTTGTAGTTACCTACCAATAACCCTGACTGGATATTAGTTTGTAGTTCCCTGCTAATAACCCTGACTGGATATTAGTTTGTAGTTACCTGCTAATAACCCTGACTGGATATTAGTTTGTAGTTACCTGCTAATAACCCTGACTGGATATTAGTTTGTAGTTCCCTACCGATAACCCTGACTGGATATTAGCTTGTAGTTCCCTACAAATAACCCTGACTGGATATTAGTTTGTAGTACCCTACCGATAACCCTGACTGGATATTAGCTTGTAGTTCCCTACAAATAACCCTGACTGGATATTAGTTTGTAGTTCCCTACCAATAACCCTGACCGAATATTGGTTTGTTATTTGAGCATTTCTTTGGGGGGGGAGGGGGGGGGGGATCTGCTTTTGTTAAACATTCGGGTACATCAAGCTATACACAGTAAAAAAAACAATCCTGTTTATTCCGTCTATACCCCGACCTCACGGGGTAGTAGTGTTTTTAATTACTGTCCGGTTTGACATTGTAAAGCATACATCTATTCATACCCACATATGTTTACCATACCTTCTATTCAGTCGCTAATTGTTTCGTGAGACGTAATAGATTCAGTTGGATTTAACATGGCTGGTTTTTTGTCTGGTCGATAGCAGTACGTATATTAATGTATACCTGTTTGCCAAGTATTTAAACTAACACTTAAATACCCCCTATTTACCTCTACCTACCCCGATCGTGCGCCTTACAAATCCGAATATGTAATACATCTAAATACCTTGTGTATATTTATATTCTATTCACTAATATTCAACTTGCTAAATTTCTTTACAGATATATTCACATACATTAAATCTATAATACTTTGGAGTTGCATATAGACGTGATCACGGTGTACTAGGGCGAGAGTATTACCTGTATATATTTTATGTTTGATTTCACATATAAATGTCTGGCTGTAGCGTATATATCACAAACATACCAGTCCAATAGCTATTTATTCTGTGATAGTAATTGTTATCCAAGGTTTGTATACTTTACATCAGGTGGGTATTGGATGGGAACAGCCAAATTTACTTAACTGTGTTCCATTTCTCGTCCTTTTCGACAGTTTTCTATAACAAGGAAATTATTTGTTTTGTTACTCACTTTTGCAAAGGGAATTTTTATACAGTTTTCGGTAAGTAACTGTTTCATTAGCAATAGTAAGATTGTTATCAGCTGTATGTGAATTTGCTCCCCATGCATAAAATAGGATTATACAATTGAACTGTCAATAAAAGCTGATATGGACATGTTTGTTCTTTTTTTTTCTATGAGTGTGAGCTCATTGCCTTTAATGGAAGTATGTGTTTTAGGTCATTGTGGAGATTTATTGCCTGTTCTAGCTAACACGTACCACTGTGTGATTTGTACCCCAGTGTGTATACTAGTAAGCAATGGAACACTTGACATTTTCTGCTTTATGTTGATCAATGATAATAAATTGATTTCGCACCTGACTGTTTTCAGTCCGTGTGTATTGGGGTACTTACACATTGTAATGCCAAAGTAAACCCTATGTGTTTGTATTGTAACAGGTAATATGATATCGGTCTGAAGTGTTAAATAAGGCATTCTAATTAATCGTTAACTGGTTGTTCATTTCAACTACCTTGACAAAATAACAATCAAATGAATAAATATACATAGTTTTTAATTGATAAAGTAAGTAGAGAAATGCCATTAAATGATTTTTTACGTTTGAAGGAAATTTCTGTTTTTGGTGTATGAGCGTCTTAGTGATAATCATATAGTTTCAGAATATGATGTAATAACTAGTAAATACGTATTACCAATTGTCAACTTGTTATGGTTAGATGGGTCTCGGTAATCAAGCTTGTTCAATTAACCGAAAAGTAATATGTATAAAGAATTCTTCCTTCGCAACCGATAGTATTTGCTATTAAACGAATAATTATCTTAATATACACAGGCGTAGTTCACTTTCGAATATCTAATAGGATTTTTTTTATTATTATCATTTTGCATACATTAACGTATTATGGATATATTTCATTTGTCAGATACTGGCTACTAGTATCTGAGTCTACTGGCTACTAGTATCTGAGTCTACTGGCTACTAGTATCTGAGTCTGCTGGCTACAAGTATCTGAGTCTACTGGCTACAAGTATCTGAGTCTGCTGGCTACAAGTATCTGTGTCTACTGGCTACAAGTATCTGAGTCTACTGGCTACTTATATCTGAGTCTACTGACTACAGGTATCAGAGCCTACTGGCTATTAGTATCTGTGTCTACTGGCTACTAGTATCTGAGTCTACTGACTACAAGTATCTGAGTCTACTGGCTACAAGTATCTGAGTCTACTGGCTACTAGTATCTGTGTCTACTGGCTACTAGTATCTGAGTCTACTAGCTACTATTATCTGAGTCTACTGGCTACTTTTATCTGAGCCTACCGGCTACAAGTATCTGAGCCTACCGGCTACTATTATCTGAGTCTACTGGCTACTTTTATCTGAGCCTACCGGCTACAAGTATCTGAGCCTACCGGCTACAAGTATCTGAGTCTACTGGCTACTAGTATCTGAGCCTACCGGCTACAAGTATCTGAGTCTACCGGCTACAAGTATCTGAGTCTACCGGCTACAAGTATCTGAGCCTACCGGCTACTAGTATCTGAGCCTACCGGCTACAAGTATCTGAGTCTACCGGCTACAAGTATCTGAGTCTACTGGCTACAAGTATCTGAGTCTACCGGCTACAAGTATCTGAGCCTACCGGCTACAAGTATCTGAGTCTACCGGCTACAAGTATCTGAGTCTACCGGCTACAAGTATCTGAGCCTACCGGCTACAAGTATCTGAGTCTACCGGCTACATGTATCTAAGTCTATTGGCTACTATTATCTGAGTCTACTGGCTACTAGTATCTGAGTTTACTGGTTACTAGTATCTGAGTCTACTGGCTACTAGTATCTGAGTCTACCGGCTACAAGTATCTGAGCCTACCGGCTACAAGTATCTGTGTCTACTGGCTACTAGTATCTGAGTCTACTAGCTACTTTTATCTGAGCCTACTGGCTACAAGTATCTGAGTCTACTGGCTACTAGTATCTGAGTCTACTGACTACATGTATCAGAGCCTACCGGCTACAAGTATCTGTGTCTACTGGCTACTAGTATCTGAGTCTACTAGCTACTTTTATCTGAGCCTACTGGCTACAAGTATCTGAGTCTACTGGCTACTAGTATCTGAATCTACTGACTACATGTATCAGAGCCTACTGGCTATTAGTATCTGTGTCTACTGGCTACTAGTATCTGAGTCTACTAGCTACTATTATCTGAGTCTACTGGCTACTTTTATCTGAGCCTACCGGCTACAAATATCTGAGTTTACTAGCTACTATTATCTGAGTCTACTGGCTACAGGTATCTAAGTCTATTGGCTACAAGTATTTGAGTCTACTGGCTACAAGTATCTGAGTCTACTGACTACAGGTATCAGAGCCTACTGGCTATTAGTATCTAAACCTATTGCTACTATTATCTGAGTCTACTGGCTACTTTTATCTGAGCCTACCGGATACAAATATCTGAGTCTACTGGCTACAGGTATCTAAGTCTATTGGCTAATAGTATCTAAACCTATTGCTACTAGTATCTGAGTCTATTAGCTACTAATATCTGAGTCTACTAGCTACTATTATCTGAGTCTACTGGCTACAAGTATCTGTGTCTACTGGCTACAAGTATCTGAGTCTACTGGCTACAAGTATCTGAGTCTACTGGCTACAGGTATCTAAGTCTACTGGCTACATTTATCTGAATCTACTAGCTACTTTTATCTTAGCCTACTGGCTACAGGTATCTGAGCCTACCGGCTACAAGTATCTGAGCCTGCCGGTTATTAGTATGTGAGCCTACTAGCTTTTATTATCAGAGTCTACTCGCTACAAGTATCTGAGTCTACTGGCTACAGGTAGCTGATCCTGCTGGTTATTAGTATGTGAACCTACTAGCTTTTATTTTCTGAGTCTACTGGCTACTACGTAGTATCTGAAACGTCGGAGCCAATATTAGAACTCATAACCTAATAAATGTGAGTTAAATTATTCCAGTTAATTGTCTGTACAAATCCAGTACATTCATGTTTTTCTAGCCTTCGACGCCTTTTAAATATACAACAAATTGACATAGGGATCTGGAACACATCAAGTATCGATATTTCTCTTTACACGTGTAAACAAACTCCAACCGAACAAACAGAACAATGCTTCCCGACAACAACAATTAATTTAAACCACTATTTCTATTACATGCTTATATTTACCGGCTCCAACTCAATAATGGCGGAATAGGTTGCGGTAGAATATCATCAAGCCTGTAATACATGCTCTCACTATGGCCGAAACTCTTTCCTGGATCCGATATGATGGCTAGGAACCTCTATTTTCTCATCTTTCCCTTTCAGTTACGGCAATGGTTCCTGTTACAGTCTCTTTATATATATTTTGAGTTTAGATTTTGTCTTTGTTGACACTATGTTATATTTTGTCTTTGTTGACTCTGTGTTGTTGTTGTTGTTTCTGTTTGTTGATGCTATGTTATATTTTGTCTTTGTTGACTCTGTGTTGTTTGTCTTTGTTGACACTATGTTATATTTTGTCTTTGTTGACTCTGTGTTGTTGTTGTTTGTTGATGCTATGTTATATCTTTGTATTTGCTGGCCTTGTGGTTTTGTGTTGCTTGACGCTTTGTTATATTTTGTCTTTGTTGACTCTGTGTTGTTGTTTGTCTTTGTTTACGCTATGTTATATTTCGTCTTTTCTGAATCTGAGTTGTTGTCTGTCTTTGTTGACGTTTTGTTATATTTTGTCTTTGTGGACTCTGTGTTGTTGTTTATGTTTGTTGACACTTTAATTAGCTCTGTGATATTGTTTGTGTTGGTTTACGCTATTTATATATTTTGTCTTTATTGACGCTATGTTATATTTTGTCTTTGTTGACGCTGTTATATTTTGTCTTTGTTGATAATGATTTATATTTATTGATGCTATGTAAGATAATATTTCTCCTTTGTTAACCTTTCATGATATTTTGTCTTTGTCTACGTTTGTTTTTACTTGTATTATTTATCTTTATTTTATTTTCTAGTTGTTTTTTTGTCTTTTGTTAACAGATGAGGACAATTTAAATTTGTGCATTGAGTCACATCTGACGCCATGCCGTCTGAACGGAGTTCCGACGTTGAAACTATAGCCCAAAACGTAGGTATCTCTGGACAAAAGTATCGGAATTTACAGGATAATCCTATATATATACATGTATATAACATCATTCATACCAATGCTTATACATCCGAAAATTGTATCCATTCAAAGTACAAAGACAATATATATGATTTTGTGCACTTTATTCTGTGGTGACGTACAAATGTAGATTATCCCGCATGTTCATTGCTGTTCCAGCATCACCTTAAAAGATAGAATACTAAACTTTTCTTAGTACTTACATGTAATACAATATTTTCATATATTTAACAATAAATTATCTTAACACCGCTATAAAATTATATATGTACATCTTCTTCATACTTTCTTTACTTATATGCATGATCACTTATAATTAGGGATATTATACCGGAATAGTTATCAAACACACAATTGATATAATGAAGAATTGTGATGTAGCTCTGTAAAAGAAGAAGGCCACTTATAACTAAACAATGCATTTAATAAACCGGATCTATTTCAAATATCCGAAATGCTGAAATGAGGTATTTAGTATCCACCCGTTGTCAACACTGGATATTAAGGTATTGATTATATACCATGATAAGCTGATTAACTCACTGCGTTACTCGTTACAACTGGTGAAAGGGTCGTGAGGTACGTAAAGAGTTATTGTCTATATGTAAGGATAGTTTGGTTTATTTAATCAATGTTTTTTAATTGGATAACGATTTCTTATCAGTTAAAATTAAGGATATTGGGAATAATGACAAATTAAATAATTGCTGTACATGTATAATGATTTTTATATTAAACGAAGAAACACAAATTGTATCATGAATGATTGTAGAAAAGACACAAAATATTCAAGATGATGTTGTTTTCGGTGTAGTATCCAGACATATCAAATGTATATAGCCGATCCCGTATCTCAGATACGATACGACGTTAATGTAATACAACAGGATCAATTCGTATTCAAGAGTACGGAGAGTCGCCGGGTGTGTTGACATGATACACGTTCGAAATCGTGTAGATTATGACCACTGGCATTTCGAACCGAGATCGATAGTTTGATCCACGGGAAGCCTACCTGTCGTTGTTACCTTCAGCACGTGGATTCAACACAGCAGGATACGATATCCCAGGTGACAATCATCGCGATGGCTATTAACTCCGTTCTCTAAGCCTCTGGTACTTTTGTCAGAAAGCTAATGCAGTTACGGTTCTACAATTTCAATAGTTCCTGCGTATGTGAAGAAACCTGTATAATTTCACACTCATAATATGATTTTACTCGTAGGAAATTGCTGTCGATGTGGGAATCGTTTCCCAATGATTAGAAATAAATCTTTATATAATGGTATGGAGATTTAGATCAATATGAAGCAATCCAAACGTATAGAAATGTGAACGACTCTAGAGCATGCTTTGGCCATACTTCTTATTACCTTCCGGATAATGCATACATAATGCATGAATCTCTTTTCTAAGTACATAGTGGAGCTATGAAAAATATTTGTGAAAGTTGTTTTGTAATCATGTTCTCTACAATTACAATAGTTGTATTTTAAGGTAATGTATTTTAATATAAAGACGGGTCTAGGATTATGCAAATACGCACTATTCTATCCCAATTCCGCCTCGTCGACCATCTCCCCCTCTCTGTATATGTTGGTAATATACTTTGTAACCTCCGATTTACATTTAAACAAAATGACCGCCATATCCTTGCCTCTTATTGGGCAAAATTTCAATATTGCGTGATTTTGATGAAATGTGTTATGTATGTGTATTGTCACTCTACAAACTATTTAATGAGATCAAAGTGGTGTTGCGGACGTGTTAGGGGTTCGGGGTGACTTTCTCACAATTGCTCGCGATTGCAATTCTAATTATCAAGTCACTCCGACAGTACCGGGTGACTTTATTTATTTTCCCCGGGTACGATTTCCATGGGGCTACATTTCCACATAACACCGGCTTGTTTTTAGTTTCATTATACACATTTATAGCAATGCACGCGTTCGTAAATGCCACAAGGTGTTCCCTTTTGATATATCTGGTGATATTCCAGCTCCCCGAACGTAGATTTTTTTTTTGTCGGGGATTCTTTCCCTCGATGTTAAATAAGATATTTATGGAATGTGTTCTGGCCTGTCTCCATAAAACCACATACGAATGCATTTTTAAATGAAACCTTTCTGGAAACTAGCAACACAACATTAGAATGGCTGTACGAGTCGAGTTATACGAATGTTCGCTTTAAATATAAATACCTCTTTAAACAATGAGTTCTACATCTGAAGAGGACTTGCCAACATGCCGTTGACACTGGGTAAACAGAAATATTATCTACCTTTTAAACCTGGGATATTAATATGAATAGCAGGTGTCTTTTAATAATATATATATTTATCTATAGCGGGAAATCGATGGGTCAATTGATAGCTTATAATAACACACAGTAGGGAATGAAATGTGGCCAATAGGCCCAAACATAGGGTATATTTTAAAGCTGACATTCAGACATTTGACAGAGATGTACTCTTAAATCTATATGTGTATGACATATATTCAATATTGTATAAATAATCCAGTCTGTGAAAGATTTATTTTACATTTGTAAAACATCGCAGATGCTACTGGTTAAAGATAATCGGATCTTGTACAACCTAAATCATTCTTCAGGTGGTCTACCGTAAGTAGTTATCAGCTGAAACTTTGTCAAACATATAACAAAGAAAAGCATTTTGATAATGCGACAGAAATAGACATTGCTTGAATAATAAGCCAGATTTGTGATCTAAAGAATTTTTTCTCCTGTTAATAAAATCATATAAACCTTATGAAAAGTCTATAATTGTATAGTAAGCCTGAATCACAACATCTTCCGTTATAAAGCTTATCTTTAAACCAGTAGACAGTGCGACGGTATCAACAGATCTGTTCACAATTACGCGTGTGTAATCTACCAATCTTTAATCCTATCCCAGTGACACACTTTTAAAAATCCTTACAAGTAGTGAAAGAAAATGTCTCCATACAGACTGTTAATGCATGGTCATTGTAGGTACCTTTGTGGGGATCAATACAGTTATGGTACTCCGTACCCGGGAAAACAAACTATTAGTGATAGTGCCAGGCTACCTCTCTTATGTATACCCAGGTATGCTAAGTGCGACAGTGACATGTCTCAAAAGGTTTGAAGTAGGTAGTAAACAAACTGTTTACCTGTAAATCCAAGTTAATCTACAATATTTTATTTTGTCCGTTTGTGCATTTATAAAAACTATTTTTTTTAAACTCCAATATGCACGCTGTTGCCTTTTTTTAAAAACAACACTAAGAAACTCACAATTGCTTTCTGAGCTCAGTTTAAAACATATTAATTAAATACTGGTTCAAATATATGTAGCTAGGTTTTTGTTAATCGAATTCTGAACAACGATACGCCAATAACACACCGCTAATGATACAATGACACGTAAGTAAACGTTTAGATTTTGGCATTATTATAAGGGTGTTAAACAGATAAAAATTAAATTATGTCTGAAAAATAATCTAACTGAATTAACTAATTAAGAGTTTAAATTTTAAAATGTTCTTATTAAATTGATCAAGTCTCATAAGACCTGGGTAATGGTATCCTGTATCGGCACGCTACTGCTACCTACACTGTAAACCACTGTGATCACAGGCGTCCGTTTCTGTTAAGTATTCATAGAGAAAAATATTAGCCTCCACTCCTTCTATATCAACGTTTACATAGTAACACTACTATACTCCTAGGGGCTAATGTTGTTTTCTATAGATACTAACCAGAAGCAGACGACTGTGGTGTGATAAACATTAAAAGCCAAAAGGTTTACTTTATAATTTACAAAACGTGGTCGAACGATAACAAGGCCATTTTGTACAAATGCCACTGAATGTTTAATATTGTCACAGAATAAGTACACAGCCTTTCTATATTAGACCTTAAGTGTCTTTTCGTTTCAAATATATATAAAAACTACATGACAATACAGTCTTGGTATTCTACATACTTATATGTGTTGTCAAGCTGATATGTACAGTATTCATAACAATAGACGATCATATATACATGTAGTACGAAAGGTGAGGTGACACGTGAGTGGATCGATAAAGTAAGGTTTTTTATATTAATAATACACACACATATATATTTCAGTGTAGAATCACAGGTCTGTTATTTCAAATCGAAGTGGCAAGACACAGTGTACGTTTCACTATAGACAATGATAGACATATTAATATACAGAGATTATTCGTCTAGGTGAATAGATTTAATATTCTAAGCCACTGTTCCTTTTCAGTTGTATGGGTATATAAAACACGGTGACTATAGAAATGTGCAGGAGACTCTCAACCCAATCACAGACAGGACAGTACTTAAGGCTATAGAGGATAGGGTGAGTATTAACATACGATGAGGGTTATAGAAAAACTGTTTCTATATCATACCTATAATTCTAGCGGCCATGGAGTCTACTTACGGTTAAAGGGAACAGTATAAAGGAAATCAATTACATTTTATTCCATGCTTTGTATATGAATAATTAAACGAGATCCATCTTTATATAGGAGTCTTTCAATGCACAATGATAAGAACTGTGTATGATTGTGTTTCAGTTCATCAGTCTACATACTGATACAGACCCTGTAAACCTTGCAATTAGGGCAAAGGAGGAGAAAATTGCAATATACTTAGTGGAGAAGGCGTTTTCAACAGACAGAGTTTTTCAGGTCAGTATGAGATGGGATGGCACATTAAATCTTTTGTTATCTATAATCCATTGGTCTGAATTCATGAAATCGTTCGTATTTTTACGGGTTTTGTGATCGCTGTTTGCGTGTGTGCTTCAAAGGTTAATCAATAGCATCATGCTTAATGTATTTACATGTATAACGAGAACCGCTATTAGTTTATTCAATTTACATTTCATGTATTAACTACACAAAAAGGTAATCATGTACATGTATATCTAATTCAGAGCGAATCTCTCTTCTTACGTTGGTAATAGGCAGATATATCAGTGATGATTTCCGATAGATGATTTCTTGTTTATGTTTTTAGTGGCAAGATCAGAGTTGTGACCAATGGTGTTACTATGATCACGGACCTGACAAGTGTATGTCCGAATTCACAGCAGTTGACCACGCCGAGAAGGAGAATCTCTACAAACTCTCGAAACGAATCAAGGAGATTAGACAGGGCCAAAGAAACCCAGGAGACGGGCTGGTCATATCCACGGTACAACACCATATGTCTGGCCAACAACAGATAGAAGAACCAAAATCGCTAAGATATGAAAGGGTATGCTCAGTTCCCGAGTTTGCCGTTATTGTCTATGCTACTTCTTCATTCTTATCACATTAGTACAAAACGAACAGTTTTTGTTTGTCATCAGATTTTTTTCCAATTCATCCAATTATTTTTGTCCATTTTCATTTTCGTAACTTCACGTTATTTCCATATTTTTGGCTGGATGGACGAAATACTTTTCTTTTCATTCTTTCGGAACACACTATATCCATTACTGAATTCATATTTCAGTTGTGTGGCATGTGTATAATGATTAAGCATTCAGTATATATATATATATCTCATATGTATTGTATGTTTCAGCCAGCGCCTGTATCAGACTCCAAAAATAAAAAAACGGCTGCTGATGAAGCACGAGAAAAACTTCAAACATATGGCAGGAAGTACGTAGATAAGGTAAGCGCTTCTTTTCGTTATCACCCTAATCCTCATTTTGAGAATGTGTCTTTACCCAGATTTGTCGGAACCTACCTGAACGATGAAGCAAAAGACGCTTACTCTTCCAGAACACATGGTCTTATTCTCCGTGTATTTTATCAATGGTTTCCATGTATTTCTATATTTTGTGTTCGTATTGGCTAGGTTTTGTTGATTATGATAAAGAATCTCTGTTTCGTAGCTTTTTTGTCTTTGTCGTGACTTTACTTAGGCGTATAGTACTACGCTATTATCTATTAATGATGTGTTGCAGTGACATGATATAATATCTTTCTGTAATATTGATATTTTATGGATTATGTTTCTACTTTTCCATTTTCAGGAGGGAAATACCCTACTTCATTTAAATATATGTAAGCCCCAAGTATATATATACGTGTTTGCGTGCGGCGGTGTTCCCATCAATATACAGAACAAGGTTTGTGTGCTAAACTTAATGGTTTTGGTAATAGGACATAGATAAACTGTATTGTATTATAATTCACATAACGATTATTCCGTTATGATATTTACCCAACCAATCAGTCCCAAATGTATTCACATCATTTTGTTCATATGAATATATTTGAATATTGATATACCCTCCACCGTCATGTACACAAGGCCATCGCGCCCTGAAAATATATCAGAAATAAAAACTAAACTCAGGAATGAAACTAAAATGGCTGAACAATATAAACCACCTGTCAAATATCGAAAATAAGTAATGTCGCTCACCGCGCTGACTGAAGATAGGATGAAAATAATGATATTCATACATCATTGAGGAAATCCAGGCTCATCCTTTTATTAACACTAGATGATCCACTTAATAACTTTGATTTTTTCTGGTGATTGCCACTATCCCAATGATCATATTGAGAGCATGGCATTACAGTCGTGTATCATGTATATGCATAACGAGTGTTTTTGTTGAAGCATGAAACATTTACTCTTGTACAAAATATCAAGGTTACTACGTGAATATTGTCGTCGTTCATATTTTGTCCTCTTTCATTAATATTGATCTAGCATTACTGTTCTGTTCCAAAGTCAATTAGTTAAAGGTGCATGCCACCTCAATGTTACACAGAAAGATTTTTCGCGAAATGATTTCAGAATAAATCATTGTGAGAGAAGACTAACGCTTATCTTGTTTTCTAGAATGGTGACACGGCATTACATTTGGCAGTACGTCTGGGACTATACGACACAGCGGAAGCTCTAGTGCAATGTAGTGCAAACATATCCCTCTGCAACTCTGTACGTACATGTGTTTATTTGACTTTAAGTAATCCTCGCTCAATTGATATTTTAAGCGATCGAAATCAGTACAATTTTATGATATTTCATACCCAGCCAGTATAAATTACTTTAAAAAATAAAAATATTCCCTTTTAAGATATATGAATTGTGTTTTTTTAAATGTTATTTCTTGTTCTTTTTACCGTTTAGATGGGCCAAGCCCCTATTGCCGAAGCCGAGGGTCAAATCAAAAAAATGTTAGAGAAATTTCAGGTAAACAAATCAGTTCTGTCGCCACCATTTATCATGCTGTTGATAAAAATAATGTTTTGGACTTATTTTATATATTGGAGCAACACTGTTGCCTTGTGTAATATACTTTCATCCATAACATATGATCAAATTCAAAGAGATAAACAAATGTTTTAGACTGTTTTACATATGTTTCTGATTTTATATTTTCTTATTTGTTATATGTTCAAATTATGCTTCAGAAGAAAGCAATCTTAATTTGAGACGCCGCAAATACGTTTACAATGCATTTCATTTAAAAGGACTACAGAAACAGTGAGGTTATGACTTTTGAATACCAATGATTTAATTCTCTAGCCTGGCTTTCTCGGTGTCGTGTTGCGTGGGAAAACACGTCCCCTAGAACAATTCAAAGAGTTCTGGTGTAGCACCGATGTGTTCCCTATAAAGGTATCGCTATCATTGACGAGGCCTCCTGGCTTGACTAGCAGTGCCCGTACTGACGTAGCTAATTCAGCAGATGTGTTTTAAACTGTGGCGTGAAATGCTGTGATAACGTATTTCTGATTTTGCATTAAATCTATTAGCGAATATCACAACTTAACACTACCCTCTCCTATAAGGTCTATATATTTCAAAATAAATCACTTTTCATCACTGCCCTGTCCCACAAGGTCTTGTGAATATGTAGACACTCGTCCCCACCTGCATTGCGAAGAATCAGAATCAAAAGAGGATAAACTATCGTTTAATCAATCTTAACATTTTATATCCTATTACTTAAAATGTTATTTTGAAATTTGAGATTACACCCATTCCCAACTGGCTTATAAAGTATCAGATAGAAATGTGATTCAAATATTCATTAAATTCTTATTTAAATATATATATATATATATATTACTAGATAAGTATTGAAACGAAAGTTTTAATTTTTATATACACTCATTTTTTATTAGTTTTTAAATGAAATTATTCAAATTTTTATTGCATATCTTCAAATATTGAAAAAAAAAAGAAAAAAATCACTTCCCACGAATTCAATTTTCAAAAATATATATTAAGAATTTTGTGACTAATTGCTTTTTTGATATGTGACATTCCCCTTTGAAAAAAATAGAAATAGAACAATTTTGCAATAATTTTCTTGTAGAAATTGATACTACGCTTGTGATGTGAAGATGTGCTGGCCCTGTTTTAGCAGAGGTCAAACTAATTATTGTTT
Organism: Pecten maximus; assembly: GCF_902652985.1. NCBI lineage: Eukaryota > Metazoa > Mollusca > Bivalvia > Pectinida > Pectinidae > Pecten > Pecten maximus. The sequence continues at coordinate 29,417,611 of NC_047024.1, read as the reverse complement.
GTGTTCTGTGACATTTGTTTGATGTGATTTGAAAACTATACGTTGAAAACGGGGGTTTCTTTTTATCCAAAACGGGACATTAATAATTTTGATTCAGCTCGAAATTAATCTGTTTTCAAATCACATAAAATAAACATCTTGTTGTTGTCGTTTGCCTAGGGTAACACAATTAATTTAGCATGACAGCAGTTGTGGTAGCAACATGGCCACTAGATTTGTGTGTAGAGAGAACTGAATGGCAACCAAAATGGCGACATCAACCTGCTGGTATGGAACTATGTCGTTAGAAGATGAAGGGTATATCCCCGGTACCTAGGAAGTGAAACGAAATCAAAATTTTCCTTTGAACTATATGGTCAAGGACATTACTGAAGGCCACAATTTGGTTGTCAGTCTTCCTCAAACATGGGCATTTTCTCCTAGATCTAAGTAGTATAGAAAAGTTGTTTTTGTTCTCTAGCTGGGCGTAGTGGAAGCTGTGTGTTGTGGGAAGTCTCAACTTTTAGACAGAATTCTCAAACGCACGTGGGCCAGTCTGAGTAGCAAGGTCAAGGTTTGTAATCTGTCAAAAGTATATCCTTCTTCCTTTAAACTTTAGAACAGCAAATATATATGTCGCTGTTATCATATACTCTTTTCCGGAATGAAACAAACACTTTCACTCTTATTTTATATATGGCATATCACTTCATCCAATGGTAATTAATAAGCGACAAGGTATTTCCTAAACAAAATAATGTTTGCTCATAGATTTCCTGAATCCCGGAAAATCGTATGTTTGTAATAATTAATCAAACATTATCTATAAAATATTTGTTGTAAATATTCCATATCACTAATAAATGTATCTCGCGTAGTTAGTTTCAGTACGTACCTGTGTGTCCGTCACAATCTATCCAAGTGTCCCTTGTATAACTGCAAGTGTAGTGTACAAATTAGAATATGAAATTGGTGATGGGTTATAAATAATGCAGTTAATAAAAAGAGGATTATAAAATTGATGCTAACGTTTTAAAATAACTTCAGAATACAATGTACATTCTTGAGACGAAATAAATAAATGTAGATTTTCTTACTTACTATGATAAGTTATTGCCATGTGCACGCGCGAAGTATCTGACGGCCTACGTGTGGTGTTGTAGGGTTATAAAACTGAAGTGAACATGTGATTCCCTATCCCTTAATTTTTCTACATATGTGTACGTGGCGTTACGTGTGAACTTTATGTAGTAACACCTAACTGGTTTGACTGACGTCACCCTATATTTATGTGTAGTTTGACTGCTAAAATGATTTATTTAATTCTTGTAGCAGTAGAGAAATAAAACCTTCAAATAAAATTTCAATGTTGATCATTTTAATGCACGATCGCGTATTATTCTTGATGCATGATCGCATATTATTCTTGATATGTGTTGCAATTTAAATATCAAAACAGAATCAGAGGCAAGTTATAAGATGCAATTACGTAATGTTTATTATTTTAGTGCAAACATAATCAAAACGTGCCAGTATTTTACGATAGATTGAAACCTATGCACAAAGCAATACCCGAGCATTCTGCCATTTGTCATTTACGTCATCTAACATATCTCATATGATGGTATTCTAATATAACAGTCTCACGCCCTAACATTATCGGTAATTCTGTCACCATGTTCATAACTGTAATTTGATGGTGTTTAATATATTTTAACATATTTATAACCGTTATATTCCCGTGGTTTGGGAAAAGATGGTGAGCGATTTAACTGAAGGACAAATATCTTTGGCGATTAAGATAAAGAAAGTTTGATATTGTTATTCACTCATTGGTGATGTATTAAATATATTATGTTTAAATTACGTGAGCAAAGACATAATAATATATTACTTATATATACTACATATTACATATAATATTACCATACTAACGTGATAGTGTTGATATATGTATTTGTTTAAACGCATATTTGGAGGAATGCATATGCACACGCTATGAAGATATATTGGATTGGATAATAGTTTTATGATAGTAAAAGTGTCGTATTTTATTATTTTGATAACTGATTACGACCTGTTTATTTATGCAACGAAAATTGTTAATGCCGACAGGAAGAAAAGACCCTGATGGAGCTGGCAGAGATGAAGGCAGAGATGGAACCTCAGGTTCAGAATTGTGTGAGACTTCTCAAAGAATACCAAACAAGTAGTGTAAGTAATAAGTGAGGATATGTCTTACTTGTATAACTTACTTATCAATTACCTGGAAAATATAGGAATCATAGTTCTTTATACCAAAGTGCTACTGGTCAACTATCATTGTCCTGGAACTTTTGGTTCGTGAGAAGTCATTTGAAGATTTTAACACGTTTGACTCATGTGACATTGAAAGCATACCGGTACCAATACTGGCCAAATGTCGTGATGCCTGGCACATACTGATCTAAATACACAAAATGTTACTGAAATTATCGGGTTTATTATCAAATTAAGGATTTAGAAACGACACACAAGTGTGTAAATGCCGAATAATGAATTCAATATATTAATCCAGTTTGGCAAAAACTATATGGGGATAACGCCGCGTAATCGAAACGGTTATTCTAACTCAAAATCGACAAAACGGCAGCGAAATAACAACAAAAAATACATCGATACAGAGACACATCACAAAGAGGTTTTTTTTTTTCTTTTACCAAACATTACGGAAAGGGTAAACATATCAATAATACCGCCATTCAGACCATGGTCAAATCCTTGTCAGTAAACGTTTTCATGATGAGAAAAAGGTAGTGACATGGACATGGCCAGACAGATTAACGAATTAAGAGTTTTTTCTCCATTTCTTACATTACTAATAAATAGTCTCAACCTTACAGAAACTAATACACGCTGTTTTGTGTGAGGACGTGGAGGCGGCTAGGAATATCATAGAGAGAGAGAAGGGTTGGAACACCAATATGCGATTCATGGTAAGATGCTTAAGAGTAGAATCTATAAAATATACGTGTACATGGACTGATGTTATTCTACTTCACATTAATCAAAAGATAATATAGTGTTCATTTTTCATTCAATACGGTTACAAAAGAATTATGAACATAAATATTAAAATAAAATCACAAATAACTGAATGTGAATGTACTGGGTAGGAAAAAGATGCGCAACTTTTAATAATATACATTTTTAAAAAAATAGATATTTTTCTTGGATTTGTTACTCTCTTTCTACACTAAATCTACAATGATTTATTAATGTATGAACTAATGTTGTTATCAATATACCTGCAGAACCGGACAGGAAAAACCCTGCTATCACAGGCGATAGAGGCTAACAATATTGAGCTTGTCCGATTGTTAGTGGACAAAGGAAAGGCTAAGGTTAATGCCATCAGAGTCAGGGAGAGTGGAATGGTAAGTGTAAGATTTTGTCATTTCGGAATCATTCATATAAATTCCTTTGTGTATGTTGTAAATGAAAACAAAATTATCTTTAAATCACACTTTTATTTCTTCATGTTTATATATACAGGCGGAAGAAACTGCTCCCTTATTCCACAAGTGCTTAAAAGCCGGATTGAATCCAGAGATTGCCAAATTTCTCAACTCAAGAATGGATATCAATGAACGCTCAGAAAAAGACAAGGTAACAACTAAAAGTGGTAATCAATTCTTACTTTAAAATTACTATATATCTTAGCATATTCCTCTTTGCTTTGTTCTTTTTTCGTTTCTTTTCTTTTCTGTTTTTTGTTTTGTTTTGTTTTTGCTCAGATTAACTTGCTTACGGGTACATTTATTTGCAATAGTTATTTCATTGCAAAAGAATTTTAGTAAATGTTTTCAATTTAAAAATGGAATGTGCATTTCCATATGTTTATAACAGAATGGAAACACAGCGGTGCTGCGAGCAATAGAAGAAGAGGATTCGCCTAAATTTGTCCATTGGCTAATAGACACTAGTGGCGGCAGCTGTCTTGTCGAGCGGAATAAGGTAAACATATTAAAATACAAACATTAATTAATTTTGACTTTTAACGTTTTCGCTAAATGTTCTAAATATTAGTTAAACGTAATATGATAACTAAAAGCTCTCTTAATAGAAATTCTGTTGTTTATAAAGTAAAGCATCTGTTACTTAAGTTTCGACCCCCTGGTCTTGGTCACGACCAAACGTTGTGGAATAAACTTTGTCACGGCCATGATTCAAATGTACTTAAGAGAAGCACAACCGATACTATAACACGAAGGTATACATGTACCGTATTATTATAGGATGGCCTAACACCAAGAGAACTTGCGCTAGCCCAGAGGAGTGACGCCATTGTGAAAGTCATTGATCGTGTATGTATGAAAGAGCTGTTTCTGTTTTGAAAAAAAGACGGCATTAAAGATTGGGAAATCAGTTGCAAATAATAACATGCTTATATATTTATAATACAGCCAATATTTACATTTGTTTGACAAAAAATAATTGCTATGTATAGGAATTCATTTTTAAAAGTTACCGATCAGAACTTCTTTTCCGTGTTTGTTGCGTTCATTATCTCAATTATTTCCTTCAGTACATTTTACAAAAGCCAGCAAACATACAAAAATGTGCTGCCCACTTGTGTCAGGAACAGGATACCCTTGATGTGAAAGATGAGGTAAGCGGCAGTATGTTTGGTCAGAGCCAGCTATTTAACAATGTTTTCCTGTGAGTTTTGGGGCTATGTAAACAAGTACAAAGCTAAAAGTTTGATCGTTTTAAGTTGCAGACGAACCATTTTGAAGGCAAATATATGTGCAACTTAAGCGGCAACATGGGCGACAAATGCGACATCTTGACTTTTATTTGTGCAGTAGATATTGATGCTGTAGATAGTTGTTGTACATTTTAAAATAACACCATCTCAACCTCAAATGCAATTATTCGTAAATATGTATACATGATACTAGGCGATATTTTGTTTTCAAATTAAACTGCCGTGTATCATAAGTCATTTCTAGCCATTAGTATAGTGAACGGGTACACTCGATTTACTTGGATGTAAAGAGTTATGTTTACATTAACAAATTGTCATTTTCAGGCAACTGGAAAAACCTTGGGTGAAATTCTAGAAGAAGAAAAAATGGTTAAGATAAACTTCCAAAAGTATGAGGTAAGTAAATTAAAGCTACGAGCGAAATCAATAGAAAACACTTATCACAATATCAAAACTATTTCGGCAACAGACGGAGGTCACCACTTCTAGATAATTAGAATTATCTACGGAACCTTCTGTCATTATAAACGCTACATGTTAAGTATTTATCCGAGTGTTATCCGAGGGCCGTGGTTAATTAGAATTTTATTCTAACTCGATTATGGTTATTAATTATATAATCACTAAACATGTGAAAAAGTATTTGTGCTGAATGATTTTTTTAATTATTTTTCAGGTGGACGCAGGAAAATTATTTATCGCAGCTGCTAATGGAGATTTAAAGGAATTGAAAGAGCTTTACACTGCCAATTTTGTGGACAGGGTAATGCATATTTCATTTTTGTATCAATGCCAAAATGCATACTACATGTACAAGAAAAAAAGCAAAATAATGCAAATTTCGCCTTGGACATGTCAATCCATTTCCCTTGTCTAATCAACTACATGTACAGTGTTAACATGTCCCAGTCGGTTCGATATTTAAGGGTTTGTTCCCATTATTACGATTTCATGACCGAAATAAATAACAAGGTTTCGAGAGATGAAAATTAATAATACCATGGGAAAGTTTTATGGACAACATAATGATTTTTAAAATAATCTATTTCTTTATGCGATATGAAATCCGACATGGTCCATGCTTGTTCCTTTGACTGGTGGTTCCGTTGTCATCACCCTAGTTCTCATTTTGAGAATATGACTTAGCCCGGGTTTTACCTAGGCTAGTATGGCGGATGTAGTTGACGAAGTATGTAAATCTATATCTTTGTTCAAATTTCCCCCGTTTAACTATGGTTTCGTTTTACGATGGTTCCTATCACCACTGTACCTCCGCGTGATAAGTCGATAGGATGTACATAAAATGCTATCTCCACATTTATGTAGAGAAACATACCCACTGTTATGTGTCGTTACTTAAAATTCATATTTCAAAAATTACAGATCACATGTTACCTACCCATTTATTCATCGCTTACAGTGTACTGTAAACGTTAAAATTTGAGCGAAGGGGAAATTTACGCTTAATACGGTAAGGCCATTCAGTCGCAAAAAAATACTCCAGGCGTATCATTTTGTGATGCGTGTGGTATTCATTGGAACAGGCGAAAAAGAAAAATTCGCGGAAGTAATCCCACCGTGGAAATAACAACATTTACAGTACGCAAAGGTTCATTTCAAAAATCAAGTTGTACATTTTCTTCTGTGTGATATTTTGGTATAAACGTTCGTTAACTGTGAACATGGTATTGCATTTTCCAGAATGGATATACTGCTTTGACGAGAGCAATTGTATTCCGTCAGTTCAACATCTGCAAGTTTTTGTGTACTACCCGGCCACATCTCAAGTCTATACCTGATAACGTAAGTACATTGCTATCAAACATATGTTTAAAGACTCGTACAAATATGACTCCAAGTGATTTCTAGTCGATACTTCTGTAATAACACGGGGGTTTTGTGAGAAGTATATGTTTGGCTGTGGCACACGCGGTATTCGGTGTGGAGATATTTTTCCAATGCATCGGTGGTCAGTTTTGTGATTCAGTTTAATTTATTCAAATACTCTTACAAGTAGAGTTGGAAAACGAAATATAAGCTTATATTAATTCCTTGATTTAACATGACTGCCACAGTAATACCTTTTGAAACGGGTGAAATATTAATCATACACAACGGCGAAAAGGTGATGATAACAATAGGTTTTATTATACCTCAGACTTGTATCACAGCTTCTGATTAGTGAAAACCATGTCACGTGATTAAAAACATTCGTTATGTCACCCTCTCGTGAGCCCTCCAAAATCGTTATGTCACCCTCTCGTGAGCCCCAACTCGGAACTCTCTTCCGTAACGTCTTCAAAAGTAGTCGAATCAGAGAAGTTCCGAGTATTCTGCTTGACAACAACAATGGCTGCCGGCGGACGCTATCGTCTGCCAACAGAGGAGGAATTGGCGAAATTATTGCAAGAAAAGGATTCTAAAAACACCAAAAGGGTCATCAATGTGGCCGTGGATTCCTTTAGACATTTCCTATCTGCAACAGGTAGGCCTAGACCAAAGGATTGTGAAAACTTCGACGTCCATACATTGAAAGTTCAACTGGGAGAATTTTATGCCGGGTCCAGAAAGACGATGGGGTACCTCTTAAAAACTTTTCTTAAAAACTGTTGATAGTAATAAATAAACTTATTGATACCAAAATTAATTCACTTATGTTTTTTTCGGTATAATAAAACAATTACTGCCCTTGTTCCGAGTTGACATGAATATTTGCCCACCCTTGAGGTGTCATGTCACCCTCTGGCTACGCCCTCGGGTGACATGACACCTCTCGGGTGGTCAAATATTCATGTCAACCCGGAACAAGGGCAATAATTGTATAATGTCAGTAGGTGATGAATGAGACATGTAACAATAGGTTATGTCAGTAGGTGATGAATGAGACATGTAACAATAGGTTATGTCAGTAGGTGTTGAATGAGACATGTAACAATAGGTTATGTCAGTAGGTGATGAATGAGACATGTAACAATAGGTTATGTCAGTTGGTGATGAATGAGACATGTAACAATAGGTTATGTCAGTAGGTGATGAATAAGACATGTAACAATAGGTTATGTCAGTAGGTGATGAATGAGACATGTAACAATAGGTTATGTCAGTAGGTGATGAATAAGACATGTAACAATAGGTTATGTCAGTAGGTGATGAATAAGACATGTAACAATAGGTTATGTCAGTAGGTGATGAATGAGACATGTAACAATAGGTTATGTCAGTAGGTGATGAATAAGACATGTAACAATAGGTTATGTCAGTAGGTGATGAATATGACATGTAACAATAGGTTATGTCAGTAGGTGTTGAATGAGACATGTAACAATAGGTTATGTCAGTAGGTGATGAATAAGACATGTAACAATAGGTTATGTCAGTAGGTGATGAATATGACATGTAACAATAGGTTATGTCAGTAGGTGTTGAATGAGACATGTAACAATAGGTTATGTCAGTAGGTGTTGAATGAGACATGTAACAATAGGACAGAGAAGGAAAAGAAGACCATTGAAAAGCGGGTCACTATTAGTATTATCAACACAGTTACGCTGAAAAACTCACGATTCTGTAAATACCCAAGGCCTATATGTATTGATAAAATAATTATCTTTATTTGTCGTTTCCAGATGAACAGGTACCCACTACATTATGCCTATGCCCTTCCTGATAAAGTCTACATGGAATATGTCAATCTGCTGCTTGAGAAGAACCCTGAATCTATCGAAAACAAAGTAGATCTGGTACGTGTAACACATAATAAGGTCTATTATACGGCATAGTTTGGACCGAAACCTTACATTAAGTACAGAGATCACATTTTGTCGCATATTTTGTAAATAAAACCGCCATTGATGTAACATGTATTCTGTGTCCAATAATAAAATGCATATCATACATATAAATACCTTTCCAAAAGAATGTGTCTGCAAATAGTAAAAGGATATAATATCAATTTTGAAAACATCTAATTGCAGAGCTATGCTGAGTTGAGTACATTCGCTCAGGCCTCTGAACAAAGAAGGTTCCGAATGCATGTTGCATAATGTTGTCAATATTTGAAATATCATTCATTGTATGCGTTTTTATATCGACGTTTAGACTCTAATTTATATATATATAATACTTGTCTTTTTACCAACGTCAATAAAACACTTACAATACCATTAAGCTACTATCCATTGTTCCCAGATGGGGAGGTATGCAGCCGAATACAAGGCCCTCAAAGAAAAGGTAGACATTCAGACTATGTTGTATGACGCCATGACTCTAGATGTCTTGGGCAGGGTAAGTTTACAAACAATCATTTCTTTTTTTAATAAAAAGCATTTAAGTATAAATGCAAAATTGCACAAATTGCAATGTCAAGGTCGGCACTTCCACCAGTTAATAAAATAAATTGTTCAATGTATATGTGTCTAAGTTATACATGTATATTACTGTTGTTTTCTGAAGTCAATAATGATTTGCTTTTCTAAATCAATATTGTTATCCTTTTGTATGTTTATACACTATTCTTGTAATTTTTCAAAGACCGTATTATGGCATATACGTCAACCGATTTACTAGCTTCCATTGATTTTACTAACAATTCTAACTATGTCTTACCCGTTTTTCATTTTTGTCAACTCTCTAACGTTATGTTTTACAAACGTTTCCTGGGCATAACTGCATATTACAGTATATTAGTATCCCTAGCCGGGTATTTTCTTCTGCATTTCCATTAGATTTTTAGACCTCGCTAAGCCAAATTCATCGGTTCGAATTTCTGAATAGCATGTATCTTTTTTTTTTCAAAACTTCAAAAAGAATATTTGAACATTTTTTTACAGAGAGTAGCCCCATTGGGAGCGTGGCCAGAGGGTGCCAAGAGGACGCCTCCCGACAGACATGTGATTGGACAATCATAACGAGGCAATGATTGTTACGTCACTGGACAAAGAGGACAGCATCATCACCCGACATTATAAATACGACATACGAGATATGCGCTTCAGCGCTATACGCTGTACAAATCCTCCTGGGTTTATCGAAGCTTGTATCATTATCCGTTGAAGTTATATAAATAATAACAGCTCTAGAAGCATCCATCAGTGTCGGAATTCTTCATCTTGGCATAATGGATTAATATTTGTGCACGTTTAGTGGAAGTTGTTTTGAGAGTTCGTGAATAACATTAACAGGAAAATGGGTTTAAAACCTTATAATGGTTGAAATATTGTGTATAATCCCTGCGGTATAATGTATTTATGCAAACACCATGCCACAAAAAAACGCGCCTGCTGTCAATATTTTCAATATTGCATTGCGACTTCGTGTATCACCTTGCATGAGTTACCATGGACATATTGGACTAATTCAATGACCATGACGCATTAGACATGTATGAACATCGTAAAATCATCAAAGTAAAGTATGAATAGGGATGTGATGTTCCTGAACGTGCCTTAATGAAAACAATTGATATTGAGAAATGGATACAAGGGAAGGGACAAGTCTTGTGTGAAAGAAATTGTGATTTAGATGTACAGAGAGACAAACGTTCCAGAGATATATAGGAGAGGATAAGGATCGACCAGCACTCATTGTTAATAACACTATATCATTGTGCTGAAATAATGTGTTTATTGTTTGATGCTAAAATACAGCCAGCTGTCTGCGTGTTAATGGACACACTCGAGAAATGAATGTGTGATATATACATTGTAGATTAAGGAAGTATGTGAAGTAATATTTTCTTTCTGTGATATTTAGCATTTGCTCAACAGTATTTATTTCAACTAAAACAAAAATAAATTGTATTTGAAAATCACCATTGCAGTTGTTATTTTTTGTAGACAATAGACACACTTTATAGGTGTTGGGGACGGAACGTCACTGTATTCTCCATTATTTTATCACAGGGGCATGTCTAGTCTTATATTAAAAATTGGCCAGATATATAGGTATTTCTGGCTGTTTTTTAATGTAAAACTAGACATTCCCCTGTGATTTTATCATATACAATTTCTAATCAATAAGACAACTTTAACTTTGAAAACACTGCATTATAGTTTGTTTTAACCGCATGTTGGAATAAGAAATAATTAAAATCCTACGGAGTTTTTGATCCGCATTATGCAGAGTGCAACATGTGTTATGAGACTGAAATTTTCTTGGATCATGTGGCCACAATTGTTACGTCACCATACTAATTGAGACAGTATATAAAAGCCGCAGATCGTGAATTTGAGGCCTGGTCAGGGCAGGAGTCATAAAATTGTCTTCCTCCATCATTTGCGTTACTATATTTATACAGATATTTAACTGCAAATTGGAAAATAATGACGGAAAGTTTCAGGTTCGGTGTCTTGATTTAATTGTCCTGAGAAGGAAAATATCACATCGGGTGAATTAAACAACCAAGGATTCATAGTAACTAAGGTTTGGATTTTGTCAACAACAATTTTTGTATTTTCAAAGAGTTGAAGTACAAATACCAAAAGTTGTGATGTATTTTTGTTTACTTGGAAATAAAGTGTCATACATTGGACTGAATACTGATGATACGGTCAGATTTGGATTTCATTTTAACTGTAGTGTATTTTGTAACAATATATCACTACGGTTATACAACGATGGTGCATTTGCTTAAACACAAACCCTTGGGGAAATTCATGAATGTCCAACCACAAAGAAATCTCAACTAAAGGGGGAATTCATGAACGTCCAACCCGAGGCTTGCCCAGGTTTGGACATTCATGAAATTCCCCCTCTAGTTGAAACTTCTTTGTCACACTCCCTATGTAGGGAATGATTATTTTTCTCCCACCATTCAAATAATTGCATATCAAATCGGTCGTCAAGGTGTGTTTTAAACAAATGCACATGGTCGGCGCATAAATATCTTCATTTAAAGAACTACCCTTCACAACCTCCCAAAAATGCACCCCAATATCATTACACAAGAAAATATAGGTCTAAAATTAATTCACAATATTTATTCAAAAAGACACTGAAATAAGGAATCGGTTATACTATTCTGACGTTAACAACAGTATATCTTGTCATTTCATAAAACCCTGTGTCTCATACGCATATTTAACATTAAATAACAACGCGGGAACTATTAGTGACGTCACTCAACAAGTACTTCCGTAAGTACTTCCGGTTCAGAAGGTTAGCGCATGCAATCTGTCATACCCTAGGGGTTGACAGAGAAATCTCTGCGTCTAAAACTGGAGATAATCTGGTGAACTATGGGAGAAATGGTTTTCTTGTGGGTCCTTTATGGATATGGCATGATACTATAATACGCATTGTTATTGCTGACAAACAGAAAACCCGCTAAATCATAGATTGCTTAGCGGGCCTTAAAAATATGGTGCCAAAACAAGACAACCCATACCAATTTCTGAATTAGACCACAGTCATTCACGTTCTGGGTAATTACAAAAGATCTCAACACTAAACGTGACGATATAGCTGGATCTATTTTTACTAATACCGAAATGATTCGAAAAATCTCCAGACATAACAATGAGTATAGAGTCAAGATATTTCATTTTTATTTCTGAAATGGTACCATGACTCCATAAATAACACCAGATGAACTTGATGGAAAAAATACAAACAAAATCAGTCGTAAAAATAAAACTAATGTCTTTATTGAGTTCAACTGCAATCGTCTTACAAACTTAACAGTATATTCAAACACATCCTGAAAAAAGAAAGGAACATTTGTCAGAGTTTTGTATTTGCTTGATATGAACACAAAACTATAATGACATTCATGGAATATAAACTTACAATTGCATTAATTTATATATACTTACTATTGCATTAACTTTGTATACTTGCATTCAAAATGGACAGGTTTATTTTAGTCAAAACTGTTGTTTGTAATGACTAATCATTTATATATCGGTGAATTATAAGAGTAAATTCATAAATCTAAGGCCAAACAGAAAAATAAATTTGTTTCAGGTTGCATCCAGATAAAAACAGACAAGCCAGGAAGGCATTTTTGTTTATTATAATTATATTTACTTCACATCATATCTATAGAGCACGAATATTGACTTAAAAAGTTAGGTCTGATATTGACCGAAAATATTTGGGGATAAAAATCTAAATGCATAGTGAAACCTTAAACACACATTATTTTTATTTGGCCATATATTATTTGAATACATATTTGGAACTAAAAAAATACTACATGTTTCCTAAAACATGCCAGAAAGAAAGAGTCTAAGGGTAGTTAGATATATGTCTGGGAAATCTTTTTATTTTTCTTTAAGTAGTTTTTACTACTAAGGTTTAATATAGAGACAAGCAATATTGACATTAATAGTTCTTCCCTTGTAAATGACCAAGAACAAATTCAGAGTAGGCACAAAAATATAGGGCAAATTGAAATAGGTATTTTCTTCAGGCCTTATCAAAGATTCTGATGAGATCAGTCATGATATTTCCAACATTAAGATAAATTTGCAGCATGATTCTAAATGGAGTATTGTATATATATATGTGTAATTTGCAGCACGATTCTAAACGGAGTATTTTTGTTAATTACATGTATACACCAGTATGTAAAAAAAAAAAAAAAAAAAAGATGTTTGATGAAGGAAAAATGGTCCACATACCATGCAAGTAAGTCTGGTTTTTCATTAAGAATGATTGGTCTATTCTTAAAAATTTGTGAAACACTTTTTTATCATGCAGTGCACGAATAATCAATATGTGTATTTAAACAGCAATATCATGATTATATTTCAATTTCACACCTAGCAAATCATTTCATATGTTAAAGCATTTTTGGCATTTAAATAATAATTCACAATTCATAAATAATAATTTTCAACTTAAGTTCATTTTCCTTAGTTTGGCTGTTTTTCATAATATGGAGTATCAACATATCTCTCTACTTTTCCTCTCTTTTTGTTAGATTCATACAAAAATTACATGTGTTTAATTCATCTCCGATAATGCATGGGTTCTTTACTAACCAAATTACAACCTCACTCCCCACCTCTACCCCAAATGCTCTAAAATCATACCACCTTAGTAAACACTGACAGAGAACACACATGTAATTAAACAATTGTATCAGCACCAAATTATCACAATATCAAAATGCACTACACGTCTCTGTTTCCCCTGCTAACAATAGACAGCACACATCTAATGCTCATCATACACACACACACAAACACAAAGTAAACCACAAATTACATAAATCATGCATCACGTAACAATACCATACCATCACACAGTGAAACACCAGTTATACCGTGTGCAAATTACACACAAACTCACTTATCCAGACACAAAAAACACCAAGCCAGATACATCAACACACCCATTTATAATCACTCATCCTGTCAAAGTGAAGTCGCTGTCAGAATACGGACCTCTGAATGAAAATTGTGCTGAAAATTGAGCATGTCTCAATTTTTATGAATAGTTGATGTTTATGTACACAACATATGTATCTAATAAAAAAATCCAGTGAAATAAAATGAAACTTCAAATCTATAATCTAAAACTTTGTAAAAACTTAAAAGCAAAATCAAAAAGAAAGAAAGAAAGAAAAAAAATGATATTGATTTTTATTCTCTATTTTCTTTAATTTTTTTTAACAGCACTACCACTACTTCATTAATTGAAATCTGTTTATTGTTTAGAAAAAAAAAAAAAAAAAATCAACAGGTACACATATTGACTTTAAATCTATTCCCCTTTGTCATGATCAGTAACTCACCAAAATTTCAGTAAAATTTTCAAAAAATTCCACTTGATAGTATGGAAGCGCCCTGTATACAAAATTGACATGTATAAATATTGATGCATTGCAAAACAGTTATCAAATTTCAAAATTTACTCATTCTCAAAAATCGCTTAAAACATTACAATTTTACCCTGAAAGTAAATCCGATATAGAAATTACTCAAATCTGACTATAAACTAATTTGTAAGTTAGTTGAAGAAGCAATAGCGATATTATATCAATTTTTCAAAATCTAGGGATTTTAATCTAAAAATACAGCAAAGTAGATGAAAATTCATGTAATCTGTTGGGTGTGTTGAAATGTTCATACAACAATATAACTTTAGAAATAACATTGAGACTTTCTGAGAAAATGATCATGAGCTAAACAAAGCTTTAAAATTCTCAGCATCCCTAGGACCATAAATTCTGGATGATATTCCATAAATGATGGGTGTGTTGAGATAGCCATTATGTGACCTAACTATATACCATGTAAATTTATGGTCAAGGATGGATTTTTGAGCAACTAATCTATGTGCAAAGCGAAGTGTTGACAACACTGTCGGAAAAAAGTAACACCAAAGACTCGGGTCCAGGATTTTTAAATCATCAACAAGAGATCCCAGAGGGATCTTGGCGCCCACCATTGAATGATCTTTATAGGTTCCATGTCAGATTGATCTTTTCTCTACTTTTCCCTTCCTCTAAGTCTTACTAATCTGTGTAAATTCAGAAACAGCCCTCTAGGACTTTTCAAACAAGGGTAACCTATATATAAAATTTAAGATTTGGCGATAATGGCTGTCTGTTGTTTTCGGATTGGTCCCAAAATGCAACACCAGGGACCAAGGGGAACCTACATATGAAATTTTCAGAAAGATCCCTTCAGTACCTTCTGTAAAATAGCGATAACAAACTTCAATTGTCAAAATACAAGATGGCTGCCTGTCAGGCAGGTTGTTTTCTGACTGGTCTCAAAATCCAATATGCATAACTAGGCACAGAGGGCAACCTACAAATGAAATTTCAGAAAGATCCCTTCAGCAATTTCTGAGAAATAGCGATAACAAACTTCAATTGTCAAAATCCAAGATGGCTGCCTGTCGGCCATGTTGTTTTCCGATTGGTCTCAAAATGCAATATGCATAACTAGGCACCAAGGGGAACCTACATATAAAATTTGAGAAAGATCTCTTCAGTACTTTCTCAGAAATAGCGATAACAATCTTAAATTGTCAAAATCCAAGATGGCTGCCTGTCGGCCATGTTGTCTTCCGATTGGTCTCAAAATGCAATATGCATAACTAGGCACCAAGGGGAGCCTACATATGAAATTTGAGAAAGATCCCTTCAGTACTTTCTCAGAAATAGCGATAACAAACTTCAATTATCAAAATCCAAGATGGCTGCCTGTCGGCCATGTTGTCTTCCGATTGGTCTCAAAATGCAATATGCATAACTAAGTACCAAGGGGAGCCTACATATGAAATCTGAGAAAGATCCCTTCAGTACTTTCTCAGAAATAGCGATAACAAACTTCAATTATCAAAATCCAAGATGGCTGCCTGTCGGCCATGTTGTTTTCCGATTGGTCTCAAAATGCAATATGCATAACTAGGCACCAAGTGGAACCTACATATGAAATTTGAGAAAGATCCCTTCAGTACTTTCGGAGGATTAGCGATAACAAGAATTGTTTACGGACGGACGGAGGGACGGACGGACGGACGGACGGAGGGACGGAGGGACGGACCACGGACCACGGACGCAGGGCGATTTGAATAGCCCACCATCTGATGATGGTGGGCTAAAAATGTAAAGCCACTTCAAAATGATCGTTTTTCTTTGGATTTCACTTACAAATTAGATATCAAGATTTTTCCTTTATAAATCTGCTTGAAAAATATTGTTTTTACTATCTTTTTAAAATGATTTTAATTTTGATACACATGCACATGGAACTTCAGACAGAATGAAGGCCTAAACATCACTATAACAAAAGGACATTCATTCTCTGAAATTACCAGTTTTGACAGACAACACAGATTTTTAAAGATAGCCCAAAGTAGTTCTTCCTCTTCTATGGTCTTTGTTCCAAAAATGTTCCAATTTTGGCGAGATCCTCTCCAGCACGACGTAATATTGCAAGAGCTTTTTCACCTGTAAATATAAATAATCTTTTTTAGAGCATTCTAGTTTTTATGTCTTTTTCACCTGTAAATATAAATAATCTTTTTTAGAGCATTCTAGTTTTTATGTCTTTTTCACCTGTAAATATAAATAATCTTTTTTAGAGCATTCTAGTTTTTATGTCTTTTTCACCTGTAAATATAAATAATCTTTTTTAGAGCATTCTAGTTTTTATGTCTTTTTCACCTGTAAATATAAATAATCTTTTTAGAGCATTCTAGTTTTTATGTCTTTTTCACCTGTAAATATAAATAATCTTTTTTAGAGCATTCTAGTTTTTATGTCTTTTTCACCTGTAAATATAAATAATCTTTTTTTAGAGCATTCTAGTCTTTTTCACCTGTAAATATAAATAATCTTTTTTAGAGCATTCTAGTTTTTATGTCTATGTCAGATAACATCCAAATACCCATTTAAAGAGTAGTTAAATCCCAATATCAAACTACAATTTTATTTCAAATTCATGTAGTTAGGATACATGTATTGATCACATAACAGACATGTTCATCATGTAATAATGTGTATGTCATAAATATTGTAAAACATAGTGTCACAACACTTCTGCGACATCACGTGATTGTCTCCGTACAGAAAAACCATACTAATTACAGAGTCAAAATTCTGCTGTCTTCTTTAGGAATCAATCTACAAGGTTTATCTATATTCTAAAACATATGAGCCATGTGATGAATAGAACATTACAATCATGGTGATGTAATATCGTAACCTTGTAAATAATTTTACATGCCATGGCACTCACCAAAAGCTCTTCTTGTAAATCAATTCTGTACTGAGTAGCCACTCATCATAACTATAACTGCCTAATTTAAGACCCGGGTTTTATAGGGTTTTATAGTTTTTTTTTTTAATTATGTAGTTTTCAGGTCACGTGTCATTTGACTAAAATACTTACTAGCAGACACTGTATTGGAATCTGTTGATGGAATAACACCTGTGAGAGCTGGTCTTTCAACTGTTGATACTAAAGGCTCAAGTTCGTGGAGTATCTGCAGACCTTTTTGTGGAAAACTATCACCAACAGATGTAACAGTGTCTTGACTTGGTAATAGTTTGTTAGCCACAGACAAAGCCCGTCTTGCCCTGTCTAAGATTTCGTCTTCTTGTTCAAATTTGTCCAAGTTTGTGAGATCAAGTAACTGTTGAACCACATCTTTGCGGCTGCTGTCTGTATCGGCACAGTTGATATTCTCACGAGACATAAACGCACTGTCATCCCCCGAAAAACCAGCATGGAGATCATCCTGCTTGAAGAGCTCCTCGGAATTACTAGGACAGGACGTGTTCTCACTTGGACACCCTACCTCCTGGTTCGTAGTATTAAATGGAAGAGAATTAAACTGGGATGTCAAATTTGTATGCTGGCCTGTGTCATGATTGGTTGATTGTAGACTCGCAGTTTGATATCCTGTATCGTGATTGGTTGAATATCCTGCATTGTTGTCCTGGCTGAAATCCATCTCAGCCATAGAGAAGTCTTTTGTTGTTACAAGTAAACTAGACGTTTTTATATCATCAGCAAATCTCAGATTCTTAATCGGTGGTACAGAATCATAGTCCATGGGTGTATTGTCTAAATCCTCCCGGAACAGGCTTGTCCGATGTTTGTGCCGACTGAGATGTGAGATTTTACGATTAGAAACACTCTTTTTCTTCACAGAACATTCCTTGCTGGCAACGGGAGTGAGAACATCATCTTCCTCTTCTGATGTGAAACCTTTAACATCGAAAAATAATTCTATAATAAAATACAGAAAGCAAGGTAGATTATATTCAATCACAAGTGAGCCCTTCCCAAACTACAATACTTAACTTTTTGGGGAAGGTTAATTCATTCTCAACTTTTTGGGGAAGGGAGTTTATTTATAATACAGTAAATAAATGGGTCTCGGACAAAAGTACTTGGTGGGCTTATTACACGACAATGAAGCATCATTTTATGTTATTAGTTCAACCAATCTAGTATGGATATGGGTGGGCTTGTTGTCAAGACTTATGGACTATATTACCATATATATTGATCCTTCCAAATCAAACAATTATATAATTATTGATGACATGCACACACTTTATATCGAAATGGTCATGCACTCAATAAATTCCAATACAAATCTCAAACATTTTGATCTACCATGCCTATTCCATCATTCTGTAATCAGTATCTTTCACAAAAATTGGTTTATTCTGCTAATGAGCTAAAATATAAGATGAAATACCTGGAACTGATGTGTCCATTTTAATATTTACACTGTGTGTTATTTCACGAGCATTTATAAATAATAAAGAATGAATTTTATCATATTTTATACCAATATATTAGTTAAAGTCCAAATAATTGTTCAACAGTGTTGACCCCTACACACCTCTCATAATCACCATCTAAGAAAAAGTACCGAACTTTTTCTTATGTTTGATCTCAAAATAATAATGACAGTATAAATTGTTTATCATCACTCATTAATACAGTATTAATGAGTGATGATAAACTACAAAACGTTTTATCCAACTTTGTGAGAGATGGAGAGGCAGAAGTAACATTTAAACCTGTAAATCACTTTGTGGTGGGGACAGTCTTTCATTACGGCATTATTGTTGTAACAGCTGAAGTATAATAGTAAATACATATTTCTAGCATACCCTTGTTGTCCTGTAGGAATGAACCATCAGCATTATCCTCATTATAAGGAGAATCTGATCGGATAGGAGAAATTCCAGGACTTTCTAAAGATGTTCGAGATGGATGGCGACCTTCATCTGGAGAAACATCCCAGTTCATTTGAGTTTTGATTGGTGAAATTTCAGGACTCAATGGAAGATCTTGTGTGAACAAAGCTCTTCTTTCCCCAGCAGAAAATATGTCATCCTCCACAAAGCTACCCTCATGAGGAACGAAGAATCCCGAAGACCTTGATTTGGCTGAAATAAAAGGTGGCAATCAAGTTATGAATCTAATAACTAAAGAAAAAAACATAACAATCGTCTTGAGAACCAAAGGTTTTAAAATACTAATAAATGCGTGAAATATTTCATTAAGTGATATCTTCTGTTAAAAAGGAAGTGAGCAAAACAAAAGAGGTGCAAAAAAATGAGGAGGAAATTGTGGGAGCTAGAACTTACTTAAGAGCATTTGATAGTTTGTACACATAATGTCATTGCCATACAATTTATCTTTAAGCATTGCTAAGCTATACCATACATAGCCAAAATTTTGTAAGAGGTGACCTGTTATTTCACCTTCATAACAACATGACTGTAAAGTACTAGAGGTGACCTGATATTCCAGCTTCAACCCAACTTGACTGTAAAGTACTGGAGGTAGCCTGACATTTCAGCTTCAACTCTCAATCCAACTTGACTGTAAAGTACTGGAGGTAGCCTGACATTTCAGCTTCAACTCTCAACCCAACTTGACTGTAAAGTACTGGAGGTAGCCTGACATTTCAGCTTCAACTCTCAACCCAACTTGACTGTAAGTACTATTCTCCTATGTTCATTTGGAGATCAATACACTCAATACTTACAAATACGACTCTGGTGACCTCGGACGATGGGGGACAACTCTGTGTCAGAGAAGTCTTTTAAAGGAGGAGACCGACTGTGTTTTGGTAGAGGCAGACCTTCAATGTTTTTGATAGGACTAGAGGAAAACTGGTTCTGAAAATGATAAACAGAAACATTACTGAAACATACAGCAATAGGACTGCTACTTAACGGGTAATTAAATATTGCTGCATAATAAATTTCCCTTTACATCGTAAAAACAAATTACTTTTAAATTAAATACCTACATAATTTCACATCTAGTAACAGAGGAAATTAACTTGAGTTCAATCAAACTTAAATCTGTGAACAGGTACCACCCATAGAAATGGTTTAATTAAAACACTATCATTATAATAAGTCTCCAAATTCCACTATGCATAAATTTTCTTTACCATAGGAATTATAGGATATATGTTTTACTGGAATTCCACTAAGTCATTACACTGTATAATCATGATAATGCTGAATTTTAATTGTACATTGTAATTTGATAAAGTCACCAATAAAGATTATTTTCAAATAGACGAATCCTTTTGAATCCTAAAAAAATACCATTTTCTCTACTATTCATTTTTTATTTCTCTTCCAATAATAGTGTTGAGAATCACTATCAATTTCATAATCGATCATTACCATTTCTTTAAACCAAAATAGGGGGAAATGTTGTGGATATGTTTCAGACATTAGCTATTTTTATTTCAATCTACCAGTGATATTGATCATTCATTAATTGGAGAAGTCAGCTGTAAATCTTGACAATTTCCATGTTAAAGTCAAACCATGATCGATCATAAAAATCATGATTAATTAGTCATAGTCTGAGGTAAATGACTAATCATCAATTAAATTGATTAATCGGAACAAAACTATCCAATAACCTGACAAATAACAAAAAAATATCTTGGGTCATTCTATACTCCAAACATTTTTAGCTAAATAGAGGAATTTATCCTGGTTTTTAAAAGAACAGCAAAGAAACAAGTCTTCCATTGACTTTTATCTCAAATGTGATCAGGAGTTAAAACACAAATATGTAAATGAAACAATTCCAAGTTAACACCAGGAATCCAATCTGTGACAGACTTAATCTCTCAACCAAATTATGGTATAATTACCCTTGAAGGAGTCTTCAGGGGCGTGGCCTGATCCCAGGTATCGGGCAGTTTTGTATGCTTGACTGGTAAAACACGAGGGGAAGCACAAATATCCACCAAACTATGGTCACCCTCAAATGGCCCCGCCCTGGAAATAAAACAATTAAATATTAAATCCAATAATATAGCTAATGTTTGGTGTTTGTTTTTAAACTGAATATATTCATATGAAGTCGATATAAGACCTACGTACTTGACCGGACTTGGGGCAACACTGCTGGTATCTGCCTGGAAGAACAGCTTACGTCTGAGGGAAGAAGTACTCAGCATCTCTTGGTTGTTTTCATCACTGAGTTCGTATGTCATATACTGACCTGAAATTTACATCAATGATTATGATGAAAATTGTAAAGAATAGGTTCTTTTTAAAGACTTACTACAATTAAAAACAAAATTTAATACACATACAGCCAACGATTGCTTTTAATAATGAACATTTTTATCTGGTTTTAAACTCAAATCAAATAGAATTATAGTATATTGTTTGGCCCTAAAAGACCCTAGCTGGTGAACGACCATGGCCATATAACCTAAACAAACAGGCAGTCATTGAATGAATTTTAGTTAAAGAAAAACATCCCAAACATTTTAAACACATGTATCCATATTTCATTCTTATATATTGTATTTGTTGAATGTTGTAAATATGTTTCTCTATACATTGAACTTTTTTGTAAAGAGATTGAATAAAGAAAGTTGAAAGTTAAAAAAAATAAAGACTTACCTAGGACTTTGTTGATATCAAAATCTATTGGAAGAGTCAGCATGGTTTGACATCCCACTACAAACAAAAGTTGATGATTAATTTTCATTGCTAAGACTGATTGATAATGAATTTATCATCTGGTTTTAAAGATTTTCCTTGTTTATAACTTTAAGATAATAATACAAATAGTTTGCATAAACATTAACATTAACTAAGAGGAACATGAACCTTAACTGCCGTCTACTACATAAGGTAGTTGAATGAAGGTAACTGAATGTAGGTCAAGGTCATTTATTTGAACAAACTTGGTAGCCCTTCACCCCAGTATGCAACTGGGCGAATATCAGGCAATGTCAGGTCTCTGTTCCTCATGGTTATTGAGAAGAAGTTGTTTAAAGGAAAAAGTTGACCAAGGACGGCTGGGCAGCTGAGCTTTGGCTGTGGAGCTGATAAAGTGAAACTAAGAATAGGCTGCTACATATTTTGATGTAAATTAAAAATTTACATACTTAATGCTATTACCACCCTTGAAATTTTGAGTTTCTTATTTTATCTTCTTCATTTAAAGTGAAGAAATAACTAGACAATTAGGAGGATTATGTGTAATTATATGCAAAGAATGCAGTCAATAACTTCAAAATAAACAAGCTTGTTACATGAGATATTACCCTAACAATCTTTATCTCGCCTCATCTCATTGAACCCAAACCACAAGCATGAAGTCCTTGTGGAATAGGAGATGGATAGGCCTGGACAAGAGAGACAAGAGAATAAGCATCAGGACAGAAGGACGACTGATGGATGGATGGATGGAAGAATGGAAGGCCAGACAGACAATGCAAAAACTAGTAGTCTGTACTAGGTACTACTAATCCCCCTCCCACCACACCCCACCGCAGATCCGAACATCTATATTTAGTAAAGCGTAACTTCTGATCATTATTAGGATGCTGTTATTCACTTTTTTTTACTTTTCACTTAATCATTATTATATTTAACTAGATAAATTAATATCTATACTGTAGGTGCCAGTTTTTGCACTTTTGTGACATGTAGAGTCTACTTTGTCGGCTAGTATCTTTAAAACTGGTAGATTGAGTATCAGACTTACCCTCCTGTGTCCTTATAGATTTCTGTGGAAGCTGTTTCTGTATAGATCCTTGAAGATCTGGCTCCAAACAAGACTTGGGCAAGCGTTCATCTGATTAAATTAATTACATAGGAGACAATTAACTTTTAACGTCCTCACAGCCATTTCATAACAAAGATATTTTTTCAACAATAAGTAAAACAAATGATATCCCCAGTCGTAGTTTCGACTTTGTGCAACAGTTTTAATATAAAGGTAACTGAATGTTCATAGCAAATGTTTTCTGTAACCTACCAAGAACTTTCTCAACTGCAACTTCCATTTCTGTAGAAAGCTTTTTAAATTATGAATTTCACCACCAGATTCATCCTCCCCTTATTTAAAAACAAAACACTCAAAACAAATTTATCATGAAAATCACATTTCACAGAAAAACTCATGGGCACTAGCAGAAATATTTGAAAAATGTGGACCAAGACTTGACTGGGGAAGCACTGCAATCCAGTTACATTATCATTACCTGAGTTTGGCGTGAGTGACATTATCATTACCTGAGTTTGGTGTGAGTGACATTATCATTACCTGAGTTTGGCGTGAGTGACATTATCATCACCTGAGTTTGGCGTGAGTGACATTATCATTACCTGAGTTTGGTGTGAGTGACATTATCATTACCTGAGTTTGGCGTGAGTGACATTATCATTACCTGAGTTTGGTGTGAGTGACATTATCATTACCTGAGTTTGGTCTGAGTGACATTATCATTACCTGAGTTTGGTGTGAGTGACATTATCATCACCCGAGTTTGGCGTGAGTGACATTATCATTATCTGAGTTTGGTGTGAGTGACATTATCATTATCTGAGTTTGGTGTGAGTGACATTATCATTACCCGGGTTTGGAATGAGTGACATTATCATTACCTGAGTTTGACGCGAGTGACATTATCATTACCTGAGTTTGGTGTGAGTGACATTATCATTACCTGAGTTTGGAATGAGTGACATTATCATTACCTGAGTTTGGTGTGAGTGACATTATCATTACCTGAGTTTGGTGTGAGTGACATTATCATTACCGGAGTTTGGCGTGAGTGACATTATCATTACCTGAGTTTGGCGTGAGTGACATTATCATTACCTGAGTTTGGTGTGAGTGACATTATCATTACCTGAGTTTGTTGTAAGTGACATTATCATTACCCGAGTTTGGCTTGAGTGACATTATCATTACCTGAGTTTGGCGTGAGTGACATTATCATTACCTGAGTTTGGTGTGAGTGACATTATCATTACCTGAGTTTGGTGGGAGTGACATTATCATTACCTGAGTTTGGTGTGAGTGACATTATCATTACCTGAGTTTGGTGTGAGTGACATTATCAGTACCTGAGTTTGACGCGAGTGACATTATCATTACCTGAGTTTGGTGTGAGTGACATTATCATTACCTTAGTTTGGCGTGAGTGACATTATCAGTACCTGAGTTTGGTGTGGTCTTGATAACAGGCGCCTTTGGGTCTGACCATGGTGATGGAGCCACGAGGTTACTGGAGAAGTACTTCTCTATAGCTTGTTGAACTCTCGCCTCGGTCTCTTTGTCAGGTCTATAACACATTGTGTAAGGTTTAAAAACAGAATTTAAAAAGATTAAATTCTTTCTTAATAAGGGAAGTAAATAGTGTTTTAAGATATATTGGAGAGAGATTTATAATATATATAGACCATTCATGGCAGTTAAGTATGAATCTCAATAGAGATTTCCTTTCAATCTCACAAGATCTTGGATGCCAGTGATAATAAAAAGCACCACAAATAAAGTGGCTTTTTGCGTTAATCAGGAGGGATGTCGGAGAGAAAGACAGATGCAAGGTGGTAAATGAAGGATTAGTCTTTTGATTTGTGCAGATAAGACATTCTATGCAAACTGCAATATTTTGAAATAATTGTTGTAGGTGCTGACACAATTTGGAACCAATCAAATCACAGATTTTTTTTACAGGGGAACGGCTGTGACCCTCCCTTGCCATGAAGTCATCAGATAAGATTTCAATGGCAGAGAGCCAATGGAAAGTAAAACTGTAACATAAACCTCCCTCCCAACAATTTTGAAATTTATTATCTACTTTTAAATATATATATATATATATATATATATTTCTCTCAGTACAACTACGACAGGAAATTCAAATCTATATCTTCGGATCACCAACACATAGTGTATATGATACATTGTGCTAATAAATAGATATATATATCTTAGCAACACAAATGACAATAGACAACTTTTTGACCTGTGCCCTGACCGGGCCTCGAACTCACGATCTACGGCACCCAATCGCCTAGCCAGAAATACCCGCAGCTTATACCACTGCACCACATCTGCGTTCTTAAAAAAGAATATTTCAATGGCGCAGTGATGGTCGGCCCGATACCCTGACATGATCATTGTGGAAGTCGTCTATAAGATGATATGAATACCTGGATCGTAATGTATTTCCATACATGGATACGAATTGTACATATATTATATATATATTTCTCTCGGTACAACTACAGGAAATTCAAATCTATATCTTCGGATCACCAACACATAGTGTATATGATATATATATATATATAAATGTCAGACTCTAATTATATAAGGTCACTTTACATTTCAGCTTTACAGTTATTTCCTTTAGTAAAATCTCCACAACAAGCCACCAGATAGTTTGAGTTCACTGCCGTGATATTCATATATTTCAAAATGGTATAAGAACTTAATGATAATCAAGACTCAGGGCTCTTTCCAAGGACTTTTTGGGGTCGATAATGGGCTCCATTCACAATTTAAATTATTTCATATTTAAGCTAAGTTCCCAAAATTTGCAGTTTACTCCCAAAAAAATCTTTCCCAATTCACCAATTTTTTTTCCAAAATCATAAATGAGGCAAAAAGGCCCCATCTCAAACCAGTGAGAAAAAGCCCTAACACTATATAGTAAACCTATCATATTTCAAATGAGTTTGGAATAATATCCAGAATATTTGGAACCAATATTTTCATCTTTTGAAAGGGTTTACAGTGTGTATTTTATAAACAGGGTTCTACCCTGATGAAATGGGAAACTTCTGTATAGTTTTAATGGAATTCCTGAAAATAACTGGGATTGTTTTCATTTCCTTGAGACTGATTTGCATCAAAAACCCGTGGAGATAGTTTTAAATGCAAACTTTGGCTGGTAGCCAGACTTACTTACATTGAATGAGCAGCTTGTTGTTTGGGGTTCTCCTCTATATCTGCAGGGTTTAACTCTGCTATATGCTCTATGGCCCAGCTGAACAGTTTCTGGTTAGGAAATCAATTATTTCATTTTTTATTTATTAATCATGACTAAAAAAATGTGAAATTATACAACTATTTTTATATCTATTATCATCAAGATATATATTTCATATACAGATTTAAAAGAAATACTAAACACAAATATTTCATTAAATTCAACCATATAATTAAATATCTTAACAAAACTATCAATGTTTCTTACTGACTAAATGTGATTCAAATGTGTTTTTTTTTTATTACTCATCACATGCAAATGTCTAGACAACTTAGAATCCAGTTTAAATACTTTTTACCTTTTCCTCTCCATCTGGAGTTGATTGAACATTAAAAACTCCAGGACTCATAAATATTGGTCCTCCAAGTTCATCATACACTCCATTATCAAAGGGGTTTGTGATGATTTCTCCTTTAGGTGTACAATGTGGAAACCCTGGGGGAAGTTTGTTCATCTGTGGTGTCTTCAGACGACTAGGACTGCTATTGGAACTTCTAATAGGGGTCTGGAACATTGGACTGAGTCCTGCAGGTGTTGCTGACAATGGAGTGTAGCTCTTGTGTTGATATGGCGATGACATCACTGTCTTAAGATAGAGTTCATTCCTTGTGCCACTTCCAGGCATCTTGTGAGCTGGACTTGGACTTAAAAAGAATTTAAAGATGAAAGCTCATCATGAAAAGTCAACATTGAGCATTTATATAATATTTCTATGCAAAAAGTGATTGAGAATAAATGTTAAATGGCACTTATAAGAATAGTTCAATAAGTACCATAACACATAGATATAGTCACAAGTACATTGTATATAATATTATTTTGCTGAGGGACTCGTATTGATGAAAATGTCATTGAAAATTCTCATTACAGGTATATTTATCTGCAGTTAGGTCCGGCCCACGAATAAGCCTCCTACTCTGTTTTGCAGAAAAATCAATTTAAAAATGATAAGCTCTATGGGGTTCACAAGCAAACTTCAAGCTTTAACAAAAACTTTCACATCAGGAAAAGAGGCTTATTTGAGGATCAATAGAGTAAAACAGGCTAGCAGGTGTTTTCCTACAAGCATGCAAAATCATATATCAATAGTGATGTTATAAATTATTCATGACGTAACAAACATGTTTTACTAGTGCATGTTGATGATAAAAATTAAACAGGACATGGTAGCGCAGGTTGTGATCAGTTATAAACTTTTAATGAATCTGATTAAAGCAACACCTGGCTCTACAGCAAATTTGCAGTTGATTGAGGTCATTTCTACAGATACTATGCTGATAACAACTTTATTCAAATATCAGAGTAAGCTAGGTTTATTCATGTCAATATATTTTCTAGTCCTTCATTCCAGCATACTATTGGCCTAAGATCGGGTCTTGGTGACTCTTGGCTCTAAGCATGCTACAGACAGGCCCAATATCAAGTCCCTGGGCCTCTTGGTTATTGAGAAGAAGTCGTTTGAAGATTATAGCCTATTTGACCAATAGACCTTGAATGAAGGTCAAGGTCATTTATTTGAACAAACTTTGTAGCCCTTCACCCTAGCATGCCACAGGCCCAATATCAAGTCCCCGGGCCTCTTGGTTATTGAGAAGCCTGTAATAGAAAGAGGTCAACAGTGCTAGTAAATCCCACCGCTGCCATCATTTTTTTTCTAAAAGAAACATTCAAAGACCTTTACAGGCTTTATTACCTAGACATGAATGCTGGATAGCCCAGCATCTTTGATGATGGAGTATGAACTTTGGACGGACAAATAGGACTAGGCATACTGTCTTCATCAAACTCGTCCAGGAAGTGTTTTTCAAATGGCAGACTTCTGGCTACAGATTTGGAGCCACTATCCATGCCTGGACTAGACAGTGAAGCCTCATCTTTAGCTTCTGGTTCTTTTCCTATCAGCTCCTCCATTTTTTGATCCCGTTACTTTCATGTATATGCTTATATCCTGAAAAAAAATACATAGGTAAGTAATATAAAATAAATATTGCAATATAGCCCATATAGTATAATTCAGTGATAAAAACCAATACATTTTGTACCGAGAATTTCGCATTTTGATCACCTAATTTGGTGTGGTTGGAGCAGTTAAAACAAGACTATTCCTACCGTAAACATACACATTCAATACTATTGAATAGTTGGATTTGTTATGCATCATACGAAGTCCGATAATACACAACTTGTATGGCTACTGTACCTGTGAGTGCGAGAACTGCGAGCATTTAATCTAAACTTTGGATATTTTAGGATGTGATCTTCTAGATATTGAAAGATTTGTGATATAACATCTAAGAATTCGAGTACCGTCTATACTCTTATGTCTGACTGCAAACGGAAATGGGTTGATTTAAATGTTTGTTATGTTGATATGTTTCAACACGTTCTACTTGTCAATCAAAATTTGAAATCCCGCCAACAAATGTAAACTTCCGGTCAAAAGTGTGATGCGGCCGTATTGAATTTATAACATAAAAAGAGCTGACTATATTGATTTATTGATATTATAGTGACCAAATATATTTCTGATTTAATAACAATTCCTTTTCACAAAAATTAAACCTAGTATACGGCGAACCTCAATCGCAACATATCGGGGAAATTTCCGGCAACACTCGGAAATCTACTCGAGTGTTGCTTCCGGCAACACTCGGCAACACTCGGAAATCTACTCGAGTGTTGCCGGAAATTTCCCCGAGATGAACCTATGATCATCCGGAAATCCTCGGCTGTGCACAGTGATGTTGCGTAGTGACATCCGAGGAGTTCCGATTGAGGGTATCACAAATATTTCAAATAACTTAAATTACGTTTAATAAGTTATCATGTAGCTTTTAAAAATAGAAATGAATTATTACAGTAAAGTTATTGTTAAAATTGAATACAAACTTAAGAAGTCCGCATCAACATTTTACGGTCTCAGTAGTTACCGACAAGAGCCGACAAGAAACGAGATTTACCGACAAGAGCCGACAAGAAGTTAGAATTACCGACAAGAAGCGACAAGAAGTTAGAATTACCGACAAGAAACCGACAAGAAAGAAAATGAGAGATTAAATAGGTTTTATATATCAATACAATGTATGATTTGTTCATTTTTTTCTATTTTGGAATATTTTGTGATCCGATATAATGGTTGTGACAGGCAGAGACCTATATACTAGGGATTCGCAACAACCGCTTTTCTCGCAGAGTCACGACCTCACCTATTGTTCTCATAACCGGAGGTATATTTAGCACGAGATCTAGCGAGACCAAGCGCTGCGGCTGCGCAATAGGTGGATATCGGAGTTGTTTATAGTGACATGTGCCGTGCCAAGAGATGGCGACGACTGTCTGTGCACATGTGTCACCGCGTTTGGCCGAGATAACTTCACACTGGCGATAGTTATAACTATGCACTGTAATGTATATCGGCAGATGTGAACAACGATATTTAAGTAGTGTCTAACCGAAAAAAGGCACCATTTTTCCGTTAAAGATTCATATAGAAACATATGGAAAATGTCGTCCGATTTTCTGCCATTAGACGATGATCTAAATTTAGATGTATAGAGAAATTTACTGACGACGATTCTTATATTTTCGATAGTGATACTGACTTCAGTCAGTGCTTCCCTGATTATACCGGACTCTTACAAGGGGAAATATAATCACCTGTGTTATTTTCTTTGTATCTAAATACAGATGCTTGATCTTTTCTTGCTAATGTATACCGACTACATGGCTTTATTTGTTAAACTGCCCAGAAGATTTACAAATTATGTTGGATTCTTTATATGCATATACCATAAAATGGAATCTGGAGGTCAATGTTGATATAACTAAAATCATGGTGTTTAGAAATTGTGGACAAATAAGAAATAATGAGCCATGGAAATATAATAATGAATAATAATGACAATATAGAAATTGTTGACAGTTTTAAATACTTGTACTTAGTATATAGGTCTCTGTGACAGGTAATATTGAGCCGACAAGAAAAATAGATCTACCGACAAGAGGCTGGAATTACCGACAAGAAAGAAAATAAACACATTTTATCTATTAATACTATCTTTGATTTGTTCATTTATTAGTTATTTATTATCTCTTTGGATTCTTTTGTGGTCTAATGTAATGTTGGCGACAGGTAATATTGAGCCGACAAGAAAAATAGATCTACAGACAAGAAAAATAGATCTATACCGACAAGAGGATGGAATTACCGACAAGAAAGAAAATAAAAGATAAAACACATTTTATTTATCAATACCATGTTTGATTTGTTCATTTATCAATTATTTATTATCTATTTGGATTGTTTTGTTGTTAATTAAGCCGACAAGAAAAAATGATTTGCCGACAAGAGGTTATAATTAGTCTACCGACAAGAAGCCGACAAGAAAATGAACAATACGATCGTTTTTATTTCTTGATTTATACTAATTTAATTACATGATTGATACAATTGTTTCTGTATCTTAGTTTCTAATAATTTCACTGCATTGAACGGGAACCGACAAGAAGTTAGAATTACCGACAAGAAGCCGACAAGAAAGAATAGAAAGATTATTTATTCGTGTATACTAATTAAATAATATGTACTGGAAAAATTGAACAATTAACAATTTAATTACATGTATATATTTAAAAGAAATTTATTAAATGATATGATAATGGAATAACTTCAATGTTTATTTTGTATTGATTATAATAACTACCAATATATTCCAAATTTCGTACTAATTTAAGGAAAAAAAAGTAAATCACGATATATTTTTATTTTATATAAGTTCGTGTAGGTTGATTATTAGAAATTGTTACAATGAATTAATTCAAACCCTAACTACCTGATAATGAAAAATAGTAATTGGCGATGTGGGCGGGCCCATATTTAGAAATTATAATATCGTACCTTCACCTATGGGCCACGTGCCGATTGACCTTAGGGGACACACGCGCCCACGGGTAACTTGTATACACAAATGTCTGCCAAGAGTAATAATGACCAGCGAAATCTTACACAATGACAACAACACACCAAGTTCATATGCACCTGTATACACTTAACTGGCTGGCTTCCTATGCAGTGAAAACACATATTTACTATTTGGATGAGCATATAATGTCGGTTAACGACAGAAAACCTGTAAAAGTATCAGGTAATGGAAACTGTCTCTTTAATGCTTTGTCAATGGACAGTACTGGCAATGAGAGTCTATCGTCCATGCTTAGAGTATTGACTTGTATAGAGATGGTCCAGAACAAATCGTTGTACGATACTAATGACCATTCGTCTATAAGTCTTGTCTCGCCATCTTACGATGAAGCCTGTAGAGATGCCGCAAAAAACAAGTCATTCTCATCGGAAGTACTGATTGTCCGATTCAATCCGTGTATCCACCAGTAAATGGATAAAACGGTCGGTATTTTGAATACCACATTTATGCCTTTAAAATCAATGAGCAGAGAACCTGTAGCGATTTTGTGGTCTAGCTCCAGCATTGGGAGTAAGAAAACATGGACTCCCGACCACTTTGTCCCTCTGATCAGAGACCTATCATACTAGTATATAGGTCTCTGCTCTGATCAAACCGGGACTTGATATTTCGATAATTGATATTGACAGTATGAGTGAATTTCCACCTCTGAACAGCACACTCAAAGAGTCAGTCGGTGCTTGTCCGACAATATTTGATGAAACGCTGGCAAAGTCTGTCGATTATTCAATGAAAGCGGAATCTGACAGAACTTCTCACGAAATCCCTTTTTACACAAAAGAAGAGTCTTGCGCGGAGTCTAATGCAATAGACCAGTCTCATACAATGGACAAAAGTCATAAAAATCACGCAATCCCTTCATACACAAAAGAGGCATCAAAAGATATGGCCTCAAATCAGAATAAACTAGAGGGCAAGTTTCTAGCCACAGATACGTTATTAGACATTTTGGTGAATGAAAATGCGACTCATACAACGGTTCCACACTCGGTAGATCTAGTCGGCTCAAGTTTTCCTGTCACCACCATTACATCATGCAACAAAACAATCAAAAATATGAAAAAAAATATTAAAAAATAAGCAAATCAAACATTGTATTAATAAATAAATTAAAAAAGCAACTATTTTGTATTTCATTTTCTATCTTATCGGCTTCTTGTCGGTAATTCCAGCCTCTTGTCGGTAGATCTATTTTTCATGTCGGCTCAATATTACCTGTCGCCAACATTACATTAGACAACAAAACAATCCAAAATAAAATACATGTATATAAACAAATCAAACACTGATAAAAAAAAAATAGAAAGCAGCTATTTTGTATTTCATTTTCTTTCCTATCGGCTTCTTGTCGGTAATTACAGCCTCTTGTCGGTAAATCATTATTTTTTGTCGGCTCAATATTACCTGTCACAACCATTATAGACCACAAAATATTCCTAAATAGAAAAAATGAACAAATCATACATTGTATTAATAAATAAAAACTATTTTATCTCTCATTTTCTTTCTTGTCGGCTTCTTGTCGGTAATTCTAACTTCTTGTCGGCTCTTGTCGGTAAATCTAGTTTCTTGTCGGCTCTTGTCGGTGAGACCCACGTTTTATGCGTGCGTGTTTTAGAAGATGGCGGATTCAAATCAAGCAGGGAAACGAAGGGTCTCTTCTGCTCGAGAAACTATGGATTGTAGGTTCATCACTGCAGCATTTATCATATATATATATATGTGTGTGTGTGTTCTACGCAATCAGGACAATATAAATATGTAATAATTCTGACAATAGCACTACAGAAGGCCTAAATCTAGATTTTTTATGGAGACTTTCCAGAACATTCCAGTACTGGCAGTAGGCCTACTGTACGATGCAAAATACCAAATTTGGTAATAGAACAACAGCAGGAACACGTAAACTGCGGACATGGACTCACTTGGTGGACAGGGGAGCAAATGTGTAAATGGGACATATACATCTTAAAAACGATTGAAAACAGATAATTTAATCGGATAACATTTTTTCCAGACTTGTTTGACAAGCTACCATCTTGATTTTCTTCTGGCTACGTGTCACAATACGGCCCGTCAAAATATGCCCTGGAGCATTTCTTAGGTTTTAGTTTGTAGGCCTACTACATCGGCAATGTGTGTCCGATAACATTGTATGCAGTAGGCCTAGGTTTTTCATAAATAATTCCCTTTTCCACAAGTAAATCATGTAGCAGCTTAAGGTTCATGTAAATAGTAAATCAAGTGATATTTATTCAGATTAAAAATCACTATTCTGATGCAATTAAACAGAAGTAACTTGGCCAATTGTTAATATGTATCATTGCAATCCATGGGTCTTGATTTTGACATTTAATTTGTTGAGCTACCTGTTAATTTCGACAAAACAAGCATAAAATGCAAGTTCCAGGAGAACAAATAAAGCTTGCATAGATCAGACATATTGGGGCATATCAGGGCATATCAGACATATCAGTTATATAGACTGTACCATCCCGCAGGACGTTATGTGAAGTTGGACTAGAATATTGTACATACATGCATGTTAACGGTAAAGAGCTTCGCTCTTATTACACGTCTTGGCACTGAAAGAGGAATGTTTTTGAGACAAATGGTTAAATAGTAGAGTTTGGAGCTCTAAATATTTTACCTCCAACCTCTACGGTTGGACTATTTTTTCTAAAGACATGTCTGATAAGAGCATTTTTGAAGATTGAAATGCCTCCCTATATGCAAAAAATGTGCTATACAATTTACTGCCACCGATTGCATTAGGACATTAGGAAGAAGAATGTTGTTTAGATAAGATCCTAGATTTGGTCGCCTCTTACGATATCGTGTAATGGTGCAGCAGGTACATTTCTTACACCCTTCCTGCAGGGCAGAAAGGGCAATGTCTGAATTAATGATGGTTTTGTAGCTATGTGATTTTTAATCAAAACACAAAGTTTCTAACGAACATGTAAATGTTAAAAACAAATATGCTAAAAGTATGATCAAATGAAAATGACTTAAATAGTATAATAGGAGAATACTTATGCTTTTGATACTATATAACAGGTACAGTCAAAGTTATGAATGATCTGAAACACCAGAGGGTTTGCAAACAATGTTAAACTCTCTTGCCAAGTACACAAAAAAATGGGATTTGACGGTAAATACTGGGAAAACTAAAATTGTCGTGTTTAGAAATGGAGGGATACTAAGAGGGAATGAAATATGGACATACGAAGGAAATAGATTGGATGTTGTCGACCAATTTAATTACCTGGGTGTGCTATTAAATTTTAACGGGAAATTCAAACAAACTCAGAAGCAAGTTGCTGACCAGGGGAGAAAAGCATTGTTTGCACTTTTAAATGTTTGTAGGAAAAATTATTTTAATATTGAAACAAAATTAGCAGTATTTGATACTTATGTAAATAGTGTTTTAAATTATGGAGCAGAAGTTTGGGGCTTCCATACCGCTCCGGATATTGAAAAACTGCATGTGAGATTCTGCAAGCAAATACTAGGATTACATAATAAAACTAGTAATGTTATGGTGTATTATGAACTGGGAAGATATCCCTTACAAATTATTAGAAAATTTCGAATATTCAAATATTGGATAAAACTGAGAAATGTAGAAAATTGTATACTTAGGTCATGCTATGACGATATGCTTTGTAATAATGACATATGGTTAATGAGTGTAAAACAAGAATTATACAGAATTGGTCTTGGAAATGTGTGGGAATCTTCCAGTGTAAGTAATAACACTTTTTATATCATAAAAGAACGTCTTTGTGACATATTTAGACAAGAATGTTTTGAAAAAATTAAATCTTCTCCGAAAGGAGCATTGTACCAATATGTGTGTAACTTTGGTCTCCAGTATTACTTATCAAAATCTGTAAATATAATTTATTTAAAGCAAATATGTAAAATTCGATTGTCTGCACATAAGCTAAATATCGAGTGTGGCAGATATAACAGAATCGAAAGACAAAACAGATTATGTACATTATGTGACTTGAATGATGTCGAAGATGAGTTCCATTTCATTTTGAAATGCCCCTGTTATATTGACATAAGGATAAAATTGATTAAGAAATATTATGCAAGACATCCAAGCATGTATAAATTAATTCAACTTCTTACGTGTGAGAATTTGTCGGAAATAAGAAATCTTGGCAAGTATTTGTTACAAGCAAACAAAAGGAGATCTGAGCTGATTACTGCGACTTAGTGTTTACTCTCCACTGTATGTGATGGTGTGTGTGGCGGTGTGTGTGTGTGTGTGTGGCGGTGGCGGTGTGTGCGAGTGTGTGCGTACGCGTGTATAACTGTTGTTGTCTTTGTATTATGTTGTTCTGTATATATGTTATAACTGATAAGTCAGCTGACTTAAAGTAATAAAGAACTTGAACTTGAACTTGATATATGCAAAGGCAGTAAAAAGCTATAAGATAAAATTTCAATGTAATATATTGTTTATTTACCAATGATACAGAAGGGGGAGGCTTACTATAGTTTCCCATCTGTCTGTCTTGTACGTACATCTGCACTAAGTGCTGACAAGGATATTCTGTAAATAGAGAAATAGAGAAGCAACACTCATAGTAGATTTAGCAAGGGCCAGAGTTAGTGACAACCTATCATAATCCTATTGCAAGACTTGACTGCCTTTTTGCATCCTCAATTTGGTCAGTTAACATGTCGTTAATTCTGTCTAACCTGTTTAAGTTTGTCATGTTGTCTTTCTGGTTGCATTAACTTCAAATTCCTACAAGTTGCGTGACTTAAGTAGTAATACAGACTGAAGTCGGGACATGTCTGTAGACACATTAATTCTATCAAGAAATGATGCAACCCAATCAACTTTGCCATGTGCAAGATGCAAAATTTTGCATTTGGAAAATTGCAGAAATTGTTCTTGCTCTACAGATTTCATTAATGACCCAGTTTTTCTGAAACTTCATGCACTTCTCAGCCATCAACTCTAGTACAAGTTATACACATTTCAGTTGCTAGGGGTAAAAACTGTGGTTACTTTACTTAAAATAGTTTCATGATGTCCATGTATGCTTCACCAACTTCATTAATTAATGATCCAATTTTCCTGAGACTTCATACACTTACTATGACTTTCACTATATATCATTTGGGTTTCAGCCAAATTGGGTCAAATTGAAGACATTGCTACTATAAATGGAAGACCTACATGCTCAACAGACTTCAGTCATTACTCGATTTGCTTAGAAACTTGATATAAATACATACGGTAAACCTCCGGTTAGTTCGAACAAACGAATAGTTTGAACACACATTTTTTTCTAGAAAAACAATAATTTTTTGACCAGTAATAGTTCGAACTCGGCCGATTTATACAGACCCACATTTCGAATAGTTCGAACTTGGCATACGAGCCGATTAAAGCTTGGCATGTACGAGAAGATTTAAGTTAGATCGGTCGGTCTCGGAAAATGAACAACATATCGTATCTACAGACATTTAAACATTGTGGTCACGTAATAGCCATCATTTCTTATGTGAGTTCAGGTTGCTCCAGACTGGGTTCAAAATTTGAGGCCACTGTTACTGTAAATAGATTTCTGATGGAACTTCTACAATTACTGTCTCACAAGTAGACCATGCACCATCTTTTTGGCAAATTTGGGTTTCAAGCTCCAGTGATCAAAATTGAGGTTGCAGGCCAGCTTCCTATAGTCTGCTACTATAAATATATGTTAACATACTGACTCTACCAATTTTAATGAAATTTAATAAGGTCTGATTGTCCTAAACTTCATACACTTACGGTATTACAGCTATGATGTCTTAAATGAATTTGCAATTCACTCTCTTGGAATCCAAATTGAGGCCACTCTTACTATAAATAGAATTTAATTGTCGTCCCTCTATGAACTTTGATAATTTTCAATTATATACCATATTTGACCTAATAAGGGCGCCTGCCCTAATAAGGACGCCCCTACCTTTTTTCAAGGAAATACATCTTTGACTGAGTGTCAAAATGGTGTTCAAAAGTAATAATTCATGTGAAATATTTTGCTACTTTATGTGTTCAATTTTCTTCGGCAAATTAAGTAACTGGAACACATGTTTTCGCCACATTTTGTGTATTCCTACAGGCTACAGATGACATGTCAGTGCAAAGAGCACCCAAAACTAAACACACATACATATGATAACTTACCATCTTTATTTGAAGATAAAGTAAAGGCTTCATTCTTGTTGATAAATAACTTTTGTTCAGAACAGAAAGCTAGTAAAAGACATTGTAAATCAATTATTAGGTCAAAGAAAACAATGTCTGATATGATCTGGGAAATCACCTGTTTCTATAAATAGAACACAAAGGGGTTCCATTTGAACATAAATGGTGGAACACACGTTCTCTGGTCTAAAGATCAGCTGGCATGGTTTACAAGTTTACAGGAGTATTCAAATGATGTTTAAGCTTAATATATGATAATGAATAGATATCTTCATCTGGAATATTTTCATGACTGAATATTTTACCGTTTCCACAACCTTGGGTATTCTGCTATAAGGTATAGTCTGTTTCATAAAACTTCAGAATAACTAATCTGAATAAGGGCGCCCCCACTGTCAATTACCCGCGCCCTGCACCCGTATTAGGTCAAATACGGTACATGTATATAGTTTTGTTACTTCAAACTCTTACAACTATCTCTTTTTGCGGTATCACATGTATAGTGCCGTTTTCATAAGCAACATTATAATTAGATATTGTTCTTATCATTTTTTGTTGTGCATTGGTCTTTGTTGAATAGCAAGGGGATTGGTATTGTTTGAGATGCCTTGTTATCAAACAGTGATTGACATATTGTTTTATTTTGCAGCATTATTGGAAATATCCAGACTTCTCAACACAGGTCTTGATGCCGAGACATTGACCACATGTGTAAGACTATGTGAGAGTGGAGTTAACCCTGAGGCTCTGGCTCTCGTCATACAGGAGCTAAGGAGGGAGACAGCTGCAGTCAAAGTAAATGAGCACTTGATTGTTTTAATTGGCTCCTAGACTATATATATAGCTAAGATTCATTCTGTGTATAGAGGGTGACACCTGAAGGATGTCTCAGTACGTATAGTTCAAGGTTAAAAGTGTATTAGTCAGCCATCGGGTTACAGTTCAAAACATGTAGTTCTAGGATTTTATTATATGCAGTTCTAGGTTCATTTCGTTATTATAGTATTTTCATCACTCATTTTTATATTGGGGATCTATTATTTTCTACTTGAAGGCTGCAGAAAGCTGAGAACAACTACATGGAAAGAGTTATAGAATGGAGAGTTTCTTTCAAGAATTTCCAACAAGTGTATCATGAAAGACATGGAGTTGGAGTTGGTGCTTATACAATTTGTATGTGGTAACTGTGTACACTATATTTTACACTAGACTGACAGACATGCTACATGCCTGGCAGTACCACTACATTTACGTGTGTATGCTACAAGATCAGTGTAATCTGAGGATTTACAAAGATTAGGATGGAACTTGCAAGATATAGTACATTTCAAGAAACTGTTAAGTCTCCAATATCATGATTCTGCTTAGGACAGAAGACTTTGAAGAAACTGTTAATGAATATCTAGAAAGCATTGTGCATTTTGCACTGTCCTTTCACATAGCAGGGTCTGCATGTGCATGAAAGTTAATCTTGGTGATACTAAATGGAGCCAGGGGCATTAAATTAATTAGTAGTGCGTGCAAAAATTTAAAGTTTAATTTCCATCATTCAAAAGGTTATTAAAGCAACTTTTAAGTGTAGTCAATCTTGTTTTCATGCTGCACATTCATAAATTAGGAAAAAATATTTGATTCAGTGTTTTTCCTGTCTGGGGTCGAATGTTCATTTGTCCCAATGAAGTCATCCAAAATCTTAAAATCTGGCTCTAATAATGTGATGACATGAAATCCAGCAATCTATGAGCCCAATTTTTTATCCTAATTTTACACTTTTGCTGCACATAAGATTCCCATTTTCTGTTAGTGGGTAATTTCCCTAAATGGCCAGGAAAAACACTGTCAATGAACTTGATGCAAGGTTCATACAGATATTAATGTCATAAGCTTTAAAACAATTTAAGGCCTTTTTGAGGCCATTGAAGTTAAGATGAAGACAGTGTTTCATTTACCCTGGGATATTGACAATAAACCTGTAAAACATGTGTATAATGTAAACGTACATTTTTAACGGTAATCTTATTTTTGCATTTTTTGCACTGGAAACATTCTGCTAAATTATGATTTGTGCTACGTGTAGTTTGTCTATATTGGTTTCTACAGCATTCGTTGTTGGTGTTTAATTCATAATTCCTTAATCTGTTTTAATTTGGTTTTGCATTAAAATTAGAGTGTGTCAAATTCAGTACGTTTACAACTATGGTAAATTCCTATTAAATGTACAAACTATTTTTATTTGACCCATGGGTAAATGAGTCGCTGCAAGGCCTTGTACTTTTGGTGTTTGTTTTTGTAGAGGATGGATTGTAAATTTGTATGCCATGTGGCTTTCGTTTTGTTTTGACCAGAAATTATTTTGCAATTCATTTTGTATGATTTTAGTGCTTTCGCCCATTTTCAACAAATCTTTGTTTTCTGGATTTTTTCCACATTTTTTTTTCAGTGGTTCATGCATGGTAATATTTTTTTAAATTGTCATTTTTAAGACATTTGAATTGAAATTCAAGACCTGAAATACACATATTGTGTTTCAGCCAATGTGTCCTTCTTTAAGGTTCAAGGTAAATTTTTTTCAAACTGACACTCAAATTTCAAGGCCTATTTTAAAGTTTGTATGAACCTTGTCTCTCTCTCATTTGCTGGCAGTAACGCATTTAAGCTACTTTTGCAAAATCAGTCTGAAGACAGATGTCTCGTGATCATGAAGAGACCAGAAAGACATGTTTTCAAGTAAGTGTTGTACTACTGCTTACAAGTTCTGTGAATGATTCCAAGCAGAAAGACACGGGACTTATCCTAGTTTCTTCAGACATTTTCAAAAACATGAATTACAGGCAGCACATATTACTGGTACCATGCTCTTCAATAGTTTTACGCATTGATATCAGGGATAGACATATTAAAGGTTTTATTTTGAAAAAGAAAATTGAATTTCAACTTAGGATATATATTTGGTTTCAAGTTATGGGAAATATAATAACAATATAAAGAGATGATTTGTATTAAACTTAAGATATATTTTGGTTTGAAAAAAAAAAAAATTTCTGGTAAAATAATTACATTAAGAGTAACACATCAAACAAAATACACTGAATTCCTCCATATATTTCATTAAATACAAAAAACCTAACAAAAATAAGCATTGTGGTGAAAAGACATTTGAAATGCTTGTCCACCATCAGTAAAAGGTAAATCCAATTGTACATGTATTACAAAATAATTTGATGTTGTGCAAGGTTATTTTGAGCAGAAAAAATAATTCTGTCTTCTGGAAAATTAATCCCTGAATTCCTTCTTTAAGTTTGGATTCCACAAGTTTGTCATAGTACTGTTTATAATTACATTGTCACTAAGGGCTGCATAATGAAAAGTTAGTCTCGGAACCTAATGATCACCCGTTTGTTGTAGTCCACCTTCATTACAAATACGACGTGTATTCATCAAGGAAATGAAAAGTTAGTCTCGGAACCTAATGATCACCGTTTGTTGTAGTCCACCTTCATTACAAATACGACGCGTAGTTCATCAAGGAAATGAAAAGTTAGTCTCGGAACCTCACCTGTTAGTTGTAGACCACCTTCATTATAAATACGACACGTAGTTCATCAAGGAAATGAAAAGTTGGTCTCGGAACCTCACCTGTTAGTTGTAGACCACCTTCATTACAAATACGACACGTAGTTCATCAAGGAAATGAAAAGTTAGTCTCGGAACCTCACCTGTTAGTTGTAGACCACCTTCATTATAAATACGACACGTAGTTCATCAAGGAAATGAAAAGTTGGTATCGGAATCTCACCTGTTAGTTGTAGACCACCTTCATTACAAATACGACATGTAGTTCATCAAGGAAATGAAAAGTTAGTATCGGAACCTCACCTGTTAGTTGAAGACCACCCTCATTATAAATACGACATATTGTTCAGTGATGTATTGCAAGCTATTGTCCTAATTTGCAAATCATTTTGATTTCTTTGGTTATCAACACCTTGTTGCAATGTCCTGAAGTACAAACTTGATATTTTGATTTGTTTCCTGCTTACATTAAAGTTGGCAGTTGCTCTCAAGCATGTTGTTTGAAGGGTTGTTAGCTTTCAAATTTTCTGGTGACACATGGACATATTCTGTGTACCACATCCTTTCGGTGACCATCAGTGCTGTTGGGCATGGACTGTCATCATCATCCTCCCCCTTTCTCATTAGTGGCACCATTTCAAAGTTCAGAGATTGGCTTACTGGTCCTTTTTCTATAATATTTAATGGTTTTTGTAGTACTTTCTTCAGTGATGATGTTGTTGATGTTGATAAAGTCAACTGTAGACTCATTGGTTGTCCAACGTTTTATTATAGTTTACATACATAGTAAACATACATGCATAGTTCATACAGTAGTGTAATGACTTATCATGGGCTTTCAGCCCAGGACATTGTCTTGGAGTGGCCCCTTGACCGCCCCAAGACTACTGCCCTCGTACTGCTTAATATGTGGTCCTTAAATACTAAAGATACACATGTCCAGTAGTCCAAGTGACATGGTGATATAAACATTTACATAATATAGTTGGATAATACATGCAAATGCCAGGTATTTAACCTTATGCCCCTGGCACTTAACATAGTCAACAGACATGTGGTCAATATAAATAAGATATCCTAGCTTACTTCAGGTCTGGTAAATATTTGTATGACTATACATATACACGTGTACTAATGGACCAATATTTTTGTCTATTTAAATTATTAAGCATTTTTAGCTCACCTGGTCCGAAGGACCAAGGTGAGCTTATGCCATACTGTAGCGTCCGTCCGTCTGTCGTCCGCCTGTCAACAATTGACTTCTTCTTCATAACCACAGATCAGAATTTGACCAAATTTGGTCAGATGCATCCCTATGGGGTGGGGACTCAAAAGTGTACAAATGGTGGGGCTGACCCCCCAGGGGTCTGAGGGGCGGGGCCAAAAGGGGTCAATTGGGCTCTATTAATATATAAACGACTTCTTCTCTGAAACTATGCAAAGGATATTGCTCCTATTTGCCTGATAGCATCACTATGGGTTGGGGATCCAATATGTACAAATGGTGGGGCTGACCCCCTGGGGGCCTGAGGGGCGGGGCCAAAATGGGTCATTATAGCTATATTGATATTAACAACTTCTCCACTGAAACTGAGCAATGGATATTGCTCATATTTACCTGGTAGCATCACTATTGGTTGGGGATTCAAAATTGTACAAATGGTGGGGCTGACCCTCCAGGGGCTGAGGGGCGGGGGCCAAATGTGGTCTATTGGGCTATATTGATATAAACGACTTATCTGAAACCGAGCAATGGATATTGCTCATATTTGCCTGGTAGCATCACTATTGGGTGGAGATTGAAATTGTACAAATGATGGGGCTGACCCCTATCGGAATCTATGGAACTTGTAGATTTCTTTATGTCCCTAATATATGCCTTGAATAATGAAGGTTCTCAAGAAAATGGTTTAATTACCTGTGCAATCCCCTGAACACCTAGCATAGAAACTATCCTAGTCAACTGTGAATTAGGATCCTTAAACAATGTTAATACATGATGGACATAGGGTTATATGAACAATCCACCATATGATGGCAATGTTGAGACAAAAGTATTTCTCCCAAAATCAAATTACTTTTCCTAAAGCACAGCTTTTAATATAAATATGGGAGTTTTAATTGAAATTACTTATACTTATAGATTGAGCCTTTCACTGATAAATAAATACATATTAAATAAATAAATACAATTGTCTGTCAAATACTTAAACTGACATGACATTGATGATGCCGTCTTAAGTAGGTTACTAGCCTGCTAACCTGTGAGTGGGTCAAGAATATGCCTACTGTGTCCCACTATATGTCCTAAGAGGCAACTGATTGTGTGGGTCATCCACAGCATTGGGGGTTTGTTTATTTTAAAAATCAAATAATCAGGCATGCTATATCCCAATGTATGTTGATTCTCATTGCAACAACTGGGATCGTTGTTTTTTGTGTCCTTTTGTTTTCTATACTGGTCTTCGTTTGACCCTGGCTGATGCAAGGACATAATACAAGTATAAAAAAGAATAAATAAATAAAACACTGTATGTAACGTTTATAGATATATCAAAGAAACACCTGTTTCTTATCTCTTACCAAGCATTGCTGCCTTTCTCTCACACTTATGAGAAGATGCCCTCCCTTTTTGTCGTTTGTATATTGTTAACAATGACTAGGTTCAATGCTTGAACCAATGTCATGTTAGGTAAATGTATGGGAATCATTAATACTTGTTATATTAGATTTTGTTTACAGCTGTATTGTATGTCAAATCCTGATTGTTTTACATGATTTTCACACTCGGTGAACATGTCTATATCCGACATACACTTAGCTATATAATGTTGAGAGTTTCAGCATTTATTATCTACAACTGTGGTTTGAACTGGGTATAACTTGCACAACTCTAGACTAAAATCTAATTCCATATAAAAAAAACTTGTAAAATTGTTCTTCCTTGCTAAAGAAATAAATATTGATGCATCGACCCTCGATTGTTTTACATGATTTCCGACATACACTGAGCTTTATAATGTAGAGAATTTTAGCTATCATCTACAACTGTGGTTTGAACTGGGTATAACTTGCACAACTCTAGACTAAAATCTAATTCCATATAAAAAAAAAATCTTGTATAAATATTGATGCAGCTATATGGGACCGGACCGGACCCCTGATTGTTTTACATGATTTTCACACTCGGTGAACATGTCTATATCCGACATACACTTAGCTATATAATGTTGAGAGTTTCAGCATTTATTATCTACAACTGTGGTTTGAACTGGGTATAACTTGCACAACTCTAGACTAAAATCTAATTCCATATAAAAAAAAACTTGTAAAATTGTTCTTCCTTGCTAAAGAAATAAATATTGATGCATTGACCCTCGATTGTTTTACATGATTTCCGACATACACTGAGCTTTATAATGTAGAGAATTTTAGCTATCATCTACAACTGTGGTTTGAACTGGGTATAACT
This sequence comes from Pecten maximus, assembly GCF_902652985.1. Taxonomy (NCBI): domain Eukaryota; kingdom Metazoa; phylum Mollusca; class Bivalvia; order Pectinida; family Pectinidae; genus Pecten; species Pecten maximus. Next base: position 29,372,861 of record NC_047024.1, on the reverse strand, counting down.
TGCACAACTCTAAACTAAAATCTAATTCCTTATAAAAAAAAAATCTTGTATAAATATTGATGCAGCTATATGGGACCGGACCGGACCCGATTGTTTTACATGATTTTCACACTCGGTGAACATGTCTATATCCGACATACACTTAGCTATATAATGTTGAGAGTTTCAGCATTTATTATCTACAACTGTGGTTTGAACTGGGTATAACTTGCACAACTCTAGACTAAAATCTAATTCCATATAAAAAAAACTTGTAAAATTGTTCTTCCTTGCTAAAGAAATAAATATTGATGCATCGACCCTCGATTGTTTTACATGATTTCCGACATACACTGAGCTTTATAATGTAGAGAATTTTAGCTATCATCTACAACTGTGGTTTGAACTGGGTATAACTTGCACAACTCTAAACTAAAATCTAATTCCTTATAAAAAAAAAATCTTGTATAAATATTGATGCAGCTATATGGGACCGGACCGAACCCCTGATTGTTTTACATGATTTTCACACTCGGTGACATGTCTATATCCGACATACACTTAGCTATATAATGTTGAGAGTTTCAGCATTTATTATCTACAACTGTGGTTTGAACTGGGTATAACTTGCACAACTCTAGACTAAAATCTAATTCCATATAAAAAAAACTTGTAAAATTGTTCTTCCCTTGCTAAAGAAATAAATATTGATGCATCGACCCTTGATTGTTTTACATGATTTTCGACATACACTGAGCTTTATAATGTAGAGAATTTTAGCTATCATCTACAACTGTAGTTTGAACTGGGTATAACTTGCACAACTCTAAACTAAAATCTAATTCCTTATAAAAAAAAAAATCTTGTATAAATATTGATGCAGCTATATGGGACCGGACCGGACCCCTGATTGTTTTACATGATTTTCACACTCGGTGAACATGTCTATATCCGACATACACTTAGCTATATAATGTTGAGAGTTTCAGCATTTATTATCTACAACTGTGGTTTGAACTGGGTATAACTTGCACAACTCTAGACTAAAATCTAATTCCATATAAAAAAAACTTGTAAAATTGTTCTTCCTTGCTAAAGAAATAAATATTGATGCATCTATGGTACACACACATCTACATCTAATGTATACCTGCCTACATTAAGTAGACAATGTCGGCCATCCTTATTTATAACTGTAGTTTGAACTGGGCATGTCTTACATGAATCTATCCAATCCCATTTAAAAATTACTGTAACACTATTATATTCCTTTGTTCATGCCTTTATAACTAGGCACAACTCTGAAAAAATAAAGAAAAGATTGTCAGAATACACCTACCACATGTAATTTTACCTGATTACGTAGTGATGTAAATCTCCTTTTTGAGTACGTGCATTTTAACCTTTCAGTTTGGTCTCCATGTTACCTAAACAAACCCACATATCACACATGCCATGAAATAACAACATGCATGGTGCACTAAAACATATCTGAAACATTGTTGATATCCCTTATTATGGTCTTTTGAATATTGAGGAATGTTTCAGGATAAATAAAATATGCAGTCATTGTCTTAGAATATAAGCTGAATTTTATAGCTCTGGACAGAAAGACAAAAGAAGCTTGCCATATAGGTTCCTCACATTTGTCTTCCTAAACCTTCATCAAAACACAGCTTATATTTTTAGACACTTGACAATGTATTCTCTATATGTCAGACCAGATCTGATGTACACTTGGCAATGTAATGTAGACAATTATGTCCGTTGTTATCTTTAACTCATCTGATGTACACTTATTAATTAGCAATGTAATGTAGACAATGATGCCCGTTCTTATCTTAAACTGGTTTGAACTGGGTATTACTTACGCAGTTCTAGATAAAAATCTCCTTATATCTAAATACATGTAAAACTCATCATAAAAACTTATAACATCCATTAAGTTCGCTCATTTAAAACTGAGCACAACGTTAACCTGCGTAAAAAATAATAATGGGTCCATGTGACCAACTCAACTTTTTAGCTCACCTTCATAAGGTGGTGGGCTGTTTAATTCACCCTTCATCTGTGGTTTATCTTCATCCTTCTGTCTGTAAACAATTCTTGTTATCATGATCACTGTTTCTTGAGAGTAACGGGAATGATTTTGTCTCAAATTTTATTATGTGGATGCCCCATGGTCCCTACTTTTGCCTATTTAATTTTGAACCTGATCTAAAAAACAAAATTGCTGAGAGTTGAAGTTTAGCATTGCTATTTTTAATTCACAGAAAATTCTTCTTTATTATGTCTCTTAGGTTTAACATGAAGGGTTCCTTGTTATGAGATTAAGTAGAGAAAAGATCATGATACACAGAACAAAAAAACCCATCTTTCAACGGTTGACGCCAAAATCCACATCTGACGTACAATTAACAATGTGTAGAAAATGTTGACCATTCTTAACAACTGTGGTTTGAACTGGGTTTAACTTACACAACTCTAAACAAAAATCTGTTTTTATCTTATTAAATAACAAAAAATGTTCAATGTGATATAGACAATGTTGATCGTTCTTATTTACAACTGTAGTTTGAACTGGGTAACACTTACACACGTCTAGACTAAATTCTCCTTATATCTAATTCTATATAAAAACAAACTTAGCAATGTGATGTAGTCAATACTGATCATTCTTATTTACATCTGTAGCTTGAACTGGGTATAACTTACACAGGTCTAGACTAAATTCTTCTTGGATCTAATTCCATATTAAAAACTTAGCTATGTGTTTTAGTCTTGTAGATAATATTAGTGCTTATCGTTCTTGTCTATAACTGTGGTTTGAACTGGGTACAACTTACACAACTCTAAACAAAAAAAACTTGGTATCTAATTCTATAAAAAACCAATTATACTATTTTGAATATTAATTAATGTTTCAGGATGAAAGAAATATGTAGTCATTGTCTTTGAATATAAGCTGTATTTTATAGCTCAGGACAGAAAGACAAAACTGAAAAGTAGCTAGCCAAAGGTTTGTCACGTCTGTCTTCATTAACCCACATCAGAACACAGCTTATGTTTTTAGACACTTGACTATGTATTCTCTATATGTCCGACCAGATCTGATGTACACTTGGCAATGTAATGTAGACAATTATGTCCTGTTGTTATCTTTAACTCATCTGATGTACACTTGGCAATGTAATGTAGACAATGATAGTCCGTTGTTATCTTTAACTGGTTTGAACTAGGTGTGACAGATCTAGATAGAAATCTCCTTATATCTAAATAAAATTCCTAATAGAAACTGTAACATTGTTCTCCATTAAGTTTGCTCATTTAAAACTGACAAACTTAAACAACTCTAAAAATATTTTTGTATCTTATTCCACTATCAAAAACTTAGCAATGTGATGTAGAAAATACTGATCGTTCTTATTTAAAACTGTGGTTTGAACTGGGTAACACTTACACAGGTCTAGACTAAATTCTCCTTATATCTAATTCCATATAAAAAACTAAGCAATGTGATCAGATCTAGACAATGCTGATCGTTCTTATCTATAACTGTGGTTTGAACTGGGTAACACTTACACAGGTCTAGACTAAATTCTCCTTATATCTAATTCCATATAAAAAACTAAGCAATGTGTTGTAGTCTTGTAGATAATATTAATGCTGATCGTTCTTATCTATAACTGTGGTTTGAACTGGGTAACACTTACACAGGTCTAGACTAAATTCTCCTCGTCTCTAATTCCATATAAAAAAAACCCAAAAAAACTTAGCAATGTGTCGTTGTCTTGTAGACAATGCTGATCGTTCTTACTTACAACTGTAGTTTGAACTGGGTAACACTTACACAGGTCTAGACTAAATTCTCCTTTTATCTAATTTCATATATAAAAAATATTGTTTCCTTTGCTAGAAAATAAATATCAGTGCATCTATGGCATCCACACCTATGGCACCCACACACCTACATCTAATATAAACCTACTTGAGTACATAAAAGGGGACAATGTTGGCTATTCTTATATAGCTGTGATTTGAACTGGGTATGACTTGCACAAATAAACACAAATCTCTTTTCAATTTCAATCTAAAATCCCATCATCAATTTTCTCCTTTGCTCATTCATAACTGGACACAGCTCATGAAGAAAATTTGATATCAACTGTATCTATGGGACAATTTTAATGTAACCCAATATAATTGTTTATGTCCGATTGATTCTAGGTATTGTTTTACCCGAGTTCCACAGCATTGAACATATATATACATCTAGCTTTGTCGCACAAACAATTGTGGTTTGAACTGGGAATGTCTTACACAAATAAACACAAATCTCCATATATCATTGAAAAAAGATAAATAAATAAATGAATGAATATATTATAAATGAATATTAACGTGGCCAGATATACATACATTATTTCCTTAATTAAGTACTTGGTACAACTTGTGCCACCATCTACAATTTCAATGTAGCACTGCATTGTTACCATTCCTCTCAACAACATATGCATGCATTAATTGCTTAAATTCGAACATCAACATTCTGATCACTTTTATCATCTGATCAATCCCTGTAGAACTGAGTGTCTGCCCATGCATCTATCAATGAGCATCTTAACAATGTCGTTCCATTTTATTATGCTATGAAACTGTACAGGATCTTTTGACAGTCTAGTAGCCACTTCAACAGCTGGTAACACATGAATGTCTTCCTAGAGACCCATGGGGCGATGATGACTATGCTTATAATTCTTCTGATCATTTTCTTGGCATCTCCAAGTCCTATGTAGATATTGTTCTTTGTAGATATCGTCACTGGTCTTGTGGTTTGATCATTAACTAGCTATTGTTCTATTTCTATAGACAGGCAATTCACTGTATGTATTATACAAATAACATTTGTGTTGATCTATGGAACTTGCACCCAGATTTTCTTCTTTGGATACCAATATATTAACACCAAATCTGTTTTTATGTAAAATAATTTTCCATGCAGCTTGTGTTTTGTATAAATGTAATGTTGTGGCTTTTTGTTTCTGGTTAAAACTGATGCAATGCTATTGTAACTAATATTGCTTAACAATGCTTCAATCTTCAAATTTGATAGCATTATTAGACTGCTACTAGCCTTCCATGCCTTTTCATGCTTTTTTTTGCGCTGCTTTCTGATATATTTTGCTTTATAATCTGTATGAAATTTCTTACCTGGTATATCTTGTTTCATGTACCGGTATCTCTATATCAATTTGAGCGATTTTAACTAAAACATGGTAGTGTTTCAAAAATAAACATGATTCACTGTGTGTTGTGTAAAAAATAAAACTGAGTGGTGTTTGAAATTGGTTGTTGTATTGGATACCGTGGTTCAATGTACCAAGAACACTGTGACAGTGTTAGAAAGTGACGCTTGAAGACACAAAGAAAGTGAAAATACCACAGCTTGGTGTTTTGAAGATCAAGAAATGAACCGGTGAAAAGTCAAAGATTAATTTAACAAAAATGTCTTAATTGCTGAACTAAAAGAAGCATCAAATGATTAGCTCACCTGGTCCGAAGGACCAAGGTGAGCTTATGCCATACCGTTGCGTCCGTCGTCCGTCCGTCCGTCGTCTGTCGTCCGTCGTCCGTCCGTCCGTCAACAATTGTCTTCTTCTTCATAACCACACATCAGAATTTGACCAAATTTGGTCAGAAGCATCCCTATGGGTAGGGGACTCAGAATTGTACAAATGATGGGGCTGACCCCCTGGGGGCCTCAGGGGCGGGGCCAAAAGGGGTCATTTTTGCGCTATTGATATAAACGACTTCTTCTCTGAAACCAAGCAATGGCTATCACTCATATTTGCCTGGTAGCATCACTATGGGATGGGGATTCAAAATTGTACAAATGATGGGGCTGACCCCCCAGGGGCCTGAGGGGCGGGGCCAAATGTGGTCAATCTGGCTATATTGATATAAACGACTTCTTCTCTGAAACCAAGCAATGGCTATCGCTCATATTTGCCTGGTAGCATCATTATGGGGTTGGGATTTAAAATTGTACAAATGATGGGACTGACCCCCCAGGGGCCTGAGGGGCGGGGCCAAATGTGGTCTATCGGGCTATATTCATAATTGACTTCTTCTCTGGAACCAAACAATGGATATCTCTCATATTTTACTGGTAGCATCACCTTGGGGTAGGAATTTGAAATTGTACAAATGACGGGGCTGACCCCCTGGGGTCTGAGGGGCGGGGCCAAAAGGGGTTAATTTGGCTGAATTTATATGAACAGCTTCTTTGAAACTAAGCAAGAGATATCGCTCATATTTGCCTGGTAGCATCCTTTTGGGTAGGGATTCAAAATTTATAAAGGAAGGAACTGACCCTCACTCCCCCCGGGGTGCAGAAGGCGGGGTCAAAAGGGGTCAATTGGTTTAAACAACTTCTTTTCTGAAACTAAGCAATGGATATCACTCACATTTACCTGGTAGCATCCCTATGGAGTGGGGATTCGAAACTGTACAAATGGTGGGGCTGACCCCCAAGGGGTCTGAGGGGCGGGGCCAAAAGGGGTCAATTTGGCTATATTGATATTAGCGACTTCTTCTCTGAAACCAAGGGATGGATATTGCTCATATTTGCCTGGTAGCATCACTATGGGGTGGGGATTAAAAATTGTACAAATGATGGAGCTGAACCCCCGGGGGCCTGAGGGGCGGGGCCAAATGTGGTCAATTGGGCTATATTGATATTAGCGACTTCTTCTCTGAAACCAAGCGATGGATATTGCTCATATTTGCCTGGTAGCATCACTATTGGGTGGGCATTCAAAATTGTACAAATGGTGAGGCTGACCCCCGGGGGCCTGAGGGGCGGGGCCAAGAGGGGTTAATTTGGCTGAATTGATATGAACAGCTTCTTCTTTGAAACTAAGCAAGAGATATCGCTCATATTTGCCTGGTAGCATCCTTTTGGGTAGGGATTCAAAATTTTATAAAGGAAGGAACTGACCCTCACTCCCCCCGGGGTGCAGAAGGCGGGGTCAAAAGGGGTCTTTTCTGAAACTAAGCAATGGATATCACTCACATTTGTGTGGTAGCATCCCTATGGGGTTGTGCCAAAAGTTAATTTTATTTCATGGATTAATGCATTTTTTTACATCAAATCCTTACGTACCCATATAAAATGCCTATGATATATTGACATAGCAGTGACAAATATACTTAATAATCATTCTTGTTTCATATCTCATGAAATCCAGGTGAGCGATACAGGCCCTCTGGGCCTCTTGTTTAAAATCAGAAATGTAAAGTCAATGCTCACTATAGGCATACTACAGCAATGTTTGTCGCATACCGTCCCCGCTAGCTATCACACTGTAATGATCCCTGCTGGTGCATGCCCTGGTGTTAATTTGATATAATGGAAAGTATACAATGACAGGTAGCTTGTAACCAATTTTAATGTAATAATACAAAAAATTGTAATGTTATTATTCTTAAAGTAGGATTTTCAAAAACAGTAATTTGGTGACCATGACCTTACAACCCTAAAACTCTAACTCGTTCAAAGACATTATGATCCCTTATAAAATGATTGTCTGATACACAATGGTTGATAAGAATAGCATATAGTGTAATACAATTGACTCTCAGTATCTGACACTGTTAAAAAACTAGAAATATACAATGATATGTGGTGGTTTATTAGGTCATCTGACCCGAAGTGCGTAAACTTTTCACATTTCAACCAGTGGGATTGAGCTGAAACTTGCCTGAAATGATGCTGGGATGGTCCCGACCAAGTGTTGTTATTTTTCGGGTCAGTCTGAAATCAAAGATGGCCGCCACAGCCGCCATTTTGAAAACACATTTGAAACTTCTTCTCGAGTTCCACCAGTGCTATTGAGCTGAAACTTGCCTGAAATGATCCCGAGATGATCCCGACCAAGTGTTTTTATTTTTCAGGTCGGTCAGATATTCAAGATGGCCGCCATAGCAACCATCTTGAAAAACACATTTTAAACTTCTTCTCCAGTTCCACTGGTGCCATTGAGTTGGAAATTGGTGAGGATGTTAAGGAGGGAGAGCCAACAAAGTGTTGTTATTTTTCGGCTTTGTAAAAACTTCGACATGGCAGCCACGTCGGCCATTTTGTAACATGATTGCGCAATCATGGTTCTTCTGAACAACACCTATTTGAAACTTCTTCTCAAATTCCACCAGTGGGATTCAGCTCTTACTTACCAGAAATGATTCTGAGATGGTCCTGAGGAAGTGTTGTTATTTTTCGGGTCGGTCACAAATCCAAGATGGCCGCCATGGCAACCATCTTGAAAAACACATTTTAAACGTCTTCTCCAGTTCCACTGGTGCCATTGAGCTGGAAATTGGTGAGGATGTTAAGGAAGGAGAGGCAACAAAGTGTTGTTATTTTTTGACCCCGTAAAAACTTTGACATGGCAGCCATGGCGGCCATTTTGTAAAGTGATTGCGCAATCATGGTTCTTCTAAACAACACCTATTTAAAACTTCTTCTAAAATTCCAATTGTGGGATTGAGCTGAAACTTGCCTGAAATGATGCTGGGATGGTCCTGACCAAGTGTTGTTATTTTTCGGGTCAGTGTGAAATCCAAGATGGCCGCCACAGCCGCCATTTTGAAAACACATTTGAAACTTCTTCTCAAGTTCCACCAGTGCTATTGAGCTGAAACTTGCCTGAAATGATCCTGGGATGGTCCTGAGGAAGTGTTGTTATTTTTCAGGCCGGTAAGAAATCCAAGATGGCCGCCATGGCAACCATCTTGAAAAACACATTTTAAACGTCTTCTCCAGTTCCACTGGTGCCATTGAGCTGGAAAATTGGTGAGGATGTTAAGGAAGGAGAGCCAACAAAGTGTTGTTATTTTTTGGCCCCATAAAAACTTCGACATGGCGGCCATTTTGTAAAATGATTGCGGAACATGGTTCTTCTAAACAACACCTATTTCAAACTTCTTCTCAAATTCCACCAGTGGGATTCAGCTGTAACTTGTATCATGGCCCACAGTGCCACTATACCTGCTACAGAGAACGCATACTACAATAGTATAAGGGTCTTTAATTTAGAGTCAGATGACAGTTAAGGCCCTTGGGCCTCTTGTGTGTCTCTGTTATGGGTAAATAATTATCTTGTCATTCCAGCTAAACTTCTTCTATTGGACACATCGATCCAACCCCAATTTCCCTTAACTCAAGGATGGCTCAGACCAAATTTGGACGAACTCCTGTTATTGAATCGAAACGGAAAGTTTAAAGAGTTCACAATGTTTCCCCTATTGGGCCTCACCCCTCAGACCCTTTAGGGGCTATACCAAATGGATTTTCCTTCACCAATGCGTGCTTCAGACAAAATATGGACCAAATCCGTTCCAGTAATTTGCTTCATTTCCCTATTGCCCTTCAGTCCCCTGGGGACATCAGCCCCACCATTTGTAAAATTTAGAATCCCAAACTCTTAGGGATGCTTCCAGTGAAATCATATGAATGATATCCAGAGCATTATTCTAGAGTTGTTCATGGAGATAGCCAAGGTTTCATTAATTAAAATCTCTGCCCTAAGTGATGTTCCATGTCAATTAGTTTGATAAAAATTGGCCTAGAAGTTTAGAAGAAGATTAAAATGTACAAAATAAATTGATACAAGATTAAAATGTAAGTTATTGGACGACTGATGACAGACAACGGATGACGAATGCTGTGGTATGTCATTGGCTTACTTTGAACTTTGAAACAGGTGATAACCTAGCTGTCTCTTGAGAAAAATCCTAGTGATGTTCCATGTCAAGTGTCGTCCAAATTGGCTCCTTTTGAAGGAGATGATTAAAATGTAAAAAGTTCATGGACAATAGCTGACAGACAATGGATGACGAATGCTGTGGTATATGCCATCAGCTCACTTGGGCCTTTGGGACAGATAAGTTAAACTACGAGGGCTGATTGATAAATTGTGAGCCTCATATTGAAGGATTTGAATTTTGCCAGAGATATACATGTAGTATTATTTTTCAACATAATCCCCTTCAGTATCTATACACTTCTGCCAGCGGTGTTTATGGGCCTCAAAGCCACATTTATAGAACTCCTTTCCTTGGCTGTTCAGAAAGTCATCCACTGCATGTTAGGGTTAGGGTGCCTGAAAAAGCTGTTTTCAGTTTTGGAAATAGATGCAAGTCTGAAGGAGCAAGATGAGGTGAATAAGGCGGATGCTCAATTAATTTGAAGCCACAATCGTGAATGGCAGTCATGGCAATGACAGACTCTTTCACCCTAACTCAACCAATTTTGTCTATTTTGCAAACCAATCTGTTTATTTCAGAGTGCTCAATATAAACTAACCAAATGAGACCAGTCCTTGGGTACACGGCTCTACATAGTCGGAGAATAGTAGGACTTAAAAAGAATATAATTGAGTACCTCCTTCAATACGAGGCTCACAACACATCAATCAACCCTCAAAGCTGTCAACGGAGAACACCGACACCGAGGGTACAGCAGTAGTGCTTCTGGACTTTGTCCCATCATATGAACAAGAGGCCCAGGGGCCTAAACGGTCATCTGACTCTAAATTAAAACTCTTATATTATTGTAGTATGCATTCTCTGTAGCAAGTATATAGTGGCACTGTTAGCCATGGTGGCCATCTTGGATTTCTGACCGATCCAATAAATAACAACACTTGGTCTGGACCATCTAAGGATAATTTCTGGTAAGTTAGAGCTGAATTCCACCGGTGGAATTAGAGAAGAAGTTTGAAATAGGTGTTGTTCAGGAAAACCATGATTGCGCAATCATGTTACAAAATGGCCGTCATTGCTGCTATGTCAAAGTTTTTACGAGGCTGAAAAAATAACAACACTTTGTTGGCCCTCCTTTCTTAACATCCTCACCAATTTCCAGCTCAATGGCACCAGTGGAACTGGAGAAGAAGTTTAAAATGTGTTTTTTAAGATGGGGGATATGGCGGCCATCTTGGATTTCAGACCAATCTAAAAAATAACAACACTTGGTCGGGATCATCTCAGGCAAGTTTCAGCCCAACAGCACTGGTGGAACTTGAGAAGAAGTTTAAGATGTGTTTATGAAGATGATGGTTATGGTGGCCATCTTGGATTTCGGACCGACCCCAAAAACAACAACACTTGTTTGGGATAAAATCAGGATCATTTCAGGCAAGTATTAGCTCAATAGCACTGGTGGAACTTGAGAAGTTTCAAACGTGGATCATATCAGGATCATTTCAGGCAAGTTTCAGCTCAATAGCACTGGTGAAACTTGAGAAGTTTTAAATGTGTTCTTCAAGATGGCGGCTATGGCGGCCATCTTGGATTTCGGACCGACCCGAAAAGTAACAACACTTGGTCGGGATCATATCAGGATCATTTCAGGCAAGTTTCAGCTCAATAGCACTGGTGGAACTTGAGAAGAAGTTTAAAATGTGTTTTTCAAGATGGTAGCTATGGCGGCCATCTTGGATTACGGACCGACCCCAAAAATAACTACACTTGGTCGGGATCATATCAGGATCATTTCAGGCAAGTTTAAGCCCAATAGCACTGGTGAAACTTGAGAAGAAGTATAAAAGGTGTTTTTCAAGATGGCGGCTATGGCGGCCATCTTGGATTTCCGACCGACCCGAAAAAAGAACAACACTTGGTCGGCATCATATCAGGATCATTTCAGGCAAGTTTCAGCTCAATAGCACTGGTGGAACTTGAGAAGAAGTTTAAAATGTGTTTTTCAAGATGGCGGCCATCTTGGATTTCAGACCGATCTAATAAATAACAACACTTGGTCGGGATCATCTCAGGATCATTTCTGGCAAGTTTCAGCCCAACAGCACTGGTGGAACTTGAGAAGAAGTTTAAAATGTGTTTTTCAAGATGGCGGCTATGGCGGCTATCTTGGATTTCTGACCGACCCGAAAAATAACAACACTTGGTCGCGATCATATCAGGATCATTTCAGGCAAGTTTCAGCTCAATAGCACTGGTGGAACTTGAGAAGAAGTTTAAAATGTGTTTTTCAAGATGGCGGCTATGGCGGCCATCTTGGATTTCAGACCAATCTAATAAATAACAACACTTGGTTGGGATCATCTCAGGATCATTTCTGGCAAGTTTCAGCTCAACCATCACTGGTGGAACTTGAGAAGAAGTTTAAAATGTGTTTTCAAGATGGCGGCTATGGCGGCCATCTTGGATTTCGGACTGACCCGAAAAATAACAACACTTGGTCAGGACCATCTCAGGATCATTTCAGGCTAAGTTTCAGCTTAATCCCACTGGTGGAACTTGAGAAGAAGATTGAAATGTGAAAAGTTTACGCACGGCGGACGGCGCACGACGACGGACGAAGCATGATGACTATAGGTCATCCTGACCCTTCGGGTCAGGATGACCTAAAAACGAAACACAAACACAGAATTTCTTCAATCATTTTCATTGTACAACAAAAATGACGTAGGAGGACAAAACATACAAAAAGTTTGTTAAACATCATTGCAACTTAAATACATATTGACAATTCACATGTTAGCAACAATGACGGACAGATATATTGGTATCTTTGGTACACCAGATCTTCCAAAAAACATGGCACAATTACCAGATGACAATGATCAGTATAACTTACCTATAGTGATAAAAATTATACCCTAACAATTCCAGGGTAACAAAAACATACCGGTATGCACCATGTTGATAAATTATATTGGTAAATGTGACAAAAAGGAATGTCAATATTCTGTTGAAAAAAATGAAGGAAATTTGTAATATATCAACCAAAATGATCAATTTTCAGTCTATGATGACTTCCAGGCATTCTAAACAAACCAATTTTCATTCAGCTAATATTTCACGGTTGACCCAGCTGAAATTATAGCTAGGTTGTGAGTATTAAATTTCCTGCAACACTTCATTATAAATTCTGTTGAAAATGCTTCTTAAATAATTTTTTGTTAATATATAAATATTCACTGGTTCTTTATTTTTTTGCATTCAGTAAATATACATGTAAAATTTGTACTGCCATTACTGAATCTCCACAAATATTATCAATTATACAGTATGAATTACCACCAGGCATATCAAGGTCACCAAATAAAAACAATTTAAACTTAGAAAGATCAATATTTACTACTTCAACAACTCTTGGCTGATTTCAGTAAACACCACATCTAAATTTGGTAGAAATAGCCAATTTCAACATTTATAGCAAAAAATGCTGGCGACAAATCGGCAACATATATAGCTGTATTTGCTGAAGGGAGTAAACAAAAGTATTACTGAACCAAAAGATAAGTTGCGGTATGAGATTCCTATAACAAGAGTTATTGCAAGGCGGAACAATATAGTTGGTCGAATGTCATATACATCTAGTGTTATATACTGTCTTGCATGAAAATAAGATTTTCATCACCTTAAGAGTCACTAAATGGCATGTTATAAATCCTGTCTATCACTATGAAGTCATAGTTTTATTTTCTAACGATTTGATGAAAAAGGGTAATCAAAAGATCTGCTTAAAATTTTTAATTAAAAATGGTGATTTGCTTATTCAGGACTGAATGAATTCTTTTTTTAAAGTGTAAGCCACTTCAAACATGACAAGGTGATATAGAGTCTAAGTACTCCAGATTGGTTAATACCAGGTTAATGAAAAAATTTCAAACCTATAAATATAGTCAATTTACATTAATTGGACTGCAATGTTTTTACATATAAAAATTCAAATCCTATATAACATGTATGTAAATACATGTAGTACATTTGAGGTCTCATTGCTACTCATCATGATAAAAAAATGGCATCCCAAGCTAATTAAAATCACATCTCACATTTTGTATCATGCATTACATTAACAAAATACAGGAAACCAAATGGAAATGAGAGATCTGACTTTAATTGGATGTACCCCAGTACTCTGATAACGGCTGTAATTGAGGATTTCCCAATACATGTAATTCCTAACTAACGGGTCCCTTTGTTACCTGACCAACGTATGTCATCCATCAATAAGTCCATGTCTTGTAATAAGTCCACCTATATCAGAATCAGTTAGGCAGAATTGCTAAACAAATTTGTCATTGTCCTACAATTAGCCCATCTATGTCAATACATTTCAACAGAAATTAAATTATGTTATTGTGTCCTAAATAAACCCACCCATGTCAAATAAGTTCAGAGAAATCACATTCTTACCCACCTATTACCTAGTTTAAAATAAGAGTTTATGAGTTTTTTAAGCTGTAGCCTCTTAAAAATACCCAAGTTAACAACTCTTAAAATCTGAGACTGAGTTCTACAGATAGTGTAGTGTTAAAGTTGTTCTTTTCCATTTCTTTCTGTAGTCAAATCCATAGTCTGAAGCAAAAAGATGTGTTTTTCACTTTAACTATGAAACATATTACATTAATTTATATATTCAACTTTGAAAGTAGCAAAAAAATATAGAACCCCACAGAAAATTGTCCTAACACAAGCTTAAGTTGTAAAATATCAGCAGGTTCTCACACTGAATGCTGGAGAAATTCCGACGACAATCAGGCTTACTGCAATGACGGATCTACACATACTGGCAATACAAAGCAGATAAGTATATGTGTATATGATAGTAATGTCACTTAACAAATATAAATGATATTAGTGAAAAAAGTCAATCCTGCTCTTCAAAAGATTCTGTAGCATGAGAATGTTGTAATCCAATATACTGGTTAAATGTGATTCTACTGGTACATAAATGAAATGAAGCACCCCAAAGCTTTCTCCACCTGCATCATTTGCCATGTTTCATCCCAACAACAATAGTCAGTGAACTGTCGGTATATTCCCCCCCTGCTATCTCCCTGACAATAGTCAGTGAACTGTCGGTATATTTCCCCCCTGCTATCTCCCTGACAATAGTCAGTGAACTGTCGGTATATTTCTCCCCTGCTATATCTCCCTGACAATAGTCAGCGTTCTGTCTGTATGTTTCCCCCCAGCTATCTCCCTGACAATAGTCAGTGAACTATTGGTATATCCCCCCCTCCCCCTTTATTTTTTACATTTGAATAGATTTAGAGAAAAAATTATCACTTCCATGTAATGCAGAGAGAAAGAAAAATCTCAATCCTTGTAATACAATGTACATGAAATTTTTAAAGGTTAGTTTTCAGCAAATTTTAAACCTGATCACACTTTAATTATTATTCCAAAGTATGTATCATGGGGAGTAAAAAATATTATTAATCCTTGTTGAAAAGACACGACACCACCAGGTACATTGTATTGGGTTGTTTTTGTTTAACGTCCTATTAACAGCCAGGGTCATTTAAGGACGTGCCAGGTTTTGGAGGTGGAGGAAAGCCGGAGTACCCGGGGAAAAACCACCAGCCTTCGGTCAGTACCTGGCAACTGCCCCACGTAGGTTTCGAACTCAAAACCCAGAGGTGGAGGGCTAGTGATAAAGTGTCGGTACACCTTAACAACTCGGCCACCGCGGCCCCCTATACATTGTATATAGTGTACACAACCATTTTGCATGTAGAATGAAACCTATAGATTTTTTTAGCAAGAACATACACACACACATATATATATATATTGATAGGCATGTTCTAGGGTTATTTTTGTGGTGAGTTTGGGGGACTGGCAGAATATCTGAAAGGCAATGAAAGAAATAGAATGGACGGAGAGATATAAATTTTCAAAAAGTACAAAAATATTTTACACCAATGTTTAAACTCTTAACATCCCCCCTTCGACACTCTGACAATGTAAAATAACAATAAAAGCAATGATATACACATCTGTTTGTTAAACACAACTATTAAAAAATACAACTCACATTTACATACATTAAAAAATAACACAAAAATGTTCGTAGCTAGTCAGAATACATTTACATACACCTTGAAGATGGTATTTATCATACAACAACAGAGCAAAAAATGAAAAAGTTTTTTGGTGGGATGGAACAGAACCAATGAACAATGAGTTTGACTTATTCCAACAATGTCAATGCCTTACACATAAGTTATTTCTCTTTGCAGATAGTACTTGTAAAATGAAAGGGATTTAAAACAGTGTAAGTAAAATCACAACCTTCTTGCTGTCACTTTGAAGCAAATATTTCTTCAATAACTCAAGACAATGGATTTTATTTTATAAATACTTATGTTGTATATTTGTAAATAAAGTGTTACTTCAAAATCTACATCTGGGTAAGTGTATTCCTTGGCCTTTGGCTAACTCTACAATTACAATACGGAAGCATACATCCTAAATGATAATGAAATTTGAGTAATCTAAACATTGCTCATTTAAGATAAAAATAGTTTTTTAATATTTAAATAAAGTGACACCAACTTATGTACCTTTTATTTCAAACTAAGCCAATTTCAGCATGTGAGGCAAGATATTCTTTTGATATTTGTAAAAGGTGGGGTGTTGAGAAGCTGGATCTATATCAAAACAATGATGTTCTGGTTATATACATATATACATACATAACACCAGTACCTGTATATAGTTATTTATGGGGTGACAAACTGGACATGAACTTTAAACAAAGGTGAACTAAATCTGACCTTTGATAAAAATTGGATGATAAGATATTTGAACTTCAGAAAAACAAAGGAAAAACAAAAATTAGATTTACAAAGTGAATTTAAGAAAAACAAAGAAAAAACAAATCCTAGATTTATAAATCAAACAACTTAGGGTTATTCAGAAACAATTGTCGCGATAAATGATGACAGTGAAAATGTGACAATTTACAGAGTTAATTTCTCTAATCCAGCTGAGAAATGTAACATTAGGCCCTAGTCTCATCAATATTCCTTTACTGAAGGAAATCCCTGAACTTAAAATTTTCATTAGGAAGAAACATTTCAGAATTTAAAAAATTACCTTACTAATATTTTCTTCATTAAATCTAATGATGCATTCCTATGGAAATTTAAAGGTCAGGAATTTCCTTCAGTTAAGGAATGTTAAAAAAAGCAGGACCGTATAACACAATTACATATCTTCACAACAGTTTCACTGGACTATTGTAATAGATGCCCATTATTTACAGTGTCATGCCCAGTTTGATGGTTAATGGTCTTATGTCTACTTTTATAAATAAAGTCTGTGCATTCAAGCTGTTCCCAGCCAAATCAATCAGCAATTATAGTGCTCTAATTACCAAATAAGGCATGTCCACCACATTCATCCAATCAGATTAAAGTACACTGTACGATAACATGTCATCCAAAAGTCTGAACCACCAAATAACAAGTCAACCTCTCTCATCCAATCAAATTGAAGTAAACTTTTGTGCTCTCATCTGTCTAAGACAGAACTACCAAATAAGGTAAGGTATGTCTACTTCACTCATCATCAGATTTAAATACCAGATATGATATTTCTACCTACACTATTCAATAAGATTTAAATAACCAGATATGGTATTTATCTCTACACTATCAGATTGAACTACATGTGTACCCTTCCATTCTTGCTCAATATAGAATGAACTACCAAATAAAGCTTTTTGACAGTATTCCTCCCACCAAGTATGGAAATTCCGATCGAGTTAACTTCCAAATAAGGCATGTTTATCACAATCAGTAAGCTGGACATATCTACACACAAAATACGTTGTACAGGACATCAGAGATTCAATTTCGGAACTTGGTCCCATCACATTCCTTGCACGCACACTGAAAATACTTTAGTATTACTATACTACTTTAGGTACAATTTGTTCAAACTATTCAATGATATTAAAACTTGATTATTTAAAATAAATAACTAAGAATTAAATATCCATACTGAATCATCTCTGC
Source organism: Pecten maximus (assembly GCF_902652985.1). Taxonomy (NCBI): domain Eukaryota; kingdom Metazoa; phylum Mollusca; class Bivalvia; order Pectinida; family Pectinidae; genus Pecten; species Pecten maximus. Next base: position 29,355,039 of record NC_047024.1, on the reverse strand, counting down.
ATCAGGAAATCATTGTATGAAGAAGAAATGTTCACAAATGTCAATCTGAATAAGAATTCATCACATTGTCATTTGCATGTCAGCAAAGTTGTAAAAGTCCTCAATTTGTTTGTCTGCTAGTGCCTTGGACTGGCTGATGAACACTAGACCTGTGGTACCCTTCATAAACTCCACTAGTTCAACCTGACACAGGTTTATACAGTCGTCTCCATTGTACTCCAGACCAATCACCGCACCTGAAACAAATGCAGACAGCCAATCAAAAACTTTCATACATTGTAAACAGCTCAATTTTCAATCAAAATTGAATTCACCATAATATCTATGATTGTTTTTAAAATATAACCAGACTTGTAAGCTATTTAAATGATTACTGAATACCACTACACAAAAATAAAAATTTACATAAGGAAATTGTTAAAGGGGAATAACTCCTTAGAAAAAATCATCAAAATACATTTAATATCACAAGAACATAACTAATTTATATACAGATACTATGTAATATTTATGAAAATTAGTCAGAGTGTAAATGTATTTATTTAAGGATTGAATCTTGATTTGGTCGATTTCATGGGGTCATGAATTGAGTTGCTCTTGAGACAAATTTAATGAACTGCGAAGCAGTTCATGTTGAATTTGTCTCAAGAGCAACTCAATTCATGATCCCATGAAATCGACCAAATCAAGATTCAATCCTTATATTTCAACTGTTTTTTTTTTCGAATAAAAAAGTCGGTCTAGATATTAATGTCTGGAAGCTTGTGCAAGTCCAATTGCGGAAAAGCCCGAGGAGTTCCGGATTGTGCATGTCTAGTCGGTCGAGTAAAATAGTCCACAATATTAGGATTAAAAACAGCATTAATTTGTCAAAATAGAAGTATTTAGCATATCTGGTCTTTCATAAAATACAAGAATGCATTATAAATTTGATAATTTTAATAATTATTCCATGTTTATGAAATCGTTTCGCGGAAGGATTTTAACCATGTATTCATATGCACTGATCAGTGTTAATCTGGTCAAATTCATGAGCAAATGAAACATATTAAGTTTGGTAGTTTCATTGAGTCCAACTTGAGTAGAAATTGAAATATTTTACAATAATTGACAGACAAGTTATATCAACTTATACTAATCCCTCTTGTTGGCCTAGATAGAAATGCGAGTGTTGTTCAGAAGAACCATGATTGCGCAATCATTTTACAAAATGGCTGCCGTGGCTGCAATGTCGAAGTTTTTACGAAGCCGAAAAATAACAACACTTTATTGGCTCTCCTTCCTTAACATCCTCACCAATTTCCAGCTCAATCGCACCAGTGGAACTGGAGAAGAAGTTTAAAATGTGTTTTTCAAGATGGTTGCCATAGCGGCCACCTTGGATTTCTGACCGACTTGAAAAATAATAACACTTTGTCAGGACCATCCCAGGATCATTTCTGGTAAGTTAGAGCTGAATCCCACTGGTGGAATTTGAGAAGAAGTTTGAAATAGGTGTTATTAAGAAGAACATGATTGCGCAATCATTTTACAAAATGGCTGCCGTGGCTGCAATGTCGAAGTTTTTACGAAGCCGAAAAATAACAACACTTTATTGGCTCTCCTTCCTTAACATCCTCACCAATTTCCAGCTCAATCGCACCAGTGGAACTGGAGAAGAAGTTTAAAATGTGTTTTTCAAGATGGTTTCCATAGCGGCCATCTTGGATTTCTGACCGACTTGAAAAATAACAACACTTGGTCAGGACCATCCCAGGATCATTTCTGGTAAGTTAGAGCTGAATCCCACTGGTGGAATTTGAGAAGAAGTTTGAAATAGGTGTTATTAAGAAGAACATGATTGCGCAATCATTTTACAAAATGGCTGCCGTGGCTGCAATGTCGAAGTTTTTACGAAGCCGAAAAATAATAACACTTTATCGGCTCTCCTTCCTTAACATCCTCACCAATTTCCAGCTCAATCGCACCAGTGGAACTGGAGAAGAAGTTTAAAATGTGTTTTTCAAGATGGTTGCCATAGCGGCCATCTTGGATTTCTGACCGACTTGAAAAATAACAACACTTGGTAAGGACCATCCCAGGATCATTTCTGGTAAGTTAGAGCTGAATCCCACTGATGGAATTTGAGAAGAAGTTTGAAATAGGTGTTGTTCAGAAGAACCATGATTGCGCAATCATGTTACAAAATGGCTGCCGTGGCTGCCATGTCAAAGTTTTCACGAAGCCGAAAAATAACAACACTTTATTGACTTTCCTTCCTTAACATCCTCACCAATTTCTAGCTCAATCGCACCAGTGGAACTGGAGAAGAAGTTTAAAATGTATTTTTCAAGATGGTTGCCATGGCGGCCATCTTGGATTTCTGACCGACCTGAAAAATAACAACACTTCCTCAGGACCATCCCAGGATCATTTCAGGCAAGTTTCAGCTCAATCTCACCAGTGGAACTTGAGAAGAAGTTTCAAATGTGTTTTCAAAATGGCGGCCATGGCGGCCATCTTGGATTTCAGACTGACCCGAAAAATAACAACACTTGGTCAGGACCATCCAAGCATCATTTCAGGCAAGTTTCAGCTCAATCCCACTGGTGGAACTTGAGAAGAAGTTTGAAATGTGAAAAGTTTACGCACGGCGGACGGCACACGACGGACGGCGCACGGCGCACGACGACGGACGAAACATGATGACTATAGGTCATCCTGACCCTTCGGGTCAGATGACCTAAAAATAAAAATTTACATAAGGAAATTGTTAAAGGGGAATAACTCCTTAGAAAAAATCATCAAAATATATTTAATATCACAAGAATATAACTAATTTATATACAGATACTATGTAATATTTATGAAAATTAGTCAGAGTGTAAATGTATTTATTTTACAATAATTGACAGACAAGTTATATCAACTTATACTAATCCCTCTTGTTGGCCTAGATAGAAATGCGCGAGAGGTCTTATTGAGGACGTAAACCAATGACTTTAGAATCTGCGATCGATTGAGTATTGGCCTGTATATATAAAGTTTTCAATGGATACTGACCCCGCTGTACCAGAGATTGGTATGCGTCTGTACCAAACACACGCTGAGCATCCTGTGGCTGCATGTTTACTTCCTTTGTCTGTACTAATACACATGTGGGCTACAACATCAAAGGTGGAACAAATATTTATTTCAATATATACACATCAATCTACAAAATACTAAAGAATATTCCACATGAATTTTTTCTTCTTGTTAATAAAAATAAATTTTGTTGAGTTATAATATTGATGTACAGTACCTGGAATATTCTAATTCTTATTTTTTCCTCATTTTAACTGAAATGTAACTTTTTTTAAGAAATTATTTTTCCACAGTTCTCAGTACAGTAGGAATTATAACTAGGTTTCATTTTAAACTGGGTCTTAACATATCCAGGTTTAAATATGAAGTCAATTAATTGCATGGAGCACACCTGTTTGTTTGTTTTCCCTCAGAGAAATGTATACTCTATTAAATATAAGTTTACAATGTATCCCTTTGAATGAACTTAGACACCTGCCCTACCACCTGAAATTTTTGTCCCCAAGTTTAACCCTACAATACTCCCTACAGAGTACCTGATATTGGCCATGTAACATTTTAAAAAGAGACACATATTTTGGTGTGTAAATACAGTAAAATATGAACTGTAATAAAGAATATTGACTTTTTTTTGCCTCAATCAAAACACTGGTATAATCAGTATACTAAAGGGTCATATTTGTTTGTGAAATTACCTCATCCCAATATTATTCAGGTGTTACTTGGAGGAATTATGTATAACACAGACCATGAGATAATCGTGTGCCCCAAAGTGATTTATAGTGTACAAACACAACTCTTTATAGCTAGTTGCTAGATTCAATTTTAGAAACAGTCCACAATTCTAAATTGTACTATCACACAGAATTTAGCAGTTGAATGTGTGAATACCAAAAAAGTGAACACACAAACTGACAGGCTGACTTACAGTGAAAACCTATAAACCCCCTCATTACTATACAGGTGGAGGACTGACAGTGAAAACCTATAAACCCCCTCAATAATATACAGGTGGAGGACTTACAGTGAAAACCTATAAACCCCCTCAATACTATACAGGTGGAGGACTGACAGTGAAAACCTATAAACCTCAATACTATACAGGTGGAGGACTGACAGTGAAAACCTATAAACCCCCTCAATACTATACAGGTGGAGGACTGACAGTGAAAACCTATAAACCTCAATACTATACAGGTGGAGGACTGACAGTGAAAACCTATAAACCCCCTCATTACTATACAGGTGGAGGACTGACAGTGAAAACCTATAAACCCCCTCAATACTATACAGGTGGAGGACTGACAGTGAAAACCTATAAACCCCCTCAATACTATACAGGTGGAGGACTGACAGTGAAAACCTATAAACCCCCTCAATACTATACAGGTGGAGGACTTACAGTGAAAACCTATAAACCCCCTCAATACTATACAGGTGGAGGACTGACAGTGAAAACCTATAAACCTCAATACTATACAGGTGGAGGACTGACAGTGAAAACCTATAAACCCCCTCAATACTATACATGTGGAGGACTGACAGTGAAAACCTATAAACCCCCTCAATACTATACAGGTGGAGGACCGACAGTGAAAACCTATAAACCCCCTCATTACTATACAGGTGGAGGACTGACAGTGAAAACCTATAAACCTCAATACTATACAGGTGGAGGACTGACAGTGAAAACCTATAAACCCCCTCAATACTATACAGGTGGAGGACTGACAGTGAAAACCTATAAACCCCCTCAATACTATACAGGTGGAGGACTGACAGTGAAAACCTATAAACCTCAATACTATAGAGGTGGAGGACTGACAGTGAAAACCTATAAACCCCTCAATACTATACAGGTGGAGGACTGACAGTGAAAACCTATAAACCTCAATACTATAGAGGTGGAGGACTGACAGTGAAAACCTATAAACCTCCTCAATACTATACAGGTGGAGGACTGACAGTGAAAACCTATAAACCTCAATACTATACAGGTGGAGGACTGACAGTGAAAACCTATAAACCCCCTCATTACTATACAGGTGGAGGACTGACAGTGAAAACCTATAAACCCCCTCAATACTATACAGGTGGATGACTTACAGTGAAAACCTATAAACCCCCTCAATACTATACAGGTGGAGGACTGACAGTGAAAACCTATAAACCTCAATACTATACAGGTGGAGGACTGACAGTGAAAACCTATAAACCCCCTCAATACTATACAGGTGGAGGACTGACAGTGAAAACCTATAAACCCCCTCAATACTATACAGGTGGAGGACTGACAGTGAAAACCTATAAACCCCCTCAATACTATACAGGTGAAGGACTGACAGTGAAAACCTATAAACCCCCTCAATACTATACAGGTGGAGGACTGACAGTGAAAACCTATAAACCCCCTCAATACTATACAGTTGGAGGACTTACAGTGAAAACCTATAAACCCCCTCAATACTATATACAGGTGGAGGACTGACATTCAGAATCAGAATACTGTACATCCTTATAGCAATAGGATGCAATGTTGTCAGGGGGTAATGGAATGTCTCCTGATAATTAATTCCATAAAATACTGTTTACAGCTGCTGTAAGGTGACCTGTTGTAGGTTTATCATAAATGTTTTTTAATGTAATAAACTATTAAATATACCTAATGTTTATCAATACAGAAAGTTACCTTTTTCTGCCTCATGTTCCGTATGTACTTCATGGTACGATCTGCAGCACTGCCATCATTGAAGAAGACCACTAAGCAGGACTGAAAAAATCACAAATGTATATATTCAGTCTTCAAATCTTATCTACTGGACTGGAAATCACAAATGTGTATTGTCTACACATACATGTATACTTTATCTTTAGATTAAGGATTAAAAATTGTGCAATTGCGAAATCATAAAACAGGACATTTCAGCGAATTACATTCTCCCACCTGATCAGAAATTATATAAGAATCCAGATAATGAATTAGAGTTGGAACTAATTCCACACACTGATTGTTTGATAGACTCGCCACATTTGAACTGTAGTGTGTGGTATTGATGTAAACGAATTGGGGAATGTTAATAATCTTAGTAAGTAATATCAAAAGTTATAGGCAAGAGGCCATGTTATATGAACCTATGACCCAAGTAAAAAGTTCAAGTGACAAGAAGAGCAGCATATCAGACCCAGACACCTTTTTTCTTTGATGCAGGTCAAAGGTCAAAATGTAGGTCCATGTAACCTACATTTGGTTAATGACACACCACTTCCTGTAGGAAATGAAGTCCAGACGAAAGAATGTGCGGAGGGACAAAAGGACAGACGGGCAGATGGATGGACACAAATTGCTAAACTTTAGTCCCATCACATCAGGGTTAAAAATGAAGTTGCTAGAGCGCTGACAAACATTTTCTATAAAAAGTAATGATGACCTTGTCCTTGACCTTGGCAGCCTGAAACATGAACTCATTTAAAGTATACCCATACTTAACCAATGTACGAAGTTTGATTAAGATCTGGATACAAATTATTTCACTACGAGTACTGACAAAAGGTGAACATATGAATGAATGTACGTATGTACATATGGAACGGTAACCTTTTATCTCCAAGCAGGTCTATACCTTGTTCATATTTTGTCTTTGATAAACACATCATATTTGAATTCGCGATTGGTGGTATTAATGTGAATGAATTCAGGAATGTTAATTATCTTAGTAAGCACTATCAAATGTTAAAGGCAAGTGAACCCCAAGAAATATGAACTTATGACCTAAGTTAAAAGTTCAGTAGATCAGGTCCAGACAAACGTTTTCTTCGATGTAGGTCAGAGGTCAAAATGTAGGTCAAAGTGACCTACTTTTGGTACATGACAATGCCTCATCAAGGATTTTTTTATAAAAAGTAACGATGACCTTGCCCTTGACCTTGGCAGCCTGAAACATGAACTGCTTCCAGGTATACTCATACTTAACCAATGCATGGAGTGTGATTGAGATCTGGTTACAAATGAAGTCGCTAGAGTACAGACAAGAGGATAATAAACGAAGGTATTAGAATGTACGTATGGAATACTATATCTCCTTCCTAGCTTCGCCGTGAGGGTATGAAAATGAAGTATGTGATGATGTTAGGTGGATATGACTGGATTTTTTTACACTTTGTAAATGGAAAAGCTCATCTAACCTCATCCGATGCTTTGCGACGCAGTCCAAGAGTTACAGGGACAACACTTTTATCAGCAGACAGGTCAATCTCCATGGTAGAAAACTGCTCAGCAAGAGAAATGGGCACTACTTCTTCAACCTTAGTATCCTGAAAAATACATATGGAGGATCATACAATGTAATATCATGGAACAAGTTTGATAAATTGATAATCATTAAATCTGCTGAAAAGTGACATATTGCTAAAATAAGTGAAATCTCACAAATCAATTACCCTACTAATTATATAATACTTCAAAGTCAGATGGTATATTTTTCACTGGCAACACAACTACATATGTATATGAAATAAATTTTTTTTACACAAATTGACTACCAGGTTAGATTCTTATCATATTCATGTTGTCAACTTTCCATTTCTAGACAGCAACATCCCTGATCCTGGTTCCTAAACATTAAAGTGTTTTCATATTCAAGGACTTGTTCTGACACCCATTATGACCATGTCTACTGCTGACAGAAAAACTAACAAAAATGTCATTTAGAGGTTCACATTGATGAAGACCATGACAATGTTTTACTGTTGACATTTGGACATTTTTGCTATTCTGTGGCACAATATGTAGATGGGTTCAATGCTTGTTGCTACACTCGTATGCCTGGCAGATTCTTTGTCATCACCTTGGTTCTCATTTTAGAGAACATGGCAATACAAAATGTACCTGGATTTTGACCTAGATTTACCTGGCAGGTGTCATTAACAATATTAAAGGTGCTTACACATCTGGAACACCTGGTCTTATTCTCCTTGTATGTTTCAGAGGTCTCCATGCAGATCTATATCATGTTCATATTTTGCCTTTTTTATCAATTTTGAGTTAGGATGACATTTCTTTTGAGATATTTGTTTTCTCTTCATGTATTGATACCTATCTTGAAAAAATACACTATTATAATATCTACACCCCAATCCCCTACACCCCCATCCCCTACATCTCAACCCTCCTACACCTCCAAACCCCCTACACTCCCAACCTCCTGCATCTCAACCTCCATAAACCCCCAACTCCCCTACACTCCCAACCTCCTACATCTCAACCTCCCTACACCCCCAACTCCCCTACACTCCCAACTCCCCTACACTCCGCTCCCAACCTCCTACATCTCAACCCCCCTACACCCCCAAACCCCCTACACTCCCAACCTCCTACATCTCAACCTCCATAAACCCCCAACTCCCCTACACTCCCAACCTCCTACATCTCAACCTCCCTACACCCCCAAACCCCCTACACTCCCAACTCCCCTACACTCCCAACCTCCTACATCTCAACCTCCATACACCCCCAACTCCCCTACACTCCGCTCCCAACCTCCTACATCTCAACCTCCATACACCCCCAACTCCCCTACACTCCCAACCTCCTGCCTCTCCATACACACCCACCCCCATACAACCCTATCCTCTTACATCCCAACCCCAATTGATACTCTGTGTAGTTCATCCATCCTACTTACCTCTGGAATATAAGAATAATGCTTCTCACTTGGATCATTTGAAAAATCATGGATTTTACTCCAGTTGTTGTTGAACAGGCTCATATCCACTGCCTTAAACTGTTCTGAAAGCATGATCACCAAAAACCAAAGATCAGTCTATTATCAAATGTTATGACATTTTCTAAAATGTTTACCAATCTGCTTTTCAATTTCACATTATATTGATATTAGCTATTTTAACCATTCTAGAACCAAAATAGATGACTCATTTATTATTATAAAGATGACAAATTATTTCATTCAAAATCAGACTTAACTTTTGAAATTAGTCTCATATCAGATCTAGTTGTTATTTGAATAGCATCATTATACAATATCAGATATGTTCTGATATAATCCTTTATATTAATAAGCTAGCAGTTTGTGTTTTTCAGGAAGCTGCCATTGTTGTGCTCTAGATAGCATACAAAGGATATCTGGGATATTGTTCCGTGAGGTAGCCACCAGCTACAGCATGTCCTTGGGGAAGATAATTACCCTAGTTACTCTAGATAGCAAACAAAGGATATCTGGGATATTGTTCAGTGAGGTAGCCACCAGCTACAGCATGTCCATGGGGAAGATAATTACCCTAGTTACTCTAGATAGCAAACAAAGGATGCCTGGTATAATGTTCAGTGAGGGTAGCCCACCAGCTACAGCATGTCCATGGAGAAGATAATTACCCTAGTTACTCTAGGTAGCAAACAAAGGATATCTGGGATATTGTTCAGTGAGGTAGCCACCAGCTACAGCATGTCCATGGAGAAGATAATTACCCTAGTTACTCTAGGTAGCAAACAAAGGATGCCTGGTATAATGTTCAGTGGGGTAGCCAACAGCTTCTACATTGTGTAACAAGATCCCCTGCCTTATAACCCAGGTTGTAGAGAAAAATACCTACCCTCCAGTTCTGGATAGAAGTATGTGAAACAGCCAAACTTCATGCCTGTGGAGTCCTCAATGATCGGTTGGGAGGAACAGAAAAGGAATGTCTCGATCTTACTGCAGTCACGAGTACGGAACTGCTGGCATGCAAGAACTAACTTCAGGTTTTTACAGTCTCGTATAAATATACTGAAAAAAAAACACAATTTTTAATACACAGTAAAATAATTGGTACTAAAACAAGGCTTTATAATCTATGAAAGTTGTTGATTTTAATGATTTCTATTTTTTGTATTTTCAAGGACAAAACAAAATTGTAAACAAGAGATCCCAGAGGGATCTTGGCGCCCACCATTGCATGATCTTTATAGGTTCCATGTCAGATTGATCTTTTCTCTACTTTTCCCTTCCTCTAAGTCTTACTAATCTGTGTAAATTCAGAAACAGCCCTCTAGTACTTTTCAAACAAGGAGAACCTACCAGGGACCAAGGGGAACCTACATATGAAATTTGAGAAAGATCCCTTCAGTACCTTCTGTAAAATAGCGATAACAAACTTCAATTGTCAAAATACAAGATGGCTGCCTGTCGGGCAGGTTGTTTTCTGACTGGTCTCAAAATCCAATATGCATAACTAGGCACCAAGGGCAACCTACATATGAAATTTCAGAAAGATCCCTTCAGCAATTTCTGATAAATAGCGATAACAAACTTCAATTGTCAAAATCCAAGATGGCTACCTGTCGGCCATGTTGTTTTCCGATTGGTCTCAAAATGCAATATGCATAACTAGGCCCCAAGGGGAACCTACATATGAAATTTGAGAAAGATCCCTTCAGTACTTTCTTAGAAATAGCGATAACAAGTTTCAATTGTCAAAATCTAAGATGGCTGCCTGTCAGCCATGTTTTTTTACGATTAGTCTCAAAATGCAATATGCATAACTAGGCACCAAGGGGAACCTACATATGAAAATTTGAGAAAGATCCCTTCATTACTTTCTGAGAAATAGCGATAACAAACTTCAATTGTCAAAATCTAAGATGGCTGCCTGTCGGCCATGTTGTTTTCCGATAGGTCTCAAAATGTAAAATGCACAACTAGGCACCAAGGGGAACCTATATATGAAATTTGAGAAAGATCCCTTCAGAACTTTCTGAGAAATAGCGATAACAAACTTCAATTGTCAAAATCCAAGATGGCTGCCTGTCGGCCATGTTGTTTTCCGATAGGTCTCAAAATGCAATATGCATAACTAGGCACCAAGGGGAGCCTACATATGAAATTTGAGAAAGATCCCTTCTGTCCTTTCTTAGAAATAGCGATAACAAGTTTCAATTGTCAAAATCTAAGATGGCTGCCTGTCGGCCATGTTTTTTTACGATTAGTCTCAAAATGCAATATGCATAACTAGGCACCAAGGGGAACCTACACATGAAAATTTGAGAAAGATCCCTTCATTACTTTCTGAGAAATAGCGATAACAAACTTCAATTGTCAAAATCTAAGATGGCTGCCTGTCGGCCATGTTGTTTTCCGATAGGTCTCAAAATGTAATATGCACAACTAGGCACCAAGGGGAACCTATATATGAAATTTGAGAAAGATTCCTTCAGAACTTTCTGAGAAATAGCGATAACAAACTTCAATTGTCAAAATCCAAGATGGCTGCCTGTCGGCCATGTTGTTTTCCGATAGGTCTCAAAATGCAATATGCATAACTAAGCACTAAGGGGAGCCTACATATGAAATTTGAGAAAGATCCCTTCAGTACTTTCTCAGAAATAGCGATAACAAACTTCAATTGTCAAAATCCAAGATGGCTGCCTGTCGGCCATGTTGTTTTCCGATTGGTCTCAAAATGCAATATGCATAAGTAGGCCCCAAGGGGAACCTACATATGAAATTTGAGAAAGATCCCTTCAGAACTTTCTCAAAAATAGCGATAACAAACTTCAATTATCAAAATCCAAGATGGCTGCCTGTCGGCCATTTGTTTTCCGATCGGTCTCAAAATGCAATATGCATAACAAGGCACCAAGGGGAACCTACATATGAAATTTGAGAAAGATCCCTTCAGTACTTTCTTAGAAAGAGCGATAACAAACTTCAATTATCAAAATCCAAGATGGCTGCCTGTCGGCCATGTTGTTTTCCAATTGGTCTCAAAATACAATATGCATAACTAGGCACCAAGGGGAGCCTACATATGAAATTTGAGAAAGATCTCTTCAGTACTTTCTCAGAAATAGCGATATCAAACTTCAATTCTCAAAATCCAAGATGGCTGCCTGTCGGCCATGTTGTTTTCCGATTGGTCTCAAAATGCAATATGCATAATTAGGCACCAAGGGGAACCCACATATGAAATTTGAGAAAGATTCCTTCAGTACTTTCTGAGGATTAGCGATAACAAGAATTGTTTACGGACGGACGGAGGGACGGACGGACGGAGGGAGGGACGGACGGACGGACGGACCACGGACCACGGACGCAGGGCGATTTGAATAGCCCACCATCTGATGATGGTGGGCTAAAAACTGATAACAAGTCTGTGGTACTTTTAGGGCGGTTACGGTAGAATAAAAAAGTATCTAGGGGTGGAACAATGTACTCCCATCGAATGCCATACAATGTTATATACTACCATATTTTACTGGGTAGCCCAGCGGGTTAGTGTACTGAAAATGATGAAAGTGGGGGTTGGGCTTATCCATGGATATGACCCTACACAAGACGGAACATTTTCGGCTGCCATCTTGGATTATGATATGGAAGAGGATAGCCTGATCTACATCAATGATCCATAACTGAAATATTTTATAAAAATAACTCATGAAATTGGTTATTTCATTCAAATCTTGGTGTCCATAAGGTTAAAAAAATGTGTTCAGTCACCGCATAATTTGTGAAGACAAATAACAAGAATTACACATTATTATATAGGTTCATTTACATTTAATTTAACCCTTTAAACCATAAGAAATTTTAGTGGACTCTGCCTTTCATTCATCTTTCGATGTTCAATATAGTCAGTAGGGGTGAAAGGGTTAAGTCAACATGTATTTACTATGTTTATTGTTGTAATTACCTTAATTTTATCATTATTATTTTTTCTATTTTATTGCTGCAATATTTTTCTCCGAATATAAAAAATGAGAAACTAATTATAAGCTCAACCCCCAAGGTAACATTTTACAATTAATTAACAAAGTCAAATTAACTATAAACTGTGTGTAGGGATGCCCATGATTAAACTCAAATTGATTCTCAGCTAAACAGTAAACTTAAACATGGCCCAACTAATTATAATAAGAAAGTCCAAAACATAGTAGATTAAACTGAAATTCTGAATCTGAAATGTGTGTTTGAATGGTATATATATACTTTGGTTTGTTTTTGTTTAACGTCCTATTAACAGCCAGGGTCATTTAAGGACGTGACAGGTTTTGGAGGTGGAGGAAAGCCGGAGTACCTGGAGAAAAACCACCGGCCTACGGTCAGTACCTGGCAACTGCCCAAATAGGTTAAAGTGTTGGTACACCTTAACCACTCGGCCACCGCGGCCCCGTATATATATACAAGTATACACCAGGTGACATTATAATAGTTTATGTACTTAGAGATAAATTCAGATCAATGTGGAGGTAAATTTTAAAATGGTCCAATCAATTAACAAAGTCCAATTGTTGAAATTCTGAATCTGAAATGTGTGTTGGGATAGTTATATATTGACAGAAGGTCAAGGTCATTCATCTGAACAAAATTGGGAGCCATTTGATCTCAGCATACCAATGTACTTTAAAATCTACATCATGACCATATATGGGCTTCTCGGTAACTGAGAAGGTGTTAATTTTAATTATTGCAACACATTTGACCCCAGTGTTGAAAGTCGGTTGTGTAAAAGATTTTCAGGATTACAAAGACATTTTTTTTAAAATTATATACATGTAGGTGATCAAGCCAAAACAAAAAACAAAAAAAATAGTCACATTTGAAGTTACATCATAGGCCTGATGAAAACTTCTGCCCACAAAATATTCTCATCATCATCACTAAAGCAGCAGCATCATGTACTGTTGTCTGAACATGACACATTCTGATATTACCATGCTCTGCAGCAAACAGGTGATATTACATCACATATTGGGTAATAACGAATAATATTTCTTAAATCAATATTCTCGCCAGTATCTCCATATGATCAAATATCAATAAAACAGACAATCTACATTAATGAACATTTTCATAAACAGATCAATACAGTTACTGTAGAACAGTGTTCCAAGGCTATCTAATAGCCCCAACAGGTTAACGTAAGCTCTCAACTTATCAGAGGTTTTCATAACATCCTTGAGGTTACATTGTAACAGTTTGGTACAGTTGTACTCCTTATCCTTCAATACCCCAACCTACTAATTATCAGATTAATCAGAAAATGGCTAAATTTTTATCAACGTGAGGCCTCCTTTCTAGTATAACAGGAGAGGAACAAGATATCCCAGAGAGATCTCGGCACCCACCACCAAATGACCTTTATTGGATCTCTGTAAGGCTGATATTTTCTTTACCTTTCTCTCCTCTGTCTTAATCATTTGAAAACAAGAGGAACCTACATAAAAATCTAAGAAAAATCCATGAAGAACTATCAGAGAAATAGCAATAACAAACTTCAACTGTCAAAATTCAAAATGACCTCCTGTTGGCTATATTGTTTTTGGATCAGTCTCAAAATGGATATTCAGAACTAAGGGGAACTCACATGTGAAATTCAAGAAAAAATCCATGAAGAATTTTCAGAGAAATGGCAATAACAAGCATTGTGTAAGGATGTACGGACGACAGGCAACCACCAGATGAAGAGCGAATTCATTAGCCCATATGATGATAGTGGTCTAAAAATGCAACAAACAAACCAGAAATCGACCTTGGAACATGTACAGTAACTGACCCTCAGCTCACTTCAGTTTCACTACACTAGTTAACCTGGCAGCAGAAATCGGAGACTTCTGATTTGGTAGGCGTAACATTTTACAACTAAGTGACAAAATTTGATGTTTCTACCTTCCTGCTACAAACTACAGTTTCCTTAAAGCTGGTATCAAACATTGCTGGGTACAAAACCAAACTCAAGAACAGTAGGCTTTCCAGTAATATAGATACAGATTAGGCTTATAACAACATGGAACGGTACATACCTTTCTGAGATAGGTCCCAGGAAAATATTACAATTTATGCAGTCATCAACGGTTACACTTGATAATGAGTCGTATATATAAATATTGCAATTCTGAAATAATAAAAAAAAAATCAATTAGGAATGTGTGTGTGTGTTATGTTTCTATTTATCAATACAGAATGTGTCTTAATTATTACTTAATTATGTCAGAAACTGCTGATCAAGTTCTCACTTAAAGGTGGATTGCTGCTGAAGCAAATGTCTCACAACTTTCCAGTAAAATTAAATAAAAGTATGAATTAAGATTGTCTACATCATTAAAAACTAAATTCCACATTACACTGGGTTCCAAAATGTGTGCAATTGCACAAATATTTATAGAATTCCCTATCTGACTGGAATTAATGGCACTGACTTTGTCAACTGACAACTTAACATGTAAATGAGGCTCCCATATTTAGCTAACAAATCCCATAATGCAGTATAGGAAGGCATTTTCTGATGTAAACTACATGGCAACATGGCCAAACGAAAATGTTGTACTTGTTAGACATTTAGGAGTAATTTACAATACATTTTTTGCATGTTTTATATTGCCTCATTTTGATATACATTGTCACAGTACCAAATTAAGTTTTTTGACTTTTTTCTGGTCAAGCTGGACACTTACAAACTGTTTGTTACTGTACATGTGTTGATTTGATAAAAAATGTACTTACCTCACAGTTCTTTATTATGAACATCTGCCCATTGACCTGTCCAGGAGTTCGGCCAAGCGTTGCATCCTTGTGCCCATCAAATGTGTAATCCTCGATGTCGATCTTTTTACGCCGGTCCCTGAAAAACACAAAGAAACGTAAAATTACTTTTTTTCATCTTCTTTATGACAATGTATATCATAGGGATTTGGTACGTGTTACCCAGACCCAAACAGTAAATTAGTATGCCAATATGTAAGGTGAGGAATACTGTGTCAAATCCCTGTGTTGTAATTTGCCATATACACTGTATATACAATCAAATGTACATGTATGCCTTCAAACAACTCTATAGTGTATAATCAGTTGAGAATAGATGTTTTGTATCAATTCAAAAATTTTAATAAGATTAATACGATTTCAGTTTATATATATGCATACCAGATTGGCAAACAAGTTATAACAGGTTTTCCTGCTGACATACATATACTACAGGTAAAGAATAGGGATGGTGTAAGACAATATGGAAGTGAGTATGAAAAATCTTGTCTCGTATTCAAGACAATATGAAGGAGAGTATCAAAAATATTGTCTCGTATTCAAGACAATATGAAGGAGAGTATCAAAAATATTGTCTAGTATTCAAGACAATATGAAGGAGAGTATCAAAAATATTGTCTAGTATTCAAGACAATATGAAGGAGAGTATCAAAAATATTGTCTAGTATTCAACTGCAAGAGAATATGGAAGTGAGTATCAAGAATTTCGTCTTGTATTCAATAAAGACATTATGGAAGAGAGTATCCAAAATCTTGTTCAGAATGCCAGACAACAGGAAAGGAAATCAGCAGCCCATAAATTTGTTTAGTATGTCTTTGGTTTTTTCCAACTATTTTGTGAATGGGCCCATGGCTTTGAATTTGGGGGAAAAGTGTCACAAAACCTTTAATTGGCCATGGGTGACTTTCAACAAGTTGCAGACATGCAAGACAGCAGTCCAGATTGTCGACAAATTGTTAAACTTGAATCATTTTGTGAATTAAATGCTTGGAATTAGACTGGGAAAAATAAAGGCTTTGTCATTGGGAATGCCAGGGGATATTCAGCCCTAATTCCTGAAGAAAAAATATGTTAGAAAAGAAAAAAAAAAAAAGTAATGAAACGTTGTTTGGCACATTTGATTAATATTTGTAAGACAGATAACTCTTATACAAATCAAAGGAAAAATAAAGTGATATCCTTAAATAGTCATACTAGTACATGTTAAATACTCTCTGTCCATGTCAATTGTCCTACTCTAAATATCATGACATCTTATAACTCCCTTGCAGATTCCTCCGAAACCAGGCACAAGAGATTTGACTCAAAAGGCAGAGCAAACGGTAGAGTCTCGTGGCTACTGGTTCCATATGATGACTCCCCTGTAATGTTACAGATTAAAATTTTACAGATTCATTGACCATATATGGATATAAACTAATTAGGCAGCACACATTTTTAATGTTGACAGAGATGTGGCGATGATATGAAGTATTCAAGCCCGGTGTACTAAACATACTTTTTGGGTAAGCATACAACGAATAGTCAAGTATCATTGGCCAGGGGCACCGTTAATTATATATTCGTGTACCAGGTATATAAAAAGATTTTGTATATGCAAAATATATGAATTTTGTCAGATAAAGGATTAACTTTTACAATATTAAAAGTCCTTCATATCTTCATGGTTTTTCAATGCTTTGATCCCCAGTAACAATTAATCAAACTCCTACCTGGGGAATGACACCATTTTATAGACGTCATGCTATTGAAAACATAAATTGGTTATGGTAATTTTAACACAATCTATTGTAGTTATCAATAAATCTTCACATAATGTAGTATTTTAAATGTTTATATACACCAAAATCTAATATTCAGAAAACAAGAAAGAGAAATTTGAAGAAAGAACTGAAAGCATAAGTGTATATTTAACATTTATCAGAAATCTTTGACAAGTTAGTATGAATATGGACAGGTATACAAACAGTCTTACCTATAATGTTTACCAGAGGTATAACATGGTATTATCTGCTTAAGACACAACATTTCCTTTAGGCCTGAAACAGTCTAGATATGCAGGAATGTCCATGGAATCACACTGTCGGTGAAATCTCTTATCATACCAATATGGTTGTAAATGTGTGTTTTATAATCCAAGCATTTCACTCTTCATTTGGCATGTATAATTGTAACACATGGAGTCCAGTTATGAAGTTGTCGCATTTTCCTATTGAAAACAAACCGCTGTTGACCACTTTTCTGTAGTCATTTCCAGTACTGTAAGATGTTAATTGTCCACCCACATAGCTGTATACATATACCTGGTATGTATATATTGAATTATGACAATCTCCATAAAAATAAAAATAGATTCTTCAATTAATCACTTACAATCTGACAACTCAGAAATATACCACATCTTAACACCATGAAATCAGAGTTTATGCTCCCTTTACAATCCTAAATGTTTAGTGTGTAATAGCAAAAAAAAATCAATACACAATTTCTCTCCATACAGGAGAGAAAACTATTTATAATAGTTATGTATGTCTATATGAACAAGTATGTTAGTACGATTCACAAGAAAGACTGCAAATAAAATTATCCAGTCACAAATAGTGAAATGTCTTCTTTCAAACTGTGTTCTCTGGAGCGTGAAACTGAATGTTAGTTCAGCCTTAACACTTAAGAACCACCAAAAGAACTGATTATTTCAATAAGAGGTAATGATAATTGGAAGTAATTATACAGCAAAACTTATGAAATAAACAAGTTTATCCACAATGAAAAGGCTGTGATCCAACATTCTTAAAACAGAAAGATTACCAGTGGCTAAAGACAGCACAAATTGTTTTCACTTTTGGTAGATTTTAGAAATTACACAACTACGTAAGTATAAAAACTATTTAGTCAAAGTTTATTAAATGAATTTACAATTATGACACTTAATTTTATTGTCAATTTTTGCTTGAATTTGAGAATTCATGATTTTTAGCTTGAACTTTAAATTTTATTTCACAATTTAGCTAAGGTTTCATTGACCTTTGAGGAGAATTAATTTACATTGATAACAAAGAATAATTATTTGATAAAGATGTAATAAGTAATTGATGATATATTTTAAAGAGAATGTTGTTCAGATATAAGATATTCACATCATTGTCATGTGAACACCAATTACATGTAGCATCAACAGGTCCAGTGTAAAAATCGTTACAAAATGATATCCTTAATTCCAAACATTATATATATCATATCTCGATGCTAGATGTGTATCTCCTGATGAAGAAAACAGGAATGCCATCCCAGGATGAACAACCACTTAACAAACCAGAACACATTCACTAATATCTCCCGTGATCACTAGTGAGTTTAACATAACACAGTTCTCTCCAGGCTCCAGCTGTTGTTTATCAAAAGCGTTAGTGATTTAGTAATTACATAACGCCTGGCTATCATTTTAACAGGAAACATTTAAAAGAGGACAAAAAATCAATTAAAAACAGAGGTGATCAAAATCACTAATGTATATAAATGATTCAACAGGTTGTGTATTTCACTGATTCAACAGGTTGTGTATTTCACTGATTCAACAGGTTGTGTATTTCACTGATTCAACAGGTTGCGTATTTCACTGATTCAACAGGTTGTGTATTTCACTGATTCAACAGGTTGTTTTGTAATGTTTCAATGTTCCAGACCCCGATATGTTAAAAACATCCATTTCCTCCAGAAATCAATACGGGTACCCTTTGGTCAATCAGGCATTGAGCTAATGATGTCTGGTTTTGAAGAAAGGTTGAGTCCTATAGACACTCGTCAGAAGATAATTAGTTCCTACCATACTAAACAGAACGACAATTTCTTGACGGTGGAATTACTTTGTCCAGGAAAGTGTCTCATACCATCCCATCAGTCTGCACAAATTGGTGAAAACCACCAGTACATCATTATACATGGCTTGGAGTTCGGGCAAAAATCCATTCTCTACTGTATCAACATAGCTATGTTGTTATCTCAGACCCCGGTTAGAGTCCATTTTAAAGTCTGACGCGGAAGGAGTTTCAATAATTCATTATTAACATCAATTATAAGAGCTCGCCATTAAATTTCCCACAGGTATACGAAGCATGATGTCATAGACCAACTACGATATTGATACAGGTGAGACATCAATAAATAAGTAGCAGGGGAAATGGAACCACACATGTGATCGGTTCGCAGGTATATTGATCTAACTTTGTTGAAAATTCCAGCATAAAGAGAGGCCAATGGAATAAAAACATTGAGCATTGAGCTTGAAAACGGCAATGAAAATCGGAACAAATTACAACATTTATTTACAAACTGTTTTCAATTAATAATTACACCCTTCATTGGAGAATTCTTTGTTACGAATTAATCCCGTGGTCAGTCAAAAATATGTGGTTTTCACCTGGGGCCGAGTATGCAGTAATCCTATTTTAAGGTAATTACAATAAATCATTAATATTTTCATAAACGATAACAACCTAACGGACCATCAATCACAACAGATTCATAGAACATATTGGCGGCCCTGCCACCGAGGACATTCTTTTGGAAGGTGCTTGGGTACGTCTGGTAATAGTCTGGCACCATAGATAAATAACAACGACATACACAGCTTTATGAGGCTGGTTACAAGTACAGTCCTGATCATTTTTTTTTGTCTAGGTATACATGTGCAGAATGTTAATATATAGTACATGTAGCCTATTTCTAGGGATTTGATTCCTTACTATTGATGCCAGTATACCAGGTATGTCACTCCTGTACAATGAAAATAGATGTCTGTATATATCATGATGTCCAATATATAAAGAGTGATAATTCATATAATTAAACCATTTTCAGTGTTCTAGCTAAGAATTTTAAAAGGTTCTATAAAATGGTAAACAGAAGGATTAATTGTCATATTCGCCTACACACATCTTAATAAAACAGCAGGTCTAATAAATTGAGGAATACCAATAAATGAGTTGTGATACAGTAAAACCATGGTTAAATACTCTCTGCATATGGCAGTTATACATTAAAACAAAATGAAATTAAGATTACTGCATCCGATTTTAAAGAAAACATGACATATTAACTAAATAAACTACATTGCATTACATCATAACTAAAATGAGACAATGTTGGAATCACCTGAAGATCAACAATAACCAAAATGTGACATTAGTGGAATCAACAGACCATGACATTAACCAAAATGTGACATCACTTGGAATCAACAGAACATGATATTTACCACAAATAGACATTTTCAAAACAACAGACCATGACATTAACCAAAATGTGACATTACTTGGAATCAACAGAACATGATATTAATCAAAATGTAATATTACTTGGAATCAATAGAACATGATATTATGGTAATCAAAATGTGATATAAAGTGGAATCAATAGAACATTACATTAACCAAAATGTGATAATACTTGGAATCAACAGAACATGACATTAACCATAATGTGATAATACTTGTAATCAACAGAACATGACATTAACCAAAATGTGATAATACTTGGAATCAACAGAACATGACATTAACCATAATGTGATAATACTTGTAATCAACAGAACATGACATTAACCATAATGTGATAATACTTGTAATCAACAGAACATGACATTAACCATAATGTGATAATACTTGGAATCAACAGAACATGACATTAACCATAATGTGATAATACTTGTAATCAACAGAACATGACATTAACCAAAATGTGATAATACTTGGAATCAACAGAACATGACATTAACCATAATGTGATAATACTTGTAATCAACAGAACATGACATTAACCATAATGTGATAATACTTGTAATCAACAGAACATGACATTAACCATAATGTGATAATACTTGTAATCAACAGAACATGACATTAACCATAATGTGATAATACTTGGAATCAACAGAACATGACATTAACCATAATGTGATAATACTTGTAATCAACAGAACATGACATTAACCATAATGTGATAATACTTGTAATCAACAGAACATGACATTAACCATAATGTGATAATACTTGTAATCAACAGAACATGACATTAACCATAATGTGATAATACTTGTAATCAACAGAACATGACATTAACCAAATTGTAAAGTGGAATGCACAGCTGCAACAAAACTAGAACAAACACAGAGGCATGTACTTTTAAACTTAATGCTGACATGTTAATGGAAATTAAGCAAGCCTTTAGGTATGTTCAATATTTTAACATCATACCAAGGTATGTATAGATCTAATTAAAATCTGTTATCAGGACGGGAGTGAAATATCGCTGGTTATAATGGTTCAGTGACTGGCCTAAAGCAATCAATCAAATTAAAACAGCTTTATATACTGCAACATATCCTAAGTGTTTTAACCATAAATGGATTCTGATCATAATTAAAAATTACCTCATGTAGGCTAGCCAGATCAAATTACTTCTTGTAATCATTCATTTCAAACGGAAGATTTTCATTTCTTTTTTAAGAAAGTATATATACCCGATAATGAAAAAGCATATTGCTGAAGCAATGCATGTCCTTATTGACTATGCAAATTCAAAGGGACATAATTCAGTCATAAGGGGCAGTAAGAAACCTTTATAACAGCCGATACAACTGAAATGCCTATCATATCATTCTGGACAAACAATGAGGAGAGGTTAGAAGAAGGTCAACCCTCCTGTCTGAACTGCTGAACTCTAACTTTTCTATAATACATTAATGATAAATATGGACCAATGAAATACCCCTGAGGAAACCATGTATAATTTATTATTCTACATTGTTGTGATAATGTCTCCTTTTGAAGATATTCAGGCTATAATAAAGGACCAGCTATCTTTCTTTTCATCAAATCTGCAATGTGAGGACATTATAATTGGTGTTTATGAGGGGCAGTGAGATCTTAGATTCTGACTATAATGCAAACTTAGGTGAATATCTGAGGTAAGTGGTTCAATTCAGGCAGTTTTTATTTTGTGAAGCTGAGCTCACCGACCTTGATTCCCGTGATGGCATGGTTGTGCTTTGGACAAGACTCTTTATCCCAATGCTCCAGAGAGCAAGTCTTTAATATGTTGTTCAGCCAGCTAGCCACCAGCTACTACTGAAAGACCTGTCAGGCTGCATGTTCACAGGGCAATAAACCCAGCAAACAACAAAAGGTCAAGAGGGCCTGGATCATTCACCTGAATGATAATTGCAGAACACTCTGAGTTAATCACGAATACTTTCCCATCTTATGATCTGCCTCTGATTAAAGTACATTAAGAGTTAGTTTCCTTTAACTAAAACTTTGCTTTCTGTTTCTCTATCTCAAGATAGGTTAAGATGATTCAAAGCAAATTCAGTCAAAATATGTCTTTATCAGTATTTGGTTTGGTTTGTTTTTGTTTAACGTCCTATTAACAGCCAGGGTCATTTAAGGACGTACCAGGTTTGGAGTGGAGGAAAGCCGGAGTACCCGGAGAAAAACCACCGGCCTACGGTCAGTACCTGGCAACTGCCCCACGTAGGTTTCGAACTCGCAACCCAGAGGTGGAGGGCTAGTGATTAAGTGTCGGGACACCTTAACCACTCGGCCACCGCGCCCCCCTCTTTATCACTAACCAATTTGGACTTTCTCTAATACTGCAAGTTCCCACTCCATTGCCGTAGAGCAAAACCCTCTGTTTATATAACAATGAATCTTCTAGATCTTCCCCCAGTAATGCTTTATAACATTTGATCAAATTCACTTAATCAATGCAAAAGAAAGACTTAATAATGTTTCCCCTATTTTTTGCCCCCTGAGAAATGGACCAGTCTGTTTATCAGGAAGCGGAGAAATGGACCAGTCTGTGTTTATCAGGAGGCTGAGAAATGGACCAGTCTGTGCAGTCATGATACTGTCCTTAGGCAAAACAATTTACCCTAATTGCTCTGGATTGCATGTGATGGGGCTCCTGTATGTTGTCCAGTAAGGTAGTCACCACCTACTACAAAGAGACGGTTGAGACCAGCCCCAAATAACCCTGGCTGTACAGGGGGTAGTAAACCTAACTAGCAAAAAAATAACAGGTTTTAAAAACCTAATTATCACGTAATATAAAAAGTGCTATGATGGTATCGGTGAGTTCTACTTAGAATTGTCCTTGGAACAACAAGGAACAGCACATTGAAGATGGTCCACAGATAAGATATATGGCAAAGTAGAAAAAAAAATCAATTATACTTCCTTTGTATCCTCCTCACTAGCAATACAATAAAAATGTTTCCCACCTGCAGGGTGATCCATTGTTAATGAGATACCATTAATAAAAAAACAGTCTTCCAACATTATAACAGTCTTCCAACATCATAACAGTCTTCCAACATCATAACAGTCTTCCAACATTATAACAGTCTTCCAACATTATAACAGTCTTCCAACATCATAACAGTCTTCCAACATTATAACAGTCTTCCAACATTATAACAGTCTTCCAACATTATAACAGTCTTCCAACATCATAACACAGATATTTGTTTACCTATTTCCTTAAATACATGCAGATCTAAAATTTCTTTTGATTCAAGGTAAAATTTGTGTTTGAGGTTTTTCGGGCAAACAGTAAATACAACCAATTTGTCCGGTTTCTTATAATCATCAGATTTGTCTTCATAATTACAAATACTGAACTAAGTAATCTTATTTGGCATTTTAGGTACCAGAATTCAGTATTGTCAACCCTGTATTGATAAATGGTACATAGTAGCCCTCAAAAATCAAGGGTGAAAGCTAAGAGTGTTTGTAAGATCCCTAAATAAACAAGTGGTCAATTGGCCTTTAAACGTTAACCAGTCTTAAACATGTACCACCTATCATCTATGTAAAATTGATTTACAAATAATATAATTCAAAACATTTCCTATATAAACAATAGTAATGTTTAGCCCCTCATCATAATTGTAATCAAGTTTGAATCATTTCCAATGGAAATATCTATATTTATGGTATATTTAATGCTATTCTAATTATACAGTCAAACCTGTCTATGGGGAGGCAGGAAAACAGTCACTATAGACAGGGTGCCTTTATATACAGGTCAAAATTATCATATCAACCAGCTTTCATGAAACTGCCATAAATAACTTGTCATTGAATAGGGCATTCAGTAGACCAATAAGTTTTAACATTTTGAAAAGTCACATCAATGCATACGCTTTATATATATATATATTTTTTTTTTTGATATAAATCTTCAGGGTAAAGTCTTTATCAAAAAGATTTGACTTTTCCGTTAAAAATTCAGGAATAAAACATGATTTTGTGGAGTCCGAGACAAAACATAACTCAAAATGGTCTTTTTCAATTAATTCATCTTTTCCCTTTTTTTTTATTTCCAGTTTGATAACTTTAGATTTGATATCAGGTGATTCATCTTCTGGTTTTTTTTTCAATCTTATAATATTAATTCTAGTTGATTTTTGATTAATTCCTTTTTCCTTTTTATTTCATAATTTCCAGCCGAATTTCGATTATCAGGTAATTCATCTTCTATTGCTGCTGCGGTGGCCTCTGTTGGTGTCAGAGACCTCTACACTTTAGTCTGATGAAGTGGTTGTGTTATTTAACTTCAATCATATTTACATTAACAACCTAAAGTAAATGTTTCAGAATTAAGAGAACATCATAGGGGAGGTAACTCTAGGAAAACATAATACTGGTAGTGAGCATTTATGTCTGGTACCTGCATCTAACACTGGTGCTTTGGTAAGAAATAAGAAATTATATATTGCATTTGTGTACTTTATGACCCTCGAATTACTATATAAAATATTTTATATAATAATACGAAGCTCATATAGTACACATATGCAATTTATTATTTCTGACCCAATTAAGCACCTGTTAGATGCAGGTACCAGACAAAAAATAATCCTGACTTTTAAAAAATATGAAATATCTTATATAGGAATACAAGGCTCATATAGTACACATATGAACTATATTATTTCTAACCCAAAGCACCTGTTAGATGCAGGTTCCAGACAAAAAGTAATCCTGACTCTTATCAAATATGAAATAGTTTATATAGTAATACAAGGCTCATATATAGTACACATATACACTATATTATTTCTTACCCCAAGCACCTGTGGCATCTAACCTGAACTCTGATTGATCTCATACCTTAGGGAAACTCAGGAAGGCTTTGAAAATTACTATGGTATTTGTAATCTTTACCACCAACCTCCCAGGAGCCATATGTATTTATTGAGGTAGGCTCTGATCTATCCTTGAATGCACACAAGAAAGTTATAAAAGAAAAAAAAAATGCAAGCTCCATGTTCACACTCATTTGGGAAACATTTGACTTGAAAGATGATGATCTATATCAATTTCATTTACTCCTCCGTATAAATGTCATATCAACATGCTAGATGGAGTATAACAAATTAAAGAGCTCTCACTTAGAGATTGTGACCAAACCTACAGTCAGAGGTTGGATATGTTCATTATTGGCCGTCAGAAGACTTGAGTGAGATTTAATCAAAGTGTACAAAGTAACGACAAAACATAACAAGAGGCACAGTAGGCCTGAAGCAATCACATGACTGAGAAGAGGATTCTTGGAAGTTTTAACATACATGTACTTGACCCTGTGATTTTGTAAAAAGATCAAGGTGATTCATATGAAGAAACTATAATGTACTGTACCCATGTATCTCCTGGCCAGATTTCAGTACCTGGTTGCTTTTCATGAAGAATTTAAAAGTTGGCAAATGGTTTGGTTTGGTATAATGTGTAATAATCTTATTAACAGTCAGGGTCATTTAAGGATGTGTCAGGTTTTGGAGGTGGAGGAAAGCCAGATCGAGTACAAATTTTACAGAATTTGTACTAGTACTGGAATGTTTAACAAAATGCCAAACTGATACCCGACTTAGACTAACCAAAGTGTAGCCAAGGCCCAGTTGTTCAAAATGTGATTAGCTTAATAACGGGATTTAAGTAATCTTATTTTTCCTTTACTTCAAAATGTGTGTGTACCTTCCTTAAAATAGACAGATGCAGATCTAGATCTAGAGAACAAAGGGTGTTGTAGCATTTTGTCCAGTTATTTTCAACAAAATTGATTTTATCAGGATTTCAAAATTGTTAAAATTGTAATTAGCCTAATCACTTTTTGAACATCCAGGACCAGATGGCTGGCTGCAGGACTTAAAATCATAACTGTACTCACTACTGTCCCCAATGGTAAATCACATGCTGTTCGGTTATACACCACAATGTACACTGAAACAACTGCCATTGCTAGTGATTAATTTCATTTAGGTTTACACTATACTTTCAGAAAATTGCTAACATAAAAATATTACATTGTTGTCATAATACATTCAGTACATGTCAGGTGATCCTCAATCACTGCGACAGTGACAAGGTCTAATCCCTTCCACTCACTTAGTCGGTTGCATCTCTGTTGAAACTCGGACTGAAAACCTGAGTGGTCACCTGTTTACTGTCATCGTGGGACACGGTACGGAAGAGTGTAGGGGATAAGTAGAACAAAGGACCTCACTCATGATTGACAGGTGCACTGCCCAATACTGTGGTTAGAAAGAGAAATAAAGCAGCTAGACTGGGGTTCGAAGCCAGGAACCCTCCAAACTCTAGACTTCCAGAAGTTTTCTGGAAATCTGTAGGAGCCCGATGAATTGTTACATGGTGAAACAATCAGAATGAGTAAGGTATAAGAGCTCAAAGCACTGACCACAGCCACGTCTTGGAAACTCCCAAGTTGAAACACAGGGCATACTTATTCCCAACACTCGAGTCAGACACTCGCAAAGATAAGGGTCAAATGGAACCATAACACCTGACATATATTGTATATTCTTGTCTGCTACAATGAACATAAACAAGAAAATGTCTAAGACATAAATGCCCCCGCTGCCATTTGCCATGTTGAAACAATGTTTGTTGAGGGTCGTATCAGCAGTTCCTTGGATTAGATAGTTACATTGCATAGGGACAGGACTGGATGGTCAAGGGTAACACCATTTTATGGCAGGGGCATAAATATAAACAAAACCAGTTAGCATTTGTACTTTCAAACCCTATACTCCCAAAGAAATATACAGAAATGTTTACATTTTGACCTCTTTACAGATTTCAGACTCATAATATACCTAACAAATTATCGCAAAACAAAAACTGGAAGTAAACGTGTATTTATGAAAGTATATGGGAAATTCCCATAAATAATAACTGAGTCTGATGAACCAAGTATCTATGCAAATAAGTCCCACAATGCAACAGGCGGGTTATCAGTCAAAATAAAATGGCAGAACGCCAAAAGCGTGGGCTTGCCAAAAGGCAGAAGTTTCAGCCAATAGAAACATAAAAGGGACTGGAATCAGCAAAACCTTAAGATTTTCTTAGAAAAAGAATTGATTCATTAAAACTTAGCAAGAGAAAAAAAGGAATAGACTTAAATTCCTAATTCACAGGACATGACGGTGGTCTAATTGGATTACTGGTTAGCCTTTTCCTAACATTGTCAACTTCACCGATCTGAATTTTATTGATGTTTTGTTGTATTCATATTTATTATTGCTATATTTTAAAATTAAGTAGTTGGATGTTTGTTCATATGGATCAGTTATTATAAGAATATTTTGCTAATATGTTCAAATGAAAGCATTGTTAGGCAAGTTCATGTATACTCGTGATCGGTTTATAATCAACGGCCATGTATGTAGTGTACGTTGATGAGGCCACATTCTCAGCTCTGTGACATATCTCGCGATAAAAATAAATGTGGTGAGTTATTTTTATGTACACTGATGTCGCAAGGATTCCCCCAATCGAGCGTCCAGTCCAGTGGTCATTTTAATGTTAGGACAGAGTGAATGAGCATCATGGATTGTTGTTGGATCGATTGTGTGCAACTAGAATTTTAGGTCATTTTACTCATTTAAGGGTATGCAGCTTTGAGAGTAAATATATACCATTATAGTAATAATCATGATGAGGCATGGATACAGATATTTTAACAGGCCAGCAGGGCCTTTGCCACATAGGACAATGGTGGTGATTTATAATATCAGATAGTCTAAATGCTAACCAGATATCACTGTCAAGAGGTTCCAACCTAACCGTGAACCAGTTATCCTGTTACGGTCACCATTCAATTAGCACAAAATTTAACCCAAGCTGGTGGAATTTTTGGTCAGCAATCCATTTCGCTCCTGGTTATCTCCATAACTGGCACTTATTAACTGGGTATGTATATATGGATTATTATATATTCTTAATGATAGAATGTCAAACTCCTGTGATGAATACCAGGTACTAACCTCAGTTTTCTCTAGTCTTGACACCAAGTCTGGTGTAGAGCCAGAGCGCACTTGACTTCTATATGACAATGTGGAATTCTCTGACACTGTTTGGTGTCACTAAGATTTTGGTAGATAAAATAAAATCGGGGGTGACACAACACCTAACTTGTACCTTTTAATACATATATATGGATAAATGATATATTTATTCACTCCAAAACACATACACTGTACTTAGTTGATGATGAAATCAAGTATAGATGAAGTCCACAATAATCAATGTAATCACTGGAGTTAGCTAGTTTAGCTCTAATCCTATATAGCTACTGTAGCTAGTGACAAAGATACTTTTTTTACCAGCAACATAACTGTATGTTCGAAGCAGTGAATGCATGCAAATAATTTGCACAAAAATTTAATTACTAATTAGCAATGCAATATTTTCTGTATGAGGAAATGTCAAATTAAATATGAACATTAACTTTCAAATAAAACATTTGTTCAGAACAAACACATAAACCTATAAATTATTCATTTAAATTGGAAATCGATTATTGTAAAACCGGCTTGGCTGCTAAACCAAACTGAACCCCGGTTTGTTTACACTCGGCAACCGATAAAAACTAAAATCCAAAATGTAATTTACCATGAATACTTTGGAGGAGTTTCTTCCTCTAATTCTGCATGTCGTCTTGGTCGGAAAAGGCCCAATTTCGAGAAAAGACAACCCATCTTTAGCTTCAAATGTGAATAAGAAAAGCCAAACGTGAAACAAGTGTCGACAGAATCAACAAATACCGGAAGTGGGAACCAGCAGGATAGAGCAGAAATAATACTCGCTTCTGATTGGTTGATATTGCAATTAATACCGCATTTATTACAGAAAAAAGCATGTTTAGTTATAAGTTAGGTTATCAGTTTCTTTTCCAGACCAGGATTAATCCTCTACTATGTATACATGATATACTATATAATAATATATAGTATGTACAAGTCACATTAAAATATTTTTAGTGTTAGTTGGGTTAATTATTAATTAAACATTTCATATTGATACATCGACTCTGTAATTGTATAAGATATCTTAATTGGTTTTATCTCAGAATTTATCTAATCTGTTTTTGAAGTTGTTTGTTTTTGGGCTGATATGTGCCTGCTGCTCTTACAGTGAAATATTTTTTTCTGAAAACATTTTTTGGAATTCCATCTGGCACTGTGTTTGTCGGACATGTTAGACAACAGTTTTATATACAATATTATAGTTATAGTTATTGTTATAGTTTATTCAACTTGAAGCCTTACGGCTCATAAGTATAACATAGAAGCATCAACATACACATATATACAATACGTAACTAATTGTTATAGAGGATGAACAAAACAGTAGGCGTAACTGGTGAAAAGCATCCGCAAACATTGATTTTGGCAACAAAAGCACAATTTGTCAGAGTAGTCAGGGGGTGGACAAAACAATAAACATAAATGGAGACGAGTACCTTAAGTCATTAATAAAAAGTAAATAATACAGTTTGTAAGAGTAGATAGATAGTAGTTACCAAACAATAGGTATAACTAATATAAGTATCTAGGATTTTTCAAATGCAAATATATACTTTGTGAGAATAATTACATGATGAACAAACAATATATATAAATAGATATAAATAGAGATAAGTAACTAACATCGTTAATACAACACTAAATACAAAGTGTACATAATTTAGATGAATAGTTAGGGTATGAAAAAAAATAGGTATAGCTGGAGATAAACACGTACAATACGATATTGATCTATACTAAAGGTTGGAATCTCGACCGTAGTAACCAGCTTGATTGTAAATATTTTCCAAGATTACATAACTCTTTTTTATTGTGAACAGAAAGCAATTGGACAAGTTTAAAAGAAGACGGGTGATTCCAATAATATTTTTTAATGAATCTTTTTCGAATATCACCATATAGTGGACAAATAAGGATGAAATGGAATTCGTCCTCTACTTGGTTCTGGTTGCAATAACGACATAACCTATTTGACCTTGGAATATTACGATACCGGCCTTCTATATAAAGCTTATGCGATGAAAGTCTTAATTTCGAAATAAGTTTACGATACGGATCAGGAATAGATTTTGTTAGATAGAATTGCAGTGTGAAGGTGTCAACCATATATTTATACAGATAACATTTAGAAGATCTTTCAATAAATTCATTTCTTGCTTGAATAAAAGCATCAATGAAACTCTGCTTAAAGCAATGTAAAAATACCTTTTCATTATCAACATAACGTAGGTACAGCCTTCCTGGTCATAAACTCCGATACCTCGATCATGTCTCCCCGCGCGCCTATATATATACAAAGTAGTAATTTCAGAGTGTTTTTTTAATCTTTCTTCATATGTTAAATTTTGTAGACCAGGTATAGGCATCGTGTCGCTCTTCTTTGAACGTTTTCAATCAAATGAATATATTTGTATTTGTAAGGATACCATACTGCATTTATTTGGGTGCATTTACAGAAGCCATTATTCACTCCACTTGCACATAGTATCTAAGTCTTTTTGCAATATTGCTGTATCTTCAAATTTAGTTAGTATTTTGAATATTTTTGTATCATCTGCAAAACGGTACATGTCTGAATCCACCAAGCCTGGAAGCTCATTTAGGAAAATGACGAAGAGATGTGGGATCATCATCATCATCATCATCATCATAATCATCATCATCGTCGTCGTCATCATGGCAAGCACAGCCTTCATCACCACATCGACATATCATATTGCATTTTTACTCAAGTCATACATTCAATTCAATTTACATACTTATAAGCTTAAGTTCATTTCAAACATTACAATGACACTTATCACCACATATAATAGAAGAACCACATCCAGTCTTTTACAGCACTCAGCAGGGACATGTCCAAGGATGTATTACAACGCGTAATTCTTGTTATCATCATCGTGGCATTCCTGGAATAGGTAGGGGCCGCGGTGGCCGAGTGGTTAAGGTGTCCCGACACTTTATCACTAGCCCTCCACCTCTGGGTTGCGAGTTCGAAACCTACGTGGGGCAGTTGCCAGGTACTGACCGTAGGCCGGTGGTTTTTCTCCGGGTACTCCGGCTTTCCTCCACCTCCAAAACCTGGCACGTCCTTAAATGACCCTGGCTGTTAATAGGACGTTAAACAAAAACAAACCAAACAAACCAAATCCTGGAATAGGTTAGACTCGGGCAATAGGCTGTTTCTCGTTCTTCTTTTAAAACTGGCTGTTAATAGGACGTTAAACAAAAACAAACCAAACAAACCAAATCCTGGAATAGGTTAGACTCGGGCAATAGGCTGTTTCTCGTTCTTCTTTTAAAACTGCGCCATTTCATCAACAAAAATAATCTTCTTTTTACAACACTTGAGAGAGAAATGTAAATATGTATTAAATTGCAATCTAAATATTGTCCTTTGAATTATGGCTTAAGAGTAAATCTTGTTGAGAATTCTGTATGTAGATTAGGAAATCCTTGTGAACAATGTAAATCAGTTCTTTTTCATATGCCCTAATTAAATATGCACATGTATGTACACTGTACTCTTTATATTAATATTGATATTAATGTATTGCTTCACGGAAATAAAAATCTGACAGTAAAAACATGTAATGTAAATTTCAGAAAGGTGCTAAATCACATCAAATCCAGCCAAAGTTTAGTTAATGCGATACCTAATTACACTTTTCATCATGTACCTTTTGCATTAGTATACCTCTGTATGTAAATGATATTGTAAAGTTTGAATGCTAGTTAGTTAATTTAAACTTCATCTCATTTAATGACTGAAATATGTTTATAATCGCATACATTTTCACTAGATCTGGAAAAAGGCCAAGACACCATGAATTGCAATATGAAATATTATCAGGTCTCATATCAATATACATATTCTAGATGTTTAAGGCTACATTTTTTTGCTTTTAAAACACTTTTATGCTCCAGCTAACAGTTTCTGTGTGATTGATTTATGAGTATTGATGAGGTGATACAAATACTTGTGTATTAAGCTGTTTTAAGGTTCACTGTCGACGTAACCCAGTACCTTTGTACCATTAAATCTAACTATATGTACTCAGATGCCCCAAATTATAAATTAAGCTCTCTGATGCCAGGGCACTGGAATATTTTAGTCATATTTGGTAACTTCTCGGAATCTTCTTTGGAGAGATATGTGCATTGAAACACTTATGCCTCTGAAAATAATACATTTATGAACCTCCTTTTGATAACCTTAAATCTAAAAAGTCTCTTTCTGCTAGACTTATCGTAATTTTGAAATATGAATACAAAAAAGGGTTCAAAGATAATTTATGTAGAATACAACAAAAAAAAAAAAAAAAAACAGCAACAGAAAACAAACAAATGAAAATTTGAATTCACGCCATCAGACGAATCTAACAATACAAATTGTTGGCAGAGAAAAACATATTACAGTATTCAATAAAATGTCCGTCCAAATTCGAAGTGTGTAAAGATCCTTCTTGACAGGTGCCTCCACATTATCGCGGTTTTATTTTCCTTATAGTTATATTAAAAGTACTCACATGTACTATCTTGCAAATGGGTGTTTTCAGCAATTAAAGGGACACTAAAAATTGTATTAATTATTCAACCACCTTGTACCAGTCACGATTTCTAACTTCATGTATTTGACATTAGAGATTATATCTAACTTTTTTCACGGAATCCGTAATGACATATTTCGACTGACTTATACCACCTGATATTTAGAACATGGGGAGGCTTTGTGATTGACATTGTGATCTCATTATTAAACATTCTATTTCTTTGTGCGATAACTGTTCGGTGGATATTCATTAACCTAATGGGTCCATTGTCACCACGCTAACTCTCCTTTGAGAATGTAACTTAACCCGGACTTGACCTAGATTTGTATTACGGGTGTCGTAGTTACCTAGATTTGTATGACGGGTGTCGTCGTGACCTAGATTTGTATGGCGGGTGTCGTCGTGACCTAGATTTGTATGACGGGTGTAGTCGATGAAGTAGAAGAAGCTTACTCTGCCGGAACACCTGGTCTTATTCTCCTCGTACTTTTTTTCTAGGGGTGCCATGGACATCTTTCCCTATATATATATTTCATATTTTGCCAAGGTTTGATATATGACTTGTTATTGTACTTGTAACATGTGGCTTATAAATGCTGACTGTTGACCCAATTCAATCCACAGGCGCTTGCATAGAAAATGAGAATTAAAAAAAAATTAATATCAGTGGTATGTGTACTGTGTAATACGGTTGTACTTTACAGAGTACACATACCACTGTCATATAAAAAAAATGAAATCACATTTTCCATGCAAGCGCCTGTGATTCAATCCGGTCTTGAGCAAGATTTGTATGTCGAGTGTCGTTGATTAAGTAGAAGTCACATACTCTTTCGGGACATCAGCGGGTTTTATTCTCAACGCACTTTTTCACGTCTCTATGCGAAATCGATATGATTTGCTCGCATTTTGCCCTCGCCTTATTTTGACTTATAATTACGATTTTGTTTAATATTTCGAATTTTGTTGTTGTTTCTAGATATTAAAAAAAATATAAATTGTTTCCCAAACCTTTCATTTGAAATTCCATTAAGCGATGTCGGGGGTTAACTAATTTCAAACTTATGGTATTTTGGATAATTAAGCCGACACGAAAAGACGTTTCAACGCCCTGTGATGCGCCTTTGTTTGTAATGAGATTAATTGAGGTTGAGGCATTGAGATGAAAGGAAGTCGTTACAAAATCTGAAAGTATAGTTATGATGTCAAAGCCACCGAACTAACAGTGTGGATTTATGTGATGTCCTTAAACAGGACACGTGTGTTTTTGTTATGAAACAAGATTTATCTATTTTACTAAAATATAGTAATGTCGGCAGCGAGCTCTACTTGTAATTGCTACCTCGCATTCCCAAGTTTAAAATATTTCGAATAGTGCAATAGGTTCAGAAAATACAAATGTATTTTATGTTTAAAATCCCAAAACATATAATTAATTAAAATATATGATAAATATATATCGCTGTTATATTCGAACAAAGGTACATCTTATGGTTGATGATGGTAACGGGCTACTAAGGCTAAGTTATTGTTTTATTCATAAAACATGACATATGTGTATTTTCCCCAGTTTTATACAGAAGAATCATACATAGTGTATAACGTTGTTTTTTTTTTGTTTTTTTGTTTTGTTTGTTTTGTCTTTCCCATACAAATGATATAAATATTTTATCTTTTAAATTCGGTTTTTGTAGAAAAGATGTCATAAGATGAAATAACTCTGATAGTGATGTGTATGTCCAATAATATCAACACCCACCTCTTTACAAAATAAAATATTTAAGAAATCAAGACCATAAACAATTTACATGCAAGGAAAAGGACTGAATCTGTGGTGTGATTTCGAACATTATGAATACATTATATTGATTTCATTTGTAAAGAAATTTATCGCGTTGATGAAATAGTAGCGCAAACCGACAACAATGTAAAGCATTGTTATTCAACTACCTGCAATGACAATAGACTTCTGGGTTGAAGAAAACGTCTTAAAGCTGTCACTTTGTGAAGTCCTAAAATTCTAATTCCATTTATTCTTCGTTATATATCTATTTAATCTGTCACATTGAAGGTTACAAAACTGCATAATTGACAACTCTTTATCACCCGCCTAATTGAATAGAACCATTTCAAGTGCCCACATTAGCTTTTACTGTAAATAACCCTTACATGTTACCACGTCAATAACATGTACTTATATCAATTTGAACGCCAGTTGCATTGACTAAAACGGCAGAATGTAATTAAATAAGCTCTTTTTTCATTTAATTCATTTCAAACTTATAATTGTTTAAATATCACATTTTTACGACCAAACATTTACTTCAAATAAGCTCTCACCCACAATGTACCAAATAGTCCTAGCACGTCGAACGAGGCAGTAGGGCAGGAAAACGTCACCAGAGCGTTTGTAAGTATGGACATTATTATTCTGTTAGCAAAACATTTGTTATTGTTTCCTTTTTATTCCAAACTATTAAATACATTCGTTTTGACACTAAGTCTTCAAAAATGCCCAATCTTTTTTCAGGATTAGTAATACTGTAACAGTACTTTTTTTCAGAAAACGTTCCCAGTCCTTACCATGGAGGGGTATGTCAGGCGTTTGGTTTTTGGCTTGCTGTTTTTTCCGACAGTGTGGACACAAGGTAATTAATGTATTCATGCCATCCATTTATATGTATATTTTCGTTTATCTGTTGAAACAGTAGTTTTTATACTTAAGGATTCTTGAATTAAATCATTCGAGTTTATAGAAAAAAGTATTAACGTATAATATAGTGTTTTTCATAAAACTTAAATCGAAGACTGCAATTAAATTTTTATATTAATTTTATTTCAAGGAGACCACATACATGTATATTTAAAACAATATATAGTCGCTAATATTTTATAGAAAGAAAGAAGAAATAAACTTTCACGTATATGCGATTATGCTACCGTTGGTATACCCGATTGTGTTGCTGAATTGTGTCTTTAAGATCCATGCACAATACCAGTCCCCGATGTTGTCCCTTCATTGGGAAAGAGAGGTCCCAACACTGTAGACATTGGACTAGAAGACCTTCTCGCTAACCAATGGTTTAGTGGTACTGCCGACTACGATATGGTCATCACCGACCTTTCCAAAGCGGACCATCCGATTGACCAGTGCGGCTCAATGTACCCCGCCATGATCATAGGTATGTGACTGAACCCGCTACTCCATCTTATACATAACTTAGCTATTGGATTTTAGCTTAATATTGCAATATCACTACATTTAGCACATCTTCGTATTTATGTCAAAAGGTAGAACGGCGTCTTGCTCAGTCTTATATCAAAATCATATAAATGATACTGAGCTTTAAAATACTCGTCTCTAGGATTTTTCCCTGGTATACAAATTTAGTTGGACAATTAATTACCAAAAAAAAAAAAAAAATAAAAAAAAAAAAAAAACCCCAGTGTTTCTGGCATGTGCAGTCAAAAAGATGATATCCTTGATGATTAGTTAGGTTTAGTATTGTTGAATGTCTCATTAACATCTTTGGTCATTTAAGAATGGCCTCCCCTGTGTGCGAGGTGCACGCGTTTAGTGTATGTATGTGTGTTTGGGGAAGCTGCGGCTTGTTCGTGTTTGTAATAGAGCGAATCTGATGTCGACTTTATAGTGCTATCTCACTGAATCATACTGCCCAAGACATTCAGCAGGACACCCCATCCGTTCACTTTATAATGACAACGGGCGAATTAGTCGCTCCATTCCCTAAAATGCTGTGCGATAAGCAGGAGCAGCAACTACCATTGCTGTAGACTTTGGTGTACTAGGTGTCCTCGGCAGTATGATTCATGCAGTGAGGTAGCACTACAAAATTGGCTATGTTTCCTTTTACTTTAATTACCGAAATGAAATACAGTATTATGAAAATGGAATATATGAGCATTGACTATTTTACTACTAAAACACCAGTTTAATACATCCGTGCAGTACTAATTTATTAAAGAGACAAGATACTGAGCTGTAGTATTTTTATTACGATAGTTAATGTCATTACATTGCTTTCAATTTTCTTTTCCTTATTCTGAAATAAAGATATTTTGATTTCCATGAAAGTCGAACTATATAACATTTCTCTTTGCGATTGTTTTCATATAAAATAATGTATGCTGACTACTTATTATTTATTATTAATTATAAAAACAAAACCCGTAAGTAGTCTTGATAGGCACTGATGAGGAAATGCTCCTAAACATGTTGTTAGTTATATATTCGGCAATTCCTCTGAATGAAAAAGACCAATCTCTGTTAGAAATGGAGGCCAAATGTTCAGTCACCATATACGTAAAATTCTGATATAGGTTCTGTCAAAACGGGACATTTTGCAAAGCGAATTAAAGAAGCAAAACGAGTCCGCCGAGGACTTCGAATGATTAGCAAAATGCAAAGGGAATCTAAGATTGGACGAATTCAAAATATGTTTTAAATGAATAAGCTAGTATGATTTTCAGCGTGTAAAAAAAAGGTTTTAATCAAGGAAGAAGTTTAACATCAAAATGATATTAATTGAGTAGCATCTAGCTTAATTTCTATATGAACTACAGTAATTTCACATTTCTTATCGTGTTCTTGACAAATTATAAATTTTGAACATTCAGGCTTATTGTTAGTAATTCCGTGTGTTCTGTTATTGCAGGTCCGAATTATACGATACCTGATAACAACACACAACAAACTGTGAAAATCAGGTACCACGAGACCACGTCTATGATGTGGACGACGATGGACATTCAGATCAAAGACTGTGGCACTTATCGAATGTACCAACTGCCGTCGATACCCATGGGGACATATTGCTTTGGTAAGTCTTCGTCGATGATTTCACTGTTTTCCGCAAATAGTAGCGCTTATTTCGCACTACGAATATATTCATACTCTACATTGAATCTCCGACTGTACTGGTTCTATGTAACCTACTTGATAATTTTTAACGCATAGTGCCTCTAACCTATGGGAAACCTGCATTTAAAATTGAAATAACGAACTTTCCTTAAATAATTTATGAACAAAGATTTTTCAAGGCTTTTATCTTATATCACGTAAAAGCGTTCAAAATTATATCGTTTACTTCTGCTTTGCAATAGGGGAAATATGTAAGGTGACGTCAACGATAACAATGTATATGCATAACTTTATTAGCTTTCTTCTTAACGATTTAACGGTTACACCCAAGGAGTAGCTCGAAGCATCATTTGTTGGAAAAGTTAGTGGATTAGGTGTCCTCCTCGCACCCTCTATAATTGTACAATCTTTCTTGGTTTTCCCGTTTACACCTTTTGCTGATAACACGTTCTCAGGGATACTGTTCCATCCTCTCACTTCCAATACGAAGAGCCATTTTATCCTTTAAGAGTTCTTAACTTTTGAGTATATAAGATTTTTGAGTTCCCCTTCAATATGAATAACTACATATCAAGTTTGAGTTTCAGGGTTTATTTGGTCAAGGTGACTGTTTACTATTTCTAGCAGGGGTGTATGTTAATGTTACTAACGATCAAAGCAAGCACTGTTAATTGACTACTACTGATCAGGTGTTAAGAGTGCATCTTATACCCATTAAATCCCGAGAAGATTGGAAAACCGTTTTCACGATAAAGTTGATCAAGGTCGTTCGATTTCCCTTAGTCATAACAACATTATTTAACTACCGTTCAAATTTCTGTTTTAATACAAGTACAGATATAAACAATAATAAACTTCCAATTAAAGTGTTCATTTCTATTGAAACATTTACTTTTGTGATTGAGGAATTCCTGTGATGAAATAGTAGAAATATGCGACAAATAAGACCTTTCTTTAGCGATGATGGTATATGCATAGTGAAAAACAAAAGAAACAGACGATTGTTTAGAAATTAGGAACATCATTTTCCCTCCGCATGGATTATTTAATGAAATCGCCATGATCAATGATACAATACCATATTGATCATATACAACTCATAACACCTCTCTTGTGGTTGTATTACACGCTTCCGGTTTTTAAATGTTCAGCCTTCACCCATGGAATTCACTTGCGGAGGTTCGTGGTTCCTTGATATGTTGCCTCCTCTATACCGCTGATGTTTTTCACATCACGACATCCATACCTGTTTGACATACATATTTGATTTTGCAGATGATGTTATTCCCGTTTTTTTTACTTAAATATGTTACGCAGTCAATAAAGTATGGTTATACATGATCGTACAGACAATCACTTATGATGTGTTATGTGTTCAGCCGCAATGCCTGCCATGTGAAAAACACATTTACGGATAAACATTTTACATTGGACTTTTGGGACCTTAGGACAGCACTCGCTATTTTTCATGACATAATATAACACATTAAATCTATACATAGAAACGGCTAAAATAAACGAATCTGAAATCTTAAGTGTAACATAACCGCTTTTATTTCTGTCAGAATTTTAAGTGTGGTGACTTGCATTTCATTCTCCGCTTGGACGTTTGCATTTGCTGAATTTTGGTTACCCACCAATTCTTGGCTCCAATCTTTTACCATAAAATGAAGAGAACCACTACTAATTATCTACTATTGTTTGCTTAATTAAGTTTTAAGGTGCTTGAAATGTTTGTGGTGCCTCAAGCATGTAAGTCTACCAAATTCATGTTCAAATGTATGTGTATGTGCTTTGAAATAAAAAAAAGATTAACAAAATTCAGTTTCTGTTTCAAAACTGTTGATAGGTTCAATGATACGAAAGCCGGTTGGGACCATTTTTGTAGAAGAAAATAAAGAAGAAAAAAAAAATTCGCGTTATTACGCGAAACTAACGCGTTATATCGCGAAACTTTCGCTATTACGCGAAACTAACGCGT
The DNA here is from genome assembly GCF_902652985.1 of Pecten maximus. Lineage (NCBI taxonomy): Eukaryota > Metazoa > Mollusca > Bivalvia > Pectinida > Pectinidae > Pecten > Pecten maximus. The sequence continues at coordinate 29,314,642 of NC_047024.1, read as the reverse complement.
ATTATTATATGACTGTGATTTTTCCCATTTCCTGATTAGCCAATTCTAAACATTCTCACTGCTCAAATATTATTATCAACCCCGAAACCGCGCTACAGAGTGATATAACTACACAATTACTGTACTCGAGTTCGTACCCGAATATAATAACAAGGGACTTTCCTGCGATCCGTGACGTCAAATCCAGGATGACATAACAATCCAACAACTTGATTACGCACCCAAATATAGTAACAAGGGAATTTCCAACTATCCGTGTCGTCAAAAATGTATGCTTACATGTACATGTAGGTATGTGCTCCAAGACAGAGTTAAATAGACTGAAATCTTAAATGTTTTAGCATTTACATTTTGTTGAATTTTAAGCAATAATAAATAATGAAGTCTAAATTCATTGCTGACATTGACTTATTAATTGTCATTTTGAACTTTTCTCCAGTCGATCATTATTATGTATTCAATCCTATGACAGGTAATGATAAACATTCTGTAATATGAAAATGTTGCAGTTTTGTCATATGATAAAGCAGTTATCGACCTGTTTTCAGGTGAATACGATGACCTTCGGCTTCGGGAAATATCATTTTCTCGAGTTTATAAATCATCATATTCACCTGAAAACAGGTAGATAATTGTATAATATCACGAAACTTTTGCGTTGTTATGCGAAGCAGGTTATATAAGACGATGAAATGGTTTCAGAGTATCAGATACTGACTGTAAAGATGGTGGGCGAGAAGGAAGTTTTTTTCTGTCCAGAATTTTGTAATTCATTGAGAATGATTATTGCAACATCGTATATATCAGAGAACTTATTTCCTTATTGTTAAACACTATCGTTTGAAATATCGTTTAAGTGTTGAATTGCTTAGAACAACTCTATCTACTATTGCTAAAAAAAACTCAAGGCCAAGCTCTGAATGAAATCTCACTAAACTGTCGTGTCTCATGTCGATACTCTTCAAAAGTAGCCGATACTTCTTATATCTTTATATATATATTCGTGATATAACGCGTTAGTTTCGCATAATAACGTGAAAGTTTCGCGATATAACGCGTTAGTTTCGCGTAATATTACGCGAACATTTTTTTTTCTTCTACGAAAATGGTCCCAACCGGCTTTCGTACAATGAGATCAGAATATATTATACCAATAAAAACAAAATAATTCTTAAAAAAAATCTTTCAAAAAGTATAATGTTAATGTCTATTAATGATTTTACTTGACATACTCGAGTTAATAGCACTTTTTAAAAACAAACTCATAGCTAGATGCAGTATAGCAAAATGAATTAAACTGCATCATGCTGCTGTTTCGTTCTTTTAGGATTCGTAAATAATGCTAAGAGCCTAAAACGTATGAATATGTAAAGGTCCCGTAATGTTGTAAATTTAGTTATTGATCAACACTGAATTCCAAAAGAAGTCTTTCTGTATGTATTCTGGACCTTGTCACTGAACTAATTTGATCTACGGAAAATAAGTCAATAAATCAAATACCGATCAATCACATCAATTGATTCTTACATTTTGTATTATGATCACATTCATATCGTTCATGAAACTCTGACATAAAACCCTTCAGGTTTCATATACACGTAGATATATGATTGATTTTGATTGACATATATCGGGTTCTTGGAAAAAATGTTATGTGACGCAATCAGGAAGATTTCCAGGTCATTATGTATAACAGTTTTATTAACTTTTTTTTTTATATTTCAGCACCCAATGTCAATGCGGGTAAGTGCATATTAATGATATCATACCTCATATTGATCAATCACCCCATCAATAAAATAGGAATACTACGCTCAGATTTTTATCTTTCAAAATCTTTCTTGAAACAAACATTTTCATTGGCTTAAAGATTGACGTTATCAAGCCCATCATATAAAAGATGTAGCGTCGATTTTGACTTGCCGATACAGCGGCGTATTGATCCTATAATTTCCTGCTTGAGTGAGGCTGAATTATCAACATAGTTAATCCTCAAATCATTTTCATGTTGTTTATATATTTCTATACTATCGTCGCACTTTTCTTTTAAGTAAAAATATGAATTAATGTTAGCATACGAATGGAGTTGTTTTCCACGGTGATGAATGTGGTTCATAAAATGACTTTTTAGCAGCTCTAACACTTTACGAAATTTGTGTGTTTATAAAAAACATCCCGTAACCAGACATGATACTGTGTTGCGATCATTTTTGGTAGATTATCGATTTCGAATTATGATCATTTTCTCACACGAATCCATTGTTAACCAGGTTTTATTTCACCAGAAATCAATGTTACATTGTCACACTACTTTCTTCTTACCAACAACAACTACAGCAAATAATAAAAATAGTTATTAATTTTGAAATTTCATTTTTTTTTCACTCCCAACGGACAAACAGAAAAAATAATAAATAACAAAAGCATGAGTTGATTTTAAAAACACCAGAATCAACAGAATCATCATATTCATGTTAATTTAGGCTCGTAATCGTAAAAAATATACTAAATTTCCAGGAAAGCATTTAATTTTATTGTTATATTACTTATTTTACCAATGAGTAGTAATTACCTCACACAACTGTTATATTATCTCGATATCTGTGAGGTATTTCAAATAAGTTGTGGTGAGGAAATGGTGGATCGTAAAACTGGTTGGATTATTTTATTGTGATATTTCGGCTTATGTTTCATTCCCACAATCATAATTTACTTATTATAGCCCTTTCAAGTAAACTATAAAACAACATCGTTGATCGGATAACCCCATGTCAACATCACTGAAGATAGTTGAAAGTTTGATGTCAGTACCATTTGATATTTGCTAATAGGAATTTCAGGAAATTATCCGACGTATTTATTTCAGACCTTTGTATTCGGGATGACATCCCGGAGATACCAGATGTTCTGGACCGTCGGCCCATGTTCGACGCAGCTTATCTAAATGACAGTAGCTTGACAACAGGCTGGGTCAAAAGTTCTCTGTTAGATATTTCGCAGGCATTTCCGGTTGACAACCTTGATTTTCATCACTGTGGTGGAGCACGACCAATTTTTGCAGAGAGTAAGTTATCTTAACATATTTTGGGATATGTACATGTACTACATTATATTAGTACATATTTGTGGTTATTTGTCAAGGGTGGCCGAGTTGTTAAGGTGTTCCGACACTTCAACATTAGCCCTTCACCTCTGGGTCGCGAGTTCGAAACCCACGTGGGGCAGTTGCCTGGTACTGACCGTAGGCCGGTTGTTTTTCTCCGGGAACATAGACAATGATGTGAGGTCATGCATTTTGAATTGCTTCACAAAATGACTGTTGTTATTCACGTTCGACTTAACAACCTTTAAAACGTACGTGTAAGTTCGTAAAAATAAAAAAAGATTCTGAGAATAATTTCATAATATCTCAAACGAAATAAAAACGCCTTTTAGGTCCTTTATATATGCTTGTCTTATACAGAATAAAGAATACAAAACTGTTTCAAACATATGTTTCGCCTTATTGAACTCACTAGTAATGCTAGGGACCAAATGTACAGAGATTCACAGGTGGGAGCTAGGGAACTCAAACTTGTCGTAAATCAATGTAAAAGAAAGAAGGGAAAGCACATTTACATGGAAAGATTATCGTCAATAGAATCCACATAAAAGATTGAATATCGAATAATTTCAAAAGAACGGTGTGCATTCTGAACTTGTGGCACTTTCATCAAGTAAGCTGTACCAATGGCTTTTGTTTGAGGATATAAACATGGTATATGTGTCATACATTACCTTAAAATATTAATTTGCCATTTGCGTTAGAGCCCAGGAATTAGCTATTTTATACATTTTATCTAAACTATAGGAATGTTTTGTGCTAAAAGTAAGGATATATGCTACCTTACTCGTCATATCAGTAATTTGTCTTAAAGTACCTTTTGGGATGGACTATACCAATGACTGTAGGCAACTTATTTGAGAGAGTTCACGTTGCATTATCGGATAACACCAATTACATGAGAGTATATTCCCGTCGAAATTTTAATGTTATCATGACTTTAATTCATGCACAATAACGACCAAGGTTATAATATCAAATAAGACATGTCTTAGTATTTTTAACGATTGAAATTAGAAGATTTTAAGCTGTCTGTGTCTTTTACCTTCGTTTATATATTACTTATTTACTGTATGACTTCACGAGGAATAAAACCTTAGCTAAGTCGATAAAAATATATAGAGGATATCTAACAGTGTCTTCAGTTTCAGTAATACCATATATATTTCATGGCTAATATTTTGATATTTTTCACGCGTAGCACGAGTGAAAAAAAATCACAATATTAGACACACGAGTGAAATGTATTTGGTATTACTGAAGATACTGTAAGATATTTTATTATGTTTATTACATTTTAATGCAAAATATACCGAATCAGCTCAAAACCTCCCCGAATTCATTGCGGTCCCCTGTCAATTGCTCACAAATGTACATCAAATCGTGACGTTATGTATTATACCTTACATTATGACGTCATATAACATGACGGAGAGCCATATGCTATCTTAGTTTTTCCAATTGTCGTTTGTAAACAGTGTTCTGGTTGGTCAAATCAGAAAGTGTTTTTTACTAGTGAAAAGTATCAGAAAAAATGAGAAAAACAATTTATGGAATGAACAATTTTCGATATTTCACTGGTTAAAATGTAATAAACATTCATATTGTTTAGTGATGTTGAGTATATTGAATACATTGGTTAAAACAGGTTATTTTCATTGTTTTCATACCATATGCTGCCGTGTTGTTTTCACTCCAGACGTACAAAACAATTCACTGTTAATTTGCTCTGCAGTGATTATCTTTTACATATATTACATTTGCTTTAACTAATATTGATACAAACATTTTGATTCTGGGTTAATTGACCACCTTAACTAATCGACCACCCCTTAACTTTACAGTCTTTTGGCTAATAACTGTATATAGTTTGTGAATTACGATAAGAAATTAAATTCATTACACCCATAGGCCCTTTGCCACCAAACGACAATATGGTTCACGATATGAATTTGACTATCTTCAATGTGAGTGGAGATGATCCATCATACATCACCATCCAAGTGAGGAATTGTGGAGAGTTTCGGATCTACAACCTTTCACAAATGGTACCCAATTACTCCTATTGCTTTGGTAAGATATTGTTTATTGTTTAGATTTAAATGGAAATATCTACAACATGGTAAGCTATGTTGAAATTAGCGCATTATCACATATGTCTGTTTTTTCGTGTTGTTTTCCCTTTTGGCGTTTCCTTGCACCCTGTTATTGTTAGATATTTACTATGAACTCCAAGGTCAATGCCCGCAAAATACTCCAAGGTCAATGCCGGCAAAATATATTTATAAAAAAATAGGTTTGTTAATATATTATTCATTATGACTAAAGAATATTTAACCTTAAAATCATCCTAAAAACTGTTTCTGATGCTTATGTTTTGTTGTTCAAGCTTTGCATAAAGCTTGGGGATTTTTTTCAAAAGCATATATACTTCAGCTACCATTCTATGTTTTCTAAACTGATATGTTCATTATAAAGTTGTCTATTCTAACAGATTTTCCACGTTCAACGGATGGTAAGTTTCTATTACCCAGAAAAGTACTTCATAGCAGATTAATGAATTGCAGTGTATCATAGAGGAGCGGAAATTACATGTCTAATTTCAATTAGATTGCCACTAGTACAAAGTGTCATGAAGCATTGCTCTCTTTAGACTCAAATATGTCAAGACATTACCCACTAGTACATACATTGTTACAGAACAATGCTCCCCTATGTACTGCCACTTTGCCATGGAACATTGCTCCTGTTATACTTATATATACTTAAATGCGGTATAAATGTTGCTCCCCAATATGAAATGTTCCGTGACAATGTCTGTACTAGTTGGTAATGTCGTGATACATTTGAGTATAAAGGGGAGCAATGTTCCATGACAATGTAAAGTTTCAAACTTTGATAATTTGCCGTTTATTGATATCAGCATAACAAGATTTCCGTAGGCGTATACTTCATTACAGGTAAGGGATGATGATTATATTGTAGAAGTATTAAGGTAGAAATGATCCATTACAGAAAATCAATTTAAGCAGAAATCTTCGTCTGTAGAAAACGTTTTTCCTAATAGAAGACGTTAAGTTAATATTACAACAGGAATGTTTGATTTCTATAAGATATAGCACCAGCACGCTCAATGAGGTGCACTTCAGAAACAGCCATTAAAGCGTCATTAGTTCAAACTGCAAAATCATTAACAGCATTATCTTTATCGTTATGTGTTTTATTGGTTTGATCAATGAAGAAATGTGGGTTTTTGTACCTCTCATGGTCATATAAACATGCAAATTTAAAGGCAATTAAGGAGCCACAAGAGTTATAAATCAAGAAATCACCAATCTAAACCCCACGTAACTCGATACACATTGGAACAGCGGATGCATCACATGTACTATGTAAATAAAGAGTTATTACTAATTGAAAAATAATTTGAATTTACATTTTGAAGTTTTTGACAGAACAAGTCGGGACTTGAAAATGTAGTAGTACTAAAACTTGTAGTTTATGTATATTGTGGCAAAGCAAATCACAGCTAATTGATCACTTGCTAATTTCGGGATTTTTTGTCATCAGCAACATCAGTAATTATAACATCTGAAATACTTAGTGAGGGAACACACCTTAACGTTTCTTCATTTAAATGTTGGACAAATAAATGAGTTTTTAGGAACTGGATGTATACACTATATCAATAATTACAGAACACATATGTATGTTCACGCGCGATGTTCACGAGAAAAAAAATTGCAAAAAATAATGCCCGGGAACCGAATTTTTAAAATCGAACCTTTAAATCGTAGTAAGAAACGAGAAATTATAGAACAGCAAATTTTGGTATTTTGTTAGAAACTTATGTAGCCGGGAAAGTTAGAAGGAATAACAGTAAATTATAGCAGATTTATTACCGAAAGTTGTTAATCATACTGGTGCCATCGACTTCAATTTTTCCGTAAGTAATGTTTTTTTTATCCTTTGTATAAATATTGCTATATTTACGACATATGATGTCCTTAATGATGTAAGTTAATGAGCATTCTTAATTAATATAATGCATTAGTATTTCACTTGATAAAATCATATAATTGCTTAACTGTCGTATTATTTTGTATACATTCGGCAAGTTGATTGCGCATTAGAGTATAAATGCGATCAAATGCCGAGTAAGCTAATCTCCTAATAAATATCCCGGTCAAATTAACTCGAAAAAATGTGGTTACATGTCGGCACGATTAATGCTGACCTAACGACATTTATTCCGATCATGACGACACCTTTCATAAGTCGATGACAGAATATGCCAACATTCATGGTACATTAATTATCAATCAACATATTTTTACTGTATGTTGCAGAAGCTGCGCCGTGGATAAATCCACCTGTGTCTATTGATATTTTCCATAACTGTGTGAATGGCACAGAAACGATTAATGCAGTGTGTGAATTTGAACCAGAGGCTACCAACGACACAAACTTCTACCTGATCACGTGGTACGCCTCCGGAATACCCCTCTTAAAGCGGCAGCAGGTCAATGCTACTGAAGAGGCCATGATAACGGATACAGATCTTGTAAACGAGGGATATTACCGGAAAGTGATGGTAAGACCTTCACAAACTACTGTGATGAGTGTAATAGAAAGTGTATTTTAATACAGAGAATATGGTTTAGGATACAGTCTTCATTACGTGCATTGTATGTTGAATATGTGCATCCAATTATCGAATGTATTACTGTAAAGTTCGTCGGTTTCAATGGACGATTATTTCGCGGTTGTCCTGGTTTGTGGGGAAAAACGTTAACGCGACATCACCACAAACAAAATCTGCCATACATTTGTGTTTACTTGTTATAGATATTTATAACTATTGATATTCGCTGACTTTTTAATTTTGCGCTATATTGAATGCTTCGCGAATATAAGCAACTATTCAGCATAATACTAACTGTCAAGAGTATATATTTAATACATTCGAAAGTGAGTGGTGCCAGATTTGGACTCATTTCAGCACTAGGGGTCTAATCAAGGGACAATAAAGAGAACACAATTCATCCGGTTTCGCATCACTTGAGATATTTATCATTTCTGTTATTTCCTGTGTCTTCTTCTTTATATGCCTTGATATCTTCCTGTATCTGCTTGGACACGCCAACTCACATGAGTCTTGCTACTGTGATAACAATAATCTCCAAAAAAGATTTCAGCATGATATTTCACCTATAACAATTGCACCTGCATGTATAGCTACATATATGTGTCATAGTCTATTGTTTCTAAACATTTCTCTAATCTCAATGACCAGCGCCACAATTGAATATTTACTACTTAATTGCGATATTTCCATTTAGCGTAGATAATCCCATACGCATTCGTGAAAAATATTAAAACATTAGCCACACTCGTGAAATATATTTGGAATTACTGAAGACACTGTTTGAATTCCTCTGTATACTGGTATATTTCAATTTCTACTCAAGTTTGACTCAATGAAACTACCAAACTTAAAGGGACATAATGGTTAGATTTCAATAATTTCTACATGCGTTTGATTTCCGGAAAGCGTTGTGATACTTGAAATTAGATTGTTTACAAAATTATGACACTTTTTGTGAAATATTGGCAATGTTTATCAACTTCGAATTATCGCTGAACAACATTTGCTGTTTACATCGGAGAGAGCCGAGTGCGTCACATGATTTCAGTATCCTCGCTTTCACCCGACGAAAATGGAATCGAGGTAAGTGTAAACATTTGTCACGTGGATGTAGAACATGTGATTACTTTGCAATCGGATGGCTTATACGGTCTCTAGGAATACCAATCGTTATTCACTATTGTTGATTGAGAGCTCAAACAGATAAAAGTACGTAATAACCCTCAGAAGTAGCATGTGAAATTTTGACATTCGGCGATGGGGCCTCCAAAGGGGACTTCGTTTCGTTTTTTGTGAACTAGGAAACTATTATTATTATTCATCTTTGAAGTGTTCATTCAATTCAATATCGTCCCAATGTAAGAAATCGAAGTGTAAACTCAAATTGGAATTGCTATTTTGTATGACCGTAAGTGCTGTGACGACGTAACAGTTATACAGTTGTAACCAGACATATATGTCTCTGTTGTAACCAGAGACATATATACAGATTGTAACATAAAAAAAAAAAAAAAAAAAAATGCCGATCACTAACGTGTTAGGCCTACCCAAATGTGAATTCGATTTAAATCTGATTAATGGAGACATTGTAAATTGATTGCACTGAGTGCAATACACAAACTGTAGGTCTAGGTATAAGAAAAAATAATTCAGTTTTACTCAGAAATTGTAATTTATTCGACTGTTTGAATTCCCTCGGCCTTTCAGATTGACATCCTAATTAAAAATCGGAACCTTCATTGAGTTAGTAGTTTTTGCACTTAACTTTGCTTCTGTTTGATGATTGTAGTTAAAATGTTGTTGAAAGTCTTGTACGTTATTTGATGAATTATATAATTAAATATGTACGTTAACAAATGGATAACAATGATACATGGTAAAAGATGGATATGAGTATTGTTGATTATCTCATTTATATCAATAATATATTATCTCATTTATATCAATTTATCATCGATATAAATGAGATATTTAATTCACAATACTGATGTCCATACTGTTTTAATAATTCAATGATTAGCTGACAGTCTCAATGACAGTCATGGATTGAGGAATCGGACTATTCTCAAGTTTACCTACATGTACAATTATGTTCATTAATATGTTACATGTTCTTGTATTTCAGTCAACCTCAATAGCATCTTGATTGGCAAGTCAGCAGAGCATGCAGTCTAACTATATATGGGTAGAGGTCAAGGCGACAGGAGTAAAGAAAATATAGAAAACGTGAAAATTTAAGCATTTTATTGGTAATCACCTTGTCTGTTTGCCCATACACATAAGCTAAATTATCTTATTTCAAGGAAGTTGTTTTGACACCTGTGCAGTGAACAAGTTTGATATAAAACCAAAATAAATTACATTACGTCACTGAATTCATGGAAACCTTTTGTTTTATTTACCATATTTCATATGCATCAGTTTTCACTGTTACTGGCTTATGTAAAACAAGAGGCCCATTGGCCTTAATGGTCACCTGAGTTTTGAAATATTCAATTTAATTGGCCCTTTTTAGCCTCGCCCATCAGCCCAGAAGGTCAGTCAGGGCCAACATGTGCATGCCATCAAGCTGTCATCCCATGCTGATACTGTTAATGAAGTTAGAATGAATTTCAATAGAAATCAAACAAATGCTGATCAAAATTGTGATTTCCCTATATAAATTTTAGTCCCCCCTCAGGGTCATGAAATTCACAATTTTTGTTAAAGACCTTGCTATCTGTTACCAGTATATGATTCTACCATATCTGGGAGCTGAGATCTTTTAAATTTTAGTCAATTTGACCCTTTTTGACCCTGCCCCTCAGGTCCCTGGGGGTTGGGACTATGTAATCCACAGTTTTGGTTGACCTTTTGACCATGAAAGCTTACTGACAAATTGTTTAAGACAAACAACGCAAGACGACAGACAAAAGTCAGTTAGAATAGGTCACTTCATACTTCATCTCAGGTGACCTAAAGATGCAACCCTAATTTATCAGAATATCAACAGAACAGTGACTTATGATGTTGATAATACACAAAACAGTAAATGCACAGTACAATTTGTCTCACAAATAGTTTTGATATAGAAAACACTGAGAAAAGTCAAACATGCAAATAAAGAATTTACCACATTGTATTTATTGTCTTGCTCAGATGTAAGCATTGGCATCAATGACTAGAGAAAGTTGACTGCCATGACTAGTGATTTAACATCAATGACAATTGTTGGCATCAGTGATAATTGAGTGTTGACATCAATGACTATTGAGTATTATGGAGTGTTGACATACATGACTATTGAGTATTTGTGAGTGTTGACATATATGACAATTGAGTATTAGTGAGTGTTGACATAAATGACTATTGAGTATTAGTGAGTGTTGACATCTGTTACTATTGAGCACTAGTGGGTGTTGACATCAATGAATTTTGAGAGTTTATAATTACTTGTGAGTGTTAACATGAATATTTCCATAGTGCACACATGTACAGCTATGAATAATCATTTTTGACTAAGCATTTAAATTTCAGACCACACAATGTTGTTTGTCTCTTGAGATTATATAAATTTTGAAATTAAGGCTGCACTGATTATCATATGACATTTATGGAATGGATAACAGCTAAGCTATTATAGTAACATTATACCAATAAACTAAAGGCCCAGAGGGCCTGCATCGCTAACCTGGATAATTCAGTAATGATGGCAAAATACTCAAATTTAAGTTACATTTCAAACATTTTTCTACTTTTGAACTACCTCTCCCAACAATGGTTCAAACTACAAGTGGACTAGATGTAATTCTTGAAAAAAAAATGAGTTTAATCTTTTTTTTTGCTATACCGGGTAATTCTCTTATTGTGCCCCAAAGGTGCCACTCAGATGATGATGACGCTTCATTTATGCAACATATAACATTGCCACATAATTCTCCTGGCCAAATTTCATCAAATCCATTTAATTGTTCAGGACTAGTAGAATTTTAAAAAGAGTTTCCATTCTGACCAGTGAACTAAAAAAATGTTAATAATAAGACCATTACAAAGGGCAATAACTCTGCAAACTACTGTCCAATAATTTCTATTTTTGAAGTTGTCTGAGATCTTGTCGATATATGGCTGCATATAAAGTTTTATCAAATTTGGTATATTCTGATATTTACTCAAGTTATTCAAATATTGTGTTCACAATGTTGACAGACGAATGCCGGACGCCTCAGTATGGCATACTCACCTTGGTCCTTCGGACCAGGTCAGCTACTAAACGTAAGGACAGATATTCAAAAGTAATAGTCTCTGGAACGTGATTAGTCTCAAAATTTCAATTATTCCCATTCATCTTAATTGGGATTTCTTCTCCTCTACCATTTGGGCAGTAGATGATGGAGGAACATGGGCTAGGAGTTTGAATCTTCTGGGATCTATTTGATGCAAGGGTTTTGGTTTAGATATTCCAGTTCTATCCTTTATTCTGTTGGCCACTATCAGATTGATGAGTCCCTGGATGTGTTGGTATGTCCTTTCCACCTTGTACGGCACTATTGTCCTCCGAGAACTTTTGTGTTATAAATCCTCTGATATCTATAAGAAGAAAAAAAAAGATATTTTCTTACACAAAATCAATATAATTTCCAGTTACACAAACCAACAAAATTTGCAAAATTGGCAATATTATAATCATGCCTTATAGGCCTATTGAAACATAGCAGTCATTTTTTTATCATGCAAAGATGGCTCTTCAGGATATTTTGTCTGATTTTTCATCAAATAATTTGCCTGTCAACATTTTCTCAACACACATTCAAGGCCTCTACACACAATCAAGGCTTCTGCTGGGTCTAAAATATGTATACCAGTATCAATAGTTGAAAAATGTAAATTCAACACAGTATATGTTGTGTTTCGCTAACGTTTTCAGGCCTAATGACCATCTTAAGGCATGATATTGTATATGTGACATCATGATGTGGTATCCAAGACGTCAAATAAATGAAGCGCATGAAGATGGCCATTAGGCCTAAAAACACCAGTATCAATATATAATGCAAAACAAAAAAAATTTACTAAATTCACAAAATTGATACTCCAGCAGTTTTTTCAATCCCCAGTTGCACAATATCTTACCAAATACACTAAGAATTCAGCAATTTTCAACAAGTGTTAACAGTAGAGGATACATGTGTAACAGGAGAGGAGAAAATGTAGCTTAAGCGGCCAGACCGGGGTTCCAACCCGGACCTCCGAACACCAGTCGGATGCTCTACCAATTGAGCTACCTGGTCACTGATGATCGACCCAGTCCAGTCCCGCTACACATGCATGCAGCTCATGCAGGAATTATAGTGGTCAAAACTGATTGGTTCACTTTTTCTGATTCAAATTATTAATTACAAAAAATCCATTATTGGTAGCTGCTAACAAAACCAATATTTCAAATCCATTCATTTTAATTAGAAAAAAAAATTGTTATCGAAAATTGATCGGTTGGTGGTATCTGATTACAAACCAATATAGGAATTGGTTATGTTTTTAAACTGATTACAATATGTCATATACTATAGACCAGAACATGTAATCAAACTTGACGCCTATATACGTATATATATCTATATCAATATGCAAATCATAACGTAATAACAGTTCACAGTGATACATGACTTGTGTTGTATAATTATGAGAATTTTGAATGTTAATAAGCATCGACAGAAACTATTCCACGACTTTCTAATTATACGACTCAATAAATAAATAATGTTCTTCCTTCGCATCCAAATGCTAATGATTTATATAAATATTTGCTAATTAATGGCCTCTAGGATTTGTAATCAATTTACTATGAAAAATACCTAAGTGCGACTAGTAATAGTGTCGTCCGTAGTGGCTGGACTCCATGCCGCCTGTGGTCATCTTCATTGGCTTCAGTTTCTTTATGACCAGACGCTCTAGATCTCAGGCTTGCTTTCAAAACTGTACAACAGAATATTAATAACACAATGTAAACTCAATGTGTAATATACAGGCAGTCTAACAAAAGCATAAAGTCATCAAGTTTACTTTCTGGTATAATACGATTAATTTTACAAATGTCAAAATCCCCTCTTGGGCGCCCCCTTCGATTTGTAAGCCCATTTCGGACTTGTGGAGGCCAATACCAAGCGATTCATGCCGTGTTAACACTACATGACCTTTCTTAAGGTTAATCTCGATATCAGTTGTTACCATTTATGATAATTATGTACCATCAAGTACTATCAAGTCATCATCTGGGCGTACACGACAGTTGATCTACGAAACTTCGAAGTCCAGTGCTGTCAACTAACCTGTGCCAAGGCATTAGCTTGGCCAACGGAGGGTCTGTTTTAATCCCTTCGGTATTTTTTAACTGATGCCATCTGCTTGCTCTGTCTCTAAGATACGTGTTCGTCTTTGTGAAGTTAAAATCACGTTCTCGATTCTTCGTTTCTTCGTGCTCTCGGTTAAAACTGATTCAGAACCCTTCCACTTAGATCGGGTGTTCGCCATCTTTGTTATGACGTTTCCAATTTCCCGCATCGCGCATGCGCAAAGGTACGCATAGGTATTTGTTTACACACATCGAAAAATAATAATATGAAATAGCTACTAGGTTGATCATATTTATTTTATTTTTTTTATTAAATTTTAACAAATTGTTATGGACACTTTTGAAATGTATAATTAACATAAAGTACATAACTTTTTACATCATTTTAAATCGTATACCCTTTTTTATATATTATTTAAGTGAAAATCTAACCATTATGTCCCTTTAATCTGTTTCATTTGCTCATGAATTTGACCAGATTAACACTGATCAGTGCGTATGAATACATGGTTAAAATCCTTCCACGGAACGATTTCACTTTTCTACATTGCTGTTATAAGAATCGAATAATTATTAAAATTATCAAATTTATAATGTTTTCTTGTATTTTATGAAAGACCAGATATGCTAAATACTTCTATTTTGACAAAGTAATACTGTTTTTCAATCCTAAAATAGCGGACTATTTTACTCGACCGACTAGACATGTACAATTCGGAACTCCTCGGGCTTTTCCGCATTTAGACTTGCACAAGCTACAAGATATTAATATCTAGACCGACTTTTTTATTCGAGAAAAAAAACAATTGAAATATAAGGATTGAATCTAGATTTGGTCGATTTCATGGGGTCATGAATTGAGTTGCTCTTGGGACAAATTCAACATGAACTGCTTCGTAGTTCATTAAATTTGTCTCAAGAGCAACTCAATGTTCATGACCCCATGAAATCGACCAAATCAAGATTCAATCCTTAAATGAATTCTACAATAGCAATAATATACTCTCTCTTGTCCTGAAGTCACAACGCATTTTGCGCTATGAAGTTATGACCTCACAATTATAAATAAGTCATTGCTAACACTACAATTGCTTAACTGTACAATTAATCTATTCAGCGGAGAAAATTCCGTTATTCTTTGCTACTTATTTTATTTTCATTACACAGCCTTTGAAGTTTGATTAACTTGTCTCTTAATTATATACAAATGCAAAAATAAACGCCATGAAAATACCATTTCTTTATATCGCTAAAACACATAGAGCATGCCAGCAACATTAACGGTACATTTGATTAGTGTAATTGTTGTTTTTTTCTCTCATTTATTGTTTTCTATATCTATTTCACATTTAATTGTTTATGATTTTTTCACATATTAATTCAGCTGTCATGCGGAGTTGGCGTCCGATCTACTGCCACTGGGTTTGTTGGAAAATTGTCACTAAGTAGCGAAGTCTTCTTCGGATTAGAGGTACATGCTACTACTGTATGCATAATTTGAATGGTAATCCCCCTACATCATATTCCTGTTGTTAAGATGTCTGCTTGGTGTAATTTCACGTTTTTATATTGCCCTAATTTTATACACATAATTAAAATATGGGGAAATGACACTCCAACATTATAGCTTTTCATTCGGTATTATTAGTATTCTTTATCTTTCAATAACGACGGATTTGATGAAAAGAAAGTAATTGCATTTATTTAATCATTTAGAATATATTTCAATATCTTAATAAATATAATGAGAATAATTTGTTTCTTTTTGTTTATGTGAAGTCACATAATTATCTGATAACATATCTATCATATTGGATTCGATATCCTGATTATATTCAGTTCATGATAATCATTCACCGGTTTGTTGAATTTCAGACGAATGAAACCGCTGTCGAGATTGAGCCCGGGGAATTCAGGACAGTTCATGTTTTCATGAACGCTCCGTTATCTTGTGCATGTGGAGAGGAGTTTTGCAATATAAAACTGTTTGCAACTGACCCAGCTGTTCCTACGACGACTCCAAACCCAGCAGATCAAATGGCTTATATATTAGCTGTGGGTTCAGCGGATGGTGAAGACGGGGTTATGGTAGAAGGTATTGTTATTTGTTTGCATGTTGATATTACCTTTACCAAATGCCTGGCAATGCTATTTTTGATATTGGTCAAATATTGCTGTATATGCACCTTACATTTTCTAATTAAATCTGTGTTATACAACAGGTTCGTTTTAAACAGATTCATTTGTTATCAACTCCACCACGGCAAGCACAAAAAGAGGAAACAAATCGCTGTAACTGTGTTTCGAAAATGTTACGCTCTTTATGCGTGAGAGGATTTCATCAAAATTTGGTTTGACATATTAGTTTTGGAACACATTAATTTCTGAAACATTAGTTACGGTGGACACTCATTTCTAAAACATTGGTAAGGGAGGACGATCAATCCTGAAACATAAGTTAGGGAGGATACTTATTTCTAATTACAATTTAGGGAGGATACTCATCAATGAAAAATTAGTTAGGGAGTACAATCATTCATGAAACATTTGTAAGGGAGGACAATTATTTCTGAAGTACATGTTAGGATGGATGATCATTTCTGAAACAACATTTAGAGAGGACGATCATTTCTGAAACACTAATAAGAGTGGACGATTGTTTCTAAAACATTCGTTAGGGAGGACAATAATTTCTGAAAAAAGCCTGTGCACACCGACTGGAAATCTCAACGTTTACACGGAACAATCAAAGTGAAAATTTCAACCAAGAATATAGTGTGTGCAGCTTCCCAATGTGTCGCTTTGTGATAAGTAGTCCCAAAGGTGACAACGCGTGACCACGACCGGCACAGTCTTCACTTTGTCAAACCTGTATACAGACTTATCAACGTACTGTCTAGGTATATTGTAGTCTGCACTTGTCGTTGTTGTTACCTCATTTACAGGTTGTATTGGTTATGACTGAAGATGATATTTCACTAGCGTATTTATAATAATAATATCTGATTTAATAGTTTTATCTAAATAAAAGTACATACATAGAATTGTCGATAACGTTGATACTTTCATGTTGATAAAGGTGCAGGTAATACTCCGTTGCGAAGACGACGAAGTTTCAGTACAAGTGGTAAATTGAATAGACTTAACTTCAATATGAAACACATGTTTCCGTCTACTACCAAGAATTATATAACCAGAGAAATGATACCCATAACGTTACGGATGAATTCTAATAAAAATGCGTTTTGGCCGGATGGAATTTTCGGTACCGTTGATGTAAGTACAATGGTTATTTTCTAAAAATATGACACAGGATGCATGTTTTCTAATCTCGAATTATATTGTGGCTTTATTGCACTGTGTTATCTATAAATGTAGTAGCAGACTAGGTTGTGAGGGCGGGATTCATAGCAACATGGCTTATAAATGATTTTGAAAATACTTTATCACATAATGCGCATGTTATCAGTTAGTTTGCCAATGTGATAGGTCAACTAGGAAACGATACTGGATAACAATTACACACATATGGGTATAAAAGAGACAAATGACTCGAAACTTAGAAACGAGTCGTCATATACAGTAAACACCCTACAAACAATAAATACAAAACTAAACCAATCAAAAACAAAACGCAAACCCGTTGTTCCCTCAAAACTTTCCAAGAGCTCCAGAGATTCGGGAAAGAAATTTTTTGATTTGTCACTCATCCTATTGAGGGAAGTAATGCGGGGAATCGCCTGTCAAGCCAATGGGATCAGGTGTTTTCCAATCGATGTTTACGAACTTCAACAGGGGAGAACCTTGTATTTCTAGTTTTGTGAAACGAAAAAGAGACCCACATATATACAGGAGTACTTCCAGCAAGTGGAGAGCATCCCGATCTTAGAGGTCAGACGGATCCCGTCCACGCGAAATGGTCAAAAACAAAAACAAATAGATCTAGGCTCACTTTTCATAATATCGCCGATGACATGGACATCCATTTAAGGTCCTATGTTTTTCTTTACCCGATTTTATTCACATTGATATTGATTTCCATTTTTGAAATACGCTTGTGTGATATTTGTAGATGTATATAGTGTGCAGAGGTGAAAATAGTTCAACATTTTATTAAGTTTGCGATACCCACACCAATTCGGAAATACCTATCGGTGTTACTGATTTTGAAGCCGATTCCGAGAGACTTTAGCGCTTCAATATCAATTTTCAGTGTATATTGATATTGTCGTGATTTCATTTTTACATATGATAAATAATTACAAAATCAGGTTTAATTTAAATTATCTTATACTATACCGATGACTAAAAAAGATCGAATAGCACAGTGAAATATTAATAAAAGATTCACAACATGTCATAATTTGAATAAAACTGATTTATACAGCCTCTTCGTCCATCAAAGACTATAAGGTCATGTTAGGGTCTTAAGTTTGTAAATCCATAAAGTACAACACAGATTTTCAAATATTTTCCCAATGTAATTATACTTTATCAGCTTATTAGCAAATGTAGAAATATTATCTTACATTGTAGTGTTATTTTTCATTGGAATATCATAGTGATATTATTTTATCGTTATTATCATCTTATATTGTTGAGATAGGTTTCATTGTAATGTTATGATTTTGTTGATATTATTTGACATTGTCATTATATGGTATAACATTGTAAAGCTTCAATCAAACTTTGAGGTAACATTATCTTATACGCAGCAGTAATGTCACTGTTATCTAATCGTTATCTCGGTTATTATTTTAACTCTCTTTTACTATTGCAACTCTTTTATTATATAAACCCTCTTTAATAATAATAATGATCTAAACTTACAATGGGAATGATTTTAAAAATGAATCTTTGTATATGATTTTGTTTTCACTTGTTTATAATAAGAATCCCAGTGAGCTTTTCTCTTATGGAATTTGTACTTTATATCAATTGAAATGGTCAAATTCTTTTAAATCGCATAGTGTTTTAACACAATTAGACCATTTAATTGATATAAAGTACAAATTCTATAAGAAAAGTTATCTCGCAATTGCATATTAAAATCTTAAAATTGATAAATTTGATATACAACCCTCCATGCTTTTACATCGATATAAAAGAGTGAAATATCTTCATAATTCAGTATTTTTGCAATTTTTAATAAAACACTAATCGTTCTGTATGGTAGATTCGGGTACGTGAGAAACCCAACCGTAACCACTGGAGACAGAAACACTGCCACGCCGTTTGTGACCCACATATGCTGTCATTTGATGGCAGGTAATGTAAAGCATCATAATCAGACAGAAAGTTGTAGGATGCAAATTAGTTTTGATTTAATTTTATAGAATAGACAATTAAAAGAAAATCAAACATGGTTTTAAAAAAATTGCTTCAGAAATGGTTAAATGATACCGTGTTACAAAACTGATTTTTGACATATAGCCAAGAATAACTGATAAAAGTCCGATCTAATTATGTACCTAATGTATAAGTTTTAATTACTTTGAATAGCTATGCGCTAAATTTTCTGTGCGCTGAAATAAATATGTTTACAGTATTTGCTCTCAGTACCATAATGGTCGTATCCGAACTTTATTTTAGGAGATACGAGTTACAGGATGCAGGGGAATTTGTGATGTATAGATATTGTCCCAATTCTTTCCCACAATGGTACCCCGATCCAACTGTCAACATTAAGGTATGTATTATTTCCTTACCAACAATGGATCTTTCTTTTATGGTTAATAGTACAGTAAGGTTGAAATATCTAATTAACAATCCGAGCACTGAAAGATAACTCTATCAACACCTCGCAAACGGTCCTGAAATTGAACTCTTCGTCGATGGTATATCTGTTATGTTGGCCCTTAATATTTACAGTTTTACTCTTAAGTACTTAGTTTATAAGCAAAGATATATGAAACTAAAAAAAAATATTCTGAACCAGAATCACATACCTTCCTGACTTTAAGACCACCCGTCCCATACATATATTTTCATATTCATATTATACTGTTCTACCAATCTCTGCAACAGATTCATTTGAAAACTATTTCTTGTCGGGAGGGTGGATACCCGCCATTTTGCCCCTGTGGAATGGCAGTAATGGCTGGCCATGATGTCTACGTGTTGGATACATGTGGTGAAACTCGATATCAAGGTTTCACTCGTTGTAAAGATCACATACTCCGTGTAGAGGAAACAGACATAGTAGTCAAAGTAAGTGATAAAGAGAAGTACAGATTAACATCATCAAACAGTGACTATTAAAGATTATCAAAGATTAGGTGATGAAGACGAAATATAAATGCAGTTTGGATATCTATCGCAACTCTAAATTCTTAATTTGAAAATAGGATGGAATCAAATAATGCTTGCCATGTAATTACTAGAAATAGCATATTTTTCGATAGTTCTTTTTTCATTGATTTATCTCAAGTTTGTAGGGAATATTATTCATTTTTCAAGGAAATTATGAAACTAACCAAAACATTTTTGTTCTGCATCCATATTTTGCAACAAAAAAAATACCTCAATATAATAGTAAATTCCGTACCCTTTGAAAATAATAACTGCATTATCATTTATTTATGATTTTGCTGATGCATATGTCATTGAATTAAATTAATATTGCCTTTGTATTTCGTAATATCACGATGGCTTTTTAACATTATAGGTATGGCTACCGCATGGGACTCGTGTGGAAGCGCGAAAGGGTCAGGTAAAGGAATCGTTTTCATTATGGAATGTGTGGGTCTACCCATCTCTAAACGATATCGACAGCAGCTGTGGTTTGTGTGGGTCGCTGGATGACAACTGTGGCAACGACTGTAATGTGTTTAATGGACAAACATATTTTAGCCCTTATGGATCTGATTGCAACGCCCGCATCCAACCAAGAGAGTTCACCGAACAGTTTCGGTTAGTTCCATTTCTTTGCCAGGTCCCGTTTTATTAGTATTCCTTAACTATAAGGAAAGTGTTTAGCTTAAAACAAGACAGTTTTACACAGTTAAAGGAACGTCCTTTAATACAGATTATCACCTTTAAATTCAATAAAGGTTTCCCGCGGAAAACCTGGGGCCTGATGTACAATACTCTATAAGAGTCTTCGTTAAAGGAAGTCACAATAAAAGCAAATTGCAATTTCCTGATTTAATGGAGGAACAAAGTGCAAATTTTAGGTTGTATATATCCAAAATGTTAAATTTCACTTAATACTGGGTTTCGGAAATATATTTAATTACTTAAATATAGATGGGAACATCAGACCGATCTAAATCGCTGAGGAAAATAAGGCTCATCAATTCTATAATGCAGTTTGAAAGCTAATATTCTGATGTAAACAGATAAATGGCGGCACATAATTGTTCTTGTTGCCGTACGCATTTAGTCACGATGTATCTATTATCTAATGGTTTAAAGAATTCTTATTAACTACAAATGTATACACAGAAAACATTCTGCATTCCTAAAATATAGATTTGGTGATAAGACAGGACCATACCTAATTGTAAAATAGTATTTGTGCGATTTATTCAGCTGTGTCTGCGGGTTGTTATTTCACAATTGTGAGTTAACCCGAATTCGTCCTAGATTCGCTTGGCGAGTGTTGTGGAACGCTTACGCATCAGGGACACATGGTCTGATAATACTTTCACTTTTTTCATGGGTACCCATTTTTGTTCGTATTGTGTGTCCTCGTTCAATATGTTTACAGTAAAAATAAAAAGTCATCATTTGTAACGCGGGACGAGCCCCAGCTTGGTAATTCTCGAAATCAACACAAGGAGTCTTACACCATGATCATATATACAAGTTTATTTACATAGAATAAGAAAAAAATACAAACTCATTCACTCTCCCAATCACACTCTCTACTATACTGCATGTATTCTTATATCACTGAATCTACAGTCTCTCCACACGACAGGAATGTCGTTCACTTTACTAAGTGCTTATGACGATTGGTGTCACGATCAGTTAATCTCCGCAATGTTAGTCACACAAATCATTTCATGTTTCACGGTGAAACAGCACAGAAAAATAAACGGCATCTGCAGCATCCAGCAAACGGATTACAATAATGGTCCTCTACTGGCGAGGATATATACAGTGGACAGCAACCACTTCTCCTTTTGAACCGATAAATGACCTTTGACTTTTCTTCCTGGCAGTTGACCTCAAACTCTGGTCGGCCCTGACACTGCATCACTGACGACCTGTGGTCCATTCAGGTTGACCCATTTTCACGTCTGGCGATCATGCGCCCGTCACGTGAAGCCCAATACGATGTCTGACATTCGTGAGTGGACGAACTGGTCACCTGGACAGTCCGACATATACTGTACCTAGGTACGCTCATACACACTCTTACGTAGCCAATAACATTCAAAGACATAAGTAAATATACAGGCGACCGTGACATTATTTTCTTTTTGATTTTTTTTTTTTTTGCTTTTTCTCCTATTGTTGTTGAATAAGGTTTTGGATTTGGATTTTTTTTCACACTTGGTCTTTGTTTTAAAGCGTACTTCCATGTAATAGTCCGAAAATGAACTCAGTAAAAATACATAAAAGCCATTCCTATACATCTTCTGTTTATATCTATATTCCCTTACCTTCGTTGTTTATAGCTGATTCGATATTCAAGGGCTTGATTCCATTATCAGGATTTCCGTGTCAGATGTTGACTGCTGACAGAGACGTTAATAACACAAGGAGAGATGCAGGTTGATGACGGAAATGGTGAAGTTCTATGGTCGATATCATTGTCTTGTTTTCTTGTTTGATATTAAGGCAGGCAATCTCGATGCTTGTTGATATATGCCTAGTAGTTCCGTTGTCACTACCCTAGCCTCATTTCGAGAATATTATCATAATTTTAAACTAAATTTTAACTTCTGCAAAATCAACGACCATACTTGGTCGGGCTGGTGACCACATACTTGTTGCGTCCGAACGGAGAAGGACCACCCTGGTTTATTAGTTTCCAGTAGACATGACCGTTGCATGGAGCCCCTTGACTGTCATGTCACTCCCAAAATGTAATTGTTTTTATGGAAATATTAATTCGTTTTATCGAAATGTTGTTTCGTTTTATCAAAATAATATATCAAAATGTAATTTCGTTGTAACGAAAAATGATTTCGATATAACGAGAAAATATTTCGATAAAACAAAAATACAATTCGATAAAATGAAATATTACTTTGATATAACGAAATAGCATTTCGATTAAATTATTATTTCGAAATATCGAAATAACGAAATGAAATAAGTGTGTGGTATGTCAGTCAAGGGGCTCCGTATCATTGTTCCCGATAGCCGAATATTAAACTCATCATTCAATTGAATTGGTTTACCATTATATAAATGAAATTGTTTGATGTTTTAATTTAGTAGTAGATGAGCTAAACAGCTGTATGATACAGTTTGATTCTGTTTCGGAGTCTGTTCCGGAGGTCTTGAGCTCTGACCCTTACCCCAACCTCTCTCTCTATTTATGCTCCAATTCTATTAGACCTAGCTGTATCTTGGC
Source organism: Pecten maximus (assembly GCF_902652985.1). Classification (NCBI taxonomy): domain Eukaryota; kingdom Metazoa; phylum Mollusca; class Bivalvia; order Pectinida; family Pectinidae; genus Pecten; species Pecten maximus. The sequence continues at coordinate 29,291,031 of NC_047024.1, read as the reverse complement.
ACAGCCCGATTGACCGAGCTTCATATCAAGAGAATGACATGTCTCGGACTTGCATTTGTCTGATTACATTTCCAAAGGTTCGAGAGGTACTTAAGTCTGTCAAGAATACAGAATATGCGATTATTGTATTACAGTGGTGTTCACTGTGAGTACAGTAACATAATAACGGTTTTATTACCAAGCCACCATATGTTACATACTGATATAATCAACCCTTCAACAGTCAGCCACATAATACTCAATTATGTATCTGGGATGCACCAATTGAAGTTATATATCATATAGCAACAATCTAATTCTCAATTTGTATTGAAAAGTGACACTATTTTGTGTGTTATTCTATAAACCTTTCAGGGTGTCTGCAGCGCAGTCATTATTCATGCCACTACAGTTCGACAACATCGCCTATATCAGCCCGAATCATTTTAGACCAGACAGCCCCAGCTTCTGCTTCTGTGGACATCGACAGTGGCCTGGAGATTCGAACACCTGCTCGTGTCAGCAAACACATTGGTGGGGTGACGAAAAAGATACGCCGTGCGATCAATACGAAGAGATACCGCCAAATCCGAATGCTGTATCATTTACGGAAGAAGAAGAACATGTCCTAGTAAGAAACCAATCAAAGATAAAATATCCCTTTTAATGTTCCAAGTTTAAATGCATTGGTATATAATATATTGTTTTATATTACGTAATCTACTTTTAATTTTACAGAAAAGAATATCGCTGTCAACCAGTTTTATTTGCAGAATCGCCCCTTGATAGTTTACAAGCAATGTATTTACCCCTACGACGAAGATAGAAAGTCTGTGGGCGTTCAGAATTTTTCATCAAATCTATGTGAAACTCTGTCGGTGTAGTTGTACAAATTGTTTTATTTTTCGATTCGCATACTTCTGTGTCATTCATGCCCCCTTTAACAATGTTTGTAGACAGAATCTTGTTCAGACAACCCCTCCTATAGTTTTGATCTATTTTTTGCTCAAAATGCACTGATATCGTCTGAAAACACTGATGAATACACCAATGCCCCGTTTCATAGTTTTTTGGACTTTTTTAAGGACAACTCTTGCAGCAGTTTTTGAATTTTGCGATACTTTTGTAGTCAACACACATGTTCTCTAAAGGTTTTCACATATGATAAAAAAAATAAAATAAATAAAAAAATGAAATAAAAAAAAGAGAGAAAAAAAAGAGAAAAAACCATTGCGAACGGACCAGTAAAACGATTTTGGCATCTTCGACTTCACTTAGCTACATGAAAGACAAAAATGGTTATGTTGGAAGGACAAGGCTCAATGGATTTATTTCTGGTCCTGGCTGTTTAAAGGAAATGTTACTTTAGCTTGTTGCATGACGTAAATAACCCTTTGTTTATTTCTCTTTAAGAAAGGAAAATGTTTCGTCAGTAAGGATAGTATAAGTTCTGTATATGCGCCAGGATTCAACAATTCATGCATATAGAATTAATGTCAAAATATTTCAACGTGTTTATTTATATATGTTAATCAATGAAACAATAACTTGACAGAAAGAAAGCATTTCACGTGTCAGATGCTGTATTCACATTTTCCATTAATGGAGAAAGATGTTTCCAATGTTTAGGCTTGCAATAACTACCTATTAAATGCATTTTCTACCTGTTATTTAATTTGCTTTAGTGGATAAAATTATATTCAATAACAAATACTATACACCCTTCTCTATGATACTAAATCATATTATTTTCTTTTAAGGCGACACCAGCCGATTGTGAAATAATGATAGCTAAACTGATGACAGAATTCCCCTCCTGTCCCGAACCTGTGGAACAGCTACAAAATTGCAGAGCAGATATTGAACTAGATGTACGTTGATATATAAAACTGACGTTACAAAGTGTTCCACTTAATATGGCGCCAGTTATATCAATAATGTAGCAAGCAGTCTTCATTTGATTCATCAGTATTAGTTGTTGCCTTTAACTTAAAGACTTCATTAAGCCTTAAAATAAATGATTTAAACTATTTGACATTAATGAATGAAGTTAAAGAATATATACATGTAATGATAAATTAATTCACTTCATTCGTTTAATAAATAAATGAATGTGAACGAATAGATTAATTGAATGATAGTATGTTAATTGATTTAAGAATGAATGAACGTCAAAATGTATTGATGCATAAATATGTCAACTAAGACATATTGTCATTCATTCGCTTTAAAGCAACGAAAGATTGAATCAATAAATAGAATAGTGAAATATGTACTTTTTAAAGAGACAAACACTCTGCCAGTCTTTAAGCAATTGTGATTCTAGGGAAACAAAATAATTACACATACAATTGTAGATACGTCAAATAGGCTGTATCGTTTAAGGATACTGATGGGTATATCGTTTCTTCTTCTTAGAAAAAAAATGAACAATGAAATAATGTAACATCAATTACAATCTTTTTAATTGAACGTTATTGAATGAAGTTATGGTTAGGGGTACATACTTATTCAGTGATTTGTTACATGACAAGAGCGTAAGAACTGTACGAAGTGAATTTAATATTGAATAAAACAATGGTTTTAATATTAGTCATTTTTCTTCGAATGATAATGGTAGTTCTAGGTTACCAAACAGGCATTAAATAAAACAGTTCATAAATTATAAGATTATGTGGAACAGCATACAGTATGTATTCCACTAATGTAGAAAATATCTCATATATGTGTGTGTTCGGCAGAATTCTCATTAAAGCTGACAGTGCAAGTTAAAAAGCATCTAATTGAGATTTAAAAAAAATAATATATGTACAGATTTCCAAAAATCGTTTCCGAGACATTCCCCAGTTATGGTAGTGTCGTATCTAAGGACGGGCAGACATTTTTCTTTTTTGTTATGCGTGGATACAACCAAACCGCCGCTGCTATAAAAAGAACGTGCTTCGTCACACTCGCATTCACTCTAACCTCAGGTGTTCACGGTGGCACACCTGTATCACCTACACTACATCTGTACATCACGTGACCTACAACTGTATTCGCGAACGACATCAAACAGACGAAGCACTTACCTGTAACCTCAGCAGAAAGATGGTCAGTGTCTCTCAGTTTATCTTTCAAATCTTGTTCAAAATAAAATCTCCAAATAAATGCTGAAAATGCATAACGAATTAATCCGAAATACTCTATCCATTTTCTCAAGTGTTTTTCGTGGGTGCAGCCATTTCGATAACAAGTAAACAGTCCGAGGAGTTCCAATTTTTACTCGCGTCTACACTAGCACTCGGAACTCCTCGGATGTATTCATGTTGTCTACACTACACTACACTAGGGCTGTTGTAGTGCAGTTTTATCACGCTTTAATTGCGTTATGACACGTGCACAAATGATACGAAGACACAGAAAATATATCGATGGAAACTATGGATATAATACTGTAACAGTTGTAAAGACTCAGGTAGGAGTTCTGTTTATAATTTTATTAGGTGCATGTTTTTGTTGAGGCCCAAATTTATTGTATTGTCAAACTTTTCTTTTCTTTCTTTTATTGTAAAATAAAATAAATATTTATTTATATATATAATTACCTCTTCAAATTCCATATCCAAGTTCTACAATTGCGTACAATGAAAACAAAAACCCGTTGGCGTGTGTATTGAGAACGTATACTATATAATAATGGAGAGATGTGTCGCTTTGCGCATGTATCGATAGACTGATACTTGTCTCAATGAACGCACGCGCCTTTATAGCGGTTCGTATCCATGCATAACGAAAAAGAAAAATGTCTGCCCGTCCTTAGATACGACACTACCATAACTGGGGGATGTCTCGAAAACGATTTTCGGAAATCTGTACATGTGTTTTTTTTTTTTTTTTAATCTCAATTGGATGCTTTTTAACTTGCACTGTCAGCTTTAATGTTGAATATCTTGCATACAAATGAATGTGCGTGTGTGTTTGGTGTAAGTGTCACTGCTATATTACAGAAGTGTGAAATATTAATAGTGAAACGAGTACTACTATACAGTTGAGTATGATTCTAACTTGAACTATTTACATATTTACATTTCAGCCAATTGCAGGCTTTGAATGGATAGAAAATTCCAAGCACATTCTCGCCGCCACGTGCCAAACCGCTAACGAGGCAGAACGTGAGCCGGTGCCTGCTATAACAAACATGTGTCCACAAGGTTGTGATCATGGTCGATGTGTACGAGGTAGGTAATCACTATGAATATAATCCATATAAACCTCATATTTTAATCTTAACAGTTGAAAATGGCATATGGTGACAATATTGGCAAATCTATTCTGATACAAACTTAAAAGAACAGTCAACTGACCAAGAGAGTTATGCAAGATTTACGCGTGTCCAAGACGTCTTTGATGTCCTCAATTCAAACAGATCGTGGAACTCCACGATTACCATTTAGCACACTCTCGATACTCTCAATTGGCCCAGAGTACACCAAAATGGATTCTGGGATGAACATGGTTGAATCGTAGTGAACGTTTAGACATCTTGTTTCCAAGCCCATCCATACCTCCTACGACAATACATCTAGGTCTCTTGTGTATTGCTATGGTCGTTAAATTTTAGTGACTGCTCTCATCCACGATTACCACGTTCTTCACGCTCTTATATTGTCAAAATTCTTACATCGTCAGCCACTACCATCCGCTGCGATCCCTCAAGATCATTGCGATTCCACTACGCTCCCTCAAAATCAGCTATATTTGGCTATATTGGGCTATATTTCCTCAATATCAACACGATTCCACTTCATATCCTCAAGATTCGACACCACTCCCCTAATGCTCACCATACTACTCTCAGATCGTGGAAAACGTAAACATCATGGCCAAATGTAAACCAAGCATAAAATAATCTATTACATTTTTACCAGTGAAATATCAAAAATTATTCATTCTATAAAAGTGATATTTTTCACTAGTGTTCACTAGTGAAAAATATCACTTTTGCTGATTTGACCAATCAAATTAATGATTAGAAAATACCAAAATAATTGACCAATCAGAAAGCCCGACATATATGTCAGCACCTGGACAGGGGAAACTACTTTTTTTGTTTGCAAATTTTCGCTGTAGGCCTAGTTAGCATACGGGGTAGGTTTTTCGTTGATAAAAAATGTAATAAACAGAATATCTAACAGTGTCTTCAGTAATACCAAAAATATTTCACGAGTGGGGCTAATATTTTGATATTTTTCACGAGTGCGCAGCACGAGTGAAAAATATCAAAATATTAGCCAAACTAGCGAAACTAGCTAATTTCCTATTGGCGTACAGGAACTCTCCACATGCTACTACCAATGAAAGTCCTGCTAAGTTGTTTCTTGGAAGACAATTACCTTCAAGGTTAGACCTCATACGTCCAAACGTCCAGGAACGAGTTGCTCATCAACAAGGAAAGATGATGGAAAAACCTAAATCTTCGACGAGGGAATTTGAATTAGGACAGTCTGTGACGATTCGTGATTATTGTCGGGGAGGAACTAACAAGTGGGTATCAGGAAAAATCACACAGAGAACAGGACCAGTATCATATCGTGTGGAAGTATTCCCAGGAATATTTTGGCGAGTTGGGTTATCTGTCAAGCGAACAACAAACACAACATTATGTGCTGCGCACTCGTGAAAAATATCAAAATATTAGCCCCACTCGTGAAATATATTTGGTATTACTGAAGACACTGTTAGATATCCTCTATATATTGATTTATCCAGGTAATTGATTTAATTCATTCTTCTCCTCAAGCCTTCAATAATTATATCTCTACATAGCTTTAGCTGTTGGCAGGACATGGCCCCTTAAATATCCAGACGTAAATGTTGTGTCTTTTTCCGAAGATCCTATAACTTCTCCATGCGAAGCTTGGCACACTGAATTATAGGTATACGTTGACCCAAATAAGCAATACGTGTATTTTGAACAGTGTTCGAAATGAATACTATTGATGATGATTTCAATTATGATATGAGTTTCATAATATTTATGTAGTGATTATCAACTAACTATATATCATATTTATTGCGTATCGTGTACCAGTCCTTTCTGGATGCGAGCCATATCTTGGCGACACAATTGTCTGTCCGTCAGGCATTATCTGTGTTCGGGACGTAGCTTAATTAATTTACTGCCGGCAGTGCATCTTATTTGAAATCACTTTTCTCATTATTTTTCTCTTGCTTAAATGTAGAATGTAATATTAAACACGGCATATTTTAAGTGTGACCATTTATTATTACTAATTATTTGACATGGCACAAAATGTGTGGAGTTAAAAGAGTATAACATAAAATATCACCGATTATAGCAGACCTTTAGTCAACGTTGACTCGTTCTAGACTTCTGATGTCTTGTCCGCATGGGGAATCCCATTCAAACGTCTACAGTTAATTAAAGATGTATAATAGTCTCCTTTCTGACTTCCATCTTCGCTCCTTCGTATGATTCAGTCAAATCAAAGATATCTGAATATAATTTTTAATAAAACTTAACTCCTTGTAGGGAAATGTGTATGCTATGCAGGATATGGAAACTCGCTTTGTGATACTGCAATTACCGAGAAAGTGAGTCTTCTTCATGCTAGAGATAATTTCTGTGACCGGAAGAAGAAACGATGCAGAAGCTTCAACATATTACCAAAATCAAAGGCATTTGTCCCCGAATTTTCCTACACTGCAAAAATCGATGTGAAACGGGTACGTTTAAGCAAGCACTCATTAATCAGAAACAGTTCGAAAGAGAATACACGGAAAACACCAATTAACTGTGTGTTTGTTTTTAGCAGACCATTTTTTCCTGTATTGTTTACATTTAAACGAATCAAACTTTAGTTTAAAGGTATATGCTAATATGGAATTGGAAAGAATTGTTCTGTCTAAATATCATTGAATAAATGCACAATTGAATATACATCCAATGTGTGCTAATGTATCAAGATAAACACATTTTCCGTCGTAAACATCATCGTTCACATACATGTATGATAAAAATCGAGATGCTTGTGTCCGCATTAGTCAAATATTTCTATCTCGGAGGTGTTAAACAACAAAACTACTAACAGTGGAACCGAAAATGTTGACAGAAGGAGTCGAAAGAGTTTAATTACTAAATATTTGTCAATCTCAACTCGCAGTATAAACATGCATATTTAGGAAAGTTCAGACCAAATTAGAATATTCAAATCAATTGAGAAATATTGAAATCAATTAAGAAATATTCAAATCAATTGAGAAATATTCAAATAATTGAGAAATGATTTATTTAATAAAGTGTCAAAATATTCTAAATGACAACATAACTTGTTCCTAACTTTGGCAATATAAGCCCTAACACTTCTATACCTCGTGATGTTTCTCCCTATGCGGGCTTTAGTTCTTTATTACATAAAAAAACCTATAAAATTTCTCATAGAAATCTAGAAACCAAAATGGGTTTGCAATCCTATATATTTTGTAATTATTTTGTTTAATATTCAACCGCAATATTAAGTTCATAACATCAGCACTATCACATTGAAAATATCCTAACGATTCTACAGATAACGCCGTCCGGGCAACAACTTACGTTGGCTACAGGAGTACGAAAAAAAGGCGATGTGAAGGGTTTCATGTGCCTGAGTGTGGACATGCCACTGATTGAGGGGACACTTTCTCGTTTCTATCGATACGGTTCCGAAGTTAGATATAAACGTTCATCAGATAATAACGAGATAGAACGCCGCATCGAGCTGGAAGACACAAATGAACGAGAGAGGAGACAAGCCGAAACTGAACCCTTGATAGAAGGGATTGAATCATTCGCCCTCGAGTATGTAGTTACTGTATCAACGGACAACGTTACGTTCAGTGACCCGGTGTCTATTTACAACTTCGATGCCACGTGTGTTGGAAGCGTGGATAACGGTGACGGTGATGTCACCTTGTTTATCAAGGTAATGTTCAGAATATAATGCTTATTCGTGGACTCCTTCATTGCTGCACCCCTTAAGTCATTTCTCTCCTGACATTTGATGTATTTTCATCAAGGATATGTTAAAACCATTTCAACTAGTAATAAGTATTTTGATGTTGTATTTTACCATGGAAACGGTGTATTCTTTTTATTCTTGATTTCCATTGCGGTCATTACCTAAAGGTACAATTGAAACAAACAATAATACCATTATCGCTTAAATGAATAGACCAATGAATTATCTATCTGTTTTAGCCATTGTTCTGTTTTCTGGATTTCGAGTGTGTGCCTAATGGAACATACCACATAACTGATGGTTGCAAGTTTTGCCACACTGAGCGGAACCCCATAGACTGGACAGAGGATCTGGACAATATTGGTACGTCACGAGGATTAAAGGTTTCAACCAAAATACAACAATGATTTGTTAAGATTTATGTGGCACGAAATAGTATTGCAGATACGTATTACATAGACTAAAAGTGATTAGCCATACATATTCCAATTATCCATCTATGGTCTTATGTTACAACCCAGTATTATACCCCGACAAGGATGTATGGCCGTATTTTGTTTCCCAAGGATTTCAAATCGTACAAGGAATATGAGAAAACTATTGTTGCGCTGCTTATTTGAAAACGAATATTGTAGTCCGCAGATAGAAATGACTAGCCTAACTGTATTAATAAAAGAGAAAGTTATGATATTAACGAACTTGCAGATGTTGATGCCTTATTCAGAAACTCAATTTATAACGTAAAATGCTAGATGGTCATCTCTAACAAAAACAACAACAAAAAAACCCAATCTGACCTCCTTTGATAACAGCTATGGTGTCAGATACACGTTAATTGAACGCATCGATCATAACGCTTGTTTGGTGAACTGTAATTGTGTAATACAATAATTTATGCTTTAAAGATACATAATAAATAAATAAATAAATTACATAACAGAACAGTACCACTAACGGAACATAGTGTTTTTTTTTTATCTTATTATAGAGTGTATTGAAGTTACAACCATTAGGCAACCTGATCCAGCCGAAAGGTCCCTTAGTATAGCCGTTATAGCAAGCAGTTCCTCGGCTGGGATTGTTGTACTCATTGCGGCCGTAGCCTTCATCATATACCGTATTTACCGCAAATTCGTGTAAGTACACTTTACTAGTGAATTAAAACAAGTCTGATTCGTCGTCAGGAACTGTAAGGAAAAGCCGTTCGATTGTATGTAATTCAATAATACAAATCTTGATAAATCTCTTCATTCCGTGCCATCTCTGTGTATTAGTGTGCAGAAATTTACCTTAAGTCTTCAATACCAATTACAGAATACACCGTTTGCTTTAACCGGATGCATGCTTACATTTGTATTATGTATGTATACTATCTTCAGATGTAATATGCATAATATATTTCCCGAGATCTTATCAGTTCTTTGCAAAATGCAATATTTAATGTATTTTTTAATTTTCTTTTTATGCTATATAATCATTTGTTTTACATAACTCTTTAAGCAAACATTTCTACTTCATTTAAGACTCAGAAATGCAACCTTTCCTGAGACTGCACATACATTTGGACAAAATAATCCTCACTTCAAGCCGGGAGAGTTCCTTCCTGAGAAGAAACATATTATCTGACGACAAATCTCCATGGAATACGTCGTTTTTTAAATGTACCTGCTGTGTGAGACAGCTTTAACTGTTCGATGATGTCGTCATTTTTTCAATAATCGTGACCATCAGAAAAAATTGTGAACGTGCACAGTGACTTATTCGGTTCATGATTATCAAATTGCTGCTTATATAATGTTAATCCGAAGTTAAAAGAATACAACTTTGATTTTTTATTCAAATGAACTCAAAATGTGTTTGTACAGGTGAAATATACATAATTAATACGAGTTAAGTAAACATGTTTGTAAAAGTTAAATATACATTTTCATACAAGTTAAACACATATATTTGCACATGTGAAATATACATATATATACAAAGTTAAAAGATTATTTGTACAAGTGAAATACACATATATATAAGCATTCATATTTGTCAAAGTTTGATGAATACAAACCGTGTCAGACATCACAGCTTAAGATTCACAAGATAATCAACTATTTGTTGGAATATTACACGTTTTTACAGAAAATAAATACACATTTGTACAGGTGAAGCATAATTTTACAAGTTAAACACACATGTTTGTACAGGTGAAATATACATCTTGATACAGGTTATGCTGAAATATTTGTACAGATGAAACAAACATTGATACGAGTTAAACACACAAGCTGATACAAATAAAACATAATAAGGTGATATGGAAAAACCAACATTGTTACAGTTTTCTTATTTTCATGTTATTTATGATAATTTTATACAACTATTAATCAAGAATCATTTATATACAAATATATACTATGTTTGGACTCTTTGTCGTTCTGCATTTCCATCCTAATTAAATTCCTATTAACATTCATTGTTATTACTGCTGTGTATTCATTTCCTGTTTACATGAATCAAAGGATTACTTTAACAACAAATTATTTTAAGTTTGATAAAATTTAAAAGCATAAATATTTAGTATTTGTTAATACTTTTGAATTTGTGTGTTCTGAATAAATAATTTCTCTTTATTTCCAATTTCATAATAAATCACAGTAAAACTTTATCCTATCTAGATTTCCTGTCAGCTGTTGTTTGTGACAAAATTCCAAAATTTATATAATACAAATATAAAAGTATCTTAGGGTTATAACGTTTACATTAGATCGAATAGTGGCAATGATGAGAATATGTACACATATAGATATCACTAATATCCGAAACTAACGCGATAGAAATACTGGGATCAATACAGCTCCTCTACATTTTTTGAATTGTTATAAAAAGGAGCCCTTTACAGGCATATTACTTGTACAGTCCTATTGTATCTTATGTTATAGGCATGTGGACCAACAACAGACTTACGTATACAAAATCTAACTGTAGACTGTTAGTTTATAGTGTAACTGTGGACTGTTAGTTTATAGTGTAACTGTGGACTGTACGTTTATAGTGTAACTGTGGACTGTACGTTTATAGTGTAACTGTGGACTGTACGTTTATAGTGTAACTGTGGACTGTACGTTTATAGTGTAACTGTGGACTGTTAGTTTATAGTGTAACTGTGGACTGTTAGTTTATAGTGTAACTGTGGACTGTTAGTTTATAGTGTAACTGTGGACTGTTAGTTTATAGTGTAACTGTGGACTGTTAGTTTATAGTGTAACTATGGACTGTTAGTTTATAGTGTAACTGTGGACTGTTAGTTTATAGTGTAAGTGTAGACTGTTAGTTTATAGTGTAACTGTGGACTGTTAGTTTATAGTGTAACTGTGGACTGTTAGTTTATAGTGTAACTGTGGACTGTACGTTTATAGTATAACTTTAGCCTGTTAGTTTACCGTCTAATTATGGTCTGTTAGTTTACCATCTAACTAGTTATTCTTGTTATCCATTGTGGAGGGAACGATGTGGCCCAATGCAAATTTTGTGTTCTGAGGCATCGGATGATAGCAGTCTTAGAACAAATATCAGTAATGTTTCCAAACACACGGTTGGTCTGGTCTGGCATTCTACCTCACCTAAAGTGGAGGGGTGGCTCATATCACCAAGCTGTTCGTATAAATAGCCAGGTCAGTTCCCATGTTGTTTGTAGGGGTGGGGGCTATATCAGGTACCCTGAAATAACTGACAAAAACCCTGCCCTTTTTTCCGATGATGTCCATCTGTCCCCTATAGGTAATAGTCTGTTTTTATACCATTTGCAGGAGGGGCTACAATTGTTTTTGACCTCCAGGGGAAGTATGTCCCCTCGGTTTGGTGAATGTTGTCCATGGTTACAAATTACGGCTACCTATGGGAAATGTCTGGTCGTATCCTGAGCATAATTTTATTTTAAGTCAGTGTCTTTCAGTTGTGTATGCTAAAGAAAGGGATGTTCCCCAATCTGAATTTTTGCTGAGATTTCAGCTTTTGCTTTGTTGCTGTTGGGACATTTAGATGGCAGCTGGGTTTTTTTAGAGGTCGCCATATTTCGCCCATGATTTGTTGGATCGGTGTCCTCTTCTTGCTATTTTGCAAAAGTTTTTGACGAATTGGTTCGTCACTTCCAGCTATTTTGAACTTGTGACATTTGTCCCTTCATTTTTTTGTTATTTGCAATAGTTTTATATTGCAGTGTTTTTGGCATTTGGCCATTCAATTCAATCTTTTATATGCAATTGTATATTGCAATTTTAACATTTGACAATGGTTTTGGCGATGTCAATTAATTTATTGCTCCTATTTTTGTTTGAGGTTTAATTTTAGGCAAAGATTTTCAGGGATTTTGACCAGGTGTTTTCCATTTGTTTTCTACCCATGCTAGTTTTTATAGCTTTACTGCTTCTCTGTTGTGGCTGTGACAACATTTCAGTTTTCATTTTTCATGTTGTCATTTGGCAGCCTTCTACTTGGCACTACAGAATGTGGTATTTAATTGAATAGAAAATGACATTCTTCATATATTATACAAAACAGCTTCTGTTAATTGGAATTTTCTGTTCCCAGTTTCCATTTAATTCTAGCTGTAGAAGCCATGGTCATCCTACGCTAATTCATTATATATAAACACTAAACACATTCCATAAGTAATAAATCCAGTGATTCAATCAAATTTATTGTGTTTGTCTTCTATGGGATAATAAGAATTAATTTTCTCTATTAATTCAGTTTATCCTCCTGAAGACGATTTATCTCCCTTGGACCAGTCTTTATAGCTATGCACACGGTGTAATACCCCTGAGTCATAGGGATTGGTCTGAAAACCGGATATGGCAGTGGTAAAATGACAGGTACTGCCCTCTACCGACTCTCTGAACAATATTATAATACACACTAATTTTGCATCTGCTGAACAGAAGATGTGAAAGCATTACTGTAGTTAATTTGGTTCCTGTAAATTAGTCAAAATCATATTATTATTACATCATTTCCTTCTTATTTTATTGTCTAAGTATATTTTTAGCCCACCATCATCAGATGGTGGGCTATTCAAATCGCCCTGCGTCCGTGGTCCGTCGTCCGTCCGTCCCTCCGTCCGTCCGTCCCTCCGTCCGTCCCTCCGTCCGTAAACAATTCTTGTTATCGCTATTTCTGAGAAAGTACTGAAGGGATCTTTCTCAAATTTCATATGTAGGTTCCCCTTGGTGCCTAGTTATGCATATTGCGTTTTGAGACCAATCGGAAAACAATATGGCCGACAGGCAGCCATCTTGGATTTTGACAATTGAAGTTTGTTATCGCTATTTCTGAGAAAGTACTGAAGGGATCTTTCTCAAATTTCATATGTAGGTTCCCCTTGGTGCCTAGTTATGCATATTGCGTTTTGAGACCAATCAGAAGACAACATGGCCGACAGGCAGCCATCTTGGATTTTGACAATTGAAGTTTGTTATCGCTATTTCTGAGAAAGTACTGAACGGATCTTTCTCAAATTTCATATGTAGGTTCCCCTTGGTGCCTAGTTATGCATATTGCGTTTTGAGACCAATCGGAAAACAACATGGCCGACAGGCAGCCATCTTGGATTTTGACAATTGAAGTTTGTTATCGCTATTTCTGAGAAAGTACTGAAGGGATCTTTCTCAAATTTCATATGAAGGTTTCCCTTGGTGCCTAGTTGTGCATATTGCGATTTGAGACCAATCGGAAAACAACATGGCCGACAGGCAGCCATCTTGGATTTTGACAATTGAAGTTTGTTATCGCTATTTCTGAGAAAGTCCTGAAGGGATCATTCTCAAATTTCATATTTAGGTTCCCCTTGGTGCCTAGTTATGCATATTGCCTTTTGAGACCAATCGGAAAACAACATGGCCGACAGGCAGCCATCTTGGATTTTGACAATTGAAGTTTGTTATCACTATTTCTGAGAAAGTACTGAAGGGATCTTTCTCAAATTTCATATGTAGGTTTCCCTTGGTGCCTTGTTATGCATATTGCATTTTGAGACCAATCGGAAAACAACATGGCCGACAGGCAGCCATCTTGGATTTTGACAATTGAAGTTTGTTATCGCTATTTCTGAGAAAGTACTGAAGGGATCTTTCTCAAATTTCATATGTAGGCCCCCTTGGTGCCTTGTTATGCATATTGCGTTTTGAGATCAATCGGAAAACAACATGGCCGACAGGCAGCCATCTTGGATTTTGACCATTGAAGTTTGTTATCGCTATTTCTGAGAAAGTACTGAATGGATCTTTCTCAAATTTCATATGTAGGTTTCCGTAGGTGCCTAGTTATGCATATTGCATTTTGAGACCAATCGGAAAACAACATGGCCGACAGACCGCCATCCTGGATTTTGACAATTGAAGTTTGTTATCTCTATTTCTCAAAGTACTGAATGGATCTTTCTCAAATTTCATAAGTAGGTTCCCCTTGGTTCCTTGTATTGCATTTTTGGACCAGTCTGTCCTGAAAACAACCTGGCAAACAAACAGCCATTATCGTTAAATCTCAACTTTCTTATATAGCTAGGGTTCCCTTGTTTGAAAAGTACTGGAGGGATGTCTCGATTTGCACAGATTAGTAAAATGAAGGGAAAAGTAGAGAAAAGATCAATCTGACATGGAACCTATGAAGATCATTCAATGGTGGGCGCCAAGATCCCTCTGGGATCTCTTGTTGTGTGTTTGATGTTTACTTTCGAAGCTAAAAGCTAACCTGCTGTAGCCATACTGGATATTATAGTGAAACCACGTGTAGCGTCACCACATATAACATACATATACAATAATGGTCACTGAAATATCACATAGTATGCTTACCAAGCAGCGCGGGCGCAGCACAAACGGCAATATAATATGAATAACAAAACATCTCAAGACTGGCTTGACTCGCGCGCTCTCACCGGAAGCTCGAAGACACCTGAGACTTCCTGAATGCCCACGGCATTCCGGCAAGGCGGACAATTACTGTTGGCTCAGTCCTGTTTCACCACAATATAGGTTATCGTAGGATTGGCCTATATAGTAACTTCACTTCGGTTCCGATTGTGTAATTAATACATAACACTGCAAATTGTCGATAAATACGCCAAGTTACCTTGGATTCATATATTCCATGTAGAAGGTAGAAGTATTGAAGTGATGGAAAAGATTGACGAGTAAATATGGACTTCGAAAGATTACCGATAGTGCCATGATTGATTGATTGATGGGGCTTAATGTCCTTGTTCCGGTTATAACCGATAGTGCCAGTTTGTCCTCGCTATTTTTAGGTGGAGTTTTTGTTTGTACAACATACTGAATCGGCCCGGATATTAAATCCGGAAAAAATATAAGTGGTCTAATTTATTTACTCATTATTTTATTTAAACGCTAAAAGCTTTTAAATTTATGCCACTTTGTGTGTAGGTTTTATTAGAAATGTCTTCATTATTTTGTTCGATTTATCAAATGAAATATCACAGTTTAATATTGTATCCGGACATTTGACCCGGTTGCTGGTTTGTGTGTCAGTTTTGCCTTGTGACCCGTATGTTCATTGAGACATTTCGCCCATCTTGTATAACCGGCGCAGACTTTTGTGATTGTAATAAACCTGATCAGAATACTATGCAATTCGATAATTATATATTGGTAGCTATTATCAGAGATGTGTGCTGTTGAAAAAATGCAAAAGTTGCGGTTAACGTGGGATTGGCAGGCTTCTTTCACCGTCAAGTTCGTGTACGGACGTACCTGTTCGGTCAAAATTAAAACAAAAACACACCGGAGTAATACATAATACCGTTATTAGAATTTACCAACAGTGAACACGGCAGGTGAGACATTGTTTTCTTATTCAACAGAACATTTCTGTTTATAATTGGCCTAACTGAGTGTTTTCTAATTCAACAGAACATTTCCGTTTATAATTGGCCTAACTGAGTGTTTTCTCATTCAACAAAACATTTCCGTTTATAATTGGCCTAACTGAGCAGAATTTCTAACTCAAAAAGGGTCGATACCAGTACTAGTATACTATAGTGAAATTTTACAGAGGTACTTCGCTGTCATTGATGATTTCTGATTGTGTAATCATACTGTCTACAAACAAGCATAATAAAGCAAAATAAAAACAGACCTATCTACCATAGTTTTTGGACATTTTTGTAAAGAAGTTGTGAATACTTTATGACAAATGTACATATCATAGTTATAAAAAGAGATATACAGTTTGTCAATCAATCTCTGACTGATGAACATACTAAAGACTTGATTTAAACCAAAATTTTAGGTATGCTAGGCAACAGGCATACCATCACATAATAATACGTAAGTATTTAAACTACAGTGACCATGACCTTTGGTCAGTTGACTCCTTGTTTAATGCCGACCAACATAATCTTCATCAGTGAAAAGATACAAAATCAAACCTTAAATTTTTGAGCTCGGTATGAATTTGATGTGAACCTAACATCTTTACAAAAGTTCATGTAAATCGGTCAATAAACACTGAGTTAAGAGCAGGAAGCCAAACTTGTCAAGATTTGAAGAACAATCTAAATTTCACCTATTGGTTCCCACTTCTCAGGGGGCCAACACCTTGATGTCCGTCCTCATCATTTATACAAAATTTGTTCACCTACAACAATTACAAGCATGCTTCATAGCATAATAATGGACTTAATCCTTTCATTGTGTTATAATTTCCATATTTGGGCCTCAGATCCTCAGATCCCGGGGGGAGGGGCCAGTCCACAGTTGTACAATTTTGAATCCTGCCTCGCCCACCAAGGAATGCTTGAAGTCAAATACCAATTATATCCGATACAACGTTCTAGAGAATATTTGTAACAATATATAGTCAAATTGCTCACTTGGTCATGTCCCTCAGCCCACTGAAAGGGTCAGCTCCATCATTTGTACAATGTAGAATCACCACGCCTAGGGCAGCTTGCAGTCATATATGATGAATGAATGTAGTGCGTAGTTATAGAAAGCAATTCATTTTAGCAATATAGCAATATTACCCCCCGTTGGACCTTTAAATTCAATCAGATTTGAACTATTGGACCTTTATTTGAACTGTTTGACCTTTAAATTCAATCAGATTTGAACTGTTGGACATTTAAATTCAACCAGATTTGAACTGTCGTACCTTTAAATTCAACCAGATTTGAACACAGTTAATGCATTAGTACTACAGGAAAGAAATATTGACCTTTACACCAAAATCTGTGTACATTAACCAGAATACCACTGACATGAAAAATTTCCTAGAAAACCACGGACATGAAAAATTTCCTAGAAAACGAAAGTGTATAACACCTTCATACGGTCCCTAATGTACCAGTGTGGTTTCATTTTAATTGGTCCCCAGTAAGATAAGTAATCTGAGCAATATTTGCCCAAATTTAGTTCTTCTTACCAGGGCAAACGATATATTTGCATCACTTAATTTACTTCATTGAGAAAAACTATCATATTATTTATGTTAATTAGGTCATCATTAAGCTTAACCCCCAGCTAATCCGAATACTTTTACATTTTACAATTAGTTAACAAAGTTCCATTTACGGCAAACGGTAGGGACAACAGAACAAAATCAAAAGTAGATGGTTGGTTTCCCCCTTATGGGCAGAAGATTTAATAGGAAGGTGAATGCATCGGGGCCTAATGACTGGATATTCAGGTGAGAGAAGTTTCCAAAGTTATATTTGTGGGTTAGGCAATACATGTAGATGAAAAAAAAAATCCTAGCCTGTTTTTGTCAGGGTAAGTTAGTTTAGTGAGGGATTTGTTGTAAATTTATAAAAAAAAAAAAAGAGTTCAAACCGGTAGAATTTTTAAATATTCTATTTAAAGGTTTGCGAGATGACTTTCTTCAATATTAGGTCTAGTAGACCAGTGTTGAAAACTCCATTTAAGCAAGACGTTAACATTATCGTCTATGAAAAATCATTTGGTTCCGTGGTTCCTGTAGGTGAAATTCAAAATATGAGGTGTGAACGGATGCCCATATGCATAGATGAAAGTAAAATAGAAAAAACTAAGTCCAATTAACAGTAATTTTTTTGGTTAAAATTCTTAATCTGAAATATGTTTTGGGATGGTTATATATAGATATAAGTATATTCCTGGTGCCATTATGAAATCTTACGAAATTAAAGAGAAATTCAACTCAATGTGGAGCTAAATTGAAAACTTTAACATGGCAAAGTCAATAAACTAAGTTAAACTAATAGTAAATTGATGTTTAAATTCTGAATCAGGCGTGTGTTGCGATGGTTATATAGATACCAGTATATTTTAGGTGCCATTAAGAGAAATTCAGAGTAAAACGGAAATGTTGACGCCGCCCTATCTATAGGTACCACCGATGTCTCGCTTCACGCCTCCATCGCACGCAGGACAAACATGCAAAACCTACTGTTACATGTACACTTAACTGTCTTTTTCTGAATCAGTTCTGCAGAAGTAGTCTTCTAACCATAAGAGTAACATTTGCCAACAAATGGACTGACCAATTCAGACAACATGAAGAAGTTAAGCTTTAACCATGCTACTGTTATAACAACCATAGACTGTTTTCATTAGCCAGGGACACAGTATAGATCCAAAATTCATACAATGCTACACTGTGTACTAAAATTGTCCAAAGGGTGAGATGGATGTCTGTTCTGTGGCAACGGGTATTGTTGGTTTTTAAAGTCTCTGATATCCATCCTTTGGCAGGTAGTGTTGTTCATGGCAGTGGTGTTTGTTGTTTTAAGTCGTAGATGACATCAATACACAACGGGAAAGAATATCAACAAAGACTCACGGTTATTGTCAAGATACATATATAGTTGCCCATATCTCCTTAATTATCTGTTTCCCTTTTGATAAGTTGATGGAGAGGCTGTGTCCGGACACACTTCAACTAGGCGTTACATGTACACGTCCTCGGATGTTCTATGTATGTTCATGTTAACATTCAAGTGAATTCTAGATTCTTTACCAGGAAATTTCCTTTATGTTCTCTATATATACAGGAAATATCTTGCTTGCATTAATCATGTGACTTAGGTTGATATAGCACTAGTAAAGTGTCCACTTTAAAATTTGCATTGAACTTTGCAATCCGTGGGTGACACTCGAGTGTCTTATACATATAAGGCTTCCTGGTTACTCTTAACTTTCAGATACAAAAATACATTAGAAACTATGCTAAATCCATGTAAAATGTTCCGAGATATTATAATGAAGTGTCCGCCTATGATACAAAGACACACCAGAACAGACGAGTCCAGTGTGCGTGTCACGTTCAAGCTGTTAGCTTAGTGCAGAACAAATAGCATTGATGTGGTTCGGGAGAGTATCCTAGGGTAAGCATGTCATTAGGTTAAGGTATTTACTTAAAAGTGTTCTCTTTGTGGAAAAATATTTTACAGCCACTGATCTGAATATCAACATGTATTTTTGCAATGTTTTCCTTCCTTTTTAAGGACTTATGATAACAATATACAAGTTTTAAATACATGGTATATTTTTTAGCATAATGAGTAATATAGTATACTATATATAAGTTACACTGTTTTGTTGGTGAGTTGGTTATAAGATCATTATTTTTTTTAAATATTTTAACAGATTAATAAGCCCTGTGGACTAACCATAATGAACCCTGAGGAAAGTGAGCGGATGTCTGTGCTCCTGTCTACATCACTGGAGAGGTGTTTCATAGGAACAGGGAAGATTATTAACATGAAGAGGAGAATGGTAGTTTTAAGTGAACTTTTGGTAAAACCTGATTTTTATGAACTCATTAACACTGGAAGTTTTGGAGAAGGATGCTATATAACGGGATCCGACACAGACCAAATGTCTGTAAACAAGAGAATAGCAGTGATGTACCCTGATCAGTGTAATAATATTCCTCAACACCTGGCACACAAAACTATTCTGTGCATTCGCGAGGCAGACTGCCGCCCCGGCTATGTCCAATTATAGTTAGTTCAGCTAAAATACCTAGAAGACGAATGTTTTCATCATGCAATAGTTAGAATTGGGAATTCAGTCTTTATTTTCCAGCGATATCTTTAGAGAGGAATATGTCAATGAACAAGCTACTGTCACAGGTCTGAAATGTGAATCCAATGGACCAAGTAGTACATGTTTCCTTACAGGAACAATGGCAACGGATATAGTTCACTGTTTTCCATGTAACAGTTGGCCAAAGGAAGCAAATGAATGGATTACACGTACACGTCTGTATGGATGGCCACATCCAACCTTAATCAACAAGATTGTAAACAGTGGATGCCATCTTGTTCCAGTTGGGGATAAATGTTCAGACGATACATTTTTACAATGGAGAATCTCATTTGCAGCGGCAGAAAGATCATTGGTTCATTCCTTTAGTCACAACCAAGTCAAAGTATACGTGCTGTTTAAATATGTTTTAAGACAAATTAAGGAGACATTAAAAGAAACCATTGGGGATGACGACATCTTGTGCTCCTATTTCCTAAAAACAATCTTGTTTCATGCGATAGAAAATTCAAGCCAAATGTTCTGGCAAGACAAGAACCTTTTCTATTGCTTTTGGTTTTGTTTCAACATTCTGATTGCGTGGGTCAAGGCGGGATTCTGTCCCAATTACTTCATCCGAGTTAACAACTTGTTCCAGAGGAAAATACACGGACAAAATCAACAAATACTGTTGGAGATTTTGGACAACTACTCTCAGATTCAAGGTGTATGCCTATCAGTAGGAAACTTTAAAAAACCTTCAATTTTGGGGAATTTTTTTTGTGACACTTCAATACCTGAGCTTCTTTGCCCAAGGACTTTACAAGAAAATATTATGGATCAGGATTCGCATATTCTTCCTATGATATCGGTTTTATCAACATATACCACAGCATCAATGATCACCGGAAAGGCATTAAACTTATATTTATCACAGTCTAATTTTGAGGAAATGTACATATACATGTATGTCCAAGTTATGAATATTGTCAGATATCTTTCATTAGGACTAATCTCTAATGGTCTGTGTGGAAATGAGGCTGCCCCGGGTAACAAGGCCAAATACCAGCGTCTGAGGAAATGTAAGTACTTGATGACTCCCGTGGCTTTATTCGGTACAGAAGGGTTGTATTTAGCAACTTTTCATTTTTTGACTGGAAATATCAGCAAATGCCTGGAGCTTAGCAGACGAATATTGAAACTAGCATCATTTTTCAAATATGGCTATAAACTTGATCCAGAACTGTGCACATTGTACAGACACATGTATCATCCTGGCTGCACATTAGAAAGGCTCCAGAAAACGTACATCGACAGCATTATATGTGTACGCGAGCACATGCATCTTCCTCATCTCTGTCTAGAGCTGCACATAGAAGGAAGAATAATAAGCATTCCACCTCTACCATATGTCTTGTTCCTGAACTTCCTTTGTTATCACGAGATTGGAGACACCAGAGGGCGTGATGAAGCATTAAACCACCTGATACAGATTCAGTATCACAAGGAACAAGGAGGACATAAGTACTGGATCGTTCACACACTTCTGGGGATCTGTTATCAAACACTCGGGAACTATCAAAGGGCCATCAGGGCTTACTGGGAGTCAACACAATCACAGGCTGCTTTTCCTGCGTGGAACACTGGTATTCACAGAATAGCAATAGTGTATCTATGTATGTATGTCTCACAGAGGTCTGACAGAGGATAGTTGTGGTGTATCTATGTATGTCTCACAAAGGTCTGACAGAGGATAAACTAGGTGTATCTATGTATGTCTCACAGAGGTCCTACGGAGGACAGCTGTGGTGTATCAAATGAACGAATGTTAAATGTGTCCTAATTGATGGAGTATTTTGAATTTCTCATCATGCAGGAGATGCTCAGCTCAATCTATTAGCTGTATGAACTTATCTTCCGATTACGTCACTTCAACTCAATGACAGCCATTCTCAAATAGATAAGAACTGCATTAGAGACACGGAAACTGACAAAAACTTTTATTGCTTCTTAACTATCACCTGCAAAAAAGGTATCTGCGATATCTCTACAATCATCAGATTTGCATACTGGAGTTCAGATTGCGTATTCAGAAAACTGTGTGGAGTGGGAAACAACTTTTAGTCAATTATAAAAATATGGGTATAACGGAGAGTGTAATGTAGTAACAAGTATAACCCCCGCTTTTCCATGATTGGTTTGGATGATTTGTGAAGCTGCCTATTTACATGTATGGTACTATAACCAAATCAAACATGTTCTATGTTTAGTAAGAACTAAGTGCTCATTATTAAAGAAAAAGAGGCATTACATTAGAACTGGTAATTCGGCAAAATATTTGCATAGAGCTAAGCTAAGCCTCATAGAGTCATCTAACTACATATCAAATTTTAGTAAAATCCATTGAAAACAAAGCAAATGCATAGCCGGACAAGCTAGTAACCATAAAGGGGCATAACTCTATGAAAAGTTGTTTTTTTTCGGAAGAAGCTGTTACTGGAGACACAACTTCATGCCATCCTTCAACTCTGTATAAGTTTCAAGAAACAACATAAAAAACTAAGTGAATGCATAGCGGGACAAAATTATTATACATTTTGTATGAAAAAGGGGCATAACTCTGTTAATCAAGGTACTGAAAGTACTGAAGACACAGGGGTGCACATTTTTTTTTGCAGTCATGAGACAGGTAGGCGGAGCTTATTCTGGGTGTTGTAAGTTGTAGTAATGTAATTTGAAAAGTCGAGTACTCTACTTCACCCATATACTATTTTCGTGATCATGATAATGAAAATAATTGCACTATTTCATGGATTCAAAATGTTTTTTTTAAATATAATAAAAGATGGTTATTGGCTTATATTGAAACTAGAAATGGCATTTACACCTCTAGCATAGTCAAAGGGGACGTAACTCCATACTATATGGATTGTAAGGGTAGCACAAATTTGTTTCAATATATACACTCATAAGCAAACAATACTTGTTGTGTTGATAACATCTTTGCTATCATATATATAATGAATATAATGATTATGTAATATATGTATCTACACAGTGTACTGGTGAATTAACCTACTGAATTTGTTGTTAGGCAATACCTTGGTACACTAATACCAAAATAATATATTAATAGTGCAAGCAGTAGATGGTTTATGCTACAAATTCCAACATTCTACACATATCTGCCAGAAACGGGTGATTTATTGTCTTTAATTCTTTGTTTGCAACAAGCTGCAACTTGTTATTGCTATAAATGTCAAGCATAATTTTAACTCATCAAGGGCAAAGTAACAGATCAGTCATATAGGCATTAGGACGTCGCCGAAAATAGCACAACAGAGTATAGGTATTAACAAACAACGGAGTACAGAGATTAAATGTCCCGTCACAATATCAAATTCGACAAACTGAAATCCTCAGGAGGAGCGAGGACTTTCATGTCTTGGAGACATATTTATAATTTCCAAAAAATAAATCCTTTCTATATATATGTGTCTATACAGGCATGAGAGAATAAGACGATATCTCAATGTTGTCCACATCATACATACTGTACCTCTCAAAAATAAAAATACTCATTAACAAAAGATCAGTGTTTATTTTTTATACTTTTTGTTTCAATGGCTTCATGACATAATAACCAAAAGATCTGAGTGCGCACACTTGGCACACCATTAAATGATCTTTATTGGTCAAATGAAAGATCCTGTTAAGCACTGTTAGAATAAGCTAAATTGGTGCAAGAAACACAAACCAGTCCAGTCAGGTCATCTCTAGAGATCCCTATATTTAGGGAGTCTGATTAGGGGTGTCCTCGCCAGGGACAAGGGGCACCTACGTGTGTATATAGCGAGGGCTAAGTGCCCAAAATAAGGTTCTATTTTTTTTTTTATTCTTATCTAGATTCTTATCTAGTTATATTCTATTGAGATCATTTGGCTACAGTGCTTTGATAATATGAATGAAGGCAAAGCCTTGGAAGAGCACAGCTAATCTAATTGCCACTTGCAGACGAAAATGTTTATGTAATATACCGGTATGTATTTTTTTTTTCATTATATTAGCAGATTTATGAAAATCACAAGGTCATGATAAGTCCTCAAAAGGCCTTATATAACAAGAATTATGCAGAATTATATGTCTGATCTTTCCCGCTTTATCAATAACATCTTTCAATTTATGGATTACTGTTCAAGTAATTAAATAATATCAGTAACCAAGTGTTCAGCATCATAGTAACAGTAACCTTACCAAGATTCAATTCAATGAGATAGGGTGAAAATTGAACTTTAATGGAAATTCTCAAAATTCAGTTTTGATGCCAAAATATGTGAATCTGTAAAGACATTTGAGTTTCAAATAAATTAATATTGCTTTTATAACACAGTTTAAAATTAATCTTAACATAACTTCACAAAATTCACTGTTAGTATTTTTATTTTACCCAAAAATAGGTGAACCTGGAAAAAAAAATCCTCTAAATGATGGATAGGTGCATGTACAGTATAGGTGCATGCATGTACAACAGTATGATGACTGTATCAGTACCCTCACCAGTTTCAATTCAATATGACAGCATGCAACGCAATAACACTGTCAAAAGTGGACTTTATACAAATATTGACGCCGCTGCTATTAAATAGTGATGGTTGTAAACTCGCTTTTATTTAATAAATCAATTGAACAAATTAAATAAGGCCAAAAAGTTTGATTTCTGTACATGAATTGAATAATCATTTCTAACCCATCCCTATAGGGGTAACAGGACACCCTGTGGTAAAAAAACTAATATTTTTAAAGGTTACTTAAGTCTCTTTCATCCATGAAGGAAGTTTGATTTCTTCATATCTGGAAGTTTAGAAGTTTCGTCAATTTTACGCTTTTTGGTCCCACTACTCAGGCCACTGTGGATCAGTCATGCATACTATTGCACAGATATCCCATTCTGATACTTCTATTCAAGTTTGTGTTATTTCCAATAGCAATATTCAATATAATTTCTGTTTTTGTATTTTCCCTAATTACTGCAGAGTAAACTTATAATCTGGGTCCCCTCACCTAAAAAAACTACAGACCCAAGGTGCATTAAATTATATCAACTTTAAAGGATTTGAATTGAAGATCCTTCTATCCATGCGTAACATTTTATTCTACCATATATTGGGAATGGAATAGAACATTTTGAACTGTTATTCAGTCACTTCAACTCATTTTTGGGCAAAACCGCATTAGACGGAGGACATGTACTTATAACATATGATTTGATGATCTGTTTAGAGAGAACTTTAAAAGAAATTCACTTAACAGTTAATATTGTGCGCCTTTCAAAATAAAATATGAATCAATTTTGGGATTACATCAGTAAATATAATGTTCTGTCAATTCTGTAATATCTGGGTGGAAATTCAAATTTAGTTATTTATATCAGAGTTTTTCGAGTTGTCAAAGTTTGAATTATCTGATATATATTTTATTACTATAAACATAAAGATTTTGACTTGGAGCAGTGATATACTTTAATTTATAATAAGTGTTTTTGAGTTATCCTAGTTCGAGTTAATTAATTTTGATTGTAAGTACATGTATTCTCTTGTCTTGTCTCCACTAAAACAGAATTTGTAGCAAATTTAACTTAAACCTACTAAGAGTCACCACCATAGAGAATTACTCTCCTTTTGTAATTATGATTAATTACAAAAATAATTATAGAAATTCTATAATCTTCCAGGCTTTGGGAATTAACAGCAGTTGTTTATAAGGTTTAAATCATATACACTGTACATGTACATGTGTTCATAAACATTGTAATAAATTTGGTTTGGTTTACTTCATTTAGAGGGTCATTCCTTCATTAAAGTTTGAATTCAAAGGTTAGATCATCAAAATTAAACTTATTGGGAAATACGATTTTTTCCCCAAATAGCGAATGTTGGAATCTTTAACTTACATAAATCAAACAGTTTGACTCGCAGGGTAATTAACACAAGTTCTCCAAGTTCTAAGTCCTAAAAAATCTTCATTCCTACCAAAATATCACTTTTTACTTGAAAGCCAGTCAGTATTTTTGTAGGATTCATAAGTTTTCTGTACATTTTGGCATTGATTCATTTCCCTGTTCAAAAGTGGATTTCATCAGTAAAAATTGTGCACGGTTCTGATATCCGAAAGAAGGAATGTCCCTCTAAAGTCGTATTAACTGCCAGGGTCATTTAGATCATGCCAGGCATTGGAGAAGAAAATCCAGAGCACCAGGAAAAACCACGCCCTAATGTTAGTACCTGGCAAAGGCACCCTATTATGAGCCAGTCAGTTTTCAACTATCAACTCAGAGAAGTGGATCCCTAGGGCTAGTGAAAAAGTGTTGGAACTTCGAACACCTAATTAGAACACAAACAAAAAAAACAGTCCTTGTATGTTTTGACATGAGTACAAACGATTGTTTTAAATTTCCTTTTTATAAATTTCGGGCAATAATTTTGTGAAATAAACAGTTACCATACTTAGGTATAGAAATCTGATCTATAATACTCTCAACAGTATAATATGACAATAATTTTATTAACACTGCAAAGGAATTATTTTTCAGATAAATTTCATTTAAAATTTAATCATTATTTTTTGTACAACCTACATATTTGCCATGTTGATCTATGTTTATTTCTGCTGACTAATGTAGACTAACTACACATGTACCAAGAGCCTGCATTTCATAAATGATAAAAATCTAGGGTTATCACATGGGCTTATACTATAGCCTAGTAGGCCTATTACTCCGACACATTTTAAGTGGATACTAGCCCCGTTTGCTGTAGATAATATAACCTACTTCTAATTATAATAAACAATGCGAGTCAGACACATATGATATATCGTATCATCTGTAACTAACAATTTAAAATCTGGGACGTAACTGACAGGCTATGCCTAGCCTAGTTGTCTTTCGGCATGTTATTGTTTACAATGAAAATCAAGTGCCTGTGACCATAGGTGCCTGACTCGTTTTATAAAATAATAACATATAAGAGTACATTTTTTCTCATTTATATGTACTCTTATATGTTATTATTTTATAAAACGAGTCGGGCACCTGTGTTGTGACGTAAGCCTAACGTTAACGCTGAGAAAACAAATCGACAAGGCGGCCTAAATATTTTCGATAGAATCGATCATAACACAGTGCTGATGCTATCGGCAAATGCCTACCTTTGATCAGATCAAACTGGAACCGCATACAAAAATAATGACTATACAGTACTGAGTTTAATTCCAACGTACTCGCATGTCTTATTGTGTAAAATATATAGGTCAGACGTGAAAGGAGTCGATGACATTCGTTAATTCCCGATCGGTTACGGACGACATGATAAAAATAAAAGCGAAAACATACCGCTGTTTTGTTATTTATTTTTCACCTGAAAACAAAAGTCATATATAACTAATGTTAAAACACTCTAGTGAGACTTTGGTGTTGATATTTGTTCAAGATTATTTGCCCATGGGAATACTACATCCGGATTTGAGCCATTCCGGTTCCGGTTTTTTAGACAATACGATTTTCTTTGTTCGTATATGTACGGGAAGGGAGGCAACTCTTGCTGGAGGTACCGTTTTCCAGTATTTAGAGAGCTTCGCTCGGCTCTTATTAAATTTAGACTCGCTATTAGTATTATTGATATTGGATAATTCTAAGTATGGATTATACTGTGAGTGGATGTGTACTGACTGTGTAATATTTTGTGATCTGGAATATGTCATTATAACACTTATATAAACTTGAGGAATGGCAACTTGACTTCTGTAATATTCTTATGGTAACGTCATAATGACGCATCGATACTTAATAGTTATGGCCGACTACGTTAATCGGTCATGCTACCTACCAATTCCTTGCTCAACATGTAGCTGTAATGAAAATTTGAAAGATGTGTTGAAAATGCATGAAAGTTTAAGTCACTGCTTTGAATCATTTTTTTGAATTTGATTAACTCGTTTTTAGCTCACCTAGACCAAAGGTCCGGTTGGCTTATGCCATGGTGCGGCGTCCGTCGTCTGTCCGTCCGTCGTCCGTCCGTCAACATTTGCTTCAAATCACTACTAGTCAAAAAGCTCTGATTGGATTTTTCCAAATTTGGCACATCCTTGGCACATCCTTGGCGGAAGGGGATCAGATTTTGCATAAATAGTGACTCTGACCCCCAATGGGCCAAAGGGTGGGGCCCAATAGGGGAAATAGAGGTAATTCTTTAAATCGCTACTAGTCATAAAGTTATGTATGGATTTGAACACAATTTGGTCAGAAATATCCTTGGCGGAAGGGGATCAGATTTTGCATAAATAGTGACTCTGACCCCCAATGGGCCAAAGGGGCGGGGCCCAATAGGGGAAATAGAGGTAATTCTTTAAATCGCTACTAGTCATAAAGTTATGTATGGATTTGAACACAATTTGGTCAGAAATATCCTTGGCGGAAGGGGAACAGATTTTGCATAAATGCTGACTCTGACCCCCAAGGGGCCAAAGGGGCGGGGCCCAATAGGGGAAATAGAGGTAATTCCTTTAAATCTCAACTAGTCATAAAGTTATGAATGGATTTGAACCCAATTTGGTCAGAAGCATCCTTGGGAGAAGGGGAACAGATTTTGCATAAATGGTAACTCTGACTCCTGAGGGGCCAAAAGGGCGGGGCCCAATAGGGAAAATAAACGTAATTAATCTAAATCTCTACTAGTCATAAAGTGATGAATGCATGTTCTAAAAACTCAATTCTTGAGATCTTCAATGCCTTAGAGAGTCTGGACTTAATTATTTCTTTAAAGCAGTTGGGATCCCCACACTATAACCATATATAGCATTGTTTGAGATTTACAAATAAAACGAATTGAACATGAACATTATTTTGACACTTGGTGTAATCCAACCAGGTGAGCGATACAGGCCCCATGGGCCTCTTGTTTTCAAAGAAGAGGGAGAGCTAGAATCATTTTATCAGTTAATTTCTTCAAAGAAGATGGAGAGCTAATGTTGTCACCTTAGTTTCGGTTACGTTGGTTTTCAAATGTTAATAGATTTGGTGTAAGCTGTTTATCAATGAATGTCACATGACTAGTACAGTTGATCAATAAACGTCAATGTCATATGACTAGCACTGTTGATCAATGGATGTCACATGTCAAATTAATATATTTTGTGACAAAAAGCTGCTTTTTGACATGCTTTGAAGTTGATCGATTATGTGAAAACAAAACCTTTTTTGGTGTACGTCTAAGCGTTAAAAGGTGTCAAAACATTACTTTACAGATATTCGGCATATATGACCTTTTGGAGTTAGACTATCCCTTCCCAAAGTCAAATTAAATGGGCTTTGTTGTCGTCATTCACGTTTTTGAGTAACAGTATTGCATATTTGCCAAATATGATCATTGTGTAGCAAATACATTGGGTTTGTGTGGAGATCTCCTCCTACACTTAATAATCAATTTCTTTCAAACTTAGTATACCATGACATTAAGTTGTGTACTAGGCCCACATTAGAACTTAATTAAATTGGGCATTATGTATCAAAATTGATGTGGTTTGTCTGGTAATCTCTTCCAAGTTTTTAAACTTGGTATGTTTCATAACCATGACATAAAATTGTGTTTCCTGAATTGCAGTTTGGTTTGACAACATTAACTAGAGATATGGGCCGAGGATAAGTCCTTTGTGGAACTTATTTAATTTAGGCAGTATGTATCATATTGGTGTGGTTTGTTCGGAGGTCTCTTCCCATGATTTATAACTATCTTTTTACAAACTCGGTATGCTTAATTACAATGTCATGAAGTTGCGTTTATTTCATTTGACTATATTTTACGAGTTATGGCCCTTTGTGTGTTATACATTTGTATTTTGACTCGGTTAGAAAAAGCAAGAACCTTTTAGCTACATTTGTTTTTGTGATAGGTAAAATGTTTACTTAATACTAATGCAACAATTGAAGAATAATTTGTAAATATTCATCATTTCCAATGATCTTAATGACAAGCACACATCAGACTCCCTAAATATAGGGATCTCTAGAGATGGCCTTACTGGACTGGTTTGTGTTTCTTGCACCAATTTAGCTTATTATAACAGTGCTTAACAGGATCTTTCATTTGACCAATAAAGATCATTTAATGGTGTGTGCCAAGATCTCGCGCTCAGATCTTTTGGTTATTATGTCATGAAGCCATTGAAGCACAGAATGTATGATTGAGATATCTTCTTAATGACTTAAAATTGTGCTTGGCATTTATAGCAATTACAAGTTGCAGCTTGTTGCAAACAAAGAAATTAAAGACAATAAATCACCCGTTTCCGGCGGATGCGTGTAGAATGTTGGAATTTGTAGCATAAACCATCTACTGCTTGCACTATTAATATATTATTTTGGTATTAGTGTACCAAGGTATTGCCTAACAACAAATTCAGTAGGTTAATTTACCAGTACACTGTGTGGATACATCTATTACATAATCATTATATTCATTATATATATGATAGCAAAGATGTTATCAAAGATATTTATGGAGTTACTTTCCCTTTGACTATGCTAGAGGTGTAAATGACATTTCTAGTTTTCAATATAAACCAATTACCATCTTTTACATTACATTACTATAACTTACAACACCCAGAATAAGCTCCGCCTACCTCTCTCATGACTGCAAAAAAAAATGTGCACCCCTGTGTCTTCAGTACTTTCAGTACTTTGATTGGATTTAATTGTTAAATAATTTGTCGATTCCGATGCGGCTGTTCGTATTTCTATTTTCTATTCCAGTTTCTGGTCAAAGCGACCCTTTCTCTTCGTCATGGCTTTATTCTTATTTGCCAAGTCGTGAGGCAGCGGCTTCATCTTATTCGTCTAGTCGTGAGAAGACGGCAGCGTTCTACTTGGCACAACAGAATGTGGTATTTAATTGAACAGAAAATGACATTCTTCATATATTATACAAAACAGCTTCTGTTAATTGGAATTTTCTGTTCCCAGTTTCCATTTAATTCTAGCTGTAGAAGCCATGGTCATCCCTACGCCAATTCATTATATATAAACACTAATACATTCCATAAGTAATAAATCCAGTGATTCAATCAAATTTATTGTGTTTGTCTTCTATGGGATAACTGTGGACTGTTAGTTTATAGTGTAACTGTGGACTGTTAGTTTATAACATAACTTTAGCCTGTTAGTTTACCGTCTAATTATGGTCTGTTAGTTTACAATCTAACTATGGACTGTCTGTTTATAGTCTAACTTGTGTCTGTTAGTTTAAGTTCTTACTAGTATCTGCTTATTTAAGTCTAACTATGGTCTGTTAATTTACAATCAAATTATGGACAGTTAGTTTATGGTCAGATAATGGACTGTTCGTTTAAAGTGTAACTTGTGGCTGTTAAGTCACAGTTTAACAATGGACTGTTAGTTAATAGTTTAACTATGGACTAATATTTTACAGTCTGACTATGGACTGTTAGTTTACAGTATAACTATGGACTGTTAGTTTACAGTATAACTATGGACTGTTAGTTTACAGTATAACTATGGACTGTTGGTTTACAGTATAACTATGGACTGTTAGTTTACAGTATAACTATGGACTAATATTTTACAGTCTGACTATGGACTGTTAGTTTACAGTATAACTATGGACTGTTAGTTTACAGTATAACTATGGACTGTTAGTTTACAGTATAACTATGGACTGTTAGTTTACAGTATAACTATGGACTGTTAGTTTACAGTATAACTATGGACTAATATTTTACAGTCTGACTATGGACTGTTAGTTTACAGTATAACTATGGACTGTTAGTTTACAGTATAACTATGGACTGTTAGTTTACAGTATAACTATGGACTGTTAGTTTACAGTATAACTATGGACTGTTAGTTTATAGTCTGACTAGGGACTGTTAGTTTATAGTGTAACTATGGACTGTTAGTTTATAGTCTGACTAGGGACTGTTAGTTTATAGTGTAACTATGGACTGTTAGTTTATAGTGTAACTATGGACTGTTAGTTTATAGTCTGACTAGGGACTGTTAGTTTAATGTCAAAAATGAACTGTTACTTTAATGTCAAATAATGACAGTCTACCTAAGGTCTGTAAGTTACAATATAACTGTAGACTTTTAATGTCGCAAAGGTAAAATAGGGTAATCACATAAGAACCACAGGGTAAAGTGTCATTGTCTTCAGCTAGGAAGATAATGTGATGAAAAGGGATTGGTATGAAGATTTTTAAACGTATTTCAAAGTAGCTACCAGTAATAATACAGCTGATGAAGTTATTGAAGCATCAAGGGTAATTAGTGTTACTTTGATTTGTAAAGAAAAGAGACAAACTCCATTTAAAGTTTATAGAATACGTGTATATTATACAAATACAACAAAGATGTACACATATATAGCATAAGTAATGGAGATATATACAAATACAAAGAGTTCTCTTGCGTGATCAGTTTTTTTTTTTTTTTTTTTTTTGCGACTACATAACTGCACATCCTCTTAATCCTGCTTCACAAAATGGAATTAGCATAGTACTATACCGGAACGTTTAATAATTATTTATCATTCAGTGATATAACTCGTACCTTGATCTGGTTACAGACTAAACCATCAACATATAATAAAAGTACTGGAATATTATAAGTTTGTTATAATTATATAAATGAATATATATCAAAAAAAGAAGAATGTTTTATTCACCAAATAGTCATCAGAATTTGCACTAATTCAATTGTCTTCTCAAAGCAGGGCTTTCACTCATCATACATCAATGAAGTAACTAATAAATTACAACAATTGATATATGCTACAACATTTACGCACATCGCGTCTCTCATATACAAAAATATAATTACCCTATACAATAATGGTGTTGCGTTGACTCAATAAGGGAGCTAACTCGTATCAGAACTCTTATAAGTACAATTGTCCTTTTGCACTGATCTTTTGTTCCCATTTATATAAAGGTTCAGCTGTGCAGCTTGGTATCCATGTGTTACAATACATGGCCCCAATGCAAATGATTGCTTATATGTGTTACCATGAATACGGGTTCCCAACTATTGTCGTATCAAAACCATTGTCTTTTAAACGACCACCTTAATCTGTTCCCTTGAACACAACTTATTAATCAGCATTGTGGTATTTAACCTGTACCTGTAATGATATCCACTATCTCACCCATAGTGTCTGTGTCATGGTGCCATTGTAGTCATATACATGTACGTATTATTCGTGACCAAAGACAATTTTTAATTTTCCAATTAATTGTTATGAACTTGGCACATCTGATAATGTTTTACGGTAACATGGCTGAGCACTTTATCAATTCTATCAATAGACATTACATAAACATGACTGTATGCAAATGGACAAATATACATTGTACATTTATATACACTGTACGTTGGCGTTCTCGGTGAGGGTTAAGTGGCGCAGATATTTTGGACGCGTACCAGTGTTCTTTTTTAATTAGATTTCATTGAAATGCACTGCGTGACAGACTTTGGTTAGAATAAGTTGATACATGCTGATTGATCCCTTCATTACAATGTCTGTCTGCCAAAACGATGTTCATGTAAGGAATGCTCGATATAACTGGTAAAAGTCAGCATAAATACAATACAATTAAACCATGCGTTGAAAAATATAGCAAACATGTCGACAGAGATGACCACCATTCAGAAAGATTAGAATAGCTTTGCAATCAGAGAAAATCCCAAATGAGACATGGCTGGATGTACCCATTGCATAATTCGTATTTTCTATGGCGTATTGCCATCATACATGTACCATTTGACGAATGGTCAGAAATATCAATCATGTGCATTTAGTCAGGG
This sequence comes from Pecten maximus, assembly GCF_902652985.1. Lineage (NCBI taxonomy): Eukaryota > Metazoa > Mollusca > Bivalvia > Pectinida > Pectinidae > Pecten > Pecten maximus. The sequence goes on along the minus strand of NC_047024.1, from coordinate 29,257,168 downwards.
CACTTCACCAATGAAGGGTCATTATTTCCGCGGGTTTGATAACACGATTTCCTATTTGGCAATGAAGATATTGATTGTCATTTTAGGTACTGTTGAAACAGCAAGCTTTAGCTGTCATCGCCAAATTTCGCTAGAAGAAATTCATTCGGAACGCTCGAGGGAATCAATGTGTAGCTTATTTGAATGATAAATCCCGATGAGTTCAGGATGGGCCCGGAAATAATTTTTTTTCCAAAAACCGCTAACAACACACTAGAGAATCGTGTTTCCTTCCGCGAAGTGATTCACGCTTTTATATGTTTAAAGACAAATTTGTTGACTTTAAATAAATCAAAGAAAAACAGCTGAAATTCTACACAATGACCTGTCTTATCGCTTAGTATTCCGAACTATTTTCTGTGCAAATTATTACGCTTGCTTCCAGGGTTTGTTCGAGGGAAGGTAACTCGTATACACTCTAGTTGATGCGACATTGGAAAGTCACCACGAGCTCTTGGGTTGATAAAAATGGCCCTCGACCGTCGAATACTGTTTTTAGTCTCGAATTTTCCAATCGTTCGTCATTTTCGAGAAATAGGTCACACACAAATGGCCATACAGGTTGAAATGGTTGAAGTGATTATGAGGCGAAACCTAACTTTAGCTTGTTTCCGCAATAGAGATTCCGATAGCATTAAAGAGGTTGCATGTTTTAAATCAGATGATAGTGAAATGCTTGCACAAAGTATATAACATGAATGTGCGATTCAACAAGTCATCGGAAAGATATTGTAGACCAATTCATCAGTCGGTAACAAATTTCCGAGATGAGTTTCTTCTAACAAAAGTTGCCAGATCTCTTATCAGGATGCAGATCAGTTACTATACGGAGAGAAAAGGGCAGTAAATTGAGTACAATTTAAAAACTGAGGAAGCAAAATAGATTGGGAGAGTAATTCATAGGAATCTTATATATTGGGAATCGCGATTTGGTTTATATCAGGAGATATGACGGACATCACGGATTGATATCTATATAAGAATTAACCTTAATCATAGTGTGCCAATTCAAGTGAGGTTTAAAAACGAAATTCCTCACTGTTCATCACAACTTTAACGCGACCTTAGACTTTTTAAAGTAAATAAAATTCCTTAAAATGAAATAGGATAGCCATCAGTAAAGCATTCAGGAGTGTACTTCAAAAACAATAAAAATGTCTTCTTATTACAGGTCATTTTATATTTATATAATATTTGCTTTTCTCCTGTATTTCAACCCCTCGTGCATATCACCTATGAGTGGCCTCGACACTTTGGTTAAATACACCTTAGGCAAACAAAAGACTAGAGACAATTACAAAAAATCCTTATTTTCAATAGGCATTATTGCCATTGAGAGTGAAAAATAAACTTTCTGCAAAGTTATTCAGAAAGCGCTAACACAAGCATTTTTTCGGGGATGTAATTCACTTCAATATATAACTCACACACTAGGAAACGTTATAGTCCGTAGATAATAATGCACAATCTACGCAATGTCCCACAGAGGTATTGATGTAGTAACTTACGATTAGAAGTTGCCACTGGTAGGTATATACCAAACCGATAGCCCCTTTGTGCCAATTTTATTGTATACAAGGGGTGGTGGAGGATGAAACACATTTTGAATTGACTATATTTATTGTGTGAGAACATCAGCTCACATAAGGGATCCGATGTTCTGAATTATCCATTGTGTGAAGAGGTCGGAGACTGGCAATATTTGTCCCTGTATCCAGCCACTAAACGTGTTCGACATACACATGAAGTGGAATGGCCATCGCCTAGTGGACAACATAAACACACACGTGTTGTTTTGTACATTTAAGATGTTCCATTCGCCTTCGTCACCGGGTTTCCCATTTTGCAGCTCCACCCACTTATTTTTTATTCATCACAACATACACAATAGTCACACAACATACACAACAGTCACACAACACACACAATAGTCACACAACATACACAAGTCACACAACATACACAATAGTCACACAACATACACAAGTCACACAACACACACAATAGTCACACAACATACACAACAGTCACACAACAAACACAATAGTCACACAACATACACAATAGTCACACAACATACAAAACAGACACACAACAAACACAACAGTCACAAAACATACACAATAGTCACACATCATACACAATAGTCACACAACATACACAATAGTCACACATCATACACAACATACACAATAGTCACACATCATACACAACATACACAATAGTCACACATCATACACAACATACACAATAGTCACACAACATCATTCACACAACATACACAATAGTCACACAACATACACAACAGTCACACAACATACACAACAGTCACACAACATACACAATAGTCACACATCATACACAATAGTCACACAACATACACAAGTCACACAACATACACAATAGTCACACAACAGTCACACAACATACACAATAGTCACACAACACACACAATAGTCACACAACACACACAATAGTCACACAACATACACAATAGTCACACAACATACACAATAGTCACACAACATACACAACATACACAATAGTCACACAACATACACAATAGTCACACAACATACACAACAGTCACACAACATACACAAGTCACACAACACACACAATAGTCACACAACATACACAACAGTCACACAACATACACAATAGTCACACAACATACACAATAGTCACACAACATACACAATAGTCACACAACATACACAATAGTCACACAACATACACAATAGTCACACAACATACACAATAGTCACACAACATACACAACAGTCACACAACATACACAACAGTCACACAACATACACAACTCACACAACACACACAATAGTCACACAACATACACAATAGTCACACAACATACAAAACAGTCACACAACATACATAACAGTCACACAACATACACAATAGTCACACAACATACAAAACAGTCACACAACATACAAAACAGTCACACAACATACACAATAGTCACACAACATACACAATAGTCACACAACATACACAACAGTCACACAACATACACAATAGTCACACAACATACACAATAGTCACACATCATACACAACAGTCACACAACATACACAATAGTCACACAACATACATAACAGTCACACAACATATACAACAGTCACACAACATATATAACAGTCACACAACATATATAACAGTCACACAACATACACAACAGTCACACAACATATATAACAGTCACACAACATACACAATAGTCACACAACATACACAACAGTCACACAACATACACAATAGTCACACATCATACACAACAGTCACACAACATACACAATAGTCACACAACATACACAACAGTCACACAACAAACACAATAGTCACACAACATACACAACACTCACACAACATATACAACAGACACACAACATATACAACAGTCACACAACATACACAACAGTCACACAACAGTCACACAACATACACAATAGTCACACAACATACACAACAGGCATACAACATACACAATAGTCACACAACATACACAACAGGCACACAACATACACAATAGTCGCACAACATACACAAGTCACACAACATACACAATAGTCACACAACATACACAATAGTCACACAACATACACAATAGTCACACAACATACACAACAGGCACACAACATACACAACAGGCACACAACATATATAACAGTCACACAACATACAAAACAATCACACATCATACACAACAGTCACACAACATACACAATAGTCACACAACATATACAACAGACACACAACATATACAACAGTCACACAACATACACAATAGTCATACTACACAACAGTCACACAACACACACAACAGTCACACAACATACACAACAGTCACACAACATCTTGATGATTGATCGTTGATATGTATGTAAATCATATTATTCACGGGTCAGGGTAGAATAACATGAATGGAAACTGAACAATTATATTGAATCAAGAAGTCTGAAAGAATTGAGTTTGCAACATTGAATTTCAATATGAATCAGTGTAATCTATAAAATATATGTAATTTTTTTTGTCAATTATCCGGACTTCATTCGTGGCTCTTAATGGAATGATGCATGTCGAAGAAACGGTATCTAGCGTTTCCTTCCATGAATAATCAAATGTCTTGTTATTTGAACCGCGTGATACTTTGCACGCTTACCAAATAACATCAAAATGGAGTTAAAAAATTTAATAAAAATCCTGTTGTAAATAACTCGATTTGTTAAGTTGATAACAACAGAAAATAATAAAATCAATTTATCCCAAAGTTTTGATAAAATCGGCTCTTTAACAAATTCATAAAAATCATCGAGAAAAGATTATACTGTAAAAAATATAGTACAATTGACTATGTCACACCTTGCTTTATATATAACTATTTATGCTTTTCTTGTATAACTTTAACAACAGCACAAAATTAAAACACGATAGCATATTGATATTGGGGGTGTTTTAGAAGTATATTTCTGCTATTTAGTAAATATTTAAACTGTTCAGTAATATCTGGTTATATTCGCTTAAACATGGCCTTTATACTCTCCGATTTGAAAATTTTGAACATATATTTAGCACCAGCTGTGACACATATTTGATATTGTTATGTTACAGATGAACAGGCATATATTAATAAATATCAAAATAAAACAATCAACTGTGTATCGAATAGTGGGGTTGGCTATTTGTTTACTAGTTGCTATTGGATACATGAGTGTGTTATGCAATACACAGTAGTCATTCATGATTGATTGCTATGACTCATCATTTAGAGATAAAAGAAAATACGCTAGCTAGCTCGTTTCCCAGGATGTCTGCCCACGGGTCCTAGCCTCGTCTGTCAATACACCCACACCTGTGGTCTGCCCTTAGTACGGGCTCGGGTAAACAATGCGAGTCCAACGGTCATCACTGCGGTTACAAAAAAAGTCACCAGTTAGGTTAACTTGTTGTATGAATGAAAATATCACAAAATTAAAGTATTTTCTGGAACGTAAACAGCCCCGCTTGAGTGCGGGCTACACATAATCACCCCCTGATAACTGACTTACAGCAACTCGCATTATATATATTGTTGTAGAAAAATAACTTGCGTTCGGGCTCGGCTCGGGATACTAGAAATTCAACCCATGCTATCCCATAATGCAAATTATTGATGATCTATTACAAATGATCGTATATAAATTTAAACTCACAAATTATCGAACATATCGAACATATATTTACAAAATTATTGAATATATATTTACAAATTATCGAATATATATTTACAAATTATAGAAAATAAATATAAAATATTGAATACAAATATGGAATTATTGAATATTACACTTTGACACGCCATACACAGGTGGAGAACACCAGTTTATAATGACTCAAGATTAATGTGATACATAAATTGCACGAATCGTTATCGACATACCTGTCTGCATCGCTATACCTGTATCTTTATACCTGTATCTTCATACCTGTATCGATATACCTGTATCTTTATACCTGTATCGATATACCTGTATCGGTATACCTGTATCTTTATACCTGTATCTATATACCTGTATCGATATACCTGTATCTTTATACCTGTATCGATATACCTGTATCGGTATACCTGTATCTTTATACCTGTATCTTCATACCTGTATCGATATACCTGTATCTTTATACCTGTATCGATATACAAATGGACCTATATCGTTATACCCGATTGGATGTGGAGCGAGCTGTTAAAATTATAAACTAATGGCATCGTTGATAGACATACGAGATCAACTAAATAAAATATAATTAAATGTTCTTGGCCTTTGAAAACGAACTAAAACAATCCAGTAATGAACGATAGTGTATCAAAACAGTTGCATTTCTATTAAAATTGCGTTAATGCTTTTCTTGTTATGTTATGTTCTCTCTAAGTTAGGAAAATATGTGACTAGGTTTGATCAACGGCCATTCACATATATGGTCATATCCGGTCTCGCAAAGGATAATAATTTATGAAACGAATACTGACGATTGCAGATTAGTTGAATGAGCCAATCATGCAGAATGAAGCAAAGGTACAGACATTATTTGATAAGTTGTCTATCTGATTTTCAGAGCTTGACCCAGAGTGCTTAGAAACAATCAATAAAAGGATATACCATATAAGTTACCATTTAAAGTGTAACGTGTTGATCTAACAAAAGAAACATATGATGCATTACTAGGTTGTTGGCATGTGTGTCCATTCCGCTCACATTTCATATTTTCTTGTCAATTTATCAAGCAAACTCGCGACCCCTTTATTGTCAAAGAAAAACAAGATAACATGGATTTGATATTACATGTCGTGTATTCTTTTTGACAATACAAATAACTCTCTGTCTCTTTCTCTCTAAATCCTATTTCTAAGATCCTAAATATAAAGTCTGAGAAATATATTCTCAATATCTCTCAAGACCAAGTGATATAATAATTTTTGAATATCAAAATTTAAGATGGTCACCATTCGGCCATTTTGCGCGTTAGATCAGACTCAATATTGAACGGCCACAATTATGGACATATGGAGTTTCAGAAAAATCAGTAGCTCTCTAGTAATAGCGATACGTGTAACAACTTAAACTGTCAAAACCCAAGATAAAGTTGTTGGCTGTCGGCCATTTTGTTTCCAATTAACCTCAAAGATAAATTGGCACAACTAGGTACCTAAATCACTCTAGTGTCCTCAAGAAATAGCGGTAACAAGAATTGTCTACAGACGGAAGCACCACGGACCATGAGCGAAAGGTATTTTGAATGATCATCTGATGATGGTGGCCAAAACCCATAAAAGGTATAGACAATTGGGACATTATGTCAAATTCTTGGAATTGTACAATGCAAACGGATGCAGTCTTACTAAACCAAGTTGATATAGAAGCGATGATTGCCACAATGCTAAACAAACATGTACAAATCAACTTCAAATTAACAGACATTTAAAAGGCACATCACATCATCTTTGATCCATTGTACTGAATGACCCAATGCGCGGAAGGATCCGAAAGAGACACTACTCGTCCTTCTATCCATCCAAACCAAGTGTCCGACATGGTCATAAAATGAAGTGGCCACCGTCTAGTGGACTAACATGTACATGGAGTCATTGTCTTGTACATTAAAGATGTTCCATTCGCCTTCTCTGCCTGGCTTCCCACACTTTATATCCACCCACTTCTTATTGCCTTCCCTCATTACAACATACTTATTGTCCTGATTTTGGGGACAGATATAATAACACGACGAAACTTCCTTTTTCAATAGCACGAAGTTGTGTTTGGTCTTGTCCAGAGGTTTCTCTAAAGAGGATTTCAAGGATCGAAGACATATTGCTGGTGATGTGTCGTGTGTTGCAAACCAATTCATCCATTTCATTGTTCTCATGGCTATCGGTACCTTATCTAAGTTTTCCAGAGCTGGCAAATCTTTGCAATCTTCCATGAATTTGAAGGTGAACGGCCAGCGGTCAGGATCAAAGAAAGAAGCAAACCGGACATGTTTTTGATTAGGAAGTACCAGGGATTTTACCAGGTTCCTGTCCCGCTCATGTTCGCCTTTAAGACCTGCTCTGACACCCTCTGCTAGACAGCCAGAATGTCCTGAAGATGTCAGAAGAGCATAGAACTCCAACATGACGGCGTCACGTAGAATCGCCAGGTGACAGTACATGTCGATGTACTTGAGGACTCGTTCAGTGTACGTGGATACCGCTTCTTCAGATTGTGCTTTTGGCTGGTTTTCCATCAACGATGAGATCCTTGATTCTATTTTTCCTAGCGTTTTGATACCGGCTTTTATGTCTATCATTTGTATTAAATCAGAAATGTCGCTTCTACTTGGACTTTTGTCCGAATCAGAACATGCACCTATAATGACGTTGTGCGCAAAGGAAAACACTCGACACGTGCTATCAACATTGCTTTTGATCATGGCATCTCCGTGAGAATCAAGGGTGTCCGAAATTACCTTAGTCAACATAGCAATGGCGTTTCCCTTCTGAATCCCATCCAGACCACTCACAGCACAAGATGAAGTAACTTGACCCACAAATAAAACGGAGCTAACAAACTGAGCAAACTCCCTGGCGGGTGTTTCAAAAATGACAACCAAGTCGCGAATGGCAGACACAACGGCGATTAAACCACGGCACTTGTTTACCGGGTTCGGATCAAGCATATCCTTAACACCAAGTCCTATACGGCCAAATTTGGTGAGAAGTGTACGAAAGTTTCCTCCGTTCTTAGACGCATTATCCAATATTTGAGCCAAAGTATCCGTGATATTTTCTTTGCCCAGATCCTTTCCGATCTCTTTGAGTTTGACCAACACTGCTTCTGCCTCCGTCATGGTGAATTCGTTATTTTCTGAAAAAAAGTGAGAACTGAACTTTAAATATAAACTTTCAACTTATATATATATATACATTTGCTCTACATTGTCTTTATATAACACTGCCAAGGCCAGTTCCGTGTTATGACCCATAACACGGGCGTAGTGATATGTAAAATGCATGTTAGTAATAAACCTAGCTTTCTGACGTCGTTTTTGAAAAAAAAAGGTGAGCGCGGCCGAATAGTTCTTATCAATGTCAGAAAATAACATAAAATGCGAATTACATATGTTACTTGATTAAATTTCGGAAATTATATCAGTGTACTTGTGATTTTTTTCAGGCACTCGTTTCTTTGCAGGGAAAACCACGAGACAAAATTCCGTGGGCAGTTCCATCGGCTGTTCTACTTGTTGTACAGACATCGAAATATTTTAATTAAAAGGTTACGTGCAAACGAAAATATGGTTGTTAAAAATATGAAAAATGTATACGTAACTACATGTATAAGCCTGTTCCGTTTTATAGGACCACAACACGTAACAGAATGTTGATATAGTGTTTAAATATATACACGTGGTAATTGTCCTTTTAATATGGCTAGCTGTGTTTGACGGAAATATCGAGGCAAATTCAACACAGACCTACAATTCAGTTTAATAAAGCCCAGTTAATTAACACACCAATAACTCCAGTTATGCTGTCTTATGTGGATTTATTTTACAATACAGTAAGTGTATGTAATTATGTGGAAGATAAATCTTACAGATAAACAAATATCTAACCTTTATTTCTCCCAAATCGAAAAACGAAAGTAAAACAATTCAGTCTCACATTTCGCTGATACATCCCTTAATATAACGCCCCTTATCACATACAATGTATCATTATGTATTGTTAAAACATTAAATTCCACAATAAAGATTGTGATGAATTTATCTAATCTTGGGATAGGGGTCATGAGGTGCTGAACTATCTCGTGTGGTTTGAAATCAATACGCTTATATTACAGTCTACTAGTCAAAAACAGGTCTACTCTACCAGTCAAGGAACTCGCCGATCGCGAGGCTTAGAACGAATAGTGTTCATACCCTGCCTACACTGCTTGACGACGACCATCCGTCTGAAATTGTCCGTCTGCCGTCCAGAGCTACGTAATCGTAGCTAGCCGAGGCTCTAACATAACATGAAGATCATATAACCATACGGAATATAGATAAGTATTGGTACAATAGGTACAATATACGATTATGTACAAATATCTCAAGTATTTCCTACCAGGTTTTACCTGTGTCCCAGGTGGTTATTTATCCTGACAGGAAGCCTCTGGTGTTATGCATATAAATGCGCATGGCAGGAACTTTCCCGAGAATTCTTGTCAGCTCTCCAAATATCATCTGACTGAGCCAAAACAAACAATCACACAGCACAGTACATCGATCGTAGAGATAAAGTTAGCACTCATTACAACATCGTACGTCGTGTTTTAGAAACTCTACTGTGTGGTGCTCGTGCCACAGCATGACGCCGGTCGTTACGATAACATATACGTATGTAGCCTTGGGTTTAGACTGTCCACTAGCCCCAAATAAGCTTTTTTTGCGCACTCGTGAAAAATATCAAAATATCAGCCCCACTCGTGAAATATATTTGGTATTACTGAAGACACTGTTAGATTTCCTCTATTTATCTTTGGGTGTTATGAGGGAAAAAACAATGTTGATAATTCAGCTATTTTAGTAATGAAGCAATATTTATACAGAACAAGATGCCAGGAAAAAGAGTCAGTCTTTATCGGCTTTGAAAATCTATATTAAAGAATATCACACTCTAAGATATATTGCTACTGGCAGAGGGGAAAATTATATTGCAATCTTTAATAATGACTGGAAAAATGGGAAAGATTACTTGTCTCTACATCAATTACTTCAATTTTTAGTGGATTCATTCTATTTTCAGAATTGTGTGTGATGCTAGTATATGCTTTTAATGCAGTTCCACTACATAAGCTTGTTTACCGGATGATGAGTTCCTGTATTCTTTTGGAATATGACCAGGGGCGTAGCTTCCTATACGCATAATTTTCAAAAAAAAAAAAAAAAAATCCTGATGCTAAAATAATCCTGAGGCTTTGATTGTCATTGTTTTTTTTTCTTTTTGTTTTGTGTTTTGATAGAATACTGAGTATTGAGAAAGTAAACACGTATCCCCCTCCAATAACCCCACCAACAAGCCAAAAACACTCCCATACCACCCCCGCCCTCTCATCGCGCTTCAGTTGGTACCTTCGGCACCACATCTGCGTACACATCAAAACAGGTCTAGCTACGCCACTGATGACAGCAGAGTTTTTCTGTAAGTTTTTTTTTTGCCTTTTTCTGCCTTGCTTGAGGATTTTCCATTCTCTGTTAATATATTTAACCTTCTCAAATCTGTCCCCAGTTTATGCTTGATTGCCTATAGTGATCATTTCTTATAATTTTTCTAAGTGAGATAGGACGTGGGTTTTTTTCAGAAAGAGTTATTGCCCTTTGTTAATTCTTAAAGTCCCTGGCAATATCAGTGTTATTACAACAATAAAAAATAAGAGACAGTACCCATAAAAATAAGTAGATTTATTTTTTTTCTTTATGAAATACTTCATAGTCCATTGTTATATCCTCGTGTACCCTTCTCCCTCTTATTTAACTACTCATTCTTTGCGCTGATTCTATTCTACTTTTTATTTAATAAACATTTTCACGTAAAAAAGTTCTATTGCTCTCATTCTTTCTTTCTTATAAACAGTACTGTACTAACTTAGATCTAGACATCATTAATATAATTTAACTAATGACAGATTGGAACGACTGTGTGTAGTCTATACATGTATGGAAAAAAATGAATTATAAATATATCTACTGTTAAAAAATCTTGAAAAACTAAAAAGATACACCCTATAGGTCTAAGCTCTAACAAACGTTTGATATTAGTAAAACCAGAGACTTGTATATCAGTGGTATATATATATACGTCTCTGGTAAAACGCTAACCAAAATTATAAATATACGCGCCTAAAATTCTGGCAACCTATTTCCGGTGCGTTCGCTCCAATTTAATTATCAACATCCGGTACGTACATGTACTCTTTTCCGGTACACGATGCATTCTGCAGTCTCGTTGCTCATCTGCAGCAGGATTTCCCTGACATAAATAGCTTCGCCGTCGGAATGCTGTTTTGACATTTCTTTTCCAACGATTACCGGGTAAGTTAGTTATTTTTGCAGTCAATACTGATGTCATGTGCTAGCCTCTTGAAGAAACGATACCGTAATTGCTCTTAGGCTAGGACCTGTGCTCTAACGTAAACAGCTAGCAAATGTTAACACCAACCATGCATTCTGTAGTAACTAGTTTCGTTGTGCGGACAAACATTTGGTACTTTTGATTTTACACTCTAGTCTGGACAAGACAATCTGAATTGTCAATTGTTTTCGGCTGCAAAATTATAAGTAAGAAATTTCTTGCTAACTTTATCATATTACACATCATCAGGTCATATAATACACCACAGGTGCCTGACTCGTTTTATAAAATAATAACACATAGAGTACATATAAATGAGTATTATATGTACTCTTATGTGTTATTATTTTATAAAACGAGTCAGGCACCTGTGAATACACATGGCCTTTGACAGACCTGATGGAAGTCATTTGAGTTTTTACGTTGATTTCGGTACTGGCTATAGGTATAATAAAATATCTCTATTAATTTGATACCAGATTTTTGTAATTCAAATTGAAACATCTAGTATATTTCCCCCAATAAAAAAAAAACAAAAAAAAACAACAACATATATCCTTGAAAATTAAAGATCAGATATCTTTCTTAAAAATACATATGTAACAGAGCGCAGGATTAATTAAAATTTAAATCACTGCCTCCGCTAGGGATCAAACCCGGGACCTCTGGCTTACTAGTCTTATACTCAACCGATCGAGCTAAAGAGAAGATCTCTCTAGCCGAGCGGTATATTGCGGCTAGTATTTATCAGGGTTACATACTCCCCCTCCAGGAAAGAACTCGTCCTTGAGTTTCCAGAGGTAACAGCGATGTTTGTGGAGTAAGGCTGAGTATTTTTCCCGCGTCCCTACATGGGTGCCAATGTAACAGAGTGCAGGATTAATTAAATTTAAATCACTGCCTCCGCTAGGGATCGAACCCGGGACCTCTGGTTTACTAGTCTTATACTCAACCGATCGAGCTAAAGCAAAGATCTCTCTAGCCGAGCGGTATATTGCGGCTAGTATTTACCAGGGTTACACATATCTCTATTTCAAGTATATATATTTTCCATGAAATACAGATATATGTTAATGAAAAATATAGATATATATATCTTTCTTTCAAATACATGGCTAGTCATATGAGTAAATAATTCAGATATCTGTATTTTGAATACAGATATACAGATATACATTTTGTATTTTCTTTTTCTGAGATAAATAAGGGTATATCTTTTTGAAATATATTGTGATGGGGACAAGATCACCAGTACAGATATCTCTAATTTAAGTAAAGATATCTGTGATTTGAATACATGTCTAGTTCAAACACAGATATATATGTATTTTGTCAGAAAAAGATATATCTGAAACTGTGTTTAGAATACAGATATCTCAATTAGATAGGTAAAAATCAGCTTGCCAAATGTGCCTTGATCAAATATGTTTTTGCATTACATATCAGGAATGAAATTAATTGTTTTGAATTTTTATCTTAGTTTTAGGAGTTTAACTGACTCACGATGACGTTGACTGGAAAACAGATTGTAGTATTGGCCAACCTGTATCTGAGTTATGCTCTCTATGTCTATGTGCGGAGGTCATTCTCGTTTGCAATGCCTACAGTATCTGAGACAGCCAGTCTTGACAAGAGTCAATTAGGTAAGTAAAAATCCGACTTAATTTTCCTAAACATGAAATATTAAAAACATTGTGGGATTTTATTGGAAATTCATTATTGTAGCAGAACTGGACTGATGTGATCACTGATGTCCATATGTACATTGACAAGAAAAATGAAATAACTAATACCACATGAACTTGTGGCCACGAAATTTAGATAGATGTTCTAATCAATATAAGCTTCGTAGCTTATTGATTAGAACATCTGTCTAAATTTCGTGTGCATGTACATAATTATACTGGTAAAAATGGCAAACAACTGATTTTACATTCATCTTAGCTGTGAAAATGTAACCTTGGAGGACAGACAGACAGTCGGGATTTCTGATATGAGGACGAACAAGACAGATCTAGGCTGTGTACGAAAAATTTGCACTATAATGTAACTTTCTCTCTCCAACATTAAATTCTTTGTCCTATATACCATTTTGTATAACTATATTTAAAGAATGTCATATTCAGTGTAATATTAAATACGTTATATAATCTAATTTGCTATGCTAAGCAAGTCATATAACATATTCTTTGACTTGTGAACCCCACATCACCTTTGCACAAGTGTCAGATTATATTTCATACATTTCACTGTATTTCCCTATAATAATATGCATGAATCTCAAATTCATGCTCATCATATATGGCAAATCATGTGATATTATTTATTTATAACTTATCTTAGTATTACATGTATGCATGTGTCAAGCCATGTTTATAGCAGGGGAATATTGCATGGAAAAACAAGTCATGATAGATATACATAAACAATTTTCACTATCAGTAATAAATCTATGTGCGAGTCATTTTCCTCAAATTTGTTGGGGGGAATAGAAATTCTGCAAGTATTGGAAAAAAATAGAATAATCTAATTTAAACAGAACTGACTCATCAACACTATATTATTGTGGATTTGTCACTGCACTATATGTGTTTATATGAAAGAAATGTCACTTAGTTGAATAGTAATTTAGATACATCAACACAACCTTATATGATTTGAATCACCTATGTATAATTGTATATTTATATATCAAGACTCTGTTTCAGCTACAGATGATCTCTCCAATGACAGATATCTCATGTTTCCTGGCTTTGTTTTCATTTGTAAGACTTTTAAACATCTTTCTCTATCAGGGATGATCCTAAGTAGTCAGTCACTTGCCTATACCATCAGTAAGTTTGCCTGTGGTATTCTTGCGGATGTTGTCAGCCCAAATGTGTTGCTATCAGGTGGCCTGATTTTCTCCGGATTAACAGCAATATGTTTCACAAGTGAGTAATTGTACTTAATTTAATCAACTTAAATTTGAAATTACTATAACAGAAATTTTACAGACAACATATTCAATATTTTCTGAATCTGAGTGAAATATTTTACCTGTACCTGTGCCCATGCATAAATAAAACAGTGTGTACCAAAGTAACCGTAAATAAATAAAAACTATTCTTATAGACAATAAGTCATATAATACTTCACAACTACTTACTAGATAACTTGCAGAAAGCAACATGATTTAAAGAGAATTTTAGTTCTATTAAAGAACCTTTTATTTTGAATTTTGGGTACGTCTGATGATTAGTTACACTTATAAGGATAATGAAATGTCTGAATAATTATATATATTAATGCTTTGTGTAGATAACACTGTTATTTTTACTACAATATAATAAATTATTTTACCTCATTTATCTGCTAATAGGCCCCTGTCCACAAATACCCCTTTTTCATTAGTAAGCTTACAATTTTATATGGCTCACAAATAAGCCCACTCAAGCTTTAATGCTAACCTTTTATACTAGGGGAGGAGGCTTATTTGAGGGTAAATACAGTACATTTGTACATTATTTTTGTTTCATATATATTTCCAGCAACAACGTCTGCTGTGATGTTGAGTGGTATATGGTTTATGAATGGACTTGCCCAGGGACCAGGCTGGCCAGCTATAGCCATCAGTCTTAAACATGTAAATACAGATTATCTGAAATTTTAATTTTGTGTTTTATCATGTTGATACCAGTGAATGATTTTGAACTACTTTCAAAATAGTAAGATGCATAAAACATTAAAAAAATCTTAAATTATTAAGAACTATGATGCCTATAGGGAAATATGATACCTGTTTGATTATAGGAATGTAACAAACACATGCTTGTCTATTCTGACATTCAGGTATTTTTTATTGTTAATGCGGTGCACGGCTTCTGATTAATCATCAAAACAATCGTGCTGGTAAACCATGCAACTTGTTTTAAGCAATTTACTAGCTGAGAGAACTGATGTTAAGCATGGTAGCAAAAAGAGAAGAACATGTTTTAAGATAATTAGTGTTTTATAAGATTGTAGAAGTACCTTATATTGTTTGAAATGTCATTTATCTACTGGTTCCTAAATTAAGTGGTTAGTTCGACTTTGTTGATTGATTAATGAAATATAATCAATAATGAAATGTGTATGATGGGTTTTGAATCATTGAGATTCTTATCTACTAGTCCAGAGTTACTCCCCTTTGTTTTTCACTTTATCAGATGGTACAGCAGTAAGATTAACAATGGGTGGAGTCCAGGATTGAATTATACATCACACATTCTAAAATGGTTCACTGAAATACAATGATATTATGTATTAGCAGGTAATGCAAGGGAGATAATTCTTCATACAAATTTAAATTTATGTCTTTAGTTGTGTGCCCCAGAACAGTTTGGGTCAGCCTGGAGTGTGGTGTCAACGTCCATGAATGTGGCCGGAATGATTGGGCCTCTGCTGACCACAGTGTTGATTGCCTGGTCTAGTTGGCAGCAATGTATACAACTAGCAGGTAATGTATGTTATTCACTAGTAGTTAGATATATATATATATTGGTGTGGTGTATACTACATAGTGTTGAGATATATGTATTACAACTGCTACACTCATTGTATTACAACTGCTACACTCATTGTATTACAACTGCTACACTCATTGTATTACAACTGCTACACTCGGATGTTTTCACAAAATAGCCACCAGGAACACCTATGTTATGGTCTTTATTTTGTAATTTGATATTTTGTGAATTCAATAATTTCTTTTCAATATACAGCTTCATAATTAATTTGCAGCTTACACTTTGAGTGCTTTGAATAAACTACAATTACCCGGTAAACAATTTGAAAAAAAGTTAAAGTCAAAGTTAAAGAAATATAAGAGTTTGTTCAACTTAAAAGTTTGTTTAATAAAAAATATGATTTCTTTTATAACTTAAACTTAGAAATTTTAATGTTAATTGTCTTTTTAAATACTCTGTGTTACATCTGGATACCCATGCATCCAGACATCAACATATAATCTGCCTTATGGTTGCGGTTGCTCCATATAAATTTTTTTTTAGGCAAATCAAAAAAAAAAAAAAAAAAAAAAAAAACGGATCTTATTCAGTTTGATAAATGCCAAAAATGTCAAATAGAAAGTACAATTTATTTTCTTTTTCTCAGATTTTCAAGTTTAGTAAGTACTGTTTTTCGCCTACATATATCTGAATAGCCACTTCACATACTGTATATCCAAATCTATACCTCTGTACATGTGTCTGTGCTGTATTGAAGAGTGTGATGAAGTGTATACAGTCACCACAACCAGAAGCAGTGTTGTTCAAACCTACACATCAATAAATGTCTTAATGATACTTTCAAAATGAAAGACCGGATTGGCCCTATAAAAATATTATTTTAACCATAAATCTTAAACAAAAACTCTTTTTAAGCTGCAAAAAATTCTTAAGCAGATCTTTTATTACAAAAAAATTTGGTGGCAAAAAGAACAAGATTGGACTATATCATTTCCTTTCAAAGTAAAACCCTACATATTTATTTGTTACACCAGATCTAATTTCTATCATTTTGCAAGACCTAATATCATAAACAGCCTTTGTTTGTGTGTTAAACCATATTTCTTTTACTTCCCAGTAATTTTAAGTCTTATCACAACAGACTTACATATTTTAAGATTTAGGCTCACCACATCACTTGATCAGCCATTTCTTCTTATGAATGAATAGAAATAGTCCAGCTGAATGTACCATATATGCATTTAGTACATGTATGTAACAAAGAAAATTACAAAAAAAAAATAGCAAGTTGTCTCCCTTGGTTGTTCAATACTCATTTTCTTAGAAACACAACTTTATATTGTTATAGCCATTATTAACAAAAACTAGTATTATACAATTGCTTTTTACCAGGTTCTGACACTGATGAGAAACCTTAAAGAAATAAATGATTTATTTGATGGTTTATCAAAGAATATAGGTCATAATATATTAATCATATACATGTATTCATGGTAAAACTTTTTTTTTCTTTTTTTCACCTGCAGGAATCATTTCAATTGTTTTTGGATGTATTACATTCTTCTTGGTGCAGACCAAATCTGATAGCCATCCCACAAAACCTATGGCTTCTAACCATGACAAGTCATCAACAGGTGGAGGTAAGTCATGGCCATATACCCCACAACCCCAACATCACTAATGCATGACAACACATTCAAAGTTAATTAATGTCATGTCTGATCTGTAATTTCTCCATTTTTATAGCGGGTTCCAACATTCTGACCCATCACCTGAATATTTAATTAAACTGACTGTAATCACGTGTTAAATTCCCAACTTCTGACCACTTGCCTGGGATCAGTTTCCTATCAGATGACTGGTCAGAATTTTGGAAGGTGCAAAGATGTGACTGGACAGAATTTTGGAATCTGTGATTAAGAAATGGGTCAAAATTTTGAACTTCGGATTAACGGCTGGACATTATTTTGGAACCTTTGATTAGATGATGGGACAGAATTTTGGAACATGTGGTCATGGTCTGTTTTAATGGACTAGCTTTTAAGTATTTAGTCTATGGTAACTAATTAGATAAAATTTGTGATGATTAACTTCACAATGACAGAATGTTTATAACAAGAATTTGCAGACACGAGAGTAACTCGTATTCAGGATGGTGAATGTATACTTTAATGATTACCTGTAATTCATTAATGAGGATACTGAACGCTTGTTTTAGAATAAATGTTAAGAGCCAGTCTTACCATGCTTGTATAACTGCATATTCACATTTCATTTCTGTTATCCACAGATAAACCCCTGTCTACCAATAAGCTTCTTCATTTTTCTGAATCATCAATAATAGAATAGTAAGGTCAAAGTGGTTCAAGAAAAAGCCCTCACCAAACTATAATCCTTTACACTAGGGGAGGGGGACTTATACAATAAATACAGTATTACACTAGGGGAGGGGGACTTATACAATAAATACAATATTACACTAGGGGAGGGGGACTTATAAAATAAATACAGTATTACACTAGGGGAGGGGGACTTATAAAATAAATACAGTATTACACTAGGGGAGGGGGACTTATAGAATAAATACAGTATTACACTAGGGGAGGGGGACTTATAAAATAAATACAATATTACACTAGGGGAGGGGGACTTATAAAATAAATACAGTATTACACTAGGGGAGGGGGACTTATAAAATAAATACAGTATTACACTAGGGGAGGGGGACTTATAAAATAAATACAGTATTACACTAGGGGAGGGGGACTTATAAAATAAATACAATATTACACAAGGGGAGGGGGACTTATAAAATAAATACAGTATTACACTAGGGGAGGGGGACTTATAAAATAAATACAATATTACACAAGGGGAGGGGGACTTATAAAATAAATACAATATTACACAAGGGGAGGGGCTTATTTAATGATAAATAAATATGCAATGTAAAGTATTACACTAGGCCCAATTATAGGGCAGGGGCTTATTTGATGATAGATACAGTATTAAGTAAATACAGTATTACACTAGGGTAGGGGGTTATTTGATGATAAATACAGTATTACACTTGGGGAGAGGGCTTATTTGATAATAAATAAATTATTTGATGATAAATACAGTATTACACTAGGGGAGAGGGTTTATTTGACGGTATGTAAATGCAATATAAAGATATGATCACTTGTATTGTACGTATATTACAGACGAGGACCTATCACGATGGCAGCTTCTGTTCCTACCAGGTTTCCTGGGAGTTTGTCTGAGTATGTTGGCTACATCTGTTGTCCAGTATGGCACGGTGAACTGGACACAACTTTACATGGTCCAGGAGAAGGGACTTACACCACTGTTAGGTAAATCTCAGTGCTGATAAGTGTTAGAAACTTATCCTTCTCAAGGAGTGACTCCTAAAGTAAAGAAATTCTATGCTTGGTAGGTTAAAAAGAAGACGTACTAGCTTAATATATACCATGATATGATTTGAATAATTCTCACAATTGGTCACTTTTTAACAAGCTTTGTCATTTAAGAATACATTTTTGTATTTCTCTGTTAAGATTTAAAATATAAAAGAATTGTATCACCATCAGAGCGTTTTTTGGGATGTGGAACATGAATTGATCTGTAACTTCGGGAAAAGGATTGGCTCTAAGGGCTGGGCCGGTCGGGCTGGAGTACGAAGCGGGGCTGGGATGGGCACGGGCTGCGCGAGGCCTCACAGTCGAGCTCGGACCGCTGTCTTAACCATCCCGGCAACTAACAGCCAACTTAGTGTCTAAGTGCACTAGTCGAGGTAGTTACTCGAGGTGTTCCGCAAATCCTTTCCTCTGCCCAGCGTCCTGGAATTCATAGTGAAGAAATCCAAAGGAACGTAGGTAATGGCAGGAAACCGACTTCTCGTCCTCGAACTTCTAGCGAAACCTAGTGAGTCGGCCCTCGGCAATTGTGGCATATTTCAAGAAATTCTTACGTATAGATAATTTTTTGTCTGTTTACAGGCAGTACCTTTGTAAGCAGTGAGGAACTTGGAGGAATTGTTGGGTCTTGTGTTGCTGGATTTTTGTCAGACTTTCTTATCTCTAAGGTACTGTTATTTTACATCAAAAACTACAGTAGTAAACAGAAAATAAGGCAACTGAGTATCAGTGTATATTTCTTGAAGGAGATGTATTGTGTCATTAAATAATACTTTCTTTTTATGTTGCCAATGCAAGAGCATAATAAATTAAATTAATTTCAATGCCTCCACTAGGGATTGAACCTGAGACCTCTGTACTAGTCTTACACTCAAACGATCAAGCTGAAGACAAGATCTCTCTAGCTGAGGGATATTTGCGGCTAGTGTTTACCAGGGTTAAAATATTTTCAAATCAACAATTAATGATACACTTTGAATTCAGATAGAAAATTACCTTATCTACCATATATGCTTAAAAAACCTAACTTAAATAACAATGTTATGTTTGTTGCAGAACCCAGACGTAGCTAGACATTTAATGAGACAGGTTGTAGTAATGTACTTCATGTTGTTCCTGACTGGTGTCCTATATTGGATCACATACAGCTTGTCGTCCTCCACCTCACAGGTAAATCCTCACTAGATCACATACAGCTTGTAGTCCTCCACCTCACAGGAAAATCTTTACTAGATCACATACAGCTTGTCATCCACCACCTCACAGGTAAATCTTCACTAGATCACACACAGCTTGTCATCCACCACCTCACAGGTAAATCTTCACTAGATCACATACTGCTTGTCGTCCTCCACCTCACAGGTAAATCTTTACTAGATCACATACAGCTTGTCGTCCTCCACCTCACAGGTAAATCTTTACTAGATCACACACAGCTTGTCGTCCTCCACCTCACAGGTAAATCTTCACTAGATCACACAGCTTGTCATCCTCCACCTCACAAGTTAATCTTTACTAGATCACATACAGCTTGTCATCCTCCACCTCACAAGTTAATCTTTACTAGATCACATACAGCTTGTCATCCACCACCTCACAGGTAAATCTTTACTAGATCACATACAGCTTGTCATCCACCACCTCACAGGTAAATCTTCACTAGATCACACAGCTTGTCGTCCTCAACCACACAAGTAAATCTTCACTAGATCACACAGCTTGTCGTCCTCCACCTCACAGGTAAATCTTTACTAGATCACATACAGCTTGTCGTCCTCCACCTCACAGATAAATCCTCACTAGATCACACACAGCTTGTCATCCTCCACCTGACAGGTAAATCTTTACTAGATCACATACTGCTTGTCGTCCTCCACATCACAGGTAAATCTTCACTAGATCACATACTGCATGCCCTCAGCTCAGGCACCTGTCAGGTAAATCTCCAGATTTATTCTGAATTTCACATGAACCCATGAAAAATGTCAATATCATTAGCTTCACTTGTGAAATGTAATTGGTATAAAACTGTTAGATACATCCTCTTTATAGTTTTGTCAATACATGTATCTACACCTGTATAGTATCATATTGTTAGAGGATATTTAGTGGTATTGTTTTAAGTGTGAAAGAAATATGTTAATGTATCAATGATGTCGATATTACAGCTGATGGTGACTGTGATGGGATTTTGTGCTGGGTTTGGTGTATATGGCCCTGTAGCTATATTTGGTGTAATAGCTTTGGAAAGTGGACCAGAAAACAAGGCAGGGACTTTACATGCAATATTTGGACTTTTTTCTAATGGTAAGCTTTCATCCAGTGTTACTAATTATGATCAGTCTTGTTTAACATTGTAAAGATTCTAAAAATTGTGAATTGCATCACTCCCTGACCTTATATTTCTCCTTAGGAAGGGACAGAAGTTTACTTTTATATAAATAGAAGACCCATTTTGCTACAGTTTGTATTTTATTATCAGTTAGAAATTCTTCACATTTGTATTTAGTCCTAAGTCTGGGATGCCCTCTTAATGGTATTGAGATATTGACCTGAAAAAAAAAAGAAATGAAATTTTGTCAGCTAAACCCAGCAAATTGATTTCAACCGTATTAAGCTACAAGCTACCTTGGGTCAAGATGGTTAAAATTCTGGGATCTTTCTCCCGAGGATCCCGCAGAGAGAACTTCAAAGTGGGGAATATGCTAATTATTCATATACTGTCTTCTATAGTACTACAAATGCTACAACCAAAACCTGTTAATGTGTTTGAAGGGTTTTGAGGTGTTTTATATTATCTATGATATATTAAATGATTTTATTTGTTTTGAAAAAAATTCAATAATAAGACAGATGTCAGACCATTAAGTCCTATTTTGATTTCTATGCCTACCCTTCTTCTGGAGATTTACGGTTTTGGTTCAAGTCATCATTGAAGAGTACCAGAAGAACAGAGCACTTAACTGATGCAGTTGTATTAATATTTTGGTATTTATTGTAACTGTTACAGAAATGATAAACATTTTTTTGTGTGTACAATCCTATAAATCCGCACAAGGTATCATGTTATTGATATTATGTTTCAGCTGGTGTGTTCATCTCAGGATTGCCTCTTAGCTATATTGCTAAACTCTACGACTGGCAGACAGTGTTTCTTATCCAAAGTACTCTCATCGCCATGACCTTTTTATATTTTCTTCTAAAACTACGAACAATATTTAAATCATCTAATCAAAAGTTGTTTTACATATTTTAGATTTCTTTTTATCTGGTACATATGGTTGATGTTATTGTCCAGGAATTTACGTATACAGTTTGTTACTCGGATATTAAATTGTTATTCAGGTATCTTATTTACACAGAAATTAAATTGTTTTATAAAAGAGGTCGCCTGTTTGTTTTGTATCTCGGCGATATGTCAGACAACTCATAGCTGTATCCGAAACACCTGTATTAGGATAATGTACACGATTGATAAATTAAGATAAAGATTCAATTGTTTACAAGTATGTTTAAAGATACTACATCGCGTGCAAACACTGCTAGTCACAAACATGCATGAAATATCATCCACTGTGAAAAAATATATAATTAACATCAACAAATGAAGGAACAACTATAATAGTTTTTAATAGTTTTTATTTCATCCAAATGCAAAACAAGCATGTAGGGAACAGTACAAACATTTTCGTAATTATCATGACATAGACAAGCATGAGATGGCGGAGGACAATATTACCATCAATACTAATGAGATGTACAAGACATGTTGTAACTACATTGTGTTATCAATATACACTGTAAACTCACCAGTTTCACCACCTCTATAATATATACTGTAAGACCGTTCTAAAGATGATCTCTTAGAGAGGTGCAGCAAGACAAATAAGTTTCGGGGTGCAATTGATTATTCATGCACTTAATATTTATAAGGTAAATTTGAAGCACGATCTTCTCAGGATGGGTTTAAGTGGTATTAAGTACCTCTGTAACTTTTGGTAATGCATGAAATCATCTTTGGTAAACCACGGTAGTCTTGTTATTTGTCAAGCGACCGTGCAACAAAACGTGGGTATGTTACTGACGATGCATGCAAATATATAACAGATTATTTTTGTTTACAATTGATCATAATTACTCATGTCGGAGATGTAGCACCTAGAGAAAATTTGTTAAAGATACTTCTGGTTTGACAATTACCACTTGTTATTTATCTGGTAATTCCTCATTGAACATTGACGTTTAATTATCAAGGTACATTGTGTATCAAAACAGACTAATGGGTTATATTTGATTAGTGTATATCAAAACAGATTAATGAGTTAGTGTATATCAAAACAGATTAATGAGTTAGTGTATATTGAAACAGATTTACATCAAAACAGATTAATGAGTTAATGTATAACTAAACAGATTAATGAGTTGGTGTATATAGAAATAGAATATTGAGTTAGTATATATCTAAACAGATTAATGAGTTAGTGTATATCAAAACAGAATATTGAGTTAGTGTATATAGAAATAGAATATTGAGTTAGTATATATCTAAACAGATTAATGAGTTAGTGTATATCAAAACAGAATATTGAGTTAGTGTATATAGAAATAGAATATTGAGTTAGTGTATATAGAAATAGAATATTGAGTTAGTATATATCTAAACAGATTAATGAGTTAGTGTATAACTACATGTGAACAGATTATTGAGTTAGTGTATATTGAAACAGATTATTGAGTTAGTATATATCTAAACAGATTATTGAGTTAGTGTATATCAAAACAGATTATTGAGTTAGTGTATATCAAAACAGATTAATGAGTTAGTGTATATTGAAACAGATTTACATCAAAACAGATTAATGAGTTAGTGTATATAGAAATAGAATATTGAGTTAGTGTATAACAAAACAGATTATTGAGTTAATGTATACCTAAACAGATTAATGAGTTAGTGTATATCAAAACAGATTAATGAGTTAGTGTGTATAGAAATAGAATACTGAGTTCGTGTATATCAAAACAGATTATTGAGTTAGTGTATATAGAAATAGAATATTGAGTTAGTGTATAACGAAACAGATTAATGAGTTGGTGTATATCGAAACAGATTAATGAGTTAGTGTATAACAAAACAGATTAATGAGTTAGTGTATATCTAAACAAATTAATGAGTTAGTGTGTATAGAAATAGAATA
The DNA here is from genome assembly GCF_902652985.1 of Pecten maximus. Lineage (NCBI taxonomy): Eukaryota > Metazoa > Mollusca > Bivalvia > Pectinida > Pectinidae > Pecten > Pecten maximus. The sequence goes on along the minus strand of NC_047024.1, from coordinate 29,232,378 downwards.
TTAAGTCAGTGTATAACTAAACGGATTAATAAGTTAGTGTATATCAAATCAGATTAATGAGTTCGTGTATAACCAAACAGATTAATGAGTTGGGTGTATCGAAATCCATATCACTTTCCAATCTTTGAGAAAGTTTCGTAACATGATACCGTAACATTTGGGGGTTTCCTTATTGACTATATCAATGTCCAGTTTCTGAAAAGCAGCCCTATTGAGGGGATTCTTTGGATACCGTATCGCTCTCAATCTATGAGAAAGTGTGTGTAGCAACATTTAATACGGAGGGAAGCTGTTTAAACCATATCAGTGTCCAATCTTTGAGAAAATACATCGTCATTGTGGGGGTTTCCAATAAACTATATATAACTACTGTATTTTATCTTTGTAAAAGTGTAGCAACATTTCTCTCCGATCTGTTGGAAAATGTTGAAACTTTCTCTCCAATCTTTGTGAAAGTGCAGAAATTTGTTTCCCCTCAAAATTCTGTAAATGGGTGAAAGTGAAAGCAAACCATTTCTCCTCGATCTGTGTGAAAGTGTAGCAGTTTTGTTGGATTCCATATCAACCATATCATTTTGTTTGAGACAGTGTGTAGCAGCATCACTTTCAGAAAGTGTAGCACCATTGTGGGGAATTCTTTTATACCATGTCATCATCCAATCTTTGATGAAACGTAGCAACATGGTGGAAAATCTCTATAAACTAAATTTCTGTCCGATCTTTGGTATAATACATCAGCATCGTGGTGATTTCCTACAAACCAAATCACTATATCATCTTTGAGATAGTGTAGCAGCATTGTACGGATGACCTGTTTACCATAACCCTATCCAATCAGTAAGACAGTGGAGCGTCATGATGAGGATTCTTCTTAAACCATATTTCTGTCCCATCTTTTAGAAAATAATTAGCAACATTGTGTGATTTCCTATCACCGATATCATTTTCCAATCTTTGAGAAAGTGTGGCAGCATCACTGGCCAACCTTTGAGGAAGAATAGCAACATTGTAGGGATTCCCTGTATATCGTATCACTGTCAAATCTGATCAAGTATAGCGGCATTGTGGAATCCCCTGTATATCATAAGATCCCGTGTATACCATACCACTGTCAAATCTGATCAAATATAGCGGCATTGTGGGAATCCCCTGTATACCATACCACTGTCAAATCTGATCAAGTATAGCGGAATTGTGGGGATTCTCTGTATACCATACCACTGTCAAATCTGATCAAGTATAGTGGATACTCACTATAAACCATATCACTGTCCATTTTGAGTGAAAGAGAGGCAATATTGTACAGGAAATTCTTTTTGGGGATCTCTGTAAACAATATCACTATGCATTCTGAGAAAGTGAATCGGCATTGTGGTGATTCCCCTTATTTCCATATTCACGACCCAATCTATTGAGAAAATGTAGCAGTATTGTTGGGATTCCCTATATATTAAATAAGCTTATGCAGATGGCATTTGAGAACTCGGTACAATAAAAACTGAGGAATTATAGCAAAATACGGAATATTAACTGTCCAATATGAGTCGTTTAATATTCAAATTGATGCAAAAAATAGGAACAGGTTTTTCCACAAATATAATATCCTGGATATAAGCGGCTCTCAATATGCGAATATTGAAGTTCACGAGTATATATCTGGACGTAGAGTGATACGGAAGAAGTGTTAGGGCTTAGATGATTTATTTTACAATAGAATCATAGAAATTGCGAGTGAATTCCGACTTAATAAAACGGTTTCCCTACAAGTCGGATGTATAACCAAGTCCTCATAATAGTTATTATGCTAAAAAAGCATGATAAAATTTATTTATCTATATATTAATTTTGTACCATGTATACCACTAAGCTTTTTTGATGAAATGTTATTACTAGTACTGCTACAAGCAATTTCGATGAAATTATTGATAATATAATAAGATATTTGTACATTCAAATGTTAATAATTGTGTCAAATCCTACTCGTCGTGGATCATTTTCTGAATATAGTGAGGATATCTTTGTATCTCCCCTCCATATTGCTGGTATTGTATGTTGTCAGATAACGACACGTGTTCCAATGGTGACAGTTTGTGCTGCTGTAGCCAAGTAGCTCATATGTCTGTATAGCTCTCATCATTCCAGATGATCAGATATTAGATATCTTCGTTACTGACGACTGATGTCAACATATGTCATTCTCCATCTCATCCTGTGTTTATATATTACATGGATGACTGCATTTTGACCAGACAATGAAGTTAACTAATTTTATACCAGTATTCATATCAAAATGTATCAAAGTATTGTCATCTTAAATCGATACATCTGGTAATGTTTTCAAACACTTCCAAGTTAATATTTCGATGTCAACACACAATGTATGTTATTCTCCAGTTAATCTTGTGTTTAGTTTACATGCATCTGGCCGGATTATTTCCAGGCAGTATCTCAATAAGATTGTTTACCAATTTTACAGGACAAACATGTAACAAAGTATTGTCATCTTAATTCAACACATCTGGAAATGTCTTCTTTTCCCGTGTTAGTAATGATAATTACCGACAGAATTATACAGCTGAGTCTCTCACTGTTAATACGATTCTGTAAGAACGTATTTAGAGCATCACATATCAACATCCAATCATGGTTATTCATCTTTATAATTAAACCAGACGGATAATGAATATTTTGTAATTCGATAGAGGCCTCATGTGGTATTGTTTTTATTTTGAAATAATATGTCTGAACTTTAGTTGACACAACATATGGAAGAACCTTAAAATAGAATATTTCACCCTCTTGAACCCGAGGAGTGAGATTGTAAAGTTGCCAAACACGAAGCGTATCGAGGTTTGAAATCTCCGAGAGTTGAGACCCCCCTCTCACTCCCAAAGGAATGAACGATTATTTTTCTCCTACCATGATATGGCGTGATTGGATTTTCTACGTGATGCCATCGTGCTGTTGTCATGACGTCATAATATTGTTATAGCGATATCAGAACACGTGTAGGTTGTCTCAACCCTAGCATGAGATAAAACCTCATGCTTGTAAAATTGTGGACATCTACGTTCAGGGCAAGTGATGAGAAAGCCTTACACTGGTAAATTGTGGATATCCCTGTCTAGGGTAAGATATAAGAAAGCCTCACTCTGGTAAATTGTGGATATCCCTGTCCAGGGTAAGATATAAGAAAGCCTCACTCTGGTAAAATGTGGATATCCCTGTCTAGGGTAAGAGATAAGAAAGCCTCACTCTGGTAAATTGTGGATATCCCTGTCCAGGGTAAGATATAAGAAAGCCTCACTCTGGTAAAATGTGGATATCCCTGTCTAGGGTAAGAGATAAGAAAGCCTCTCTCTGGTAAATTGTGGATATCCCTGTCCAGGGTAAGATATAAGAAAGCCTCACTCTGGTAAAATGTGGATATCCCTGTCTAGGGTAAGAGATAAGAAAGCCTCACTCTGGTAAATTGTGGATATCCCTGTCCAGGGTAAGATATAAGAAAGCCTCACTCTGGTAAAATGTGGATATCCCTGTCTAGGGTAAGAGATAAGAAAGCCTCACTCTGGTAAATTTTGGATATCCCTGTCTAGGGTAAGATATAAGAAAGCCTCACTCTGGTAAATTGTGGATATCCCTGTCCAGGGTAAGATATAAGAAATCCTCACACTGTTAGATTGTGGATTCACTTGTTCAGGGTAAGAGATAAGAAAGCCTCACTCTGATAAATGGTGGATATCCCTGTCCAGGGTAAGATATAAGAAAGCCTCACTCTGGTAAATTGTAGATATCCCTGTCCAGGGTAAGAGATAAGAAAGCATCACACTGGTAAAATTGTTGATATCCCTGTTCAGAGCAAATGATAAGAAAACCTTAAGTGCTAAAATTTTAGATATCCCTGGTAAGAGATAGGTAAACATGAGATTGCCGGGTGGATATATTTCTGGTGATCTTTTTATTCTCGAGGTTAAGCGATATCTTGCATTTAAATTAAATTAAATAAAAGTGGGGTCAACATTTGACCACCACATCAACTTCTTTCATAGTTTCCTCATATGTAGAATATGAAAATGAACCATAACCCCATAAAGGATTAGTCATTATCACTACGGATAGCCATACTGGACCTCCTTGCATAAAACCAGTTTGAGGGACGGACGGGGGCACTTTAACAAAACGCTCGATATTTGTCACAGGTGAATGTCAATTTTCAAATAACTGATATCATTGTATAGTGTATAAATGTACAGTTATTATGATACCAAATATGTTATATTAGTATACACGAAGTAAGCGTAGTGACACCTTTAATTAGAAAAATATGCGAATTTTTCATAAAACAAAAAAATATATCCAACATCGTCAACATGATTTTGTATGAATCTAATCAGTCTACCTTTTATACTTTTAAAAAAAATTCGACATATAAATGCTGTATACAGACAAAAATAATGTAATTTCAAAACGGATAAAATGTTTTTTTAGCACGCCAAACATGCCCCATGCATAAATACCAATAATCATAAAGATTTGCCTATCATGTTTTTTATGCAAAAACTTATGGCAAGCCAAGTTGCCATTTATTCGCGGACCAATGTTGATCCAGTATTTTACCAAAGTATATAAGATATCTTATATATTATATACTATACATTATATAGCAGCACCTCTTACAGCGACACAGGTGTTAGTCAAGGAGGTCCCATTTTTCACAGAATTGATTCTGATATTAACTTTTCCAGATTTAAGCTTCTCATATCCACACCTTTTTGTATTTAACATACATATTTTTTTTTTGTATTTTGAAAATCCAAGCAGGCGCCGATGCTAATGTTAAATCTCCATATATTGTATGCTGACCCCACCTTTCTACGACAGTAGAACCTATTCGAAATCTGCACGCGTAGATCATTTTCAACCAAATATCCCCGAATCATGAAAATAGTGATATAACTTGTCTATTTCCATTGATATTTCCCTAACTCCCCTGATGGAATTCAACGAGAAGAACGGAAAGCTGTTTGATGCTAATTTATATATGTATTTTGTAGTAGGCATATACTGTACCTACAGTATTCTTAAATCTATATTTAAATACCGGTATTTTTTAATCCTTTCTGATCGCTGGACGGTTTGCCTGGCTTTTGGTATATTTAATATAAACTTTATTTTATTTATTCAATTCATACATATACAATACACAATCATACAATCATAATTTGAATGGGATTTGGAAACAGGTATTAAACTTATATCAATCCGTCACTTTACGACACATTAGTAAACGGCAGCAAGTGGAAGAATAGATAACTGGGCAATATAATACTTAGTACTTGTATAGATGAAAAATGAGGAAATTGAGAAAAGAGGAGAAATGAAAAGAAGAAATAAAAGAGAAAATGTATATATGCCATAACTAAAGATAAACAACCTGCTGTAATAGCTGTGTACTGGTCAAGAAAAAAATACAATCATTCAAATCTTTTGGAACTAATTATAAACTCTTGAACACTTGAGAAAATCAAAAGATTTTCATCATTTGTTAGTTCGTTGTCACCGAAGAGTACTAGTATTTCGGTTGATAAGGGCTAGTTTAGAACACTAAAACAACGTAAGCGAAACATCAAAAAGCGGACAACGTTATAAGAAATGTTCATTAGTCTCATCTTGATTACACGTGCATAGAGGACTATCTATAAGATTTCTATGAAGTAGATACAATTTAAATGGACTGCACTCCATCCTCTATCTAGCATGGTGAATCATAATTGATATTATTACGCCGAGAAAGAATTTCTTGTAGATACTGAGGAAGGAGACCGTGAACTATTTGATGGAAATGAATAATTTTGTGGTGCGTACGTCTTTGCTCTAAAAGGAAGCCAGTCCGTTTCAAGATAAAGTTTTCCGTTTCTTGTATGTGAGTTTAGTTCCGCCAGTAACTATACGCGCTGCTTCTTATTGGAGATCTCCTAACATGTCAGACTGAATTTTAGTAAAGTCATCACAGACAATGTTTCCATATTCAGAAATAGGTCGGATAAGAGTAAAAGACAGAGTTTGAAGGGAAGTACGATCTAAAGTGAATTTGAATTTGTGTAAAATATTCAATGTTGGTGAAACCCTAGATTTGATCAAGTTAATATGGTCGTTCGAACCGCCGTTGTTAGATAAAATCAAATCGAGATGCCTATGTGAACCTACCTCAGTAAGCAAAATATTGTTCATGTATATAGAGGAGGATGAATTTGGTAAAAAGTCTTTTTAGATATCGATAGGGTTTCCGTTTTTGTAGGAGTGAAGTTAACCAACCAATTCGCTGACCATTAATGAATTTTACTAAGTTCGAAATTCAAATCGACTGCACTAATCATAGATGAGTTGATAATGACATACAAAGAGGTGTCATCTGCAAATAATTTTATGTTAGCTCGTATGTCTTTCACAATGTCATTTATAAATAAGAGAAATAAAAGGGTGTCCAATATCGAACCTTGGGGAACCCCGGTCTTAATTTCAGACCAATTAGAAAATTTCCCATTGATAACAACTCTTTATTTACGATTGTAAAGATAATTTTCTTCACTTCTTTATTTCTTTACCATGGTCTAAAGCAGAGTAAATATCAAGTATTCTAAAGTCATCGAGGTTTGTCGATATACCCTGTATTCTCCTTTTAAATTCCTATAAGTACTGGAACTGGTTCAGAATAAAGTTAAATGTCTTATATTTCGCCTTGGATTTATTTTTGCGTTCATACGCCAAGAAAGTCAATCTCGAATTAAAATACTTCGCGATTATTTGTACGAAACACCTTTGGACGGCGGCAAAGCTATCGGTTACTAGTTTAGGTGTCTTGCGGAGTCCATGACTCTGATAGGCCATCTGTTTGCATTTATCGATCGAAACAAACGCACATGAACTCTGTTACTTTAAGGTTCCAAACTGATTTCATGTTTTTAAATTACCATTTCTATTAGTGTTTTTTAAAACCATAACCCATTAAAGCTTTGTTTCTTTTAAAAGACAAAAAACTTTTGACACCTACGTATACATGTAGGTTTGACATTTGGATATCAGAAATATTCTGTAATCCGAAAATAAATGATAAAAATACACACACACATAGGATGACGAATCCTTAAAAAATCCTAAAGCACATACTTAGATGAATATGTAAATATCGAGGGTAATAGGAATCGGGCGTAGGTCTTCATTTAATACAACACATTTGAAGAGGTTGTCATTAGTGCCGAGTCTCATGCTCAATATCCGCCAAATGGGTGCTCATTTCCATTGTTAGCCATTAGAGTGGGATTTAGAAGTCTCCGTCACTGTCATCAGGCGAAACCACACACGGGGCGGGCTTCCTACATTCTGTACAACTGACGTAGAGTGATTTGAGGCGCGGTCTCGGGGCACTTCGAACTTTGATTTGAGTGATGCTGTCGGTCGAAAGTATAAAGCACCATGAAAACATCCAGTCTTCCTCTGGGACTCTCATAGGACAGAACCAAGCGAGCAAACAACTTCAGGAGGTACGTACTATGCTTCTTACAATTTATTCTGATTGTCGCATGTCCAAAAGAAGAAAATATTTTATTGATAGTCATGAAAAAGCATTGTATCACCATGGTTCCGTATACATTATATATTCATACATTGAAGTGCAATAACCTTTACTTCAAATAAAAAAAGTAATATTGGTGGCATTAATATATTTTCAAACTCTCTAGGAGATTTTTAGAATGTGTATTTCATACTAAACTTTCAACATACATATATATTTAAAAATATGTTTTCAAAATAATCAAACGAATATAGAAGTTAAATATAATTCACCTCAGTCAAACATGAAAAAGTGCAACAACTGAAAACTAGAATGGTTAATAATGTAGCGCAAAGATCCTTCCGTACCAACAATATCCTCATGTATTTTTCTGGCATCTTCATCCACCGAAGTGTATAACTAGTATCAATTTAGAATAATGATATTGTGTATACTTTTAGACAATATATACTTTATGCGTTTTTGTTTTTAATTTTTGTTCGTTGTTTGCTTTACAATATTTTTTAATTTTATTTTTGCAAATATGTGCATTAGACACGATGTTGTTGAAGATAAATAAGTCTAACAACTTGGATCTATGTTCACAAGTCAAACAGTGGTATCTTGTTATCGTAATTTTAACAAATCACGTTAGCATGCATTGAGAATGTGATATTGCACATTCCATATGGACAATATTTCATATATAATACAACTTGTTGATTTATATGTATTATTGAATAAGAACCATAATGTTCCTGGTTACAATTTTCTGTAAACCATGTCGTCTCTGACATCAGACTGTTTATGACACGTTATTAGAAGGGCGATCATATTAACCAAAGCCGCTTTCGATATATCAATTCGTCTATGGACATTTATCAACCGTTAGCTTATGATATTAGTCTTATTTTTCTCGTCGGTCAATATCAAAATATTCAAGTTAATTAAACTCATATTCACCTCATTAAGACAATATTTGTAATATTTTTCGACATCGTCATAGAATTATGGGTAATTGCAGTGGTTAAACATATGTATAACGGGTTTTGTGAATGATCAATTATATACACGTATTAATTAAATGTAAACATTGTTACATGTTAAAGAGGCTTGCCCGCAGAGAGATCAGAAAAATTGGCTAATAGAAAGATTTTTTACACATGACAGATTGTTGGAATTGTTGAGTTTTTCATTTTACATATAGTGTATTTTCCTTATAAAACGCTGAAAAGTGATATTAAAACCTCATTTTTTAAATATTATTTATTTAATCGCAACCCGCAATAAGTCCCCGCTATAAAGTGGAGTCTAATTTGATTGACACATCAAAGAAACAAGCACGTGCACAGTGCCGCACAGTGATAACTTCAAAGGCAGCGGCGATTTACAAAGAAGATTTGCCGTTATATTCCATACATTTCCCTCTCAGGTTGAGTTTTAAAACGTCTTTTAAATACATATTCTGTAATTGTTTTCAAGAAATAAAGTCGGAACGCGTCTAATTTTGTCACATAGAAACGTGTACTGAAGTTTATTTAGTGATCGGAGATGTGCCGTTTACCGGTCCGTCTGCGGGTAAGCCTCTTTAAAGTTTAATAAATATAATACAATTGTGCTTATTTCTCATCATCGGTATCACTCATGCCTTCAGTTAACATTTATTTAAATCATGAGGGAGTGACAGGTGATCAGGAATACTCACGCTTACAAACTGCAATTCTGGTGTAAATTTTCAATAAAAATCAGTTTTAATCACCATAAAGTATTGCTTGCCACTGTAAGTGAAATAATATCGCATTTGCATTCTCATTCAGAAATTGACTTTCGGATTTTGTAGTGACAATAACATTTTTTGTCAAGTTAAAGTCCATGGAACCCTTGTTCAACCCCCGGTGGTAATACAGTTTAGATCTCTCAAACTCACACGACAATTTAACAATTTTTTCTTGAATATTCATGCTTTTTGTATCTATGTGTCATTCTATGACGTTGTAATCTTAACTGACAACACTTTATTCTATATAATTAAGGTATATCCATATATTTGTCCATTGATCATATAAATTCTATATTAAAAAACATCATGTACGAGAGTATCAGCGGATCTTATGAACGCTCCCCGAAAATAACTTAATTATAGGCTTTCCCTGTCAGTGACTTTTGTATTTGGTCAAACTAATGACATATAAATGTTAAAATGAACGCCTTAGGAAGAGGTGCTAATAATGTGTGATAGCCAATACTTGGGCTTCATCTATGAAAGAAATTGCATATACAAAAATGTACAAAATGTATACATGCCAGGCACAAGTTTCATCGGCACAGATTCAAGTATTTTTTGTACATATCATATCGTCGTAGTATGACCAATGTTTATACTAAGTTACATTATCATGCTTTAAATTCTAGCAATTGATTGATGGACAAAGCGGCAGTTAAAAAAAGTTAAATTTAAAATTTCGGTTGAGGTCAGATGTGCAAACGTTTTGTTCTAGTATATACCTTTGATGAGGTCAATATGGTTTTATATCAACATGGTAGTTAAATGACTCATTAGGACAAAGCTCAAGGTTAATATATTTCTACCAGATCAACTCTTACAAAGGTCCTATTTTTGTTTACATTTCATTTGTAACCATTTACATGTAATTTGATTATTTTCAAGTATTGGTATAAGATATCCATGTACTTATTATCTTTAATTGATTAATCAGACAAGATATTGTAATCACTACATGTGTTTATTTTCCTAACAGAGTACACAAATCAAAACCTTATACCTTAACAAATGTATATTACATTATATCATATTACAAATGATCTTCTTAGAAAATCAATCATATTTGGCCATATTTGGGATGTTGATACAATAAATATGAAAATAAACTGCATGTTTCACTCCACTGTCCATTTGGTCGGGTTATTTAGAAAAATGAAGTCCATATAGAAAATTTACATATCGACCGGCACGTGACGATCTATGGAAAATCTTGATATGTTATATTTTGCATGCTGTGGTATTTAGATTCTATAGTAGGTAAATGTTTTATTGTGTGTTTTCTTATTTAACTTAATCCGGATTTGACCTTGTACGATTATATCGTCGATTAAGCAGAAGACGCTTACTCTTCCAGAGCACATGGTCTTGTTCTCCTTGTACGGTTTCAGGAGTCTGCATGAAAATCTATATTTTTTGTTTTTATTTTGCCGTCGCTCAGTCGATTTTGAGCTTGAATTATAATTTCGTTATTGTATAGGCATATTGTTGTTTTACTGCAAAATATGTTAATTGGCATGAGTTTTAAAATAAAATATGGCATTAATAACCGATTTATGTTGTTCCTCAATCAGTTTGAAAGTCCGTAATAATAATGTTACATGAGTAAAATTATTAGATAAAATTCATACATAATGTTACTTACATTGTGTGAGGGACTACAAACAAGACCGTTGCCTTAGATATAAAATAGTGCTGGAAGTGTACACACCAAAATATAAATACAATGTATAATACTAATTAAAAATGTTATCAACTTTTTAAAATTTTCATTTTATACTTATTATTTATCGGTAATAAGAATTCTGACGGGTGGGAAAATCCTTGCAGAATTCACTTACATTCCATAGGTATGAAGAGTGAGAAGTGTTTCCTTTCTAAAACAATATTTCCTTAAAAGACGTAATGCCTATAGGACAAAGTTCAGTTCAGTTAATTTTTACTTTCCATAAGTACAGAGCATATATCTACAGTACCAACCAGCAAAACAAGATAATGTATGCATTATATACAGACACAACACTTACAGTAAATGTAGTGAGACAAAAGAGACACAAACTGGATTGTACGTAAAGGTCATTGAACAAAACCACTGGTTATTTTATAAAAGAAATGGTTACACATTTGTGACTCTTCTATTTCTTTGATGCGACATCTAACGGTAGGATTGTTATTGTGGTAAATGCATTTTGTTCATCCATATCAGTAGCTATAGGTATCTTCTTGCGACAGTTGATTTTTGAATTGGGGGTTGTCAAACCAACTTTCATGTTTCTGTGTGTATTGCTTACACGGGCAAATTGAAACTGTCTGTCGATCCAGACGGCTCACACAGAGAGATCTTAAAAGTTATGTCAACATCGCAAGTTTCCCGGAACAAGGTCGCTTTACCTATCCAATTGAATTATCATCCACGACACATTGTGGATGTTTCTACAGACGCGGCTAGTGTCTGTGATTGTAACATATAAGAATACAATTTCGCTGTCGATATAGGTCCATCAGAATAGCTGGAAAACAAAAGAGAATACCGACAAATAACGAAACCATAATTCCAACTTATGATATATTTAATAAGATAAGACATTTTGTTAGATGTCACGGAGATCCTTGAAACATAAAAGGAGAATACGACCAGGTGGCACGAAAGAATAAGCGTCTTCCGCTTCATCGACGACAGCCGCTGTCCAAATCATAGTCAAATCCGGGTTACATCACATACTCCAAACTAGGGTGGTGACAACGGAACCACTACACATGTCAACAAGGAAATCGAATAGTTCCCAATGTTATCAGGTTGTCGACCATAAAATGTGTCCATGGTTTCCCTCAACCTGATTCTCCCTTGTGTTGTTATTTATTCCATTGATTAGACGACATCTTTCATGGAAATCGTGATAATGGGAAGGAGCTAGACTGGTTATCTGTCTCTGGAATATCAGAATTATAAACTATTAAGGCTTATGATTTTGGTCTCGAGAATATGTCTGATTCTAGAGCTTCAAAAACTAGGGGGAGATCATCTAGTATTTTAATTTAAAAAATAATAAAACTAAATTATAAAAAAATTAAATCACGAAATTAAAGATGTGCATGACAAAGGGGCCGGGGATGTCTTAATAACTTCACATACTATTGATTTCTTTATCAACCGAATGCTTCAGAAATCCGTTAATCGATTTCATTTTCATTTCAGCTTACAACACAAGCAAGACAATGAACAGCACAGTGTCCGGTATTCTGTTGGCAGTTTGTTTCATTGGAATGATTCAGAACACCCTGTGTAAGATAGTCATCCAAAGTGACAATGACATGCCGTGTGTCCCGTGCAACTACAGAGACATATCCATGGACGACATCAAGTTGTTGTCTCCGACCTGTATGCAATGTGCGGACATGTTCGGGCGCCCATCTTTTGCCTACTGTTGCATGTGTCATAGTGACTTCCGCTCCAATTGTGAAAGTGCTCTGTCCGATAGAATCATCTAAAGGACACATTTTGTTTCGCTTTTAAAAAAAGCCGATCATCTTTAAAAATAAAACATAAGAAAGCTTATTTTGACTCTTGGTTAAAATGATTCCAACGTTAAAAATTACACCAAACTGCTACATTTTAATGTGATATATATTTTAATTCTTTTGAGGAAGACGATGACACGAAGAAAAAAAGTATTTTTTTTTAAACGGATGAAGTAATCAATTAAGGACACACGACTGTATAATTTCAATAAATCTACTGTCGGTGATTTAGATATGCTTTCACTATACACAACATACCACTGGTACACCTTTGTCAATACCAGTATATTATGGCTCGCTCTAATTAAGATTTAACAAAAATTAAAACGAGAGAGAAAGGCCTTATAGCGTAACCAAACTCAGTCTTAATTAAAGGACCTTTTAATCGAGTATCTTTTGTAAATGTGTTCAATTTTCCCATTCCATAATTATCGCTTAATACAAATGTCGGACATTGAATTTTAACGAAGATTACTGCCATAATGATATAGTATTCAAGGGTTGGGTAACAACAGATACTACATGTACCTAAATGGGATAGTTCTATATAGTTGACAATTGATATACAACATTGTAGATATAAATATACATTATTCATGAAAATACCATCACACATAAGAATTGTATTCTTGAATAAATAAAGAAAACAGGTATAGAACACATGATGGAGATGGATTTAGATATCATTTCGGAATGATGACGTTAGCGCTCCGTTAGAATATTATTTGTCCATAATTTTTCTGCTGCTCAAGAGAAATGCCATGGTGATCTGAATAGACACGGTCTGATGACAAATGAGTTACACATACATAGTATGACGTCGATACTATTGTACAGTGTACATACGGTATCGGACTATAACTATTTTGGGTAAATCTTTTACTAGAAATATATTTACTTATCATCATATTTTCATTCTCAGGATTTTACAATTTTGTTAAGAATTTCACAAAAAAAAAAAAAAAAAAAAAAGTGCATGTCCTCCAGCAGGCTAACGGTAAACTTTGGAGACTTACAAGTCCTCCAGCAGGGTACATGTGACCCTTGGAGACTTAAAAATCATCCAGCAGGGTAACGGTAAACTTTGGAGACTTACAAGTCCTCCAGCGGGGTAGCGTTGACCCTTGGGGACTTACAGGTCCTCCAGCGGGGTAACGTTGACCCTTGGAGACTTACAAGTCCTCCAGCGGGGTAACGTTGACCCTTGGAGACTTACAAGTCTTCCAGCAGGGTAACGCTAAACCTTGGGGACTTACAGGTCCTCCAGCGGGGTAACGCTAAATCTTGGGGACTTACAGGTCCTCCAGCGGGGTAACGCTAAACCTTGGAGACTTACAAGTCCTCCAGCGGGGTAACGTTGACCCTTGGAGACTTACAAGTCTTCCAGCAGGGTAACGCTAAACCTTGGGGACTTACAAGTCATCCAGCGGGGTAACGCTAAACCTTGGGGACTTACAAGTCATCCAGCGGGGTAACGTTGACCCTTGGAGACTTACAAGTCTTCCAGCGGGGTAACGCTAAACCTTGGGGACTTACAAGTCATCCAGCGGGGTAACGCTAAACCTTGGGGACTTACAAGTCATCCAGCGGGGTAACGCTAAACCTTGGAGACTTACAAATCCTCCAGCAGGGTAACGCTAAACCTTGGGGACTTACAGGTCCTCCAGCAAGGTAACGGTCAACCTTGGGGAATTACAAGTCCTCCAGCAAGGTAACGGTCAACCTTGGGGACTTACAAGTCCTCCAGCAAGGTAACGGTCAACCTTTGGGAGTTACAAGTCCTTCAGCAAGGTAACGGTCAACCTTGGGGAGTTACAAGTCCTTCAGCAAGGTAACGGTCAACCTTGGGGACTTACAAGTCCTTCAGCAAGGTAACGGTTAACCTTGGAGACTTACAAGTACTCCAGCAGGGTAACGGTCAACCTTGGGGACTTACAAGTCCTCCAGCAAGGTAACGGTCAACCTTGGGGACTTACAAGTCCTTCAGCAAGGTAACGGTTAACCTTGGAGATTTACAAGTACTCCAGCAGGGTAACGGTCAACCTTGGGGACTTACAAGTCCTCCAGCAAGGTAACGGTCAACCTTGGGGACTTACAAGTCCTTCAGCAAGGTAACGGCCAACCTTGGGGACTTACAAGTCCTCCAGCTGGGTAACGTTGACCTTTGGGAACTTACAAATCCTCCAGCAGGGTAACGGTCAACCTTGGGGAATTACAAGTCATCCAGCAAGGTAACGGTCAACCTTGGGGACTTACAAGTCCTCCAGCAAGGTAACGGTCAACCTTGGGGACTTACAAGTCCTTCAGCAAGGTAACGGTCAACCTTGGGGACTAACAAGTCCTCCAGCAAGGTAACGGTCAACCTTGGGGACTTACAAGTCCTCCAGCAAGGTAACGGTTAACCTTGGAGACTTACAAGTACTCCAGCAGGGTAACGGTCAACCTTGGGGACTTACAAGTCCTCCAGCAAGGTAACGGTCAACCTTGGGGACTTACACGTCCTTCAGCAAGGTAACGGCCAACCTTGGGGACTTACAAGTCCTCCAGCAAGGTAACGGTCAACCTTGGGGATTTACAAGTCCTCCAGCAAGGTAACGGTCAACCTTGGGGACTTACAAGTCCTCCAGCAAGGTAGCGTTGACCCTTGGAGATTTACAAGTCCTCCAGCAAGGTAACGGTCAACCTAGGGGACTTACAAGTCCTCCAGCAAGGTAACGTTGACCCTTGGAGATTTACAAGTCTTCAAGCAAGGTAACGATGAACATTGGAGATTAAAAAGTCATCAAGAAATATCAAAAGGTTTGAAACAAGAAACAAATACGAATAGCGCATACATTTAAGCATTGAACGGCTTTCAGTTGGCAATCATATTGACTATGAATGCCAACTGAAAGCCGTTCAATGCTTATATTTACCATCTGCGATTTTTTATTTGTCGTGCGATTTTTTTTTGAAATTTTCAAATTCAAATTTCAGTTGGCAGTTCATAAGCTGGTGAACTCGAAACTGAATTGGTAGGGTTATATAGTGGCAGTGCCATACAATGGTAAATATACATTGTGTAGTACAATATACAAAGTAAATAGATGCAAATAATATTCAGATAGAAGAAAAGTATAACTGGAGCATTCCGTTACATTTCTTCCACTTACGAGGACACGTAAGTACGTTTACTTTCCTATTTCAACAAAACAGATTGTATTTCTTTCTTCCGATTTTCTAATTACACATTAGTAGTTTCATACAGCATGTTTCACGAATACATTGGAAATGATTCAACAATGATAGGTGTTGGGAGTATATAGTCCCGTACCTGATGTACTCTCCTTAATAAGCTTATCAACAGTTACACACCGACAATGACACGCATGCTATTGTACAATATCCATTGTCTGTGGTGTTCAGGGTTTTCATAGGTTCTACCTCTGGGGCATTATCAAGCGTGAAAGTCTAATCAGATGATATTGTTTGGTCTTGAAGTACTCGTATCTTTAGGAAGTATTGGAGTAATAGGGATATCACCATAAAGGCGGTAAAACAATTACTATATTACCAATATTTAAGGATATTAACGTCACTGGTTCTGTAATTTTATCAATTTGACTCTTTTTGGTCCCTTCCATCAGCCCCTGTGGGTAATGGAAAATCAGTTTTGTAAAGCATTGAGACCAATCTATGAAGAGCATTTTATTCTAACTTATTTGGGCCTTGAACAGACTACTTTTGATATTTCTGTCAATTTGATCCTTTTGGCCCTGCTTATCAGACCCTGGATTCAATCAATGCAAACATGTGCATATCACCAGACTGCTGTTCCATACTGATAATTCTATCAAGTTTGATCCAATTCAAAAAGAAATTCAGCAAATAACAGTCGAAAATGTTATTTTCATATACATTGTATAAACTTTTGTAAATTTTAGCCCCTCCCAAGGGACGAAGCGCGACCCCAGGTTAATGAATTTCACAATTTTGGAAAAACACGTTGTACCTTAAGACCCTTTCATCTATGAAGAGTATTTGATTGTACCTTATTTGAGTTTTTAAAAGACCGTTTTCAATATTTCAGCCAATTTGACCCCATTTTGCCCCGCTACTCAGTCCCCTGGAGGATGGGGACCAATAATTACGAACTTTATAAATTCATAACTTTGCCTTTAGCATTGAAAGGTTTCTTCAAAATGTCATTATGCAAATTGTTCAAGGATGCAGGATGCACAACGAGGAACAAAAGGCGATTAGAATATGACACCTAAGACTACTTCGTCTCAGGTGACCTGGAAAAAAAATGTAACAAACGAAACATTTTATTTTTTTATTCAACATTAAATGCTTAACATATTCATTTAAACATGAACGGTTAAAAACATAATGAATTTGATGCCAACTACCACGATAAAAATATTACTGAACATATTGTAGGTATACATAATGGCCTACATACATATAATATCATCCAAATATATCTAATATTTTCTATATATACATACATACGTTACATATGCCCAAGTATTTTTCTACCAAGAGATCTAAATTGAGCACAGCACCCATATTAATATCTGTATAGCTGATCAAATGGACTCAATATCGGTTGATAACCAAAACAGTAAGTATTCAAAACGTTAATCAATAAACGTGCTTACCAAAAGTAACATCGTACCCAACCACAAATAGAAAATGTTTTAACAGTAAACCATCCCCTTCACCTAAAGATGGTTATCAAATGGAAATATAGGCACAAAAAATCATTGATGCTGTCCCAATACTCTGTGAGTTAAAAAATATATTTCAATAAAAAACTACAATTGAGCATATAATAAAATGTCATTATAGAAGTATAATCTAACAGTGTGTCTCCTAGAATTATCTGCCAAGCAAGTGAGGTAGTGCATTGGATTCCATCCCAAAGCATCTTGATCAACCATCCACCAAATCTACAAAAGACAACATTCTTTATGGAACCTATCCATCATTTGTACTATTGATTAATTTTATATTACTTACATCATTGTATAATATGAGCTTAACGAGCAATCCCAAAAAAGAGAGCTAATGATTAAATCAACTGTTGGAACAAGTACGTTGCAAGATAAACTACAATGGCGAGTTGGTGAATGAAAAAATTAACAATAGTGATCTAGTGGTCAGACACGGTTATTTTTTCATTAGTGATCTGGTGGTCAGACATAAGGATTATTTTTGCATTAGTATCTAGTGGTCAGACACTGGGGTTATTTTTTCATTAGTATCTAGTGGTCAGACACTGGGGTTATTTTTTTATTAGTATCTAGTGGTCAGACACTGGGGTTATTTTTTTATTAGTATCTAGTGGTCTGACACGGGTTATTTTTTCATTAGTATCTAGTGGTCTGACACTGGGGTTATTTTTGCATTAGTATCTAGTGGTCTGACACTGGGGTTATTTTTGCATTAGTATCTAGTGGTCAGACACTGGGGTTATTTTTTCATTAGTATCTAGTGGTCTGACACTGGTTATTTTTGCATTAGTATCTTGTGGTCTGACACTGGGGTTATTTTGCATTAGTATCTTGTGGTCAGACACAAGGGTTATTTTTTCATTAGTATCTAGTGGTCTGACACTGGGGTTATTTTTGCATTAGTATCTAGTGGTCTGACACTGGGGTTATTTTTGCATTAGTATCTTGTGGTCAGACACAAGGGTTATTTTTTCATTAGTATCTAGTGGTCTGACACTGGTTATTTTTTCATTAGTATCTAGTGGTCTGACACGGGTTATTTTTTCATTAGTATCTAGTGGTCTGACACTGGGGTTATTTTTTCATTAGTATCTAGTGGTCTGACACTGGGGTTATTTTTGCATTAGTATCTAGTGGTCAGACACAGGGGATATTTTTTCATTAGTATCTAGTGGTCAGACGCTGGGGTTATTTTTTCATTAGTATCTAGTGGTCTGACACTGGGGTTATTTTTGCATTAGTATCTAGTGGTCTGACACTGGGGTTATTTTTGCATTAGTATCTAGTGGTCAGACACTGGGGTTATTTTTGCATTAGTATCTAGTGGTCTGACACTGGGGTTATTTTTGCATTAGTATCTAGTGGTCTGACACGGGTTATTTTTGCATTAGTATCTAGTGGTCTGACACGGGTTATTTTTGCATTAGTATCTAGTGGTCAGACGCTGGGGTTATTTTTTCATTAGTATCTAGTGGTCTGACACTGGGGTTATTTTTTCATTAGTATCTAGTGGTCTGACACTGGGGTTATTTTTTCATTAGTATCTAGTGGTCTGACACTGGGGTTAGTTTTTTTTATTAGTATCTAGTGGTCAGGCACAGGGGATATTTTTGCATTAGTATCTAGTGGTCTGACACTGGGGTTATTTTTGCATTAGTATCTAGTGGTCTGACACGGGTTATTTTTGCATTAGTATCTAGTGGTCTGACACGGGTTATTTTTGCATTAGTATCTAGTGGTCTGACACTGGGGTTATTTTTGCATTAGTATCTAGTGGTCTGACACTGGGGTTATTTTTGCATTAGTATCTAGTGGTCTGACACGGGTTATTTTTGCATTAGTATCTAGTGGTCTGACACGGGTTATTTTTGCATTAGTATCTAGTGGTCAGACGCTGGGGTTATTTTTTCATTAGTATCTAGTGGTCTGACACTGGGGTTATTTTTTCATTAGTATCTAGTGGTCTGACACTGGGGTTATTTTTTCATTAGTATCTAGTGGTCTGACACTGGGGTTAGTTTTTTTTATTAGTATCTAGTGGTCAGGCACAGGGGATATTTTTGCATTAGTATCTAGTGGTCTGACACTGGGGTTATTTTTTCATTAGTATCTAGTGGTCTGACACTGGGGTTAGTTTTTTTTATTAGTATCTAGTGGTCAGGCACAGGGGATATTTTTGCATTAGTATCTAGTGGTCTGACACTGGGGTTATTTTTTCATTAGTATCTAGTGGTCGGACACTGGGGTTAACGTTTTTCATTAGTATCTAGTGGTCAGACACTGGGTTATTTTGCTCATTCTGGGTCATAGGAACGTATCAAACACCTGTGTGTAAAAGTTTCACGTTTTTGAAGTCCAATCTTGTGACTCAAGCTTCTTATTTGATTCAATGGGATATGGTTATTCAATGGAGTTCATGCAAAAAAACTTGAGCAAGAAATATTAAGTATATTTTGCAGATAACTTACAATATTTCTTTCCCTAATGTCTAGATGGATTTATTATAGGCTATTAGCACCATTATCATCACGAATCTTACCTTCAGGAAAATCCATTTATTTGCTTGGTACTTCTAATGATAGAAATTCCTCTTTTCTTCTGAAGTATTCACCAAATCGTATCACAGCATACCTATCAAAACAATATTACAAGAAAAAACTTTTAAATTGTAAAAAACAAACAAACAGAACAAAATTACAATGAATGTATTACACACCAAGGACAAAGTTATCGAGGGGTGGAACAATACATGCCTGTCTGATGCTAAAGTGGAATAAGCTCTTGTACCAGTGAAACAAGAATTGTTCTTTCAATTATAAATACTGCTGATGGCACAATTCAATCAATATTTCTTCGTGTTGAACTGATCTTGTTAGGATATTTGGAATTCTACAAAACTCATTTCATATATTATCTATTGGGTTTGTATATAAAACAAACAACAAAATACCCAGTATATCAATAACACACCCAGTATATCAATAACACAAGTCTTTGCTAAGAGCATATTTTTCCACTCCACTTACTCGAGGTAATCAAAATCAATGGTAGAATACTTGGATTGTATGATGGCCCAAACTCCCCAGAAGAAATGCGCAGTCTGCAAAATAAAGTGTCAATAAATAAAAACATGCCTGAAAATCTTTTAATTTACAATCTATTTAACATTATATAAGGCAATAATTGCTTTAAAATGATAAAATATGTGTTTCCTTTGGCAGTCAACAAACTGGGAAAATTGTGACCCTGGATAATTGCTGTATTGAGATGTGATGATGATTGCGTCTCAGATAGAGTTAAACTGCATTGAAATATCTCAATTTTACTCTTTATTGAAATATGTAGAGGGTAGTCTATATGGTATATAATTGGTCACTCCAGGTTACCCTATACCCACATGGTTAGGCTTATTACCAAGCATGGAGAGATTGCCAGATACACAAGCATGTGGGGTATTGCAACAGCAATACATGTCCGAAAGTGGCCCCCACTAAAAATGGTAACAGTATCCTTAACCTAGACCCAAAAACTCTGAAACTCGAACTTGATATGTAGCTACTCATATTGCCGATACATACCAATTGTCATAAAACATACCTTGAAGTATAGCCGAGAACATTGCAGAAAACTGAGTGGACTTTTCTTATTGGTTTATTTTGTTTAACATCCTATTAACAGTCGGGGCCATTAAAGGATGTGCCAGGTTTTTTGAGGAGGAGGAAAGCCACAGTACCCTAAGAAATACCAATAGCCTATACGGTCAGTACCAGTCAACTGCCCCTTGTGGGTTTCGAGCTGGCAACCCATAGGTAGAGGGATAGTGAAAAGTGTTGTAACATTTTAACCACTCAGCCACTGTGGCCCCTCTGAGTGGACGGCTGGACGGACGGAAGACGGACAGATGGCGGTGAAACCTATAGTCTCCTGGTTTCACCGGTAGGAGACTAATAAAAGGTTGCCTTACCACGGCACATTTGTTGACGTAAACATAAAATGTTTCTAGTTCCGACTGTGGTACATCAGTTGATTTGCCCTGTGCCTGGTTCCAGGCCTGTAGATAGGAACGAAGCCATCCCATCTGGAATTCCTTGTCTGGGTAGAGATTGTAGTCCACTTCCTCTATCCCTGTGAACCAAATATTTCCATCAACTACCTCTAAATATAAGTTTTATGTCGTAACAGAGTACAGTGTACATTCCATCAATCTTTTATACAAATCTAGTGTGTCAATAATATCTTAGAAATTAAACAGCATGTATGTACTTATCAAAATTGCTTAATATTTTGGATACTCCAAACATGTTAATTAGAAGTTTTAACACAACAAGATACTGTACGTTTGACAAACAACATAGTTGGCATAATGATAATAATATCTGACATTAAATAGGAAGATATGCGGCCTCTTATGTAATAATATGTACAGGATAGTTCATGAAGTTGGCATTTGTACCAGGGCTTTTTCTCACTGGTTTGGGATGGGGCCTTTTTGTCTCATTTTGTGAAGAAAAATGGCGAATTGGGAAGGATTTTTTCAGGACTAAACTACAAATTTTGGGAATTTGAACGAAAATATTCCAATTGGGAATGGACCCCATTAACGACCCCAAAAAGCCCTCAGAAAAAGTCCTGTTTACTGAATTGGATATTTAGGTAGAGAAGCACAGAAAAGAAGATATCGTACACTTTCTTGCCCAATCAAATAATCATGTGAAACGAGATAAAATATGTCACACATGTGTGAGAAAAGCAAAGGTACAAACTGTTTACACACATCTTACCTGCAAACTCGCAGAAGTGATTCCCAATGTCAAAGGGCTGATAGTTAAACATTCCATACTCATGGTCGATGAAGGTCACTTTGTCTGTGAAATACAGACAATACATAGAATTAGAAATTATTGTCAGAACATCACTGATGACAAATACAAAGGTGAATATCGGAGATGAATTTTAGGCGTGCATTCATATAAAGGGACCAAAAATCAAATATCAATATTTACAAGATTTCACTGTTACATGTATTTAGTTTCAATATTTATTTCTGACTTTTCACTTATCACCATCAAAGGTTGTCATCAAAGCTATACATTCTAATGATTCACACACATTAATATTAAGTTTCCCACTTATTCTAAAAATTTTTTTTAAAAAATATTATATATACTAATACATGTATATATATTACACATATCAGGAAAAATACCAATATACAAAAACTTAAGAGGCATTCATATTGAGTTTGAACAGAACTAAAAATCCAAAACATTAGTTATAAGTTGTCATGGTGCAAAATCAGAATTGTTGCAAATTTTATGAACCAAAAACATTCCTGAAAGGATAAGAGACAGGAAACCTCTGCACAGTAGATGACAGTGAACAGACATGAATGACATTCAGCATGTCACATGACATGTATGTCATTTGAATGAAAATATAAAACTATAAAATCTTGAAGACTGTACTAGTGCTGTCTAGTATTGATATTACCAGTTAAAATACAACAAGCATTCCTCTACAACTTTAGAACGTTTTACCAGATTTTTCGTTGAATATCACATTTCCCACCAGGAGGTCATTGTGGGCATACACAATCGGACATTCCATGGCTCCAAGGTGTTCCTTTAGTATAGCTACCTCACTCTGCAGTACTGACCGTGGTTTTATATGCCTTGAGAATCTGAAATGAAATTGATGATTTCAAACTCAATAATATCATAAGCTTTGAGGTTTTATATCAATATATGTCCCTGTATGAAGTTGTGTGAACTGTACGCATGACCTTAATTGTGACCCTGTATGACCCTTCAGACCTTTCGTGACTGTGAAACTCTGTGACACTCATGACCTTGTTGACATACTCTTATGACATGGATATTGTAGGTGACCCTGTGTGGTCCATGAACCGTTTCCCACTGTACATGAAAGTTCTCAGTTGTGCTACCTTGTATTAGAAGTGAACCCTTATGATCTTTGGTGACCTTTGGTCCCCGTAAAATGACCCTGTGATACCATATTATAACTGTGCAAGGGCATCCTGTAGACCCTCGAGAGTATGTTTTTGACTCCCCAATTTGAGATCTGACTCTTGGGTTTGAAGGGACATGTCTATTTGACATATGTTTTGACCCTTCAGATTTCTCAGAAATAGTGATTTGACTTCTGAAATTGCTAAAAGTCAAGGGTCAACTGGATGCCCTGTGTGCATGACCTTTTTGATTCATTAATTAGAACACTATGTGACCTAGATTTTACAACCTAATTGTGACCTACATGTAAATCACTCCATGATAAACCTACTTGTATATGACCCTATTCAAGACAATATTAATTAAATACAGTATGATCATCAATGATGAAGAATGCCAACAATGCTTGATAGATAAAATGATACCAAAATTAACCATGTACCCACTATAATTCTAGCAAATCTAGCACATTTACCAAAGTGATGAACTCAAGTGGACTTAATGATGAGGAGCATTTCTTTGTGGCAATTTTTTTAGTTTTTTTGGGGACTTGTCCTGGCAACAGCTAGGATCATATGAGGACCAGTGTCAAGGAGACAGCTAGAGTAAGAAAACAAAGCACAGACAGACAGAGCAATGAGGACAGAAAGGACAGATTTAAGATCCCAAGTGTTGAAATGTCGACAGAAGATCTATTCTGTTCTCTTCAATGTCCCCTACAGTGTATATATAAGACACAGAAGAGTTCCCCAATTAGTCCCCGACAGTGTATATATAAGACACAGAAGAGTTCCCCAATTAAACAGAGGTCCACTTTAAGTCACCTTCAATGATCTACATACAGTGGTAATGTATACAGCAGGCCTTATTCTTGGCTCTCCAATGTCTCCTGATCAGAAGACACAGGTAGGACCCAAAATTAGTCACCTCTTATGACATGCAATGGGATACAGCAGGCCAGGCATGTCCCCCCCTCCCCCTCCTGCAGGGGTTTCTTCGTGATTAAAACATGGTATGTGTTTTATCTTGGATACATATCATGAACACGATATGTTGACTCCTAGTTATAAAGAAATCACAACAAAGAAAAAGCCTACAGTACTCCAGTTCATCCTAGTCTGAATAACATGCCTGGCTAACCTCTAATTACATTACTTTAGTAAAATCAGAATGACTAACACCAGATATATAAAGAGATTTTTTATCCCACCAGGATTATGTTACATACTGTATTTCTTCTTAAAGAGAGCGGCTGTGCATTATATTAAAATATAAAGGACTTCTGGATGCACCCAACACAGAAGTTAATAGTATCTGGCTTTCTATCAGTTATATGTAAATTTGGATCTATAATTTGTGAAATGGTCTTAAAATCACATTCTAGTACACATTAATGTATCAATTTACATCAGTAGTTTTCCTTTCTTATTATCAGGAGGACCTTGCTATGTTAATGTACCCTTTCCCATTTTAATTTGGCTATGTTTGATAGATTAATTTTAAAATTGAAATCTAAAACAGTTTATATCATGCCCCAATTCACAATGAGTTCATATTAGTGCCTCTTACATATGATAATACAGAGATTCTTTTCTGCATTTTACATCAAATTTCAATATATTTCACTTGTAGGTAAAATTAATTAAATACAGTTTACACAAACACATGCCATTGATGTCATTCAGTTCAGTTTTTCAAAGATTTTTTGTGAAATATTCCCAAATCTGAAAAAAAAAATCTTATTTGATGTTAACAATCAGCTATTGGGCAGTATGTTGCGATACATATCAAGCTGTGATACATATGTACATGTATGTAATTCTCTTTGAATAAATAAAGTGACAGCTTGCTGTCAATCAATATGATATGTAACAACAGAAAGTGATGCCAGCCGAGGTACTGAAGAGAAATACAATCAACATAAATATTTTTGGTCAACCATTTTTGGCTTATATGGCTTTAAAAGAAACAAAGATTCAATAAAAAATACAATGTTTATTAATAAGTCATTACCTGTGTGTGAGATTAACAACTTTATTCAGGATTTCAGTAGACCTAAGGCCTATTGGATTATAGATTTACTTTTTTTGGGCCAGATGAGCAAATATAACCATTTTAGTACCAGAAATTAATTTTCCTCGACAAAATCAGTACCATTCACACCTCCATAAATCACCAAAGAAAATACAGTAGAAATTTATTTTTTGTAAAAAGCTATAAATGGGATCAAGTCAGAAACTATAAATGTGACCATGATCAAGTTGTAAATAATCATCCAACTAACGGTAATCAAGTTCGACCTGAGCACAAATGAATACATCATTTAAACATACTTTTCTTGTTTTACTGGATCATCAAACTTTTCTGGCATTTTACTGATCCAATCATCAAGTTTATCAAACAATTCACTCCTTGGCTTTGATCCATCAGTTCTCTCGGAGGATTTCACCAGCTGGAGTTTCACCAGTTCTTTTGCAACTAACCTGAAGATACAAGAGATTAACATATCTATCTGGTTTGTTACCAGCTAAGAGTTTCATAGTCCAAATTATTTTGACTTTATATCAACTTTTTTTTTTATATAATATAAATCAGCCTGGCATTAATCAACAACTAACAGATGTAAACAAGTAAATCTGATGAATTACAATCCCCCATCAGATGTGAAATTATATGCCAAGATAGATTTGTAATAACTAAGGTGAACACGTAAGAAAATGTGAAGTTCCAGTGAAAAAGTTATGTAGGGGATAGAGAAAGGACAAACATTTTTTGATGTAGGTCAAAGGTAATAAGTCAGATTTACCTAGTTTTGACACTTGACACACCTTTTGGTTTGGTATGGTTTAATTATCATTAATGTTTAACATCCTATCAACAGCTAAGGTCATTTAAAGATGGTCTCCCTTGCGTGCGACATGTATACCTGAGGTAATTGAGTGTGTAAGTGTGTTTTGGGAGGCTGCAGTATGTTTGTGTTAAGTATCCTGATAGTCTGGAACTTTTGTCGACTTATAGTGCTACCTCACTGAAGCATACTGCCGAACACACACAGCAGGGTACCCCACACGGTCACATTATACTGACAATAGGCAAATCAGTCATCCTGCACTCCTAATATGCTGAGTGTTAAGCAGGCGAAGTATAGTGACTACCATTTTTAAAGCCTCTTGTATATGTTTCAACTTTAAGACAGAACCCAAAAGCCTTCCTCACAGTGGCGAACGCTTAACTTAAGGCTAAATGTGAGGCAATGTCAAGGGAGACATAAAAAAGAGTCGGTGGTTTAGAAAGAAACTAGAAAGGAAAATACAATTTTCCCCATTCAGTCGCCTCTTACAATCATGCTATTGAGGCAGCAGGTGCAATTCTTACACCATATATACCTAACAACAGGGCATCATGTGTGCCTCATAAAGGTGAACACATACCCTAAGTATGAAGTTCCGGTGTCAAGCAATGTAGTAGATAGAGCCAAGACAAGATAACATACAGAAGGACAAATGGACAAATCTCAAAACTATACATAGTCCCCCACCCCAATTCCTGATTGGGGACTAAAAAGTCCAATAAACGTCAGACTGATATAAAATAGACTATAAACATCATAATAATTTGAATTAAGGATTTCGTTGATTCATGGGATTGTCCTTACATTGTATAATGCATACCGTATAAATCAAATATTAATTTAACCAATGTCAACAAAGCAATGATATCTATGGGTAAATTCTAATCTATGTCTTTAATCTTAATTCTCTGTAGATATACTAGATACGTACATTTATATACATACTGCACTGTATGTAAATTTATCCACCAGATCAAAGAGACATAAATGTACACAAGCAATACAAGGTATGACATAAGTAATAACAAATCATCTAAATTCATATAAAGTGACAAGGGCATTTTCATCTATTTCTCAAAAACTTTCAAGTTGGGATGCATCAATCTGATTAAAATCAGCTGTTACATGGCTACGTTTACTACGTCTGACGTAGCATGTTGTAAATGTAGCTATATGTCATTCAGGTGACTGGCACTCTTTTAACTGACTGAGCTTCATGGCCCCCTCTATATGTAGCAGCTAATTTTAATCATATCAGGGCTAAAAGACAAAAACTATAGCTTCAAACAAGAAAAATAGATAATGTTGAAATATCTTAACCAGTAAAAAAACATTTAAATTACTAATTTTCATCTCTGCATCTAGTAATAAACAATACATGTATCTTCTTATACTTATGTAAGTTCTAATATAACATTTCTGGTAAATAAAGTGATAAGGGCTATATATAGTTTCTAACATATATCGGATAATGAGCAAATGCATCCTTTGCCCTTTGAACCTTAATTGCAACCTTGACCTAAAGTTGAGGTAATGAAACAGTGCCACACCATTTGGGTAATGACTAATGAGACAAAACATGTTTAAGCTTCATAAAAAATAGCAATGTCTAAAGATAGATGGGCAGACGAAACTGAACATTGACATTGATCAGAAAGTTAGTGCAAGCATAATTAATTAATATTGCATAGAATATACACAAATGTCAATGCATTATAAACTTCAAGGAGTTAAGAAAGTTGGTAAATGATGACACAACTTGCAGTTCTAGTTTCAGCAGTGGATTAAATATGCATACCACACAAAATATTCAAATCAACATGTTACAGTTACACGATAACTCACTTTCCAATATGTGTATCCCGAACTGTCTTCTCGTCCAGAACTTGACCAGAAGCAAATCCGTACATTAGAGCATTTTTGAAGACAGCATACAAGGGTGGACAAATGTCTTCCTTTGATAAGACAATCATGTTTTTCTTCTCGGAATCTCGGTCAATGATCAAATCAGTTTTTTGTCCATAAACTCTGATAACAATTGTGTCTTCCCCAAATTTTCCATCTTCATAAAAACACACTAACTTATTAGTAATTCCACCACTTAAAACCTAAAACATCACAATAAAAACAGAAAAATTAACAAATGTAGCTTTGAATCTTATATTAATATTAGAGCTGGAATTTAAAGGGCATGTTTTTGGGTCGAATACGGTATTATATAACATAAACATATACTCCTTAGAATTAAGTATTTGCATAATTTCAAACCTTAAACTTCAAAAATAAATTTTACAAATGGCAATTATTTATAATTCCAGGTTTTTTTTCTTCTTCTTTTAAATCTATTGTTTTACACATAACTCGACCAGAAATGAAACTTATTTTTAAAACAGCATGTACCTTAGCTTTATCAACATGTATATAAATGAGTAAATGGGTAAAACCAAAAGGAAGGCATGTTTTTTGCATAACAGGATTTAAATTAAGGACCAAGATCTACATGTACATTTGTACATTACTAACAGCTTATATACTTAACTGCAGTTAATTGTCCACATATATATCAAGAGGTCATTTGGAGTTATAAGGTCATATGAGGTCAAATACTTAAACTATTACTAAATGTACTGGTTTAAGTTTATACTAGCAAGCAATTTAATTATTCCCTTGGAATTTAAAATTGATTTTTAATGTTGACTCAAAGTAATTAAAATAATTACATTGTATGTCCTTGATAAGTGAAGTCAAAGACAATATATACTACAATAATAGATTTAAAGGGTCTTCTGTTATTTACAGTACTGTTATTTGATAAATATTGACATGTACAATTCTATGTGTATATCAAGCTTCTTTTTACGAGTAAATTGTATCATGAACAAAACTGAAAATACATAATTTTAACGTACCACAATCTATTACAGCATGGATTTGAATATAAATTATTTTCTAATTTCCCAATATTTTCTATAGAGTACGAGCAATCAGATCGTGCATGCATGAGTGCGTGTTTGAAGCGTATTTACGGTACCGATTTACGACATCGTACCCAATGGCCTACCAGTTGAACATACAACGGCCAAAATGATCAAAGGGAAAGTAGCTTATATAGTAAACTATCTAGCCAAATTATCTACGCCTATTACAAAATGATCGTTAGCTTACACAGACAGACCTTACAGAAAACACACTATCAGACACACACGCTGTGAATGGAAATATCAACAAGCTAGTGAGTATATATACTACCATATACATGTATATATGGTAAAATTAGAGATACTCTTAAGCTATCGACCGCCGGTCGGTACATCGGATGATTGTACTTGTACAGCAGTCGACATCAGATAAACAAAATTCGATGCCACGTGACCTCACCTTTGATTTTACACCTGTCGGATCCCACTGTG
The DNA here is from genome assembly GCF_902652985.1 of Pecten maximus. Lineage (NCBI taxonomy): Eukaryota > Metazoa > Mollusca > Bivalvia > Pectinida > Pectinidae > Pecten > Pecten maximus. The sequence goes on along the minus strand of NC_047024.1, from coordinate 29,202,579 downwards.
GTCGCACCTTTTTCAGGGCTTCAAATCCAGCCGATTCTATCTTGCTTTCGTCTATACTTTGATCAAAATACAGCGGTTCCTTGACAGCTTCAGCCATGTTGGACAACAGCCTGAGAATCGTGTTTGTGCAATGTGTTCGCGAGTTACTTCCCTTTATACAGGTTTACCGTAACACATGCGAAGATTTGTTAGCTTGATGCGTGGTAACGACAAAATAGTAACTAGTTTATATATCTCGGCAGGTCAAGGGTTCCTGCGGTGAAGCGGATCTGCCAAGCAAACCAGAACACTGCATTAATTTATAGTCAAGTTGAGCTATCATCTTTTTGTAAAAAATGTCATTCCTAATAGATTTTTGAATTTAGTAAATAAATAAATAAAAAGTATAGTCCCCTTCAGCTGGCAACTATTTGTCAATGTAGATCTAGCTCCTTATAATTTTCATTTGGAGAAAAACATTTTCGTTTACAACTGTCAGAAAACTCTTTCTTTCGTTCTATTTGGAAACCACTTGAATAACACCAGTAGAACTCACTATCTAGAGGTATAATGTAAAAAAAAAAAAAAATCTATGACAGTAAATAATATAATCACAAGTATGGCCCTTAGAAAACTAAATTGAGCAAGTTTACTAAAATACGACCATTTTAGAGCTTATCTCATAGATTCGTCTGATTGTCAATGCGGGCATCCCTGTGACGATTTCTATCGTTTTTTCCTTATTTTTCCATTGTATACATGTATATATTACTTTCAGAAGAACGCCTGTTGCTGATTTATCGTGCTACGATCCTATCAACGTACATGCAGATGTTTTTGTGAGGGCCATCCTAACGGTTTTTCCAGCTGACAAAAATTGCCAAAGCTGCACAACATTTCCTAAGAAAGGTCGGGAAGATTCGACTAGCTATAATTTCTAAACCCCCTCCCTTTCCTCGTCTGAAAGGTTCTTGCTCCAAAATGTCCTCTTCATCCAGATTATTTACATACACTGTATATGCATTTTAGATCAATAATGGATCTATTGGATATATTTAAATCATTTATGGGTCCTGTTTCGGGTACTTCCCTATCCAAACGACACCTTCGAAACGTACTATTTGAATATAGCAATTAGCAAATAGTGTAATTGGCGTTGTCTGTGTCGGGAAGTATTTGGTTTGGTTTATTTTGTTTAGCGTCCTATTAACAGCCAGGGTAATTTAGGGGCGTGCCTGGTTTTAGAGGTGGAGGAAAGCCGGAATACCTGGAGAAAAACCACCGACATACGGTCAGTACTAGGCATGGCAACTGCCCCACGTGGGTTTCGAACTCGCATACCAAGAGGTGTCGGGAAAGACCGGAAACACAACCTCAGTCATTTCACTTTACACGTTGCAAGACAAAATGATTTCTTGTCACCCCCTCTCTCTATCTCTCTAATAAATATAATATTTCTGATAAGTCAATTGATTCATTGTTTTTTCCTGATCATACTTCAGAATATTTGTATATACTATCACGTGACTACTACCATCGACAGATGAGGCGAGTGCCCGTGAAATAAATTAGATGAGCTAAAACCTGAAATTACACAGTTGGACAGTATTGACTTAATAGCAGTAGCTGATTTATACCCTAAAGCAGCCGAGTAGGCAGAGTTTGTGATCACGTTATCAGCAACACAATTATCATAGACTTTTTATTAATAGTTGGGGATTATAAGAAAAATAAACAGGAAAGCATGGACGTCCAGCGGAAATAAAGAAAACGAAAGTTGTATGAAATGCCTTAGAGATAATGATCTGTACCAACACGTGAAAGAACACATTAAAACAGGAAAGCTAATAAACCCAGTATACTGGACCATGTTATCACAAATAAGCCCAGTACACTGAACCATGTTATCACAATAAACCCAGTATATTGGACCATGTTATAACAAATAAACCCAGAATACTGGACCATGTTATCACAAATTAACCCAGTATACTGGACAATGTTATCACAATAAACCCAGTATACTGGACCATGTTATCACAAATGGACCAAGTATACTGGACCATGTTTTCACAAATTAACCCAGTTAACTGGACCATGTTATCACAAATGGACCAAGTATACTGGACCATGTTATCACAAATTAACCCAGAATACTGGACCATGTTATCACTAATAAACCCAGCATACTGGACCATGTTATCACAAATAAACCCTGTATACTGGACCATGTTATCACAAATAAACCCAGTATACTGAACCATGTTATCATAAATAAACCCTGTTATCACAAATAAACCCAGTATACTGGACCATGTTATCACAAATGGACCAAGTATACTGGACTATGTTATCACAAATAAACCCAGTATACTGGACAATGTTATCACATATAAACCCAGTTTACTGGACCATGTTATCACAAATTAACCCAGAATACTGGACCATGTTATCACAAATAAACCCAGAATACTGGACCATGTTATCACAAATAAACCCAGAATACTGGACCATGTTATAACAAATGAACCCAGAATACTGGACAATGTTATCATAAGTTAACCCAGAATACTGGACCATGTTATCACAAATTAACCCAGAATACTGGACCATGTTATAAGAAATTAACCCAGAATACTGGACCATGTTATCACAAATGAACCCAGAATACTGGACAATGTTATAAGAAATTAACCCAGAATACTGGACCATGTTATCATAAGTTAACCCAGAATACTGGACCATGTTATAACAAATTAACCCAGAATACTGGACCATGTTATCACAAATGAACCCAGAATACTGGACTATGTTATCACAATGAACCCAGTATACTGGACCATGTTATCATAAATTAACCCAGAATACTGGACCATGTTATCACAAATGAACCCAGAATACTGGACCATGTTATCACAAATTAACCCAGAATACTGGACGATGTTATCATAAGTTAACCCAGTATACTGGACCATGTTATCACAAATTAACCCAGAATACTGGACGATGTTATCATAATTTAACCCAGTATACTGGACCATGTTATCACAAATTAACCCAGTATACTGGACCATGTTATCACAAATTAACCCAGTATACTGGACCATGTTATCACAAAAAAAACCAGTATACTGGACCATGTTATCATAAGTTAACCCAGTATACTGGACCATGTTATCATAAGTTAACCCAGTATACTGGACCATGTTATCATAAGTTAACCCAGCATACTGGACCATGTTATCACAAAAAAAACCAGTATACTGGACCATGTTATAACAATAAACCCAGTATACTGGACCATGTTATCACAAATAAACCCAGTATAGTGGACCATGTTATCATAAGTTAACCCAGTATACTGACCATGTTATCACTAATGAACCCAGTATACTGGACCATGTTATAACAATAAACCCAGTATACTGGACCATGTTATCATAAGTTAACCCAGTATACTGGACCATGTTATCATAAGTTAACCCAGTATACTGGACCAGGTTATCACAAATAAACCCAGTATACTGGACCATGTTATCACAAATGAACCCAGTATACTGGACCATGTTATCATAAGTTAACCCAGTATACTGGACAATGTTATCATAAGTTAACCCAGTATACTGGACCATGTTATCATAAATTAACCCAGTATACTGGACCTTGTTATAACAAATAAACCCAGTATACTGGACCTTGTTATAACAAATTAACCCAGTATACTGGACCATGTTATCATAAATTAACCCAGTATACTGGACTATGTTATCACAAATTAACCCAGTATGCTGACCATGTTATCACAAATGGACCAAGTATACTGGACAATGTTATCACTAATAAACCCAGTACACTGACCATGTTATCACAAATTAACCCAGTATACTGGACCATGTTATCACTAATAATCCCAGAATACTGGACCAGGTTATCACAATGAACCCAGAATACTGGACCATGTTATCACAATGAAACCAGAATACTGGACCATGTTATCACAAATTAATCCAGTATACTGGACCATGTTATCACAAATAAACCCAGTATACTGGACAATGTTATCACAAATGAACCCAGTATACTGGACCATGTTATCATAAGTTAACCCAGTATACTGGACAATGTTATCATAAGTTAACCCAGTATACTGGACAATGTTATCACAAATTAACCCAGTATACTGGACAATGTTATCACAAATTAACCCAGTATACTGGACCATGTTATCATAAGTTAACCCAGTATACTGGACAATGTTATCATAAGTTAACCCAGTATACTGGACAATGTTATCACAAATTAACCCAGTATACTGGACAATGTTATCACAATGAACCCAGTATACTGGACCATGTTATCACAATGAACCCAGTATACTGGACCGTGTTATCATAAATTAACCCAGTATACTGGACCTTGTTATAACAAATAAACCCAGTATACTGGACAATGTTATCATAAATTAACCCAGTATACTGGACAATGTTATCACAATGAACCCAGAATATTGGACCATGTTATCACAAATTAACCAAGTATACTGGACCATGTTATCATAAGTTAACCCAGTATACTGGACCATGTTATCACAAATCAACCCAGAATACTGGACAATGTTATCACAAATTAACCCAGAATACTGGACCATGTTATCATAAATGAACCCAGTATACTGGACCATGTTATCATAAGTTAACCCAGTATACTGGACCATGTTATCACAAATTAACCCAGTATACTGGACCATGTTATCATAAATTAACCCAGAATACTGGACCATGTTATCACAATGAACCCAGAATACTGGACCATGTTATCATAAATTAACCCAGTATACTGGACCATGTTATCACAAATGAACCCAGTATACTGGACCATGTTATCACAATGAACCCAGAATACTGGACCATGTTATCATAAGTTAACCCAGTATACTGGACCATGTTATCATAAATTAACCCAGTATACTGGACCTTGTTATAACAAATAAACCCAGTATACTGGACCTTGTTATAACAAATTAACCCAGTATACTGGACCATGTTATCATAAATTAACCCAGTATACTGGACTATGTTATCACAAATTAACCCAGTATACTGACCATGTTATCACAAATGGACCAAGTATACTGGACAATGTTATCACTAATAAACCCAGTACACTGACCATGTTATCACAAATTAACCCAGTATACTGGACCATGTTATCACTAATAAACCCAGAATACTGGACCAGGTTATCACAATGAACCCAGAATACTGGACCATGTTATCACAATGAAACCAGAATACTGGACCATGTTATCACAAATTAATCCAGTATACTGGACCATGTTATCACAAATAAACCCAGTATACTGGACAATGTTATCACAAATGAACCCAGTATACTGGACCATGTTATCATAAGTTAACCCAGTATACTGGACAATGTTATCACAAATTAACCCAGTATACTGGACAATGTTATCACAAATTAACCCAGTATACTGGACCATGTTATCATAAGTTAACCCAGTATACTGGACAATGTTATCATAAGTTAACCCAGTATACTGGACAATGTTATCACAAATTAACCATGTATACTGGACAATGTTATCACAATGAACCCAGTATACTGGACCATGTTATCACAATGAACCCAGTATACTGGACCGTGTTATCATAAATTAACCCAGTATACTGGACCTTGTTATAACAAATAAACCCAGTATACTGGACAATGTTATCATAAATTAACCCAGTATACTGGACAATGTTATCACAATGAACCCAGAATATTGGACCATGTTATCACAAATTAACCAAGTATACTGGACCATGTTATCATAAGTTAACCCAGTATACTGGACCATGTTATCACAAATCAACCCAGAATACTGGACAATGTTATCAAAATTAACCCAGAATACTGGACCATGTTATCATAAATGAACCCAGTATACTGGACCATGTTATCATAAGTTAACCCAGTATACTGGACCATGTTATCACAATGAACCCAGAATACTGGACAATGTTATCACATATAAACCCAGTACACTGGACCATGTTATCACAATGAACCCAGAATACTGGACCATGTTATCATAAGTTAACCCAGTATACTGGACCATGTTATCACAATGAACCCAGAATACTGGACAATGCTATCACATATAAACCCAGTATACTGACCATGTTATCACAATGAACCCAGTATACTGGACAATGTTATCACAAATTAACCCAGTATACTGGACCATGTTATCATAAGTTAGCCCAGTACACTGGACCATGTTATCACAATGAACCCAGTATACTGGACCAGGTTATCACAAATAAACCCAGTATACTGGACCATGTTATCACAAATAAACCCAGTATACTGGACCATGTTATAACAAATTAACCCAGTATACTGGACCATGTTATCACAAATAAATAGGATTCTGTAATTTAATAAGTACATTTCCTTTTGAGATATTTTCCAGAGGTTTGTTGCAAAGACTCTTTAAGATGTATAGAGAGTCATAATAAATTACTGCTTCCGGTAACTCGTTACCTTTAATATGTCCAAGTGCTAGGTACATGTAGATAGCGTGGGCTTCTGCAGAAAATATTGATACCTCATTCGGAAACCGGCATACCAAGATTGCATTTGTCGCAAGCATGGATGCAGCTACCTCGTGATGTTTCCATAAGTGCATTTTGACTGCCGCCGTAAACAATATGAACGAAAGATATAGGAGTCAGAATCTTTTTAAGTGAGTGGTCAGTCTCTGGTGAATATATATACGAAGGAGGATGGAGGGATATCTAATGCCTTTATATCGATATATCAAGATACAGACAATGCATTTCAATTGCAAATAGTATGCATTGTAATTAAACCTAGATCCATTAATGTTGTAGACATAGTATAATTCAATGACCAACATTTAAATAGGGAATTTATCTTACAATTCCATCCATCACCGAGAAAATTTACAAGCGTGTCTGTTCATACAGGGAATTGAGGTGTGCTTTGTGAACAGTGTTTTCTATCGATGTGATGATTGTCCCCAGTGTGTTGGATTGCCAACACAAAAACATCCAATCACTAATGAAACGAACGAGATAAATGCTACTTTGATGGTACCGTTAAACTGTTAATAAGTGTGTTGACGTACTTTGCCAGATCGATATGGAATTGCATACTTATCGTGACGGGGTGTCTGATATTTCAAAACTGCCATTTTTAGACTCAAATAAAGACCAAATGTGAGGCATTGTCAAGGGAAACAACAGAACAAATACAGTTGTTCAATCTTTTCTTGGTCGATTTCAATTGATTATTAGGAATTGATTACGAATATTGTTATTACATTTAGATCGATTTTGATAAAAATGATGGTAATATACATACATTCTGTAATAATTTATGTTGACTTAAATGTCAGCCTATCCATCTTTGATTCTATTTTAGAAAATAAAAAAATAAAAAATAGATATCAGCGTCTTGTGATTAATCAGGGATCCAGTCTGTGGCCGTATTAGTTATCACTCGCCATCGAGGCATGCTATTTCGGGTGTCATATACATATATCGAGAGAAGCCACATGGATATCCAAAAGAATATATAGGGTTCAGGTGCGAACATAATCAACTTAAGAACATACTTCTCACCTGAAAAAAACAACAACACGGAACTGACTCCTATACCATTCGTTCATCTTACGACTTACGTCTACAGTCTCAATACAGTGACCTTAATCCTACACTGATAGCTGTAAGGACAATCATAACGTAGCCGCATCCATGGTTGTGGCAAATGCAGCATTTGGATGTTCGCTTCTGATTAATATTCCAATATTGTCTTCGATATTCTCCACAGAAGCTCATACGATCAACCAAACACTTGAACATATCAAAGCTAACGACATACCAAACAAAATTATCTATTCTAGACTTTATCTGTATTACAGAGTCTTCGCAATAGAAATGATTACACCACATAATCTTACCTCGAGTTGTCATGTAATATTTCTCCTGGACATAAAGAAGTACCCGGTAATGAAAAAGCAGATCGCGTCGCAAAAACAACATTTTCACTTAAATCAACAAAACTTCATTTGACCCTTTTAAAACGTTTGTAAATAAATAAACATCATGGTGGCAAAATGAACGAAATGTGTATGTAGACAAATTACACTCAAATAAACCAACTATTGGGGAATGGCTTCCTGCATATAGAGACAGCTGCCGAGACAAGGTTGTCCTTTCCGGCATTAAGATGACATATATAGAACGCATTCTTACTTATTGAGGCGCGAAGACCTGTCTCAGTGTAAAGAACCGTATACCGTCAAACAAATATTTCTTAAACAATAAACATTTAAAAACTAATATTGGAAATATATGCAAAATCATGAACTGTATCAGAAGTCCGTCCGTCGTTAACACAAGATATGACAATAGTTACATAAACATTAAGAAAAGTCGATTAATGGACACATCTTTCTAAGCAGAAATTCAAACATCACATTCATTTTATACGTTCGCGGACTTTTATAACTATTTTTTTATTATCACAGTGACAAAATGCATGGAGTTAATATGTAGACAATAAAATACACTCAATTAAATCGAACATATTTAACGCATTCATACTTGCTGAAGTGTGAGGAACAGCCCAAGTACATCGCATGTAACGAACCGTTTACAGTTAAACATATTTTATTGGAAAGACTTGATCTAAAACCTTTAAGAGAACGTTTTTACAACAGTATAGCAAGTCTGAAACTAAAATTCTTTTCAAAGCCGTTAACATTTTTAAATCCACTAAAAAGTACATAACTTTGCACCATTATCTCATTACCAATATATATATGTTAAAAGATTGATGAAAATCTGTCAAAGAATCAAATTGCTGGATGTTAAAATAGAATCGGGATGGGATATGCAAGTATTTTTTGTTTAAAATTAACATTGTCATGTTATTATCCCTCCCATCAAGTTTCATTTTGATCGTCATCAAATAGAACAAAAGTTATAACTGGATATGATTTCAGCTAATCAGAGGGAAATGAATGACAGCTCTCTGGTTTTTTCATCAAATTGACACTGCCATTGAATTGTATAACAAAACACAAATGTACATACATTTTCATCAAAATCACACATTATTGAAATTTTGGTCAATCAGAAGCCTCCATTTGGCGGTAATCTTTAATTGTAGTTTAGTATTTTTTTGTCCCTCTTCATCCTTTCATACAAGGATGCTTTAGAGCAAATTCGTTCGAAACCCACCGATTCGTTTCTAATAGCGATTTTTAGAATAATGAGTTAACTAACAATTAACCAATATCACATGGAAATACCAAATTAATCATAGGATTGTTGAGATAATGTGGGGTTAGTTAGGGATTAGTCAGTTTATATATTTAACAGTTAAGATATGTGTCTTTTTATGCAAATGCAAAATACGCGGCTATCTTGCTTGTTCCGAAAAATATCATGAACAAAATAAAGAAAAATAAATCGAGAAATTTTGCGACATCCTGCCATGACGTTTTGCAGCAAACATGTTTTCTTTGAGTTTGTGTCACACCGTTTCCACTGGGAGTTAAATCGATGTTCAATTCGAGGTCCTTTTTGTTTCCTTTTCCCGATTCTGAAATCGTTGACACGGTGGTTTCAAGACAAATGCTGCTTTCATTTATGAGATCTAGTTTGTGTCCTTTTCCCATTTTAGCGTTACAACGAACACTTTTACCTATAATGTACGCCAACCAAGATGGAATCTTCTGGTGCTGGGGTTTATGATGCAGTCTTAACACTAATATAGTACAAATCGTCACAAGCATATTGATACCAAGCTCTGCCACCAAAAGATAACACAATCGAGGGAATGAAGGCTCACTGGTTCCAGGCAGAGTGTCAGCCACGATAGTCATAAACACAGCAATAGCTAGCAGAACGGTAACGGAAAATCCAACACGTTCACCGGACTCAGTCGGAAGAAGAAATACCATGATATTCAAAAACCCCAAAAAACAGAACGGTAATATTGTATTGATAACTTGAAACATTGGTCGTCGCTGGAAAATCATCTTCAGTACCAGTATCTGGGAGTCAGTGTGTGTGAGTACACGACTACTTGCAAATTTCATTTTCCAAAGACTGTTTGGTGAATAATAATCCAAAGTTATCTCATAGTAGTCTGGTTTTATCAACACCTCGAATATGTTATACATGTAAATGCTAAAATGAAATAAACATGTATGCTGATCAAATGGATAATATGTGATATCAGCTGCACACGAGACCTCAAAGACATCTGGAGGGGCCCAGGATACGGATCCATCATTAAGAACAAGGATCTTTAGCCTGTCAAAGCCTGGAGGTTCAATTTTCTCGAACGGATTCATTAGTAAGATATCTGGTTTCCATAAAGTGTTTTGTGAAATCAGCATACGATTTAGGTCACCAAACTCATCCGGGTTCCATTTCAACTGAAAGTCATGCCACTCGATTACAAATACTCCAACTATAGAAAGCTTGCTGGTCTTTTCTTCGAACTCCTTCAACGAGAATGGATAAAACTTGATATTCACCGTTGTTGGTTCTGAGAGGTTTAACGCAGGACGGAATTCTGGACTATAATTTGCCATCAGGTGCCGATGTAGTTTAGTTAAATTTCCATGCATTGTCCCGAATATGGTTGTCAGTGACACTGAGAGAATGAATAGTAATGGCATCATGTTCGCCTCTATCGTTCAGCTATGTCAGAACCGATATCACTACCTGTTTAAATGGAGCAATATTAATCGATATGGTTCAAAACAAGATCACGTGACAGAAGTGACTTATATAGGTAATGCCTTCACTTTAGGAGATCGATTTAAAGAGGTCAATCTTCCTACACAAATGCCCAAGCGATTTTCTAACGCTGCAGATGAAACTATATTGAACCCGAAAAGGATATATCATTGGGTATAAAAACGAGCCCGTATTTTGTTCTCTTAAACATTATGAATGTGTGGTTTCCAAGGTTCACAACGTAAATTTCTCGCTTTTCACATTTTCTTTTCATTCTGTCCAAAATATCACGCTCAAAAAGTAAAACAATTGTGATTTTAGATTAAAACTCCTATTAAAGTATGCATCAAATAGTCTGTCCTCTATATCTTATCAAAACATATGTACCGTACAAAGTAAATTCCGTTGTTTATATATTCTAGTAGAGCAAATGGTTCCCGGTCCTTTATCACAGGACTAAAGATGTTTTAGATGTTCAGCACAAGAGAGAAACTATTTTTTTCAGATGTGGTAAAAAAAAAAAAAAAAAAAATACAATTACTTGACGAATTATATACCAACTTAAACAAACAATTGAATAACTTAATCTTATCAATGCCAAACACGAAAAAGATATGCATCTTGAATTGCAAAATTAATTGATGTGGAAATTGCACTTTCTGGAACAGGTGATTTATGGTTCATGCTTAAGCCGGTGCATTGATTCATGTAGTCAACGAGATTTTTTTTGCTCGCAACAACCAGGGTCATATTAGAACGGGTGTCAGGAAGCGCCTGGAGTACAAAAAAAGTAGACAGAGCAGTGAGACTTTGGTTTTGTATTGTTTAACATACTATCAACAGCTAAGGTCATTTAAGCACAATCTCCTCTGTATGCGAGATAGATGCGTATATTGTATGTATGTGTGTTTTGGGAGGCTGCAGTATGTTTATGTTTTTCTCTTGCGATAGCGCGAAACTGAATCAGCAAGGAAGGAAAGGATAATTTTAAGATCTCAAGTGTTGTTATGGGGACAAAATATTATCTCGGTCTTCAAAATAGAATACGATGGAGGACATCCACTATTATCCATTATTTTTGGGTTCTCCAATGTCCCTTGAACATAAAACAAAGGTGAAATCATCCCAACCTTACGGGGGCCCCACAATAAATTGCCTCTTACAACTTCGAATAAGATACAACAGGCATATTCTTTTCCCGCTCTTGCACGGATTTAGTAATACGTTAACTCAATGTTACGTGGAAAAAGACTAAACATGAAGACTGCAACATGATTTTTACTGAAGCATACTGCCAAAGACACCCAACTGGACACTCCACCCGGTCACACTATACTGACAACGGGCAAATCCAGCAGTCCAACTCCCAAAATGCATAGTAGAAATGGAACCCAGATACAGGTGGCCGTGATTAACCGGCTTCTACGATATTTTTTTCTGACCTTATTCATAGGCTCTATCTAATGCCACATGCATAAAAGAAAACGGTGAAATCACTCAGAACTGTGAGCTATGTAAAATCTTTCTGCACTCATGATTATATTTCTTTGCGCTCTTGTAGCCTCGCTTGATACTGTCTCATTTTTAATCTGAACTTTCATCCGTTTGAAGTGATACGTTCTGTACGAAGTGTCATTAACATTGTACCTAATGCACCCTGCTTGACGCAGCAGTAGGTGACTGGCTTAATCCACTGTCAGAATAATGACCCAGAGAAGATGCCAAACATGACGTTTCCACGGAATTTGTCCTTAGGTTGACCCCATGCAAGTAGGTTGTTTCTTCGTTTTGTATTATTAAAGACATCAACTAAGGACATTTAAAGACGGCCCAAGTGTGCTAGATTCATGCTTGTGGTGAATGTGCATATTTTTTAGAAGGCTGGTGTATGATCGTGTTTCTGATGCCCACTACACTGAAGCATACTGCGAAAGGCGCCAAACATGACGTTGCGCCGACAACGGTAGAACAAGTCGTCCAACTCCTAAAATGCTGAGCACTAAACAGAAATAGCAATACCATATTCATAAGCTCTAATTTGTCTCGGCCAGGGGACAGAACCAAAATCTTCTTCACAGAGGCGAACGCTCAAAAGAAGGCCAAAAGTGAGGCAGTGGCCATGCGTAAGTAGGTATCGCCATATGATAACCTTAATCTATTTATAGAACACTCAACCAGTTTATGCTTCCAAATTGATTGACATTCTTTTTAATGTTTCGACTGAAGAGAATACGGCTATTACTCACAAATCCTATAACAAACTTGTTTACCATTCCATTACGTTTATCGAATCCATTAGCAACTTATCTCTTCACGTACAGTAGTTTTGTGTACTCAGTTTGTAGTTTCGATTGGACACGTGTGTAATGTAGAATGAATATATATGTTCTTCCTTCACACTAATCTCCGACAGAATATCAAGCCAATTCTGATAACGATAGTGTAGCAAGCATGATGGGATTCACATAAGGCGGTATTAAATCTATGATAATAGATTTTACAGATAAAAGCATTTGAAAAATTACGATTATGGTACCTAATAATATTCAATTAACAAAACAATAAAAGGTTAACAGCAATAAGGAACGCAAGGGAATAAAAAATACCGCCATTTTCTGTAACGATCGAAATCGTAATTAATTGCGATTCGCCACTCATCACGGGGGTCTCTATTCTGACGCGATAGAAAGTAGGTCGGGTAAGGAAAGATTTTTGTTGCGCTCCATATACTATCTTTATTTTTTATATAGAACATGGACCGCAGCGATATTTCAGTTATCTTTTTCATCCATAAATGAGGCAGAATATTGCATTGTTATTTCAAACATTTTGACCATTCGGAGCAAATTTTCACGTTTCGCCTTTCTCCATTACAACGAAAATTTCCCTGGCAATCCTATTTTTACAATGGACAAGTCGACTTTTGTAAATGAAAAACGGCAGATTATATGTTGTTTTTCTTGCGGCTATATGATTTTAGAATTAGCAATGCTTATTATTAGCTTTTCATATGAACATGGGGTCTCTTCATAAATTAGAATTACAGCTTCTCCTTGTCAATTTTGCCAAATAGACATATTCTTGACGGTTATTATTGTTACTTACAAAATCGCATTACACATACGCATTCCGAAGTTTGACGAATTTACTATTTATCGACCTATATAAAGATAGTCAGAACTCCCAATGCAAAGGGGCATATTATTGTCGTCTGTCTTCACTTACTCTTTTCATCATATCTACAGCACACCTGTATATCTTGATAACTTTACCAGCAATGACAGTAAGTAATATCCTTTGTTTAGCCACGTTATTCCCTTCCTTTGCTGATTTTATTTCTCTTGTCAGGACATGTAACATCAGAAGCTGCTTTCTTACCTTCCTGCCATGTTCTCTACTGATTCAAGCTTTCCTAAGTTGCGTATCTACTTTACTAGAAGTAATAGGCGATTTAGTTTTCTTTTGCACCGCTGCAACTTCCGCTGTGCCGTTTTATATTTGGTTTTCCTTGGGCTTCATATATTCTCTTGGATTTTTCGATAGTGCCCGACTTATCCTTTTCCGTCTTCCAGCTTTTACAAAGGCGTTTGTACAAAACGCTCTGTAGGGTCAGGTGCCCTTTCCATGTTAGCGTTGTTTCTATTTCCTCTGACAACATCGTCTTCCGTAGTGATCGATTCAGTTTCATATTTTTTCTTTTTGTTTCCTTGGTCTTTTCCATGCCACATTTTGCTTCAAGCCCCGTTTATTTGCGTAACAGAAGAAAAGTGGTCTGGGGGAACATAGTTTTTCGATCCCCTTATTTTTAATGTACCCTTCCGCATCATTGCATTCAATCTTTCGCTATATGGATTTTGGATTTCTGCTCGAGATTTGTCCATTTTCCGTCCTTAAAGTGAATAATTCATGTTAATATTGTAGTATATATATTTTGTTACATACTCATTCGTGAAACATATCCCTTTGGAATGTACGTTACTGATTTTTAGAGGTGTATTGCTTATATAGAAAATCATTAACATAGAAAATGTGAATACCGTTTAATACATGAACTTATCATAATGGAAACATCTCGAAACCTTAGTTTTATACTCATTGTATAACGCTCAAAACTATTAGAGACATAAAGTAAATGGAGGTTTCGAAAAAAACAAAACAAAAACAAAAACAAACAAACAAAAAAACCCCATTAGATATAGAATTCAAACAAATACATGTACATCACAAACTGAACAACACGAAATATGTCTACTGGAATCTGTTTTACGGTTTAACGATAATGACAGAAATAGTCCATGTCATACACAAAAATGCTGACTATCTACTTCTAAATCATCCGAATGAAAAGATGAAATGTTCGGTACAAAAATAACGAACATTTCGCTACAATGATACTCACATCCATGGACGGTATGTTACATGTCATCAAACATGGGGCATGGTCGTGTATTAAGATTGATTGAACAAGTCATCATCTTATTGATTTAACTGCAGTAATAATTTGAATAATGGCAACCATACATACGTTGAATAAAATAATCTTATAATTTCAATGTGCTTTATGCTGAAACACTTTTAGGACTCTGTGGTATCCTACCAATAAGGTATTTAAAAAGATGGCGGTCGGCAACTTCGCTTACAGAGTACCGGAAAGGTGGGTCTGACAACAAATATTTTTTTTATTTTAATGAGGAGAATACTTTTCATTTTTGAAGAAGTTAATAATCCACCACATATCAATACATAATCCGACGACAGTACTAGCATCTCTTTACGGAGACTTTGAGTGTTAATTCTACTATATTATATACTGAAACGAAAAAGAAACGCAACATGGAAAATTGTGATTAATTTTGTATTAAATATACATATCTGTATAAAAATCGCGGAAATAAACATGCACCCTGCCTAACACCCATACCAATCTTCAAAATCACCCAAGTGTGACTAGAGACCTATGCACTTCCGGCGCGGTAAAAACATCAAAAACCGTGCCTGTACAAACATATGCGTTCTTTTTTCATTCAAACCAGTATCAATTCATCACTAACATTGAGCCACATTATCGCCAATACTTTTGCAAACAATAATTCCTTTTACAATTATGCCACGGTTATCAAAGGTTGATAGAGGACGTGCTATAGCGATGCTTCTGGCAGGGAACACGCAACTTCACGTCGCTCGACAATTCAGAGTTCACAAATCGACTATTAGTCGATTAGTTTCACGTCTTAACGCAACAGGAAGAGTCGATGACCAGCCGAGATCAAGACGTCCACGCGTAACGTCGCGACGTCAAGACCGGGTTCTTAGGTTGGCACACCTGCGTAACAGGAGATTAACGGCCGCTGAAACGGCAAGGAATACGATTGGTAATCATAACCGTCGAATTCATCCCCAAACAGTGATCAACAGACTGCGTGAGGCTAATTTGCGTGCAAGGCGACAGTACGTTGGTTTACCACTAACACCGCAACGTCGAGCACGTCGTATGCAATGGGCAACGGCACATATGCCCAGACGTTTTCCTATGAGACGTTGGAGGTCTATGCTCTTCACCGATGAATCTCGATTCACGTTGTTTCGAGCAGATGGCCGTCAACGTGTGTACCGGCGTCGAGGCGAACGTTTTGCTGACGCCTGTGTTTTGGAACACGACCGATTTGGGGGTGGATCAGTTATGGTTTGGGCGGGAATCTCCCATGGTTTGAAGACGCCTTTGGTGATAGTCAATGGGAATTTAACGGCCGTACGCTATCGGGATGAGATCCTTAGGCCCCATGTTGTGCCGTTTGTTAGGCAGCATCATCTAACCTTTCAGCAAGATCACGCGAGACCACACGTTGCAAGAGTCTGTAGAGACTTTCTTGCGACACAGAACATTGTTCCTATAGATTGGCCTCCATATAGCCCCGACCTGTCCCCAATCGAGCATTTGTGGGATGAATTAGACAGAAGAATTCGAAATCGCCGTAACCCCCCAAATACCCTCCCTCAGTTAGCAAATGTACTCGTCCAAGAATGGAATAACATTCCAATACGGAAAGTCAATGCCCTGATGAACTCAATGCAACAAAGAATTAGAGATGTGATAACTGTTCGAGGAGGACACACACGATATTAGGGCACGGTTTCAAAACTGCTGCCATTTCAACTTGGATTCACGTAGGGTACTACCAATCATGACCTTCTAGCAAAGTGACCTGTTCTTAAAAATCTCTAAACATTTAAAGGATGTTACATCAATATTCAATATTAACTATTACATATGAAATTTAAACATAATGCTCACAAGTATTATTTTATTAAACCTACAATTTGATGGGGACAGGTCGGGGCTATATGGAGGCCAATCTATAGGAACAATGTTCTGTGTCGCAAGAAAGTCTCTACAGACTCTTGCAACGTGTGGTCTCGCGTTATCTTGCTGAAAGGTTAGATGATGCTGCCTAACAAACGGCACAACATGGGGCCTAAGGATCTCATCCCGATAGCGTACGGCCGTTAAATTCCCATTGACTATCACCAAAGGCGTCTTCAAACCATGGGAGATTCCCGCCCAAACCATAACTGATCCACCCCCAAATCGGTCGTGTTCCAAAACACAGGCGTCAGCAAAACGTTCGCCTCGACGCCGGTACACACGTTGACGGCCATCTGCTCGAAATAACGTGAATCGAGATTCATCGGTGAAGAGCATAGACCTCCAACGTCTCATAGGAAAACGTCTGGGCATATGTGCCGTTGCCCATTGCATACGACGTGCTCGACGTTGCGGTGTTAGTGGTAAACCAACGTACTGTCGCCTTGCACGCAAATTAGCCTCACACAGTCTGTTGATCACTGTTTGGGGATGAATTCGACGGTTATGATTACCAATCGTATTCCTTGCCGTTTCAGCGGCCGTTAATCTCCTGTTACGCAGGTGTGCCAACCTAAGAACCCGGTCTTGACGTCGCGACGTTACGCGTGGACGTCCTGATCTCGGCTGGTCATCGACTCTTCCTGTTGCGTTAAGACGTGAAACTAATCGACTAATAGTCGATTTGTGAACTCTGAATTGTCGAGCGACGTGAAGTTGCGTGTTCCCTGCCAGAAGCATCGCTATAGCACGTCCTCTATCAACCTTTGATAACCGTGGCATAATTGTAAAAGGAATTATTGTTTGCAAAAGTATTGGCGATGATGTGGCTCAATGTTAGTGATGAATTGATACTGGTTTGAATGAAAAAAGAACGCATATGTTTGTACAGGCACGGTTTTTGATGTTTTTACCGCGCCGGAAGTGCATAGGTCTCTAGTCACACTTGGGTGATTTTGAAGATTGGTATGGGTGTTAGGCAGGGTGCATGTTTATTTCCGCGATTTTTATACAGATATGTATATTTAATACAAAATTAATCACAATTTTCCATGTTGCGTTTCTTTTTCGTTTCAGTATATATGTATATATACATAGCGACAGGGTATTTATTTGTACAGGGGAAATGCTTATGTAGCGGTTCATTTCTTTGATGCTGAAGGCTTTACAATTTCTCTCAATCTGTTTAACAATGTCAATGCGTTATCTGCTACGTTTTCCCCAATGATATAACATCCTCTGTTTTTATATTGATTGATAATGTTCCATTTAAGCAAGTAGTGCTACTGATTCCGACATACCAGCACGGTACAGGTAATCATGATGTCGTTGCTATTCTTTCTCTTGGTGCCAACCATATACGGAGCAATGCAGGGGGATTTGGCAAGACTACACCAACACTTGATGACGAATTATAGCACGGAATTACGCCCTACGTTAAATCTATCGGAGCCTACAAAAGTGAATGTTGGATTTTTTTATTCTCTCAATGAAGGAATTCGAAGAAAAGACAGGCAAATTTTCCATTAATGGAATATCTGTAATGACTTGGCATGACTGTCAGCTGGAATGGAATCCTAATGACTTTGGTGGCATTGATCGTATATTTGTTTCACAGAAAACCATATGGAAACCAGATCTCTTACTATTGAATCCATTTGATAATGTTGAACCTCCCGGCTTTGACAGTCTTAAGATCGCTGTGGATAATGACGGATCCACATTCTGGGGCCCTCCAAATGTATATCAAATCACGTGTCCAGCTGATATTACATACTATCCGTTTGATCAGCAAACATGCTCATTCTTCTTCAGCATGTACATGTATACGTTATTCGATGTGTTTATTGAAACGAGCTCATCTGCAATTGATTTGGATTTCTATTATCCAAACAGTCTTTGGGAGATGATATCTGCAAGAAGTAGAGTCTTCACACTAGCAGATACCCAAACACTGGAACTGACGGTGGTACTTAAACGACGACCAATGTTTCAAGTTATTAACACCATCGTACCTTTCTGTATTTTGGGACTGTTGAACATCATGGTGTTTCTTCTTCCGGCCGAGTCCGGTGAACGTGTTGGATTTTCCGTGACAGTTTTGCTAGCTATTGCTGTGTTTATGACTATCGTGTCGGACACTCTGCCTGGAACCAGTGAGCCTTCTTTCCCTCGATTATGTTATCTCTTGATGGCAGAACTCTGTACCAATATGCTTGTGACAATTTGTACTATATTAGTATTAAGACTGTATCATAAACCCCCGCAAGAGAAGATTCCGTCTTGGTTGAAATATATCATATGTAAAAGAGTTTGTGTCAAAGCTAAAACAAAAAACGAACGCAAAAAGAAAAGTAACACCAACACAATTCTAAGTAAACAAAACCGTATTTGTTCGGAAACAACGGTGTCTACAATTCTTGAATCAGATAGAATCGAGACAGGAAGCATGACGGATTCCGAATGCAACTGCAATGAAAATGGACAGATGGAAACATCCTGGCAGGATGTGGCGAAATTTCTCGACGTCTTTTTCTTTGTTTTATTCATAGCCGTTTTTGGAACAAGCAAGTTAGCCGCTTATCTTATATTTATGTAAGATATACATACATGGATGCTGGAATAGTTGGATGCTGGGCAATATCGAATAAAGTATTGATACTGCAAGACAATTTTTACGTGTCAATTAACTTTCGATTTAAATTGTCAGCTTGGAGTGTTCGACATATTGACGCAGGGGTAATCCTTAATATTATGTTATTATGTTAATCAGTGCTTAGGGCAACGATCTGTCGTGTCATTCCTTGATGAAGAGTAAAAATTATTTCACACTGCTTATTTTGTGGATATTTTATATCAACTTATATATATCACGCATGTTGGCCCGGATTGAAGCGCGCGAGGGGTCTTACTTTGGCAGGACGTGATCTGGTAGTTAAACCATGGCCGTCCTGGTGAAAGGCAAGTGTGTTACCACTGTGCCACCCGACCACCACACAGAATATAGAATATAGTGACACGCAAGGGGATATTTTACTATTAAGGAACCAATTACATCGTTAATTTTATTCCTTTGTTCAATAAATTGTTGATCATGTATGTAAAAATGAAATATCAAAAACAACAAAAAGGTAAAAGCCAATATAAATATACTCGAACAATATCACGCAAACGCCAGAAGACAAGGTTGGTTGGTTGGGTATCGTTTTAACGTTCACAGCTACTGTCATTTATAAACGGACAAGGTATCAACAAGACCACATGCAGCGTACAGTAAAACAAAGAGACAATGATTAGATAAGATTTTTTTTAAAATAAGTTAAGATATTTCAAATAATCTTAATGTTGATAGTCACAAATATAGATATTACCGTTGTTATGATTTGTATCTTGTATTGTTTGTAGTTCAATGCAGCCAAACAAAATGTGTTTCATCGTTAATAGTTCGTCGCATGCTATGTGCTAAATCTGATCCTCCCGCTTTAGTAATAAAGAATATGTGATGCAAGAATGACCATTTAGGAGACGTGCGAGGACATGTCATCTCGGCGCTTTTCCCTATAACGTGAACATTACCACATTTGTTTTCTTCGCAAGCTACAAATGTACATATTTTAGGAAAAAATCACTTTTACTTATTGTTAGACACCAGTGCTTTTTTTTTGCAAATTAATAAACATTAAACTCCTATTGATGTGTTATTTTGTGTGTGATGTTTATTTCGATGCGTGTCACCTTGCAGTACTGACATTCAGATAATTCTTTTTGAAGGTTTTTTTGTCAAATTCATTACAAGCCACATTAAGTTTCACGCGTGGCAATTTCATTCAGATGCATTGCCAGCTACGCATGCTTTGGCTCCTTTATTCTATACATTACAGCAATCAATATATTTGAAGAACGACGAAAAAGACAAATATGGAATTTAGTGTTACGGTGTTGTAACCTGTTCAGTATGCAGTATAACAAAACTTGGAATCAGTATGACCCAGATAGTGGCGAGGGCTTCAACAAAAACAAGAGACCCCAGAGTGGCACCCACCATTGAATGATCCTTACAGTCAAATGAAAGACTGACCATTTCTCTTCTTTCCCCTTCAATCACTCTTCTTTTAAAACATTTATTAACTTTATTTTACATTTTATTGCACGAGCAACCCACAACTGTCAAAATCCAGAAAGATTATGCTATTTGTCAACCATCTGTTTAGTATACTAGTTCTTTTAATCAGACCGCACAGCTGGAGACCACGTGGAGCCACCACACTAAAATGTAAGACCCAAGATAGCCATTTTGTACTTTAAGGCATCGCTGATAAAGTTCTCATTGTCAAAATCCTAGATGGCTGTGTGTTTGCCATGTTGTTGACAGGTTGGTCATATACCGGAATATGCTTAGAGATCAAGGGAAACCTACATATGAAATTTGAGGAAGATTCTTTTAATGCTTTTTGAGGAATAGCGATAACAAACTTCAATTGTCAAAATACAAGTTGGCCACCTGTCGGCCATGCTGTATCTACAGTCTGACACAAAGGCCTAATTCTGTGTTTTTCAGTGTTTTTGTTAGTTTTCCTATGTTTAAAGTGATCAGATATGATAAAACAACATCAATCAATACGAGGTAGGAATGTAAAATCTTAAAATTTCAACTTGCACTTTGTCATCCTAGCTTGGATCAGCTGTCAGGGCAACGAGTAGGACGGTTGTTTTACCAAAGTGTTAAATCTACAAACTTGTATGTACAACAGAAAATGTTCTGCACGATACCCTATGCCTTTGGAAATCATCTGTAAATAATTACATTTTTGTATTTTGATTAATACGACT
Organism: Pecten maximus; assembly: GCF_902652985.1. NCBI lineage: Eukaryota > Metazoa > Mollusca > Bivalvia > Pectinida > Pectinidae > Pecten > Pecten maximus. Next base: position 29,180,622 of record NC_047024.1, on the reverse strand, counting down.
AATCGCATTCGTGTATCAACGTTTCCTCATTTCTAAATGTTCCGACTTCGATATCTAAAACACCGAAGAGTTCCAATACCGAAGCATGGCCATTAACACTTGCTCTATAAATCTTCCAAGAGTACCTGATTAGCCACACTGAATACTTCATCAACGGTACGTGTATAAAGAGAAGAATTGACAGCACGTTTCTCCAGTTTCTAAGAGAGTTGAACAAGTGTATCGCATTTATTTGTACGTATTTAAACCATTTACTAGTAAGAAAAAAGACTAAGATCTTCATTTTGGTTCAGTAGCATGCTGGGAATCCACGGTCATATTACCTAAGTGGCTAGCTGAGACACAGGGCTACCAAGTTCGTTCAAGTGAAATGAATTTGGACAATTTCAAGATCACAAGTCTCAAATACGTATTTAACCTCAGCGATTCATGGCTCTTGGGTCGCTCTATGTGAAATTTGTGACAACAAAATCCAACAAATCGACTGAAATGGTTTGAATTACAGTATACTTGGTATATTGATCTAACAAAACGAAGACAATGGACACAATTTCGACAATATTATTGATACACAAGGATTCAACGATAGTTACGACAAGTAAATACTAGTTATACACCAAGTACTTACCATGCAATTACAGCATCTGCTGTCTTTTGTTGGCTTTAAAATATATCCGATTTGAACGTACTACAATTTAAAAAGGGATTACACCCTGTTTGTATTGCAGCCATGAAGCATATATTTCAAAAGACTATCTAATACATAGTTTAATGGTATTAATGGAAATCGATACATTTACTAGTTCTGAGTAATAAAACTTTTCATCTTTAATGGAACCATTTGAAAGAATGTACCTCTTATCTGAATTCTATCTGAATGAATCGATTTGGAAAGAAAGGAATGCAACAGAATTGAACAAGTTTCTTTGCATGAAGTATAATTGATGTCATTTTCATGAAACAATTGGGAATGAAGGCATTTAAACGAGCCATTCATACACGTTCATAGTGTGCACTTGTATTGTAATATTGTATGGCCCCTACACAATTTCAGTCATTAAGGGGCAAATACAAGATCAAAAGGACACCCTCAGGAGCCTGAGTACCCGGAGAAAAACCACCGGCCTGCGGTCATCACATGGCAACTGCCCCACGTAGGTTTCGAACTCGTAACCCAGTGATAAAGTGTCGGGGCACCTTAACCACTCGGCCCCGCGTCCCCAACGACAAGTAAGAATGCGTGACCTTCATTCACTGTCACTTTCAGACTTTGACCAGTACTCAGTCATCATTGCATCATTCACTCAAGTGAGATACCCTATTAATAAGGCAGTTGGATGTGCTATATCAGGCTGATTAATATATTATTCTTAAGTGTTGTAAGGCACAAAATAGTATATATATTAATATAGTCGGAAAATTGACCATCAATTTTACCCCTCATGAAATGATCTCTGACCTTAATTTAGTGTCATACCATCTTACCTCAAGGTTTCTATGTATATATATATAATATATATATAATAAAACGTACAATTGATAGCCCCCAGAAGGCCCAAAATGGCACTCCTCCTTTCGTAAAACAAACATATATCGTATGTTGTTCTTGTCGTTAGATGTCGTATCTACATTACACAAGTATACAAAATTTTGAAGTATCTAAAAACTGTTGGTCTGTTTCACAAAATTTGAGTAACCATCGCCACGTTTTTGTTTTAAACTAGACATGGGTTTTGTTTGTTTGATGTTGTATCGTATTTTGTAACGCTTTAAGTTTTTGATTTAACATATATTATTTCTCTCTGACAATTTTCTGTTAGATATTGTACGTGATGTAGGCCGTAATATGATATGTCATGAACATGACTTGATTGTGATATAATCATGGCGTATAAAGTGATAACTTCATCACCTGTTAGTCATGATTTTTTCAGAATAAAAGGCAAATGGGAACCTGTTAAGTGTGAGAGAATATATGTTTCCTATTAAACATAGATTACCCATTAAAAGTGAGTGTGAAAGCGGCATTATGTTGTTTATCGATCTCATAAAGCGAGGGAATTGTCTTGTGCTTGTTGGCCAATAACAAAACATACAAAATATCCAATGTAGCTCAGAATCATATTGATTAGTAATGTTTTTATGAAACAGGTTATGCTACTGTTTGATATACCCAAACGACACAGGAAAGCATGGTGCCGTTACTAGTTTTTCTCTCAATGTCATTCACAACGATATACGGAGCAATGCATGGAGATCTGACAAGACTACATCAACACTTGATGACGAATTACAGCACGAAATTCCGCCCAACCTTGAATCTCTCGGAGCCAACAAAAGTGAATATCGGATTTTATCTTCTCTCATTGAAGGAATTCGAAGAAAAGAAGAGCAAATTTTCTATTGTTGGATTCTTTGCAATGTTCTGGCATGACTTTCAATTGGAATGGAACCCTGATGACTTTGGTGGCATTGATCGTATGATGTTTTCACAGAATGAGGTGTGGAAGCCAGATATTTTACTTTTGAATCCATTTGAGAAAATTGAACCTCAAGGCTTTGACAAGCTGAAAGTCCTTGTAAGTAAAGAGGGATATGTATTCTGGTCCCCTCTAGATGTGTATGACATTACGTGTCCAGCTGACGTCACATACTATCCGTTCGATCAACAAACGTGTTCATTTTATTTCAGTATGTACATGTATTCAGTGTTTGAAGTGTTTTTGGAACCAGAACGTTCCGAAATTGACATGTATTATTATACACCAAACACTCTATGGGAAATGAAAGTTGCTAATACTCATGTCTCAACTATCATGGCTTCCCAGACACTGTCACTGACTATGGTCTTCCAGCGACGACCAATGTTTCAAGTTATAAACACAATTGTACCTTTCTGTATTTTGGGCCTGTTGAACATCATGGTGTTTCTTCTTCCGGCTGAGTCCGGTGAACGTGTTGGATTTTCCGTTACCGTTCTGCTAGCTATTGCTGTGTTTATGACTATCGTGGCGGACACTCTGCCTGGAACCAGTGAGCCTTCTTTCCCTCGATTATGTTATCTCTTGATAGCAGAACTTGGTATCAATATGCTTGTGACAATTTGTACTATTTTAGTATTAAGACTGCATCATAAACCCCAGCACCAGAAGATTCCATCTTGGTTGACATATATCATTTGTAAAAGTTTTTGGGGCAACATTAAAGAAACCGAAAAGCAAATCGAGGAAAACAACAAACATCTGAACAGAGAAAACAATATCCGTAATGAAACAGCTGTGACTAAAATTCAGGAATTCGATGGTGCCGAGATAGAAAACAAGAGGGATCACAAATGCAACTGCAATGGAAACGGAATGATGCAAACAAAAAGAAAGCACATTTATTGTGAAACATCATGGCAGGATGTGGCAAAATTTCTCGATGTATTTTTCTTTGTTTTGTTCATATTAATTTTCGGATCAAGTAAAATAGCTGCTTATTTTATATTTACATAAAACTTTTTTTTTCGTCTTCACTGTAAATACACACATACTGTTCTTTAGTTGCTATAGCCAAACCATGTTTTGCAGAAACATGTGCTTGAACAGATGAGAACCTATGTATATCGTGACAGTTGTTGTATCGTCTATCAGTAAATTTACAATTGCAAGCACTAAACTCTACTTTATCGGATGTTGATATCCGGGTGATTCCAATTAAGGCTAAAAAAAAAAAAAAAAAAAGCATACAGTTTTCGAGTTTATTATTTGAATCCGAGAATATTCCTTTATTTTTTTTGTCATTCTTGTTAATAAGCGAAATGTGGAAATGATCACAAGGAAAGAGCTAATGGACCAATACATCATTATTGACGGTAAGACGTCTTTCATGTTCAATATCAGTAGATTTCGTAGAAAGAAGAGAATATGCTGAAGAGTTTTTTTTATAATTAGAATGTAAGTAAATAGATTAGATCTATATATCTAGTTAAGCACCACGTGATGTATGTAGTCACGTCTTGCATATTTAAGACCTGTATATATTTTTACGTGTGAAAGTGTGAAAGACTATTAACAACATTCGTCGAACATCAATTAATCTTAAGCAGGAAATGTAAATTTTTGACATGAGAGATTTCCGGAATTCCATCAATTTATTAATTCTGCATTGAGTAGTTATACTTTAAGAATCAAAAGAGAGGAAAAAAGAAAGGTGACATCGTCGATTTATGTCAATACTGTTTTTTATAACCATTGGAGTTCTTAATTTCTTTAGTTTTTCTTGACAGTATCAAATTTTTATCTAGCATCTATATCGATTGCTATTCTATTCTAAACTGTATGTTTTAGCATTTGTGCAGGTGAATCCGGGTTCAATAACTTGTACTTTATTATAATTTAAGACAATAAAATGTACAAGTTATGAATTTTATTAAATATTTCAAGATTGATAGCCAGACGTACTTTTTTTGTTCCAATAAAAGAGTGCATTTAATAATCTTGCTGTTTTAATATATGTATAAATCAATCTGAAAAAAAATTATATTCACGTACACGGCTGCCATGTCCATTTGTGTGTTATTTCAGTGAAAGTGTCCATTGAACAATCAGTGATGGCCTAAACAAATTTATAGCTCATGTTCCGATGGGAAATGTTTATTGATTGATTCATGGGTCTTTGTAACTCCCAATCCTGATTTTGACATTTATTTTGACCCATATTTGAGTTCTGTGTTCGCATTCTAGGCACTTAAGGTCATCAGCATCACTGACGATGGGAAATGTTTATTGATTGATTCATGGGTTTTTGTAACTCCCAATCCTGATTTTGACATTTATTTTGACCCATATTTGAGTTCTGTGTTCGCATTCTAGGCACTTAGGGTCATCAGCATCACTGACAAGCACTGGAAAGACAAAACAACTATAAGCAGTTTAATCCATTTTGGCCGTACTGTATCCATAACTAAGCTTGTTTTGAGATATTCCAAATATCTTTTGCACTGTCCTCTAATAATTAAATAACAAGAAGAATAAAGAATCCAAGTTCAAGGATAAGTCCAAGATGTATTAAAATACTCTTTTCTCGGAATAGTTCTGCTTATATGATGGCTGGACCGGGTTCATACACGGTTTAATTATCATTAACCGTAACTATCTGACAGTTGAAATATGCCATTGTTCCAAGTTGGTGCACACTGGTCAACGGGAGATAACCTAAAACCTGAAGCTTGTGTATCCACTGTTTGTTGTTAACGGACACATGGAATCACTCTCTGACATTTTATATATATTTATCTATTAATTCATCATTAATTGACTCCTAGCTGACAATTAACACTCGTACAGAATACGGTGAGAAAAATGTGCAAAATGTACAAAAAAGCAATATCAAACTAACGAAACATATAGTTTCTTATAGTTAGAAAGAAAGAAAAGAAAATGGCCATGGCCACTCAAATCTTGTGATACAAGCAAGCAGCGTAAAGATAGTTGAAATTTTGCTATATGCTAACAGCTTTGAAAAGAATGTTTAGACTTGCTATGCTTTGGTATATGATCAAAACTTTACAATGTTTGGCCCCTATGACCTTAATGTAGCAACTAACTAAATGTTGTAAAAACTTTCTCTGATTAATGCCATTTAAAGTTAATGTGTAAACAGGACGTACAACGATATCAAACAGCATTCCTTGAATCTTAGTCATTGATACTGCCTCATCTTTGGCCTTCAGTTTAACATCTGCCAAAAACTGAATTCTGCCTCCTTGTTAATAATCCAGCGTAAAATCCTACCTATAGTGTCTATATAATGTCACTATAATGCGTTGGCAGGTACAATTTTTACATTGTGTATGCTCTTCCTTTACAGTAGTACAGAATATGGCATTATTAAGTGAAAACAACCATATTATATCTCTGCGTGCAGTGGAAAATTGACATTCAACCTAAATCCCGAATATTGCTACTGGACTGATATCGTTTGTTTTCATACGGAGAACTAGAATTATATAATTCATGCAAAATGATAAACAATGCAATAATACACTAAATATGTTAAACCCAGAAATAAGCCTATCATATATTTTATGTGAAGATAATAATCACTGTAACGTCATAGGGATACCTAGTAATTTCTGGTGAGTTAACAAACGATGTTGTCGTATTATTAGTTGCAGGTTTTTTTAATGTCAATCTTTCCAACAAGTTTCTAGCTTCATAAAAGCATTTACCTCGGTATAAAGACAGTAAATCTCCTTGACCGTTCTCAACCAATTAACATCTCTGCCAAAGTTAAAGGTTAGATTTTGCTTAAAACTAAATAAAAAAAAAGAATAAAAAAAAAAAGAAGTAAATAAATAAAAAAAAAAAAATAACGTCATACGTGGCACAATTAACTAGAAAATCATACGTTAAATAAAATACTCCAATATGTTTTAAAATAATTAACAAGGCAACTGCTAACTACAATGTATGATTCCAAAATACTGCTCAGATCAATAACCATTTCAAAATTAGTTTTCTTTCCTTATTTGATAATACAATGTTACTGCTCAATAGTTTTATACATCATTAATGTACCGGGCCGAGCTCAGTATCCAGTGTACGTGTCATATAAAATGTTGAAATGGGAAAATACTTTATTATATATATGAATTAAATTTATATAAAGCTGATAAATAATCAATTCTGATATTTCAAAATCTATAACACGAGAGCTTAATACCAAAAAATAGTAGAAAACACGGATCAGGTGTTAATAAAATGCGTTTTTATTGTTTATCGTCATGTAAACAGCTTTTGTCATTTACGGACTGCCTCACCTATATACGAGATGCATTTGTGTGTATTTTGGGGGGATGCGATATATTTTCGGGTTGGTCTCGTTTAAATAGAGGTTAACGTTTGTACGAATAAAGACATTTGATCAAAATTTAACTATATCAACGAAGTCTGGTCTCCCTGGATGCAGAGGAGGTTGATGAAATAATCATAAGTCTACAACATCCCGTGTTCAATAGGGTTCATTTTTGTGCAAGCGGAGAGTCCGACTCTAATTGGAAGCAGTAGGAGAAAAAAACCCCACTTTTTGTTATTACGTAGCGACAAAGGGACCATGGCCAAATAACGTTATCTTTCCCGATTTTTCCTTCGTTATCTAAGCAAAGGTCATTACCTGGTATATATAAAAATTAGTAGTGGGAACATTCCATGGAGTACAAACATTGCTTTATTTTCTGTATTCGATGGAGTACGAGCAAAATTGCTCTATTTACTGTAATATAACCTTAGCTTAACTAAATGAATGATGTGATTTGTTCCCTGCGATGACATATAAAGCTTCATGCTGAGAACTCTAATTTGAATCTGATCTAGAATAGGATGACTTGTATCGGCAACATGTTTAGAACACTGGCTTGCCCGTTGTCAGTATTATGTGACAAAGTGTGGTGTCCTGTTGGATGTCTCCGCCTCAGTGAGGTAGCATAATCAAGTCAACATCAGTACCATAATATCAAAAGAAGACAAACACGAACATATTGCAACCTCCCAAAACATACACATTCACCACATACATGTATTTCGCACAAAGTGGAGATCGACCTGGAACCAGAAGATAAACGAAAATAAAATAAGATAAAATAAAATGATAAGAAAGCAGGCTGTTTGGGAATAACGCATTTATCATATTATCAGTTGGAGCATAGTCAAGATAATAGCCATTGATTGACAAGTTTCTGTTAGCTCTTCCGTTTTTATTTTCATTGTGTGGTGATGTAAGGATGTCCGACAAACCAATTGCCCATTGCATTTTTTCGTAATTTCGCCTGTATGATAATATATGATTTTGCAATGTCGTTATAGTTTCATGATGTAAAATCAATTAGATATATTACTTGCTTTTGTCGCAGTTATAAAAAATAAAACCCCTCTCTTTACGTCTCGATCAAAGGCGACTCCAACGTAATCCCATAATTACTGGCTCTTTGTATGACTGTTTACAGTGCTGTCACAGTACAGTAACAGCAATAGAGAATAAACATGAACATTATAAAGATGGATAACATTAGGGAAACATTTGATATGATGAAATATATTTATGTTTTATCAATATATATTTACACACGTCACTTAAAATGATATTCATCAGTGTTATCATTCCAACAAATTATCTGAAATATCAATATCAGTAATAATTGCTATTGATACAAAACAAGAAGAGAATGGGCACCACAGAGATAAGTAAACATCGATATATGAAGGCACTTAAAACACATTAACGACACCATTAGTATACCAGCTATATCATCATTTTCCATGCTAGCTTTGTTATGTGAGCTTTTGTAATTCCAGACAGTCAACACGAATCAAACTACAAATGGAATCGAATAATGTTTACATTGTCTACTAGAATTCAGAATTCCCTATTCAAATAGTTAAAGAGGTATGTCAATGTATGTGATTAATGAAGGGTGGAATAGTATGCTTGGGGTAATATGGGTAATGGCACTATTAGTTACTAATGGAAACAAAGTAAACATGTCTCACTGTTTTTATATTTATTGTGTATGTCTTGATATATCGATCTAAAACTCGCATTATCCAACACCCCTTTGGGACATATACAAAAGGGATACCTAGATGCGTTTATAGACATTAAAAAATGATCAAGCTTTGTTCACACACTTTATTTATCTATATATATGTTTCATGCTTACAACAGTATGAATTGGCTTACAAAAAGTGAAAAAATGATTTAGTAATTTATGTATTATCCAAACCTGCCCTGCTGGTAGATAGTAAGAATTGTACCTGCTGTCCAATTGCATCGCAAGAGCCAAATAATTTTGGGATCTTATATTTTCACTTCTTTCTAGTAATTGGATTCCTCCTACTTTTTCCCTTGACACTGCCTCACCTTTTGCCTTTAGTTGAGGTTCTCTCATGACGAAAACTTTGAATTCTTTCCACTTTTCGAGACATACCAGAGTGTATAAAAATGGGTTTTTGCTTCACTAAGATGCTAACAAATTTGAAATGAATTTTTAAATTATCGATGCTGAAACCAACTTTGCTTCATAATTTCATAAAAGATTGAAAAGTGAACATTTGACCTTGAACACAGTAACCTTAATCAGTGGTCAGTAGACACTATGTTTAACTCAGACAAAATTTGTTTCATAATGTTATGACGAAATGTCATCAGTGAACAACACATTAACCGACCTTAAAGCATTGACCCAGTGACCTTAACATTTGTTCCAATTAGTTCATGTCATGAAAATGTTCATCAGTGGAAAGATACAAAATTTAATCATAACCTTTAACCTGTGGTCAGTTGACTGTTCAACCTTGCGACATAATGTCGTTGCTATATTTCCCCATATAATTCTGTCCCTCAGTTTCCTAGGACCCAGACTAACCGTAGATACAAATTATTTTTCCGTCGCCCAAAGATCTGTGGAGCCAGATCCTTTAATCCCTACAGAACAATGATTTTAAAGAAATTGCTATATTTCTCCTATTTGGTTCATTGTTTTGTTTCCCTTTGCTTGATTATCCTTTCGGCTGAATCCTTTTATTCATACAGAAGGAACTGGTTCCCATTCACCAAATGATGCTTCAAAATCTAAGTTGTTTCTAACTTGTAGCCATTTTTAAGGAAAATTTGACAGACGTCAGACTCCGTCCCACGGCAAAAGGTCACTCAATAATACCGCTTTGGAAATATTGATTTGTTTTGGTTTTGTATTGTTTCACGTCCTATCTACAGCTAAGGTGATATCGACAATAGCTTGGTATTGATTGTATACAGATCTCGGTAATGGTTACTATTAAACATGATATAATGATAAATCAGACGAAGTAACAGCAGTATATACAGAAGGGTACATCCATTTATTAATGCTTTTGGTAATCACCTAAATTCAACGTGAATAGTTTTGGAAAGTCACAACTACATGTTTATATATGTTTCATTTATAATAAAGTTGATGGGTATCCTCTTACGAAAATACATAATAAGCAACGATTTTGTTTGATGAAAAAATGACTATGAATAAAACAAAAAGAAAGATGTCGAGGTATTGTGCAACACTCTGCCATGACGTTTTACCACAAATATGTTTTTCTTTTTCTTGGATATCACTGTTCCCTTTAACCGTAACATCGCTGTTCCATTCCTCATTCCTTTCACTTACCGCCATCACTTTTTCTGATTCAGGAAGTTTGGATAGAACCGATTCAATAGAAACGGTCATTCGATTTTTCTGTTCATTGTTTGATATTTTTCTTTTCTCAATTTTATTTTTGGCGTTTGCGCAAACACATTTGCAAATTACGGATTGTAACCAAGTTGGAATCTTTTGATGCTTGGGTTTATGATACATCCGTAATACCGAGATTGTAGAAATAGTCACAAGCATATTGGTACAGAGTTCCGCTGTCAATAAATAACACAATCGAGGGAAAGAAGGTTCACTGGTTCCAGGCAGAGTGTCCGACACGATGGTCATAAACACAGCAATAGCTAGCAGAACGGTCACAGAAAACCCAATACGTTCACCAGACTCGGCCGGAAGAAGAAACACCATGATGTTCAACAGTCCCAAAATACAGAAAGGTACTATTGTGTTTATAACTTGAAACATTGGTCGTCGTTTAAGTACCATCGTCAGTGCCAGTGTTTGAGAGTTCATTTCAGTTACCACAGTACAACTGGTGTCTTTTATCTCCCAAAGACTGTCTGGGTAGTAATAATCTAAGGTAATATCAGGTGACAATGGCTGAAGAATCACATCGGTTACAGTATACATGTAGGGACTAAAGTATATGGAACATGTCTGCTGATCAAACGGATAATATGTAACATCCGCTGAGCACGTGACAGCGTAAACATCAGGCGGAGCCCACACCATTGACCCATAGTGATTAACATTGATATTTAGGCTGTCAAAACCCGGAAGCTCAATTTTATCATACGGGTTCAACATAACAAAGTTAGGTTTCCATACAGAGCTCTGAGGAAGAAACGTGTGGTCTATACCACCATAATCATCAGGATTCCATTGCATTTGAAAGTCATGCCACGCCATCATTAACATACCAACAACAGCAAATTTGCTTTTCTTTTCCTCAAATTCTTTCAACGATATCAACTGAAATCCGACATATACTGTTGTTGGCTGCGACAAGTTAAATGTTGGACGCAAGTCCTTACTATAATTTGTCATCAACATTTGGTGAAGTCTAGTCAAGTCTTCATGCGTTGCGCCATTTATGGTTGTCACTGACACAGACAGGATTAGAAGCCAAATCTTCATTGTTCCTTATGTGGTTATTAGGACAAAATATTTCCGATTACTCACTGAAATGTACCTTTACTAATGTATTTAAGAATTTCCATTAAGCGTTTGATAGGGCAGTCAGGTTCTCATTGGATGTAATGGCAAGTATTGATTTTGTGGTAGCGGATGATTGCTAATGCAATTACACACCTATTTTCTGATAGACAGGGAAAGGAATGTTAAAAGCCTCAGTTGTAGTCGGGTAAGTCAACAGACTTTCGTGTTACTCTTTGGTAGCACAGACAATTTCAATTATATAACACGCTACGTACATGGATATATCGCCAGCTCAATAAGAGGAAAAATCCGATGTTTCCAAATTAAAATACAAACGAGACTTCATATTGTCATAGACATTTTGATATTATCTTAAAACATAAACCATGACTTTAACGGTACATGTATTGTTTAGCAAATGCTACTTGTGAGAGATATGAGGTGTCAACGAATGTTTTATCGATATAATGCTTATGACGGAATCCTGCCTTTTTATATCAAGTAAATTTTATCAAAGTACAGACGAACTTTGTTATCTCGAAGTAATTGGGGCATCATGAAAACCTCCGTCGAGATACCCAGAGTATTCGAGATTACCGAGTATATTTAAAACTAATTTTTTACTTCGAGTTAAGCAAAACCTTTGAATCATCACAGTTTAAAATAACAAAAATGACTGTACGTGAATTCCATTATCAATGATACGTGTAAAAGACAATTAAACGAAAGAGAACAATCAAATTGGATATTTTTCTGAAGTTGAGATATACCATGGTTATATAAGAGGAATAATTGAAGAGATATACCCCAGTATTTGAAGAACGTTTTGACCGAATGATGTTGCAAAGGATACAGGACAGAAGCATGCGATATAAACGGCTTTAATGAACTTCGAATACGAAAAAAGATTATGCGTAAAACGTCAGAGATAAAAACATTAGTCCAAGATAAAAAAGGCCAGTATGTCAAACGGGAGAGGAAAACTCATTAGGAATTAGGTACAAAGAAAAAAAGGTTGATTGGATAGTTACGAGGACAATATGGAAGTCAACTTTTCATTCCGAGCGGGAATTTTAAAGTACCCCGAATAAAAACATTCCATGTTCTAAGTATTATTCCCTCAAAGGCAAGCACCCCATCTGCAACTAATGTCAGAGATATATCCTCACCTTCTTATGCAATACTTCTTCAGACAACTCGATCTCTGTGAAGACCAAAGACGGCAAAAGAGAAAAAGAAGATGACAGATGGATAACATAAAACCGCGCCGCGAACGAGAAATCCTCCAATAAAAAATAAAAATAATTTGTGTGGCCCAGGGAACACCAGGAATAAAAAAAAAATACCGGGAACAACATTTTTGACAGGAAGTAAATATTCATTTTACGACAATGTCAAATTCTAAGTTAAGGCGGAGGATTAAAACAATAAGAGACAAGGCCGTGACAAATAAACAGATATTAATCTATTAAAACGCGAAAACTGTCTAGGACGAAATTAATCAGTTACTTAAAGGTCTTAAGTTTTGACCAGTTACCGCAAAATGTAAACACGAGAAACTGAACACAGATATTTTACAATTTTGTAGAAATTGTAGACTTTGTGATAAATTTTGTGATAAAAAAGGAGGAATTTCTAGTTTGAGACAGTGGCAAAAGTATGTAACAAAACAGAGAATAAACCACCTAAAAGTCCAAATATGCTATTGACAGTTTAAAGATATTTCCTCTAGAAAATAATTACCAGAAACATTTAAAAGATGATATATCTTGTAAAATGACCTTCTATTATTATTAAAGAAACCACAGGCTGTGCAGTGGTAATAATGAATATATGTTTCTATTGTGAACATGTACACAGCATACATAGTGATGCTGAAATTTGTGCAATGAGTAGTGACGATTTTGATACAGAAACTCGTTATCAATGATCAGATACAAACATAGGACGCGTCCTTCATGATAAAGAGATTTATTGTAAATTATATGCATAATAGTTTGATCATAGGTTATTGAGGAAAATAATCATACTGATATAAAGTTGTAAAAATCCTTTTGATATTTCAGTCCAAACCTCGGTGGACCAAATAGTACTACTCAAAGTTATATCTACTTTTAGACCTCATACTTAAACCAGTATGAAAAAGTGTTAACAGTTATATCAAAGACAAAAGGCAGGTTAAACATACTTGTAATTGTAAACTAGTCCTTTGGTACTTTTCTATACAATAACCTTCATTACTGGGTATGGAGGCTACCAAACAGATTGAACATAGTATTTCATATTTAGAGTTTTAGACATTTTTTCAACACCTCAACGATAAACAGACATGGACACTGAAGTGGTTCCTACTTCTGCTTCTTTTAGAACGATAAGAGGAAGCCCTTTTGTCTAGTTTTGAAATAAAGTTTGGAGAAAATTTAAATGAATTTTTCAAAAATATCTTTTGAGTGTGTTTCGATGATTATTTTATGATATGACCTCATGATAAGGATAAAAGGGAATTTCGAAGCATTCTTAATTCTCTACATCTCTCAATTCGCTACAGAAGGCCATTTGTAATTTTCTAAAACTGATTATGTAATCCTGAATGGTAACAGATGAAGCTCATGCAAGTTTTAGAACCCTTGTAAATAAGATTTTCGTTCATTTTTCGAGTTGACCTAGGCCCTAATAGTAGTGTTAAAACGTTATTTTTCAATACATTTATTTTGTTTTCACTTTAAATGATATTTGTATTAATATTTTTCCAAAGCAGTACCTTGAGATGTTTTTATAGTGACATTTTGAGAGTGAACTCATTCAAGATGGTCGTCCAAAAGTCCTTTAAGACACGAATGTAAATTCGTTGATCTCAGCCAGGACATTCAAATATAACCAAAAGCGCACACTATGATATTGTACGTATGCGTAAGACAGCTATAAATGATATAGGAATTTCTGTCAAAATATCTGTGCTCCGATAAGTATGTTTTGATTAAAATGGAAACATTGAGCAGAAATATCGCCGATGAGGACATGATTGCGTCATATTACAATGTCTTTGTTTTGGGGTTTTAACGTCCTCTTGAAAATTCTTTGAAAAGGTAAATGTGGCTGATGTTAGCCACATCTTTTTTGGAAAGACCAATGGCTGTCAGATAGTCCATTATTTTGTGTATGTTAAGAGGTTCGATCAGAAGTTTTAGACATATTATACTGTTACAGAAACTATCAGAAAACCAACTTAGTTTTGCAACGACCTAATTTCGCTTTTTCATGACTAACGTCAATCCGGATTTTTATAACCGGTGACCATGTCTGTCTTTTCAAGATTAGTTATGGCTAATTACACATGATTTGTAGAGCTGTACCAGGTAAATATTTTACAAAACATAGATACGCATGCTGTTTTCTTCTTCAACTGGCGTTGATACAATGTAATCACAGTTCTGTGGGTTAGTTTGAACGAGTAGTCAAGCATAATGTCCCGATAATCAGCATGTCGCTATAGGAATTTGTTATTTAGAAAAAAAAAGAAATGGATGTGAAAGGTTACATTAATTCTTCTTGTGACAGACCGGAACTTTTGCCGATTTATAGTGCTACCTCATTGAAGCATACTGTCGACGACACGAAGCAGTATACCTCACTTCATATCTCGAACTCTTACAGGGAGACCTTCGTTCTTTGAAAGCACGACGGAGATGTTGTGGAGTATGTGAGAACTGCGAGAATCGGAGGCTATCGTAAACAGACAAATCCTGATCGATGCGGCCAAAGGTTTTATTTGTTTTAGAGGTTTAACGTCCTCGAAACAACTAGGGTCATATAAGGACATGTATCAAGGAGACACCTATGCATGATTACTAAGCATAGAAATATAGAGCAGCGGGGAAAGATTTAGTATCCGAAGTGGTGCAATGTGGAGAAAGGCAGATCTCTTCTGGTCTCTTTAATGTCCCTTCCATAGACAGTAGAAATCGATTCTTCAGGGGACCAACTTTAAGGCGCCTTCTACGATAAGCATGCAGTTGGATACAGCTCGCCTTACTCTCTATTGTCCTTTAAACAGGTATCATACTAAGTAAGCATACAAATACTGAATTTTGGGATGATGTGACTATATATGGGGTTTTATTTTAAAGTATGTAAAATACAGTTTCTGTTGTTATTGCCATATTGTGATAGCGCGGAACTGATGCCGACTTTATAGTGCTACCTCAATGAAGCATACTGCCGAGGCCGAAGACACCCAACAAGAAACCTCATGATTGCGCAATCATGTTACAAAATGGCAGCTGTGGCTGACATATCAAAGTTTTCGCGAGGCAGGAAATGTTTTGTTGGCTCCCCTTCCCTAACATCCTTACAAATTGTTCAGCTCAATGACACAAGTGGAACTGGGAAAGAACAGGTAAACATGACAAAAGTAAATAGAAAGGCATATTGGCAATACGTGTATTTGTTTAACGAAAAAAACATTGATTAAAACTACATCAATCATCAACGATATTTGTGTAAATTCAGATCTGAACAATTAACATCATAATCGCTTTTGATTGAACAAAGCGAAAAAAAAACTGACACCATTAAATGCAAGTTGATATGGTTTCAGTATCTATGGATTCATTACACATCAAAGATATAATCAATGTACATTATTAACTTATCTCGCTCTTATGCATAATTACTTAATCATGTGAGCGTTTGTTATCACACACAGTTAACACAAACGTCAAGTCGAGGGGAAACAATGTTTACATTGTACACCTGAACTCCCTGTATGAATAGAAACATATACAAATCGATATAAATTATTCATGGATTCGTAAAGGGGTACGCTTAACTTAACGTGAGTAATTCACAATTCATCGACATATTTGAAATTACACGTTTTTTTGTATCTGTTTTTGTATGTTAAAATTCTGTTCTAACTATTTCCTACCTATTAGCATTTCAGTATCATGGTGAGCAGCACCAAACTCGAAATAGCCCATCTTGAATAGTCTGTTGTACCTTCCAAAGATGAGATGAATTTGTAAAAGAGATATACAGTTTAACTTTTTCATTAGTAAATAAGGAGAACGTTTTGGTATATCTTGTTCTTAAACGATTTGTGATTTTCAAATTACTCTTTCCTGCTCATAATGTTAGGACTTTAAAGAGCAAAACATTAATAGTATTGAATCAAATAGGTTACAATGCATACCTGCTTTTTAAAAATGTATATGACAATATTGATATGTAATTACTAGAATATTCCATTGAAGGTATTTTATTTTTTATTTAAACAACCTAAGAAGCGCTACTTGAGTAATAATCTCTATGCTTTTTTCTATAACAAATATTAAAGAAAAGATGTCTTAAGCACGTTTGAGTAATAAATA